>NC_135337.1:70346461-71560375 GCF_023851605.1 Tamandua tetradactyla | reverse complement strand
TAGATCTGCAGCAAAAATTGCCAATATTCTCAATATTTTCTCTGTGGTTGTCTTCTCCTTTTGCTCTCCCTAAATGATCTCAGCTAAATGGTAATCTTTTCCAAATTTATAACTCATCCTCTCTCCTGAGCTTCAGACTTACATATCTGACAATTTATACCTGTCTCTGTGTGTCTAATAGGCATCTCAAATTTAACATGCGGTGGTAGGTCAGCCCATTGTTCACAACCATTTGCTTCCTCCTGTACTAGGGTTGATAATCCCCACCTGCTGCTCTGTTTCTTGTCCTGTGCACCCTCTGGGAGAAGCATGGATCCAGCCTCACCGACTTCGAGTTTGACCACAGGACAGCATCTGGTCAGTGAGCTGCAAGGGGCATGAGTGTGGCCTCTGAGCGGAACCCTGACTTGCTGTCGTCTCTGGTTCTCCTGAGAGAGGCCGGGTGTGCCCCCTGCTCGGGCCTCCGCTACCCCCTCCCTGGGTCTGCTCTTCTTTCTCAAAGATGTCCTCATTGCTGCCATGCCATTTGGGTCTTGCTCAAATGTCACTGTGACCCTCTCCAGCCTCCTGCTCCCAGCCTTCCTTGACTCCCCATTTTACTTTGTCGGGGATTTGGCACAGTGTGTATCATGACTCCCTGCACAGCACGTGTGCATGTAGGTGCATTCACTATTGTCTGTCCTCCCCCCCCCCCCGGTGTTAGGGCCCCTCATGGCAGGCTGCTTTGCACCCATGCTGTGCTCTCTGCCTAGGGCGCTTCCTGGCAGCCTGAGGTCGGATCCCCCAGAAGCAGACCCCAAGGTAACGGGTTGAGTGCAAGTAGTTTCTTTGGGAGGTAAATGAAGGGCCTTGCTGAGTGGGACTGTGAGACAGTGGAGGGACAAATGCCAAGACGGTACATGACTGAGCAGGTTTCAACCGTGGGCACCCCTGGGAGGCCGTGGGAATGGGCAGCACCCACCCTCCTCCAAGGGGAGCAGCAGCTGGGCTGTGCGCCCCTCGCCCCTCCCACCAGTGGCCGCAGCAGGGAGTGTCTAGCAAGTGAATGGCAGTGCCAGTGAGACAGGAGGGCAGCCAGAGCGCGTTCCTCACTGGCGAAGCGCTCAGTAAGTTTTTGTTGAATGAATGAAGGAATGAGTAAGTTCATTCCTGTGTATTTCTTGTCTGTTATGTACATAGTACTAGGTAGAGTCAAGCAAGCAACAGATAAGGCCCTTTTAATCCAGGAAAATAAATGAAATCAGAATCAAGAGCTTCCCCTTTAAGAACGACGAGCAAGTAGGGGGAATAGTTCTTGCAGCAATATCGGAGGAGAAACAAACAACAGATAAATGAACAAAACAGATTCCTGTCAGCTTCTTTATGCAGTGGTACTGTTCAACAAGCCATGAACAATTTTCTTGGAAAAGAGGAGAATTCTTGTATAGTTATGCATTTAGTATTTCAATTTTGACAACAGTGATTAAATACCTTTCGCTCCTTAGTTGCAATGCTTTTGAAACACTAGGCAGCTATGGGCACCACACTGCCAGCTCAGCGTGACATGTGGCAGCTTAAAATGGCTTCAGCTGATATAAAGGATTCAGCAATGGGCTTCACGAGCATTCCTTAAAGATGTGAGCTATTCACGATTGCAAACTCGGATCGTCTTGAGGCTAAGATGAACAATTCTCTTGATCACCCACTGTGTCCAATATTTTTAAATAATAAGATTCCTGACAGTTTGCTTTCTGAAATCCCAAACATAGCTCAATGGTTTCTTCCACAAAGGGCTGCATATGCGCTGCTGCTTTCCGCTGGTTTTACTTGATGAAGGGAAGGGTTGTGGGAGTCACGGTCAGACCCCCTAGGTGGTAAGCGCTCAAGGCAGACGCTGGTTCTTCTTGATCTTTCCGAGTCCATCACCTGACCCAATGCCTGGCTTGGCGGGGGGGCCTCCAAAGCACCTGAGGGAGAGGGCACCTTTAGAGGAGACAGCTTCGTAGCATGTCCAAATGCAACGGGTCAGAGAAGTGGATTCAAAACCGAGAAAACCGAGATGTCCAGGTAGGGTTAGCAAAGGGATTTGCATGTAATTTGGGGTCAGAATATGTGGGACAAGTAGCAGTTCAGATGCTTTCCTGGGCTTGCACTCAGGAGCAAAGGGTGTGGAGAGTAGAGGATGCTGAAGGGACGGACAGTGCTGAAAGGTCAACCAAGAATAACTGCATAAAACCCCGGAGTTATGGTTTTACGAAAGATAAACCCTGGCATAGAAAGGAGGGAGGAGGTAACAGCAGGACAAAATGTGTGTCCGATTTGCATGGACCAAGTTGGCTTGTGACCTCCCCCCAGCCCCCGCCCCCGATGTTTCTTGCTGGTGGAGCTTTCCTACTTTAGAGCAGTTTCCTCTTTGAGGAGATGCATGATGCTGGCTGTTTGCACCCCCCTTTTCACGCAGCAGGTGTTTTGCCCACTTGACAACTCAAATCATTTGATCAAAGTTTAAATTCTTAATCTCCAAGCAAATATGCTAGCATAAGGCTGCCTTATCCTCTACCAAGGGCAAAACCAAGAGCTTTGCCAGAGTAGGAGCTGCCTTCGTGGGGCTCAGCTCAGCAAGCAGGGCCGACAGCACGGGGCTGCCTCGGGCATGGACGTTACAGCAGCGATGGGTTATTTTCTCATCCAAATCAGTATGTTTTGTTCCTAGCAGGCTGTCCTTCAGAAGCTCCAATATTTAAAGCATGGAAGCAGGAACTCAAGGGGAATCTGTGGGTTATTAAAAAGAAGGGGAAGAATGAACCCAAACTTATGGGCTGGGAGCCAAGCTGGCCAAACTGTGAGTCTCGCAGGTTACCTGTCCATCTAGGTAATGAAAATGTGTGCGGGCCACCTGACGGCCCTCACTGGCTGTGTGGTGCCGTGAAGTTGAGGAGTCCTTTCATGGATGATGTATCAGGAATTCTTCGCAAGGAGACCACTACCGTCCTCGTTCTGCAGGCAGGGAAACAGACACAGACCACGTGGACACTCCACAACTTAGAACAATCCTTCCGATTCTCAGTACTGTCCTGTTTCTACTGCACACGAAACACATGCACGCTGGTTTACGAGACCCACCAGGTTGGTTTTCTCAGCACCAGCAGGCGTTCGGCCCTGAATTTGGGGCCGAGTCTTGCTTTGTACAGCCCGATGTGTCAAAACGCACTTTTCAGTGCCGGTGGCACCTGAGCTGCCCGGCTGGCCTCACAGCCTGCCTCCCCCGTAAACCCAGCCCCGGGGGCCACTGCAGGGCGCTGAGGTGGCGAGTGGCTGCAGCCCACGCGTGGGTCCACAGCTTCACACCGCGCATCCCGTGGGACTCGCTGGTGCATGCAGCATTCTGGGACCTGGATGCGCTCCTGGGTTTGCGGGTGGTCTCGCAGCAGGGCTGGGGTGGAGGGAGGGGGGCAGAGTGACCCCGGCCAGTTCCACCCAGGGAGATCCCTGCCCATGGGGTGCTCGGCCGGACGCAGCAGTTAAAGGGAAAGTCAACAATTACTGTCCTTCCTCGGACCCCGGAGGGAGAGCTCCACTGAGCACAGAGGTGCCGAGGAGACGCTGGCAGGGCCCTGTGTTCAGGTCTAGGCACACTATCTCCTCCAGAGGCAGGTCCTGGCAGTTGAGAATGGATGGCACCGCCCCCTTTCCGCTCTGCAGTCCGACCTGAGCCGCCGCCAACTTCCTGTCTGTTGTGTTCTAGCGCTCGGGATGAGTCAAGTACCAGAGACACCAGTAAATGGACATCAGTGTTTCGACCCAGGCACAGAGGGCGCAGCCTTGGCTGTGACATCATAGCGCCACTCTGGGCACATGGCTGCGTGGCTGCACAGCTGTGTGGCAGATATCTCCTGTGGTTCCATGGCCTCATCTGGGTCTGCCCCTCAGCCCGGGCTCCGTGTCACCACAGCCCAACACGAGCTGAAGCCCAGCTGAGCGACTTGGGCTCGAGCATTGCACGGTCCTGGCCACCGAGCAGTGAGTTGAGCCCAACGTGGTGACAGAGATGAGCTCACGCGGTACAGAAGGAGGAAGCCACAGCCACGGGTGTCTGCCACCTAGAGAGGGTTCCCGAGGAAGCTGGCTGTGGGGTTTGGCAGCCACAGTGGGGAGACAGGCAATTTCAGGGGGCTTTTGGCTTAGCCTAGAAGGTGAGAGCCAGGGAGGCGCCCAGGCCTGGTCAGAGATTCACGCTGGAGTTTGCATGGCCTGAGCGTGGACATGCCTGCTGGCCTCTGGCACGCGGCTTAGCGACCTGCTGCTGAGGGACCAGGAGGCCGAGCCTCGGCCCTGAGCCCTGCATTCGGCACCCGCTGGCCAGCAGCTGCAACCCACTGTTTGCACTCACTGCAGACACAGTGCTTGGCTCATACGAGGTCCAAAGTTTACATTTACATTCTTTTGAATTTAAAAAAGAAATAAGAATTTTGTATCCTCTAAACTCTTCCCCAAATGGTGTAACACCGCCTGGGAAAACGTCACTGTCAGTTCCCAGGCAGGTAGTGGCTAGGCCTGAGCCAAGGGTGGCTGGCAGTCGGGATGAGTTTGGGGCAGCCCCAGCTCTGGCCCCTGGGCCTGGAGGTGAAGCGACCTCAGCCCCATCCTCAGAGGAAGCTGCCCAGCCCAGGGGGAGCAGAGCACGGCTGCGGCGGACCCGGGATTTGCTGTCTGGCCAGGGGTGGCTGTGTCCAGGGCTCCCACAGGAGGCTCAGGGACATCAGTGTCCAGGGTTGTGTCCAGGGCTCCCACGGGAGGCTCAGGGACACCAGAGAGGACCCAGAGTCTAAAGGGAAATACCCTCCAAAGGCGCCTGGTCTCCCCTTGACCTTACCCCCTGATCCTGAGAGTGGGCCCTGAGAGGAGAGAGCTTACCTGTCTGCACGTGAAGGCCAGCACTCTGGGAGCAGGGCCCTGTGGGCGCGCTGAGTGGCTGCACGCCGTCTCGCTGTTTGCTGAGTCCCAGATGGCACGAGGCGCCCGCTGGGCTAAGGGTGCGAGGATGACTAAGGTGAGATGGGAGCACGTGTGCAAGCGGGGGCTGGGCTGAGACAGTGCAGCTCCAGACTCATCTCCCAGGGACCACGAGCTCCGCTGTCCACTGGCCTGGGAGCCCACTGCCCCTCGGTGCCCCTGTCCCCATGACGGAATAGGGAACATGAGGCCACAGCGGGAGCTTTACACCGTGGCCTGTGCTGTGCCCCGTGGGTGCTGAGCCCTGGCACAATGAGTACCACCTCATTGTGGAGAGGCAGAGCAGATGTCCCCACGCTCGTGCATCCTGCCTGGCCGTGCCATTCCTGCTTGCCACACTAGGAGGCCAACCTAAGGTTCCATTGGGAAAACAAGTATTTTGATGAGAAAGAGAAAGACAAAACACCGCCGTCGTGGAGCTCAGCTCAGCAGCCCTCTAGAGAGTCTTGTCCGTTTAGTCCTGCCCAGGACACAGGCCGCTGGGAGACGGGGCGCTGCCACTGGGCACGGGGTCGCCGCTCTGGGTGGAGGTACTTGCCGGGGAGTCTGCATTTACACCGGGAAGAAGAGCTATGCTTATTTTTAAAAAGCTATTATAGGTTAGAAAGTCTGAAGGTCTGCAGTGGACGCTGACTTGGCACACTGTCCTGGCTCTTGAGCCTGTGGGCAGTGGTTTCCGCGGGGTCTCGGGGGTGCCCTGTGACCCCACTCTCGTCCTGCACCCCTCACCACCTGGGGCCCCGCGTTCTGTCCACTGCCCCTCGCTGCACGGCCAGCCCCTGGTGGACGGGGTCGCCCCATGCTGCTCACAGCTGTCCCCAGCACCGCGCTATGCCGCGGGCATAGTCAGCGCTCACAGCGTGTGTGCTCAGAGTGAGCCATGGCGACTCCCCTGCTGGCCTGCACTGCCCTGCAGTGGCCTTCTGAGTGGACTGGGTGGCCAGGACCTCGGCTGCCAGCATCTCGGGAGGACCTGGAAGGGAGGTCACCGGGCCAGCAGGGCCCTGGGCTCTAGATGCTCCCCAGACTGTGCAGCAGCACCCCACTTCCCCTCATCCCACAGACCGTGCAGGAGGCGCCTGGTCTGACCGACAGGGTGAGGCCCCCCAAGTGCCCAGAAGGTCAGCTTGAGGCACCGGGTCCTTCCGTGGATGCTGTGGACACGTGGGGCAGAGGACGGCACGAGGGCTCCCTGGACATGGGTGAGCCCGGGCCCCTGGCTGCTCTCTTCCGGGCAGGCGGCCCCTTCCTGGTGGCGACGGGGCCCTCCCTCCCAGTGGGGGCCAGTGGGGAGGGAGCCCAGGCGGAAGCCCCGAGGCCGTGACGAGCTGGATGTAACTCCTTCAGGCCAGGGGTCCATCGCAAGGAGCCTATAGGAGTTCCCGGCTGGCGCACGATGACCCAGCGTCCCTGGTGGCTGAGGACCACCCTCAGGCCCGTACTGGGCTCCTGCGCTGCTCTCTGCCCTCCGGGCCCCACCAGCCCCGTGGGCCTGCAGGGACCGCCCCCCCCCCCCCGGGTCGTCTCTGTCCCCCCTGCTGACTGCAGGAGCTTCAGCCACTCCAGGCATGTCATGCCCCATCCCTGTCTGCAGGACTTGGCGGCAGTGCTTCAGGGCACGGGGGTGGAATGTGCTGTTGTTTGAGTTAGATATCTGGGACAGGCATCCAAAAGCGGGCCCTGTGATAGGCTCCGGGGACCTTCGGGCTGCCCAACAGGCTCACTGGCATCCAGGATAAAACTCACACCAGCCTCTGGGTGCCTGCCTGGCCAAGTGGCCGTGCTGCCCCTCACGCCACTGGCTGCCTCCCCAGGACTTGAACAGCCCCTGCCTTTGTCCCTGGTGTGCCAGGACTTGCCTGCCTCTCCCGTGCTGGCCTGCCCACAACACCCTCTTGCAGGTCGAGCCTCAGCTCAGAGCCCACCTCCTCCGTGAAGCCTTCCTGGGTTTTCCCAGGTGGACTCCCGTGCTCTTCGTTTCCTGCTCCATTTGTCTCATCCCTCAGGTAAGTGACCAGGGGAAGAGCCGTCCTTCTGAGGTTTTGCAGGTTTAGTCACTGGCCTTGAGTTACGAATTGGGGGGGGGGTTCCTGAAGTGGGTCTTAACTGGCTCTGTAGAGCTTGGGGCCTGCAAGTCCTTTACAAAAAGACTGTGGACTAGGTCAAGAACAAAACCAGGCTTCTGAGACCAGTAGATGCCCTCAGGCCTTTCGTGTCTCTGCCCCTTGCCTCAGTTTCTCCCTGTGACATAACAGACATCAGCACCAACAACGCAGGGCCCATGATTCAAAATATAGCGTTTAAAAAACAATTTTTCAGCCTTACTGTTGTCATCTTTAAAATAAACAGTAGATTACAATCTCCACCTTGAACAAAAGTGATGCCTTCTTCACACTTCCAAATTCCGTGTCTTTCTCATGAGAGCATCTTTGGTTGGTTTATTAGTTGACTAAAGCTGCCAAAATGCAATATATCAGAAATGGGAATTTATTGAGTTGCAGATTTGCAGTTCTAAGGCCATGTAATGGGGTTTCTCTCTCAGCTGGGAGGGCCCATGGCCATGTCTGCTAGCTTTCTCTCCTTATTTCATACGGCTCCCTTCTGCATCTCCAAAGGTCTCTGGCTGTGTGGGCTTTGTCAGTGCTGAAGCTTTTTCTAAAACATTTCCCTCCTAAAGGGCTCCGATAAGTGAAACCATCTTGAAGGGTTGGAGACACATCTCCATGGAAACCACCTATCAAAAGGTCCCACCCACATTTGGGTGTTTCACATCTCCATGGAAACAACCTAATCAATGAAATCCCACCCACCAATTTTGACTGAAGATTGAAGAACATGGCTTTTCTGGGGTACACAACAGTTTCAAACTGGCACATTCCACCCTCTGGACTCCAAAAAGACATGTTCTTTCCATTTACAAAATAAATTGATTCCAGTACAATATCACAAAGCCTTAAACCATTTCAGTAAAAATACAAGTTCAATGCAGTCAGAAACAGTACAAAATCTCATCAGTCAGCTACACGCATGGTCTGTCCTAAAGGTAAATTCTCCTCTGGCTCTGGACCTGTAAAATTTAGAACACGTTATCTTCTGCCAACATACAAAGGAAGGACAGTCATAGATTACATGTTTCCATTTCACTAGGAAGAAATTGAAAGGAACATAGGGACTACCAGACCCAAGCAGCTCCAAACCCTGCAGGGCAAATCCAAAAGATTTCAAAGTCTGAGAGTCATTTATACTTGAGGCTTTAGAAAGTGGCAGTCCCACCCTTTCCAAGGGCCTGCAGAGTGGTCTTGCTCTCTCCAAATGCTGGGGGAGGTTCCCAACACTGGGTCTTATTGGGGAGACTACCTTTCTCTCGGCTCCACCCTCTCCAAACATGGGAGCAGCACCCAGGCTCTCTGCCATCTCCAGGGCACACGCTCAACCCCTCCAGAACAATGGGGCAGCAGTCAGGCTCTCCCCAATCTGCAGGGAATGTGCTCCACCCTCTCCAAGGCCTGGGCAGCACGACTCTTCCTGACCATTGAGGCAGAAGGCCCGCCCTCTGCCTTTGGGGCAAATTCATCCTCCCCAAATGCATGGGTGGGTCTGCTCTCCTGGCCCGAGATTTCCTGGGTCCAGACCTTAGATTCCAGGGTTCTGCCTCTGGAGTTAATTTTTCTTCAATTGTCTCTTTTCTGTCCCTTTTAGTCCAAACTGGCAGCAGCTCTATTTATACAGATCCCACAACACTCTAGTTGGTTTTCTATGTAATATGCAGGGATCGTAACCATCAGCCAATAGGACTTTCCACACATCCTTCCTGGATAACTCTGTCTCCAATCCTGGCTTGTCCTTTAATGGTTGACTATTTCCACATTTGGTTAAATCCTCACATGGGGCACTATTCTCAGAAGTCTCCCTATCTGGAAGCCCAGAATTTTTCAGACCATCAATTTCTGGTTTCTTTGTACCCAAGAGTTTAGTTCTCAACTTGTTTCTTTTCTGGTGCATTTCACTGTAAGCTGTAAGGAGTAACCAGGCTGCACCTTCCACATTTAATTTGGAAATCTCCTCAGCTAAGTATCCCAACTTGTGGCTTTTAAAATCTGCCATCCATCCAAAACAGTAGTCAATGTTGTCAGATTCTTTGCCACTTGAGAAGTAGTCAATTTTTTCAGATTCTTTGCCACTTTAAAACAAGGGTCTTCTTCTTCTAGTTTGCAATAAACATGCGTCATTTCTGTCTAAGGCCTCATCAGAGTTATCTTCGGAGTCCACAATTCTACCAACACTCTTCAAACCATTCTAGACCTTCTCTATCAATCTCCTACAGCTCTTCCAGAATCTTCGTCTTTTCCATTGTTCTAGTTTGCTAGGTGCTGGAATGTGATATACCAGAAACAGAATGGCTTTTTAACAAGGGGAATTTAATAAGTTGCTGGTTTACAATTCTAAGGCCATGCAAGTAAAAAAAAAAATCGTCCACATAAGGCACCAATAAGAGCTTACCTTCACTCAGGAAAGGCAAATGACGTTCAGGGTTTCTCTCTTGACTGGAAAGGCACATGGCAAACATGGCGATGACTGCTTTCTCTTCAGGCTTCTTTCATGAAGCTCTTCCAGGGACGTTTTCCTTCTTCATCTCCAAAGATCTCTGGCTGTGTGGGCACTTGTGGTTCTAAAATGGACTCTCTCCAAAATGCTTCCTCTTTCAAAGGATTCCAGTCAAGACCCACCTGGAATGGGTGGAGTCACCTCTCCCTCTAATCAAAAGTTAAAACCCACAATTGGGTGAGTTGCTTCTCCATAGGAGCAATCAAAAAGCTCCCAGCCAGAAATATTGAATGAGGACTAAAGGATATGGCTTTTCTGGGGTACACAAATTCAAACCAGCATATACATTCAAAAAGCCATTCACCATGTTTGGTATTTGCAAACGATAGCACCCCACTCTTGGTACCAAAATCTATTTTAGTTTGTTAAAACTCCTGGAATGCAATATACCAGAAATGAAATGGCTTTTAAAAAGGGAATTAAAGTTGCAGTGCTCTTCCGCGTTCCCCCGACCTGACAGTGAACAGCTACTAGGGGAGCAGAAACGATACAGAACAGCTCCCGGAGCCACGACAGAGATAAAAAAGACAGCGTACCCCAACCTGGAACGGCTGACTGACTGGGAGAACCCGCTCCGGTGAGAACGCCAAGGGGCACGGGCTTCCCCGGGTGGGGCGGCAAGCGGCTGGAGACCCGCCCCTCCTCCTTCCCAGGCCGGCTGGCAGAATTGGGCAGGCGGTTCCCTCAAGCCGCGGTGGCTGGCACCCCCACCACGCGCGGCCCCCCGGACCAACTGAGAGAATTGGATCGGAAATCCCCAGGGCGCAGAGAACGGTGACCGGGGGGGTCCCTTCCAAACACGTGACTCCCCGGTCCGGCTGGGAACGGTGCACTCTTCCAGGCCACGGCGGCTGGCGCCCTCCCGCCACACTTGGCGCCCCGGGCCGACTAAGAAATTCGGACGGGCGCTCTCCCGGGCTGCGGCGGCCGGCGACCCTCCCCACGTTTGGACCCCCAGGCCGGCTGGCACTCTTCCAAGCCGCTTCGGCTGGCGAACCTCCCCCATGGCGAGAGTTTTCCAAAGTTAAAGGACCCACAGCATCTTTTACTGGTGGGACCCACAGACAAACGAATGCCACGAGCGCCACCTACTGGGCAGGATAAGAAAAACAGAACCCAGAGATTTCACAGAAAAATCTTTCAACCTGTTGGGTCCAACACCCAGGGAAATCTGACTAAATGCCCAGACGCCAGCAGAAGATAACGGATCACGCTCAGAAAATTGAAAATATGGCCCAGTCAAAGGAACAACCCAATAGTTCAAATGAGATACAGGAGCTGAGACAACTAATGCTGAATATACGAACAGAAATGGAAAACCTCTTCAAAAACGAAATCGATAACTTGAAGGAGGACATGAAGAAGACATGGGCTGAAAAAAAAGAAGAAATAGAAAAACTGAAAAAACAAATCACAGAACTTATGGAAGTGAAGGATAAAGTAGAAAAGATGGAAAAAACAATGGATAACTACAATGATAGATTTAAAGAGACAGAAGATAGAATTAGTGATTTGGAGGATGGAACATCTGAATTCCAAAAAGAAACAGAAACTATCGGGAAAAGAATGGAAAAATTTGAACAGGGTATCAGGGAACTCAAGGACAATATGAACCGCACAAATATACATGTTGTGGGTGTCCCAGAAGGAGAAGAGAAGGGAAAAGGAGGAGAAAAACTAATGGAAGAAATTATCACTGAAAACTTCCCAACTCTTATGAAAGACCTAAAATTACAGATCCAAGAATTGCAGCACACTCCAAAGAGATTAGACCCAAATAGGCGTTCTCCAAGACACTTACTAGTTAGAATGTCAGAGGTCAAAGAGAAAGAGAGGATCCTGAAAGCAGCAAGAGAAAAACAATCCATCACATACAAGGGAAACTCAATAAGACTTTGTGTAGATTTCTCAGCAGAAACCATGGAGGCTAGAAGAGAGTGGGATGATATATTTAATTTACTAAAAGAGAAAAACTGCCAAATAAGACTCCTATATCCAGCAAAATTGTCCCTCAAAAATGAGGGAGAAATTAAAACATTCTCAGACAAAAAGTCACTGAGAGAATTTGTGACCAAGAGACCAGCTCTGCAAGAAATATTAAAGGGAGCACTAGAGTCAGATACAAAAAGACAGAAGAGAGAGGAATGGAGAAGAGTGTAGAAAGAAGGAAAGTCAGATATGATATATATAATACAAAAGGCAAAATGGTAGAGGAAAATATTATCCAAACAGTAATAACACTAAATGTTAATGGACTGAATTCCCCAATCAAAAGACATAGATTGGCAGAATGGATTAAAAAACAGGATCCTTCTATATGCTGTCTACAGGAAACACATCTTAGACCCAAAGATAAACATAGGTTGAAAGTGAAAGGTTGGGAAAAGACATTTCATGCAAATAACAACCAGAAAAGAGCAGGAGTGGCTATACTAATATCCAACAAATTAGACTTCAAATGTAAAACAGTTAAAAGAGACAAAGAAGGACACTATGTACTAATAAAAGGAACAATTAAACAAGAAGACATAACAATCATAAATATTTACGCACTGAACCAGAATGCCCCAAAATACGTGAGGAAAACACTGCAAACACTGAAAAGGGAAATAGACTCATATACCATAATAGTTGGAGACTTCAATTCACCACTCTCATCAATGGACAGAACATCTAGACAGAGGATCAATAAAGAAATAGAGAATCTGAATATTACTATAAATGAGCTAGACTTAACAGACATTTATAGGACATTACATCCCACAACAGCAGGATACACCTTTTTCTCAAGTGCTCATGGATCATTCTCAAAGATAGACCATATGCTGGGTCACAAAGCAAGTCTTGACAAATTTAAAAAGATTGAAATCATACACAACACTTTCTCGGGTCATAAAGGAATGAAGTTGGAAATCAATAATAGGCGGAGTGCCAGAAAATTCACAAATACGTGGAGGCT
The DNA here is from genome assembly GCF_023851605.1 of Tamandua tetradactyla. NCBI lineage: Eukaryota > Metazoa > Chordata > Mammalia > Pilosa > Myrmecophagidae > Tamandua > Tamandua tetradactyla. Next base: position 71,547,819 of record NC_135337.1, on the reverse strand, counting down.
CAACAACACACTCTTAAACAACAAGTGGGTCAAAGAAGAAATTGCAAGAGAAATTAGTAAATACCTAGAGGTGAATGAAAATGAAAACACAACATATCAAAATTTATGGGACACAGCAAAGGCAGTGCTAAGAGGGAAATTTATTGCCCTAAATGCCTATATCAGAAAAGAAGAAAAGGCAAAAATGCAGGAATTAACTGTCCACTTGGAAGAACTGGAGAAAGAACAGCAAACTAATCCCAAAGCAAGCAAAAGGAAAGAAATAACAAAGATTAGAGCAGAAATAAATGAAATTGAAAACAATAGAGAAAATCAATAAGACCAGAAGTTGGTTCTATGAGAAAATCAATAGGATTGATGGGCCCTTAGCAAGATTGACAAAAAGAAGAAGAGAGAGGATGCAAATAAATAAGATCAGAAATGGAAGAGGAGACATAACCACTGACCTCACAGAAATAAAGGAGGTAATAACAGGATACTATGAACAACTTTACGCTAATAAATACAAAAATTTAGATGAAATGGACAGGTTCCTGGAAAGACATGAACAACCAACTTTGACTCAAGAAGAAATAGATGACCTCAACAAACCAATCACAAGTAAAGAAATTGAATTAGTCATTCAAAAGCTTCCTAAAATGAAAAGTCCAGGACCAGACGGCTTCACATGTGAATTCTATCAAACGTTCCAGAAAGAATTAGTACCAACTCTCCTCAAACTCTTCAAAAAAATCAAAGTGGAGGGAAAACTACCTAATTCATTCTATGAAACCAACATCACCCTCATACCAAAACCAGGCAAAGATATTACAAAAAAAGAAAACTACAGACCAATCTCTCTAATGAATATAGATGCAAAAATCCTCAATAAAATTCTAGCAAATCGTATCCAACAACACATTAAAAGAATTATACATCATGACCAAGTAGGATTCATCCCAGGTATGCAAGGATGGTTCAACATAAGAAAATCAATTAATGTAATACACCATATCAACAAATCAAAGCAGAAAAATCACATGATCATCTCAATTGATGCAGAGAAGGCATTTGACAAGATTCAACATCCTTTCCTGTTGAAAACACTTCACAAGATAGGAATACAAGGGAACTTCCTTAAAATGATAGAGGGAATATATGAAAAACCCACAGCTAATATCATCCTCAATGGGGAAAAATTGAAAACTTTCCCCCTAAGATAAGGAACAAGACAAGGATGTCCACTATCACCACTATTATTCAACATTGTGTTGGAAGTTCCAGCCAGAGCAATTAGACAAGAAAAAGAAATACAAGGCATCAAAATAGGAAAGGAAGAAGTAAAACTATCACTGTTTGCAGACGATATGATACTATACGTCAAAAACCCGGAAAAATCCACAACAAAACTACTAGAGCTAATAAATGAGTACAGCAAAGTAGTAGGTTACAAGATCAACATTCAAAAATCTGTAGCATTTCTATACACTAGTAATGAACAAGCTGAGGGGGAAATCAAGGAACGAATCCCATTTACAATTGCAACTAAAAGAATAAAATACCTAGGAATAAATTTAACTAAAGAGACAAAAATAAAGAAAACTACAAAAAACTGTTAAAAGAAATCACAGAAGACCTAAATAGATGGAAGGACATATCGTGTTCATGGATTGGAAGACTAAATATAGTTAAGATGTCAATCCTACCTAAATTGATTTACAGATTCAATGCAATACCAATCAAAATCCCAACAACTTATTTTTCAGAAATAGAAAAACCAATAAGCAAATTTATCTGGAAGGGCAGGGTGCCCCGAATTGCTAAAAACATCTTGAGGAAAAAAAACGAAGCTGGAGGTCTCGCGCTGCCTGACTTTAAGGCATCTTATGAAGCCACAGTGGTCAAAACAGCATGGTATTGGCATAAAGATAGATATATCGACCAATGGAATTGAATAGAGTGCTCAGATATAGATCCTCTCATCTATGGACATTTGATCTTTGATAAGGCAGTCAAGCCAACTCACCTGGGACAGAACAGTCTCTTCAATAAATGGTGCCTAGAGAACTGGATATTCATATGCAAAAGAATGAAAGAAGACCCATATCTCACACCCTATACAAAAGTTAACTCAAAATGGATCAAAGATCTAAACATTAGGTCTAAGACCATAAAACAGTTAGAGGAAAATGTAGGGAGATATCTTATGAGACTTACAATAGGAGGCGGTTTTATGGACCTTAAACCTAAAGCAAGAGCACTGAAGAAGGAAATAAATAAATGGGAGCTCCTCAAAATTAAACACTTTTGTGCATCAAAGAACTTCATCAAGAAAGTAGAAAGACAGCCTACACAATGGGAGACAATATTTGGAAGTGACATATCAGATAAAGGTCTAGTATCCAGAATTTATAAAGAGATTGTTCAATTCAACAACAAAAAGACAGCCAACCCAATTACAAAATGGGAAAAAGACTTGAACAGATACCTACCAGAAGAGGAAATACAAATGGCCAAAAGGCACATGAAGAGATGCTCAATGTCCCTGGCCATTAGAGAAATGCAAATCAAAACCACAATGAGATATCATCTCACACCCACCAGAATGGCCATTATCAACAAAACAGAAAATGACAAGTGCTGGAGAGGATGCGGAGAAAGAGGCACACTTATCCACTGTTGGTGGGAATGTCAAATGGTGCAACCACTGTGGAAGGCAGTTTGGCGGTTCCTCAAAAAGCTGAATATAGAATTGCCATACGACCCAGCAATACCATTGCTAGGTATCTACTCAAAGGACTTACAGGCGAAGACACAAACGGACATTTGCACGCCAATGTTTATAGCAGCGTTATTTACAATTGCAAAGAGATGAAAACAGCCAAAATGTCCATCAACAGATGAGTGGCTAAACAAACTGTGGTATATACATACGATGGAATACTATGCAGCTTTAAGACAGGATAAACTTATGAAGCATGTAATAACATGGATGGACCTAGAGAACATTATGCTGAGTGAGTCTAGCCAAAAACTAAAGGACAAATACTGTATGGTCCCACTGATGTGAACCGACATTCGAGAATAAACTTGGAATATGTCATTGGTAACAGAGTCCAGCAGGAGTTAGAAACAGGGTAGGATGATGGGTAATTGGAGCTGAAGGGATACAGACCGTGCAACAGGACTAGATACAAAAACTCAAAAATGGACAGCACAATAATACCTAATTGTAAAGTAATCATGTTAAAACACTGAATGAAGCTGCATCTGTTTGTCTTTTTTTTTTTTACTATTATTATTACTTTTTTTTTCTCTATATTAACATTCTATATTTTTTTCTGTTGTGTTGCTAGTTCTTCTAAACCGATGCAAATGTACTAAGAAACGATGATCATGCATCTATGTGATGATGTTAAGAATTACTGATTGCAAATGTAGAATGGTATGATTTCTAAATGTTGGGTTAATTTCTTTTTTTCCGTTAATTAATAAAAAAAAAGGGGGGGGAATTAAGTTGCAAGTTTACAGTTCTAAAGGTATAAAAATGTCCAAATTAAGGCATCCAGGGACAGATACCTTGGCTCAAGAAAGGCCAATGAGTCTGAAACACCTCTGTCAGCTGGAAGGGCACATGGCAAAGTCTGCTAGCTTTCTCTCCAGCCTCTCATTTCAAAAGGCTTCCCTGTAGTTGTTTTTTTCCTGCATCCAAAGGTCTCTGGCTGTGTGGGCTCTGAAAGTGGTTCCCTCTTAAAGGACTCCAGTAAGCAACCCCATCTTAAATGGGTGTAGACACATCTCCATGGAAACCACCTAATCAAAAGATCCACCCACAATTGGATGGATCGTGTCTCCATGGAAACAATCAGAAAGATCTCACCCAACCTTATTGAATCAAGATTAAAGAACATGGCTTTTCTGGGGTACACAGCAGTTTCAAAGCAGCACAGTTGGAGAAATCACATGGCCACAGCAGTAGCACCAGTAATTCAGCTGTATGGGGGTGGGAGAGGGGGAGCAGGAGAGAGTGGGATGGGGGTAGAATGCCCCCCTCCTCTGTGCATGCAGATGTCTGTCAGCTCCTCCCAGCCAGGGGCTCCTGGCTAACAGATGTGGAACACCCGGTACGTGGGGTCCTGCCCCTTGTGGAAGGAGTAGATTTTGGCCTTGAGCAAACACTTACACTTTGCTTTCTTAATCTCTCCTCAATTGGGGTGCAAATGCATCCCTGTCTCCCCAGGGGAATTAGCACGGGGCCTGATTTAGCAGCTGGGTTCCTCTTGGGAGCCCAGGTGGTGGGGTAGGGTACCCCAATCTCGCTCAGAGCACTGCCCTGGGCACCATTCTTTCCATAATTGACGTGGGCCCCTCCACCCTTCACCTCATGGACCCCAGCCCACCCTGGCTTCTGTGGGCAGATGTTCTCTTCCGCTTCCATCCAATCAGCTAAATGGGAAATCTTTGGTAGCCTGTGGTTTGAGAACACCAACACGAGCCATCTGAAAGAACATGATGCATGTATGTTTCAGTCCAAACTGTGGCTCTGCTCCCCCAGGCCTAGCTCACCCCACTTTCTGCAGCCCCTCAGCAGGAACAACAGTGAGTGCTTCACACACGGGCTGCAGGCGCGAGGCTGGGTCACCTGGGTTGCATTAGGTGGGTGGCCGATAGGTCACATGTGGCTTCCGACTTCACTTGACGAGATCCGAGACATCTACGGGGCTGGAAGGGACTTCAGAGGTCACTGAATGCAGCCTCCTCATTTTCAGATGGAGAAAATGAGCTCCTAGAGAGGTTTAGCAGTGTCCTCAAAACCCCGGAGCTGGCTGACGGTGGAGCACAGCCTGGCAGCTGGATCTGCTCGTGGGCATGTGGTAGTGGCCATGCCCGGTGATGCTATTTATTAAGTGCAGCTGACAATGAGGTCCAGGCTCAACGTGGGTTGACACTGTGGCTGAGGACAGCACCGGCCGGCCAGCAGAGGAGCTGGGGAGGGCCAGTAGCCGGCCTCTGGGGAGAAGGTATTGCCAGTGATGCCTAGATTTGCACATTTTCACAGCCTCAGAACTGTGAACTTGTAAACTAATAAATCCCCATTGTCAAAGTCAACCTATATTTTGCTGTATTGTGTTTTGTTGGCTTCAGTCAACCCAGACAAAGGCAGACGGGAAAGGGGGGCAGGCCAGGTGATTCTGCAGATTATAGGCCCTATGTACAAGTTTAGATTTTTTTTTTTTTGGTAGAATGAGAAGACAGTGGAGGTAAGGACAGAAGAGAAGGTCGTGGAGGGAGGGGAAAAGAAAAGCAAACTCAGAGGGAATAGTTGGGCAGGAACTGCCCAAGGCCAGGCATGAAGGGGTGGCGGCTTGGAGCAGACTGGGGCTGGTGGCTATGGACACAAGTTAAGTAGATGGAACCGGGGCACGATGCTGACATGGAACCAAAGGATTGGGTGGGATTAGGTGGGTGAGGTTAGTGTAAAGAGTGTTGTACCATTTGTAGAAGTGGTAATATGTGTGGATAAGAATAGATGAGGTGGGGAGAGGCCATGAATTTGTTTTCGAACCTCAGCAGGCATCCAAGCGGTGACATTAGGTATGCAAATGAGCCGTATCGGCTGGCAGCCAGTGATGGGCAGTGTCACCGTCAGCGCCAGCTGCTTCTAAGCTAAGACTTCCCAGTAAAGTGACTGAAGATGCTAAAACACCTAAAAAGAAGCTAAGGATGGGTGTGCATGTGAGTGTGTGTGTGTGAGGCAGTGGGGTTGGTCTGCCACTAGCATACTGACAGAGCAGTGGCTGTGATGCCCGCACAGCTCCAGCATGGCTGGGTGGGGCAGGGATGGGGCCTTGGGCCCGAGAGCACCCGCACCTTGTCGGCGGGGCAGGAGGCGCAGCGCTGCTGCTCCAGGACCCTGGCTCCCAGCGCCACCCCCTGCCGCCCCTACTCCCGTGCAGGCACCCACCCCTTTCTTCTTAGGACTCGTTGAAAATGCAGCTTAGTGTGCCAATGGTGAGTCAACTCAAGCTTGTACTTCTCATTGTATGTTAAGAAACGTGCCTTCTGATTTCGTCCTTTCATCCCTGAGACGCTGATGTATGATTTGAGCTCATGTGGAGAGTTAGAGCAACTCTGGCCAGTGGGCAAATGAGATTTGGGGGCCAATGGCCCTGAGTCCCTGACCTGGGACTTGAGCGACTTCTCCAGGGCAGTCAGTGAGTTTTCCTGGGAAACCTGCCTGTGAGGGACCCGAGTTTTCTTCAAGCTGCAGGAAATGTAAATGGATTTAGAACCTCAGCTGTAACCCTGGATCTGCTTTTTATTTACTTTTTTTCTTTATTATGCAGGCCACTCTTAAGGGGTAAGTGAGCCCCCTCCCCGATGCAGGTGAGTTGTCATCGCTCATCACCACCGTTATTGAACTGAAAGGCTCTCTGCAGAGTCTGGTTCACCGGGCTCCATCTGTATGTGGGGCCCTGGAGCCCTAGGAGCCCCAGTTGTCCTGTCAAGAACAATAAGTCCTGGAGGCCCCTGCCAAGGAACGTCTTAGCTGGGGGGCTTGGGCAGACGCCTGGCAGCGGGCGTGGAGTCTGACAATGTGGGTGAGTTTTCCTGCTTCTCCCCTCCTCACAGCTGCCTGGCCTGCACCAAACCTCACTGACCCCCTCTGCAGCTGCAAGGACCACACAAGCGGAACCCACACCCGAGGCCCAGACTGGGCGGCTGCCCCAGGGCAGGGTGTGTGCTCCCCATGCGGGGCGGGCGAGGCTGCACATGGGTGTGACAGCACCGGGCGGTGTGACCAGAAAAGCAACGCCGCTCTGGACCGACAGAACGCCACATAAGCACCCTCACTCGTCCCTCCACCCATTGGGGTGCTCAGCACCTTCTCTGGCCAGACTGGCTTCTGGACGACAGGAGCCCAGTGATGAGTCAGGCCGACTCTCTGCTTCTCAAGGTTGGGAGAGGCTGGAGCATCGCCAAGCCTGTAAAATCATGTCTTCAAAGAGCAGCCCTGGGCTCTCACCGCTGTCGGGCCACCAGTCTGTCCCTGGGCGACTGCGAGCCCCTTGAAGGCAGCTTCCGCTCACCCCCAGTGCCTCACACTCGGAGCGTTGGGTGAGCTTTGCCAACGTGCTTGACAGCGATTTCAAAGGCACTGTCTGCATGCCCGTCTGGGAGTTTAGCTCACCCTTTTGGAGGAATACTTAGCTCAAGATGTGCTTTCCCTCCAATAGGCAGTGAGCATTTTATGGAGGAAAAAATACCTAGAAAACATTAGAAGAATCCTAAACCAGCTGCTTGTGATTGGCTGTCAGTGCCCCATGCTAGTAAGGTCCCTTCTTGTGACAGCAAAAGAAACATTAGCTTGCTTTGTCTCTCAGGGAATGGAGAGAAAAAATAAGTGACAGAGAAGACTAGATTTGTGGGTAATATCATGGGAAAAAAATGAGCAGAGTAGAAGACATATGTACAGCCCTGGACACGGGAGGTGAGAGGCTTGGTTCTGTGGCCAGTGCAGGGAGCCTCTGTGATTTGCATTATTCTGTTATGACAATGCGTTGGGGAGCTGGGGCTCAGGTAAAAACCTGGCTGAGCGGTCACCCCCAGGCTGAGCCGGGTCAGACAGAGGAAAGGCTTTGGCAGATGACAGCTAGTTAAGAAGGAAAAATGAGCTCGAGATGGCACTGCCCCAAATTATGAGCAAGGAACACGTAAAAGGTAGAGATAAAATAGCTATCAGAATTTACAAGCTACAATATGAATTTGGATGAAAGCTCGTGGATGAAATAATTGATGCAAGAAATGTTCAGAATTTGACTCATATGTAATATACAAAATATCCCGAACGTTTGTTGAAATTGGAAGATACAATCTGGCATTTTAAATGGAAAGGCTGTAAGGGAGTTGGTTGGTAAAGGGGGGTGCCCATCACTGAGCAGCTGGAAGTTCTTACGTCTGGGAAGTAAATGGTTTCACGTGGACTCTCAGTCATGACACATTCTTTCTATCTTTTTTTTTGTTGTTGTTGTTAAGACAAAAGGTTTTTATTAAAAAAATGCCAAGTGTATTAAAAAAATAAGATCTCTATTATTCCCCTGCACAGTATTTCACTCATAAAACCAGCAGGCTACATGCTGCTCAAAACAGCCGAGAGAGGACCTGGAAGGCACACCCAGAACTGCTTTTCATCTCGATTCTCTATGCACAAGTCAGCGAAGCCCTCCCCTCATCGCCCACAGAACCGAGACCCACTTGGGTAAGTGGGCGAGGGGCCCCACAGCAGTCAGGGAGATGCGGCAGCTGTCCTGCCCACGTCCTGTCACCCCATGAACAGAGCAAGCATGGCAGCCCTCCCCAGACAGCCCCCAAGTCAGAGAAGGAAAGAAAACTAGGGCAGCAGCCGTGGGAACTTGGAGCAGGAAGGGCACCAAGTACATAAATACATACATAACATTGACCTCCAGGTTAGAATGCGCATCTTCCAACAACTACAACAACAACAAAAAGATAAAATAACTTAAAGGCAAAATGAAGAAAAATCAGATCAACTATAATTCTTGTACTCTACCATGCCAACAGCAGACGCAATTACAGTTTTTCTGTTGATTTGCATTGTTTGTGCTTTGGGTATGAGATCTTGGCTTTGAAACAGTTAAGTAAAACCCAAAAAGAAAAATATGGAATGCCTCAGGAATTTGCATGTCATCCTTGCATAAGGGCCATGCTAATTTTCTGTGTATCGTCCCCATTTTAGTGTATGTGCTGCTGAACTGAGCACGGCATATTATTTCTTAATGGGCAGATAATGGAATTAAAAGCTTCTCTATTATGTCCACTTAGATATTTTCTATAGAGTTTCTTTTGCACAAATCATTCTTAGCATTGCCTCTTCCTGTCTCCTGCCCTCCCTCTTAGAGACCCTCTGGCCTAGTAGCACCCCATTTGATGGGCAGGAAACTGAGGAAAGGTCTAGTTTTCTGCCCTGCTTTCTTGGCAGAGACTGGGTGAAAGCCGTGGTTGATTCAAGGTTTGGGGCATTTGTAAGTGCTAAGAAAATTTTAAGAATGAAAAAATGCATCCAGCCATGATTCAGGGTGAGAGGAGGAGGCAGCTGCTGAAGCTGGAGGGGATCAGGCGAGGGGTCAGTGTGAGGGTGCCTGGGTGCTTTGTATGTGTCCAGTCCATCTAGTATGGACATTAGACTTGGGATACGCTCAGCTTGGCAGACTTGGGGTGAAGCTGAGCCATCCCTTGGGGTGCATTTTGGAAATCTGCCTGGATGCTTTGAGCAGACATGATAAGGTCATTTGTGTATGGAGCCCAAGGGCACTGGCTGTCCTGCAGAGTGGGGGTGAGGGTGGCATTCCTATACAAAGAAGAACTGTCTCTGCCTCGTGCCCCAGATGGCTTTCAAATGTCCCACTGAGTTACCAGGTAGCTGAAAAATGTAGCTCATAATTACTTATACTGGGAACCTGACTTCATTGACACGCAAACATGAAGTCTTTCCATGGCTTTAATCTACACTGTATGTTCCAAGAATGCAACCACTGAGAAGATCAATCGTGGATTTGTTTGGAAATTCACTGGGAATTATTCACCATTTTGAAAAAGCATGCCATGGATGACAATACCTCTTATAGTAATTGAGTTGCCCTTACACTGCACTTTTACACACTTGTCATTTTCACATTCACAGAAATGGTTTATATACATGAGAGCATAGATCTATTGGTCTATTCCAAAATCCAAAAAGCTCTCAAAACCAAAATTTATTTTTATCATCCCTTTGATGGCAAAATCTGACCTTAATTGATAAGCACCCCACCACCACCACCCACCCCCTTGGGTATACAAAATCCCCAACAAAAAATGTCTGCAGGGCCACTGACTATATAAACAAAGTGATTCCCTCCAAATCAGCTGTCAGCACCACTCTCGTAGCCCAATCTCACGTGATTTTGCAGAAGAAATACTGTTCCAGGCAGGGGGAGTGACCTGCTGTCCAGGCTGCCTGACCGGGACAGGAGCTCGGCTGCCAAGACCCAAGTCAACCCCACCAAGCAAGTCCCTGGGTGTCGTGGGGCATCTGGTCGACCCCGTGCTTGGAGTAGACGGTTAGGAAGTGGACACAGATGCAGCTCCGGACTGGTGCCCTGCTGTCCTCAGCTGTCCCAACCCCCCGGACGGGACTTAGCGGTTCTGTGAAGATATGTTCTAATCCTGTCCTGGGTGACTATTCTCTCATTTTGCGTTTGATTAGAAAGTGCTGCCCTAGACCCTGACAGGCATGACAGGAAACACACAGTGTAAACACAGTGTTCCCTCTAATAGTCTTTAAAGTGTGAACTCCAGAATGCCTCCTACCTCAAGGGTTCCAGGTGAGGGCTTGCAGACCTGTCTTCTAGTGTAATCCTGCTTGTGAATTTACATATTAAATACATAAACACACACTTTTAAAATTATTTTCTTTATATTATACTGATGGCATTGTAGAGATTGCTTTTTGCAATTCTACGTGATGACAGCCCATATTTCCTGTGAATTCTACTCAGTATGCCAAAGGAGTGTACATTATAAACGGTGAGCAGGACACTGAGGGGCAGGGAAAGAGAGGGGGCTGAGGATGAAGGGCAGAGAGGGGGCTGAGGTTGAAGGTCACTCTCAGGGTTTCCTCTCCCACTGTTGCATGGAAGGGCAGGGAAGGCTGTGAAAACCTCCCTGCACATTGCACCTGGCTTCCCAGCCCAGAGCAGCTGGAAGAGAGAAGGCATTGGAATATATCAAGCTGACCAGAACCTAATAATTGTTCTGGTTTTTCAGGTTTCCATGTAGTAATCATTTAAGGCTTTGCGGGCATTTTCATAAAGGGTGACGTGAGTTCATTGATCCTTGGCTGGGCAAGCCCACGACACAGGAGTATAGCTGCCATACTGATGACAAATGCACACAGATCCCCAGGCAGACATAAATTATGCCAGCTAGAGAAATCAGACCGGGGAAGAGGGTTTTTATTCAGATAGAATGTGCAAATCAACCCCTTACTGGTTCTTTTGATACCAGCTGATATACAATTCCTGGATAATGATGAATTCATGAAACAGAATAAAAACTAATAAAGCCCTGAGATGAGAAAATAGAAGAAGAAATCCAGTAAATTCACTGTAGTCTGGCCCTAAACAGTTAAAGCCACAGTGACTCATCAGACGTAAATCAGTTGAAGAGTCAGATTTTATCTGGAACACCACACGAGGCTTTCTCTGCAGAAGAACCAGACTCTTCCCTGCCACCTACTCTTTTCCTGTCCAGCACCAATCCCACACTCCTTTCACCCGACCCCGATCGATGCAAATTGTTTTGTTTTTTCTCTGTTATTTTGGGTCCAGATTAGAAGTACTCCAAGAACAATCCCATGGGTCCAAACAGCATCTTTGGCCCCTGTTCTGATTTGAAAGTGTTGTGTACCCCAGAAAAGCCATGTCCTCTAATACTGACTCAACATGGTAGGGTGGAAACCTTTGGTTAGATTGCTTCCATGGAGATGTGGCACACCCATTGTGAGCATGGCCTTTCGATTAGATGGAGATGTGACTCCGTCCATTCAAGGTGGGTCTTTTTACTGGAGTCCTTATAGGGGTGACATCCTGGAGAAAACACAGCTGCCTCAGAGACAACAGAAACATGAACCTTTGGAGATGTTTAGAGTGTCGACAGAGCTGACACAGACAGACGTTTGGAGATTGAGACAGAAATAGCCTGGGTACTAAGCAAGGACTCACAGAAATAGCCAGAACTTAAAGAGGAGAAAACTCTGGCTCTGGGAGATGCTAAGCTAAAAGACAAAACTCAGAGTTTTGTCCCAGAGCAGCTACATATGGGCCCAAAGACCTTTAGAGAGAAGAAGCCACTGGAATCAGAAACTGGAAGCAATGGAACCAGGGACAAGGACCAGCACACACCCTACCCAGATGACAGAGGTGATCAAGACGCCATTGGCCTTTCTTCTTGAGTCAAGGTGTCTTTCTCTGGATGACTTAGTCGGGCATTTTTATGAACTTGGAACTGCAAGCTTGTAACCTAATAAATCCCCTTTATAAAAGACAATCTGCTTCTGGTACTTCTGGCAGCATTCACAACCTAAAACAGCCCCCTTAAGAATTTCTTGCTATTTCTGAGAGTCTCTGGAAGGGACCTCAAATGCCGACCAAAATGAGGTCTGCTGCTACAGGTTGGCTGGAAGGAACCTCGGTGCCCCATGGGTGAAGGAGCCCACCACGAGCACGACAGCATGGGGGCCAGCATGTGTCTCCTGCTGCCCTCACCTCCCCCAGGCTGCATCCAGCCTCAGCAGGGCAGAGAACAGTGCAGAAGTCCTCCTGCTGGGCTCGGAGGCAGCTGCTGTGTCCCTGAGAGTCTCATGAGCTCTTTGGTCAGCACCTGGCCTTTGCTCACTGCTCAGAAGGATTCAAGCCCGGTCCTGGGAGCCTAACGGGAAGGAGACACCCCTCATTCCATTCCACCCTTCTCTTCCAGGCGTCCCTCCTACCAGGCAAATCCTTCCCCCAGTTATAAAAGCTATGATTTACATGCCCCATTAATTCCAAAGAATGTGCAAAGATACTGCTTAAGTTGGGGTAAAGTCTATATTGGCAGAAGGAGCCTGAAAGAATTCATCTGTCCCAGTAAGAGTTGGACCTGCCACAGCCCGTGGCCAGGGGGCCAGGGTGGTCCATGCTGAGCCTACTTCCCTCTTACCTGATCCCCCAGCAACAGGACTCAACCGACATGCTTGGAGCACTTGCCCCTTTCCAAATAAAAAATTATTTATAGCCCCCTCCTTCCTGAAAGTGGAGCATAAACAATTTGAGGGTGGAGGGGAAACGTGAGGGAAGCTAATCAATCAATCTCAAGCAGTTCAGGTCCCAGAACGCTGTCAGGACAGGTTGTCTGATTCATCCACAACCGTTTGCTCATTGCCTCTTCAAAGGAAAACATCTTAAAGAGCTAGTTATATTTTAAAAATGTATGTATCTGCGTGTGTTTTTATTTTTTTTATTGAGAACATATAGGAAAAGCCATCTTTTCAAAAGCGCAAACATTAGAAATGTGCAGTTTGTGATCATTAAAGGCTACTCCAGAGCTGCTGGAGGTACCTCAGCTTTGGGTTGAGAGTCTGCTTCGTCAGCCCCATTGGCTGCTGGAGAGAAAATACCATGGCTGTCTGATGTAAAAAGCCACCACAGAGGGCTAGAAATGATGTCGCTGATTTTGTAGTTAACCAGTATTCCAATTTATATCTTCCCTCCTTACTCCTTTACCAGAACAAACAAACAAACAAAAAAACAAAAAACACCCAAGTGTTTCCAGAGCATAACAGGTTTTCATTTAGAAGGACTAACAGAACTTTTAAATAATCCATGGTTATGTTTTCAAATGCTGGCAGTCTTTTTCCCTTAGGGATATTTGTAAATATCTGACATCTACAGGGAAGGCCTCAGGGATATAAAATGTCCTGAGATGTGAGGATGGTTCTGGTAAACAGAGACATGCCCAGCCACAAATGCCCATTGGGCACCTAATGAAAACAGTGGTTTTTCATTAAAAACGAAGAAACAAACCAAAATATCCCCCACCGCCTTCTCTCCTTCTCTCTCTCTCTGCTCATGAGGAATTTCTTGCATCAGGCAAGATGATCCAGCCCCACCCGAGGAACACGAATTTATAATTTCCCATTATTCACTCCTGAGGCACCGTCCCCTCCTGTTGAAAAGCCCTGGGTGATAACTCCGCAACTGAGAGACACCCATGGAAAATGCACTCGTGAAACAAAACCTCAGGGAGTTCCTCAGCCAGAGCCACGGATGACAGGGTCTCAATTACACATCTCAGCCAACTACCTGAACTAATCTCCAGAAAATGCAACAGAACTTGATTTCCTTCTTTCCTCCCTGGTCATTCGCTCAGCAGCCTTTGTTTTAGAATGGGGTGAGGGAAGGTGGAAGCACAAGAACACAAGCCCACTTCAGGGAGAAAGTGGACAGAGACGGAACAACCTGTTCAGCAAGTGCTCAAAAGAATGAGGAGGAAGAAGGAAAGGAAAGAGGGAAAAAAACATATTCTTTTGTAGAGCATTGACCTGCTGACTCTCTATGATTGATAGGGCCACACAAAGCATGGCCTCACAAAGGTAAGAAAGAGTTCTTTATGCCCCCCTGTTTCAGTTTGTCTGGTTATGAATTAGAGAGGGTTTCCTGGAGAATGAGTATGTGCCTCACGGGTACATCTGTGGAAACTCTATCCCTGAGATTTTCTAAGGCTTAATTTTAAGTGTTCTGTGTCAAAATCCCCATAAATCTACCGGTATACACGCATAAGTTGTCCTGAATTTTTTTGTTCAGACAAAATGAATCACTGTACTTATTGCTAACCTCACACATCTTTACACTTTCTCAAGAACAATAAAGGAGGAATATTTACTTAGTTATTTCATTAAGTCACAGTTATTTATTAGGTCATATTATGTGCCAGACAGCCTGCGAGATGCTGGAGATATACTGAAGAATAACACGGGATAGGTAAATAGACAATAATAATCCAATGCGTATGATGGCCTGAAAATGGCCTTCCAAAGACGCCCACATCTTAATGCTTGGAACATCTGAACATGTTCCCTTACATGGTAAAGGGCCTTTGTAGATGGATGAACTAAGGGTCTTGAAATGGGGAGACCACCCTGGGTTACCGGGTGGCCCAGCGCCATCGCGGGGCACCGATGGGAGGTGGCAGAAGGGTAAGCATTAGCCGAAGCAAATGGAATGGTGGAAGCACGAGAATGTAGTGGTGAGAGGAAGGAGCCACACGTCAAGGAGCACAGGGGGCCTCTGGAGGCTAAAAAAAGGAAGGAAACGGATCCACCCCTGGAGACTGACTCCAGAGGAACAATGCCCTGCCAACACCTTGATCTTAGACTTCTGACTTCCTGAACTGTATGTTTTAAGACACAAAGTTTGTGGTCATTTGTTACAGAAGCAGTTGGAAACTAATACAGTGTTCAAAACAGTTCATGGAGGCTACGGCTCACACCATGCTTAGGGGTGGGAGGCCATGCTTTCCCTCTAAGACCAGGCGCAGGCCGGGGTGGCCGCTCTACCACTTTAGAGGGAAAGCTAGGGCAGAAGGCACAAACAGATAGATAAACAAATGGTATCCAGATCATAAAGGAAGAAGTAAAACTTTCACAATTCCCAGATGACATGATCCTACATAAACAACATCTCCAAAACTCTACAAGAAAGCTACTAGAGCATATAAATGAGATCAGCAAAAAGGCAGGATACACGATCAATGCACAAAAATTAGTACCGTTCCAATACACTAGTAAGGAGCAATCTGAGGAGGAAATCAAGAAAAAATTTCTATTTACAATAGCAACTAAAAAAGTCAAATATCTAAGAATAAATCTAACCAAAGGATATAAAGGATTTGAACACAGAAAACTACAAAATATTGCTAAAAGACATCAAAGAAGACCTAAATAAATGGCAGGATATTCCACGTTCATGGATAGGAAGACTAAATATCATTAGGATGTCAATTCTACCCAAATTGATTTACAGTTTCAACAAAATCCCAATAAAAATGTTACAACCTCCTTTATAGAAATGGAAAAGCCAATTAACAAATTTATTAGGAAGGATAAAGGACCCAAATAACCAAAAAAAACTTGAAAAAGAAGAATGAAGTTGAAGGACTCACGCTTTCTGACTTTAAGCATACTAACAAGCTACAGTGTTTAAAATGGTAGGGTGCTGTTTTATCATGTTTCTCATGAGGATAGATATCTTGACCAATGGGAGTTGAATTTTAGCTCAGAAATAGACTCCCACATCAATAATTGATGCTACACATGATTACCAAATCCACTCACTTGAGAAAGAATAGTCTGTTCAGCAAATGGTGCTGAGAGAACTGGCTATCCATATGCAAAAGAATGAAAGAAGACCCCTATCTCACACCATGTACAAAAATTACCTCAACACGGATCAGAGACCTAAACATAAGAGCCAGGATGATAAAACTCCTAGAAGAATGCAGGGAATCAAGTTCAAGGTCTTGTGATAGGCAATGATTTTTTAGACTTCACACCCAAAGCATAAGTAGGAAGGCATCCAGGAAGCAAAGTATAGAATTATTATATCACCCAGCAATCCCATTACTAGGGATACACCCAAAGGAAATGAAAGCAGGAAGTCGAACAGATATTTGCACACTGAGGCTCATAAGGAGCATTATTCACAATTGCCAAAAGATGGAAGCAATCAAGTGTCCATCCACTGGGGAATGGACAAACACAACGTGGTGCAGAGATGCAAGGGGATACTATTCAGCTGTGAGAAGGACTGAGGTCCAGATGCAGGAGACAACATGGATGAGCTTGAGGGCATTATGCAAACTACATATGCAACAAAAACCTTATAAATAGGGTATATTTTTTAAAACTCAAATTTCAACAATAAGAAAAACAAACTTTCCAACTAGAAAACTGGCAAAAGATACAGACAATTCACTGAAGATATATGGATGGCAGATAAACACATGAAAAGATATCAACATCATTCTCCATTAGAAAAATGTAAACTAAAACCACAGCTATCAGAATGACTAAACTAAAAAATAGTGGTAACACCAGTCCTGGCTAAGCTGTAGAGGAACTGGATTGCTCATACTTTGCAGGTGGGAATGCAAAGGCAGTGCATCCCTCTGGAAAATATGTTGGCAGTTTCTTTATAAAACTAAACATGCACATTACACACAACCCAACAACTGCATTTTTGAGCACCTATCTGAGAGAAATGTGTGCCAGTTTGAAACTGTTGTGTAGCCGAGAAAAGCCAGGTGCTTTCATCCTGATTGAATATTGTGGGTGGGACCTTTGATTAGGTGGTTTCCATGGAGACGTCTCCACCCATTCAAGGAGGGTCTTCATCCGCTTACTGGAATCCTTTAATAGGGAACCATTCTGGTAAAAGCTTCAGAGCTGACACAAACAAGAGACCTTTGGAGATGTAGAAGAAAAACGCCCCCTGGGAGACAAAGCTAGTGGACACCGGCCACATACCTTCCCAGCTGACAGGTGTTCCGGACCCATCGGTCTTTCTTGAGTCAAGGTACCTTTCTACAGATGCCTTAGTTTAGGCATTTTTATGGCCTTAGAACTGTCAACTTGTAACAATAAATTCCCTTTATAAAAGCCAAGCCATTTCTGGTATATTGTATTCTGGCAGTTTTAGCAAACTAAGACAAAATGAAATCTATGTTTACCCAAAAACTTGTGCATGAATTTCATAGCAGTTTTATTCATAATAACAAAAAACTGGAAATAACTGAAATGTCATTTAACTGTGAACAGTTAAACAAGCGATGGTACCTCCATACCACGGAATAGTATTCCGTAAAAAAGGATGAACTCTATTGCTCTGTGCCACAGCTTGGGTGAATCTCAAGGGAATGAAGTTGAAAGAAAAGAGCCAGTTTTGAAAGAATAAATACTATAGGGTGCTATTTATTTAACATTCTTGAAAGGACAAAATTATAGAGATAGAAAAGAGGTTAGTGGTTGCCAGGGTTCAGAGCTGGGGGTGAGGGGAGAGCATGGCTACAGAAAAACAACATGGGGGAGCCTTGTGGCAACAAAACATTGGTTCTGTGTCAGGACAGCATTGTATGAAACTACACACGGACAAATGAACATATTGTGGCTGCAATCTAAATAAACTCCCTGGGCTGCCCTGGTGTCCATTTCCTGGGTTTGACATGGTTTCAGAGTTATGTGAGATGGAAGCACTGGGGGAAACTGGGTGACGGATATGGAACATTCCTGTATTTTTTTTTGCAATTTCCTGTGAATATAACATTATTTCAAAATAAAAGGTTTAAAAAATACCACATGGGATAAGAAGAGGATGCATTAAAAGCACATTGACAAGGCACCCACCCAAATGTGCAGCACCACGAAACCTTCCCAGAGGAGCTGGCATCTAAATTGAGAGGCGAAGGACCACCAGGTCATTTGTGAAAGTTGGAGGGAGCAGGGGAAGGCGGTGGACAGACGAGCGGTGTCTGGTCCCGGCACAGCTAGGCATGAGGCAGTGTCCCAGGTCCCTGCTGAGTGGAAGGCCCTGTCCCTATAGAGTCCAAGCCCAGTGGGTGGTTCCTCAGTGAGGGTACGGGCGAGAGTGTTGAGTATTGGATGTCTGGTTGATTCGGGTGACTCTCAAGTTCTCTCCTCACCCGGGTCTCTGCCTCCATGATTTCAGGACTCATTTGAGACCCAACATTTGGGAAAGTCTGTCCAGCGAGGATGCCAGCTTCTTCACAAGGACAGAAGCTTCATATCACCTTTGGTGAGGCTGAGGTCCTCCTGGAAAAGACAGGGTACCCCTCTAGAGTCACCCCATTTCTAATTGTGGCCGATGTGCTGTGGGTGCCTAGCCAGGGCCTCTCCCGCTTCAGCCCGAGTTTGCACAGGGTCCGACAAATGCATGCTTCCCTCTACCAGGAGACAAGCACGCACTGGCCAGAGCTGGACTGAGTACAACGGACCAGTCAGTCCAAACAGCAGAAGGTCCAAGAGACACGGGCTTCGTCTCTCTGTTCAGGTTCTTGTTTCAGCAATAAGTCACAGAAATGTCATCAACATAAATTTGAAATTTTTTTTAAAGATTTTGAACTCTTAAGAAATTTATTTTATAAAATATAAAACCTAAAAACATCATTTCTTATTTCAATTACTAAGCTTCTACAGGTCATATGCAGAATTTAGAGTCCAGCTATAGATAGAGGTAGCTACTATTTAACCAGGATGGAAAATAAGCTTTAAAATCATCTGTCACTTAGAGGAACTTTGTAAAAAACGTGCTGAATTTTATGAGGGCCAAGCCTGTACCGTGCACAACTCAATGATCCTTAGCCGTGAATACATTTTTAACTTCTATGCCAAAAGGAAACAAAGAAAGATGTACGTGAATCCACATGCAATCCCACTGATAAACCAATCTTTTAGCCACCGTGCTTTAAAAGGAGAATCTTCTACTAAGGACCACATCACTCATCAGCTGATTCCTTCCCTCGTGCATCCTTCCCTCGTGCATCAGAACCGGCTGAGCGCCTCCCGCATGCATGGGTTACACCGTCCTGACAATTCCTCTCCTTAAGGAGCCCTAACCACATAGGAGACAGAGAGTGTAATAAGAATAATAATGGCTACAGTTTCTGTGCCAGGATCTGGGCTGAATACATAAATTCACTGCCTCACTTAATCTGGAAGATATTCTTCTCGCGGTGCATTTTTCACATAAGGAAACTGAAGCTGGAGAAATGAAGTAACTTGCCCGGAATGCCCTGTGAATAATTAGTGAGCTGATCAGTCGGGTCTGCCTGACTTGGAAGTTCTTAGGCAATCTATGAGGCAAAGTCAAACACACATAAGAGGATTTGCTCAACAAAATTAGGCACAAGGTATAAAGAAAAGGAATGATCAGCTTTCCAGCAAGGTCTCAAAGACTGAGCGAGAACGCTCCAGATGAACACCCAGCGAAGCGCCTTAGCGGTCCAGCTGGTGTCTGCAATCTCAGTTCTCTGGTGGATTCAAGAAAAGTCTTGGATTTGCAGTGTTCCCAGTTTTTTCTGTGTAATTATGGTGAGAGTGATACTCTTTCCAACTTTCTGCATCTCTGAGCTAAAACCTGGAAGGAAGAATTTGAGATCAACTGGTAGACTCCATTTCAGTAGAGGTTGGGAGGCGAGAGAGAGGCACAAGTTAAGGGTCTGCCCAGATCTCTGTTTGCGCTAACTGGTTAGACCGTCTCTCTCTCCCATTCACACACACAGCACACACACATCCTGGCTCACGGGGAGGGAAGTGTACAAGTCTAGGTTCA
This sequence comes from Tamandua tetradactyla, assembly GCF_023851605.1. NCBI lineage: Eukaryota > Metazoa > Chordata > Mammalia > Pilosa > Myrmecophagidae > Tamandua > Tamandua tetradactyla. Next base: position 71,527,897 of record NC_135337.1, on the reverse strand, counting down.
ACCATCTTGAGTTGGAGATCGGGAGCTATGGGCACAGCTGCACCAGCGGGTTGAATATAAGGGTTTTAATGCACACGGAAGACACGGATTTGAGATTCAGTGGTATTGATGAGTAATTAAACCACAGGAAACAAGATCATTCAAAGAAAACTTATAGTCTAAGAAAAAAGGGGCTGGCAGAAGAAACCGAGTAGCAGGAGTATTTAAGGGGGGAGGGCAGGGGAAGCCGACATGGGGGAGGGAAGGAAGCCAAGGGGAGAAGCAGTGGTGGGGAGAAGGAGGGAAGGGAAGCACTGCAACAAAACACAGACCAGCGGTGATCAGCCACTAAACATAGCACCGGAACAAGCAGGCAGAGGTGACACCAACTGCATAAATAGTGACTAATCGGTCAGAAACAGTGAAAGGGCATTCTTTTTTCCAAGAGGAATACTCTTTATTGAGGCCAGTTTCTAGATATATTTGAGAATATGTTTCTACATATTTAGCCTTATTACTTCAATTGGGCAAAATTTCTTAATTGGCACATTAAAGAATAGCATTGGGAAATATATCCATTTTTTCATCCCCAAAATATTTACCAAGTGCCTGTTGTGAGCCAGGCATGGTTCTAGGCACTTGGAATCATCAGTGAACTGAGCAGACGGTCTCTGCCCCTGTGGAACTCACGTGGCGGCAGGTGAGACAGACAATAACCGCAGACAGGAGACGGGCTCAGTCGTGTCGCACCGGCCAGCAGGAAGAATGAGCAAGAGAAGGGGCTTGGGAGTTGTGGGGCATGCTGCGATTTCACATCGGTCTACTGAGAAGGTGGCTGCTTTACGCCTGAGGCAGGTGAGGGAATAGACTCTTGGTGGTGGGGACAGCACTGCAGATGCGGGGTAGCAGGTGCAGGGGCTCCAGTGCTGGGGGTGCCCAAGGTCAGCAAGGAGGCTGGTGTGCCTGGAAGAGAGCCGGGAGGGGGTGGAGTTAGTGAGCAATGAGGTCGGGTAGGTGAGATGTAGGACAGCACAGCGGGAGACTGTAGGTCTTTGCAATGGGTCTAACTGTTGGCTATTGCAGACAGAGCTTGCTTTTGCAAAGCTTGATTTTAACTTTAAGGCATATTGGAGAGTGAGGATACAATAGATTGTTCCCCCCATGCAGCCCCTGCTACCATTCTGACAGGTTCTAGTTACTTCTGACAACTTTCTTTTCTTCTTGGTAATGATTCCACTCCTTATTAAAGAAGCAGGGGGAAATCTAATGTTAGAGTTTTGATTTATATGAGAAATATTGCCGAAGAGGTTGTTTTGATTAAAAAAAAATCCCTGAAGAATAAGCATTGCATAACCAGGCAATATCATATAATTCTCAACATAGAAATGGTCAATGATTTGAAATTTCATGTCAGAGTTGAAAGGGGAAAACGGATAAAAACTCATGCTACTATCTAAATTCCCATAACATTTTCCCACCCCAAGCATTTTATAACATAACATCTTCCAGATCTGTTTTCACTTTTTCATTGTCTATAGTTATGTAGAAGAACTTAGAAACAATCTAATCATATCCATGTACCAAGGCTACCGGCCTCTGGTGCAATATATCTCTCTTGTCCCAAAGGTATACCCCATTTGCCGTGCAACTCGTTTCCACGTAACATGACCTGCGTGCCTGGCATGTGCAAATATCTAGGTTATGACGTAGAAGGAGAATAAGCTGCCCCTGCCTTCAAGGTCCTTAAAATCAACTAGACGAGCAAGAACAGGGATTAGAATGTACGCCTACTCTTAAGAGTGAACCATCCAAAGTATACAATCAGTGGCTCACTCATCACATAGTTGTATATTCACCACCATGATCATTTTCAGAATATTTTTACCACTCCAGAAAAAGAGATAAAAAGAAAATAACTGTACATCCCACACCCATTACCCCTCCCTCTCATTGACCACTAGTATTTCCATCCACCTGATTTTTTTTAACTCTTATCTCCCCTATTATGTATTTATTTAATCTTTTTTTCTTTACTCATCTGTCCATGCCCTAGATAAAAGGAGCATCAGACACAAGGTTTTCACAATCACACAGATATATTGTAAAAGTTATGTTGTTACACAATCATCTCCAAGAATCAGGGCTACTGGAACACAACTCAACAGCTTCAGGTACTTCCCTCCAGCCTCTTCAATACACCATAAACTAAAAAGGGATAACTATATAATGCCTAAGAATAACCTCCAGGATAACTTCTTGGCTGTGTTTGAAATCTCTCAGCCACTGACACTTTACTTTGTCTCATTTCTCTCTTCCCCCTTTTGGTCAAGAAGGTTTTTTTGTTCCCATGATGTCGGGTCCCCATTTATCCCGGGAGTCATGTCCCATATAACGTCTAACATGTTTAATGCGTCTCCATGGACCATAGAGAAGAGCAAGGATCTAGGATTTTCAAGCTGGAAAAGAACTGAGACGTCATGCAGTTCAGCTTTTTCCATAGTCCGGTGGGAACACGGAATCCTCTCAGGTGCCACTGGAAATCATGGTGGGCAAAAGCCAACTAGGTACGAGCTTCTCCACACTGGGACTAAATCTCAGCTTAGAAATCAACCTCCGAGGAATTTGAAAACATTAAGAAATTTCACTTTCAGAGTTGATATGCAGATGAAGCAGTCTAGAGGCACTCTCTGGCTAAAACCCAATTAGGACCTATACTTTGTTTCTTAGAGTCTTTAAAATTCACACATCGACTTTTCTTTTTCTTTTTTTTTCATTTACAAAGTCCTAAACCTCGGGCGGGCCACGGTGGCTCAGCAGGCAAGAATGCTTGCCTGCCATGCCAGAGGACCCGGGTTTGATTCCTCGTGCCTGCCCATGTAAAGAAAAAAAAAAAAAGTCCTAAAACTCGACAGTTGAGTGTCCTGAAAGGGTCCTCTGAAAAGAACGACTGCCTTAAAAAATAGAAAAAGAGCTAGCTACTAAGTGTGAAGGAACATCCGAGAAAAGTGGCCTTTCCTCCTGAGAGTCACTTCCCTCTGCTCCCTCCTTCCATTTCCAGGTGGGAAAGCGCTGCTATGGTTGCCTGCCTCCAAAGTCTGAGCCTCAGTTTCCTCACTGGTAAAATGGAAATAATAGTATTTCATCCCTCGTAGGATTACGGAGAGGATGAAATGAGATGGCATGTGAAAGCACGCATCTCACTGCCTGGCCACACGGTCACACTGAGTAAGTGTTAGTCTTTAGAGCTTCCACTATTTTATCGAGACGAGATGAGGTTTTTTTTGTCTCTCCAAACTTTTATTAAGACATTGAGTGATAGCACACGTGAGAAAAAAATAAAAGATAATTTTAGCATTAACTCTTCATTTCCTACCCTACCTTGTCCCCTGTAACCTGTATTTTAGATTCTGACTTTATGAGTTTGCTTATTCTAATTCTTTCACATTACTGAAGCCATACCATATTTGTCCTTTTGGGTCTGGCTTATTTCACTCAACATGATGTCTTCAAGATTCAGCCACGTTGTTGAATGCATCAGGACTTCGTTCTCTGTTATGGGGAATAATACTCCATTGTACATATATACCACATTCTGTTCATCCGTTCCTTGATTGATGAACTCTGTATTTTATATGCAATTTTTCTGTAAATTTACAACTTCTTAATAAAAGGACACACGGACAGACCACAGACTACTTGTTTGAACAAAAGTAGAGTTGAGCCTTGGCCTGGCCTCACCAGCCCGGGTGCCCAGGTTCACAGCACAGTGGGACTGTGTCCTTGCCTTCATCCCTTTGAGGCCACCCTCTGTCATGGATCCAGGGCCTTCCCTACATTTCCCACTCCTTTACTGGCCATGTAGTATTCATCCAGCATCTAGAAAAGGGCAAAAATCAAAGGCAGCATTCCATTACCTGACACCCTGAATTCCATGCACCTGGGGAGGCGCAGGGCCTCTGGAGCTGGGGACTGCCCCTGCTGGAGGCCTTGGGGGGCTCTGTCGGTGCCCGCGCTCCACTGCCTCAGGCTTTAGCTAGCTCAGGGCGCCTCGGTACCTTCTGTCTGCACTGCGGAGGGGGGGGCACACAGGCGGGGCTAGAGGAGGGTGTGGGTCTGCTTACCCCAGGCAGAGTGGAAACACAAAGGCGGTACAGAAGGGAGAACGGGAGCAGCTCTCTCCTTGTCGGAGAAGGGAGTTAAAAATGCACAAAGTGAGAAAAGCTCGAATGAACTCTATGTGCTGGGTTGATACGGAGGTAGCCATATCAACATGATCATGGTTTTCAATATACGCAGATAGATCTATAAATAAAGGTGTGTGATATGGGTTTTTAAGTAAACGGTTGTCCACTAAAAGGAATCAGAACTCCTTGGAGGAAAGTCATGGCAGGATTAGGACAGGAGAGGTACAAGAGCAGGCCGGAATTGGCCAGAAAGTAAGAAATGATCAGGACATGTCAAAAGGACAGAAGCCAGCTTCAGTAGGCTCCCGTGGGACAAACTGGGGATAACTTCAGCTTCAAAACGAACGTGATACCAACTGATTACATGCCATTGAGAAGAGAAGAGACTGTGTGTGTTTGCAGAGGAGAAGCCAGCAATACCACTTCACTCAACCGATCAAGTGAATATCAGTCCCTAAAGGGACCCTGTGAGGTGCAAGGGGAAGAAACAACATCTTCCTGCAGTCGTCCCACTAACAGATGCAAAACCCAAATCTAATGCAGAAAGCACAGACAAATCAGCTGCAAAGTGTCTGCCTGTAACCTTCAAAAATGTCAAGGATAGACTGGAACTAAAGGAGCCTAAAGAGACAAAGCGTCAGGACAAATGAATGCCGTGTGAGATTCTGAATGGATGCTTTGTTATTTGTTTGCTTTTTTGCTATAAAAGACGTTACTGAGACAATTAGTGAGAGTTCAGTGGGGTCTGAGAACTAGAAGGTAGTGTTATATCAACACTGATTGGCTGATTTGGGCAGTTATACTGTGATTATGTCAGAAAATGTCCTTATTTGTAGCAAATGTACATGACAGTATTTAGGATAACATTAGGATGATGAATTACTCTCAAATGGCTCGGGGGAAAAAAAACTCTTTGTATTCTACTTGCAATTTTTCTGTAAGCTTATGACTTCTGCCAAGCAAACAATAATTAAATCCCTCTATTTCAAAAGTTCATAATCTAGGGAGAGAGATAAGACAGAAATCACGCAGTAAGGAGAAGAAGGTGAAATAGAGGCATTTCAAAAATGCTTTGAGCAAAAGCTATGTTGCCATTATTTTCTGCAGTGAGGAGGGGTGGGGTGGGGTGGGGGCGGGGGACTCTCATTAGGGCGGTGGCTGCAGCTGCATGCCGACCACCGGTGGGTGGGCCCCCACGTCCCCTCGTGGAGCTTCCTGCACGAGACCCAGCACTTTTAAGTGCGTTTTAGGTGAGTGAGCGGGGGTGGGGTGGGGTGGGGTGGGGTGGGGTGGGTGGGGGGTGGGTGCAGAGGCCACAGGGAAGGTGGGGATCCCTCCCCGCATTCACTGGGGTTCTTGACATTTGCGCAGAGAGAGGCCGTCCGCGCTGTGCGAGAGCAGGAAACGCTCCCCCGCGGGTGTAGACGCTGATGAGCGCGTGAGTGATCTTCAGATGGGGTTCCCCCAGGCGTCACCGCCCACGCCCATGAAAAACAACACCCTCCAGGGGCTTCCGGCTGGGTCCCCGCGGTGGGGGAGGGCAGGGGGGGGTGAACACGTCGTGGGGTTCTTGCCGTCCCTGCGGTAGGGGAAGGCAGTCGGGGGTGGGTCGAACACGTCTTGGGGGTCCCTGCCGTTCCCGGGGTGACCCCCCGAGGAGGCCCGGCCTGAGCCCCGACGCCCCGCGGGGTGCTCCACGGCCCCCCACCCCCCGGGTCCCTCACCCGCCCCTGCACCTCAAGGTCTTACTGGAAGATCAGACACTAGCAGGCTAAAGAATTTAGCACGCGATGCTTTCCTTAATTGACTTTTGGTTCATATTTTTAAAGAAAAAATTAGTTTTACCTTACACGAAGATTCGGAATTCAAGGCGCCCAGAACATTCGGTGTCAGCTCAGGGAGGATATAAGGGAGTCACAGACTTGGCTGTAATCTGAACATGACTCTGCCTGGCTACCTTCTGAACTGAGTTAAAAGCAGAAGAGCTGAGCCGGCCCCGACTCAGTCCTCCTCGAGGGTGCAGGGCGGGGGACGGTGGCGCTTCCAGAGGTGTCACTGCCCCGTCACAGCGCCCAGGTGGCTCTGCCCGCGTGTCGGACTAAAACCTCCCGGAGTGACTCAGTTGTGAAGGCCCAGGTTGGAGCTGGGGCTCTGAGCAGCCCCGGACAGGGTTTCCCTCTGTCGGCGACTCTGAGCTCCAGGCTGCGGTGGCGCAGCTGCACTGGGTAGAAGAGAAGCATTGCGAGCACGTTCTCCACATGCCTCTTAAGATAGCCTAACTAGGTAGGATACGTTCTTAGAAAGCCGCACCTGAAAGAGAACAAATGTTTGTCCGATTGTGGAAGAGAAAAGAATTTATTCACGTTCTTACAAGAGGCACTCAACCGAACAGACGGAGGCTGGCGCGCCCAGCGGTGGAGGCCGCAGGTTCTGTGCCCTACGCCTGGCTCGCCGGCCCCGCCCCGGTTCTCTGCTGATCGGATATTCCAGAGGTTACAACCTATCCAGGTAGTGTACCGAATTCAAATTTCCCACCGTAGGCTCCCGCTTCTGATTACGCTTTACGTTTTAATGGCCCTGCCTTTACTTATTTAAACTTGTTTCTCCCTATTTGGCACAAATTCTAGGCTTGCGTCAGAGTCTCTCTCCTTCCTTCCCTGCCTGCAGGACCGGTTTGAGCTGCCCTGCAGCCCTTTCCTTGGCCATCTCGTGTGAAAGCTAAACTCAATTTTATTTTTAAAAAGTTCAGCATACCCGGTATAATAAAATAAGAATATGCTGATGGCTACAAACATCTTCTATTTAGGAAATCAATGAAGTTTAGTAAGAAATACAAGTGGATTTTTATAATCTTGATTACCTGGGTTTCCAAGAATCTGGCTTTTGTTTACTTGGCTCTGTCACCTCAGTACGGGAAAGAATTTGAAATTGTAGTGGCTTTGTTAACGTCAGCCAGTGTGTTGTTGGTAAATGCTGTCACAAATAGAAAAGACACAAGTCTTAACTTCGAAGAGCTTATATTCTCGTGAGAACATACTTGTACCAGGGCATAGTGTAAGAGTCATAATAAAGGAATTAAAATGCTGGGAGAATTTAAAAAGCAAATAGATAAAGAATGACCTAAGAAGTCCTCATAAAAGAGATGACGCTTGCAAGAACTTTAAATAAGAAAGTAGCATTTAAATGACTAGAATTCTGAACTAGTGTTTAGAAACCATAACTAAATTTTGTAAAATGACATATTCCTGGCATTACTTAGCATTTGGAAATAATATTGAGAAAAAATTGAGTTTTTTCCTGGATAGAAACCACTTAAATATAAAAAAGCTGATTGTATTTCAAACTTGGGGCTTTTCTGACCTCTGAAGGTAGTGCTGATTGGACTGAGAGATTTTAGGCATATTGTAAAGTAATCATTTGTGTGTTCTGAGTATAAAGTATTTAAATGCCTGGCTGTGTTCCAAACCCAAACATAATTTCTTCCTTCTTCCATTATTTTGTTGTATCTCTGTCTCTTTCCCCTTCGTGAATACTGTTATTGGAAGGAACGATGCAGAATCAAAAGTTTTGGTTATCACGTATTTAAAAAAAGAAAGCTTTTGTGTTAAGTTGAGTATTCATACAAAACCAAAGTTTACTTCTCCCTATTAAAATAACGTGGCTTGTTAGTCTGCTCTTAATGTAAAGTTTTATTTTTAAAGTTTCTCTTAATTATCCAAGTACTCTGTCTAGAAAACAAAGATCTTACATCAGAATAATTTCCTTGTTAATATCTTTGGCCTTCTCCTCCTTTATTTCAGAAGAAATAAAGTCTTCTCACTGTTGAGGGAATAGCTGTTACAAATAATTTGTTCTTTCACCTCGTGTAAGTAAGGTGCTGAACCAGTTTAATCTATTGCAGAGGAGGCGTTTGGGAAGTATCACGGGGTTAAAAGGGATTTCCTATCCTGTTGCTAGTTAAATTGTATAGGTAAAATATTATTCATATATTTAGAGATTGTATAAATTCCTAAAAATTTGACGGTGTTCTCACCATCCATGCTATGTGCTGATACTAATCTGTGTGATGTTAAGCAATGGTGAAGCGTCGTTAGTCAGGGTTTTAGTTATTCTTAAAAGGCTGCAGATCATAGAAACAGCCAAATTGTCAGTTGCACTGCTTTGCTCTAATACCTGTTTGAAAGCATATGTGGTCAGAGCTCTATCTGTAACAAGGAAAAACTTTAAAAGAAAGGCAGGACAAATATGAAATATAATATTTCATCTATTAATTAACATAATTCTGGGAAATGTGTAAGAGTGAAACAGAACAAAATCTCTGCTATAGTTTCTTAATATAAAACAACTGTCTAATGTTTTTATTTCTGAAAATAGCTTCATTTAAAAATGCTTATAAAAATTAAAGCTCAGATTGTAAGCTTTAACTGTTATCTTTAAATTCTGAAATGCTTTGCTCTCTATATAACCTGGTAGCTCCCTGGGACTTTAAGTGTCCGTGTGACACCTGAGACTCAGATTTAGTTCTCCAGCTCTGAGAATCAGCCTAAGTCCATACAGCAATTTGTTTAACTGAAAATGATCAAACTCTGATTAAAGATGTGATGAAATTGATCTGGTTAAAACTAAAGTGAATCAATATACAAGGTAAAGAATAATGTTGTTTGTATTTTAAAGCATTAACTTTCATGTAAAGATAAAAGGAAAAATGTTTATTTTGCCCCAAATTTTTACTATGTAATTTAATCGGTCTAGTCAGTTAAACAACATAATTCAGCTTTATTTGATATAAAACCTGGAATAAGGAAAAAAATCTTAATGTTCTATACAAATTAATGTTATACAATGATGCATTTCAGAGTATTTTAGGCAGAAAACGACAAAGTGCTTGCAAAATCCCTTGAGGGACTGGGAAAACTATTAAGCTTCTCCACCTGGGGAATTCCTGACATTTTCTTAAGCAAGAGGGGCTCCCAATTTAATAAGCCATGGCCTCAATTTTGAGGCTTGCTCTTATGAAACTTGTTTCTGTAATAGTAAACTGAACCTACTCAGGATTAGTGCTTGAGAGTTGTCCCCAGACAATCTCTGCTGTTGCTCCAATGTGGGCTCTCTCATGAGCTTCCCCCTAACGTGGGACATAATTTCCAGGGATGTCAGCCTGGCCCTGGCAACGTGAGACATAACTGGCCCTGGCACCATGAGACATAAGTTCCAAGGATGAGCCTGGGCCTGGCATCTGGGATTAGTTGACCAAAAGGAGAAAGAGACAGAGTTTCAATGGCTAGGAGATTTCAAATTGAGTCGAGAGATGGTTCTGGAGGTTACTCTTATGCACGTTTCACCAGATATTGTGAACTGCCACAATCTGGCAAACCCAATCAACAGTATTCCTGGAAACCCCGAAAGATATCCTGGGCTCTATAAAATTTTACTTCTTAAGTTTGTTTTTCAGAGACTTGAAACCTCCAGATTGTTCCAATGCCAGAAAAGCTCTGAAAATCAGATACTGGGCTCTCCAAGAGCAACAACTGCTTTCTCCGCTTCATCCCTTTGCCCTCAAAGGCAAGGCCCCTGTCCAGCCTTGAAGCAGTCAGAGCCATTGTCCAAACAGTCCTCACGATTGAGAGGTAATTGCCAAATGCGAGGAAGGAATTGTAGCCAAGAAATTAGAATCTAAGGGATGATTTTGATTGCTGAATCATTATATAGATGTTCCTTTTTGCTTTCTGATATTGTATTAGTTAGATTCAGTTGTCCATTTGGCCAGGTGAGCATACCTAGTTCTGTTGCCGCAGACATAAGCCAATGGTATGTGAACCTCATCTTTGCTAATTACATCTGCAGTCAGCTAGGAGGCATGTCTGCTGCAATGAGTGATGTTTGACTTAATTAGCTGGTGCTTAAATGAGAGACGCAATGTAGCACAGCCTAAGCAGCTCAGCATTCCTCATCTCAGAACTTGCGGCTCAGCCCAGGCCTTTGGAAATGCAGAAAGAAGTCGCCCCGGGGAAAGTTGTTGGAACCCAGGGGCCTGGAGAGACCAGCAGAGACCATCCTGTGCCTTCCACGTAAGAAAGAACCTCAGTGGAAAGTTAGCTGCCTTTCCTCTGAAGAACCAACAAAATAAATCCCCTTTTATTAAAAGCCAATCCATCTCTGGTGTGTTGCATTCCGGCAGCTAGCAAACTAGAACAGGTATATTGGAGCAGACAGAGGGAAATCCCTGGAATCCCTGAACTGTAACCCAGCTGCCCTGGTCTCTGAAAGTGATTGTATAACCCTTATCTTCTGTCTCTGTGATTGTAAAAAACTTGTGACTAACTTTTAAAAAGAAAAAGAACAAGGAAATCATTTCCATTGCATCTGCCCTTTAGGGGAGAGGATATTGGGAGAAAAGAAGACTCGAGCTTAACTTCCCGAGTAACGCACATGAAGGAATGAGAGTGCAAAGACCACTCACTTCCAGAAGAAATCTACCTAAACCTTAAGAAGGGCTGAGAAACTCCTCTTTATCCAGTGCGTAATTGAAATTTATTCTTCACCGCATATTAGTTTAGGTTAAACTAAACTTTGGGTGATGCAGCTGTCCTCCCAAGGATGCTGATTTATAAAGAATGTGCATAGTTCATGAGTTTTTATGGGACTTGAACCTACCCTGTTATTTGAAACGGTTGCAATATAAATGGTTTTTCATCTTTGTTCTGCAATTAGTCCTAGTGCTTTTTTTATGATAGAAACATAGTGAGGAGTGCCACGCCCAATCATCACATCCTCCCTGGGGAAAATCCTCTCGTGGTGTGCTTTGCAACAAAGGTTGGTGGACAAGCTGTGGGGACTGCGCAGCCCGAGGGCGCCAAGCCAGGGGCATCCTTTCTTCTGACATCTGAGGAGGGTGAAGGAGGACAGGCAGAAAACCTTCAAGGAGCCTCGCCCTTTCTTTCCTCTTAGGGCAAGGCCCAGACCCCTAGAAGGGAAGAGTCACGTACCCAGAGAGCAGACGTAGAAACTCCAGCCCAGGTGTCACCGGTGCGACCTGGAGCTGCCACATCCCAGACTGCCTGGCCAGAGGAGCCTCAGGCAGGACCGTCACCGGAGCCGGAGTCGTAGGCAGAGGGGGTGTGCAGTTAGTAAGACCATGTAATGGCCCTCAGGGAAGTTGGATAGGTCTACTTCTTGAGCATCCGCGCGGGGATGAGTGGAGTCAGGAGAAATATAGGCTTTAATCTATTATTTACAAAATGCATGAGGAAAATCCATCATTTGAGGCTGCCTGCGAAATAACCTCCTTTAGCAGCTTCCTCCTTTCTGGAACACACTCGGGCATGAGTCAGACACGTGGGGCTGTAAAGAAAATCATATTTTACCTTGACAAAGAACATCGTGGTCAGATAGGAGCCCTCTAATTGGAATTTTTCTCCTTTAGTATTTGGCACAGGTGTGCAAGTATTGACCCTTGCCCGAGGCCAAGGCAGAACATAGAGTGAGCCCGTCACAGGACACCCAGTCCCCGGGACACCCCGTCCCCAGGATACCTCGTCCCCAGGACACCCTGTCCCCGGGACACCCCATCCAGCTGTTCCCAGGATACCCCATCCCTAAGACACCTCTTCCAGCTGTCCCCAGGGCACCCCATCTCAGGACACCCCATCCCCACGACACCCCATCTCCCCCATCCAGGGGAAACTTCAACAGCGTCCTCTGTGAAGAGCCCCAATGTCATCCCACTGTCTGGATTTAGACATTGTTTCCTGTCAAGGTTAAAGTGGACATATTGAAACAAAGTTGAAAGAAGAGAGTTAGAAACTATGTGTTATTTTTTAATTTCCTCCATTAAAAATGAATCCCGCATGCACACACATGAAATGAATCACACAAGATCCATTGCCCTAAAGCATGCCTTGGCTACCAAATATCACATTTGCACCGTGGCAAACTATAAAGACCTATAAACTCATATTTTGTTCTTAAAAGAAACCCTCTCTCTTGCCAAAGAAGAAAATCAATATGATTCCAGAAAACAGGCCACAAGCACTCTATAGTAGCCTCGGTGAAGGACCTTTCCTTTCTAGGATGCTTCGGGAACAGCGAGCCACACCTGGTCCATCAGACGGTAGTACCAGCCACACCCTTTACCCAGGCCTAGTGACTCGTGCTAGTGGGTTAGGCATGTTAACTCACTAGCCATCGTTCACTGAAATATGAAATAATGAATTTATCTCTGCTTTGTTTGCATCCATGCATCCATCCATCCATCTTCTGCCCTGTTGCAATAAAAACTAAAAGCAGGCTACTAGTATTAGCAGAATTATTTTGATACTTGGTGATTAGGGAAGAAGGATGGGCTAGAGGACAAAATAAGAGACAAAGAAGAAAAATAGAAGACAAAATGAAAGAGAAGCAAACTGATTCTAGTTCGTTTGATTAGAAATATCCCATCATATTAAATGATAGCAAAAACAGACAATGAAAGAGAAGATTATCCAAAGAATAGCTCTTCCTTGGTTGAAAACAGGTCTAAACCACGTTTCCCTAAAATAATGTAGCAGCTCACTCTAACAAGTGAAGAGGGACACGCGCTGACACCTGTCCGCACAGACTCCCCTGTTGGCCGGCAGCTTCTCCTCACCAGCATGCTGGACGCATGCTGCTTTGCCCACCAGGCATTGCTTTCCCTATTTTCTGTTAAGTGAACTTGATTTTCTTCAGAGGAGCACCTCATCCTGGTGGGGAGGGCCTTGTCCCAACCAGACATGACCTCGGCCTGGCCAGTGAACACAACCCACAGTCCAGAAACGGTCACACAGCACACGACCCCGTCAGCATTTATTCTGTGACCTTTGCTGGAGCAGCCCCAAAAGAGATGTTCTTTTCCAGCTGTATTTGGAACTGAGCTGTATTAGAAACTGGAGTTAGTGAATAACTTGCCTAAGAATAGAGCAAAACAGATATAAGAGAAATGAAAAAATAAGATAAGCCCAGAAACACCATTTAAGCTCCTGTATTCCAATACCCTGAGACTCTGTACTACGGGAACTAAGAAACGCCATTCTCTTTGCTAAAGTCATCTTAAGCTGGGAATTGACCTCTGGCCACCAGCCGTCCTGTTTGATGCAACGTCATAAAGCTTCCCTTGTCCTGGACAGTGTGAGTCCCCTTCAGTGCTGTCAGGGGGCAGAGAAGCCCTTGTCCGCCTGTTACTCTGAGTCCTCCAAAGCTGTCTCCACAACTTCAAGATGGGAGACACTGCCAGTGACCCCCTCCCTTGGGAGGCCACTGCCCAGCTGATTGACCTGCAGGTTTCACATCAGCAGAGGGTCCCTTGTCACTCAGTTGGTGTTGTGCTACTTGATTGTTGACATTTTTCTTAAATAGTAAGGATTTGGTGCCTATGTGACACCTGGCATTTTGTGGCCAATTATAGTTCCATCCACTTAAGGTAAAAATGTCAGAGGTTAAAAAAACACCCACATGCACATACGCAAGCTCAAGTTACTGTGTGCTTTTCTTTTCTTTTGCCTGGGCAGGCACTGGGAGTTGAACCTGTGTCCCTGCCATGGCAGCGATGAGACCTCTGCCTGCTGAGCCACCATGGCCCACCCTCCATGTGCTTTTTGTTCATTGCAATGTTATATTGTAGCTTTAGAACTCATTAACTGCTGGACAGTCTGTTCACTTCCTCTCCATGGAAATAATTATTCCAGTATACTATAAAGCCAATGAGAAAAGGTAGAATAACCACCTCCTGAAAGGGATAGAAGGTTTTGTTTGACTTTTGGAGGATATCGTGGATTGTATACATTGTATCTTGGGTATGGTGATTTAAGCAGCAATGAAGCATTAATTCAATATATAATTAAAATCCCACTGTTTTCTTTCCTTTTGTTCAGTAGGCCAGGGTCTCTAAGAAGTGGCTTTCTGGTGTCTCCCCAACACTTTTTCTGTGTGTGTTTGGGTGCATGGCCCAAGAATCATACCCAGGTCTCCTGCATGGAAGGCGACCATTCTACCCCTGAACCCCCTTGCACTCACCCCGACACTTTTTTGAGTTATTGTGTGACACTTTCAAAGCATCCAGGCATTAGACTAAGGTAAATCAGAATTCAGGGGTAAGAAAGACACTATGTGTCTCTTATAGCTTCACCTGCTCTGAGACCAAAAACATTATTTTGTCCCGAACCTAAATTTTCTGTAGCACATTGAAATAGGAAGCCAGGAGAGAAAGCTAGCAGATGAAGCTGTGTTCACCATGTGCCTTTCCAGCTGAGAGAGAAGCCCTGACTGTGTTTGCCATGTGCCTTCTCACTTGAGAGAGAAACCCTGAACTTCATCGGCCTTCTTGAACCAAGGTATCTTTCCCTGGATGCCTTCGATTGGATATTTCTGTAGACTTGCTTTAACTGGGACATTTTCTCAGCCTCAGAACTGTATACTAGCAACTTATTAAATTCCCCTTTTTAAAAGCCATTCTATTTCTGGTATATTGCATTCTGGCAGCTAGCAAACTAAAACATACATAATCTAACTCAACCTGTCTGGATAGATCATTTAAACTACCCATACACAGGGTAGGAATGTGGCCTGTAATTTTGTGTAGCTTAATGTAATGCCCAGATACAGTGTGTTGAAAAGATCATTTAAAAGTATTGGGAAAGTCCCCTGAGGGATGGGAGAAAAAATATGGAACTATTAAACTTTACCACCAGGGAAACCTGTGATACTGTCTCAAACATGAAGGACTCCCAAGTCAACAGGCCAAGCCCTTGGTCTCGAGCTTGCTCTTGTGAAGCTTATTTATGCAGTAGAGAAGCTCAGCCTACCTAGGGTTATGCCTCCTTCTGTTGTTGCCCAGATGTGGCCTCTCTCTCTCTCAGCTCAACTCTGCAAGTGAAATCACTGCCCTCCCCCATACTGGACATGACATCCAGGGGTGAAAGTCTCCCTGGAAACATGGGATGTGACTCCAGGGATGAGGCTGGCCCTGGCACTATGGGATAGAAAATGTCTTTTTGACCAAAATGGGAGAAAGAATTATAACAACATAAGGTATCAGTGGCTGAGAGAGTTCAAATAGAGTTGAGAGGCTACTCTGGAGGCTACTCTTATGCAAGCTTCAGCTAAATAGTGCTACTTTTAGCTGAAGTAACCATTCCTGTCAACCCTAAAGGATACCTAGGACTTCATCTGAGATTCTACAAAGGTTCTATGCACTGTGATTATTTTCTACATACATATAAGTTCCAAAATGAGTCCTGAAATGCAGAGGGGCCAGCCTCTCCGAGAACAGCTAATTCCATCTCCCACCCCAGATTACTGACAGACTTTTCCAACATGAAAAAGTTAGAATGGACATAGCCCCAATACTCCTAAAGATTGAGAGAAAGCTCAGAGGAGAAGGGGGAATTATAACAGAGAAGATAAGATTTAACAACTGTGTATGACTGCTGAATCATCATATTGATATTTCTTTTGGTGTCCAGTGTCTTGGAGCAGCTAGAAGGAAAAACATGAAATTGTGGAATGGTGACCCATACCAAACTCTGAAATCTGTTCCATAATTAATTGTTGTGGTATGCTTTAGAATTTATTGCCTTTTTGTATACATGTTATTTTTCATAAAAATAAAAAAGCACCCCAGCATTGTGCTGGGCTCTTGGGTTTCAAACAGCAGCAGTGCCCAGTCTCAACCTCCAGGGACAGGCTGCCACGATGCCCTAGATGGGCGTTGAGTTTTAAGACAAAATACTGAAACATACATCACAGTGTTGAATTTCTATTTGTTCATTGATAATTTTCCAGGTTTGTATAGTGTTTAGCCCATTTTAAGTACTAATATAAAATTTTATGTATTTGTAAGGTCATTTCAAAATGATAATATGCATCTCATATTTAACTGTTAACAAATGTGCATTCTTGATTTTGTAATGTTTATACATTTTAGAAATATATGTTTGAGATTTTTTTTTTAATTTTATGAACTCTGAACATTAATTGTAAAACATCAGTATTAGGATTGGCATCGAAGTATCATGTGAAAAAACATACTGAAGAATATGTTATTTTATTCTGATACTGGGATCACTACTGGCATATAGAAAGGTATTGAGACTTTCAAATGGAGGAGTTTTCATCATGGGTTGTAGGAATTAGCTGAATCAAGCCAAGTGCAGAGGTCAGGCTTGATGCCATGCATGGAATGTTGGGCAGCCTCTGGGGTGTTTGGGTGGCCTCTGGGTTTGGGCAGTCTGGGTGTTGGGCAGCCTCTGTGGTGTTGGGCAGTCTCTGGGGTGTTGGGTGGTGTGGTAGTTAGATTCAGGTGTCAACTTGGCCTGGTGAAGGTGCCTAGTTCTATTGCTATAGACATGAGACAATGGTACGTGAACCTCATCTGTTGCTGATTACATCTGCAGTCGGCTGGGAGGTATGCCTGCTGCAATGAGTGACGTTTTGACTGAATTGACTGGTGCTTAAATGAGAGAGCGCATTGTAGCACAGCCGAAGCAGCTCAGCACACCTCATCTCAGCACTCACAGCTCAGCCCAGGCCTTTGGAGATACAGAAAGGAATCACCCTGGGGAAAGTTGTTGGAACCCAGAGGCCTGGAGAGAAGGCCAGCAGAGATCACCCTGAGCCTTCCCATGTAAGAAAGAACCTCAGTTGAAAGTTAGCTGCCTTTCCTCTGAAGAACTAATGAAATAAATCCCCTTTTATTAAAAGCCAGTCCATCTCTGGTATGTTGCATTCTGGCAGCTAGCAAACTAGAACAGGCGGTCTCTGGGGTGTTGGGTGGCCTCTAGGTGTTGGGCAGCCTCTGGGGTTTCGGGTGGCAGCTGGGCTCATCTCCATGCAGTGCCCAGGTGTTGGGAAGCCTCTGTTCATAAAAAGTCAATAGAAGGTATATGTTTAATAACATCAGTAGAGAATAATGTGGGAGAGAGAAATGTTCTTTGGAACCGTAGCTCCTGATCAGAGCACTGCTGTTGTGTTCTCACTTAAGCATGTTCAATTAGGGTTTAAGAAATGCACTGTGCAGTGGACATAGTTTGGGAGCTTTCCAAGGTTACGATGATACCCTTTTCTGAAAACTGCTTCGTTCCATACAGGGTGGGTAAGCCATGGCAACCTTGGCTCATCCTATCACCCAACCTCTCATGCTGGGTGCTGGGCACTGTCCCAGGTGCTGGGGATCCAGTGTGGAAATGATAGAGGAGGTCCTGGTCTTCCTGGGAAAGATGTTCTAACGCAGTGTTCTCCAGTGAGCAAATGAACAAATATATAAACAAGCTAAGTTCACTTAGGGGAACTGCAAAGGAAAAAAGAGAATAAAATGCAGAAGAGAAGACTGGCAGTGGAGTGGTGGGGGGCTACTTAAGAAAATTCATCAGGGGAGTCTTCCTGGAGGAGGTGACATCTGAGCATAGAAGGGAACACCAGGAAGGAACTATCACAAAAAGGCCAGGGGCTGGACTGCAGAAGAAAGAGGAGAGCAGATGGAAGGGACCGAGGTGGGGATGAAATTGGCAAAACAGATTCCAGAAAGAGGTGTGCCTGATGGTTAGAAAAGGGGAGGAAATGAGGACTGAAATGAGGTCGGGTTGATCAAGTAGGGCCCATCTTAGCTGCCCCTGCTGTTATCACAAATACCACACAACGGGTGGTCCAAAATCAAGATACTGTCAAGGTTTGCTCCCCCCACCCCAACCGAAGACCCCAGGCTCTGGCTCTGGCTGCTGGGCGTCCTGGGGGCTCCATGGTGTAGCTGCCCCCACCCCATGGCCACGCCTTCCCCTTTCTGCTTCTGGAACTTCTGGGTTCTCCTTTAAGGCCTCTGGGAACTGAATTAAGACCCACCCCCACATCGGGGCCACATCTTAACTAAAATATAACGTCTTTAAAAGGCCCTACTGGCAATGGGTTCACACACAGGGTCGTATTGACATTAAGAACCTGTATTTGTTGGCGTGCTTAATTCAGCCTACTGATGCTGATCAAAAGCAGTGAGCTCTCTGCCCGATGCTTCCAAATGACCAATTCCCAAGATACTGGGATTGGAAAGGTAGAGTTTATTGCTAGGCATGAAGCAGGAGATGAGATGGATGGCCTATCAGCCCAAAATCTATCTCCCGAAACCACAGCAACTCTGACGTTTTACAGTATCAGGAGATGGGCAGGGCTCAGGATGAGGAGCACAGTGGCTCCAGATGGTGTGATTAGAGGTGATCTGATTATAGGACATGCACAGATTGATTGCATGCTCAGTCACAAACCTGTTAAGGAAATGCAGGCCTTAATAGGCTGGTGGGCAGGATTTTTAGTGTTATGATGAAGTATAGGTGACTTGTAGTGACCGATAGTTTCAGTTACTGCTTAAACAGTGTAAGTTCCTGCGCATGTCAGGCGGGCCCGTTTTGGTTAGGTTCGGCTCTATTTAGTAAGATGACTTTGGCCTTGGGGTGGGTCAGTTCTGGGCTGACCCAAGTCCCCACTTTAATAAACATTAGGGGCTGGCTTCACTGATCACAGACTCTAAAGTTGAAAAACAAGAAAAGTCATGAGGTTTTTATAGTCACAAGATAAAGACTATAGAGTCATACAGCCATTATCAGAGATCTAGGCAGCTGGACTACAGTTCATCAATTTCAGGTATTCCTTCTGGTTATTCTAATATACGAGAAAGTAAAAAGAAATTTCTACATAAGGATTCAGTAATCATAATCATTTGTTAAATCCCAACTTCCATTTACACTGCCGCAGGACCGTCTCAGCCTGGTAAGGAATGTATCTTTATTATCCATGCGTTGGGAAGCCATTTTATTCTGAATGATGTGATCCCTTGTTCACAAGGTGATTGGACGAGGGACACGCACTGGACACAATCTGGACCAATCAGATTCTCTCTTCTGATGAATTTGAATTGGGTCCAAGAGATTCCTGGATGGAATGCTGTAAACCACGTAGGTCAAAACGACTTCCAGCGCATACAGAGCCAAACACGAGCCCTGTCAGCAAAGCAAAGCAAAGGAAATGGCCAAGCAGTAAGCCGTGGAAACAAGAGGCAGCATGCGGCCAGAGGAGGAACTAAAGGGAGGGGCTCTGTGGGTTTCTGATGGCTTTTTCAGTTCCTGTTTCCAGTCCCTCAGGAAGCCCCATTGTACTTCCTGATCTTGTGTTCTTCCTGGATCCTTGTAAGGAATTGCCCTGTGTGCCTCAGCGAAACTGAACAGATTGAACCAGCTAACAGTTTTAGCCAAGCTGTTGTGAAATCTGGGGGAGATTGGCTGCTGGCTGCCAAGATGGAGAGTGACAAAGAATAAGCCCTCCATTGATGTCACTTGGTCTACTGAAGGTCATTTAATTGAGAATAGATAGAAGGAGGTCGTCTACTCAGGCATTCCTGTCAGTCAGAGTCAGCTGCCCAGTGAGTCAGAGAGCCTAATGAGAGCCGGGCAAATGGTCAAGACTCACACAGGACTTCCTGGATAGCCTCCTGCATAGCTCCATTCCTGGAACCCCTGGAGTTGGTGTGGGGCACACCCGGAACTAAGTGGCAGTAACTTGAGGATGTTACCAGGGCATATACAAGCAAGGTATTTGGGACAAAAGATTCTAAATAGGAGGCTGGCTAGCTAGCTGAGGAGGGTCAAGAAAAGAAAAAGTGGTAATTCCAGTCATGAGCGTGAGCCATCTTTCCACTAGTACCAGCAACTGGCTTTGGGGATCAGCAATCAATTGACTCATAGGGAATTTACTTACCCCCTGAGCTATGCGTGGGCATTGTAGCGACAGCAGAGGAGCCGTGAGCAGGCTGGGGCGAGCAGAACTGGGGCACTGATGCTTCCATGAACCCCAAAACATCTCACCAGTAAGTGAATGAGAAGCAGTCCTTTCTCTGCTCTGAACTGCCCCCTGCTTGACTGAAGCAAGTCCAGCTTTGCAGACAGTCCCTCTCCCCATGTGTTTTCCAGGTCCCCCGGGCTGTGATGAGTATCCACAGCAGACCTGGTGCGTGTTTATGGCAGGACTACCAGGCAGAAACACCGCAGCCTCTGCTCTACATCCCCCTAGAGAGGGCGCTCTGGACCTGACCTCTGCTTTGGTGGCTGTGAGTTTGCAGCAGTCACTGGAGGCCAGGCCCACGCCCGTGGGTGGGGCTGGCACCTCGTCCTGCAGAGTGGAAAGGAGGCTGCCCCCATGGCGTGACCTCACCCCAGCACTTGGTGGCACAGCTATGCCCCTCACTGGCCTCCGGGCCTGAACATCACAGCCTCACGTGCCAAGTGCCTGGGAGCTGGGGTGGAGCTCTGAGCCACCACTCCCACCGCCTGCCGAGCTCTGAGCCACCGCTCCTGCCGCCTGCTGAGCCCCATGCTATGTGAGGCTGCAGGAATCCTCGGCCAGCCTCCCTGGTTGTCCCTGCACGGAGGACGGCTGACACGGTGTCCATGCAGCCACCTCCAGATCTTCTGGGTTTGGTGTGGACCTCAGCGGGGGCAGGGTTCAGGCACGGCCTCAGCAGTCCACAGAAATCAGGGTGGGAAGAGGAGGGTGCCGCCTGCCTTTGTCTCCCAAAGCCCCTGAGCCGCAGCTGGGCTCCAGCCGCACCCTGCTCATAGAAGATTCCTTTTGAAGAATAAACCTTTTTCTTTAGTCATGAAAGTCTAGGAAAATTGGAAACTGTTGGCTGCTCATGGCCCATCAGCTGCTGGTGCCAGGCTCAGGGAGGTGGGAACTCCTATAAACAGGGGCCAGTTTATATTAGGAGATTTATGTAACGTTAAGCTGCAAATTTAGACGCCGACGGTGCAGCCGCATGGAGTGTAGCAGGGAGCCGCACTGGGGCTCTGGAAGGAGGAGGTGCAGCCTCGCAGGAGGGGCGCTGCCCCGCTCTGAGCATCTGTTCCGTGTCCTCGGCCGTCCCTGCTCAGCCTGGCCGTCCAAAGCCGGTTTGCTCAGACACAGGGTCCCCGCAGGCCAGCACTGGCCCCATTGCCAACATGCCCAGGCCATGTGAAAATTCCATCAGCCTTTACCAAAGCTATTTACCTACCGGCAAATACAGGAAAACAGAGAGAGGGTCAGTCCAGTTGCTCTGCGGGTGATTGATGTCCGGGGGGAGGCCAATTCACTTTGGCCCTGGTGACCTGCTGGAGGACGTACTGCCTCCCTAAATGTCTGCCCCTCGCTGCCTGGGCACGCCATGGACTTGAAGATAACACACATCAAAGCGCCTTGGTTGCCCAGACCACTTCCTCTGAGTGCCAAATACTTTCTCCCACGCTTAGTAATTAATCATTGTTGGAAATTCTAACCACTCATCACCCTTCATTTCCTATAAATCTCCAGCTTTTAATGGCATTTTACTTGCAAATGTCACAGCCACAGCTCTTGAGAACACCGGGGGGTCCTATGCGGCCCAGGAGCCAGGTGGGAGGGGCCCAGCTGAGGACGATGACCTGCTGGCCGGGCAGCAGACGTGGGAAGGGTTTCCTCTGAGCAAGAGGAAAGCTTGTGACAAGCAAGTGGCTTCTGTCCTTATGCTGATTTCATGCTTGAGGCAAATATTATACATCTCTCATAATGAGACAATTTCGTCCTCTAAAAATATCCTTGATTTTATATTTTTAATAACAGTATTTAATATATTTTTAAATTCAAAATCACATTAAAGGAAGGCATGTGATTTTTATGATCATCACAAGAGTCATGGGTTGAAAAAAGGCTACAAAACGGTGTTCTGGTTTTTTGTGGCTGGGCGGGGCAGCGCCCAGAGGGAAATAAAAACCGGAATGGTTTCTGGGGTACTTTGCCTCTGGGTTATGTCTTAGTCATCTTCATTGTTCCCTCAGTGCCTATATAGCATGCACTCATTAGATTTAGAATGAATGAAGGAAGGAAGGAAAGAAGGACGGAATGAATGCCTTTCGAAGAGGGGCAGAGCTGAGAGCTCAGCAAATGTATCACACAGGCCTCAGGACACGAAAGAATAAGCAGCTTGAACAGGTCAATGATAAAGTAGCTTCAGGTTCTATGATCTTATATAGTTAACACTTTTCCTCAATTTGGGGGCTGTGGGGAGATGTGCTAAAGATTGCACAAACTCCGAGAAGAGTGAGAAAACACAAAAGAATCTGACTTCTTGGTGAAGGAATAAAACTGGTTTTGAACCATGTTAGTTCTATACCCTGCAGTCAAATAGTGTTTATTTTTACTTTATACTTATTTTTACCTTAGCTGGTTAAAATGTGGAGCAAAGTAATTTTGAGCTTTTGGTGAGCAGGATATTTTTCCTAAATATATTGAATCTTAAATTTAGATTGTGGTTGTTGAATAACATGGAGGAAGAAATACGAGTGGTTCCTCAAATCTTAAAGATCTAAGAACAAGTGAACAGAATAATGAGTTATTATACGTCAAGCAAATATTTATCAATGGGCTGGCTTGTAAGTGCAAATGTAGGGAGTATATGTGGGAGGTGTTCAAAAAAACCAAGGTGGAAGGAAATCCTTAATGAGAAACGAACAGATCCAATGACAGAGCAATTGCAAGCACAAACTATTCACTTGTGTTTCCTGGTCTAGGCACACAGGTAGGTGTAAACCCTCTAGGTTTTTGAGGTTTTCCCTAACGGGATTAACTAAAACCATGAAGGAAAAAGATGATCTGAATAACAAAGTGTATTTGCATGACAATGCTAAATGCTTGAAAAAAAAACCTGACAGATTTTATGAGGTTGCTTATTCTATCTTTTGTTCAGACCAGACTTAGAACAATTACTACTTTAGAGATACACATTAAGAGTTTGCAATACAAAGACACCCTTCCAGGGTGGGCCTAGTAGTGGGAGAAAGATCTGGAAACGACAACTAGCACAGGCATAACTATTATGTGATGCAATAACAATGATTATTTTTACAGTTATTTATTAAACGTCTCAAGTGTGCCAGGCATTTTCCCATGCAATAATTAATTTCATCTTCAGAATGACCTTGCAAAAGATGGGTTAAAGATATGTGTTTATAAAATTAATACATGTTTTTGACTGAATAATACATGACACATAATACAGAACTCAAAAGGTACAAGTGATATGCAATGAAAAGTAAGTCTCCTGATCCCCTATTTGCCAGTCCCCTGTTATTTGTCATTGGTAATATTTTATTATACTTCCTTCCAGATATATTTATTTGTTTATATATACACGTATGTATTTATTTTTCCTTTGTATGCTGTATGATGGGGGTCACATTTCATTCTTTTTCCATATGTGTATCCCCTTATTGCAGCACCCTTTGTCGAATTTTTGTTTTTGTTTGGTTTTTGTTTGTTTGTTTGCTTGTCTGTTTGTTTTTGGTAAGTGCATGGGCTGGAAATCGAACTGGGGCCTCCTGCATGACAGGATTCTACGGCTGGACTATCCTCACATCCCCTTATTATTTATTTTTTTATTTTTATTTTTTTTGCATGGGCAGGCACCGGGACTCTGGCATGGCAGGTGAGAATTCTGCCTGCTGAGTCATCTGGGCCCAACCTCATTTATTTTAATATAAATGAGAACAGGCTATACATACATCCCATACAGCTTATTTTCATTTTGTACTTAACAAAGTATCTTTCCATTTCCACTTAATGGCATTGACAGTTTCTAGATTGCTCTATATCAGTGCAGATAAAGCCACCACAATCATCTTGATGACCGCATATAATTCCATTAGATAAACATGCCATAATTGATTTAATAAACCCTCTCTTCAGGGACATTTGATGAATGCCCGAATTTGGTCATTACCAACACTTCTGCAGTGACTAACATGGCGCTTGAGTATCTTCACACTCGTGTCATTGTCTGTAAGACAGGGCAGCCCTGAGCCTCTTCAGAGTCTGCAAAGCCCTGCATTTTCCAACTACGTATTTGAGTGAGGCCAATTTTTTCAAATACTTGACCCAAAACAATGCATCACACAGATCGAATGAAGAAGCAGATGTGGAATTGAGCTGTTCTGACTTTCCAGACCATCAAGCACTTGACCCTTTCGGTTAGTAGAGTTCACAACTGGGGACACCAGGCTGTACCTTCCACTCTGCTTAGGAAGCTCCTCAACTACATACCTAAGTTCATCGCTTACAAGTGTTTCCACCTGCACTGGTTTGAAATGCTGCATGGACCCTAGAAAAGCCATGTTTTAATCCTAATCCCATTTTGCAGCCATTTCTTCTAATTCTTATTCAGTATTGTATGTTTGAAACTGTAATCAGATCATCTCCCTGGAGATGTGATTTAATCAATAGTGGTTGTTCAACTGGATTAGATGGCGGCATGTCTCCACCCATTTGGGTAGGTCTTGATTAGTTTTTGAAGTCCTAAAAAAGAGGAAACATTTTGGAGAATAAGTGATTCGGAGAGAGTAGAGAATGCTGCAGCACCACCAAGCAGAGAGTCCACAAACCAGCGACCTTTGGAGATGAAGAAGGAAACGCCTCCCAGGGAGCTTCATGAAACCGGAAGCCAGGAGAGAAAGCTAGCAGATGATGCTGTGCTCGCCATGTGCCCTTCCAGCTGAGAGAGAAGCCCTGACTCTGTTCACCATGTGCCTTCTCACTTGAGAGAGAAACCCTGAACTTCATCAGCCTTCTTGAACCAAGGTATCTTTCCCTGGATGCCTTTGATTGGACATTTCTATAGACTTGTTTTAATTGGGACATTTTCTTGGCCTTAGAACTGTAAACTAGCAACTTATTAAATTCCCCTTTTTAGAAGCCATTCTGTTTCTGGTATATTGCATTCCAGTAGCTAGCAAACTGGTACACATCCAACATCAGAACACAAGCCACCAGGTTCTCTGCCATTGTGTAGCAAGGACCACTTTTCGTCTGATTCCAGTGGTATTCTTCCAAGGCGTTAGCAAATGCATGTTTAGCATCCATATTTCCACCAACAGTCTAAACACCTAGATTCTTCCAGTGTGTACCCATTACCCCCTGCCACAGCCACTCCCACGTGTGTTTGTATTTGTCACAGCAGCACTCCAGTTCCTGGTAACAAAACCAGGGCTGCTGTAGCAAAGCGCCATAAACGGGGCAGGGTGGGGCCTTAAAAGAACAGGATCGTGTCCTCTCACAGCTGTGGAGGCCAGAGCTGATGGAGGCGTGGACAGGGCCATGCTGCCTAGCAGCCTGTAGGGCAGAGCCTGCCTGGCCTCTTCCAGCGCCTGCTGCTGGCAGGTCATCCTTGATGTGCAGCGGCTTGAGGGTCCGTCGCCCCAGTCACTGCTCTTCATCCCTGTGGCCACTGTCTCCCTGTGGCTCTCTTCCTGTGCCCAGGTCTCCCGTTTTTATATGGCACCAGTCAAATGGGATCAGGGCTCTCCCTAGTCTGGTCTGGCCTCTCCTTAACGGGCCATGTTTGAAAATCCCATTTCCATGGGACTTAGACCCATCATTTATGGGACCAACCCATCATCCCAAACCTCAAAGTGGCCCACTCAGAAGAACACTTGGATGTCCCTGTTGATTAGTAAGCACTCTTCCTGTGTAGATAGTGTTTCCTATACTTTTTTTTTTTTTTTTTAACATGGGCAGGCACCGGGAATTGAACCCGGGTCCTCTGGCACAGCAGGCAAGCGTTCTTGCCTGCTGAGCCACCGTGGCCCGCCCTTTTTCCTGTACTTTTGAGGAAAGAGTATCAAATGACTGATTGAGCAAGAGGCCCAACTTCAAGTGGTGATAAGGTGTTTATCAATAAAAAGTGGAATACTGAATCTGGAATAAATCTGAGTCTTATGCTGCACAGAGGAAAACTGGGGACCAGAAAGGTCAAGGAACTTGCCCAAGGCCACACAGATACAGGAACCGAGTCTTAATCTACTTCTTCCTGCCATTCCATTCAGAAAACACACTGATCAAAGACTTAAAAAATACCATTGAACACCCATGACACGGGATTTGTTTATACTTCCATCATTTAAAGTGTTCTTACAGTTTCTTGTTGGAATCATAGATTGCTTTAAGCATCACTGCCTTCCACCAGAAGACGATGTAGTTGGCTTTTTCCAAGGATCCGAACAAGCTTGCATTTCCTAACAAGGATTTCGCTTTTGATACTTTCACGGGATAAGATGACTAGCAAATACATGACAAATGATCAACATTGGCAATTCTTATGGTTTTTCATCTAACATTTGTGGTATATTCCTTGACATTTTAACCTCTAGCGTGAGAATGTATCTCACAGTTGCTTACAATTGTCCACCTGAAATTGTCACACGCTTTGCCTGCGTGTGTGAGAACTTGTGCAATAGTGTTATTTAGAATAAGCTCCATGAACAGTCATGTGGTTTGCCACCCCTTGATTTTAAATCACCCCATAACCTGAACCATTTTAGGGACAGAATGAGTTTAGCTGTTTTCTGAAACTCTTTTCCGGCACCTCCTGGTGATACTATAAAGGGCTGGCATATACTTTACAGGACGGGTGTCAGCAGCTTCTGAGAAAAGTCTGGAGACAGCAGGGTGGCCCCCGTAAGAAGTGCCCCACCCCCGTCCACTCTGAGCGCAGTGGGGCTGGGACCGAGTTGAGCCTTAGACTTGTATATGAAGCCTGACGTGGGAAAGTTAGGCCCAAATTTAGGGACATTTTGAGAATGGGTGGATCACTTATACCATTCAATTTTCCTTTCATGTGTGCACAAGAGAGATATATCATAAATGTGGGTGACGAGAAGCACCCTCAGAATCCACATACACTTCCAAGTGACAATCCCTGGTGAGTTTGCCGGGTGTGGACACCCCCTTTCAGGTTTTGGAGTGCTGGACCAGCTGGGGGAAGTGCTCACCGAACCTGGTGAGCTGGGCCGCAGTAGCCCTGGCTCCGGAAGGGGACTGCACAGCTACAGAGCTTTTAAGGTGTGATCGTGTGGCTGTGTAAACCTTGTGACCAACACTCCCTTTATCCAGTGTATGGACAGATGAGTAAGAAAAAATCAGACAAAAAATAAATGAATAATAGTGGGGGCAGGGGGCATGGGGTGTTTTAGGTGTTCTTTTGTACCTTCTTTTTTTTTCTGAGTAATAAAAATGTTCAAAAATTGATTGTGATGGTGAATGCACAGGTATGTGATACTGTGAACCACTGGTTATACACTTCGGATGATTATATGGCATGTGAATATATAATATATCTTAATAAAATTGCATTTAAAAAAAGCAAAAAGAAGAATACATTGTGTAGTTGCTTAATTAACAGTATTTTTCCCTTTCTTGTGGTACGAAAATAGTGGTGAGTTTTATAATTGAGGAAGTCTTAGATTCGATGGAATATGGTCAGTTTATGAAGAAGTCCACACTTACCAACTGTTAGTCCACATCTGCTTGTTACTCACTTGTTGGCTCATTCGCGTATCTACTTTTTTATTCAACAAAGACTTTGAGCACCTGTTTGTACATTGTAGCTGGCACTGTGGTTGCCGCCTTTATGAATGAGAATATTTCCAGGCGTTTACAGACTAATTCAGAGCCCCGTGATTCAGCGTGTGCTGTAATGGGAGGCGTCAGTTCCTCTCCCCTTTTAAACTGCAGGGGACTGACGTCACGGCAGCACTTACCTCGGACATCCTTGGCTTTGCCCAGCGACTGCTGCACGAGGCAGGTCACCGGGCGGTTTAGCGCGGTGGGTTATGCGGTGGGAGACCTGAGCCTGCTGAGATACCTGCCATGCCGGGTGGCTGGCCGGTGGCCGGTGCAGTCGGGAGACGTGACCTGACATTGTCACACTGGAGACCTTGCTGCTTGCGCCCCTCCTAACGCCGCACTCAGCCGTTTGCCACTCAGCACCTCTCTTAGCAGAGGGGTCCCAGGTGCTCTCACTGATCACTTTGTCACCCTCAGCACAATTTCCTTGAACTCAGAGCTAACCTGGTTATAGGACGCTCGTCCACCTCTTCCCAGCAGTAATACAGCAAGCAGGCAACAAGGACAGGATGGCCCCACAGGTGCCCCATTTTTAAATTCTTCTGCTGGGGCTACATTTAAATATCCAGGATGCAGTTAATATTTAAAAAAGAGTTTGCAATATGACCATGGGAATATCCCTTGGTCTACTCTTAGTTTGAACCACTTATTCATTCATTCATTTATTCACATATTCCACAAGTATTTATTATGCATTAAATGCTGAACATCTTTTTTTTTTTTTTTTGGCTTATTGATAAGCAATATTTTGGTTAAAAGGTTCAAAATAACTGACACTAGCTCCTGCCAGGAAGAGAAAGAATACTTTGTGGAAGGTCTTTGCTGGGGCCAGCACAGGTGCAGCTGATTCAGCCTCCAGGGGCTTGGGGCTGGGAGGGGGCCTGTGCACCGGCTTGGGAGAATGTGAAGCTGGGGCCGTGAGGTGGGGGACAGAGGGCAGGCTCCAGGGCGGGGTCCCTGGTCCGAGGGAATGCTGGGGTGCGGGGGCAGGGGCAGGCGACTGGGGGAGAATCAGTCCTTGGGGAAAAGGCCAGGAGACACCTTCTTTCCCTTGGCATTGAGAAGATTTGCTTTTCCCTTTGGCTAGGGTTGCCTCATGCAATATAGGACACCAATTACTTTTGAGTTTCAGATAAACGATGAGAATGTTTAATAGGAGTTATGTAAAAATATTGCATGGGTCATATTAATACTAAAAATTCATTGTTGGTTTATCTGAAATTCAAATTTAGCTGGATTTCTGGATGTTTCCTAAGTCTGACAACCCTACCTCTGATTGAACATTTGTTTATGAGAGGGAAAATTTGGGCATACAGCAACTCTAGACAAAAATACCAAAGGATGGATGTCTTTTCCCTGTACTGTATGGAGTTATATTTAACGGCTGGGAGCTCTGATTTTTCAGCAACTGCAGAAGTGGAGGAAATGACACCCTCTCTAATTCCCTGAGCCTCCATGGGGACGAACAGAAATGAGGAAGCTACACCCCATAAGGCCGAGGGGCCTGGGCGCCCGTCCTGCAGCACCTGTGTCCCTGAAGCTCTCACCTGGCCTTGTCTGCCGCACGCTGCGGCCCCCTGCCCCTGCCCCTCCTCTCCGAGGCTTTCTCAGAACCTCCAGAGCTGGCCCTTAGGGTCTAACTTCCATCCCCACAGGCCAGACTTCAGGCTGTAGGTCTGTCTTACTTCCCCTGTGGGACAGAAACCGCCTGTGATCCAGCCTTCTTCACAGCGCCCCTTTTGAAGACATCTAAGGGAATTCTCACGCTTGGGAAGATGCCACATAAATATATTTAACGTCAGGCTCATATTGCCCATCCCCGTGTGCGTGCACGAATGTGGTTTTTTCTCCTTCTTTTGCCACTGCAGCCGAGGCACGGTTTCACCTTTAATGTTTTTATTTTTTCTTTGACTCTGAGAGCTGATGAAAATAAGCATCTCAACGGGCAAGTTGTAGGGTTCCTTGTTCTTACTGACTCCCTCAAGGAGAGGGAATTCGTAGAGTTTGTTTGACGTTCTTTATTTCAGCTTCATCTTTCTCCTCTCTGTCCATTCCCAATGCTGTAATTTAATCAAAAGGTGGCAAGCAATCGCAGTTTCTGTTTCTCAAAGCTCAGGAAATGTATTTCATTTCCTTTCGAGGTGGATTTGTCGTATCCAAACAAGGGACTCTCCCAGGTTTGTTGCTTCATGATCGCTGGCCAAGCTCAGCAGGGAAGGATTAAAGGAACAAGACGCCTTAAATTGTGCTTTATAAGACCTGTTTCTTGAAGAAGGAATTGCCTTGGTCTCTTCTTCCTCTGTTCCTGTTGTCAGAGGCTGCCACAGAGCAGCTAAAACAGCTGGGTTTCCAGAAGCTACAACAGCTGGGTTTCCAGAAGCTACAACAGCGGGTTTCCAGAAGTTACAACAGCTGGGTTTCCAGAAGTAGGCTCTGTAGCAAAGCGTCAGGATACCCAGTCGGGGTCGAGCCTGACAACAAACAATTCGGAACCCAGTGGAGCCGGGGTGGGCAACTCTGCAACCCCAGGGCACCTGTGCTTCCGGGCGCAGCCGTCGGCCTCGCCCAGTCACTGCCCTTTGGGGACAGGATCAAGCTCCCCCTGAGTCTGCCTCAACGCTCTACCCTCCGAATTTAGGTCCACACTCGCATGGCTTCTAGAACAGAGATACATCTTTTTACTACCAAACCGTAGGCAAACGTGGTGTTTTGATGGTGACACGTCTTCCAATCCATCTTTATTTATTTCCTTTGCTCAGCAATGTGTTTCCTGCCATAACTCTTTGTTTTTGTCTGCACTTCCCTGGTCCTGCCCTCTCCAGCACCTCTGAGGAAGGGGGCGCGTGTCCTGCTGACTCACGGATGGACAGTCTGTCCTCAGAGAAGCACAGGAGCGGACCTGTTTTTTTAAGACCTAGAAATGTGTTTTATATTCTCACAGCATGAACTCTGCAAGGTCGGGTTGATTATTTTTATCTTTTAGGTACATCCCCCCCAGGCACAGGATCGCTACGCCACGCGCTCTGTGCATCGAGTCATTTCTAATCAACACTCTAGTTGAAGCAGAATCCAAACCTGGTCAAAGCCAGGAGCGTCTTCTGGTCTACCTTTCACGTATGGTGTGCGGTCTGGGAGTGCTTTGAGCTTTTGGTTGGTGTGACTGATGCCCACAACGACGACCCCGGGGTGAGGTGCCGCCCGAAGGCAGGGCAGGTGTCTCCTAACCCGTGTAGCTCAGAGTCCGGGAAAGACCTCGCATGTCCTCAGTGAACATCTACTAGGTGGAATTGCAGTTTTGAGAGTATGAGACAGCTTCCAGATTACGGAGTTCTATGAGATAAATTTATTTTTAGCTTAGTATAAGATCAAGTGTATTTCCTGAATTCTTATTGCTTGAAACTCAATGATCTGTAGCATATATGACTTTTTAATAATCAAAACACTGTGTTCACATAATTCTGGTTGAAGTGCAATCTGCTAAGGATTCAAACCTGAGTTTTGTTCCATTTTATTTAAATTACCATGAAAATCCAAGTATTAAGAATGTCAATAATTGCCTTTCGTCCACTGCTTTCTTTTCCTCCAAATAATTTATTTCTCAGTTGAAGAGAACCAAACAATGTTGGAACTTCAGTGATGCCCGACTAAATACACCTCAAAAGCACAAGAGTAATTGCTCACTTTTCTTTCAAATTGCCATTTGATGCCTTAAAATTTTGCTTTGTTCAATTTTTTCTAACTTTAGATATCATGGATAGATACAATGATGGAAAGTTAGGTCTATTTGTTTTGGAAACAAAACCCACTCACTCAAGAACAGAAAATTTACTATTTTGATTAACACAGTAGCCAGTAGGAAGCGTGTGTCCACACATTTCTAAAGGGCCACCTCTGATGAAACTAAACTGACTCACAAAATACTTTACTCCAGTTTCTCTAATCTGGCACTTTACATAATCTATAGAAAGTAAGTTTATTTAAAAGGACTAGTGATTTAGGGGCAGATTCTCACTTCAAACACATTTTAAATTTCAAAATCCATGAAGATCATGATCTGGAAAAATGGCCTGGACTAAAGTGGGGATAAAGCGTCAGCAGGTGACAACCTCACTATTTAAGACCCAGCAGGACCTACAGGGATGGAATGTTAGGGTAGCATTCCCCTCAGAACCCGCACCCATTCCTTCTCCTGCAGGGACATGAAAACGTTCTAGACAATTCTAAGACCCAACGTAGTTTGTAGGAAATGTTGACGGTCAAAGGAAACATGCTGTTTTTCTCTCAATTTCAAAGTAAACTGGGACACTATTTATGCAATAATTATAATGGCTAACATTTAACAGAGGTTTCTCTTGGCAGTCCCAGTTCCTTCTCAGCCAGAGCTGAGATGGCGCAGTGGGGAGGCCCAAGTGGAGAGGAGTGAAGGGCAGTGCCCCAAGTGTGGGGTGGGGTGGACTGGTCAGTGAGAAATAACAGAAGCAAAGGTTTGAAGATGAAAATGATCAATTTCATTTAAATACCAGGTTTGTGGAGGAAAGTCTTGGTTAGTAAAACCCAGAAGTGTCAATTCTTCCACATTGACCTATCGATTCAATGTAAATGAATCAAAATCCCAATAGGTTTTTCCATGGAGGATTACAAACTGACTCCAGACAAATATAGGAAGTAAGAATGGCCCCCAAATAGCCAATACATTTAGGGAGAGGGGATTTGATGATCAGTTTGCAACATTTATTACAAAGCCACTGGAGTCAAGACTGTCGCTGAGAGTGTACGAATATACAAGTGGAACAATGGAACAGAGTAGACAGCTCAGAAACAAACCCAGGCATAGGTGGAGCTTAGATTGATGGGAGAGGAGTCACAGCCGATCAGAGGGAAAAGGAGGAGCTACTCAACAAATGAACCTCGCAAAAAAGATTATTTGGAAAAAACTGAGTTAGGACCTTATACCTACACAAAATCAATTCCAAAAGGACTAAGGACTTACATGTCAAAAGCAAACACTTTAAAACTCTTCAGACAGAACATGGGTATGTATATATATATACACATACACTTTTTTTTTTTGCATGGGCATGCACTGGGAGTCGAACCCAGGTCTCCGGCATAACAGGCGAGAATCTGACTGCTGAGCCACCATGGCCTGCCCCATATTTCTTTTTGTCCTTCAGGTAAGGAAGGATTTCCTAAACAAGACATGAAAGGAGCTAACCACAATAAAGATGAATGCATTGGATTATATTAAATTTAAGAAATTCTGCTCATCATAGACAGCATAAAGAAAATAAAAATATAAGCTAAAAACCAGGAGAAAATATTGTCCATACATTGAACTTGAAAGAATTAGTGTCAAAGATACACAGAGAACTCTAAAAAGCATAAGAAAATTGTAAACAACCCAATGGAAAAAAAAAAACAGGCAAATATCTGCCAGTCATTTCAGAGTCTGGGAAGCACAAACATCCAGTAAGGAAATTAAGAGCGCGTTTAGCTTCATGAGTAATCAAAGAAATGCAAATTTTCAACTCAAGAATTTGCACTTCTAAGGAGCTACAAGTTCCAAGATGCTGCTGCGGGGAGGCCCTGCTCTGCTTGTTACTGACTTAAAGAATTCCTTTAAAAAGAAAGCGAAAGCAACCAAGTCTAACTAACATATTGCTTAGGCTTACACATGCACACATGCTCACACTAGCAAATAAGAAATCAAGAGGATAATGAACACAAAACTCAGGAGAGCGGTGACCTGTCGGGGATGGGGCCGGCGGGGTGGGGTGGACAGGGGGCAGAGAAGCAGGGGCCCGGGAGAAAGAGGAACGCAGCCATGCACGCTAGCAGCGTTGAGGTTGTTCTTGGATTAAGTCATGGGTTTTCATTATATTCCTACAAATACAGGTGAATGCATGAAATAAATAAACTCTAAGAGGGCAAGAGGGTCAAGTAGGGACCAATGGTGAGAGGGTGTCACAAAGCGAGGCTGTTGATTAATTCAAGTATGTGAACTTGAATTCCATTTTAAAAGACATACAAAACAAAACAATACAGAGCACATGGAGGCCAGAATTGCATGGCAGGCTAAGGAATTTTAAAGCACTTGCGAATCCTGTGGGAAACTCCTTTAGATATTTGAAGAATGCCCTGTAGATGCTGAAAGGAGAACTGGTGGGTGTGACCTTTATCAGTCCCATCTGCCTGCAGTTTGCAGGTGGAGAGAATAGGGAGGAGCAATGGTCAGCCGTGGTGGGCAAGTTTCTCCTTTTCATTCCTTTTGGGCATCCTCAGGGAGACCCGGAAATCAGGGTTGGACAGAAGGTGAGGGATCTGTAGGGAAAAGAGCCTGGGTCTGAGTCTCAGTGGTTCTTGCCAATTTCATCACCTGTAAAATAGAAATAACAACACCTATTTTATCACTCTTACAGGATCCTGGTGACTATTTTCTAACACAGCGGATTTGAGGTTGCTTTGGAAACTGTAAAACTAAGGGAAATCCTATACTCCTGATAAAAGGGAAGTAAAGCTTAAGCAACATACTTCAGCTTCCTACCTCCATTCAGATCTTCTCTGATCCCCCTGGATGAAATGGCAGACCTCCAGTTCCCGCCTGTCCTTTCTCCACCGACGTACCTGGTTTTGTGGTTCGGCAGAGCACTCATCACCACCTGAGGCTGTGATGTACTGATTTGTTAACTCACTTACTCCAGCTCCCAGAGGACAGGCTCACTTTTATGACCCCCGTGCCTAGGGCAGTGCTGGGCGCATGGAAAGCTCTGTGAGCCTGGGTTGAATGGATGGGAAGGGGATGTCTTGCTGAGGAGAGAAGGTTGAAATTGCAGCCCCAACGTGCCCTCTGAGCCTCACCCTCATCTGGGGTTTATCTCAGCATCCCAGTGCAGCCACCCTATTGGTCCCAGGGGTGAGGGGCTTCCTTTAAAGCCCTGGTTCCTGGATGGACAGCAGTGCCCCTCCTTGTTCCCCTTCAAGGCAGGTGGCATCACTGAAACCTTCCAAAAGAGGTAGGAAGAACAAGGGAAAGCTTGTTTTTAGAACTTAGAAAATGTATCAGTACCTGGATTTTCAAACCTCTACGTTCTGCTGTGATGGAGAATAGCCTCTCCTTTGTGACAACCTCCTTTCAAATAGCCCCACTCTCCAGGTACAGAGGGATGGCGCAATTTTACAAGCACCTCGCCAAGATCCTCCTTCCTTGTTCCGTGAGGCCAGTGACCTCTCGGTGCTGGCAGGGGGCCACCTGAGCGCGCTGATGGCGTGGCATGGCGTCTGGGCACGCCCCAGTGCCCTGTCTGCTCGGGAGCAACCCTCCTCTCCCCGTGATTGATGCTGGGATGACACTTCCTCTGAGGCTGGTGCTATTCTTAGGCATAAACTGGTCTAGTTTATTAAATAGGGAGATAGTTCT
Source organism: Tamandua tetradactyla (assembly GCF_023851605.1). NCBI lineage: Eukaryota > Metazoa > Chordata > Mammalia > Pilosa > Myrmecophagidae > Tamandua > Tamandua tetradactyla. The sequence continues at coordinate 71,492,857 of NC_135337.1, read as the reverse complement.
CTAGCTATTTGTCCAATGTTGCGGTTCATCTAAAGCCTCATCATGCATCAAGCGGCTCCCGGGCCCCTGACTGAGAGGTGGAAGGCCTTGGGAGAGGACTCTCTGCCCTCCCCACTTGTAATCACCGTTCTCCCCATGCCACAGTTCTCAGACTGTGGTACCTGGATACTGATCTGGAAAATGGCCTAGAAATCAAGATTTTGTTAAGAAGAAACTTCCCAAGTGATTCTAACACACGGCTAAGTGGGAGCTGCTATGAGAGAGCAGCCAAGGCTCCCATCTCTTCTATAAGAACGCAGAGCAGCAGGTCCTGTCTCTGGGCTAAAGAAGCCAGCGGACAGCGTGACAAAGTCATCACACCCAGTGAAATAGTGGTGGTTAGAATGAGTAGGGTCTCAGAGTTCACAAAATGAATTCCTAGCCATGACAATTTGGTCTTCCCGTACCCTTGAGAAGCAGGTGCTATTCACTCCTGGGAGACACAGCGTGGGTGCAGCGAGGTGGTGCCCAGGCCCACACGGGAGGTGAGCGTCGTGCTGGGATCTTGAACCCAGCCAGGTCTTCTTATGCAAGCCCCAGCCCTTCCCACTCCACCAATAGAGGCCTGGGGTGAAGATGCTGGTGCCTAGAGCGTGTAGAGGAGACAGAGGAATGGGGTGAGAGGAGCCGGTCTGGAGATTCTGAAGACAAACGTCATCTGACTGCTAGTTCTGCTCAAGATGGCAGCCCCCCTGGGCCCTGCCCATGGTTCCATGCTCTGGGAAGCATCTCTGGATCCCAATTTAAAACTCAGCGGCTGGTGGTCTTGGCCTCTCTCTATCCCTCAGCTCATCCCAGCAGCCCCTGTGATGATCCAAAACTCCCAGGGCTGGGTCAGAACCAGCTGATTCCTGAGTGGTGCCCTTGGGGCGAACACGGCCTCTGCTAATCGGAACTTACTTGATACCAGAAAACAGTTCCTTTCTCCTTAACTGCAAGTTTAGAGCCCTCTGTAATTTCTCTTTTAAGCCAGAGTTCCCAAACCATATTCCCCTTTCATCGAGGGGGGCTGATCTAGCCGGACGCCCTTGCTTTTTAGTTCCGTCTTGGCTCGGCCTCCTTTTCAGCAGTGCCATGACTTTAAAGGCCCCTGGGTAGGTCTACCACTAAAAGAGCCGGGCAGTTAATCAGGAGCTTAACTACCGTCCTGTGAGTTGTCCTGCGAACAGTCAGTTTGTTACGAAGACATCTGTGTGGCTGACCCTGGCTTGTTCAACCGCCTGCTTTGAAAATATATTTGATGAAAGGTTGCTGTTTAATTCTAGCTTCGTTTATTATAACTCGGATTATAAATTAAAGTCTAGTCATAAAAGATCTATATCTTTTAGTGACTTGCAAAAAGCATCTCTTATTCTGGGCTACTATTGCATTGACTCTAGCTACCCTTCTTATAGACTTAGGTAATTTAGGCATATTTGCCCCAGGAATTCTTCCCTTGGCTATAACTACCCCAAACCCCGCCCTCCTCCCAAGATTGCGTGCCCCCTCCCTTTGGAACTTTAAAGCATGAGCAATAGCTGCTGCAGAAATTTCCTAGAACAATTGTTTTTTGCAGTCAGGTGAAGAGTTTTAAGTGGATTATTCAATTTTGGAATATTGCATGCACAAAGCAGAAGGTGCCTCCTCGGGTGGCCTGAGGGGTGGGCGTGAGCTTCATTCCTCTATGCCTGATTCATTCGTCTGCTTCCTGTTTCCTCACCTGTTACTGTCAACTTGTCTTCATTCCACAGGCTGGCCCGGGGCTGGTGACCAAACCTGGAGCTGCCAGTCAGAGAAACAAATAAGGCTCCATCGTATGGGACATCTATTTATCATTTTGATTACAATGTTAGTTACCTAAGGATGCTGTAACAAAGTTCTGTGGACTCACTAGTTTAAAACAGCCGAAGTGCTTCCCTCACAGAGCCAGAGGCCAGCAGTCCAAGCCCAGTGTCTGTGGAGCCATGCTCCCCCCAGAGGTTCTGGGGCAGAGAACCTCGCTGTCTCATCTAGCTTTGGTGTTGGCCAACAATGCTTGGTGCCCCTTGGCTTCTAGACCCATTTCCTGTCCCTGCCTCCAGCCTCACCTAACACCCATGGTAATGAGTAAAGTCAGAGCTGGAAAAGGAGGGAACTGCAAAGTAGATTGTGGGTAATTATTTTAAAAACTGGTCTGGCTGTTCTTAGATCCTACCCCTGCTCTTGTAGGACGCCAGGGCCGGGGAAAGGGCAAGCAGATGAGAGGGGCTGGGAGAGGGAGAGAGTTCTGGATCACAAACTCCAAACGCCTGCCAAGTCCAGGGAGCATCGGTGCTGGAGCCGCCAACTGTGGGAGTCAAGTGAGAGCTTCCTTGGTCACCTTGCCAGCCCTGCCCGTGTGCCGGTTTGAAGCTGTTTTGTGCCCCGAAAAGCCATGTTCTAAACCCATGTTCTTTTAACCCATCGGGAGTGGGGCTGGCTGCTTAGGTTGTTTTCATGGAGTTGTGACCCACCCCGTTCAAGGCAGGTCTGAATCCCCTCACCGGAGTCCTTTATGAGAGGATAAAAGGCAGAGACATTTTGGAGAGCTCAGAGAAGCTGAGAGAGAAAAATGCCCACAGAACTCAGAGACATCTTGGAGAGAAGGACCAGCAGACGTCACCACGGGCCTTTCCTTGTGGCAGAGGACCCTGGAGGCCAGCAGCCTGTCCCCCGAGAAGGGACCTTCCTCTGGGTGCCTTCACATGGACATTGTCATGGCTTTAGAACTGTGAATTTGTCACCTAATAAATTCCTATTGAAAAAGAACACATCTCAGGTATATTGCATTCCAGCGTCTTTAGCTGAAGTGCCCCCCGTGTGGTAGAGCTCCAGGGGATCAAACCCACAATTTGCAAAATGGGGAGAGGAGAAGAAATGCTGAGCTAAGGTGGGAAAATGGTCCCTTTCCCCTCCTGACTGTGGGTCCCACTAGCAACAGTCCTCAGCCATACATCAAGAGTGAAATTTTGATGAAATGTGTTGGGCATCTGAGCAGGCAAACGGGCCTGGATTGTGATTTAAAGTGATGCAAGAACATTTCATGGTCTAAGAGTGACAGAAGAATCATGGGGATTGCCCCAATGGGAAAAAATAGCATTACAAAGACAAAGTGGGGTCCAAAAGAAAAAAAAAGAAGAAGAAAATAAGAGTTTGTTTCTACATAAAAAGTTGCAGAAACATCTTGCTGGGGCTGTCCATCGAGAAGACCTGCCCTCCCTGAACCAAGAAGATCTAAGTGCATGCTTTCTCCTCTGGAATCTGACTCAGGGACTGGAAGAAATGGTTCACATGCCTTGATGGTGATGCCCTGAAGTTATTGGCAGTCAGTTTTGACACCTAAATGCTGGAAGTGTCCCTGGTCTTTTATGACTTAGCTTTTCATCTTTCCTTTGATCCTGTGGGCTCCTGCCAGCAAATGCCTTCTCACGTGGATTCACAGGAATCCATTTCTGTTGTTTACAACCAAAGAACGCTAACTGATCCTCACCATTGCCATTCTCCAGCAGTGTTTGGGGACGGCCAATTCAGTTGAACAGGCACCTCTCCCCTCTGCTTCCCCTTTGTAAAATGCCAGTAATAATTCAAGTAGATCAATATATAAAAGTGCTTTGTAAACTACGAATTATTCTATAAATAGAATTCAGTGTTTTTTCTGTTTCACATGCTCTTTGCTTTTTTTTTTTTGCATGGGCAGGCACCAGGTATCAAACCCAGGTCTCTGGTTTGGCAGGCAAGAACTCTGCCACTGAGCCACCGTGGCTGACCCCATGCTCTGGACTTTTAAACCATCAGTTCCTCTGGCCACGCTGACACACCTGTCTGACTGCAGAGCTTTCCTCTAACCTACAAACCCACGAGGAAGAATGATGTGACATGGGTCCTGGTGGAGCCTGCTGCCACGTGGACACAGCTGGATCCATTTTCACAGGGACGCTGGCCTGGACGTGCTGGAAGGTTTCCGCGAAGCGCCGAGGTGGGGGAAGAGTCAGCCTCAGAGCTTGGCCTCCTGATCGCTTGCCTGAGCCCCATGGGACAGCAGGTGGGAGCAAGCTTTAAGGCCCCAAGCCTGGGGGCCCAGAGTGCAGTGAGTAGGGAGAGAGACACTTCGTCCATCTCAGAGGCCAGCACACATGCCCAGCAAGCAAAGACCTGAAGGCATGAGGATGCCACCACACCTTACGGAAATGCCTTGCGCTCAGCCTCCTGGCATGCTTTCAGCACCAAGGCCTCTGGTGGCAAAAGTCGTGGCCAGCGCCCACCTCTGTTGGCCTCCATAGATGCTGAGGATGTAGCGTGAGCATGACTGTTACCGTGCCTGTAAGGTGTTCCACGAGGATGCCCGGAAGATTGAGGTGAGGCTCTTAAGTGGGGGGACCAAATGTGGCAGGTGGAAGAGGAACGAGGGGCCCTGGAGATGGGGCAGCTGGTCTGGTCCCAGGTCAGTGTCCAGGTAGCCCCTGGCCAACCATGAGCACGGGTCATCCCAGATTCATGTGTGACTTGCCCACAGATTCCCCTCTTTTTTTTGTCCATTCTTCTCAATTGTTCTCCTCTCTTGCCTCATCAGGTCTGCCTACTTCCACTTGCTTTTTGCCTCCTTCTGGGATAGACCCTTCAAGGAGCATCACCTACAGTACAACTGTTTTGGCAAAATAGAAGGAGTAGGCAGGAGACAGTGTCCAGCTTCTTCACAGTCTCACTTGCTGTATTAGGAACACAACCATGGCTCTGTGACTGATAGTGTCACACATTCTGCTCCTCCTTGGTGCCAGCTCCTGCCCTCTGCACGTGCCAACCCACAGCCTCACTCCCCGTCCCACTCAGAGGCCCTGTATAGACAGCCAGGCCTGCCTTCTCCTTATCATTTAATTTCATAGCAACACTGTAAGCAAAATATTATGATGCCCATTGCTCACATGGGTAAACTGAGGCTCCATGAGGTTCAGAACCTTCTGCAAAGTCATGCCATGAGGAACACAGGGCTGGTTTAAGCTCTGGGTGTCTTCAGAGTACCTTGCTGCTGGCCGCCTTGGACACCACCCGAAACCACGGGCCTCTGACTGAACCTGTGGGCCTCTGACTGAACCCCTGGGGCTCTGACTGAACCCCTGGGCCTCTGACTGAACCCCTGGGCTGCTGACTGAACCCCTGGGCCTCTGACTGAACCCCTGGGCCTCTGACTGAACCCCTGGGCTGCTGACTGAACCCCTGGGCCTCTGACTGAACCTGTGGGCCTCTGACTGAACCCCTGGGCCTCTGACTGAACCCCTGGGGCTCTGACTGAACCCCTGGGCCTCTGACTGAACCCCTGGGCTGCTGACTGAACCCCTGGGCCTCTGACTGAACCTGTGGGCCGCTGACTGAACCCCTGGGCCTCTGACTGAACCTGTGGGCTGCTGACTGAACCCCTGGGCTGCTGACTGAACCCCTGGGCCTCTGACTGAACCTGTGGGCCGCTGACTGAACCCCTGGGCCTCTGACTGAACCCCTGGGGCTCTGACTGAACCCCTGGGCCTCTGACTGAACCCCTGGGCTGCTGACTGAACCCCTGGGCCTCTGACTGAACCCGTGGGCTGCTGACTGAACCCCTGGGCTGCTGACTGAACCCCTGGGCCTCTGACTGAACCTGTGGGCCTCTGACTGAACCTGTGGGCCGCTGACTGAACCCCTGGGCCTCTGACTGAACCCCTGGGCCTCTGACCGATCCCTTGGTCCTCTGAAGCGTAGCTGCACCCAATCCTGTCCAAGTGAGCCCGGGGCAGTGTCCGGGCAGAGCCTAAACTGGTCAGCTCCTGTGTCCACAGGCAATGGGCCCCTTGTCTCCACCTGAGCTGAGGTCCTGCAGGGTTGCAGGGGCATGCCCAGGTCTCCCCAGGCTTCAGCTCTCAGACCCTACACTCTCTTTTCTCGTAGGATGTCAGGGCTCTGACCCGGACCTCCCACCGCCCTCACCCCCAACTCACACGCACAAATGAACGGTGACGCAGCTGCACTGTTACGGGGGTACTTTCCCATACATTATCCCAAACAACGCTCACTAATCTGATGAGTTGGGAAGAGCAGGTGATGCCTTTACTTTAGTGATTAGTAAATCGACATAACAGAGGTGAATAAATTCACACAGAAACAATACAGTTGGGACAAGAAGCTGGGTGCATTTATTTCTGAAGAATTCTTGAGTTCTCACAATATTCGTAGGTTGCGTCCTTAGCACCCATGTCCAGAGTGATGACCACTCAGCTTGTGGTGAGCACACAAAATAACTCGGTGTCTGCTGGGAACAGGCTTTTACTCTGTGCAGACGACTATGGAAGGACATTTCCCCAAAACCTACGGAAATGTTGGTCGTGGAGCTAAGCAGAATGTGTGACACTATCAGTCACAGAGCCACGGTTGTGTGTCTAATATAGCAAGTGAGACTGTGAGGTTTTGGATGCTCCTTCTGTGCTGTTAAAGTTAGCAGTTCTTGGAGCCCTTATGTTAAGCTAATGCTCTTTTTTTTCTCTTCTGAATATGTATTAACATATATGCGTGTGTGTGTGTGTGTGTACATATACACACAGACATATATTTGTTCTATTCAGTGTTATAACCTTCCATTTCTCTAAGAACTTTAAATCACGTCTTAGCGATAGGAGTACTTCTGTATACAGTTTATTGTAAATGCCCTGTGCTTGGGTACACACATAAGCAGGACCATCCATTTCATTAGTGTGTGGTTCCGTTTATAAGAATGCTAGGGGTTCAGACCACCCCAGAATATCCTAATGTTTCCAAAATAGGATTAAAATCAGGCAATTGAGGACTATGCCAAGTGGTGCCTCTCTCCTCTCTCTTGCAGGACTCCAGTTTCCGAAAGCAAGTGGTCTCAGCAAAGCCAGGCTCCAAAATCTTCTTCAAAGTCAGCAGCGTATCCCAGGAACAAATCCCTCCTCCCGGCGTCCCCACTCCTGGACGTCACCTCCCTCCTGGTCTGCTTGCCCTGCCCCCTTCCGAGCAGAGCCTCAGGTGGCCGTGGAGCTCAGCGCCAGGATGGCGTGAGGACAGTGTACCTGGTTCACCTGCCCTCTTCAGGGTTTTCAGGTGCCCTGTGGGTTGGCGAGCATGCCCGGCCCCCCTGGAGTCTTGGCGTACGTGAGTTGCTGTTGACAGGACGGAAATGCGTTTTTCTCGAGGCCGGCGTGGGCATTTAAGGCCCAGTGGCCATGCCCACCTCCCCAGCTCAGAGTTGATGAGAACTGTGGCCAAACATTCAGAACTCAAAGCTCACGGGGAGACTGGAGACCATTTAAAACAGGTGACCAGAAGCCACGGGGAGAACTGTCGTCATCACACAGCCAAGCAAGGTCCAGCAAATTGTTCAGTTGGGGCCAGAACAAGAAAACTGAACAATAAGTACATCTGGCTGACAGTGGCACTGAGGTAAAATCTGCCACATTCTCTTCTTCATCCAACAGATAGGTACGAACGCACCTAACACTAGGTGCTGGGTTCCAATCCCTCGTCAAAAATAGGTTTGGTCTCTGCCCAAAGGAGGAAACTGACACTGGTGAAAGAGCAGCCGGAGAGAGGAAACCCTGCTGTGGGAAGCTGAGGTTCGGCTCAGCGAGGGGCTGGGCTCGCCATGGGGTGGGCGACAGGAGCAGCGTCCAGAGCCCGCGGCATCCCAGGTGACTCATGAAGTCCCCGGAGTGCTGCGGACAGAGCAGCTGCTTGGGGGGCATCGAGGGAGAGGAGGGTCGCCAGGCTTGTGGGCAAACGTAAGTGGGTACAAGGGCAACCAGAAAAAGGAATGAGAAAATGATCTTCTCTGTGCAGGTCAAAGAAAAGAATTTTATTCACAAAGGAAGATGAAAGTTATAAAAGCATGATTGAGGTAGGGCGAATGCTGCTGTTCCCTGTTTCTAGGAATATAAGACAATTGCTCTTTAAAGCAGGATGTGTGACCTTTCATAGTATCAAAATACCTCACAAAAATTGCCAAGCCTGATACTCAGACTCAGGAAGAATTAGGTTGAACTCATTAGCGATAGATTTATAATCAGCTATTAATGATAGCTGGAAATAGTCCTGGTCTCCTTAAACTGAACTCATGGGACACAAAAATTGTCATTTTTTGTCATTTTGAGAGAATACTAGCCTTCCAACAACGATTTGATTGAGTGCGGCATTTATTACGTTTCTGGGATGCTTGTAACTCCCCAGCAGCTGTGCTAGGCTGGGCGTGTAAGGGTTAAGCAAAGCAGACTACCTTCCCTTGGGAATGGCAGTTCAGTGAGACATTTGTGAACCGGGTTTTTGCATCTGACCTTATCTCGGGGTTTCTTCTATTCAAATGAGATCCCTAGATCAGTGAAAGAACTTCACTCTCCACCCCCCACTCCCCTCTCTGGAAGAGCTACTTGTCAGATTATAATAATCTGACCATGTACCAAGAATATCTGAGTGCCTTAAAAATAAACAGGGCACGAGGTATTGCCCAGACTACACATACGCCAAACCCATTCACTGCAGCTCCCTTGCGTTCTGGAAGCCAACTAGCAGCCTCAGCTGGCACGCGGGCGGGGCGCATTGTGTCCCAGGCTTTTTATGGACTTTTATTTCCTAAGGTCTGTCTCTCTCCTCCCCCACCCACTGTTGGCTCGGAATCCCATGCCAGAAGCAAAGTATTCTTCCATTCCAAGCAGGAAATAATTCATTCATCTTGTACCTCAAAGCCTCACTAATTCAAACCATGACTAGTTTTTAAATTCCCATTTCTCGTTGGTCGGGAATAGCTGTGCATTTTCCCTCGACTCTCTCAGGAGGAGACACAGACTCTGGAGGCAGCAACTTGGGTCTAGATAAGAAGGGACAGCAGGGAGATGGGGCTCGGGGAGCCTTTCCCAGGAGGGGTCGGGCGCAGGGGGACAGGCACGACGGCTCCATTATTTTTATTGGAATTCAGCAATTTGCCAACATCCAAAAGGAAAGGATCCCAGTGAAAATTATTCTCTCACTCAAAGTCTATTTCCAGTGTTTGTCTCTGCAATTGTCATGGCATAGTGAATGCACGTGAGCAGGCGGTGCTTTTTGCTCCTCGTCTCCCATGCGAGTCCGCGTTTCGGTGGCATCTGCCTGCTTGCCCATCGTAACGACTACATTGTCTTCCTGCGCCCGAGCTGGCTGAGCCGCGGCCACGCGGGGCTGGGAATTAAGCGAGTCAGTGGGCGAGCATTTGTGAAAGGGAAGCGGGGCAGGGCCACTGTCCTTGAGAAGTGCGTCCCCGCGGGTCCCGCCCCCCTGGATTTCCAGGACGGCGCTGCTTGTCCTTCTCTTTCCTACAGTGAACTGTCAGCCAGGAAATTTTGTAGGATATCCTCCCACGTAGGTTTTTTCACATCTTTGTTATTATTTCAAGTCCACCAGTCCCCAGTGAGATCTCCTCTCCTCCGTTGCCTAGGAAATTAAATGGGGCATTGTTGCGGGGAATGCACCGGGGGCTGTGGGCTGCTGCTTCCCGAAAGCCCTTCCCAGCTGGAAGGGGGAGGGGGCTGCGTCTTTATCTGCTGAGAATTTCTGCAGCGTGTGGGGGTGGGGTGGGGCGGTGGGCTCATTAGGATTTTTCCCACGCCACCCCACAAAGGCCCGCCAGAGCAGACACAAGTGAGATGGGGGAGCCGGCTGTGCTCCTTTGTTCTGGGGAGCTGACGCCCGTCTCCCAGCTGGTGCATGCATAATGGAGCAGGTTGGGGGTGCGGGGCGCTGTCCTAAAGGGGAGGGTGGCCCTGGGCGGGGAGGGGCGCGAGACACGAGCTGGGTCTGGCTGGGAGCCCGAGGGCCGTCATATTCACAGAATGCAGAGTGCCGTCCAGAGGGGGAGAAAGTGAGAAGCTTTCACTGGGAGCACGTGAAGTGGGGTGCAGGGCTTGATTCACCGAGTCTCACCCTCCCCAGGCGCTGGTCAGCGGAGGTGGCGTGGGCGCGGCGCGGCAGCTTTCTCCCCTGGGCCCTTGTCGCCGGCAGGGCCGCTCAGCCGCGGGCAGGCTCTGGCTGGGTGCGTTGTGCCCTGGGTGCGTTTTCCCAGCGGGTGGGCTCCTGCGGGGCCTTTCCAAGAACCAGGCGCTCTGCTGAGGTGGAGGCAAGAGAAAGAAAAGGGAGGAAAAATCTCTTTTGGGGAAAAAACTACAGTAATTACAATGTCAGGCAAAGGTGGGGCGGTTTTTTGCTTTTACTTATTTGATCATTTGTTCATTCCTTCATTCGTTTTCATTTATTTTATATTTAAAACACTTTTATTTGGGAACAATTTAAATTTACCAAAAACTTCCAAGAACAAGAATGGCACAAAGAGTACCTGTCAGCTCTTTACCCCTTCCCCATTGTTAAGAGTTATCCTCTGGGCTGTGTGCACTGCGCTCTCACCTCATGCATATTTACACACACGCGTGTTTACACACACGCTCATTCACACACACATGCGGTCTTCTAACAGGTCCAGAGTGAGTGGCGTGCCCCTCAGCACAGGGCTGTTTTCTTACAAAGCCATAGATGCAGCCCCTTGTGTTGTGCCTTCAGTAAACCTAACATTGGTAAAACCTCGCTGTTAATCTGGCCACAGTTCAGTTCTGTCGGCTAATCCACTAATATTCTTTTAAGGATTGATTTTTCCTCCTTTGCTAACAGAACCCAGTCTAGGGCCAAGTATTGCATTTCTTTGTCATCTCTCTTTAGGCTCCTTTAGAATATTTCCAGATTTGCATTTATTTTTCGTTGTAACCGTTCGGAACGCCGCAACATTGCTCTGGCAGACAGGCCTTTCCCAGCTCTGATGGGAGCTGGGTCCCTGGGCCAGCGGCTGCGCCGTGACCTGTGGGCCGTGAGAAGAGTTACGTGTTCCCTTTATAAGCACACCTGGGACCTGTGCTGGGGGTGGCGGGGAGCCTGCCGCCCTGGGAAGAGCCCTGCTTTATGGGAGCAGCACTGAAAGAAGGCGAGGTCACCGAGAGCCCCCTGGAGCCGAATGACGGGCTCTGTTCAGCTTCCGGAAGAACCCAGAGGTGGTGGGCTGGGGCTCCGGTGCGCGCGCATGTAAAAGGAGCTGTGCTGTCTAGGGGTTCTGCAAGGAGATAGAGCCCCTCCTCGGCCAGGGCACATCACCTCGTGGGACCCTCTGCAGCCAAGTTCCCTGTTAAGCCCCATGCTCGGGAAGCTAAATACCAGCGCTCTGGCAGTAGGAACTAGTTTCTGTCTTCCAGAATTCCACATGAATGGAATTATGCATCTAGATCTCTTGTGCCAGGCTTCTTTCACTCAGTGTCATGTTTTGACATTCATCCATATTTTGAGGGCCTCAGTAGTTTCTTCCTTTTATTGCTGAGTAGTCTTCCATTGTCCCCCCCCCCCCATTGTTGGCTATTGTGAATAAAGGCTGCCATCAACACTCACCCACTGGTCTTCGTGGGGGTGTATGATTTCATTTCTTTTGAATCACTGCATCAGGTAGTGAAAACCATTTTTCCAAGTGGTTGTACCATTTTAGACTCACGCAGCAATGCATGGCAGTTCTAATTGCTCAGCATCCGTGCCAATACTTGCTCCAGTCTGCTAAAGCTGCCAGAGTGCAGGATGCCAGAGACGGATCGACTTTTAATAAAAGGGAATTATTTGATTTAAAACTTACACGTATTCAGAGGAAAGGCAGCTAGCTTTCATGTGAGTTTCTCTGTCACGTGGAAGGCACAGGGCGATGTCTGCGGGCCTCCCCTCTCCTTAGCGGACTGCAGGTGTCATCAGCCGTAGGTGAGTTTCACGTGCTATGATTTAAGTCCACAGTAGCTGAGCAGCGGGTAGCATCACCTGGCCAGGTGATACCTGAACCTAGCTCCCCCCTTGCTTTTTCAGGGTTTGTTTTTTGGAGGGGGGGCTGTGTGGGAGGTGACGGTTAATTTTAGAAAGTCTGGTGGACATAAGGTGGTATGGCATTGTAGTTTTAATTTTTATTTTTCTGAGGACAACAGATATTGGGCATCTTTCCAAGGATTTACTGATCTTTTGTATGTATTCATTTTTGAAGTGTTCAAATTTTTGGCCTAACTTTTTTATAGAGTTGCCTAATTTATTACTGAGTTCTAAGAGTCCTTTGTATGTTCTGCATAAAATTCCTTTGTCAGGTATATATTATATATATATTCAACATTGTCTTTCAGTCTACAGCCTACTTTCTAATTTTCTTAGTAGTTGTTTTTCAAAGTGAGAAAGTTTTAAATGTTGGTGAAGTCCAAATCCAATTTTTCTTTTTATGTCCAAGGAATATTTACCAAAACCAAGGCTGCAGAGACATTCTTCTATAAGTTTTATATTTAACTCTCACATGTAGAGTCAGTTTTTCCATATAGTAAGAAGAAATGGTCAAGTTTCATATTTTTGTCATTACATGGAAATTTTATTGTTTCAGTACCATCTGTTGAAAAATCCATGCTTTCCACATTGAATTACCATGAAGCCTTAGTCAAAGATGAGCTAACCATATATTTATGGGAATATTTCTGAACTTTCTTTTCTGTTCCGTTGATCAGAATGTCTATTTTTATAATTGCACACCCTCTGGATTACTGTACCTTTTCAGAAAGCCTAAAATTCAGATGGTATAATTCCTTCAACATTGTTCTTATTCAAAATTCCTTTGGCTATTCTAAATATTTTGCATTTCCATTTAAATATTAGAATAAACTTGTGAATTTATAAAAAACAAAACAAAACAATGGGGCTTGCTTTGACTCTATAAATCAATTTGGGAAGAATTAATATCTTAACAATATTGACTCTTCCAGTCCATGAACAGGATACATTTCTTCATTCATATAAATCTTCTTTAATTTCTCTAAGTAACATATTACATTTTCAGTATATTTTTCAAGTCTTGTAAGGATAAACTTATCCTTATTCCATATTGAATTACCATAAGGATAAACTTATCTTTACATGTTTTTATGCTATCATAAATGGCATTTTTAAAATCTGATTTTCCAATTTTTTTAATAATATAGTAAAATATAATCTTATTTTTTTTTGTATATTGGCCACTTGTATCCTTCATGTAAACTGTCAAGTCTATTGATGTAAAGGTCATAATATTTTTTATCATTTTAATGTCTATACCTTCTGTAGCAATGTCCATTTTTCTTATTCTTGATAGTGGTAATTTGTAAATCTCTCTCTTCTTTTCCCTGATCAGTCTAGAAGTTTATCAATTTTATTGATCTTTTCAAAGAATCAGCTTTGACTTTTATTAATTTTCTCAATTATTTTTTCATTTTCTGTTTCCCTAATTTCTTCCCTTATTCTATTATTTCTCTCTGTTTACTTACTTTAGGTTTACTTTTTGCATTTCTTTTTTCCCACTTCTTACTGTAGGAACTTAGCCATTGATTTTAGACCCTTCTTTTATTAAAAAAAGTATTTACAATTATAAGCACCCCTTTACTAACTGCTTTGGCTGCATCCCAGATTTTGATATTTTGTATTTTCATTATCATTCAGCTTAGAATATTTTATAATTTTCTTTGTGTCGTGGGGTGAATGGTGGCCCCAAAGATGTGTCCACATCCTTGTCTACAACCTGTGAGCATTGAAGGAACATTGAGTTCCTTATCAATGGCACAAGATATGTTGGGTTGAAAAACTGAGGGAAAGGGCTGACCTTGGGTTACCGCATGCCATCACACGTCCTGATAAGAGAGAGATGGTGGAATTTCAACACAGACCCAAAAAGAAGGTATGCGAAGATGTTGGCCAAAGGAGCCGATGGCCATCAAATATGGACAGCCCCCAAAATGGAAGACCCAGCCCCCTGGAGGCAGATCGGCCTGCCTGCACCTCGCCCTCAGCCATGCGTGCTTCCTGCGGGCTTCTGGTCTCCAGAGCCAGGTGAGGAAAAGTCTCAGCTGCTTTGAAGTACCTGGTTTGCGGCAGTTTGTTACAGCAGCCCTGGAAACCAGCACACCTTGTGATGCTTTGCTGTGGTCCATGGGCTCTTTAGAAGTGTGCTGGTTAATTTCCAAACAGGTGGAGATTTTCCAGCTATCTTTTTCTTACTGATTTTTAATTGAAAGTTCTGTTTTGGTCAGAAAATATATTCTGTTTGGTTTCATCCTTTTTAAATTTATTGAAACTTGTTTTATGGCCCAGAATGTACTCTGTCTTGATTGATGTTCCATGCGCACTGAGAAAATATATATATTCTACATGTGTTTAATGTAATGCTCTATAAATGTCAACTAAGTCAGGCTGATTTACGGAGTTTTTCAAGTCTTCTGTATCCTTACTGATTTTCTTTCTAGCAGTTACCGAGAGGAGAATGTTGAAATTTGCAACTATAATTGGAGATTTTAAATATTTCTTCTCGCATTTGTCGGTTTTCCATTCATAAATTTTGAAGCTGTATTGTCAGGTGCACCTGATTTAAAGATTTGAATGCAGCCATTCCAGCTGTCTTATGAATCTTTATATTTAACATGTATTTCTTGTATACAGCACAGAGTTTGACCTTGCTTCTTTAATCAGTCTGACAATTTCTACCTTTTAATTGGAGCACTTAAATCATTCAGTTTAATTATCATCATAGTAGATTTAAGTCTGCCTTCCTGCTCTTTGTTTATTTTTGTACCAGCTCTTGCATTTGTTTAAAGTACAAATCTTAGGAATTTTGTTAGCTTGACCTAATCTCTCGCCTCAATGAGACCACAAAGTTCTTTCCACCCATTAGAAGTGAAGCCAGACGTGTGCAACTATCTGTTTCTTAGAATATGTTCCATTAATATTGGGTTGATGAAAGGACTTATGAGAAAATAGAACCCATCTGTTAAAATAATTTGGAGGAAAAAAAAATAATAATTTGGAGAAGTAATGGGTTAAAAATAATTTTAAAATCTACTTTTGTTTTTATTCATTTTAAATGCAGAACTCCTTAAAGTCTCTATGCTTATGTAGTTGTGAAATTCTAAGAAATCTCTTATGTGTTCATAGCATCATTTTTGTATGAAGCTCTTTGTAGAACTCATGTCGCACAGAACATATTGGGAAAATCTAGCTTATGTGGTTTTCTTGCATGTGTTTAATTCCCTGTTTATAGAAGAGAGGTGCCGACTTCATCAATAGAAAGACACATGCAACAGCTGCTGTTTCTGAAAATAAACAAGAAAAGAGTGAAACAAGGTGTAGCGTGGTCTAGTTTAAAGAAAACCACATCACATGCAATAGATGTTATTTCTAATGAGTCAGTATGTTCTCTGAAATGTCCCTTCAGAATCATCTTCCTTAAAAAGATGATTTTTTTTTAAATCAAAAATATTTTGTCTATTCTCTCAACCACTTGAATACTTGATGGAGACAAAATGTCCTCAAATTTTGTGTAAAACACTAGGGACCTTTATGTGATCAGAATGAAATTGCAAACCAGCAGCCTGCAAATACATTTTATTTCCCTGAAATATTGATTGAAAAAAAAGTCATCAGTTGTCCAACGTTTAAACGTTAAGAGATTTCATGTGCAAAATTGGGCTTCTGGATTCTCCTGAAGAATGGACACTGAAAGCAGAGGGCCCTCGCATGCCCATGGCACCAACTGGGACAACTGGAAAGGAGCTAGTCCCTTTAGCTGGGGCCCTGGAGTGTCCAGTTGGGCCAGCTCCCGCCACCCCTGCTGTGTTTCATCTGGAACACCTCGTTCGTTACTGCCTGGGCCCTGAGGGAACTGAGTTTATGATTTTGGCCAAATGCTCGGAGAAGATTTTGTTGTGGTTAAATCAGGCGAACAAATAGCCAATATCCCAGCTTGGGTATGAGCCGAGGCCTCGCGGTTCGTCCTTCATGACTCCCGAGAATCACTTTCTTCCAAGGCGTCTTGGTTTTCTTGTGCTGCGTAACAAATTGCCACACACTTAGTGGCTTCAAATACCACATCTCTTATCTCACCCTTTCCCCGGGTCAGGACCCTGAGCCCAGCTGAGTCTGGCAGAGCCCTTCAAGGCCACTGTCAGGTTGTGTTTTCCCCTGGAGCTCTCGTCCCTCTTCCAAACTCACACGTTGTTGGCAGGACCTCGTGGTTGTAGGACAGAAGTTCCCGTTTTCTTGCTGGCTGTGAATGGGGGGCACGTCTCAGCTCCTAGGAGCTGCCTGCAGGCATAAAATTTGGTTAAACAAATAAATGGGATCGATTTGGGAGTGGTCTGTGATCGTGACAGCTGTCATCTCACCCTGCTATACACCCATGTAGGGTCAAATGCTGCGAAGTTCAACCCCATCACTGGCCAGACACTTCTCTCTGCGAAGATGGGTAACCCAAAGCATCACTAAGCGGGTGCAAAGCTGTCTTCATTTAAAAAAGAAAGATCAATGTGAGGAATCAGGATTACAACCAAATAAAGAGAAAGTAGATTTTCCATGTTTTCACAGCTACAAAGGTATTTTACATATGTGGAATAAAGTAGGTAAGCATGAAGAGACTGTAACCTGAGACCAGGAGACGGTTCCTGTAGATGAAAGTCCGCGATCACCAAGCATAGAATTTCATTTGTTTGTAGAATTGGAAACTATCGAATGCATATCAACACTATTGTGCTTAGATAATTCTGGTCGTCACACGATGTACTAATCCTGGCAACGAGAATGAAAGATCTGTGACTCTCGGCAACAAGATGAGCAAATTTCACGAAGGGCTCTGCTGATAGAAGGTACAGATTTGGGCAGGGCAAATCTAATCCTTGGAAGCCAGGGAGCTTTGGGGCAGTAGTGATTGGAACGGGGCAGAGGAGGGGCCACCAGCATGCAGGCAATGTTGTGTTGCTTGATTTGGGTGCTGGTTCCCTGGATGAGTTTACTCTGTGAAAATCAGCCACTTACACACTGATGACCAGTGGGTTTTCCTTCTGTAGACAATGGGGCAATAAAAAGTTCAGTATGCATTGGAATCACATTTGGTTGTGTCAAAGTGAATTTTCTAATGATAAGATTAGCTCAAGGAAGCCTCCAAGACTTCAGAAGAAAAGGAGACAAACATTGAAATGATGTAAATGATAGGTCTAGGAATTTTTTTAAAAATCCATAAACTAGAAATTCTAAAAGAAAACACTAGAAGTAGAAGAAAAAAAGTGTTAATCAAATAAATAATCGAAGAAAATTTTCCAGGTTAATCAATTTTCTCTTTTTCAAAATAAAAGATGCATCCTTGGTGCTTTTCATTATAAAATTATAAACACCCGTGGTTAAGAAAACCAAGCAACAGAGACATGTAACTCCCATCATGCCTCCAGTCTTTAAATTAATCATGGTTTGTATCTCTCCCTCTAGACATTCTGTGTGCACATGAGTAATCATAAATAGCATCACCCTGCATCTCCTGCTCAGCAACCCGGAGTTTCCCATAAACAATACAGGGTGGGCATCTTTCTCTAACAGTTTACATGGCTCCTTCTCTTAAGTCTTAACGGTTGTGTGGTTTTCCAATTTATAGATATACTTTATGAATTAATCAAGACTGTTCTGGTTGCAAGTTTCAGAAATCCAGCTGGATCTAATTTAAGATGAGAAAGGATGCATTGATCCTTTGAACTAAGACTTTTAAAGTGAAATTTCAAAATTCCACTTCAGGTATGACTGCATCCAAGAGCTCAACTGGAGGTGTTGGATACGTTTCTCTCTCCCCTGCCCTCCCCTTGCCTCCCTCCCTCTTTCTCCCATGCATACAGTTAATCTCTTTACCTCTTTCTGTCTATCAACTCCTTATCTTCCGCAAAGACAGGCTTTCTCCACTCCTCAGAGAAGACGGCTGCTAGCATTCTAGCAGAGCCGATGCACAGCCTTCTAATTCTGCAATCCGCAAGGCCAAGCCTTCTCTCCTTTTCTTTAAAACAGCATTCCAGAGCTGGTCTCTCTGTAGGCTGGTGTCGCGTGCCTGCCCCAAGTGCAATCCCTGAGAAATAGGAAAGTGGCTGGCCAGGCCTCTGCCACCTACTAGCTCCTTTGACCTGCAAAGCCGAGCCCCAGGCCTGGTTACACGGCAAGAATCCAATAACCGGAGCTGGGAAGGACCCTTCGAAGGGGAAGTGGGAAGGGGGCTGCGCGGACTGAGACAACAGATGTCTCTTTCACCTGAGTCTTTCTCTTACATTAGCGGCCGTTCCGTGGCCGTGGCTGACCGTGGCTGCGCAGACGTCTGTGCTGATGTGGTGATGTACTGAAAACCTGGAGCAGATGGTGGGACTTGGCGGGGCCAAGACCTGGTCACATACCACCTGCTAAGGGGCCAACCTCGGGCACGGAACGTCTTGCCTTTCCGCCTCGCGCTCCTCGCCTCCCAATGGGGGAAATGATAGTTTCTACATCACGGAAACCAAAGGAATCGGTACATCGGTACCTAAACATGTGCTTGGCAGGGCGCAAACTGTTCTTGTCAACTAAGTGCTCAGTGTTCCCCAAGCTTATCAGGCCATTGCTTCCTGTTTTCATGACGCGTCTTGGGAGGCTAAGGCTTCTTGAAACACATTTTTTTCAAAATTGGTGAGATGGAAAACGGATGGGTCTTGGAGTCAAACTCCACATCTCTGGGGAGATTTTCATTTTTCATGTGGGTGGTGAGTGTCATCGAGTGTTTTGGCTTTGTTTTGAAACAATGTATGGGTGGTAAAGTGTTTTCCATTTGCTCTTCAAGTTGAGCGACGGTTTGGCTGAACGTAAAATTCTAATACCACTTTCTTCTTTTCAACAACTCTACAAATATTATGTTCTAAATTTAGTGTTACAGTAAGGAGTTCAATATCAGCCTGCTCGCTTTCTCAGTAAGTCACCCCACTCCCACTTGTAGTGTTTTCTAACACTTAGAATGAGGAAAATTTACCAGTTTGCATTTATATGTTGTTCCAATACTCTGCCCAGATTCTTTGATTTGAAGACTCAAATATTTCCTCAGTTTAGGGAAAATCTCCCCTATTTTATATTTGGCTGTTGCCTCTTCAGCCTCTGCACATGCTGCATTGGTCAGTGATTGCTGCAAGAATGCTTTGTAACGGGCCACCCACGACTCAGGGCGGAAAACCCAAGCATAGGCTTCTCCTGCTCAGGCGTCAGCCGCGCCGCAGGCTGCAGGGCTGGGACTGCTGGGGAAGCCCTGCCCACACGTCTCCTCCTGCAGCCAGCCCCAGCGTGCAGGCCCTGCCATGGCCGCGGGAGAGCACAGGAGGGCCAGTCTCTTTAGGTCTAGCCTCAGAGCCAGCACATTCACTGGCCAAAGGTACTCACAGGGAAAGGTCCCCATCAATGGGACCAGGGAGCATGCCCTGCCTGCCGGGGGAAGCCCACAGTCACCCGCAGGACGTGGGCATGGGTACCACCCATATGCTGTTTCAAAACAAAACCAAAATACTCAATGAAACTTACCACCCACATGAAAAGGAAGGCAGCGGAGCAGCTGGCAGAGCTGTGATGGGCCGAGTCCCATGAACATCGCTCAGATCTCTTACCCTTGGCTTCCTCATCTCTCTTTCCTGTCCTCCCTCTCTCATCTTAGTTCCCAGTGAATTACGGCAGACAGTTTCATTAATTTGGCTTTAAGCATAAAAGCAGCAATAAAAATAATGTATAACCAGGGAGACCATTAAGGTTCACAGGCAACTGAAGCAATGCCAATTACCAGGCTCCAAATCGGACGGTTAGCTTGATCCAGAGTCCGGGGACCAGGTTGTGTCCCCGCTGGTGGAAGAGTCAGCCACCACATCCTTGGGGGAAGGCCAGGTCAGCCCCGTGGGGCCACCAGCACTCGCCTCCCACCCTTGGGGCCTGCCCCCCACCACTGGCTGGGGCCGGAGCACTTTTCAACGTGGCCCGATGATTCAGAATCTTCCACCGTTTGCACAGTGACCGAGCTGCCCCATCCGGGGGGACACTGGCCCCCAGAGGCTACCGAGCAGTAGAAATGTGATTGTCCACACTGAGATACTCTGTAAGAGCAAAGGACACTGACTCCAAAGATGCGGGAAAGAAACAAGAAAACTCTCTCATTGATAAATCTTACCGTGATTATATATTTAATGGTAATATTTTGGATAATGGGATTAAATAAAATATACTATTATACTATAACTGTTTCACTTTTTAAATGTGACTATTAGGAAGTTTTAAAGTACAGAAGTGGCTTGCATTGTGTCTCCATTGGAAAAGGCTGCCTTAGCCCCTTTAGCAACTGCTTTAAGGCTTTGAGATTTAGATAAAGGTTATTCAGTTTTTGGTTTATTTTTGTTCTTTTTCGACACAATCAGATACGTGTCATTAGGCTTAACTATTTGAACTTCTATTGTTTTATTCTCATTATTCTTACTCTTTTTTACCATGTTGTATTTATTTTTAGCCTTTGTTTACTTCAAATGGAGAAGAGGCAGTGATAGCAGAACGGCGGATAGTGTGTGCCTCAAACCAGGAAGGCCAGAAACTTTCCGAAAGAAAACTCCTCTATCCAGTTTCTACCAAGGGCTTTTGGGGCACCCGGCACTGTCAGGTCCACGCTTTCCCATATTGATGGTAAACGAGATCAGCCTCTGACGACCCCGGAGGCTCCACCAAAGTCTCTTCATTCCCCGAGTAGAGCTCCCGATTCTTCCAGGAAACGTGCAATGTGTCCTGCCAGAGCTCAGCTTCTGCGCACAGGAAAGCATCCCCTGAAGGCCAGGAGCCAAAAGAGAACCATCCTCATGCCCGGTATGGTCTCAAGCAATTGCAGGAGGACGCAGGAGCAGCTGTGACACTGCCTCTGACTAAACCAGGAAGCATCTTGTTCCTCCTGGGTTCTCACTGCCTCTCTAACCGCTTCCATCCTGGCGCCTTTCCGGTGGGTTGGCTGCCTCCCGGGTTCCCACTTGAACGCACGTCCCGTTGAAAACCCCGTCCTCGGTGCCTGACTGGAGAAGTCCAGTGTCCAGCAGCCCAGTCTTTCGGTGGCCCCATGCGGTCTGGAGGGTAATGGCTCCTTGGGCTGACTGTCCTGCCCTCCGATTCCTGCAGCTTGTGAGAGAAATGCCCTGGTGGCCGTGCGCTGCTCCTGAGTGTCTGGACTGGGAAGGCTGCCGTGCCCAGCCGCAAGGCAGAGGCCCCAGGCTGCGGGACGGCTGGTGCTGGATGCTGGGCATAAAGGCGGCTTCTAAAGGCAAGGTCACAATTTCTGACCCTCAAGGTTTTATGAAATATATGATTCATGACCAAAAATCCTTCTTGGAAAGGGAGGCAAGTGCAGAGATCCTGACTTAACATTTCCTCAGGCTTCAACAACAACCACTGGCTTTTAAAAATGTTTCACCCTGAAAGTTTGAGATCTTGGTATCATCCAGCACTTGAATAAAGACAGCCTATTACTACTTACAAATAATTTTAGAAAAGTCCAGTATATTGTAGCTCCTGCATATTTTTCTTGAATTCAGAGGGAGATGGCAGGGCACAAAAGTAAAGTTTCTCACACACTCCACTTTACTCCGTCCCACTCAGCAAAACCTTGACTTGACATCTCTCTTGTTGCTTTCAATTTGTTTTCTAGTCATTCAAAACTTTTGGTCCTTACAAGAAAAGTTTCGCTAACCCCTTCTTGTCCACCCATGAAAACAAAAATCATAGTGTAATAAACACAAACAAACAAACAAAATTAGGGGACCCTGAGGGTGAATGTACATAAAATACTTAAACAACGAAAAGACAAGCAACCCAGCTGAAAAATGCACAAAGGACGTGAACATTTTTCTGAAGATACACACATGGTCAATACACACCTGAAAAAGTCCTTGACATCATTAGCTGTTAGGGAAATGCAAATCAGAACCACTGTGAGAATCCATTTCATACCCAAAGGAATGAAATAATAATTAAAAAATAACAAATATTGGTAGGGATGGGGAAAAATTGAAAACTTTATGATGCATCGCTGGTAGGAGTCTAATATGGCGCAACCACTGTGGAAAATGGTTTGGCAGTTCCTCAAAACTTTAAACACAAAATTACCCTGTGACCTGGGAATTCCACTCTTAGGTATATACTCAAAGAAAAGGAAAACAGGGACTCAAACAGATGTTTGAACATCGATGTTCACTGCAGCATGCAACCCAAGTGTCCATCAACAGACAGGTGGAGAAACACAATGTGGAATTCCCATGAAAGCTTTAAAGACAGAGTTGCTTTCATATTTCCTACAATGTGACTTAGTTATGAGGTGGTGACAAGACTAGACATGAAGAGTAATCCAGTAAAGGACAAGGGGCCACCTTTAGACGCAATCTGAAGGGGCTGACATAAAACCAGGAGCAAAACAACTCAGAACAGCCTCAGTCTCATCTTTAGGCTTCTTGCAGCTTTATATGAGAGGACATAGTGATGGGGCAAAATAGAGCCATTTTACTCTTATATTCCAATGAGTTGAGATGCCCTGATAAAGTTGATATGCATAGAAAAGTTATGATGAAAATAAATTTAGACAAAGAATCCAATTAAAAAAATGGGCAAAATCCTCCCAAACTGGATCAGTGCTGCTGTTTGCCTCCTCCATTCTTATGAAAAGCTGGCTGAGACCTGTGGGAGAAAATGCCGTGTCCCACATCTCAGCTGGCCCTCAACACTGCTTGCCAAGCTGCTTGCTTGTTCTTGTCCAGCTTTCTTTTCCCTCCTGTTAGTTACTCCAGCTCTACCATTTTCTTCAACCACTCTACTCCACTCGCACATCCTGCATCTCATGCCTCATACTTCACAGAGAAAGTGGTGACTTCCAGTTAAAGGGACCTTCAACGTCCTCTCTTATACCTTTCCTGGGAAGGTGAAGTTCTTCATGCACTGACTTGGCCGGTTTATGGTGCCAGTTGTTGGGTCAAACAAGCACTTTGCCTGATTGTTGCTATGAGGATATTTTGTGGGCTTAAGTCATCAGTAAGTTGATTGCATTAACTGAAGTTGATGACATCTATAATCAACTGAGGAGACGGCCTTCAACAATGAGAGAGTCTCACCCGATCAGCTGAAGTCTTTAAAATGGGAAATGAGTCAGGAGGGAGAATTCCCATCTCTTCTTTAGCCAGCCAACCTTTCCTGGGGAATTCATGGAAAACCTTCCTTGGAGGTCCCAGCTGGTGGCCTGCCCTATAGAATTAGGACTTGCCCATCTCCACAGCCATGGAAGACAATTCTTATAAAAATCATATTTACAGACACCTCCTGTCAATTCTGTTTCTCTAGAGAAGCCTGACTAATACATTCCCCTGCTAGCACACAGCTCTCCCAGTACCTACTCTTCCCTGGTTTCCTCCACAGTCACGTCTTCTACCTCCTGCCTTTGCTAACGTTCTTGTCCATTCTCACTTCTTCCATCAGAAATGGCTTCTTTTCATTTCTCCTCTCACTTGTATTTTTAAGCTCCCCTCCCTCTGGGCTCCTTGCTTTCCCTGTAAATGTGCTGGAATTCCATCCATCCTGCACGCTCACATTAACCACTTATCTCATGCTCAAGTATTGAGGTCTATGTGAAGCATTCATTGGCCAGAATTAGTTATCCTAGTCTCAGCACAGCTTTCACAGACTTTTATTAATGCATTTGCCACTCTATATTGTGGTTATTTATTAACATATTCACTTTATGATAGATCCTTAAGAGCATGTTAATTTTAGTATGCCTAGCACCTATAAAAATGCCTGCTATATAACTAAATTTAAATTGGGAGAAGGGGCTAGATAGCTGCTAAAGCCTCTTCCATCTCTAGACATTTCTAACTGATAAAGTCTTGACCCCCACTATTGAAGATGATAGGAAAAAATTTAAAAATTAAACCAACCAAAAGAAAATTTGGAACAGAAATGTTCATCTTTTCTAGCTATCCCAGGTTGTCCAGGATAATTTATAATTTCACTATCAGTTCATTATGTTCTTCTTTTAGCCTCAGTTTCCTCTTACAAAGGTGATCGTTACTTTTAAATGGTTTTAACATTCCGAGTCTTGAGCAGCATATATTTCCAAGAGTTCTTTTGAAAAAGAATGGTGTGGGCACGGATTACGTCACAACCCCCTACTGTGACCTTAGACAATTTAATTCTGAATCTTAATTTTCTCATCTGTGAAATGAGATTAATACTACGCATTTTACGGTGCTACCGAGAGAATTAAATGATGATAAGGAACCTCTGGCTGCTCATTAACCCAATCCCAGACCTGGAGATGCCAGAGAAGCAAGAGGCAAATCGATGAGGCCAAGAACCTAACACACATTTAATACAGATAGACAGGCAGATAGATGGATAGATAGATAGAAAGAAAGACAGATATATAGATTGATGGACGGACAGATAAGAGAGCAATGGAGAGGCAGAGGTGATGAATCCCAGTGGTGGGAAATGGTAGTTCAGGATAGGACAAGACCTGTGGCCATGGACTGGGGATGGTTAGACTTCCTCCAGGGTTTCACTTTCTCTTCCCTGAATTCATCTCAGGAGCCAAGTCTCCTAGTCACAGAAACAACGACAGCACCAAAACAGCACGAGCTGAGGTGGTGTGTTGCGCCCAGTCACACGGGCCTGAAGTGGAGTCGTGACAACAGGTACAGGGAACAGATTTCCTGGTGAGTTTCTTGCTCTCCACGAGGCAAAGAGGCTGATCCGAGAGCACACGAGCCCAAAGGGAAACATGATGAGAAGTCTGGGAAGTGTACACAGTATATTTAAAAACAAAAACAAAACACCGAACAGTGTATACAAAGTAGACCTAATTTGGACCAGAAAGAGGATCTAATAGAAGCATTATAAATAACCTAAAAGCAAGGGATTATGCTGGAAAGCTAAAGCAGAAGCAGATCCAAAGAAAATTTAAGATATAAAAAATATATTATGAGTTGACCAACAGAAAAAAACAGTTTGTGGGCTGAAATATTGGATCAAGGAACCCTCTGAAGGCTTGAGGAATTGTTAAAAAGATAGAAATTAAAATGTAACATTAATAGATACATAGGAAAAGTGAAAATGAAATGAAAGGGTGAAAGGGTTCCTATGATGCCAAAAAGATAAAGAAGTAAAATACATGGAAAGATTCTTTATAATGATATTTAAGAACCTCACAGATAAAAAGAAAATTTTCCTGAGAAAAATACCAATCACCTGCAAAGAATAAGAATCGGATTGATGTCAAATTTGTCAACAGCATCAATGGATGAAAGTAGACTATAAATTAATATTTTTAAATGATGAAGAGTGTTCTAGTTTGCTAGCTGCTGGAATACAACACACCAGAGACAGATTGGCTTTCAATAAAAGGGGATTTATTTCATCAGTTCTTCAGAGGAAAGGCAGCTAACTTTCCACTGAGGTTCTTTCTCACGTGGGAAGGCACAGGGTGATCTCTGCTGGCCTTCTCTCCAGGCCTCTGGGTTCCAACAACTTTCCCCAGGGTGATTTTTTTCTGCTCTTCCAAAGGCCTGGGCTGAGCTGCGAGTGCTGAGACGAGGTATGCTGAGTTGCTTGGGCTGTTCTACGTTGAGTCTCTCATTTAAGCACCAGCCAATTAAGTCAAATGTCATTCATTGCAGCAGGCACACCTCCCAGCCGACTGCAGATGTAATGAGCAACAGATGAGGTTCACGTACCATTGGCTCATGTCCACAGCAACAGAACTAGGTGCCTTCACCTGGCCAAGTTGACAACTGAATCTAATTACCACAAAGAGAAAGAACTTTGAATCCATTCTGGGAGGCATGGTAAATTTTAGACCCACTGCTGTACATGATGCCAATATGATATCTCTCTCTGTGTGCATCTATCCAATGTAAATAGAGAAGTTGGTAAATAGAAATCAATAGGAAGTATGAAGAGGAAAACCTGTAAAGTAAGAGAACAAATTATTCCTAATGTAATAAGAACCACAATAAATGTAAATGGATTAAATGCTCCAATTGAAAACCACTCCCAGATTGAATATTTTAAGACAATAACAAGTTTCAACATATATATGAACAAAAATAAAGCTATGGTAGCAATATTAATGCAAAGCTAAATAGAAACCAAGCCAAAATAAATTTAAAGGGAAAATGTTATATTTTGACAAAAATAATATTAAAATAAGAGTATATAAAAATAATGAACATATATGCACTGGTAATTACAACCTTAAAATATGTGAATCTCATAGAATCTTGGTAGAAATAGATTAATAAATATAATAGGGGATTTTAACTCACCTCAAAACAATAGTTCAAGCAGACAAAATACTTAGCAAAATATATAAATTTTAGTGAGGCAATTAATATACGAAAGAATACACATAGAAGTTGACTGTAGTCCAGTGGTTTTCACTCATTTTGGACTGAAATCCACTTATGGAATAAAATTATCGCATACACATGCACACAAACATAACTGAAGCCAAATTCCACAAATGATTTCAGTTTCCCTTCTATTTTATTCTGCTTCATTTTTAAGTGCTGGCTGTTAGGCACTAAATTGACTTCATAGCCAACTAATGGTTTGTGGCTTGTAGTCTGAAGAACACTGTAGAGAGTTCCAGGAGAAACTTCAGCAAATCTCAATAAAAGACCATTCTTTGGATTCTGTTATCAGACAACTGATAAAGATGGGAATCTGCAATAAAAAAGCAGTAAAACATACACATGTTAAAGCATACATCATAGGCATGACTATGAAATAATTGAAGGTGAATGCCTACAGAAGCATCTGTGCTGATATTTCTGGAAGGAGTAAGGCAGGTCTTAGAAAAATATAAATAGCCTTAAATACACTTTTCTGGAGAACACAAACCAAAAACAAATAAATAGGCATTGAATTCAAGAAGCTGGTCAAAATAAGTGAATCTAAAGGATGGAAACGAATCCAAAGAAATGGAAAAAATATAGTATTTAATATGAAAACATGGACCAATGAATTAGACTTCAAACAAAAGAGACATAATCAATTAAATAAACAGCTAGTTTTATGATAAAGGATAGCAAGACGGACAGATTTCTGGTTTGATTGATCAGTACAAAGAGAGAAGATGAGAGTTAAAAAAAATAAAAAATCAAAGGGGGAATATAAACATGAGAATTTTTTTAAAAAAACAATAAAAGAACATTGTGAACAGACATACACCAATATTTTAAAACCAAGTTGGAAGAGATAAATTTCTGGAAATGCCAAAATTGGCACAAGTAATGGAAAACTTGACTAGACCTGTACCTCAAAAAAATTGTAATGGTGATCCCTCCCAGAAATCCCAGGTGACAACATTTCAACCATGTCTTTACACAAAAGGTACAATACCATACTATTATGCAACTTATTATTTTTATTTAAAATACTCATCTCAGGGATCTTTTAAACAGATTCCTTAACTTACAAGGAACAAATAATCCCTTACTTTATCAAATAGTTCCAGAAAAGGAAAAAGAAGCAATCAGACTATCTGTTTTATAAGGCTGGTATAACTTTGATTCTAACCTAATTATAGGTACAAAAATAGAAAAAGAAATACATAACCTAATTAAATGTATGAATAAGACATTTATTGGGGAATGAATCCATCAGTTTTCAAACTAATTGAAATTAATTTAAAATAATAATCAAGATTAAGTAAGGTACATCATAGAACTATAAAAATGCCTTCACATCAGAAAATTTATTGATTTAATAAATCACCTAAAAGAAATAAAGAAGATAATGTGCTTATCTCAAGAAGTGCAGAAAAAGCATTTGATAAATTTCCATAACAGTTTATAATTAAAACTCTCTAAAAATGACAAAGGTTTTTTTTTTAAGTTGATAAAAGCAGTTTATCATAAACTTATAGCAAAGACACTAATTGAGAAAGATTTGATAGAAGAGAAGTCTAGGTAATTAGAAATACGAGGAAAATGACCAGAAGAAATAGTTAAAAGAGTTGAAAATCATTGCTTCTGGAGAGTGTCAATCAGGAGTGAGATTTGTAAAATGACTTCCTTTGAATTTACAAATTAATGATTAAGAACGTACAAAATGGCAATCAGTGAAGAGTTTTCCAATTTTGTCCTGGATTTCCCAGTTTCTGTCACCAACCCTTATAATTTAACACTATTCTTAGTTAATCATATGTATTCTAGAGTTTCAGAATACAAATGCAAGCATTAACATTTTTGCTTTCCTTCATCACCTTCCACTTTCGTCCCAAAGGTAATATGTCACAAGCATTATTCTGCATAATTTAAAATATACATCTTAAACTTGCTCTGTTTTGGAATGGAGAGACAACTTCCTCTCTCTCTTTTTTTTTAAAGGATTGAATAGTTTTGCATTGACTAGGTGAAATTTATTTAACTGGTCATCAATGGATAGATTTTTTGGTTATTTCCAACCTTCTGCTTTTATGACTTCTGATGCAAAGAAACATTTTCATAATACCTCGGTTTGCATGTATGTCACTATATGCAAAAAACACCAATCCCTGAAGTGGACTTTCTGGATCAAAGGGTATATGCGTTATAATTTTGAGAGATGTTGGACATTGTTCTCCGAAGAGTTTGTACAATTTACACACCCACCAGGAGAGCATTAGTGCCATTTTCCTACAGCCTCCCAACGGAGGGTCAGCAATTTCGTCTTTCCAATCTAATGAATTAAAATTGCTGGTGTAATTTAGTTTGCATTTTGATTATTATAGAGTTGAACATCTCATATATTTAAAAGCCATTTTTATTTCCTTTTCTGTGAAATGTCTGTTCATATCATTGCCTATTCTTCTCATGCATTTTTCTTTTTGTGTGCGTGAGATCAATTTTGCATTTCTAAATTAGAACGATTAGTCCTTTGTGATTGAGATCATGGGTTCCAGCACCACCCCAGTTACTCTTTTGACTCAACTCTTGTTTCCTTTTTTGCATGAAGGTTTTAAAAATTATTTTGTGGTCAAGCATAAATCTTACTTTTTATGACTTTTGACTTTTGAGAAATAGTTTAAAAATCTGTCCATGTTACAAATTTATATAGGGATTTTCTCATATATGATGTAAAATGCACACACATATATGTATATATTTTTATGTGTGTATATATATATATGCATACCTGTGTGTTTATATATATATTTCTTAAACAAAAATGAAGAGGCTATTTTTAAATAACGTACTTCTATATTTGATTTGTCTCCCTGGAATATCTTTGTTCTTTTCCATAAGCCCTTTTGGTTTCTTGGAGCAGAAAGTTTGGAGGCCAGTGATGAGTCGGTGGGAAAAGGGCCGGTTTTAGCGGACGAGAAGGCGCCTGCGGAGCAAGGCTGGCACTTGCGAGGGCAAGAGGAGAGCCGGCGAGGAGCTCGCGGTCTAGGTGGGCACCGGGTGAAGACTTCCTCCCTACAGGCGGCAGGTGGGGGCTCGAGACTTTCCTTCCGCAAAGGTGATGGTCTGCGGACGGCCCCCCCACCCCCATCTTACACCAGTGCCCTGAAGGCCCACATACAATACATGCCACGAATCTTGCTGTTAACCTGGGAAATCCTCTTCTGATTGGAAAGAGCCTATGAACGAACATTATTTTCAGTAACGAAAGACTGGACGCCATCCCAGCAACCTCCTAAAGAACGGCCAAAGGCCGTTCTCAGAGGCAGCCGGTTACCCCAGGGAAGCAGGTCCCTGCGGGCAAGAACGGCAGGTAGCCGCGACCTGCCACCACCGTAAAACAAAACCAAACGCAGATGAGGGCAACCCCAGCACAGCACAGAAAGCTCAGGCGAGGTGCAGACGAGGCACGCAGCATTGCAGTGTACTGTTGTTCGTTTGGGTTTTTGTATGCTGCGCGGCAGGTTCACATTTCATTATTTTTCCATGTAAGTATCCCATTAGTGCAGCATCAGTTGTTGAATTTTTGTTTGGTTAGTTTTTGTTTATTTTGTTTGTTTGTTTGTTTTTGGGAAGCGCATGGACCGGGAATTGAATCCGTGTTCCCTGCGTGGCGGGTGAGAATTCTACCTCCGAACTCTTGCACCCCCTATACTATTGCTTTTTAAATACCACGTGGGCTCACTGAATGAATGCATCAGCTATGAGAGAGAGAGAGAGAGAGAGAGAGAGAATGAGATCTGTTAGCAGTAGTTAACCCTCATCAGTGAAAGTGATGTGAGGTGGAGAAAAACAGGGAAGTCTTAAAATTTTAGTTTGTCAACTTTTCAAAGATCAGACATGTTTATTAGAAAATGCATGTTAATACCCAAAGAAAAGAAAATCCCGTGAAGAATTCAGGCAATTCCGTGAAAGAAAACGAGTGGAAGGCACCATGCCCGCAGAGACCTTCTCCGTGGGCTCCAGAGGTGAGGGAGTGGGAAAGGGGTGGTGGCCCAAGAACAAGCCAATGCCCAGTGGGTGTATAAAAGAGCCCAGAAACCTGTACTGTGTGTGGGCACCTCGTGTAGGATAGATGTGGCAGCGTCACAAATCACTGGGGAAAGAATGATGATTTAGTAGACGGCGTAAGGAAACGAGGCACACATGGGGAGGAAAAATAACTAGGATCCCTTCCTCAACCCATATACAGATTTAAACCTCAAATGGATTAAAGATATACATATAAAAAGTAAAGCTCCAAATCTAATAGAAGAAAACAATTCTTCTATTAAGAAGAAACACGGGCAATTATATTGTAAACTTGGGTAGAAAAGATATCTTAAGATGCCCAAATTATAAACGGTTAAGTTGATGGATCGATTACATCATAATTATTTCTGTTCAGCAAAGGATACGAGGGACAGACTTAACAAACGAATGACCGATGTTTTGCACCATCTAAAATGAAAGAATTAATGTTTATGATACTCTAGGATCACTTGACAATCAAAAATAAGATGGTCAATTCAAGAGAAAAGGACAAATTCTGAGCTGACAGTTCCACAAAAGGGCTTGCGGGGCTGATGGCACACCAGGAAGGTTCAAGCCCTGCGGCACCGAGAGAAGAGCACATCGGAGCCCGTGGGAAACGGGACTGGAAAAAAGCTGGTGTCAGGTGGGACCAGCCCGGAGGTGCTGCAGCGCCAGGCTGACCTGCTCGCTCCCTTCTGTGTTGGCATAATCAGCAGCCGCCCTGCTCGTGGGGCAGGAGCTGAGGCAGTTAGCGTTTCATCAGCAGAGGAGGTGTCTGCAAATGAGGGGAAGCCATGCAGCCAGGAAAAGGAATAGACTACTTTGCAAACAGCAACAGAGAAAGACCTAAAATCTTAGTGTGAGTGGGAAAAATATTTAAAGCACAATTTAATTCATGCAAAGTTAATGTACGTGCATGAAATAGAATATAAGATTTACATATAAGCCTATAAAGCAAAATAGCTGGGGCCTATGACAGGAGGGAATAAGAATGGAGCAGTATATAATGGAGAAAAATAAAATCATAAAAACAAAAATGTCTACAGGACTGTGTGCCAGGCACTATTCTATGAGTTTTATGAATGTTAACATCTTTAATTGTTAAATCTATCTAATTTGATAGGAACCACTGAACTGGGCACAAATATAGGGTTCAGTGAGAAAATGTATTTTCTTGCTTGAAATTGTCTGAAGAACTTATTTAAATAAAAATTTTAAAGTCTCAGACAAGGAAGTCGAAAAGCTTTATTTTCTTCATTAAAAATAAAAATTCCACGCATGCTTGGTGAGTTTCATTACAGTGTAGGTCAAAGCAAGTCTGAAGATATTTTCTGATATTCTATTTTGAATGAAAAAAATCAAGTCAGGGCGCAGCTGCCACAGGCCGTCATTCCCAGTCTGGAAGCAAATATTCCAAAACTTAAGGAACATCTAATCAACACCAAGGAAAGCAATAGCAAACATCTTAAAATGAACACTTTATATCCTTTTGCAATAAATCTTTGTCTATTCATTTTAGCTACATTATTCGTTGATTTTAGAGCAGCTAGCTTGCTGAAAGTAAAATATTAATACAACGCATGCTCTAATACAGTAGTAAATTTTCTTACTCATTTCAAATGGGTTACTTTAATGAAGGCTCAAAGTTCATAGTAAATCACATATGAAATCAAGTCATACATATTGCATGAAGTTTAACAATTGCAAAGAAAATTTGCCCATTTTAAAACAGTACTATCTGAAGATAAAATCTGTGGAAAGCAATAAAATGTTGTATGTTTGAAAACTTACTGCAAAGAACTTGTTTATTCTTTAGGAAGATAAAGCAAAGGTTAAAAAGTAGGTGACACTGTGAAATTTAATAATCTGGCCAGCTATTTTGCTACAATTAAATAATACAATAATTTGAAAGTGTGCCTCTACATTTGTAGTTAACTTCAAGATGCTCAAAATGGATGCGACTTCTGAGAGCAATAAAATGTAAGCTGCTTTAAATATGATGATAGAGTAACTGAACACCCAACCTGGGGGCAAGAGAATAGTTGTTAGCGTCAAAGAAGTCGGGGCTTCTTAGGTCAGCACCTTGACTCCGGGCTTTGAGCTGGCCCGGGGAGGTGCCTATCCGAATCTGCAGCCGGTCAGCTCTGAGGCCTGTCTGGGCAGAGGGTCCTGCCGCGGTCCCCTCCTCCCCGGTCGTGGGGTGCTACTCAGACCCGTATGTGCCTCGTGTGTGTCACAGGGGGACGTCCGGGAGACCCGGATCCGTGCTGCGGTCAGCGGGGCCACCGCGCGCTGTGGCAGCAGGAAGAGGCTTGGGAAGCCGCGGCCTATGGCCTCCAGTGGCATCCCTCGCGCTACGTCCACAGAAGTCCGGCTGCCTTAAGAATGTGCATTCCCAGGTGGGCCATTCAGATGGATGAAATGGGTCCACGGCTCTGAAAGGGGCTTGACCAGGAGGAGGCAGAAGGTCCCAAGAACGGAACACGGCTCTCGTTTGGAAACTCAGATGTTTGTCAAGACAGCCGCCATCCTGTCCCACCCCGGGGACAACATTCTGTCCATTCCAGAAGGCTTCGTGCTGACCCTTCGCTTCTCAGCCGGCAGAGTAGGATGGACTGCTTCCCAAGGTGACCAAAAGCTGGACCGGTCGCTCCCCTCAGGGAACAGCTCAGCTCCCCCGCCCTCCTTGGATCCCACAGGCCCCTCACACAACTGTCAGAGACAGACGCATGCACGGGGAGAAGATAAACTCCCACAGCAGTGCCAATGCCCGGGGACAGGCATGGCCTCTCGCACTGCAGGCTGCAGCTGCCCGCTCCTCCCTGCCACTGCGGGATGTCTGCGGAGACGCTGCAAGACAGCTTTGCTGCATGATGTGTACTCTGAAGTCTTGGGGGGCAGGGGGCTTGCTGGAGCGATGGGAGGCTCAGGAGAAGGCCCCGACAGCGTGCAGCCACGGATGGAATAAAGGCAAGGCAGTCTTGCCGACAGGGTCAGTCAAGCACAGGAAGCATACGCTACGGAGTTACTATGCCAGGGCAGGCAGCAGAAGATTCATAAAATCTTCATCTGCATCTCACATTCCAGCATCTGCAAGGATATGCCATATGGCGAGAACATGCTTTTTAAACCCATAAAAGGGGAATTTTGGCTGAACAATCCTGTAACACCTGGAATATTTATATGAACCTGAAGCCCAAGTTGCAGTGTATTCAGAGTCCAAGGCCAGGCAGCTTGGAATTTATGAAATCTGCCGTCAGTGACGGGGAAACCCCGGTGTTTTCCGACCAGCCCTGGGAGAACTCCATGCTGGCTTCACAGTGACTGATTGAGTCTAGCCTTTGGGATCAGACGGAGAATGGACTCACATCCAGACCCTGGCTCCCTGCTGACGAGCCATCATGGGTAAGATGCTCCATCTCAGCACGCCTCGGTTTTCTTACCGATAATGGGGAGAACAGGCCCTCATCACTGCCTCGCGTGGGGACCCACCCATCCGTTTCATGTTAGTTGCCTCACAGAGATGCTTGGCTCAAGAGAGGAAATGGTGCATGCAAAGAGCTTTGTGCAGATGTGGCTCGGTGGACGTCAGGGGGAGCCGTGACCCAGTCGCCTGCCCCATCTCAGAGATGCTGCCCCCCCACAATGGGTGAAACCCACCCCGAGGGGAGCTGTGTCCCGGGTACGTGGAAGGCGGGGGCTTTTCCTCCTGATTCGTTCACCATAGCAATTTTCCTGAGTGCTGAGCCGGTCACTTGAACCATCCACCGCAGTGCTTTTCCTCGCAGTCCCGCTCAGAGGTTGCGGGGAGACCCTGGGAGGGTGGGGGGCTCGACGGGCCAGAGCTCCCACGGCTCCCACATCCCGGGTCTCCAGCCACCCGGCACTGTCCCCCCACCAAGGCGGCTACATCCTCACTGTGTATTCTACAAAGAGCTTCAGTCCAAAATTACGTGGTTCCTGCAGTTCCGCTGTCTCAGAGATGCAGCCTGCTGGGATTCCAGGCCTGGAGCTGCTTCCTGGTGATTCCTGATCACGGGTTCATCAGAGGATGATCGTAAGGAAAAGTCCTTTCTGAGCAGCAGGCAGCAGAGAAATAAAAAGCAAAAGAATAAAGGGGACTTGCAATATCCAGCACAGTGGCCCTGCCTGCCCCATTGGAACCCCCGAGGAGACCTGCCTACTCCTCATTCACTCATTCAGTGCTCGCTCCCGAGTGCCCTCAGCCTGCGGGCACGGGGCACGGCACCGGGAGGGGCAGAGCCCTGGCTGCCCCTGAGGTCGCCTCCTGGGGGCCCTGGACGCCTTTAGTCTCCTGGACGCCGACACGTGCTGCCACCCGGAGCCACTGGGGCAAGGCAAGAGGGCGGGCAGCAAATGCGGCAGATGGACCCAGTTTCCCTCCCCACGGGAAGGGCCCGAAGGCTTCCTTCCCCTATGGGGAACTTCCCAGCATTCGGCACCACAGCCCCGTCCCCCGCGCGCCTCTGTCTGCTGAGGACTAGCTCAGCAGAGGAAGGAAGGAAGGAAAGGAGAGTGGAAGGAGGGTTTGGAACGGGCACGTACCTACTGCGCTGAAGTCGCGGTAGGGAAGGGAGGCTGCCTCGGGCAGAGGGAGCATCCCGGGCGGGGGTCTGCACGGCCCGGTCCCCTCACCCTGCCCCACAGGGCTCCAGGGGGTCGCCGCTCCAGGGGGTCGCCGAGGCCCCACCAAGCTGGCCCCCCACTGCACGGCACCCCTGGGCCTGCCCTTGTTCACGCCCCCTTGCATGCAGAGCTGCCCCCTGTGCGGTGCCTTCTTGAGAGCCCGGGGCGGGGTGTTCTAGGAACCTGGGAGGAGAGAGAAGCAAGGTGCCACCCACCTCATTTCTCATGTATTTAATTTTTCCTTTAAATATTTTTATTGCAAAATCAATAAATTTTATTTGAAATCTCTCAGTCACTAAAACTTTATTTTGTCTCATTTCTGTCTTCCCTCTCTTGGTCAAGAAGGCTTTCTCACTCCCATGAGCGGGTCCCGGCTCATCCTGGGAATGCTGTCCCATATTCTGAGGGAGATTTTCACCCCTGGGAGGCATGTCGCACGGAGGGGCAGGCAGCGAGCGCACCTACTGAGGTGGCTTAGAGAAAGAGGCCACATCTGAGCAACAAAAGAGGTTCTCTGGGGCAACTCTTAGGCCTAGTTTTAAGTAGGCTTAGCTTCTCTTTCGCAGGAACATGTCTCACAGGGGCGAACCCCAGGGTCATGGGCTCAGCTTGCTGATTGGTTGTCCCCACGGCCTATGAGACTATCAGGAATTCCCCAGGCGGGGAAGCTGAATATTTCCTCTTTTCTCCCCTGTCCCCCAAGGGGACTTTCATGCATTTAATTTTTACCCGTGTACAAATGACATCTCACTGGTCATGTTTAAACTTTTCTTTTTAAATTTTTTGTTTGATTTTATTTAAATAGTGAATGTCCCACATCAACTGTACAACTCTATAAAAATGCTTTTGGCCTGGGAAACTCGTTAAGACTTAGTTTGATTTGCAGATGCAGGTGGAATGACACTGTTTCGGAGCCAGCTGTGCTAGGAGCACCAATCATTTAAGATAGAAATTACTTTAAAAACAATTAATAAATAATGAAATGGAAATGCAGATAGGTGTCGATTTCCCTGCCTCCGTGCACTCACACTCCCGTGCTCCAAAGGCGACAGGGGAGGCAGGGGCACCCCCTTACCCAATGGGCAGCTTCTTGGGGGACGGGGTGGGGATTTTGGTGCCGTGGTTTTCTGCCTCATGTCAAGAAAGAACTCGACAGATCTGGCTGTGAGTCCAGTCCTGTATTTGCCACGTAACATATTTGATCTTCTCTGTCTTGTGAAGAGTTTTCGGAGTTCCTTCAGGTGGACTCATCACATTTCAAATCGGAAAGCATTTTAAACTGTATCCAGTGAGACTCGAGATTACTGAATGGTAGCACAACACTGTGGGCGTCACTGTTAAGCTAGCACTACTC
Source organism: Tamandua tetradactyla (assembly GCF_023851605.1). NCBI lineage: Eukaryota > Metazoa > Chordata > Mammalia > Pilosa > Myrmecophagidae > Tamandua > Tamandua tetradactyla. The sequence continues at coordinate 71,456,464 of NC_135337.1, read as the reverse complement.
CCCAGATTTAGCTCCTTGAACACCCGCAACGCTAGTCTTACCCACGAGGCTGGAGAACTGGTCAGGGAGGTGCGGGGCGGCCAGGGTCAGCAGGGTGTCCTGAGCTGGACACCGGCACCTGGAGGTGGACAGGGAGTAGAACCGGCAAGGGTGGGAGGTCAGCAGAGGGGGCATCGCACGCCGAGCTCCCTGGAGGGGAGTAAAGACGTGGCGGTGGACAGGTGAGGGGCTCCAAGGAGCAGAGACTCAGGAACTCGATCTGCTAACACTCAGCCAGAGAAAGGGGCCTTGGAATGCTACTGGAACGGAAGGCAGGCGTCCCACACCGCGGCGCCATTGCCCCCTCCTCCCTTACACGCCACAGGTAACTGGGTTTTCGCAAGTTTAGGATATGCCATATGCCCACAGCCTTATTTTTACTTTTCCTTCTAGTCCCCAGAGATTCTATTTAAAAGCCTTTCTTTTGTGCCTTTTCGTGGCTTGGAGAAAAGGAAAAAACCCAACTGTGGCAGATCCTTCAGAAATGATTCCTAGATCCATAAAAATGCAAGACACAAAGAGAAGTTAAGAAGCAGTGGAGGGAAGGGGAGCTTTTACACACAGACAGAGATCGGAAAACCATGATGAGTGACAAATGGGGGGTGCGGCCCCCAGCAGGCTGACCCCCCAGCATCCACGCAGCGCACCTGGAACCGGCACATGCGGGAGAGGGGGGGGCTGATGGCCCTGAACCTTCCCTACAAACTGAGTCACAGGCACACTACCTGACAGGAGGTGGACCTGGTCAGCGTCTAGCGAGGCAGAGGCCATGGTCAGCACAGAAATGAACAGTCTGAGCTCCGCGTTTGGAGTGGGACGGCAGCGTCTGCCTCTGCCGCCTCAGAGCACATCTTCCTTCTCATCCGTGACTGCTTCTCTCCCACCCCTGGACCCCTCCCTCCCTCTCTCCTCCTCTCGTCTTCCCTCCTGCCTCTCCTTCCTTCTTTCTTTTCTTTCTCTTTTCAGAGGGAGAAATTTTCCGATAAGTACATGTGAAATTTTTTTGACTATTTGTCTCCCATGGTATCATTATGTAAGTTTGTAGACTCTGCATTAGTGCCATCACTTTCAATACCTTCCTTTATAAATATATGCAACATTAGGAATTGTTAAAATAATCTTGGGAAAATGCGATTGGGAGGCACAGGGACAGGGCTGAACAAGCTTTCTCGGAGGCATTTGAATGATGTGACTGTAGCCACAGCCACAGGGCGTTTTCACGTGTGACAAACGCGTCCTCTCAAAGGTTCATGGCAGCGAGTCATCTCTTCGCTCGTGGGCCAGTGGGCGGCTGGACAGAGCTGAGGCCAGTCGGGCTGCACGCCCTAGGCAGGCTCGGGTCTGCTCCACGCCCAGGACAAGGGATGGGGGCTTCGGGGGACGTCTTCTCGGGCGTGTTCGAGAGACCAGAGGCCAGACCACACCGTGGCAGCACGCACAGGGCCTGCTGACCTCGAGTCCACCACGTCGCAGGGGCCTGAGCAGGCCCATGACCAGGGTCAACCTTACTGGGGCTGGGAGGTGTCCCCTGCCCAAACCAGTGCCTTGCAGGTCACATGCAGGAGGATGCAAAGAACTGAGAGCTGCCACCCTATCTCCCGTGCTGTATTAGAAATAAACAGCAAAAACAACAATAACAGGCAGAAGCGAAGCGTTGTTGATTCCTCACACGAGCCGCGCATCACGCTCGGCTCTCTGCAGGCGCGCATGCCTTGTTCATAGTTGCCAAACTTACGAGCGCTTTCACCACCCCCGCTGGCCCCTCAGCAGCCTGAGAGGTTTTCTGCAATATTTTAGAACTTGTGGAGTGAATGCTTAGTAGAATTCAGGTTACAATAAACATATTGATAGCTTATAAATGAACGTAAGGGAAGATACATCACATTATATCTCATCATCTTAACCCTTGCCTCACAATGTAATCACACATTGATTTAGTATTTGCAAACAGGACATAATTTGGAATGATTCATAAAATTTCCCCATTGATAGGACATCTCTCAGCATGAGTAATCAATTAAGTATCTTTGTAGCCTAATGTGACGTGAGCGCTCCCTAAATTGTCCTGTTTTGCAGGCGAGGCAGCTCACACACGGAGAGGACCTGACTCTCCCAGGTGCTCACGTGACATAGCACCACTGCAGAAAACATGCCAGTAGAGACACATAGGAATTAAGCACGTCCCACTGAAGCCCTTGAGAGCTTTTCTGGGGACCAGTCATGGCTGCATGCCTTCATCCATATCTTCCAGCAATTCCCTTCCCAGGACCAACTCTAGCAGATGCCAGAACCCAGTAATTTAGAACTGCCCACCTCCGTTATAAGGCAAAAGTGGTATTCCCCCAGCCCTTTGCTTTCCCTCTGCCTCTCCTTTTCCCACATGAGTTACACCTACTCCTCTTTCTTAATCGCTAGGTGAAAGGATATATTGTAACTGAAATGGGTTAAAATGCTTCAATGAGAAAACCACTGCTTGTGAAATGAGTCACCTAGTTGAGGCAGAGGGTGAGGCATGTGCAAACAGCAACAGTGCTCCCTGAGTGTGAGGCCATAGGTGAGGCATGTGCAAACAGCAGTAGTGTTCCCTGAGTGTGAGGTTATAGGTGAGGAGCGTACAAATGGCAGGCATGCTCTGTGAGTGTGAGGCCGAGAGTGAGGCATGTGCAAATGGCAGGAGTGCTCCCTGAGTGTGGGCTGAGGGTGAGGAGTGTGCAAACAGCAGGAGTGTTCCCTGAGCATGAAGGATGAGGTGTGTGCAAACCGCAGGAGTGCTCCCTGAGTGTGGGTCCAAGGGTGAGGCATGTGCAAATGGCAGAGTGCTCCCTGAGTGTGGGGCCAAGGGTGAGGCGTGTGCAAACGGCAGAGTGCTCTCTGAATGACAGACATGACTCCCTCTTCAGGATTGGCCGTGTCCTGTGCGTGTCAAGGAGAACTGGACAGAATCTGCACATCTAACCAAAGCCAGAATCCAAGCAAGGCCAAGGCCTCAGCATCTGTGAAGGGAAAGGTAAACACATCAGGTAGTGGAGGAATCAACATGGAGGGAGAAAGCGTGTTCCAGGTTTGCAGGCTTGCTGAGAAGGGCAAGCACTAGTCTGTTTTTATAACGCACATAGACAAACAACACGACTATGGGAGAGGAACGTCAGCTGCCACCCGACAACGCCTGTCAGACACCTTATTCCTACAAGAACCAACAGCATTTAATCAACGAAAGGTGAGGAAAAGATGATCACGAAATATTTCTACAGCAGCAACTTGGAGAAGTCCTGTGAGTTTATGAAGGGGTTGTTTGAGACACCGCTCTTCAAAACCTGGGCTTATTTTTGTATGTGATTTTGCTGAAATCCAACCCTGACTCTCGTGGAGGACTAAGCCTTGCTTCTAGAGCTTTCTGAATGTTAGGATGCTCTGTCTCCAATTCATGTTTTTGCAAGCTATGGAAAAAATGTGAAGCGGGGGAGTTTTATTTTCCTCACCCCCACCTTCCACTTAATCGTCCTTCCTGAGGGCCCTCCCCTTTGGTGACCAGGGCCCTCGCTCTCATGCCCCCCCAGCTTTTGGTCTGTCCTTCCCGTTCTGTCTGTCAGGGTTTGCCTAGTTAATCTGATAAAGTGTCGGGGCAGGCGTGGAGTGGACCCTGTCACATCTGTCCCTCCTGACGGACACACATGCATTTTAACAGGAGTCAACTCAGCAGGTTGTCAGTGCAGGTTGTCAAGTGACAGCTTCTCCAAGTTCTCTTAGTTCAGACCCGTGGGGCAGCTGCCTGGGAAGTGAGCTCAAATCCCGAGCTTCTCGGATCAGATCGTGCCCTCCATGGTGGGCCTGGAAGTTCATGAGCGACATGCTGGCTGTGGGGATCCGGCGATGACACTGAACGTCTGCTGAGGCCAATGGATTGCTCTCTGCAGAAGAAGCATCTGCATGTACTGTAGTTTAAGTTTATATCTTGAAATAATTTCAAACTTATTTTGCAAAATATTATAAAATGTACACCAAGAACTCCAATATACTCCCTACCCACATTTACCACCTTATACACTTTCATTTACCACCTTTTAAGTTTTGCCACATGTTGCCTTGTCCTATCCGTGCTCTGTGTGCTGGCTCTTTCCTGCATCTTTGACAGTACGTTGTGTGCATTATGCCCCTTGACCTCTGCCATGAACATTTTGGAGGTTCTCTGACCTGTAGCCCTGCTCATTGAGTCAGAATCCCTGGAACGGGGAAGAAGCACCTGTCTTGGCTTGGCAGTGCGACTCCTGGCATCAACTAACCTCTTGGTGGCTGGGAGAGCCTGGCCCAGCGTGGTTCTCCTGCTGGCCAGCCAGTCTCAGCCAAGTCGTTATAACCTGCAGAGTTCACACCTGGAAACAGGGAACCTATTTCATAGGGATGATGGTGGCAGTTAGGTTTCCACTCAGTTCCTGGCACCGAGTGCGTGCTCAGTAGATGTTAGTGCCATAAGCTCCCTTTGTTAGCATTCAACTTACTTGAATATGAACAAGTTCCGCGTCCAAAATAAGAAACAGAGCCCCGAGGTAGAGGATTCATCAAACATAAGTTCCCTTCTTAGCTCTCCACTGACAACTGGCTTGATTCTACAACTAATTTTAGAAAGAATAAAAGCGGACTTCTTCCCTCTCTTTGCCAATGTCATGGAAATGAGGGACAGTGCAATCAACTGCACACCCTTGGAATGACGGGTGCACTCTGAGCGGTTTGGGTGACAACAGAAGGCCCGCTCCGACTTCTCACAGGTAGGAAATAGGAATCCACACCCTCCATGGCATCCTCTGCACTGTCCTATGGGTCACTCCCTCTCTGCAGTCCAGTCCAGTCCAGTGTCCCCTCGGTCAAGTCAGGGCATCCGGAAGTTCAGCCAAGCCCTGGGCAGCTTGTTCCTGTGTCTTTCACGGATGGGGCTTGTGTCTGTAATCAATTAAGTACATCCAGGATCAGCAAAGGAGGTCCCTTAGCAACGGGGGTCTCCACACTTCACCAGGTGGGGCCTTAAAAAACCCAGAACCGAGTGCCACAGAGGCTGGATGAGGAATTCCAGCCTCGTTCTCGGCATTGGCTCTTGCCGGAATTTCCAGCTGGCTGCTGTCCCTGGGGGTTCCGACTGAGGCCCTCAGCCTTTACTGGAGTTTCCATCCTGAGGCCATCCTCAGGGCCCAGCCCCCCGGTCCGGGAGCTCCTGGACGAAGCCTATGGACATGTACCCGTGCCCGTGCACACGCGCTGCGGCTCTGCTTCTCTGAGCGCCCACAGTGCGCCGCCTTCCCTTCCTGACAGCCTCTGCGATGGGGTGTCGGCCCTACCCAGGAAGGGGCTGCGTTTAGAGAGGGGGTGTGCCCACTGCAAGACCCCGGACTGGGGAGAGGTGGACGCGAGCCTGAACGCAGGCCCTCGGGAGCCAGAATCCACCTCTCATCTGCCCACGAGGGGACGGCTGAGTGTCTGTGCCTCTGCGGGCTTCGGGAGGAATTTAAACAATCAGGAGGAATTTAAACAATCACCCTTCTCTCACTGTCTTCTCACTAATTAGCTCAGAACTTATAATTTCAACATAAAAATATCAGTAGTATTATAAAAACTTCAAGGCAATGAAAAGAATTACTTAGGAGGTGTGCTGGTTTGAAAGGATGTGATGTATGGACCCTAGAAAAGCCATGTTTTAATCAAAATCCCATTTCATAAAGGCAGAATAATCCCTATTCAATACTGTATGTTTGAAACTGTAATCAGATCGTCTCCCTGGAGATGTGATTTAATCAAAAGTGGTTGTTAAGCTGGAGGCGCATCTCCACCCATTTGGGTGGGTCTTGAGCTTATAAAAGAGGAAACATTTTGGAGAATGAAGGAGATTCAAAGAGAGCAGAGCAGAACGACAGTCATGAGAAATAGAGTCCACCAGCCAGCGACCTTAATGACCTTCGGAGATGAAGAAGGAAAATGCCTCCCGGGGAGCTTCATGAAACGGGAAGCCAGGAGAAGAAGCTAAAAGATGACGCCGTGTTCACCATGTGCTCTTCCAGATGAGAGAGAAACCCTGACCGTGTTCGCCATGTGCTTCTCACTTGAGAGAGAAACCCTGAACTTCACTGGCCGTCTTGAACCAAGCTTTCTTTCCCTGGATGCCTTTGATGGGGCATTTTTATAGACTTGTTTTAACTGGGACATTTTCTCAGCCTTAGAACTGCAAACTAGCAACATACTAAATTCCCCTTTTAAAAGCCATTCTGTTTCTGGTATGTTGCATTCCTGCAGCTAGCAAACTAGGACAGGAGGGGACTAGACCCTACCCGGGCAGGGCTGTGCTGAGGAGCTGTCAATCATGGCATCCCAGTCCAGGGCCAGAAGCACGTCCAGGCCCGCACCTGCACCCCCGGTGCCTCTTCTGCAGTGCATGTCCATCCCTGCTGGGTTGTAAGACAACAGGAGTTTGGACTGAAAACACGCTTGTTGTCAAGAAATGTTGGCCTGCGGAGCTGCTGTGAGAACTGAGATCTGGCTCTGTGGCTTGCGCGTTTGGTGGGACAGGGCAGGGCCTGTGTGCCCAGGTCCCGGGCACACAGCGGGGCTCAGAAAGCATCGCTTCAGTGAAGGGCCGGGATTTGTGGAAGAAGAACATGAACCACTATTCTCCCAAGAATAACCAGATCTGACTATCTCTCTCTGCCATCATTACTAGCAATATTAGATCCAAACCGCAGTCAGCCATCCCATTTAAAATAGCACCTGTGCGGTGCTTTGTAATCCCCGAGGCACGTTTCTTTTCTATGTGCATGTGTGCATACAGGATGACACGTGGCTGTCAGTTTGCACACAGGTGTGCACAAAGCAGTGTCTGTGGGACACGATGCCGGTCTGGGTGAGGCCACGCTCTTCAGTCCCTCGGTGAACCTGGAAATGCTGACGCTTGTCCTTGGCTCTCTTCCTCGCACACAGAGCTGCGATGCTTTTTGCTTCCCATATACCCAACCCAAAGGCCGTCAGGAATCAAGCTACAAACAACGGGTGGCGTGGGTCCCGCAGGAGAGTCCCGTCCTAGTGAGGGGTAAGGCCTTAACCCGGCCTTCGGGCATTGGGCGGCCAGGCGGCGTGTGTGCTGCTGTGTGTGAGACCGCACCCTGCAGTTCCCCTGGGAGGGGGCCCGGAGCGTTCGTGCTCTTTACAGAGTAAGGATCAGACACGAAGGGTGAATGAGGTTTGCCTCGCTTGGAATTCCAAACACCATAAAACTCCCCCAAACTTGCGAGTCCTGTTGCACCTGAGGTTCCCTCACACCACCCTCTTCTCTGCTCGGGGTTGAGGGAAGCTTTCGCCATGTGCATGTCAAGTGTCCCAGCTCGTCCGGGCTGATTTGGGGGCCGTGAGTGAGGGGGCCACAGCAGGTGTGCAGGTGTGGTGGGTGCCGCTGGGGTGCAGGGAGGATCTGGCCTGGGTCCATCTGGGTGTCTGGAAATGTTCTCTGAGGTCAGGGAGAAAAGGGCATGGGCTAAACGCGGCTCTAAGGGACACTTACCACAAGCTACGGGGCACCTCCTAAGTCATGTCAAAATTCAGGGCGCGGCGTCAGTGGCACGCTGCTTCCTCCAGCTGGACGAAAACCAGTGGTGGCGCTCCTTAGACGCAGGCCCCCTGCCCGGTCCCCTGGGCACAGCTCGGGCCCAGCGGGCTTGGCACGCATGGGGAGAAACATGGACCCTACCTGGCGTGACGGGGAGGGAGGAAAACCGACTCTTGGTATTTTAAATTCGTGTCTGAAACCAGCTGGTCCGACAAAGGAAGACAATAGCCGTTGCTAGATCTCGCCCTGACGTGTGAAGGAGTAAATCACAATGGACACAGCCCCACGTTGGGAGCTGCGACTCCACACCCCAGACAATTGGACTTGGGAACCACCCCGTTCTAGGGTGGATGTCTGCATCCACCGGCCTAGAAGCACCGGGAGTGGGGATGGAGCTGCTGTGAGGCATGTGGGCCCTGTGCCCGCCTCTTGGCCATGGGTGTCGGCTGTCCCCTGCCCCCGCCCCCCTGCCCCCAACCGCAAGCGCTGCTCCATTCCCAGGACCGCTGGGCCAGGGGCATGTCCTGCAGTCCCAGAGGCGCACCCAGCAGCGCCGTCCACATCCTCCCCTGGGTAAGGGGTGGACCTGGGCCCAGACCCACCCAGAGCCCTGCTCCCCCTCGGGGCAGGGCAGTCACACAGGCTCGACCCAGGGTACAGTTGTGGGGCGGAGGCACTGGCCTCCATCCCACGGGCGCGGGTAAATGACTTACTTCCTGGAGGTGGAGGCTGGGGGGAAAAAGTGACTCAATGGTAGGAAAACCTGGCACATGCCACCAGCCGGAAGCCACGGTCAGCTGGGCAGTGATGGGTCCTGGCGGACACCTGTTTCCTCGACGTGCCCTGTGGGCGTCCTCCAGAACCCATGTCCACGCGGCAGTCAGGACACAAACGTCAGACCAAGCCCACCGCAGGCTTCCCTGCAAGACGCCTGTGCAGAACCCAACGCGCCAAGGCCATGGTTTTGGACCCACGGCGGTGTGACAGAACTGCCCCCCACGTGACACCCGGAGTTTGCTGTCCCACGGCTTTCAGGGGCAGGAAGCTCAGCACTTCCTCTGTCGTGGTGGGCTCTCCCTCGGCTCCACGGGCCTCGTCCAGCTTGGCCTCAGCTCCACGGATGACCTCTTCTGGGTCCCGTTTACAAACGGCCGCAGCACAGGCCACGGGGACGGCGGTGGCCAGGAGACCTGAGCTGTTTTTTGTGGACAGGACCCAACACCCAAAAGTCATCAAAACAGGAAAAGTCTGAGAAACTGTCAGGGCCCAGGGGAGCCCAAGGAGTCTAGACAACTGCCTTGGAGGGACCCCCGAACGGGAAAGGCCACTCATGAGACCTGAGGACAGGGACATGGCGGGCACTGGAGCTCCGCGCTGCGCATCGGACCCGGTCGTGACTTGTGATTCACGGACCTTGGAAATGCAAGATGTCAGCGCAGGGAAACCACTGGGGTTGGGACAGCTCTCTCTTCTGCCACAGTTTTCTGTAAATCTAAACCTGTTCTAAATTGAAACACTTATTTTTAAAAGAGGTTATTGTACAAATAATACCTCCCACCATGGCTGTGGAGCACTCCCACCTCCCATCACGGCTGCGCCCCCCCACCTCCCACCACGGCTGCCCCCCCCACCTCCCATCACGGCTGCACCCCCCAATCTCCCACCACTGCTGCCCCCCCCACCTCCCACCACGGCTGCGCCCCCCAATCTCCCACCACCGCTGTCCCCCCATCTCCCACCACGGCTGCGCCCCCCAATCTCCCACCACCGCTGTCCCCCCCACCTCCCACCACGGCTGCCCCCCCCACCTCCCACCACGGCTGCGCCCCCCAATCTCCCACCACCGCTGTCCCCCATCTCCCACCACGGCTGCTCCCCCCCAATCTCCCACCACCGCTGCCCCCCCCACCTCCCACCACGGCTGCCCCCCTTCCCACCAGGTGTGGCCCAGTAGGGCATCTGGGAGCCGCCCCGCAGCCCGGGAGCCCCTGTCTCCTGCAGGGCCCCTGCCCAGGGCACACTCTCTAGGGGTGTGGTGGACAAGGGCCACAGAGCGGGCACCAGGGGCCAGTCGAGTGTCTATATGGCAAGCTCAGTCCTCGCTGGGAGGGCACTGAAGGAGTAAGATGCGAAGCCCCAGACGTGACAGCCCCTGACTGTCTTCCCAGGAAAGACGGGGCTAGGGGCGGGGGCAGGAGGGCGGGGCTGGCCACACCCGCAGGGCACCGCCCACGAGGTCAGCCTTACCCTGGGACTGCACATCTTCACTCCTCAGACCCTCAGAGTTGCCTCCGAGGCACGAGCTCGGCGCCCTGTGCCACAGCAGGGACCCAGGCACCAGAAGCTGGCGTCAAGGTAGAAGTCACCTGGCCCAGGCTCAGAGCGGGAGTGGGAGCTGAGGGGACTGTCCGGCCGCGTGCGCAGCCCCGCGGGACAGAGGCCCAGCTGGACAAGGTCAGAGGGCAAGATCAGAGGGGCCTGGGCTCAGCCTGAGGCAGGCAGAGGATGTTCACTGGGACCTGTGCAGCAGAATCGCTAAGAGAGTGAGGTCAGGGAATGGTGGATTGGGCCATCAGCCTTATCCACGTCCATTTTTCCAATTAAACTCAGCCCTTACCGACACCAACTGCGGCTCCCTGGCACGTGATGTCCTCCCACCTGCAGGACTCCAGCCGGAGGATGTGGAAGGGAAGGTGCACATGATGCCAGGAAATGACTCGTTCTTTCTCCTTGCAGCACAGGAACAGATGGAAAATCACGTAATCACGTGGCTGTTTGCAGTCATCAGCCGGGAAGGGGCGTGGGGGGTCCAGCTGGATAATGACTAGCGTGACATTTTAAATGAGAAAAACTAGGTGTAGAAGGGACCCAGATCGTCAGCGCAGGATTTGTGAGGGCCTGCGGCGTTTGGAATGCACGCTGAGTGCATGGGAGGGGGGCTGGAGGTTGGGGGGCTGGAGGTCGGGGGGCTGGTGGTCGGGGGGGCTGGAGGTCGGGGGAGCTGGAGGTCGGGGGTGCTGGAGGTCGGGGGAGCTGGAGGTTGGGGGAGCTGGAGGTTGGGGGAGCTGGAGGTCGGGGGTGCTGGAGGTTGGGGGGGCTGGAGGTCGGGGGGGCTGGAGGTCGGGGGGGCTGGAGGTCGGGGGAGGTTAGAAGTCGGGGTGGGTTGGAGGTCGGGGAGGCAGGAGATAGGGGGGCTGGAGGTCGGGGGAGGTTAGAAGTCGGGGTGGGTTGGAGGTCGGGGAGGCAGGAGATAGGGGGGCTGGAGGTCAGGGGGTTGGAGATGGGGGGATTAGAGGTCAGGGGGGTTGGAAGTCGGGGGGCTGGAGGTCAGGGGGACTGGAGGTGGGGGCTGGAGGTTGGGGGGTTGAAGGTGGGGAGGTGGGGGGGTTGGAGGTCGGGTGGCTGGAGTTTGGGGGTCTGGAGGTGGGGGGATTGGAAGTCAGGGTGGGGCTGGAGGTCCGGGGGTTGGTGGTCAGGGGGGTGCTGGAAGTTGGGGGTTGGAGGTGGGGGGCTGGAGGTCGGGCGGCTGGAGGTCAGGGGGGCTGGAGGTCAGGGCTGCCTCAGCTCCTGCCCACGTGTGGAGGTGCGTTCATGTCCCTGGAGCACTTGGCCTCTTCAGGCACGCTGCTGTCTGTCACGCCGAGAGCCCTGCTCCTCCTAACGCACGGGGGCGTGAGGAGGAACGGATTCCCAGCCTCCGGCTGCTGACCCACCTGCCCTCCGTGGGTCACGCAGAGACCCGGGGTGAAGGCCGGTGGGCCCAGGCTGGCTCCTCTCCCCGCTGCACCCGCCTAAGCAGCAGACCGACGCCCCGACGCCCGATGGAGCTGAGGACACCAGAGCTGCCCCTGTGTCTGGCGGGAGCTGGCCCGACAACCAGAGGCCTTGGCCTGCCTGCTCCCCACGCATGGGTTTTGCGCTGCGGCAAATGAAGGTACCTCCAGCGCACGGGCGTTGGTCGCGTTGGAATCTTCCAGAGTCAGGAGCCGTCTTTCCTGGGCGGGAACCCCGTCTCCATGCCTCGCGCAGCTGACCCCTGTCTCCCGAGCGACCGCCAGGCCCAAGAGAACGGGCCAAGCACGCAGCAGGGAGGGCCATGGAGTCGCAGCGCGGGGTAGATTTCCCACCTTAGACCCGCCGCTGATTCTGGGGTGACCCCTGCGAGTCCTCGCCCTCTGTGAAATCCCATTGGCACTGTGCAATGTCCGCCCGCCACCCCCCCTCGGGGAGTTCTTAGACCCAGGCCCCGTGTCCCTGCGCTCGGAACATCAGCGTCTCCCTTCGACCCCCGTCCCCGCCCCGCCAGCTGTCGTGCTCCGAGTGCGGGAGTCGAGGGCGGGAGAGCGACGCGAGGGCGTGGTCTTAACCAGCGCGTCCCGCCGAGGCGAGGACAGTGGTGGCCAGACGGTGGGGTGCTATCCCCGTCTCCATCGCACCCCCGGGAGGTCAGCTCCGTGGCCAGCAGCAGCAGGAGCCGAGATGGGTCAAGCGAAGGGGCGGCTATGAGGCTCGGCCATTCTCCCCACACTGAAACGCGAAGCATTGGAGGTGGATTCCTGGAGGTGGGCGGGAGCGTGACACGGGCCCTGGCAGAACCAGGGAACTGGCCAAATCGTCCTTGTTGCCCCAGACTAAAGAACAGACGGCTCCCAGACCTTACCAGCCAGCCAGGGCCCCCAGCACCCATGTGTCCTTCAAGCTGAGCTTGAAGTTTGAGCCTACGCCATTTGGCATGGTGGAAGGGAAGTTTGCAGAAGGTATCCAGATGGCTGGATTTGGCTCCAAGGAACATTCCAAGTTGAGAGAAACTTTTGACCATTACAAAAATAGGAAGCAAACCAACCAAACAATAAAATAAACACCCAGGAGCAATGTCCTGTGGTTGCATGTAGGTTAGTCCGTTTCTTAGGAAACGCTTGACTGACACCCAACGTGTGAGGGGAATTTAGGGTTTCACACTCCTGCTTTTAGAAGTCTGTTGGCAAAGCGTTGTCAGAACTCAGCAGCTCAAGTTTGTTTCCAGGCTTAGAGAAATGGGTTCCAGCCAGTGTCTAGAAAACAGGAAATTCTTCTCCTGGATTACACGGAGAATGTGCTTCCAGCTTTGTTCAGAGCATGAAGCCCTTCTAAACATTACTGGAGCATGTTAAAATGTCTTTTTAACAAATTAAACAACATTCTGTACTCAGCCATTCCTCTGAGAATTGCAGGTTTCTCAGCAAATATAGTTTTACTAAACTATTTCCTGGGCATGGGGGTGGTGGGATGGGGAATGATTTTGGAAATAACTGTCATCGTCATTCATTTGGGGACATTTAAAATCTCCAGAATGTATTCAGGGAATCATCCAGCACTACTGACAGGGGCCAGGGCTGCACTTAATCTGTGCAATTTAGGTAAATGAACACGTTTCTGTTTCCTTTAGAAGCTGTAGAGAGTAGTTAGATTTTAGACCATTTAGAATTCATCTAAGCCAAGTTCTTCATATTATGTTTTGCCTAAGTGCCCATCAATGTCAGATGTAAAGGCTACAGTCACATCTCCAGGCTCATTGCACTTTTTATGCTTAGATTCAGAATGAATTAGGTAATTCTGTGAAAACTCTGCATCTAATTCCTCAGAGACAGAGCAGGAGGCAAGGAGGGCGTATGGGGGACCAAATCACACCAATTCCCAGATCATTCCAAGCCCCTCTCTCTGTAAATAGATGAGAGATGATGATAGATAGACAGACAGACAGATGACAGATAGAGATACACACGCATATGTAAATGTCTGCAGGATTGTACAGGAGTGTGTTTGGTTGTACATGCCTGTGTGTTTGCGCTCTATGAAATAAATGTGTGTGAAGGCAGAAAGCTCCCAAAGCTTTCTGTCAAAGGTTCTGTATCACTAACCATCGGCCAAATTGGGAATCTATTTCTTGAAGTACCCCACCCTTCACTTCTGTGCTCTACATTTTCTACAGTCATCCCAGGCCTCTAGCATTGAGTATCCCCAAATTAAAGTATTGTGGGCAACAACAATTTAGGGTTTTAGCTCTCTCAGGAGCATATGAACATAACGGAAATTAATGATTTAAATCCAAGGAAAAGCTGCCCATGGTAGAAGAGCCAATGTTAATATAAATATATTTTATTCATCTACCCCCCCATCCAGCTCCCCATCCATCCATCCATATATTCATCAATTTAATTAATGTTGTATTTATTGAGCTACTACTCTTCTAGGAGCATCCATGAAATCATTTCAGCCCTTAACAGAATATTTATTCCAGATGAGTATCAATGTTTTTTAAAACAATTTACAAGGCATTTTCATATTCAGTGTTTATGAGACCATCTAACTAATCTTGGAGGTTATATGGGTCAGTGATTGCCGTGTAGTAGCTCACCTCCAGCTCACAGGTTTACAGGGGCCACTCAGTTCATCCTCATGGGGCTATTGGCTGGGGTGACTTCACTGCCCCATGCTGGGTTCGGCTGGTCGCCCCAAGCTGGGGCTGGACTCGGGCACAAGCTGGAGGATAGCGGTGACTCAGTGGTCACCAGAGCCCAAGAAATGGAGCAGAACCGTGCAGGGCCCATGGAAGCCTCCACCTGGTATGGGCCCGGACACTTCCACGCCCATTCCAGGGGCAAAGCAAGTCATAGCAAGGCCCAGGCCAGTGTTGGCGGCCGGGAGCTGTAGCCCTGGCTCCAGTGGGGGGGCGCCCAGAGGAGCACAGGAAGGTTGTGGGTTCAAAATCCTGCACAGGGTGCCCAGGAACCGGGGCCGAGGTATAATCTACAGGTTATCCCCAGTGCAAAGACGAGGCCCAGAAAAGCCCATGATATTCATACTCACATCTTTTTAGGTCTTAGAGCCAGGTCTCATGGTCCCTAGTTCAGTGTCCTTTGGTTACTGCACTGCTCCAGCCACACGACTGCCCAGAAAAGGTTAAAGACAACAGCCACTGCTAACAGGGCATCCTGCAGCAGCCCTGCAAAGCCTGCTCCAGCTCTGGGGATTCTAAAAGACCTGCTTCAAGCTGATGAAATGCATGTAAAGAGAATTCATTCATTGCAGTCTGTGGTCACCTGTTACTCTTCCCACACTGTACTGTAAGGTTTAGGAGGCGAAAGAGAGAAGAGGCAGACCAAAAAACCTTAGAGTGAGCAAATTTATTCCTGTGCTCCCGGGCAGAGCTCACAGAACTCTAGGTAGGGAGTTGCAAGCTCGTCACCGGGTCCTGGTACAGGCGGTTTTTAAACAAGGGGTTAGGTGATGTCTAGAAGGGGCAGCACATTTTACACGGCTCGAGTCATGGTGACCTTCCCCATTCCCCCGACCTAACATTTTACCTTCCTGGATGACTCACTTACCTGCTGTGCAGGTGGAACAGAGGTGGAGGGAGCAGGGACCTGGGCCCCAGTGTCGAAACACAAGACCTGTGGATGTTCTGCTTCAGTCCCTGGCCAGAATCCCAAACGTTTCAACATGGTTGAGCGTTGAGAGATGCAAACTGGGAGCCAATATGAGATGCTGCTGCTGCTGCTAAGATAAACCTGGATGCCCCAATTCCTCTTCTTTCTGCTGCCATCCTTTAGGCAGTGAGTGTGCCAAGAGACGTTAGCTTTATAATACAGCAGCCTTGGGGAAGTTATGCTTGCCCCATTTTCATTAAAGCGATTCTCTCAAGGGCCATATTGATTCACTGAGTCTCCAGACCCAAGGGGGAAGGGGCTTGTTTTCTTCCTTCTGGATTCAGAAATCCCCACTTTGCCTGCCTTCTTGTTCTGGATGGGGTCAGGAACCCTGACTGATTACGAGAACGTCATCCTCTGAGACGGTGCCGCCTCAGATCTGCTGCATAAACGATTCTGTTTAGCTGTACCTGAAACCCCTCTTACTCTCCACCCCCCACCTCCACTGTTCTGTGTCTTTGTCTTCTGTGCCTTTCAAGCTGAATTCAGAATATTTGTCAAGGATATTTTCTGCTGTGTTGCTAATTATAGGCACCTTAAAAATGCCTTTAAGTGTAAACATATTCCGGATAAAGAGAGAGCTCTGAACTGTGCTTTCTTTCAATAAACGTTCAGCTTCAGAAAGGAAGCCCAAAATACCCCCTTTAAAAATGGAAACACCCGGATGCATGTTTGAGGCAGGCTATTTTGGAAACAGTGGGCTTCAAGCACGTGAATTGACCAGCCGGGCCCCGAGGCTCAGCTGGCAGGGCTGGACACGTCTGGTTAGTGGGTCCCCATGTGGAGCCAAATGACGTCTTCTGAGTTTCTCTACGTAGCACAATTTCTTCTGGTCTATATACAGACTTACTGACCCTGCACACACATCGATTTCAGAAGATACATTAATCATTTGAAATAATTATCATCTTATGTTCTTATATTATAAAAGCAAAAAGCTGGAAAAGCTTTGTTTATTCAAATTTCAACTCAGTTGGTTCTCACATTTAGTTTTTGAATGTGGTTATTTTCTGGTTAATAATTGAAAGGCTTCATATTTTAAACCTTACATTTTGTCATTGGTGGGTAGACTAATGTATTGGGTTAATCTTTCAGCTTTTGCTAGAAGATATGCACTTGTCTATATGAACAGAACTACTCCAAATGCAAGCGGAGTGGGAGGGCACTTCGGACTGCCAAAGCCATTCAGTATATTTGCACAATGACATACTTTATCGAATGCTTAACTAATTTAAAAGTTATGATTATAAACTGAGGCATGTTTTAACTCTAAGGATGGGCCCCCTAAAATTCAAGAGTCTCCACTGAATTAATCTCAGATTCAGCTGGTTTCCATTTTTATAATCAATCATGTCATTTGATGGTTAGGAGAGTTGTCTTAAGGTTGGAGGTTGGAAATTGGGATATATTATTACTCAGGCCCGTTTCCTAAAGTAAATCACAATTTATAGGCCTGGGATGTCTAGACTTTAATATTCTAATACCATTAGGAAGCGTAAAATATTTAGAAGATGAATCGGTCCAAAGTGACCAAATCAATCCTTCCTTAGAATTGAGAATGCTAAGAAACAATGACCCCAAATTACCTAAAATCAATCAGTAACGGCAATAAGGATATTAGTTTCCTGAACACAGTCTCAACCTTTTAAAGATGTGAATGCTTCAGAAAGATTTTAAAGGTGGAAACTTTCCTTCAGAAGGAAACTTTCCCACCTTTAAAATGTTGAGGCCTGTGTTCAGGAAATTACGACTCCAGTTTAAACAAGGGACATTTAGTCTCAAGTTGAAGTTCCCAATTCCCTAACCCAGTTTAGTCATAAAATGAAGATTGCCAAATGCATGAATTCATCATGCAGCCAGAACTTGTCCATTTGTTCAGGAGGCAATTACACAGAGAATGAACAAAACCAGAAGTTCTATAAAAACATTTCCATGGACGCTGTAGCGGCTTTAAAACATGCTCACGAATTCCTGACCGCTACTCTTGGCGTGGCCGGAGTCCGTGCTTCCTTCCAGCAAACAGGACACAGCTGGGCAGACGTACCTGAGTCTGGCACAGAGGCCTTCAGCTCGCTCAGGCTCTCTCTGGAAGTGTCCGCTCCGGAGAAAGCCAGCTGCGCGGTCAGGGAGCCGGCACGAGTACTGGCACCCTCCTCCTGGCGGCCAGCACAGAGCTGAGTTCTCTTGCAAGAGCTGTGGTATGGCCCACCTCAAAAGTGGGTCCTCCACCCACCAGACCCCCAGGGAGGACACCTGGCTGCAACTTTAGGAAAGACCTTGGGTCAGAGCCCTGCAGCTAAGCTACCCCAGAGTTCCTGACCCACGGAAACAGATACATGTTTCTTGTGGGAAGTGCGAAGCTGGGGGTCATTTGTTACACAGCAGTAGATGACTAATGGAGAAGGAGTAAAGTATGTCTTTTCCATCCCATCCCCCTGATTCCACAGGAAAACATGGAGAGTATGAGGAACAAGGTATGTTAGGTTGTTTAATCAGATCAAAATTTCTGATATTTTAATTATCTGAAAAGCTGCCAGGAGATCAGATGTTCCTTTCCCTTTGGGTGCATGCATTTTACACATCAATCCATGAACTTTCTTGATCTTGTATTCTTTTAGAAATTCCAGAATTTGACGGTGAGAACTAGAATATCACCTGGGGTTGGTTCATGTCGATGAGCTCTTTGAGTGCTTTCTCCACTTCCACTGTCCACTCTCACCCTAGCTTCCCCCCAGCCTCGCCAAGGCTGTAGGTGCAGATGCTTTCACCAGAAGACAAAACCAATCAGAGGGAGTTTTTTGTTTGTTTGGTTTTTGCTATGAATAATTCCTTTCCTTAGTATTTCTCAAACTTGACGTTGGAACACGCTTCAGAGCATCATTCCAGGGGGGCATGATGACTGATGAGTGTCAAACAATTAATCAATAATTACGTTTATCCTAAACATCTGGGTGATACTAATTTTTTCTTTTCTGCAATTCGAATGTATGGTGCTATTTTAAAGCACTGAAATACCAGTATTTTTGTCTGTGTACTGCACTTACATAACTCCTTTAAAAAATTAGAAGCTGATATATTTACATCTTAAAATCAAGGTAATAATCTCAACTGCCAAATCATATATATGTGAAAAGATAATGTGCCATCTTCATTACACACACACAAAAATCCGCTTCTCTCAAAATAGCGCCATTGCTAGCTTTTGTTAAAAATACCACATAGTATATCATTTTAATTTTTTATGAATATTTATATTTCCTTTATTTCAGAATAGTCTTTAGTTGGATATTTTAAAATTTAACTTCATTTTTGTTTATGTTATCTGCTAATAATATTAGAATGATAATATTGAACTTATCAATACCAGTAGATTCAATGATAAATATTAATTTATCAATAAATAATATACTGAATTTTTATATATGTAATACTTTTAGAAATAAATCCCAATATTCAATCAAGTTTTGTGAAATATATCAAAATTGCCTGCGTGGTAACTTTTCTCTGTTGTAGCAAGAAGCTGACAAGTTAGTCTCCTGAGAGAGTGCTTGCTGCCCGGATACTTTGTCTGCAATTCAGACAGGCTTTCACCAGGGGCCTCACAGCCACACAGCTCTTTTCCCCACAGAACTGTGGCTAGAATGAGGATGAATTGCTTTTCTATCCAGGTAAGCTTTCTCGGTAAGAACATATCTCAAGAATTTGAAGTTACTGGTGATGCTGCTGAATTTGAAACAACCACATTTTCGCTGTGTGAACTCTTAGCCACAGCTCCAGTCACTTGTCCTTTCCAAATGAGAAATCCGCTTCTGCATTAGCTTCTGCTCGGTCACATCCGGCTTTCGGGAATACAGTTTAAAGCATCTAAAATGACAGCATGCAGTTCTTAAATAGTGGTGGGAGCGGGTTTCCATATGGTAGGCTGGAGCCCGGGGCCGGTTGCCCCCTCCCGTCCCCTCCCGCCCCACGCCCTGCATCTCTCCCTGCTGCCTGGTGCCGCGTCCACCCGAGGAAGCTCGGACCCCTCTGCGGACACTCACCTGTAAGAAGTTGGGAATAAAAGTTTTGCCCTGTGCCTGCTGCAACAGCCAAGTGGAGTACCGCAGGCATTTTACTTGTTTCTAAGCAACCAGCGGAGTTCAAACTTCCAGTGCTACTCCAGTGCAAAATACCAACAGTTAAAGCAAAGGGGATTCTCTGCCTTAACATGCATTTTTATTTTCTGTTAAGCTTCTCTCGGCCTCAGGAGACAAGAGAATGAGTAAAGCCCTGGAGAGCAGCGTGGGCTCCAGGGCAGGCCACGGCCAACTTCCCCAGGCCAGGCTGCTGGCTGCGCACCCCGGGAAAGCCACGTACTCCCCCCGGGCCTGACCTTCCGGCCTGCCCTTCCCCAGCTGATGAGTTGACGCGAGCAGCTTCCTTCCAGAGGGATGATCTGGTGGATGTAAATGAGGCTGTGTGTGGAACAGCCTGCGACGCCATAGACGTTTAACTGCTGGTTCTCTTCATTGTCTGCGGCCTCAGTTTCCCCCTTTTGAAATAAGAGTTTTCAAGTAGATTTTACGTAAAGCCCTTCCCGGCTGTAAAATGCTCCTTAGGCCTCTGGGGGATGGAGCAGGCTGGTCCTCCCAGCTTCCTTCCCTTGGCTTAGAGCCAACCACAGATGACGGCCAAGAGAGGGGCCGGCCGCCATTACCCAGAGCTCTAGGCCCCCCTGGGCTGATGGGGCTCCCCAAAGCTCCAGGCCCCCCCTGCTGAACTGACGGGGTTCCCCAAAGTTCCAGACCCCCCTGCTGGACTGATGGGGTTCCCCAAAGCTCCAGACCCCCCTGCTGGACTGATGGGGTTCCCCAAAGCTCCAGGCCCCCCTGCTGGACTGACAGGGTTCTCCAAAGCTCCAGACCCCCCTGCTGGACTGATGGGGTTCACCAAAGCTCCAGGCCCCCCTGCTGGACTGACGGGGTTCCCCAAAGCTCCAGACCCCTCTGCTGGACTGATGGGGTTCCCCAAAGCTCCAGGCCTCCCTGGGCTCACCCTGGTGCCTCCAGATCTCACCAGAGGGAATTGGGGAAACTCCCTGGACCTTATAAACGCCCTTTCATTCTCTCCTGCGCGTTTCCGAGGCATCTGCTTGAGCAGGGCAGGGTGGTGCTGTGGGCTGTGAGGGGGGAGAGGGTGCCTGTGCGGCCCCACGCAGTTGCGGGGTGGTGCAGTGGGCTGTGGGGGGGGGGGGGGTCGGGGGAGAGGGCGCCTGTGCGGCCTCACGCAGTTGCGGGAAAGTCTTGAACATGACACAGCTTCCCTGGACCTCTTACACCCACGTCCTCCCAAGGCGTCCACAGCATAGTCTCCGCTCTCTAGCACCCAATGACCTTGTTTTTTTTGCCCTTTTCCATTCTTTTCTCTCAGATAGCAGCTGGCTTTCGAGAGCTCCTCCTGATTTCACCTCCAGGGCTAACCGCGATGGGTCTGAAAAGGAGCGCCATCTCCCCCTAGCGGACATTTTCAGAAGCGTTTGTCCACGGTGACTGGGAGGGAAGCCGCGAGGATGAATTCCCGCAATGGGTGAGGCATTCCTTGCAAACACCATACAGGTGAAACTCCTGTTTCTCATTGCACAGGCATTGAGCTAAGCCTGTTTTGCTTTCGACACCAGTCTTAATGCACCATTTACATGCACTGAATTTATCAGAAATGCACAGCCATGCAAGGTGAAAGCAGATTCCACTTTGCTTTGTTTGGACCTCTTTCACTAATTGGCATCACGCGATTCTCCATCCAACACACCGGCAGCGGCCTGCGTCTCAGACTGTGGCATCCAGGCTCAGCGAGCGCAGCTTCAGCGAGCGTCAGCCTGCTCCACTGAGCTCTCTAGGGCTACTGTGCCAAATCAATTCCGTTCTGCCTCTCCTTCACATAAAAATTAAGGCATGATATTGCTTTCGTAAACAATTACGTTATGTGTTTGTTTTACCATCTTAAAGGAGCTTTAGAAAGTAGTTGTTATAATGGGGCGTTGGTCTGACAGGGCGGAGCTGTGTTAATAGTGCAGGAGGGCGCTCCTTTCTCGGAGGCATCCGCACGTTCATCTCGGGTCTCTTAAGGGCTTGCCCACTTAGAGGTCTTAAAAGAATCTGTTTCTGAGCGGGCTCCTGAGAAGGCGTGGCAGGGTTAGGTGGAGAGTCTTCCAGCGCCCCCCTCCCCCACGATGCCACACCCACTCCGGGGGCTGCATGTCCTTGGTAAACTGGGTCCAGACCCAGCAATTGCAGATTGCTAAATCTGCAATAATGAGCATTTTTGAGCCAAGCCAGGGATTAAATCAGTGATTATTTAGCCTAGAAAGTAATTAAGCCAGCCTCGGGCTCAGAGATGGAAGGGCATGGGGGGTGGGTTGTGGTCTCCCAGCTCAGGCGGAAAGGCGGCCACAGAGTCCCCTGCTGGCCCCGCCGCGGGCTCCACGCTGCAAAGACCAGCGGTTTCTTTCCTTCCTTCCCACCACGCAGACGCCCTTCTCTTCTCTAGAAACCTGTGACCACACACGGCCCCAGGAGCCGAACCCGGGATCCAAAGAGGCCGTGCAGACCTCGGGGCTTTACCTGGGGGCCCTCTAAGCTGCCGCTGTAGCTGCCCCCACTCAGGTCCTGGGGTGCTGGAAGCTGAGGAGGGAGACTCCTGCCTCATGTCCGGCAGCACACGTCAGGGGCAGGGACAGCTCCCAGGAGATCGAGACACAAAGCTATTTCCATCCCAACGAACCTGGATAATGCATTCAGCAGTGACTTTCATTGCTTTAGTCAAGCAATTGCTTACATTCTCTCCTTTTCTTTTTCGATTATATTGAGGGGAGGAATACAAACCAAAATTTTTAAATACATACTTGCTGCTTCTAAGTCTCACACCGGAGAGTTAAAAGCTCTGAACATGTCTGTATGGGATCTAAAGGCTCATCCTGACCATTTCTGAAGCTTCCAAGATCAAAGAAAGGCATCCCAGTCATTGCAGCATTTTATTTTCTAAAGCTGCTTTGAAGACACACTATACTTACTCATTATTGTTCATTTAAGGCCAGCCAGCGTATCCTCTTATCTGCTTCAGGTTTGTCTGCTGCGTTTTATCTACCCCTACCGCCTATTCTACCCCAGTGATTTTTAGATTATGTTTTACTAAATTGCTTCCCAGTTGAGTCAGACCAGCCCTAGATTTCCTGATTATTTATGCAAGACCGTGGCTAGGCTTATGGAAGAGATGGGATTTTCAGATCCATTTTGTTGGCCGTCTTAGGCATCCTTTGTCGCCTCGAGGCAGGAAGGAGCTGTCTTGGTTTGCTGACCCTCCCACCCTGGTAGGAGTTAAGATGTGAGCCACGGCACACCTTCCCAGGGTCCCTGCCATGGTCTCCTTGCCCTGGGGGCCTGGCCCTCAGCCCCGCTTGGCTGCAGGAGAAGGTGTAACGACAGCCGGCCTTTGTAAGGAATCATCCTCAAGGCCCCATGTTCTCTCCATTCCCTCCACAATCCTGGGAAGTAGGCGTTAGAGGAAACGAGTTTCAGAAAACTGGACTCCGAGGGAAAGGCATGGGCTGTACTGAGACCTGCTGACCCACGTGTGAGTCCTTACCCTATTCCGGGCTGCTGGGCCCCGTGGCCAAGGCGGCTCCGGGGTCTTCAGAGCCCACCTCCTTGCTAGCCCGGGCACGAAGCGAGACCATTTCCCAGGTGCCCACCTGAAACCGGTTCCGGACGAGCTGACCCCGAAACCTTTCAAGGGAGAGCCCTCCTCTCTTGGCCGGAGGCCACTGTGAGGGGAGCTCCAGGCTGAGGGGACGGGAGGGTGGAGACAGGGAGGGCAGCGGATGACACGGAGGGGGCACTTGGCACCAGACACCTGGCATCAGCCTTTCTGTAAGCAAAAATCACTTCTCTTGTCTGAAGATGCCTAGGATTGGGGACCTGTTACAGCAGCTCACATGACCGAAACGAGCATGGTCTGTTTTCAACCTGCAGACCTTACCTTGCTCCTCTGTAAAATGGGGACATCACACATGCCTGGTCGCATCCAAGCAAAGCTGGAATGACGCGGGGTTTTCAGGGGCTCTCTGAGTCACGCCTGGCCCAGGAGGTGCCTGATGAATGTCTGTTTCTCTCACATTTAATAAGCCTCCTCATCCCCCAAGTATTTCACCTGCCTCTCTGAATCTTCTCAGCACCTAGTTCATTTGTCTGAGATTAATCATCATAGTTGCCCCTGATATTTCCATGAGGGAAACACCTTGGTTGAGCATTGGACTGTGTCCTATTTTCCACAACTGTGGCACTCGTGTGACAGCATGCCCCAGTTCACCATGATGCTCGTGTGACAGCTCATGTGACAGCATGCCCCAGTTCACCTTGACTCTCATGTGACAGCGTGCCCCAGTTCACCACGATGCTAGTGTGACAGCGTGCCCCAGTTCACCATGACGCTTGTGTGACAGCTTGTGTGACAACGTGCCCCAGTTCACCACGACGCTCGTGTGACAGCTCGTGTGACAGCGTGCCCCAGTTCACCACGACACTCGTGTGACAATGTACTCCAGTTCATTCTGATGTTTGTGTGACAGCATGCCCCAGTTCACCACAACGCTCGTGTGACAATGAGCACACCCACCATGAAAAGCCAAGTGGCCAGGCCTTCTCTCTGGTTGGGGCATTTACCAGCCATAGCATCTCAGACAAGCTATGTAATCACCCGCCCTCACCTTTCTCACCAGTAAAATGGGTACACTAATAGTGCCAATTAGCACACACCCTTATGCAGTTGTGAAGAGTGAGTCTAATTCTTACGATGCGCTGGCCTCAGAGTAAGCCCTCCCGCCACGCTGCGGTATAGCCACGCTGCGGTACAGCCACGCAGGCCAGCACTTCACAGGCTGTCCTTCCCTCGCTATGAGCCGAGGGACTGTGCTAAGGCTGTGAAGTGGCCAAGACAAATAAGACTCAGTCCCGTCCGCCTTGGTTCCGATAATGACATAAAGGACATTCCTGGAGATCTGAGAGCTGAAAGGAGAAGCAGCCCCTTCCAGCCCGGGAGAATCAGAGAGGCCTGCATGGAAGAAAGGGGCATTTGAACCAGGTTTCAAGAGAGACGGTAGGTACTCCAGGCATAGCTGCCACATAGAGGAAGGCTTGGCGATTTCACTGGAAGGCGGGGGCGCTCAACGTGTGGTCCCATCCCCTGGGGATCGTCAGACCTGAGCAGATGGAATGAAGACGTGCAGCTGGTGAGGCTCTCAGGGGTCCTCAGGGGACGCGAAGCATGCAGAAGCCGGCGTGCCTAGGCTAGGAGGGGCTGTCACAGCACAGCACGTGGGAGGGAAGTTGTGACGCTGGACTGGAACCAGGTCCTTAACTTAGAAACCCAGTGAAGGACCTAATACTTTATATAAAGGGCAACAGCGAGTCTTAAAGGCCGGAGGCCAGAAAGGTGCCGTGGTTCCAGTGGGTGCCCTGGGAACAGCAGGCGCTCCCCAGGCTGCAGGGGATGGTGGCGGCGGGTGGGAGGGAAGCAGAGGCGCAGGGATGGAAGGGGAGCTGCCGCCGGGATGGGGTTACCCACAGCGAGGGCACCGAGAGCGGTGTCCACACCCAGGACCAGTGAGTGAAGGTAGCTTCCCTGCACGGTGTGTGCACATAGGCCAAGGCCAGCTCATGGGACAGGCTGACCCATGGGGCAGCCGAGGAAGAGGAAGCGGGGAACCCAATCCTGAGGCCCAGCCTGAGCTCGGGTTCATCCTCCCCGGGACGGAGACCAAAACCCGAGGTCCCACCTGGCCTGCTTCGGCCTCGGGCTCGCTTGGGGCTGCTCCCCCTTCCAGCCTTCCTTCCTTGTTCCTGATTCTGGTGACTGGGATGACCAATATGCAGCCATCACTCTTTGGGGGCCATGCGTAATAAGGATCATTTCTTTTCTAATCAGACCTTTTGAAAGATAAAAACTTAGGCCATGTAACCCATCTCCAATTTGATGATGTAGTTAGGCTGATAGAAAAATTATGTTCCATTGCCATCCTATTCTCCTGGCTAAAGGTTCTCTTTTAGAATCAAGACAATATTGTCCACTCTTGACTATAGGGGGTGGTTATTTCTTTGGAAAGTGCATCCTGTGCTTTTGCTTCTATTTCTCTTCTGTCGTCCACGCTCTGCTGCCCACCTCAGGGGTCTCCTCTCTCGTTCACACGTTAACCGAGATCTGGATAGAGAAGCTAATCCCTGCTGCTCTCAAACGTTCGCCTCGGGCAGGACGCTCTTAGCTGATCTGCGACAATCCAGAGAAATTCCACTCCAGGGGTCACCGCGAACTAGACTTGTGACGTTCAGCGTGTCCTCTAACCTTGCTGGCTTCCACATACGTGAAAAAAAAACACTTTCATGTAGAGTGGCTGGGGTTTGCACTTAATGAAACATCCTTCCCAGGCTCACACCATCACTGACTAAAGATCGATCTCACAAAGCTGCTGGGCCGGAATCCCAGCCTCTCACAGAGGAGAGAACGTGAGTCCTGTACCTCCAACAAGAACACACCCATGGCCACCGAGTCCCAGAATATGATCAAGAAAACGACCTGTTCCTGGTGACCCAATAAACACAGGAACCAAAAGGAAGTGTTTGGCGGCCCCTTGTGACGGAGCTGGCGTTTCGGCCTGTGGTTTTGCGTGGCTGTTCAGGAAGCTGCATCTTGTCCTGGAACTTGGGATCTCTTCCTCAAGCTTCAGCATCCCGTCTGCAGACCTGTCATCTCCCAGCCTCCTCAAAGCCCTCAGGCAGCCCCAAGAAAAACCACCCCCCCCCCCCCCGCCACCTTGGGAGACAGCTTGTCCCACCACGCACATTTGGCCCTGGTGGGTTTTAATAAGGGCTGGTTCTTGCCACACCCTTTCCTTCCACACATTACTCCCGAGGTGCGAACTGGGCTTCCAGGGTGGCCCTGGTGGTGAGCGTGCTCCCCCGGGGTGGTCAGCGGGGGCGGTGCTGCGTTAGCCCCCCGGGGCTGGCCTGCTTCCAGGCTGGCTCGCCCACTGCAGGAGAGACTTGCCGACGTACGTGAACAAGCCGTGGTGGGGTTTCGTTGCCAGCGTCTTCACTTTCCACACGGCCTGACCCGCAGACCTGCCACCAGCTGGCCTGCCCTGCCTCGCGCCCCAGCACGCCCGGGACGGGCTCCGCGCGGAAACAGACCCGCGGTTCCCTGAGCTGTCCTCTGCTCCTGCCCACGTCCGCTCAGTCGGACACCATGTCGGGCTCCTTTTGGACCCGAGGCTTATAAGAGCCAACTGAATGTGCTTTTTCTTTGCTCTGGACGCACCTGACTTCTTTGAGATTAAGGAAAAGAGCAGCAAGCAACATGCACCTTAAACATGTTAAGATTGAAAGGACTTATGAATAGTGTCAGTTTTAGGAAATGTAGGAACTTGGTCTGGAGTAGCAACACTTGAAAAAAAAGAAGCCTTTTATTAGGCTACTATAAAAATCATATCCTGCCCAGGATGTCAAGGGGACACCCCAGGTTTCATTGGGTGCGGTAGGTGGGCTAAGGCCATTTTTCAACCTGTGATCCAAGGACCACCTGACATAAAGTCACCTCAGAGCCGGATGAAAATGCTCTCAGGACGAGGCGTCTACAAGTCTAAGGACCCCAGGAACATGTAGGATGTTTCTACCACCTAATACCAAGGGAATGGGTGTTAATTCTAAAAGAGGGGGGAATTAGACTGAAAGGAGTACAATTAAAGTGTTTTAATATTGAAGGCATTTTTATTTTAGACAAATGTGTAAGACGAGACTTCCACAGTGGAGGCTTCTGACAAGAGCAGTAATGCCAGAGGGAGAGAAACCTTCGCCAGCTCAGCAAAAGCAGCTGAAGGGTATGCTCAGGCTGCTGTCAGAGACAACACAACAATACAGGCCTCAAAGGGGAGAAAAACCGCCCAAAGGGGAGAATAACTCCATCCTGGTGCTAAGAAACAGGGAGCTGGAGTTCCTGAAAGAACTTGACTGGCCTGGAGGAAAGAGGTAAGCCACAGTGAGGCACTTTCATCAGCCAGCTACTTTCTAGCTCTGTCTCTTGAGGTGAGATGCTGAAGGTTTTATGACTTATCCTTGATCCCCTTTCAGGCCGGTGTGTACTCTGTAAGAAAAAGCTGCATTTAGGGAACTTCCAGGGAAGAGGGTGGGGTCGGGAGCTGCAGGACTCAGTCCTCCTCCAAAAGCAGCTCCTGGACGTGGAGAAAGTGTCTGGAACAATGGTTCTAGGGCTCCAAGGTCCAGGGGAGCATCCAGGGGAGACCTGGATGGGAGACGGGGCTGTGCCCCCCCACCCCCCACCCTGGAGGCAGGCAGCCTCACCACGGTCAGATGAAGCAGGGAGGCTGTACTGATGCTCCCTCTGACCGCTGCAGATGGAGAGGGAGGTGGAAGGCTTCCTCCCTGGGAGTGGAGGGGCGGACAAAGGCAGGGGCCAAGTGTGGCTTCTGATCAGCGAGTTTGGAAAGCTGGGTCCCGGCTCTGAGCAGCAGTTCTCTCCTGCCCAAAAAGATTTCCCCAAAGTCATTGTTTCAACAGAGCCCCCACCCCCACCCCCCAGAGGTGGAGCCTGTGAAGGCTGAAAAATCACATTCTCTCCTCAGGCCTGTAGGGAATAATTTGCTAAAGAGTGCTGTCTGGTGGACAGGCCAGGAAAGTACAGCTTCAGGGAACTGGAAAAAAAAGGGCTTTTTGACCTTTTTCCTGACCCCATCCCCAGAGCCCATTGTAACTTCTCTGCACCTGCTCCATGGTCCCCTAGCCCTGTTGTGATTAGTTAAATATGGACAATTCTAAAGATCTAGAAGAAGTTGAACCAAGTGTCACAAAGAGTTTTAACTCAAAGACAATCAACAATAAAACTCTAGACAAGAGAGAGAAACTGATCATCAGCGTAAACTCATCAAATAATCAGATGCCTAGACACTGGCAAAAAATTACAAGCCATAACAAAACAGGAAGATTTGTTCCAGTCAAAGGAACAATTAAAAAGTCAGATGAGATGCAAAATTTGGACTAGTAATTGGAGATGTTCACGTAAATCTCCTAAGTTGATTAAAGGAGATGAAGGAAACACAGCTAAGGACATAAGGGTGTTAAGAAGACACTGGGAGACTTCCGGAGAAGATGGCGGCTTAGTAAGATGCGCAGGTCTTAGTTCCTCCTCCAGAACAGCTACTAGGGAAGTAGAAACGATACGGAACAGCTCCCAGAGCCACAACAGAGACCAAGAAGACAGCGTACCCCATTCTGGAATGGCTGACTGGCTGGGAGAACCCGCTCCGGTGAGATCGCCGAGGGGCACGGGCTTCCCAGGGCCAGGGCGGCAGGCGGCCAGAGTCCCTCCCTCCCTCCTTCCCGGGCCGGCTGGGAGAATTGGACAGGTGGTCCCCTCAAGCTGTGGTGGCTGGCGCCCCCCCCACGGGCGGCCCCCCGGACCAGCTTGGGGAATTGGATCGGAGACCCCCAAGCCGCGGAGAACGGCGACCGGGGTCCTTTCCAAACACGTGGCTTCCCGGTCCGGCTGGGAATGGTGGACAGGCACTCCTCCAAGCTGCGGCGGCTGGCGCCCCCCCACCACGCTTGGTGCCCCAGGCCGGATGGGAAATTTGGACAGCACTCCCCCAAGCTGCGGAGGCCGGCGCCCCCCCACCACGCTTGGCACCCCGGGCCGGCTGGGAAATTTGGACAGGCGCTCCCCCAAGCCGCGGAAGCCAGCGACCCTCCCTGCATGCGGATCCCCAGGCCGGCTGGGAGATTCAGTTTGGCACACCCCCAAGCTGCTTCGGCTGGCGAACCCCCCCTACAACGAGAGTTTTCCAAAGTTAAAGGAGCCACAGCATCTTTTACTGGTGGGACCCGCAGACAGATGAGTGCCACGAGTGCCACCTACTGGGCAGGATAAGAAAAACAGAGCTCAGAGATTTCACAGAAAAATCTTTCAACCTGCTGGGTCTCATACCCAGGGAAATCTGATTAAATGCCCAGATGCCAGCAGAAGATAATGGATCACGCTCAGAAAATTGAAGATATGGCCCAGTCAAAGGAACAAACCAATAGTTCAAATGAGATACAGGAGCTGAGACAACTAATGCTGAATATACGAACAGAAATGGAAAACCTCTTCAAAAACCAAATCGATAAATTGAGGGAGGACATGAAGAAGACATAGGCTGAACAAAAAGAAGAAATAGAAAAACTGAAAAACAAATCACAGAACTTATGGGAGTGAAGGACAAAGTAGAAAAGCTGGAAAAAACAATGGATACCTACAATGGTAGATTTAAAGAGACAGAAGATAGAATTAGTGATTTGGAGGATGGAACACCTGAATTCCAAAAAGAAATAGAAACTATAGGGAAAAGAATGGAAAAATTTGAACAGGGGATCAGGGAACTCAAGGACAATATGAAGCACACAAATATACGTGTTGTGGGTGTCCCAGAAGGAGAAGAGAAGGGAAAAGGAGGAGAAAAACTAATGGAAGAAATTATCACTGAAAATTTCCCAACTCTTATGAAAGACCTAAAATTACAGATCCAAGAATTGCAGCACACCCCAAAGAGAATAGACCCAAATAGGCGTTCTCCAAGACACTTACTAGTTAGAATGTCAGAGGTCAAAGAGAAAGAGAGGATCCTGAAAGCAGCAAGAGAAAAACAATCCATCACATACAAGGGAAACCTAATAAGACTATGTGTAGATTTCTCAGCAGAAACCATGGAAGCTAGAAGACAGTGGGATGATATATTTAAATTACTAAAAGAGAAAAACTGGCAACCAAGACTTCTATATCCAGCAAAATTATCCTTCAAAAATTAGGGAGAAATTAAAACATTCTCAGACAAAAAGTCACTGAGAGAATTTGTAACCAAGAGACCAGCTCTTCAAGAAATACTAAAGGGAACACTAGAGTCAGATACAAAAAGACAGAAGAGAGAGGTACGGAGAAGAGTGCAGAAAGAAGGAAAATCAGATATGATATATATAATACAAAAGGCAAAATGGTAGAGGAAAATATTATCCAAACAGTAATAACTCTAAATGTTAATGGACTGAATTCCCCAATCAAAAGACATAGACTGGCAGAATGGATTAAAAAACAGGATCCTTCTATATGCTGTCTACAGGAAACACATCTTAGACCCAAAGATAAACATAGGTTGAAAATGAAAGGTTGGGAAAAGATATTTCATGCAAATAACAACCAGAAAAGAGCAGGAGTGGCTATACTAATATCCAACAAATTAGACTTCAAATGTAAAACAGTTAAAAGAGACAAAGAAGGACACTATCTACTAATAAGAGGAACAATTAAACAAGAAGACATAACAATCATAAATATTTACACACCGAACCAGAATGCCCCGAAATACGTGAGGAAAACACTGCAAACACTGAAAAAGGAAATAGACACATATACCATAATAGTTGGAGACTTCAATTCACCACTCTCATCAATGGACAGAACATCTAGACAGAGGATCAATAAAGAAATAGAGAATCTGAATATTACTATAAATGAGCTAGACTTAACAGACATTTATAGGACATTACATCCCACAACAGCAGGATACACATTTTTCTCAAGTGCCCATGGATCATTCTCAAAGATAGACCATATGCTGGGTCACAAAGCAAGTCTTAACAAATTTAAAAAGATTGAAATCATACACAACACTTTCTCGGATCATAAAGGAATGAAGTTGGAAATCAATAATAGGCGGAGTGCCAGAAAGTTCACAAATACGTGGAGACTCAACAACACACTCTTAAACAACAAGTGGGTCAAAGAAGAAATTGCAAGAGAAATTAGTAAATACCTCGAGGCGAATGAAAATGAAAACACAACATATCAAAACCTATGGGACGCAGCAAAGGCAGTGCTAAGAGGGAAATTTATTGCCCTAAATGCCTATATCAGAAAAGAAGAAAAGGCAAAAATGCAGGAATTAACTGTCCACTTGGAAGAACTGGAGAAAGAACAGCAAACTAACCCCAAAGTAAGCAAAAGGAAAGAAATACCAAATATTAGAGCAGAAATAAATGAAATTGAAAACATTAAAACAATAGAGAAAATCAATAAGACCAGAAGTTGGTTCTATGAGAAAATCAATAAGATTGATGGGCCCTTAGCAAGATTGACAAAAAGAAGAAGAGAGAGGATGCAAATAAATAAGATCAGAAATGGAAGAGGAGACATAACCACTGACCTCACAGAAATAAAGGAGGTAATAACAGGATACTATGAACAACTTTACGCTAATAAATACAACAATTTAGATGAAATGGACAGGTTCCTGGAAAGAGATGAACAACCAACTTTGACTCAAGAAGAAATAGATGACCTCAACAAACCAATCACAAGTAAAGAAATTGAATCAGTCATTCAAAAGCTTCCTAAAAAGAAAAGTCCAGGACCAGACGGCTTCACATGTGAATTCTATCAAACATTCCAGAAAGAATTAGTACCAACTCTCCTCAAACTCTTCAAAAAAATTGAAGTGGAGGGAAAGCTACCTAATTCATTCTATGAAGCCAACATCACCCACATACCAAAACCAGGCAAAGATATTACAAAAAAAGAAAACTACGACCAATCTCTCTAATGAATACAGATGCAAAAATCCTCAACAAAATTCTAGCAAATCGAATCCAACAACACATTAAAAGAATTATACATCATGACCAAGTAGGATTCATCCCAGGTATGCAAGGATGGTTCAACATAAGAAAATCAATTAATGTAATACACCATATCAACAAATCAAAGCAGAAAAATCACATGATCATCTCAATTGATGCAGAGAAGGCATTTGACAAGATTCAACATCCTTTCCTGTTGAAAACACTTCAAAAGATAGGAATACAAGGGAACTTCCTTAAAATGATAGAGGGAATATATGAAAAACCCACAGCTAATATCATCCTCAATGGGGAAAAATTGAAAACTTTCCCCCTAAGATCAGGAACAAGACAAGGATGTCCACTATCACCACTATTATTCAACATTGTGTTGGAGGTTCTAGCCAGAGCAATTAGACAAGAAAAAGAAATACAAGGCATCAAAATTGGAAAGGAAGAAGTAAAACTATCACTGTTTGCAGATGATATGATACTATACGTAGAAAACCCAGAAAAATCCACAACAAAATTACTAGAGCTAATAAATGAGTACAGCAAAGTCGCAGGCTACAAGATCAACATTCAAAAATCTGTAGCATTTCTATACACTAGTAATGAACAAGCTGACGGGGAAATCAAGAAATGAATCCCATTTACAATTGCAACTAAAAGAAAAAAATACCTAGGAATAAATTTAACTAAAGAGACAAAAAACCTATACAAAGAAAACTGCAAAAAACTGTTAAAAGAAATCACAGAAGACCTAAATAGATGGAAGGGCATACCATGTTCATGGATTGGAAGACTAAATATAGTTAAGATGTCAATCCTACCTAAATTGATTTACAGATTCAATGCAATACCAATCAAACTCCCAACAACTTATTTTTCAGAATTAGAAAAACCAATAAGCAAATTTATCTGGAAGGGCAGGGTGCCCCGAATTGCTAAAAACATCTTGAGGAAAAAAAACGAAGCTGAGGTCTCACGCTGACGGACTTTAAGGCATATTATGAAGCCACAGTGGTCAAAACAGCATGGTATTGGCATAAAGATAGATATATCGACCAATGGAATCGAATAGAGTGCTCAGATATAGACCCTCTCATCTATGGACATTTGATCTTTGATAAGGCAGTCAAGCCAACTCACCTGGGACAGAACAGTCTCTTCAATAAATGGTGCCTAGAGAACTGGATATCCATATGCAAAAGAATGAAAAAAGACCCGTATCTCACACCCTATACAAAAGTTAACTCAAAATGGATCAGAGATCTAAACATTAGGTCTAAGACCATAAAACAGTTAGAGGAAAATGTAGGGAGATATCTTATGAAACTTACAATTGGAGGCGGTTTTATGGACCTTAAACCTAACGTAAGAGCACTGAAGAAAGAAATAAATAAATGGGAGCTCCTCAAAATTAAACACTTTTATGCATCAAAGAACTTCATCAAGAAAGTAGAAAGACAGCCTACACAATGGGAGACAATATTTGGAAACGACATATCAGATAAAGGTCTAGTATCCAGAATTTATAAAGAGATTGTCCAACTCAACAACAAAAAAGACAGCCAACCCAATTACAAAGTGGGAAAAAGACTTGAACAGATACCTACCAGAAGAGGAAATACAAATGGCCAAAAGGCACATGAAGAGATGCTCAATGTCCTTGGTCATTAGAGAAATGCAAATCAAAACCACAATGAGATATCATCTCACACCCACCAGAATGGCCATTATCAACAAAACAGAAAATGACAAGTGCTGGAGAGGATGCGGAGAAAGAGGCACACTTATCCACTGTTGGTGGGAATGTCAAATGGTGCAACCACTGTGGAAGGCAGTTTGGCGGTTCCTCAAAAAACTGAATATAGAATTGTCATACGACCCAGCAACACCATTGCTGGGTATCTACTCAAAGGACTTAAGGGCAAAGACACAAATGGACATTTGCACGCCAATGTTTATAGCAGCGTTATTTACAATTGCAAAGAGATGGAAACAGCCAAAATGTCCATCAACAGAAGAATGGCTAAATAAACTGTGGTATATACGTACGATGGAATATTATGCAGCTTTAAGACAAGATAAACTTATGAAACATGTAATAACATGGATGGACCTAGAGAACATTATGCTGAGTGAGTCTAGCCAAAAACTAAAGGACAAATACTGTATGGTCCCACTGATGTGAACCGGCATTCGAGAATAAACTTGGAATATGTCATTGGTAACAGAGACCAGCAGGAGTTAGAAACAGGGTAAGATAATGGGTAATTGGAGCTGAAGGGATACAGACTGTGCAACAGGACTAGATACAAAAGCTCAAAAATGGACAGCACAATAATACCTAATTGTAAAGTAATCATGTTAAAACACTGAATGAAGCTGCATCCGAGCTATAGGTTTTTTTTTTGTTTGTCTGTTTGTTTGTTTGTGTCTTTTTTCTTTTTCCTTTTCTTTTTTTACTATTATTATTATTTTTATTTTTTTCTCTATATTAACATTCTATATCTTTTTCTGTTGTTTTGCTAGTTCTTTTCCTAAATCGATGCAAATCTACTAAGAAATGATGATCATGCATCTATGTGATGATGTTAAGAATTACTGATTGCATATGTAGAATGGAATGATTTCTGAATGTTGTGTTAATTTCTTTTTTTTCTTTAATTAATTAAAAAAAAAGAAGACACTAGGTGGGCATAAAGAAGAATTTGAACACATGTAAAGAAAACTAAGATATCTTATGGAAATGAAAGGCGCAGTAGAAGAGATTAAAAATATGCTAGAGGCATACAATATCAGATATGAACAGGCAGATGAAAGGACCAGCAAATTAAAAGACAAGACATCCAGAATTAATACAATAAAGAGTAGAAAAATGTAAGTGAAGTCTCAGGGAATTGAATGATAGCACGAAGTGCACAAATATGTACATCTTGGAAGTCCTAGAAGGAGAAGAGAAGCAAAAAGGAGCAGAAAGAATATTTGAGGAAATAATGACTGAAAAGTTTCCATCTTTTATGGAAGACATGAATATGCATGTCCAAAAACGCACCACATACGCAAACAGAATAAATCTTAATGACCTACTACAAGACACATCCTAATCAGGATGTAAGATGCAAATGATAGAGAATTCTGAAAGCAGCAAGAGAAGGGGTGCTCTCAAGATATCCTCAATAAAACTAAGTCCCAATTTCTCATCAGAAACCATGGAGATGAGAGGCAGTGGTAAGATTTGTTGAAGGTACTGAAAGAGAAAAAGTGCCAGCCAAAAATTTTTTTTCTGGCAAAACTGTCATTTAAAATTGAGGAAGAGTTTAAAGTATTCACACAGAAGCAAAAACTAAGATAAATTGTAAAATACCTGTCCTATAGAATTACTAAAAGGAGCTCTTCAGGCTGAAAGGAAATGACAGGAGAGGTTTGGAGGAGAGCATAGAAATGAATATTATCAGGAATAGTAGCTAAAAGGATAAAAAGAGAGAGAAAAATAAGATATGACAAATAAAAGCCAAGGGATAAAATGGTTGAAGTAAATAGTGTCTTTACAGTAATAAAATTGAATGCTAATCAATTAAAATCCCCAATCAAAAGACACAGATTGGCATATTGAATAAAAAAATATGATCCATCTATATGCTATCTACAGGAGACTTGCCTTATATTCAAGGAGAAAAATAAGTTGAAAGTGAAAGGTTGAAAAAAGCAATTTCATGCAAACACTACCGAAAAAGAGCTGGGGCAGCTACATTTATATTAGACAAAATAGGCTTTAAATGCAAAGCTGTTAAAAAAGAGACAAATAGGGACACTATATATTAATAAAAAGGGACAATCCACCAACAGGACATAACAATCATAAATATTTATGCAGCTGGCAATGGTACCCCAAAATACACGAGGCAAACACAGGGACAAATAGTTCCTCTAAAACAAGGATACTTCAGTACACCACTCTCATCAATAAGTAGAACATCTAGACAGAGGATCAAGAAGGAAACAGAGAACTTCAATAATATGATAAATGAACTAGACCTAACAGACAAATACAGAACATCGCACCCTGAAACAGCAGGACACACATTCTTCTCAAGTGCCTGTGGATCATTCTCCAAGATAGATCAAATGTTGGGTCACAAAATAGGTCTCAGTAAATTTTAAAAGATTGAAATTATACAAAGTACTTCCTCTAATCATAGTGGAATCAAACTCGAAATCAATAACAGGTGGAAAACTAGAAAATTCACAAATATATGAAGATTAAAAAACACACTCTTAATCAATGGGTCAAAGAAGAAATCGTAAGAGGAATCAGTAAATATCTTGAGGTGAATGAAAATAAGTACACATCATATCAAAACTTATGGGATGTAGCGAATGCAGAGCTGAGAAGAAAGTTTATAGCACTAAATGCTTATATTAAAAAAGAAGAAAGACCTAACTATGTACCTGGAGGAACTAAAAAAACAACAAATTAATTTGAAAGGAGGCAGATGGCAAGCTATAACAAAGATTAAAGGAGAAATAAATGAAATTGAGAATAAAACATGAGAGAATCAACAAAACTAAAAGTTGATTCTTTGAGATCAACAAAGTTGACAAACACTTAGTGAGACTGACAAAGGAAAAAAGAGAGAAAATGCAAATAAATAATATCAGAAATGAGAAGGGGACCTCACTACTGACCCCACGGAAATAAAAAGGATCATAGGAGGATATCATGAACTGGTATGCTGACCAGTTTGACAACTTAGACAAAATGGACAATTTCATAGAAACATATGAACAACTGACTCTAGAAGAAATAGAAAATCTCAACACACCAGTTACAAGTAAAGAGAATGAATCAATCATCAAAAACCTCCCAGCAAATAAAAACCCAGGGCCAGATGGTTTCACAAGTGAATTCTACCAATTATCCCAAGAATTCATATCAATTCTGCTCAAACTCTTCCAAAAAATTGAAGAGGAGGTAAGACTACCTAACTCATTCTATGAAGACAACATTGTCCTAATACCAAAGCCAGATAAAGATCCTACAAGAAAAGAAAATTACAGACCAATTTCTCTTATGATTATAGATGCAAAAAACCTCCATAAAATACTTGCAAAACAAATCCAACAACACATCAAAAGAATTACACACTATGACTAATTGAGTTTTATCCCAGGCATGCAAGAGTGGTTCAACACAAGAAAATCAATTAATGTAACAAACCACATGAACAAATTGAAGGGGGAAAAAGACATGATAAAATCAACGGAAACAAAACAGCATTTGACAAAATCCAGCATCCTTTCTTGATAACAACAGTTCAAAAGATAGGAATAGAAGGAAGCTTCCTTTGACATCATCAAGGGCACATATGAAAAAACCCATAACTAACATCGTACTATTGGTGAAGGACAGAAAGTCTTCCTCTGAGATCCGGAACAAGATAAGGATGCCTATTTCACCACTGGTATTCAACATTGTGCTGAAAGTTCTAACCAGAGCAGTTAGGTAAGAAAAAGAAATAGAAGACATGGTGATAGGTTCTGGTGTCAACTTGGCCAAGTGATTACCCCAAATTGTCTGGTCAGGAAAGCACTGGCCTGACTGTTGCTGCAAGGATTGCTGCAAGGATATCTCATGGCTGGTTGATAAACCGGAAGGCTGGTGCATTAAATCTTCGGTCAGTTGATTGTATCTGTGATCAACTAAGGTGCAGCTCCCTCAATGAGACAATCCAATCAGTTGAAGGCTTTTGGGGAGAGGAGAGACTATTTCACTGCTTCTTCAGCCAGTTTGAGCCTCACTGGAGCTACTAGGTTCCCAGTCTGCCATATAGATTTTGGACTTGTCTGCTCTCAGGGTTGTGTGACACACCTTTATAAATCCCATATTTGCAGATCTCTCCTGTTGGTTTTGTTTCTCCAGAGAACCCTAACTAACACAGGCATCCAACTGGAAAGGAAGAATAAAACTTTCACTTTTTTAAGATGACATGATCTTATATGTAGAAAGTCCTGAAAATCTATAAGAAAGCTGTTAGAGCTAATAAACAAGTTTAGCAAAGGGGCAGGATACAAGATCAACACACAAAAATCAGTACTGATTCTATATAAGGTGCAATCTGAGGAGGAAATCATGGAAAATATTCCATTAACAGTAGTAACTAAAAGAATCAAATATGTAGGAATAAATTTAATGGAGTGTGTCCTGGTCAGGTTCATGTGTCAACTTGGCCAGGTGGTGGTACCTGTTTGTCTGGTTGGGCAGATGCTGGTCTCTCTGTTGCTATGAGGACATTTCATAGATTTAAAACATGATCTCGTCAGCTGCATCCACAGCTGATGCCATTTGTAATCAGCCAAGGGGAGTGTCTTCTGTAATAAGTGATGCTAAATCTAATCACTGGAAGCCTTTTAAGGAGGATTCAGAAGAGCCAGGCTCTCTTCCTGCTTTGGCTGGCAAGCCTCTCCTATGGAGTTCACCCAGACCCTCCACTGGAATCGTTAGCTTCACAGCCTGCCCTGCAGATTTTGGACTCTACGTTCCCACCGTTACATGAGACACTTTTATAAATTTTATGTTTACGAATAGTTCCTGTTGATTCTGTTTCTGTCGAGAACCCTAATTAATACAGAGTGTAAAGGACCTTACACAGAAAACTACAAAACATTGCTTAAAGAAGTCAAAGAATGGAAATCCATTCCATGTTCATGAATTAAAATACTATCATTATGATATCAATTCTACCAAAATTGATTTACAGATTCAATGCAATCCCAATCAAAATTACAACCTACTTTGCAGAATTGGAAAAGCCAATTATCATATTCCAGGACAAGTAAGGGAACTTGAATAGCCAAAAACCTCTTGTAAAAGAACAACAAGTTTGGAGGACTCACACTTCCTGATTTTAAAGAATATTACAAAGCTACAGTGGTGAAAACAGGAATGCACTGGCATAAAGATAGATATATTAACCAAGGGATTGAATTGAGAGTTCAGAAATCGACTCTCACATCTACGGCCAATTGATACTTGACAAGGCTGCCAAGTCTACCCAACTGGGACAGAACAGTCTTTTGAATAAATGGTGCTGGGAGAACTGGGTATCCATATACAAAAGAATGAAAGAGGACCCCTACCTCACCCCTTATACAAAACTTAACTCACAGAGACCGAAATACAAGAACCAGGACCATGAAACTCCTGGAGGAAAATACAGGGACACATCTACAAAATCTGTGGTAGACTTTACACCCAAAGCACAAGCAATGAAAGAAAAAATAGATAAATATAATCTCCTCAAAATTAAAAACTTCTGCCCTTCAAAGTATTTTGTCAAGAAAGTGAAAAGAAAGTCTAGGCAATGGGAGAAAATATTTGGAAACCACATATCCGATCAGCATTTAATATCCAGAATATATAAATAAATCCTACAACTCAACAATAAAAATACAAGCAACCCAATGATAAAATGGGCAAAAGAATTGAATATTTTTCCAAAGAGGAAATGCAAATGGCTGAAAGCACATGAAAAGATGCTCTACATCACTATTAGGGAAATGCTAATCAAAACATTTTATACCTACTAAAATGGCTACTGTCACTAAAACAGAAAACTGCAAGTGTTGGAGAGGATGTGGAGAAAGAGGAACACTTACTCATTGCCGATGGGAGTATAAAACGGTACGGCCTCTGTGCAAGACAGTTTGGCAGTTCCTCAGGAAGTTAAGTATGGAATTTCCATATGATCCGGCAATCCTGCTACCAAATATATACCCAGAAGAACTGAAAGCAGGGACATTTTCACAGGAATGTGCTCAGCGGCATTATTTACAATTATCAAAAGATGGAAGTAACCCAAGTGTCCATCAACCTATGAATAAACAAGAAAAATCTGTGATGTACGTATGGAAGGATATCACTCAGCTGTAAGAAGGAATGAAGCCCTGACACCTGTGACAACATGGATGAAACTGGAGGTCATCATGTTGATGCTGATTGAAGTAAACCGGACACAAAAGGACAGATATTGTATGATCTCACTAGTATGACCAAAGCATAATAAGGAAAGTTAAAATCAGAATGTGTAAAATAGATTACTAGGAGATAGAATGGGGCTAGGAAATGGGGAGCTGAGACTTAATTTATGCAGAATTTCTATTTAGGTTGACTGCAAACGTTAGGAAACGGGTAGAGGTGATGGTAGCATGTTACTGTGCGCGTAACTAACGGTGCGGAATTACACGTGTGAGTGTGGATGCAGGTGGCAGTTTCAGGCTGTGTGTGTCACTAGAAGGAAAGCCAGAGGATAAACCATGGGACTGTACATCACAGCGAACCCTGCAATGGATGCTGTCTGTGGCTAATAGTACAAGTATGAGAATGTTTTCATCAACTAGAACAAATGTATGTCACTAGCACAAAGTGTCGCTAATTATGTGGTATATGAAAAAAATACACCTAATGCAAACTATGTACTATAGTTAGCAGGACTGTTTTAGTATTCTTTAAATATAAATAAATCTGTAGAGACAGAACAGGATTAGTGGTTATGCAGGACAGGGACAGGATAGAGGGACTGAGAGGGGATGCTAAGGGGTGCGGGGTTTTTCTTTCTGGACTAATGAAAATGTCCTAAAATTGATTGTGGTGATGAATTCACAACTCTGTGATTATCCTACAAGCCACTGGTTGTATACCTTGGGTGAATTGTATAGTATGTGAATATATCTCAATAAAACTACTTTAAATAAATAAATAAAGCAGAAACAGAATTCGCAATTAGTAATGGAGCAAACATGAGAAACAATATGATTATTTTGTACCTACCTGTTTACTTGGACTTTTAAAAATTCGACCCTGTTTTCTTACCATTTAGTATTTCCTCTTCAAGGGGAAAGACGATTTTTGGTCACTGGGGACAACATCATGACTTGTCATTCTTCTGAAGCTCTAGGAAGCAGTGTCCCCCTTCCATTTTCCGGCTCCCCCTGTTTGGGACGAGACTTGGTCCTCGGGAGTTGGGCTAGGACACAGTCACTGTGGCATGACCCGTCCTCTTGTAGTTGACCAGACATCATCAACCTAGTCTTGGACTCCAGAGAAGGGTCCGGTGCTCTGACTTGCTCCCAAATCGTGGAAACAAGGGTCTCTCACCCAGGAATGCGTTCAGCTGCAAACAGAACTAAACCTGCCCAGTACTTACCTAACACCAGAAGGCTGAAGCGTAAGAAGGTACCAGATGTCGTCTTCCTTCTCCTCCTTTCTCTGGTTTAAGTGAAAAAAAGCCCATGAGTATAATTGAGACTTGTCAATGATCAAGAATTTGGCTCTGTCAGTCTCGAAGAAAAGCAATTATGGAATCCATAAAACTTCCTAGGATAATCTAACAGTCAAGATACTGATAAATAAGACAAGTTCATTGGCTCCTTTCCAGCAGGAGGCTGTCACCTAGCAGATTCCTCTAAAACCAAGGACTGACAGCCTCCTCTGCGTGCAAGGTCCACTCTGGCCGTGACAGGGATGGCTCGGCTCTCCTGTACTGCGGGGATTTGGGGAGACCTCATGGTTTCTCAAAGCAGCCCCTGGATGTCAAAACCCACCTGAGGTCACACTTGATGACACGGTGGCATTTTTTTTAAAAGCACCGAATCAACACCACCTTCATTAGCCCAGAGCTGCAATATCTAGGAAAAATTGCCAACCAGGTTATTGCAAAACTTGTTTTTCCTTTTCCTTGGTTTGCTTTGTTTTTTAATCAGTTTTTTTGAAATATCTAAAGAAAATCTTTGCTCTGAATTTCAAAAATATAGACAACAGCCTGCACCTCACAGGAAGACGGTACTTGTGCCGACAGAGGGGAGTTGTGTTAATTGGCTAGTTAATAAACAATCGTTAGATAGTAGAAAAAAATTTGTTTCAAAGGCAAACCATAACCCAGTCTTCATTGCAATCAGATTCCAGCCCCATTCATGTCTTTGAGCTGTTTTGCCGCTTTGTAGACTGCAGATAATTGATAGATAGGTAAATTCTGTTCTGTCTAATACAGAATTTTCTGCACTGTGGGAAATAAACGACTTGATCTCCATTTGCAATTCATTTCAACACTCCTTTACTTCACATAGTCTGTACTGTATATGACTTTTCCTTTGAACCATTTATAATACCTGTCTGGTTCTTTCCTATCATAAGAAATAAAATCATTTATATGTATTCATTTTCAGATCTGGATGACTGTCAATATTTTACCTTTAACTGAAAAGTATCTTTCAGATCAAATATAGATATAATATACAGAACATGTTCTACTTACTGTGTAGACATCACGCATGAATGGCTGTTTTAGAGCATGAACACACAGGGATTAAAAAGCATACTCTTTTCCTTGATTCACTTCTGAATTTAGCCACGAGCATTGTGCAGTGCGCCCGTGTGCCCGGACAATGTGTGTGGCCCTTTGCCGCAGCAGGGGCAAAGCGTTTACTGGCACCCATGGCGTGGCCATCCCTTACCTAATGGATAGTTAATGAAAGGCCTGGGCCTACGCCTGCCATGTGGGCCCACACCTGCCTTATGGGCCCACACCTCCTCATGGGCCCACACCTGCCTCGTGGGCCCACACCTGCCTTGCACCTGCTTCATGGGCCCCGCACCTGCCTCACACCTGCTTTGTGGGCCCTGCACCTGCTTCGTGGGCTCACACCTGCCTTGTGGGCCCACACCTGCCTCGTGGACCCACACCTGCCTCGTGGGCCCACACCTTCCTTACATCTGCCTCGTGGGCCCTGCACCTGCCTCATGGTTAGACCCTCAAAACACAATAGTTAATTTATACTTGAACATGGGGAAAATGAGACTATGAAGAACACCTGGGAAACAACACCAGAGTCAGCCATTTTGAAATGGTAACTGAGGAATAAAATTCAATCCTCAAAGAAATCCAAGAGAGCAAAGATCATCATGAGCTCAAGAAAAGGTTGGCTTTGGATGAGTTCCAACATCCTCGTCTCATCTTCCAGTTCCTAGCAATGGTCTTTTGTGGACATGTATTAGTTGGAGATTTCAAACCCCAATCTCATATTTTGAGCTATGAATTCGATTGTGTATTAGATATTCCCAAAACAGAGAAGTCAGCTCTCTAAATCAGCAGATGTAACAAGCTCCCTCTGCGTCACATCCTTGGAGCACAAGTGGATCCCACGTCACATCCACTGCCACGTAAACGCAGGGAGCAAAGGAGAGGGAGGCAGCAGCGCATTTGCTTGTGCGAAAGAAAAAACTCTCTGTGTGTCTTTTAGTGCCCTCATTTCATTGTCCTGAGGTTTCTCGCCAAAGAGCGCACGTCTTTGACCAGGCGGGCAGGGGCTTCCTTTGCATATTTGGCCCCACTGTTCCAAATCATAACTTTAAAGAAGTATCGAATTCTCCACCTTTATAGGGTTCAGTTAGGTAGCCCTGAGGTGGGCTTGGTCTCAGGGTGCTCCGAGGATGCCCTTTGCTGCGTATACAGCTGGCGCAATCCAGGCACCGGGGAGAGGCAAGAACAACGTCTTGGGGCCTGGCAAAGGAGGGCAGATCTTCCAGAAGCAGACTTGACTGGAGCACCCACTGCGGGGGTGGTCTTAGTGGCTCTCCCGGAGTAGAGAAATGAAAGCCCATGGGGGCTCCTGTCCCCCGGCTGAGTCCACCCCGTTAGGGCACAGGCGGGGGCTTGAGGGAGGCAAGTACTATAACAAGCTCCCCTACCCAAGTTCTACCACCCTGGCCAATGTCATCTTTTAAGAAGGAAAGAAGGAAATCTAGAGCTTTGAGGTCATTGAATAAATAATCACAATTAATTTAACAAAGCAAAGATTATTTGCATGGTGTAACCAGGAGAGCATAAAAGGTTAACACAAATGCATCCCCTCCTTCACAGCTTATTGAGCACATGCTGTGTGCAGTGGCAGCTAAGCCATGCGAGCAGGACATTATCCCAACCCCCAAGGAACTTACAGTGACAGTGTTGAACTTTTCCGGGGCCTCGTGCTCCCAGGAAGGAGGGATGGCTGAGAAGGCCCCCAGGCTCTCACGTCCCAAGAAACGGCAACTGTAAAGAACCCCTCTCTCCTGTGTGACTTGGATGAGAAGCCGGCCACTCTTCCCCATGAGTCCCTTTAGGCTTGCAGGTGACCCCCTTGTTTATCTGGGACAAGGCCAACTCAGACCTTTCCCCTTTGCCTGGACCTGCTGACGGGACCAGACACAGACACTTGGGGATCGAGTCACTTGCCCCCAAAACATGCTCCAGCTCTAATCCATGCTCTGCTGGGCACAAACCCATTTGTAAAGAGGACCTTTGAAGATTTTATTGGATAGGTGGGGACTCATTTGTGAATAAGGTGTTTGAAGATTCCATTTAGATGAAACAAGGTGGACCTTATCTACATGGCTGAAGTCCTTATAAGGAAAGGAAATCTAGAGAGACACACAGATGACTGAGCAGGAGCCAGAGAGTGAGGCAGGTGGCCACATGACGGAGGTAAACAAGCCAAGGAACATCAAGGATTGCCGCAAGGCAGTACCTGTGCCCTCAGAACCCAGGAGAAGGCACGGCCTGTCGAGACCTTGATGCTGGAACTCTAGCTTCCAAAACCACAAGAGAATAAATCCTCGTTGTCTAAGCCAGCCAGCGTGTGCTATTCGTCATAGCAGCCCCAGCTAACTAAGACCAGACTGGTTCCCCATCTTTTGTCCCACGAATGATGCACTGAGATGAGAACTGCTGGCTCCAGTGAAACGATCTGGCCACAGAGAACTCACCTCCTGTGTAGGCACCTGAGTGAGGCATCCTCTGCCTGTAAAATAATGC
This sequence comes from Tamandua tetradactyla, assembly GCF_023851605.1. Taxonomy (NCBI): domain Eukaryota; kingdom Metazoa; phylum Chordata; class Mammalia; order Pilosa; family Myrmecophagidae; genus Tamandua; species Tamandua tetradactyla. Next base: position 71,411,838 of record NC_135337.1, on the reverse strand, counting down.
CTCTGTGGGTCACCCCACCTCCAACCTGTGTCCTCCCATAGGAGTCAAAGGCAAAACCACCTGCCGAGCCCCTGACCATCGGCTCTGGAGAGCTCACAGTGTTGAAGTCATTGAATAAATAATCACAATTAATTTAACAAAGCAAAGATTATTTGCATGGTGTAACCAGGAGAGCATAAAAGGTTAACACAAATGCATCCCCTCCTTCACAGCTTATTGAGCACATGCTGTGTGCAGTGCCAGCTGAGGCATGCAAGCAGGACATTATCCTGACCCCCAAGGAACTTACAGTGACAGTGTTGAACTTTCCCGGGGCTTAGTGCTCCCAGGAAGGAGGCATGGCTGAGAAGGCCCCCAGGCTCTCACGTCCCAGGAAACGGTGACTGCAAAGAACCCACTTCTCCCCTGTGACTTGGATGAATAAAACCCTATTGCTCGAGTGAGTCTGTGACACACCATGGTGAGTGAGCCCACACAAAGGACTGGACACTCGTGAAATATCGAATGACACATTACATTTAACTGAAATCATCATACAAGCATCCCATGACTTGTTCCACAGATTTCCAGAGATAAATTACCATTTCTTTTTTTGGGAAGCAGTATCTTTCAAATGCAAAATATCCTTCCATTCATTGCCTCTCAAAGTTTTCTGCAGGCTTAATGCACAAATTTACAACCACATAGCTGTAGGAGTTACCGCCACACCTATGAAAATGATCTATTTTATATGCTTGATATAAATAGGGCTCTGAACGAGAGTCTGCAGCTCTGAAAGCTGTGGATTGTCAGAGCCATGGCCACTACGGTGTCTGTGTATAACAGCATGCAATACAGCTATTATATTTAATTATGGTTGTTTTGTTGGGAGTGGACTGAGCCTGTGGAGAAGGTGCCATTAAGATGAGTTGGGAGATTAAGCATTCAGTCTCTTCTAAGGAAAGGCCACAGGCCCTTGGATATTTAGAACACCATGGACTGCGGCAGGGAGGATGACTGCACTGACCTCTCATGCGGTGCAGAATTACTCTCACATGTTTATCAAAAGCCATCTATGACCTGAAATTGCAGACCTCAAAGACAGCTAAAGGCCAGTAGAGAAAACTCAGCAAAGGTGCAGGCAAGGCCGTGGGGTGGAGCGAGCATGGGCTGTGAGGGGAGGGCTGGCGTCGCTTCTCTCTACTGTAAATCTCAGTCTTCCCTGTGTACTTCAAAGGACTCTTTTCTTCTAACAATTTTTTTTATTGTGAAATATAATGTATATACAAAAAGAGCAGTAAATTTCAAAGTACATTGTAACAGGCGATACTAGAACAGATTTCGAAGTTTGGTATGAGTTACTGTTCCACAATTTTAGATTTTTCCTTGTAGCTGCTCCAAGGCGCTGGAGACTAAAAGAAATATCAATATAGTGATTCAGCAATCATACTCGTTTGTTAAGCCCTACCTTCTCTAATAACTCCACCATCACCTTTGATCTTTCTTCTGATCTTTAGTAGTATTTGGGCTATGCCCAGTCTAACTTTTTCATGTTGGGAGGGGCTGTCGATAATATGGGATTCGGGGATGGAACTAGTTGAGGTTCTTAGAGAGGCTGGGCCCTCTGGGTTTCAGGACTTATCTGGCCTAGGAACCATTGGAGGTTGTAGGTTTCTGGAAAGAAATCTTAGCGCATGAAATTCTGGAGAATCTCAGGGTTGACTGGAATGATGTTGGTTGGGGTTTGGCAAACCACAGTAATTAGCGCTATCTAGCTGAAGCTTACATAAGAGTAACCTCCAGAGTAGCCTCTCAACTCCATTTGAACTCTCTTGGCCACTGATACCTTATTAGTGACACTTCTTTTCCGCCCTTCTGGTCAGGATGGCATTGTTGATTCGACAATGCCAGAGCCAGGCTCATCCCTGGGAGTCATCTCCCACTTTGCCAGGGAGACTTTCATCCCTGGATGTCATGTCCCACACAGAGGGGAGGGTAATAATTTTCCTTGCAGAGTTGGGCTTAGAAAGAGAGTAACTGAGTAACAAAAGAGTTTTTCTAGAAGTAACTCTTAGGCATAACTATAGGTAGGCTTAGCTTCTCCACTCTATAAATAACTTCACAAGAGTGAGCCTCAAGATCAAGGGCTTGGTTGACTGGCTTGGGAGTCCCCAGTGTTTGACACAGTGCCGGGGGTTCCCAGAAGTAAAGGTTAATAGCTTCACATATTTTTCTCGCATCGCTCAAGGTACTTTGCCAATACTTTTTAATTATCTGCATAGGGCCCTTTACATTAAATGAATAACATAAAACATTTTGCAAACTACAGAGCAAAATACAAATGAACTGAGAAGAGAGAGGCAGACCTCTGCAAGGTCAAGGGGTTAGGCCTTAGGACCAGGTAGAGGGCTAGGGCTCTGTTCCACCACCTCACTGCCCAGCAGCTGGCTCTGTGAGCTGCATTCTCTTCTCTATAACGTGACATTGCATTTTTAAAATTCTTACTAAATTCAATATTGGCCTGATACTGCAAAGTCTCCCTTAAAGTATAATGTGGCACTTGTCTTCCAAAACGTACCACTAATTCTGTATTTCTACAAGTTATTAGTGGTGCATATCTCAACTAATTGAGATGGCTACTAAGGTTACTAAGATTACTAGTTAGTAATCTCTTAATTACTAAGAGGTCAAACAGACAAAAACAATAAAAATATAGATTTGAAAGACATACTAAATGACTTTGATTTGATGGATAGACATAGCTACAAAAACAGATATGGATACAGATATCAATGACAGATATAGATAGAGATGTATAGATATAAACAGAGGGAGAGATTAGGTATAGAACATTTAGAGAATGCACATTTTTTTCTGAAGCATTTCTAGAACATTTACAAAACCTGACCACTTAACAGTTTTAAAATATTTGGAAGAATAGGCGTAGTATAAAACACATTTTCAGACCACAATAATATTAAGTTAAAAATCATTGGCAAAATGAAATATGCTTTTATTCATTTAAAGTTTAGAAACTGGAAAATCATTTGTTAAAACATATTTCAAAGTTTAAAACCTGATGGAAATTATTTGCCAGTATCATTTTATTGCATTTTTTCACTATGCAATTCTACTTTTTGCTTCTTGAAATTTCTAAAATACAAAAGCATAAAAAGTAATAATGAATCTATGGTTTGGTTCATGCAATATATAAAGGTACACTTTGTAAAAGGTATAACAAAAAGGTGAGGGTATGAGGTAAGGGAACATTGATTGTGCATGCTATGGGGGTTAAGTTGGTATCAAATTAAATGTGGTTTAGATTTGGGATGTTAAATTTAAGCCATATAGTAACCAAAAGGAAATATCTGAAATATATATATCAAAGGAAATGACAAAAGACTCAAAATGTTACACTGCAAAAAATCAAATATACCTAAAAGTAGGCATTAGTGGAAGAATTGTGAGGAAAAAAAAGATGCAAGATATACAGAGACCAACTCCAAAATGGTAGGAAAAAAGTCTCGCGTAGGCAACTGTAACATTAAGTGTAAATGGATTAAATGCTCCAGTCAAAAACAAAGATTGGCAGAATGCATAAAAAAGCATAACCCAACTATATGCTGTTTACAAGCATAAATTCAATGACACAAGTAGGTTGAAAGTCAAAAGATGGAAAATAATATACTATGAAAATAGTAACAAAAAGAGTTCAGGTATTATACTAATATCAGGTAAAATAGAATTTAAGTAAAAAAAATTGTTGGAGGAACAAAGAAAGTCCTTATATTCTAATAAGGGCCAATTCAACAAGAAGACATAACAATTATAAATGTATATGCACCTAATGTAGAGCTCCAGAAGATATGAAGTAAAGCTTGACAGATCTGAAGGGAGAAATAGATGGTTCTACTTTAATAGTAGGAGATTTCAATAAACTATTTTCAATGGTTGACAGAGTATCTAGAGAGATGATCAGTAAGGAAATAGAATATAAACCAGCTGGGTCTCACAGATATATGGAGCCCCTCAGTAACAGCAGCAGCACACGTAGTTTTCTCTAGTGGACATGAAGCATTTTCCAGGAGAGGCCATATGATAAAACAAATTTAAATAAATTTAAAAATATTGAAATCATGTGGTATACCTTCTTCAACAACAATAGAATGAAGCTTGAAATCAATAAACAGAGGAAGAAATAGGAAAGCCACAAATTTATAGAAATTAAACAAAACAAACAACCAACGGGTCACAAAGGGAGTAAGAAATCACAAAGGGAATTAGGAAATATCTTGAGGCAAATGGAAACAAAAGCACAATATAAAAACTTATGCCCATAGGATGCAATAGTCAGTGCTGTGAGGGAAATTAATGGCTTTAAATGCTCACATATAAAAAGAAAAATGACCCCAAATCAAAGAACAAGATGCACGACAAGAACATCTAAAAAAAGAAAAGCAAACGAAATCCAAAATGAGTAGAAGGAAGACTATTAATTAAGGCAGAGATAAACAAAATAGAAAATAAAAACGCAATAGAGAGAATCAACAAAATAAAACACTGATACTTTGAAAAGACCAATAAAATTGAGAAAACTTTATCTAGACTTTCAAAGAAAAAAAGAGAAGGATCACAAATAAGTATATCAGAAATGAAAGGAGAGACATTGCTACTAACCCCACAAAATAAAAATGATTATAAGAAGATACTACGAACAACTATATGTCAGCAAATTTAAAAACCTAGCTGAAATGGAGCATTTCCTACAGGCACACAAACAACTACACTGACCGAAGAGGAAATAAAAGAGCTCAAAAAGACAATTAACAATTAAAGAGATTGAATTACACATCAAAAATCTCTCAACAAAGAAAACTCCAGGACCAGCTGACTTCACTTTACCAAGCATTTCAAGAAAAATGAATATTAATACCATTCAAACTCTTCAAAAAAATCAGGAGTGGAGGGAACACTTCCTAACTCTTTCTTTGAGGTAGACATCACCTCATACCAAAGCCCGGTAAAGACACCACAGGAAAGAAAACTACAAACCAGTATCCCTTGCGAATATAGACACAAAAATCCTCAACAGAATACTAGCAAACCAAACCCAACAGCACATGCAAACAAGTATGCAGTATGACCACATAGGATTTATCCCAAGTATGCAAAAGTGGTTCAACATAAGAAAATTAATTCATTTAATATACTACATCGATAGAACAAAGGGGGGAAAAAACCTTCTTGATCATCTCAATTGTCACAGAAAAGGCATTTGACAAAATCCAACAGTCTTTCTGGGAAAAAGAAATACTCAGAAAAATGGGAATAGTGGGAAATGTCCTCAACATCATAAAGGGCATGTACAACAACCCACAGCTAACATCAAACTCAATTGTGAAAGACTGAAACTTTTTCCTCTCAGGTTGGGAACAAGACATGATGCCTGCTGTCACTGCTGTTATTCCACATTGTGCTGGAAGTTCTAGCTAGAGCAATTAGCAAGAAAAAGAGAGGCCTTCACCGGCTCCTCCGCCACCGGCCTTTACAGCCTTGCCACCCTCACCTTTCCTCCTCAAGAACAGCTACTGGGGGAGTGGAGACAATACAGAGCAGCTCCCGGAGCCACGACGGAGATCAAAGGGACGGCGTACCCCATCCTGGAATGGCTGACTGTCTGGGAGAACCAGCTCTGGTGAGATCACCGAGGGGCGCGGGCTTTCTTGGGTGGGACGGCAAGTGGCCGGAGTCCCTCCCTTCCTCCTTCCCAGGCCAGCTGGCAGAATTGGACAGGCAGTCCCCTTGGGCTGCGGCGGCTGGCGCCCCCACCACACGAGGCCCCCCGGACCAACTGAGAGAGTACGGTCGGAAATCCCCAGACTGCGGAGAACAGTGACCGGGGGTCCCTTCCAAACACGTGACTCCCCGGTCCGGCTGGGAACAGTGCACTCTCCCAGGCTGCGACAGCTGGCGCCCTCCCGCCACGCTTGGCACCCCGGGCCGACTAGGTAATTCGACCAGATGCTCTCCCGTGCTGCAGCGGCCGGCGACCCTCCCTGCATTTGGAACCCTGGGCCGGCTAGCACTTTTCCAAGATGCTTCGGCTGCCAAACCTCCCCTACGGCGAGAATTTTCCAGGGTTAAAGGACCCACAGCAACTTTCACTGGTGGAACCCGTAGACAAACGTGTGACACGAGCGCCACCTATTGGGCAGGAAAAGAAAAACAGAACGCAGAGATTTCACAGAAAAATCTTTCAACCTGTGGGATCCAACACCCAGGGAAATCTGACTAAATGCCCAGACGCCAGCAGAAGATAATGGATCATGCTCAGAAAACTGAAAATATGGCCCAGTCAAAGGAAGAAAACCAATAGTTCAAATGAGATACAGGAGCTGAAACAACTAATGCTGAATATACGAACAGAAATGGAAAACCTCTTCAAAAACGAAATCGATAAATTGAGGGAGGACATGAAGAAGACATGGGCTGATCAAAAAGAAGAAATAGAAAAACTGAAAAAACAAATCACAGAACTTATGGGAGTGAAGGATAAAGTAGAAAAGATGGAAAAAACAATGGATACCTACAATGACAGGTTTAAAGAGAGAGAAGATAGAATTAGTGATTTGGAGGATGAAACATCTGAATTCCAAAAAGAAACAGAAACTATCTGGAAAAGAATGGAAAAATTTGAACAGGGTATCAGGGAACTCAAGGACAATGTGAACCGCACAAATATACGTGTTGTGGGTGTCCCAGAAGGAGAAGAGAAGGGAAAAGGAGGAGAAAAACTAATGGAAGAAATTATCACTGAAAATTTCCCAACTCTTATGAAAGACCTAAAATTACAGATCCAAGAAGTGCAGTGCACCCCAAAGAGATTAGACCCAAATAGGCGTTCCCCAAGACACTTACTAGTTAGAATGTCAGAGGTCAAAGAGAAAGAGAGGATCTTGAAAGCAGCGAGAGAGAAGCAATTCATCACATACAAGGGAAACCCAATAAGACTATGTGTAGATTTCTCAGCAGAAACCATGGAAGCTAGAAGACAGTGGGATGATATATTTAAGTTACTAAAAGAGAAAAACTGCCAGCCAAGACTCCTATATCCAGCAAAATTGTCCTTCAAAAATGAGGGAGAAATTAAAACATTCTCAGACAAAAAGTCACTGAGAGAATTTGTGACCAAGAGACCAGCTCTGCAAGAAATACTAAAGGGAGCACTAGAATCAGATACAAAAAGACAGAAGAGAGAGGTATGGAGAAGAGTGTAGAAAGAAGGAAAGTCAGATATGATATATATAATACAAAAGGCAAAATGGTAGAGGAAAATATTATCCAAACAGTAATAACTCTAAATGTTAATGGACTGAATTCCCCAATCAAAAGACACAGACTGGCAGAATGGATTAAAAAACAGGATCCTTCTATATGCTGTCTACAGGAAACACATCTTAGACCCAAAGATAAATATAGGTTGAAAGTGAAAGGTTGGGAAAAGATATTTCATGCAAATAACAACCAGAAAAGAGCAGGAGTGGCTATACTAATATCCAACAAATTAGACTTCAAATGTAAAACAGTTAAAAGAGACAAAGAAGGACACTATCTACTAATAAAAGGAACAATTAAACAAGAAGACATAACAATCATAAATATTTATGCACCGAACCAGAATGCCCCAAAATACGTGAGGAATACACTGCAAACACTGAAAAGGGAAATATACACATATACCATAATAGTTGGAGACTTCAATTCACCACTCTCATCAATGGACAGAACATCTAGACAGAGGATCAATAAAGAAATAGAGAATTTGAATATTACTATAAATGAGCTAGACTTAACAGACATTTATAGGACATTACATCCCACAACAGCAGGATACACCTTTTTCTCAAGTGCTCATGGATCATTCTCAAAGATAGACCATATGCTGGGTCACAAAGCAAGTCTTAACAAATTTAAAAAGATTGAAATCATACACAACACTTTCTCGGATCATAAAGGAATGAAGTTGGAAATCAATAATAGGCGGAGTGCCAGAAAATTCACAAATACATGGAGGCTCAACAACACACTCTTAAACAACGAGTGGGTCAAAGAAGAAATTGCAAGAGAAATTAGTAAATACCTAGAGGCAAGTGAAAATGAAGACACAACATATCAAAACTTATGGGACGCAGCAAAGGCAGTGCTAAGAGGGAAATTTATTGCCCTAAATGCCTTTATCAGAGAAGAAGAAAAGGCAAAAATGCAGGAATTAACTGTCCACTTGGAAGAACTGGAGAAAGAACAGCAAACTAATCCCAAAGCAAGCAAAAGGAAAGAAAGAACAAAGATTAGGGCAGAAATAAATGAAATTGAAAACATGAAAACAATAGAGAAAATCAATAAGACCAGAAGTTGGTTCTATGAGAAAATCAATAAGATTGATGGGCCCTTAGCAAGATTGACAAAAAGAAGAAGAGAGAGGATGCAAATAAATAAGATCAGAAATGGAAGAGGAGACATAACTACTGACCTCACAGAAATAAAGGAGGTAATAACAGGATATTATGAACAACTTTACGCTAATAAATACAACAATTTAGATGAAATGGACGGGTTCCTGGAAAGACATGAACAACCAACTTTGACTCAAGAAGAAATAGATGACCTCAACAAACCAATCACAAGTAAAGAGATTGAATTAGTCATTCAGAAGCTCCCTAAAAAGAAAAGTCCAGGACCAGACGGCTTCACATGTGAATTCTATCAAATATTCCAGAAAGAATTAGTACCAACTCTCCTCAAACTCTTCAACATAATCGAAGTGGAGGGAAAACTACCTAATTCATTCTATGAAGCCAACATCACCCTCATACCAAAACCAGGCAAAGATATTACAAAAAAAGAAAACTACAGACCAATCTCTCTAATGAATACAGATGCAAAAATCCTCAATAAAATTCTAGCAAATTGTATCCAACAACACATTAAAAGAATTATACATCATGACCAAGTAGGATTCATCCCAGGTATGCAAGGATGGTTCAACATAAGAAAATCAATTAATGTAATACACCACATCAACAAATCAAAGCAGAAAAATCACATGATCATCTCAATTGATGCAGAGAAGGCATTTGACAAGATTCAACATCCTTTCCTGTTGAAAACACTTCACAAGATAGGAATACAAGGGAACTTCCTTAAAATGATAGAGGGAATATATGAAAAACCCATAGCTAATATCATCCTCAATGGGGAAAAATTGAAAACTTTCCCCCTAAGATCAGGAACAAGACAAGGATGTCCACTATCACCACTATTATTCAACATTGTGTTGGAAGTTCTAGCCAGAGCAATTAGACAAGAAAAAGAAATACAAGGCATCAAAATTGGAAAGGAAGAAGTAAAACTATCACTGTTTGCAGACGATATGATACTATACGTAGAAAACCCAGAAAAATCCACAACAAAATTACTAGAGCTAATAAATGAGTACAGCAAAGTATCAGGCTACAAGATCAACATTCAAAAATCTGTAGCTTTTCTATACACTAGTAATGAACAAGCTGAGGGGGAAATCAAGAAACGAATCCCATTTACAACCACAACTAAAAGAATAAAATACCTAGGAATAAATTTAACCAAAGAGATAAAAAACCTGTATAAAGAAAACTACAAAAAACTGCTAAAAGAAATCACAGAAGACCTAAATAGATGGAAGGGCATACCGTGTTCATGGATTGGAAGACTAAATATAATTAAGATGTCAATCCTACCTAAACTGATCTACAGATTCAGTGCAATACCAATCAAAATCCCAACAACTTATTTTTCAGAATTAGAAAAACCAATAAGCAAATTTATCTGGAAGGGCAGGGTGCCCCGAATTGCTAAAAACATCTTGACGAAAAAAAACGAAGCTGGAGGTCTAACGATGCCGGACTTTAAGGCATATTATGAAGCCACAGTGGTCAAAACAGCATGGTATTGGCATAAAGATAGATGTATAGACCAATGGAATCGAATAGAGTGCTCAGATATAGACCCTCTCATCTATGGACATTTGATCTTTGATAAGGCAGTCAAGCCAACTCACCTGGGACAGAGCAGTCTCTTCAATAAATGGTGCCTAGAGAACTGGATATCCATATGTAAAAGAATGAAAGAAGACCCGTATCTCACACCTTATACAAAAGTTAACTCAAAATGGATCAAAGATCTAAACATTAGGTCTAAGACCATAAAACAGTTAGAGGAAAATGTAGGGAGATATCTTATGAATCTTACAATTGGAGGCGGTTTTATGGACCTTAAACCTAAAGCAAGAGCACTGAAGAAAGAAATAAATAAATGGGAGCTCCTCAAAATTAAACACTTTTGTGCATCGAAGAACTTCATCAAGAAAATAGAAAGACAGCCTACACAATGGGAGACAATATTTGGAAATGACATATCAGATAAAGGTCTAGTATCCAGAATTTATAAAGAGATTGTTCAACTCAACAACAAAAAGACGGCCAACCCAATTACAAAATGGGAAAAAGACTTGAACAGACACCTATCAGAAGAGGAAATACAAATGGCCAAAAGGCACATGAAGAGATGCTCAATGTCCCTGGCCATTAGAGAAATGCAAATCAAAACCACAATGAGATATCATCTCACACCCACTAGAATGGCCATTATCAACAAAGCAGAAAATGACAAGTGCTGGAGAGGATGCGGAGAAAGAGGCACACTTATCCACTGTTGGTGGGAATGTCAAATGGTGCAACCGCTGTGGAAGGCAGTTTGGCGGTTCCTCAAAAAGCTGAATATAGAATTGCCATACGACCCAGCAATACCATTGCTAGGTATCTACTCAAAGGACTTAAGGGCAAAGACACAAACGGACATTTGCACACCAATGTTTATAGCAGCGTTATTTACAATTGCAAAGAGATGGAAACAGCCAAAATGTCCATCAACAGAAGAATGGCTAAACAAACTGTGGTATATACGTACGATGGAATATTATGCAGCTTTAAGACAAGATAAACTTATGAAACATGTAATAACATGGATGGACCTAGAGAACATTATGCTGAGTGAGTCTAGCCAAAAACTAAAGGACAAATACTGTATGGTCCCACTGATGTGAACGGACATTCGAGAATAAACTTGAAATATGTCATTGGTAACAGAGACCAGCAGGAGTTAGAAACAGGGTAAGACAATGGGTAATTGAAGCTGAAGGGATACAGACTGTGCAACAGGACTAGATACAAAAGCTCAAAAATGGACAGCACAATAATACCTAATTGTAAAGTAATCATGTTAAAACACTGAATGAAGCTGCATCTGAGCTATAGGGTTTTTTTTTGTTTTTTTGTTTGTTTGTTTGTTTGTTTTTTTACTATTATTACTACTTTTATTTCTTTTCTCTTTATTAACATTTTATATCTTTTTCTGTTGTGTTGCTAGTTCCTCTAAACCGATGCAAATGTACTAAGAAACGAGGCTCATGCATCTATGTGATGATGTTAAGAATTACTGAGTGCATATGTAGAATGGTATGATTTCTAAATGTTGTGTTAATTTTTTTTCTTTCCGTTAATAAAAAAAAATAAATAAAAAGATAATAGGGGGTACTGAGAGCAATTGGGTAGCATGTATTCAGAACTCAATAAATGATAGTTGATCATTATTAATATTATTTTTACTACTGCTTCTATTATAATTACCTAGGCCTCTTGCGATTGTGAGTCTAGGCCTCTTCCAATTTTTTTGGGGGGGTGTATTTAAATATCTATTTTGTGCATATTTGAAAATTTTAAATTACCAAAACAGTGACACCAAAATTGTAGCATACTATATTTCAAAAGTTTACCCCCGTGCATTACATTTTTAAAATACACTATGGGAAATGAAAAAAAAAAAAAAAAAAGAAAAAAGAAAAAGAGAAATAAAAGGTATCCAAATTGGAAAGGAAGAAATAATACTTTCTTTATTTGCAGATGACATGATCATATATAAAGAAAAATTCTGAAAAATTCACAACAAAATTACTAGAGCTAATGAACAAATTCAGGAGAGTGGCAGTGTACAAGATCAACCCACAAAAATCAGTAGCATTTCTATGCACTAGTAATCAATAACCTGAAGAGGAAATCAAGAAAAATTTTACATGTACAATAGCAACTAAAAGAATCATTACCTGGGTATACATTTAACCAAGGTTGTGAAGACTTACATGAAAGTTTCAAAATATTGCTAAAAGAATTCAAAGGGGACATAAATAAATGGAAGGGATATTCCATGTTCATGAATTTGAAGACTAAATATGTTAAGATTTCTATTCTACCCAAAGATATTTACATACACAATGCAATTTCAATCAAAATTCCAATAGCCTTCTTTGCAGAAATGGAAAAGACAATTATCAGCTTTATTTGGAAAGGTAAGTGGCCTTAAATAGCCAAAACCATCTTGAAAAAGAACAAAGTTGGAGGGCGCACATTTCCAAAGTTTAAAACTTTTCACAACACTATCGTAGTCAAAACAGCATGATATTGAAACAAGGATAGGCACATAGACCAATGGAATCTACTTGAGAGTTCAGAAATAAATCTTCACATCTATGGCCAGCTCGGTTTTTTTCTTTTTTTTGCAAGGGCAGACACTGGGAAATGAACCCGGGTCTCTGGCATGGCAGGTGAGAACTCTGCCTGCTGAGGCACCATGACCCACTCTTGCCAACTGATTTTTGACAAGGCTGCCAAGTCCACTCAATTGGGAAAGAACAGTCTTTTCAACAAATGGTGCTGGGAGAACTGGATTTCCATATACTGATGAATGAAGGAGGTCCCTTACCTCATGCCATATACAAAAATGATCTCAAAATGGATCAAATATCTAAATACCAAAACCAAAACTATAAAATTCCCAGAAGGAAACCTAGAGAAACATCTTCAGGATCCTGTGTTATGCAGTGGCTTCTTTGACTTTAAACCAAAAGCATGAGCAAAAAAAGAGAAAAAATAATACATAAATGGAAGTGGGCAACAGTGGCTCAAGTGGCAGAATTCTCACCTGCCATGCTGGAGACCTGGGTCTGATTCCTGGAGCCTACCCATGTAAAAAAAGAAAACACAAATGGGACTCCATGAAAGTTAAAATCTATTGTGCAATAAAGGCCATCATCGTGAAAGCAAAAAGGTAACCTACAGAATGGGAGAAAACATTTAAAATCTAAAAATAGGCTAAAAATTTCATATTCAGAGTATATATTAAAAGTCCTACAACTGAGCAGCAAAAATACAAACAACGCAATTTTTTTTTTGTATACTGTATGGCAGGGTCATGTTTCATTATTTTTCCCATGTGAGTATCCCTTATTGCAGTACCATTTGTTGAATTTTGTTTGTTTGTTTTGCTTGTTTTTTTGGTGGGGAGGGGGAAGTGGGAGGACCAGGAATTGAACCCAGATCTCCTGCATGGCAGGTGAGAATTCTACCACTGAAATACCCTTGCACCCCTCACAGCTTGATTTTAAAAATGGGCAAAAGATTTAAATATTTATTTCTCCAAAGGAGATAAGCATTTGGGCAATAAGCCCATGAAAAGATGCTCAACAGTCATTTTACACCCACCAGAATGGTTACTACTAAAAAAGCAGAAAATAACAAGTGCTGGGTAAGATATGGAGACATAGGAACACTTGTTCATTGTTGGGGGGGAGGTGAAATGGTGCAGCTGCTGTGGAAAACAGTTTGAGGGTTCCTCAGAAAGTTATGTATAAAATTACCCTATGACTTTGCAATCCCACTACTAGATATATCCAAAAGAATTGTGAGCAGGGACTCAAACAGATATTTGCACACCAATATTCATAGTAGGATTATTCACAATTGCCAAAAGATGGACGACACTCACGTGTCCATCATCAGATGAATGGCACATACACACAATGGAATACTCAGCCATAAAAGAAGAATGAAGTCCTGATACACGGTACAACATGGATGAACCCTGAAGACATCACATTGAATGAAATAAGGCACACAGAAAAGGACAAATATTGTGTGATCTCATTGGGATAGAATAATTAGAACAAGGAAACTCATCGAGTCAGAAACCAGAATGCAGGTTACCAAGGACAAGGGCTGAGGGGGATGAACAGTTGCGGCTGGGTTGGTAGAGTTTCTGTCTGGGGTGGAAGAATTCTGGTAATGGATGGGGGTGATGAGAGCACTTCTGAATGCAGCTCACACCACTGGATTGTATATTTTGGATGTGGTGAAAGGGGATATTTTAGGTTGTATCATGTTACTAGAATAAAATTTAAAAAAAGAAACATAAGATGGTACAATACAGTCAATGCTGATGTAATCGTTAGATTGCACTTATTAATTATAATAATATTGTTTCATCAACTGTAGGAAAGGTGCCATAGTAGTGCAGAGTATTCATAATAGGGAAACTCGGGGGTGGGGTGGGGGTGGGAAACCTGTACATTTTGCATGATTTTTCTGTAACTGCAACTTCTCTAATAAGGCATTTTAAAAAATGCTTATTCAGAACTATGCTAGCATTCACAACTATGGTAAAGTTTACTTTACACTGTATAAACTTCAGAGATTTGGAGGCTGGGCTGAGTCACCCAGGTAAGGCTCCTCGGCCTCCACAGGTGCTCTGAATTGTTTTCACAACATCCTGACAGAGTGCTCAGGACCACACCTTACACACGTGTGACTCAAAAACACCTCTCATGTGTCAGCTCTGTCCTGGCTGCTTTTTAAATAACAACCCGCTGGATTCTCAATGAGGTCGGAGCCCTTAATATCCTCATTTCTTTAAAGATGGGGAAACTGAGGCACACAATGGCTGAGATGCCTTGCCCAAGGCCAAAAAGTTAACAAGCTGTGGAGCCCAAATTTGAATCCAGGGAGGTTCCAGATTCCAAACTCTTAGTCACTTTGCAATGTTGCCAGAGAGGATTGGTGTCCTGAGCGGTGGGTTTGAGTCACACCTTTCATTAGATTTCAGGCGAGGAGGTAGGCAACTCCCCAGGCAGGTTTCAGGGGACCTGTTGGTGAGTTTCATTACTGATTGACTGAAATTGAATTCTCTAGTCTTCTCTATTTCTTTTCTAATCTTTCGTACAATAGGAAACTGTGAAATGTAATGTTTGCTATTTACTTCAGATCTCTCTCATGAAGAATGAAGGTGCGTCAGCCAGGAGATTGTCACTCCATAGTTCCCCTCTTTGTAAATCAGATGTATTTTACCTACTGTAAAATTCACCATTTTAAAGAGCACTCTCCAGTTTTATCTAATTCCAGGACACTTTTTCACTCCAAGAGGAAACCCCAGCCCCTCACAGCCACACCTAACGGCCACCCCAACCCCACCTCCGCTGATCAACGATCTGTCCCTATGGGCGTTCCAGGTAAATGGAATCATGCAGTATGGGGCCTTTGTGTCTGGTTTTCAAGGTTCTTCCATATTGTGCTTCATACATTTTTATGCCTAAATAATATTCCATTGTATGGATACACCACAGTCATTTACCTATTATCGCCACTTGTTGGCCATTACGTGTAATGCTGCAATGAACGTGTGCACATAAGTTCTTGAGTGGACATATGTCTTTAGCACTCTTGAGTATATGCACCGAGGTGTGGCCACATTGTAACCATATCGTAACCAAGAAGCCAGGGTTTAAGGGATGATATGATTACTCAATTATTGTGTAGACATTCCTTTTGGCTTTCTGATATATTGGAGTAGACAGTCCCCTGTTACCCAGCTGCTATCATTTCTGATGATGACTGTACAGCCTTTATCTTATGTCCCTGTGACTGACCCTTACTTGTACCCATTTTATCTGACTTTTGAACTTTAGAGTGTTATGATCACTAAAGACAACCCTGAATGTTTATTATTGAAGGGTCCTGGGTCACCCCAGAACTAATCAAGCCCACTTTAAAAGTTATCTTGCTAACAGAAGCTGAATATAACCAAAATGAGCCCACCTGGCGGGCACAGTAGCTTAGAAATTTCTTTTTGCATGGGCAGGCACTGAGAATCAAACCTGGGTCTCTGCCATGGCAGGTGAGAACTCCGCCACTGAGCCACTGTGGCCTGCCCAGTAGCTTAGAATTTAACCTAATAGGAAGTGATACCTCATTATAATAGTAAAATTCATGCCTATTGTCACATTAAAGCCACTATTTTCTTACATATATGCTGTGGCTCAGCATGTAATCAATCTGTGTATGCTCAGTAGTTAGGTCAGTTTAATACATCATCTGGGGCCGCTTTGCTCATTACCCTAAAACCTGCCCATCTTTTAATACTACAAACTACCAGAATCACTGCAGTTCAGAGAGACAGATTTTGGGGCCAGTAGGCCATCTGCTCTCCTACGACATGCTCAGTAATAAACTCTTTCCCTCTTTGAAACCCCAGTGCCTCAGAAATTGGTCACGTGAGCACATCGGGCAGAGAACCTACAGCCTTGTCCCGTAACTCTACATTTAGCTCTCTGAGGAACTGTCACCATCTCATATTCTCACCAATGATGTGTGAGAATTTCTCTACATCCTCACCAACACTTGCTATTTTCTGTCTTTTTTATCACAGGCAACCTAGTAGTGTGAAATGGAATCTCATTGTGGTTTAATTTATTACATATTTTTAGTGGCAAGTCTTTACACACATACCGTCCATACATGGTGTGCCCTCAATGGCTCACAGTATCTTCACATAGTTGTGTATTCATCTCCATGATCATTTTTAGAACTTTTGCATCATTCCAGAAAAATAAATAAAAAGAAAAAACCTCATACATCCCATACTCCTTAGCCCTCCCTCTCACTGAACGCTAATATTTCCATCTACCCAATTTAATTTACCCCTTATCCCCCATATTGTTTACTTATTCTTTATTCATATTTTTTATTCATCTGTCCATACCCTGGATAAAAGGAGCATCAGAATCAAGGTTTTAATAATCACACAGTCACATTATAAAAGCTATATCTTTATACAATCATCTTCAAGAATCAAGGCTACAGGAACACAGCTCAATAGTTTCAGGTACTTCCCTCCAGCCACTCCAATACACTATAAACTAAAAAGGGATAGCTATATAATGTGTGAAAATAACCTCCAGGATAACCTCTCAACTCTGTTTGCACTCTCTCAGCCACTGACACTTTATTTTGTCTCCTTTTTCCCCCCCTTTTGGTCAGGAAGGCTTCCTCATTCCCATGATGCTGGGTCCCAGCTCATCCCAGGAGTTCTCTCCCATGTTGTCAGGGAGATTTATACCCCTGGGAGTCATGTCCTATGTAGTAGGGAGGGCAATAAATTCACTTGCTGAGTTGGCTTAGAGAGAGAGAGGCCACATCTAAGCAACAAAAGAGGTTCTCTGAGGGTGACTTTCAGGCATAATTTTAAGTAGGCTAAGCTTATCCTTTGCAGGGATAAGTTTTGCAGGGACAAACCCAAAGATCAAGGGCTCAGCCTATTCATTTGGTTGTTCCCACCGTTTGCGAGAATATCAGGAATTCTCCAAATGGGGAAGTTGAATATTTCCTCTTTTCTCCCCAGTCCCCCAAGGAGACTTTGCAAATATTTTTTGATTCACTGCCCAAATTACTCTGGGAAATATCAGGGCATCACACTAACTTAGACAAATCAACAAGATCTTGCACCCTATACAAGATTCCATGTATTTATGATGTTCAACTAAACTGACCATACATCTTAAATTAGGTAACGCGTTACCCAAAATATAAATTTTGCACCAAATAAACACCTCTCCCTTTGGTCGCACACAGAGGTTGAAGCTTTCAAATACTGATGGTATCCTCCTTTACCCTGCATTCTGATCTAGCCCAGCCCTATCCAGATCGGCTCCCTTCATATCTCTACTTAAAGTCTGATCCCTTTTTCAGCTTTTCAAGCAGTTCCTGTATGGGGTGCTGCTGACTTCCAGAGCTTCAGAGCTCTACCTCTGAGTCTCAGGTGTCATATAAATACCTGAAGTTTCTGGGACCGACCAGGTTAAATGCAAGCAGCTCAGTATCTCAGATTTTAGAAATAACAGTAACAGCTCCTGAATATATGTGACTGCTGTCAGAGCTTACAATCTAGAACCATTTACAATAGGCCCCAACTGATAACCCATGTTCTCGACTTCAGTTCACCAAGTTATTATGTTAAAAGTTACTCCATATGAGTGAGGCATGGTGATATTTATCTTTTTGTTCCTGACATTTCATTCACCACACAGTCCTTAAGGTTCACCCACCTAGTTACACGCCTCACAACTTCCTTCCTTCTGGCTGCTGCTCGGTGGTCCATTGTCTGCACACACCACAGTTCCCCCACCCATTCCCCAGTCATTGAGCCCTTAGGCCATCTCCATCTACTGCCACAGAATCTCCGACTCTGCCCCCAGAGCCACCAGTGTGCAAATGTCCATTCCCGTCCCTCACTCAGCTCCTCCAGGTACACACTGAGCAACGGGGTTGCAGGATTCCATGGCAGCCCCACCCCAACCTCCTGGGGACCCACCCTACTGCCCTCCATGGGGCTGCACCCCTCATTTCCCTACCAGCTGTGAATAGGTGCATCTCTTTCTCTGCTTTTTCTCCAGCACTTGTTTCTTTCTGTTCATTTTTAACAGTTTTATTCACACATCATACAATCCAACCTAAGTAAATAGCCATGCCTTCCCCACTGTATCTATATGAAGACATTTCCTTTTCTTCCATAAAGAATCCGTACCCCTCCCCCGTGCCCCCACCTGCTGACCTGTAATTTTGTCTTTGTTATGTTCAGTGAAAGCAAATGCTACTGACAGACTCTAGCTTGCATTGATTGTACTTTTTCCTGCAAACCATGCATTTTCAACACCCTGCAATGCTGACATTCATTTGTTCTCTCTCATGCAAAAACATTTTTTTATTTATACATTTAAATCGCCATTCTTGTTCACTCTAGGCATTCCTAAGTTATACTGTCTCAGCTTTTATAGTCTATCCTTCCTGCTGATCTCACACGTGCCCCTCTCGGTGGCTTTGATTTGTCTTTCCCCAGGGACTAAGGACGCTGAGTGTCTTTTCGTGTGCTCATTGGCCATTTTATATCTTTTTTGAAGAAATATTTATTCCAATCCTTTGCCTTTTTAAAACTGAGTTATTTGTGTTTTTATTGTTGAATGTAAGAGTTCTTTATATGTTCTGGATACTAGACCCTTATGAGACATTTGCTTTATTAGTATTTTCTCTCGTTCTGTGGGTGTCTTTCCACTTTCTCCATAATGCCTCAGTTCCTGTCCTCTGAGGCTGGGACGCGGGCCAGGTCTGCACACGCTAGCAATGGGAAAAGGTGGGCTTCTGTCTTTGACCTGAAATTCTTCCTGAAACAGAACTGGGGACATCTTTGGAAGCCTATTTGTCCAAGGTTGATCTCAGCTCCCTTTGAAAGCAGTATCTAATTGAGCTTTGGATAAAAGCACAAGATGCTTTATCACAAAATCAGAGTGTTGCAAGAAGATGTGAAATAGGAGGTGCTGGTGGAAATGCAGTTGTGCTTATTCTCTCCAAAACTGTCTCTAAACCCAGCCCTGAACCAGGACCGCCTCCGGGAGCTCTGGCAGCCACCCGGACTCTTGCAGCCTCTCTTCCCATCCCAGCTCTTTCCTTGTCTCTGAAGGCAGCCTGGTTGGGGCACCTTCCACTTCCTGGAACCAAATGACCCTAAGCCCTGCCTGGGGAAGAGACGGGAGGGGAGGGTGGGGGAAGAAGGAGGGAGGGGGAGGGAGGGAGCACGAGCGGCTGCAGCCTGGGCATCTAGGAACCGGGCAGGCCCAGATACTGCTGCAGCGTTTCGGCATCAGTGGCCGCCTCAGCTCCTTGCAGTGGGCTGTCTGCACGTCCCCTGCAGGCGGGGGACCCCCCTACAGAACGCTCTCGGCCCCTAAAGAATGAAGGGAAGCGAGCATTCCTGGAAACTTCCCCTCGCTACCTGGAAGTCCAGGTGATGTCACAAGGACCAGGTCCCGTGGCTCCTTCTCTGGCTGTCCCGGCCGCCAGGGCCTTGCTGCAGGCGGAGTGGCTGCTGTGGCCTTTCCCCCCTCCCCAGCTCCTTCACTGCAGACTCTCAGAAGACACTGAGTACATGCACTTGGCCGACATAAATGGGGAACCCCTCAGCTCTGTCCTGCCCGAATGTGGGGCCCTTGTTTACTAAAATGGTATCTCCATGACACTGACAAGCCTGTTTTTATGAGCAAACAAACCACACTGCATCACAGGACAGCTCTGACCCAGGAGGCTAAGGTGGCACAAGACCAAATGTATTTATTTAACTGCCGATTCCCTTTATAAAGGCTGACCTAGCCAGGCGTTCAGCCCTGTCTGCAGAGTGAGCTGGGAAGGCGGAACGATTGTGAAGCCTGCCCCTGCCGGTCTGACTGTTTCCCTATAATTGAGTCCTGACTTCAATTAAATAAAAAAAAAACAAAAAACATAATGACCGAACACCTCCCTTTTCTCCCTCACACTTCTCCTGCCCCTGCCCCAGTTTCACAGTATGCATTGATTGGTTTTGCTTTCAAAACATATGGACTGTCATACAAGTGTAAAAGTCAGGATATTGTGGCAAGCTATTGCAAATTACCTAGTCACATGTAAGTTAAAATCAGCCATTTTGAGCAATTGAGGCAATCTTTCCAGTGTAACAATGATGAATTCGCCAAATACTTTTCAGACTCCATTTCTGCAGACTCACTCAGCAGCCACTAAGCGGTTACTGTTTGGAGGCACTGAGCTCACAGACCCAGAGGGCTTCCCTCTGGGACGACTGACCATTCAGTGGAGAAGCAATAAATGGTGGTAGGTGCTAAGACAGAGAAAGTCATGCAGGCTGTGGAAATGCAGGGACGAGTCCCCCAAGGCCTGAAGCTCTCAAGGGAGGATTTCCAAAGGAAGCGGCACCTTACTGGAACCTTTCAGGAGGAGATGGTGAAAGCAGACCAGGACTTTCAAGCAAAGGTACCGGCCCAGGCAAAGTTACCAGATGCCCGTGGTTTGGCTGTGGAGAGCAATAATGTGTAACCCACAGGTGGGGAGACAACTAGCCTGGAAGAGAAGAAGGGGTTCAGCAGACCCTCATATCCCTAAAAAGACTTTGAATGATTTCTTTTTTGATTAAAAAAAAAATCAGAAACACTAAAAGCTTTTAAGAAGTAAAGGAGCATGGTGAAATTTCTATTTTGGAGAAGTCGCTCTGGCTCGAGCTTGGAGGGTGGTTTGGCAGGGGTGAGAAAAGGGCCAAGAGTAATGTGGTTCTTCCAGGTGAGAAGTGAAAAGGAAGTGGCCAAGGGATTGGAGAAGGAGACCGGATTTGAGAGTTGATAAGAAGTTAGTCAATAAGGTTTGGTGATCGACTGGATGCCAAAATAACAGCTGGAGAAGTTGAGAGAAAAAAATAAACCACCACCGCCGGTATAATTTTTATGTCTACCTGGATGGAAGTGGGGGCACAATTCCACCTCATCTATCTGACAGACTATAGGAGAGGAGGAACAATTGTTACCAGAAATGGGAGTGGAAGTGAAGCAGAGTTTTGGACCTGCTGACTCTAAAACAGATGCGTGGGGAACCAAAATACACCCTCTGGGATTTTGTTCGCTACAGTCACAACAAAACAGCTGCCATTTATTGGAAATCTCCAACACACTAAATACTTTATATATATATATATATATATATATATATGTAAAGTTTCTATCTATCTATAAATATAAAGAAACTAGACCAACCAGATATTGGAACACACCATAAAGCTTTGGTAATTTAAACAGATGATGTTGATGAGAGGAAGGAGAAAACTTGGGAATAAAATAGAGTCCTGAAAAGATAGTCTGGTGTATGTGTAAAAAGTATAACGTAGGATAAAGTTATCATTGCAAAATGATGTGGGAAAATTGAACTATTCAATAAACTTTTTTGAGACCAAACGCTAATGATTTGGGGGGGAGGGGGAGCCAGTTTCCTATCTTACTGCTTTTCTCAATATAAATTCCAAAATGATAAAAGATTTAAGTGTAAAAAATAGTGACGACATATAAGTACAAAAAGAAAAGATGATTCTTTATATATATTTGGACTGGTTTCCCCAAGCCTACCAAAAACCCACCAACATGTGTTTGAATAAATTAAAATTTAAAATTTGCATATGGCCAAGTAGTTTCTTAACATACTATGAACACTTAAAATTAATAAGAAAGACAACAAAATAATAGGTGAATGATATGAAAAGCCAGTTTATAGAAAAAGAATTATAAGTGACTAAAGAGCATATGAAATGATGCTCAATTTCACTTGTAATTAAAGGAATCAAAGCAACGCCATTAGATATTGCTTCTCCTCCAATAAAATGGCAAGATGGAAACTCATAATAACATGGCAGAGAACGTGGAGGGAAAGGAAACTGCTGTTTGCAGGGGGGCAATTTGTTAAGGTCCCTATTTAATATGTGCATGCTCAGTAACTGTGCTTCTATAAATTAATTTCTCTTATGGGTGCATGCACATGTGGTAAAGCATAAAAGGGGAAG
The DNA here is from genome assembly GCF_023851605.1 of Tamandua tetradactyla. NCBI lineage: Eukaryota > Metazoa > Chordata > Mammalia > Pilosa > Myrmecophagidae > Tamandua > Tamandua tetradactyla. The sequence goes on along the minus strand of NC_135337.1, from coordinate 71,389,242 downwards.
TTATATTCACTGCAGTTTTGTTTAGAACAGCTGAAAACTAGAAACGGTTTATGTGTTGATCAAGAGGAGGCTGGCTTCCAGCCAAATTATGATATTCTAGGCGGTGAAATATTTACTCAGTCATTACAAAGGGAGGTAGACCTACAGCTAAAGGCGTCAAAATTATAGCCAAGATTTTATTAAATTAAAATCATGACTAGCAGAAAAAATATATAAAATAATTCCATTCTCGTAAAAAAACCAGCACATGAATTAAGATGGATAAGGGTAGATATCCGGGAATGCAATCTCGTCCCTCCCCAGGCTTCATGCTAATAAATTCCAGACTCCTTGTTGTGGTTGCAGGAGCTTTCCATGCCGGGGCTCCACTTACTTCTCCGGTCTGAAATCTAACCGCTCCTCTCCCGCCTCCCAACCAGCCACACGCATTTTGTTTGACCCCATAAGTGGTGAAGTCTCTTGCTTCTTGGATATGCAGGCGCATTTCCCTCTGCTTCCGAGGTTCATCTCATTCCGGTGATCGTCCTCCAGACTTTAGCTCAGATGCCACGCCATGGATTCCTCTACTGCGGCCGGACAGCATTCCGCTCCCTCCGCCACAATCGCAGCTGCAGGCTGTGACCTTGCTTCCCGGGTCCCATATAAAGACCTGTTCATTTGTGTGCATCTCCCCATCAATTGGGGAGACCATAGGGTCAGGGGGCGTGACCCCTTTGCCCTCAGCTTTATCTCTGGGCCCTCCCCGGGTCCTGGCACTTTACCTGCCTCCAGTCAACACCTGCTGTAGGAATGAGGAGCTGTCACTCAGGGAAGTAAGTGTGGAGAGCTGCCCAGACGCCCCAAAGAAAGCAGAGCAAGGAACATATTTGTACAGTGTCTCACAGGTACAGGAAAAGGTGTGGTTGAGAAGGGCTCAGATAAAGGGGATTTTGATGAAAGCCTCGGCTGAGTTACGTTTATGGTAGTGTGTGAGCAAAGTGTTTTGGAAATATTGAGTATAAGCCCATGACTGAGAATTCACAGCCAATTAGGAGAGAAAATACAATTTTCAAAATCTTGAATTTGCTAATCCAAATCGTATTGTGAGTTGATTATGTTTTCAGAGTTCAAATATCTAAACACAAACTTTGCTCAGCACTCTTTATTCTTGGTATGCAAGAGGTAAGAAAGTGTTGGAGCAAAAAACCAACCACCCACGGAGGGCCTTGTGTGAACCAGTGGAAGGGAAAATGATCTCAGCAGCCTCACCCAGAAAGGAAGGGAGCCAGGATTGGATTTTTCCAGGGACCCATTGCGGAAGATGGCCTTCGGAGTGCGTCTGGCCCTGGAGCGGTGCCCCCTCCTCTCTCTGTAGATGCTACCTACCCCCCCCATGGGTAGATTGGACTACACAACTTGTCTATGACTCAGCCGGGCTCCAAGCTGCTTTCTTCTCTCCTAAAAATCCAGATTTGGGTCTGTCCAGAGAGTGGGGCAGTCTCTGCTAGGGCTGAGATTGAAGAAACCTGTGCTTTATGGCTAAGGAACCACGGAAGTGACCGTTTCAGTTGTCAGGTCCAGTTGCACCAAGGTCCATCATGGTGACCATGTAACGTGCCCTCCCCTCAAACTCACCAGGTCAATGATAAAAGAAAGTTCAAGTTTGCATTTAGGGTCCCACTCGGCAGTAACAAGAGCCCTGCTTATTGTCCTAAGGGATGCAAACCAGCCAGCCCATGTCTCTTCTCAGGAGGCTGATAAGAAGGGGACGTCAGCCCTCAGCCCAGGAGGTGCGGTCCACTGCAGGAGCAGCATGGGGACACCCAGCAAGGTCAGTGGCCAAGCTTGACCTGACCAGTCTTCGCTCAGATCAAAGGTTTTCTCACGACCAAGAACTAGAGCGCAGTGAAATGGAGGACAGGTTAAGGTGAGTAGAATTCATCTTGGATGAACAGCCACAGAATTTCCATGGAAAGTATCCTTCAACAGGCCAGTTAGAAACGTCTGGGAGGAGAAAAGGTGTCTGAGGAGCTCAGCACTCTCGGGGATGGAGCCAGCCAGTCTGCGAACACGACTCAGGATGTGCGTTTTTTAGTGGCTTTATCTGTTTGTGGTAAGGAGAGATGCTTCAGCCTCTGTGGACCCTGGGAAGAGAGAGGGAGTTGCCAAAAAGAGTGTGTGGGTGTGAGGTCATGTTTAGGTCAGGGGGGGGGCTGCTGCATTTTTCTCAGGCTGGCCTGACAACAGGGCCAAGTGCTAAGAGGTGTGGAGCTGGGCCAAGCCCTCCCAGCCTGAGGGAGGCCCCCCCAGGCCCCTCCCAGGCCCCTCCCAGGTCCCCCCAGGGCTTCCCTAGGCCCCTCCCAGGCCCCTCCCAGGCCCCTCCCAGCCCCCCCCACCCAGGCCCCCCAGGCAGGCAGCAGGACTGGGCCTTGTGCTCTTGTGCTGTAGACTGCTCGCTCCACTCAGTGCTCACCCCTGGAAACTCCTTCAGAGGAGACAAGGACTTTTATTCCATGGCTAGACATAAGCTCAAAAAGTTTCTGGGAAGAAAAGGAGAGACTCCAGGTAACATGGAGTACATGATTTTCCTCTTCTTATTCCTGAGAAAGGGTCTTGGAAGACCGACAATCTTTACGAAAGATTTACACACAAATGCATGTGTGATGTCAAACCTAAACAGCCAAGGAAACTGATTTCATTCAGGCCCGAGCAACAGAGAACACGCCCCAGATCTGGAGGGCAGGTCCCAGCACGGAGCAGTGGCTCTGCGGTAACTCTCAGGGGAGAGAAGACAGGTGGCAGGTTGCAGGTAGGGTGGCTTATTGTTGGGACCACTTACAATCAGGGAACATCTCCAGATGCTTCTCAGGAGGCGTTTATCTCTGTGTCTAGCTAATTTCAGAGGGAACGAGCAATTCTAACCTCGTCTAATTGTTAATGAGACCAAGAATGCGGGGCTGGGGCCTGGGTCTGGCCTTTCAGCATGTTCAGGTCAGCGCTGGGCCTTGCCTTGGTCAGGGGACAGTGGGAGAGGAGCCAGGGGCGTCTCCTCTAAGTGGTGTGGCCAGGGCGGTCCCCTGCAGAAAAACCCTCACACAACATGAAGGGGGCGGCGTGGAGAACAGGAGTCAGCTGGTATTACATGACTGCCGTTTCCCAGGAGTGCAGGGCTCAGGTGACGTTCAGTGTTGTTAGTGAAAGCATCTGTCTACGGAAAGGTTCAAGAACGGTGGGTTACTGTGAGATTTTCTTGGTTCCTGAATCCCGGGAAGAAGAGTGGATCCCATATACAGAAGAGAGGGCTGGATGTGGGAGGGCGTGGAACATCTGAAACTGCCCCTGGAATGTGCTTACTCGCCTGACCCCTGGCACTGCCCGCCAACTAGAAAGACTCTGTGGTACTTGCCATAAAGTTATGAAATGCGCTTGTGTGCACACACGCACACACCTTAATTTTCATTCCTTAATGGTGGATCTGATGAATAAGACTAGGTCAGAGAGGCACCTTACGATGTTGAAATGAAATTATAACTAGTCAGTTGTTGAAAGAGTATTATCAAAATAAAGAACTTCCAAAAAGCAATGTCAATAACTTTAAGGTAGCAAAAAGACAGCAAAACTCCCAAAGATATACCAACTCTCCAAGACTCTTGGGCATTTCAGTAAATAATTTTATGGAGTGAGACACTCACAGAATGTTAAAATTCACAGATCCAGGCTTCCTCTCATTTGGTATGCATTCCAACCTCATAACAAAGTTCAAGCACATTTTACTAAATCCAGCAAATATTGACTGAATGCTAAGTTCAAACACAGAGCTGCAGAAAGAAGTCTGTTTCCCGAAGCGTCCTTGCTGCCGGCGCGTGTCCCCACAACTTCCTGGTGCCAGTGGTGACAGAACCCAGTCCAGGCTGTCTTCACAGCACCGGAGGTGACAGAACCCGGCCCAGGCTCTCCTTACGGCCCCGGGGATGGGGTCAGGCTTCTGGGGAGGGGCACGATGCTTTCAGTCACTAGTGAACCTTCTACTCCATGCGGGCAAACACTACCTAAAGACAATAGAAATAAAAACAAAATGATAACAGAGAAAAAAAGATTATACATACCATACCCCTTACCCCTCGCTTTCATTTACCACTAGCATTTCAAACTAAATTTATTTTAACGTTTGTTCCCCCTATTATTTATTTTTATTCCATATGTTCTACTCTTCTGTTGATATGGTAGATAAAAGGAGCATCAGACACAAGGTTTTCACCATCACACAGTCACACTGTGAAAGCTATATCATTATTCAATCATCATCAAGAAACATGGCTACTGGAACACAGCTCTACATTTTCAGGCAGCTCCCTCCAGCCTCTCCACTACATCTTGAACAGCAAGGTGATATCTACTTAATGCGTAAGAATAACCTCCAGGATAGCCTCTCGACTCTGTTTGGAATCTCTCAGCCATTGACACTTTGTCTCATTTTACTCTTCCCCCTTTTGGTCGAGAAGGTTCTCTCAGTCTCTTGATTTTAATTCTCAGCTCATTCTAGGGTTTTTCTCAGTCCTTTGATGCTGAGTCTCAGCTCATTCCAGGATCTTTGTCCCACGTTGCCAGGAAGGTCCACACCCCTGGGAGTCATGTCCCACGCAGAGAGGGGGAGGGTGGTGAGACTGCTCATCATATTGGCTGGAGAGGGAGGCCACATCTGAGCAACAAAAGAGGCTCTCTTGGGGGTGACTCTTAGGCCTAAATTTTAAGTAGACTTGACCTATCTTTTGTGGGGTTAAGTTTCATATGAATAAATCCCAAGACTGGGTGCTCAGCCTATAGCTTTGGTTGTCCACACTGCTTGTGAGAATATCAAGAATTCAACTTGGGGAAGTTGAATTTCTCCCCACTCTCACCATTCCCCGAGGGAGGCTTGCAAATTGTAGTTCCTCTTGTCTTCACTTTGAGATTATCTCAATTCTGGGGTAACAGGATAAATCCTACTAAACATTCAACTTTGGGTTCTAATGAATGCTTACTGGGTTCCATTTTTGTCATGTGCAGATGGAGGAGTGGATGGATTAAGTTCCCTGTTTCTAACTCCTGCTGGTCTCTGTTACCAATGATATATTCCAAGCTGATTCTCGAATGTCGGTTCACATCAGTGGGACCATACAGTATTTGTCCTTTAGTTTTGAGCTAGACTCACTCAGCATAATGTTCTCTAGGTCCATCCATGTTATTACATGCTTCATAAGTTTAGTCTGTCTTAAAGCTGCATAATATTCCATTGTAGGTATACGCCACAGTTTGTTTAGCCACTCGTCTGTTGATGGACATTTTGGCTGTTTCCATCTCTTTGCAATTGTAGATAATGCTGCTATAAACACTGGTGTGCAAATGTCCGTCTGTGTCTTTGCCCTTAAGTCCTTTGAGTAGATACCTAGCAGTGGTATTGCTGGGTCGTAATCCATTCTGCCATTCTATGTCTTTTGATTGGGAAATTCAGTCCATTAACTTTTAGTGTTATTACTGTTTGGATAATATTTTCCTCTACCATTTTGGCTTTTGTATTATATATATCATATCTGATTTTCCTTCTTTCTACACTTTAGTCCACACCTCTCTCTTCTGTCTTTTCGTATCTGACTCTAGTGCTCCCTTTAGTATTTCTTGCAGAGCTGGTCTCTTGGCCACAAATTCTCTCAGTGACTTTTTGTCTATAAATGTTTTAATTTCTCCTTCATTTTTGAAGGACATTTTTGCTGGATATAGGAGTCTTGGTTGGCAGTTTTTCTCTTTTAGTAATTTAAATATATCATCCCACTGTCTTCTAGCTGCCATGGTTTCTGCTGAGAAATCTACACATAGTCTTATTGGGTTTCCCTTGTATGTGACAGATTGTTTTTCTCTTGCTGCTTTCAAGATCCTCTCTTTCTCTTTGACCTCTGACATTCTAACTAGTAAATGTCTTGGAGAACGCCTATTTGGGTCTATTCTCTTTGGGGTGCGCTGCACTTCTTGGATCTGTAAATTTAGGTCTTTCATAAGAGTTGGGAAATTTTCAGTGATAATTTCTTCCATTAGTTTTTCTCCTCCTTTTCCCTTCTCTTCTCCTTCTGGGACACCCACAACACGTATATTTGTGCGCTTCATATTGTCATTCAGTTCCCTGATCCCCTGCTCAAGTTTTTCCATTCTTTTCCCTATAGTTTCTGTTTCTTTTTGGAATTCAGATGTTCCATCCTCCAGTTCACTAATTGTAGCTTCTGTCTCTTTAGATCTACCATTGTAGGTATCCATTGTTTTTTCCATTTTTTCTTCTTTGTCCTTCACTCCCATAAGTTCTGTGATTTGTTTTTTCAGATTTTCTATTTCTTCTTTTTGTTCAGCCCATGTCTTCTTCATGTCCTCCCTCAATTTACTGATTTGGTTTTTGAAGAGTTTTTCCATTTCTGTTCGTATATTCAGCATTAGTTGTCTCAGCTCCTGTATCTCATTTGAACTGTTGGTTTGTTCCTTTGACTGGGCCATATCTTCAATTTTCCGAGCGTCATCCATTGTTTTCTGCTGGTGTCTGGGCATTTGATCAGATTTCCCTGGGTGTGGGACCCAGCTGGTTGAAAGGTTTTTCTGTGAAATCTCTGGGCTCTGTTTTTCTTTTCCTGCCCAGTAGGTGGCGCTCGTGGCACTCGTCTGTCTGCGGGGCAGTCGGCCAGGGAAACCACGCGTGGAGGCAGGGGTCACTGGCCGCCACGGCTTGGGGGAGTGCCGGTCCAAATTGCCCAGCTGGCCTGAGACGCCAAGCGTGGCAGGAGGGCCCCGCTATCCAATGTTCCCAGTCAGACCGGGGAGCCACGTGCGTGGAGGGGACCCCAGTTGCCAGCTGCCCCTGCCGGGAAAACGCGCACCCCTCGGGTATCTCACCGCAGCGGATTCTCCCTGCCCGTTCAGCCGTTCCAGAATGGGGTACGCTGTCTTTTTGGTCTCTGTCGTGACTCCGGGAGCTGTTTCGTATTGTTTCTCTTTCTTTAGTTGCTTTTCTGGAGGAGGAACTAAGACCCGCGTCTTACTAAGCCGCCATCTTCTCCGGAAGTCCGTATTTATTTTCTTGATATCTCACACCATCTTCGTGCGCACAGAAGTCCTGATGCTCCCGGGAGGCTACCTGGCTCCGCAGAGATACACAGCAGGTTTTCAATAAATAGTTGCTGAATGAATGGATAGTCAACTCTTTAAAAGAGAAAAGAAACGCTGCAGTGTTAACCACTTAGAACTCAGGGCTGGGGAAGGGGAGAGAGGACAGAGAGCACAGCACCAAACGGCTGATGAGTAGGAAGGCTGGCAATGCGAGGTGCTGTTTTCATTTTGTCCAGAAAACGGAACCCAGGCCTTCCAGCTGGGTGTGGTGACTGCTTTCCCTCGGCCCCTGGGAAGATGCAGCTGATACCCCATCATTAGCTGAACGCCTGGGATTAGAAAATACGGGGGAGATTGGGGGTAGCTAACAGTTTTGCTTGTAGTGCCCACACAAAGCCCATTTTCCCAGAGTTCAGGGCTCAGACACAGGCTGGGACCCGGGAGGCCGGTTCACACACCCAGGCTTGCTGCCAGATCTGGGGCGTCAGAGGACATCCCACATGGCCTGTGTGATGCTCTGCGTGCCCAGAGCCCTCCCCGCAGTGAGCGCAGGGTGGCTTGGCCGGGGACGGCTGGCCGTGGACCTGCAGCCCGCTGGGCACACACCCCAGACCCTGGCGACGCCACGCGTGGGCACAGAACTCTCGTGAGTCACAATCCTGTCCAGTTCTCAGAGGATGTCACGGGCTTCATCCGAGGAGGGGGCACCCTCCACGCCTCCCCCGGCCTCGGCGACTGTGAAGAGGTGCCCGTGGGTGGGCGCGGGTGAGCAGTGTGTGGTCACCCACCCGAGCCGAGAGGGAGGGCAGCTGGCGGGGTAGGTCCAGAACAGGGGCCACGTCCAGCCAAGGGGACCCGCCCGGCCTTCGAGAGCAGTGCTGGAAACGTGGGGTCAGGCAAGGGAAGGGCCCAGCCCTGTGCACTTCTGTAAATAATTTTATAGAGTCAGACACTCACAGCATGTTACATCCCACAGATCCAGGCTTTCTCTCATTTGGTATGCATTTCAACCTCATAACAAAGTTCAAGCATATTTTACTAAATCCGTCAAATATTGACTGAATGCTAAGTTCAAACATGGAGCTGTGCTGAGGCGGGCTGAGGGCGAGGTGACGGCCACCCAGCCCTCTGCCAGGGGCACCCCGGTCCCCTCCGGCCCGACCAGGCACCGCCTAGGGGGAGTGGCTGCAGGATGCAGGGCAGGGGCAGGTGGCCGCTGTCTTACCCGTGGTGGCAGTTGTCCTACCAGCACCCGAGGATGGGCCCGTGGGCCAGCGGGCCCAGTTACAGCGCAGCGCAGTGCTGCTGGCAGCCTCGCGCCCCCCGCGCTCCTTGCACTGGTTTGTGTGCTTTATTTAGACTAAGCAGACAGAAAATTTATTGAGAACACATACGAGAGGACATGTGGGCACTCTGAAAGGCAGAGGTGAGAATGGCGAGAGGCCTTTGCGTTGTTTTTGTAAACCACTGGGGTTGGGGGGGGCTGTGCTTGAAAGAAGCATGAGGGTGGGGGAAGCTGGGGGGAACCATTCAGAAGACAAAAAGCACAGCTTAATAACAAAAATAAACTACCTAGAAATAAGGTTGTATTTTAGGTTACTTTTTAGAGTTCTTTGTAAGAAAAGTTCTTTATCAAAAGTATGTTTTCCTTTAAAAATCTCAATTCTTTTTAAAACTAAATGTCCTTTGTTTAAAAAAACATGGTAACAGTACATGGGTGCATCAACTAAAAAGCGAGCTTCCTTGTACCCTTTCTCCCAGCAATTCTATTGCATAGATAAGAATTTAGGTTTATATACTTTGAGATTCACTGTGTGTGTGTGTGTGTATGTGTGCACTTATGTTCAGATTCACACATATACCCACAGACGTACATAATTATGCACTAAAATGAGCTCAGACTATTTTAATGCTCTAAAACTAAGCAATCATTCTCAATGTCTTTATGAAATATTCTCACTTAATCACATCAAATATTTTTTCAGTGTATCTTTCTACAATTGACCAGAAAATCTTCCCAAAGAGAATTAAATCGCGCCAGCAGGAGCTGCTGTTGAGGGACCTATAATTCACAAACTAGATTTGCCACTTGCTAAAGCAGAGCCAAGCGTTGCACAATTTTTTCCCAGTATCCTATTTTGAGAGCCCGCCCTCCTTGCAACTGAAAGCAAATGAGGGAAACTCCTGTGTGTTCTGAAACGCGCTAAGATTCCAGAAGCCATTAGTGACTGGACCTAAGAAGGCCACAAACTAGGTAAAATCTCTTTAGGATGGTATTACTTAGTTTGGGGACAATATTCAAATTGTCTGGATGTTTGTGTTGTGAGAGCAAAAGTCGAAGACACTATCTTTGGAGATTGACCCATGCCATTTAACATCTCTGGCTTTGCTCACACGGAGAAAATAACCAATTAAAAAGTACCTCGATGGTCCCAACCCCTTCAGGTCACTCTCTTAGGCATTTGGCCTTCAGCTGTCCAAACGAAGTGCTGGTTTCCTCAGCCACCCACGGCCCCCGCTGGACCCTGCCCATCAAGAGAACTGCTTGTTCCCATTTGCTGGGGCTCCTCAAAATGGCCCTGCGAGGGGCAGAACTGGCCGTCCCGGTCTGCGAGGAGAGTCTATTCACCTGTGACCTGCGGACACAGGAACCCACCCTGCCCAGACCGGCGCTCACCTGCTGTAGTTTTCAGCACCTGAGCCTGTCTGGTTTCCCCGACTGCTCCGCCCGTTGCCGCCTGTCTCCTCCACTAGACTCCACAGCCTGTGTGCGTGGGGGCACAGCAGGGGCAGCCAGGTGGGACCCCCAGGGCCCAGGGGCGGGAGGACAGGTTGTAGGAGCTGCTGCTGGGCCTGGGCAGGGAGGCTGGGTGAGAAGGGGGTGGGAAGCATAAGGCATCCCCGGGGCGCCTCTGCATGCACCTCTGAAGCCGCAGTCCCGTGGGCTCTCCGTGGGAAAGCAGAACCCCTGGGGGATCTTCCGCCCCCAACTCACTCAGCTTTGCTGAACTGAGAGGAAAGGTGAAAGGAGCATCGAAAGGGACGCGCCCCAGGCCTCTGTGGTAGAGGACTGCCTGGTAGAGGGACTGCCTGGCAGAGGACTGCCTGGTGGAGGGACTGCCTGGGGGAGGGACTGCCTGGTGGAGGACTGCCTGGGGGAGGACTGCCTGGGGGAGGACTGCCTGGTGGAGGACTGACTGGTAGGGGACTTCCTGGCGGAGGAATACCTAGTAGAGGACTGCCTGGTGGAGGACTGCCTGATATAGGACTGCCTGGCGGAGAACTGCCTGATATAGGACTGCCTGATGGAGGGACTGCCTGATAGAGGACTGCCTGATAGAGGGACTGCCTGGCAGAGGACTACCTGGTAGAGGGACTGCCTGGCAGAGGACTGCCTGGTGGAGGACTGCCTGATAGAGGACTGCCTGGTGGAGGACTGACTGGTAGGGGACTTCCTGGCGGAGGAATACCTAGTAGAGGACTGCCTGGCGGAGGACTGCTTGATATAGGACTGCCTGATGGAGGGACTGCCTGATAGAGGACTGCCTGATAGAGGGACTGCCTGGCAGAGGACTACCTGGTAGAGGGACTGCCTGGCAGAGGACTGCCTGGTGGAGGACTGCCTGATAGAGGACTGCCTGGTGGAGGACTGCCTGGTGAGGACTGCCTGGTGGAGGACTGCCTGATAGAGGACTGTCTGATAGGGGACTGCCTGGTGGAGGACTGCCTAGGGGAGGATTGCCTGGTGGAGGGACTGCCTGGCAGAGGACTGCCTGGTAGAGGGACTGCCTGGTGGAGGGACTGACTGGCAGACGACTGCCTGGTGAGGACTGCCTGGTGGAGGACAGCCTGATAGAGGACTGCCTGGTGGAGGACTCACTGGTAGGGGACTTCCTGGCAGAGGACTACCTAGTAGAGGACTGCCTGGTGGAGGACTGCCTGGCAGAGGACTGCCTGACAGAAGACTGCCTGACAGGGGACTGCCTGGTGGAGGACTGCCTAGGGGAGGACTGCCTGGTGGAGGGACTGCCTGGCGGAGGACTACCTGGTAGAGGGACTGCCTGGCGGAGGACTGCCTGGTGAGGACTGCCTGATAGGGGACTGCCTAGTGGAGGACTGCCTGGCGGAGGACTGCCTGGCGGAGGACTGCCTGGCGGAGGACTGCCTGGTGAGGACTGCCTGATAGAGGACTGCCTGATAGAGGACTACCTGGAGGGGGACTGCCTGGTGGAGGACTGCCTGGTGGTAGACTGCCTGCTGGGTCAGAGGCCAGGGAACCAGGATTCCCCTACTCCTCAGAATGTCAAGGCCCCAGATGCCACCAGCTTAGACCCCAGGGTGAAGAACAGCCTCTCCAGCCAGAAAAGCGGTTCCCAGGCACCACAGAGTCCCTTAGGGTCCACAAGGATGGGGGGGGGGGTGAGAAGCCTGGGGCTTGGACTCTGTACAGTCCTGGAGCCTTTTCCGGCCCCCTGAGGGGAGATGGCCTTTGGAGGGCCGCCCCTGAGAAGGGCTGAAAAGGAGCTCAACAGTCTCGCAGTCAGATGTCCAGAAATCGGTTCTCCTGGCCCCTCAGCCGGGGAAAGGGCCGGCCAGGGCACCCCGCCCCAGGAGCGCACCCTTCAGGTCTGCCCGTCTCACCTGGGCCTGGGCTCCAGCATTAGGCCACTGGGAACATTTGCTCGGAGAAAAGGCATCAGGAGCCACACATGTGTTAATAGAAATTCTTCCCCTATTTTTTTCAAAGTAAGAGATTCCTAAAGTAGACAATCATTTGCTCCACTCCCTCTACTTTTTTCATCTTTGTGTAGATTTTTTAAGTGTGCAATTAATGATATGGACAAATTTGAATGTATTTGATGTTACTTTTATTGAGATGCCAGATTTAAATGTCAAGAACCTTGATATTAATTTGCTCACATGAGTACTTTCTTTAAAAGAGCAAACCACTGATTAGCCTTTCTTTAAATTAAGAGCCGTCTTTAACTTCTTAGCAGGAGACTTAATGATTTTTAAAATATGACTATATAGCACTCAAAACCTGTAAGTCTTGTGAATTCAGCAGTAGCAGGACAGTGACATCTAGCGGCTTTTAAAATCACTTACGTTGCTAAACGTCGTGTGGTTCTCTAGAATATTCGTTCTTCCAGAGACACGCCAAGCATTTTACTATCCAGTAAGTGATCCCAGGTTTGTGCAGGTCTGCAGGGCGTGTCTTTTCTCAGTTAATGTGCTGCAGAAGCTAAATGTAAAGAGTGAAATTATTACTGATGGATTTTGAGCTGTTTATACCTAAATCTTTACCATTTGAAGAGCAGCCCTGGTTCAGGGTTCCTCATCCCACATCACAGCTAAACCATCCGAGTCCAGCAAGCTTTGCAGCTTCCAATCTTCCAGGCCACAGGCACAGCCGCAGGAATGTGCTCTTTGTAAGTCAGGTGATGACAGAGTCTGCATAACATAAGAGCACCCCTTAATTATGGGGAAACCACTGGGTGACTGTATCTAAAAATTACCCTAGTCATACTGACAATTTGGGAGTGGTGCTAGAACATATCTCTTTTAAGAAACATTTTGTCCTGCTGCAGAGCCCAGGCAGATTGTAAAATACAATGTTCATAAGCTTAAAAAGAAAAATTTCTTCTTCAGAAAAAGGGAGAGAACTAGAAGGAAAAAATAAAAAAGGAGACTTGCTAAAAGCACTTATTTCAGTAAAGAATTCCAAGCTAAAAGGACAGTGATACTGACCGATATATGTGACTTAGAAGGAAACAGACCTCCAAAGTTTTGCTATGTTGTGTTTTGCACAAGCAGAAAGCTCTTTAGGACACGCAGACTGACCATGGAAGGAGTCAGACATAGTAGCTGCTGGAGGTTCTCTCCAGAGCCAGGTAGCAAATCTTAGATAGTTTGGGCAAGTTTTGCAGCCAAGGAAGAAGAGACAGAGGAGAGAAGAAGAAATCAAGTCTAATTTCTAGTATCAAAATGCAAGTAACTTGTGGGTAATTATAGACAGGCCAGAATTGAAGTAAGTTAAAACACTACTGAAAATAAGTTTTGGAGTCAGAGTTCATTAATTGATAAGTTTAATATTAAAAAGTTCATCTTATGCTAGGTATTCTCTTTCTTATATATAGCTTTTCCCCCCCTTCTTTCTTTAAATATAGCTCCAGCTGGTATTTTCTCTCAAAGTTAAAATGTCACCTTAAATCAACTGACACTAATTGGTGGCTAATGCGTCAGGGGCTGCTCCAGGGGCTTTCATGTGTAGTGCCTTATGCCATGTTTGCAAACCTCCCTTTTCACAAGGAAGTTGAGATTCAGACGATGATGTGGCCCCCCAAGGCTAAGCAGCTGCAGGAGTAGGTGTGACCCTACAGCTCTCCTCTGCCTTCTCGGTCAGGACCCCTCACCCTACACCAGACTGCTCGGCTGGGCTCACCTCTGTGTAGGGTGCGTCGTGGTTAGACAATGTATTTTATTTGCAGACTTCATTATTTTCCTATTTTTCTTGCTTATCAGCCATGAGATTTGGGGCAGGTTATTCAAAGCTCTAGATCTGTGCTGTCCAATACCTATGTGGTTCTTTGAATTTATTGGAATTAAGCACATGAAACAATGCTCAGCATCATTGGTCATCCGGGAAATACAAATCAAAACTATAATGAGATAGCGCTTCACATCCACTCAGATGGCTATTACTAAAACAACAGAAAATGATGAGTTGACGAGGATTTGGAGAAAGAGGCGCGCAGTTATACACTGCAGGGGGCACTGCAGAATGGAGCAGCCACGGTGGAAACGGTTTGGCGGTTCCTCGGAAAGTTAAAAGTAGAATTACCATACCACCCAGCCAAACCACACTCAGTGTGCACCCAGAGGAACTGAAGGCCGTGTTCTGAGCAGTGCTATTCCTGGCCCAAGGTGCAAGCAGCCAAGTGTTCATCAGCGGCTGCTCATTTGTAAGAAATGCAGTGTATCTGTGCAATGGAATGGTACTCAGCCGTGAAAAGGAATGACGTTCTCACACATGCTGCTAGACGGGTGAGCCCTGGAAACACTGTGCTGCATGACATAAGCCAGACACAAAAAAGACAAATACTGTATGATCTCACTTGTATGAAATGCCTCGATGGAGCAGACTTCATAGAAATATATGGTGGTTTTCAGGTTTCCTGGGGCGGAGGTGGAGAGCAAGTCATAGCTTAATACACGAAGAGTTTCTATGTGAGGTCATGAAAAAGTGGGTAAGAGTTACTGCCCATAGTATCAGGTAATTAATACTGCCGAATTGTCTACTTGAATGTGGTTACAATGGGAAATGCTGAGTTGTATATTTATTACTACAATAAAAAGTTAAAAAAAAAAAAGGAAATTATTGTCCTGAAGATAAGAAATAAGACTTCTGCAATCCAAAATGTAAAGCCTGTAGAATGGACCTGGACTTAAAAAATAGTAAGAAATGCAATTTGAATTCAGATCCTCAGTCCCACTAGCCACCCTGCAAGTATATGGCCGTATGGGGCTGGTGGCCTCGGTACCAGGCAGGGCAGGAAGTGCTGCTGGCGGGTGCTGCTCAGACCTGGAGGGAAAAATCACTGAAATTTTCTGAAGTTCCGTTTCTGGTCTTTTAATGGGCCTGTGAATTCTAATGATAATAATTATCACAGCACTAATTTTCCACGGTGAAATTGTTGTGGGGTAAAATGAGCTGATGCCTGGGAACGTGCTTTCAGTTTGTTAAGTACTATGCTCGGATCTTTTTTTTAATTGCAGTGTTGTAAAATTGCATGGTCTTTGAGATACTAAGACTTTAACCCCTGGATTTTATAATCATGTTAACTGTTTCCTAGACGTGGAACCATGTAGCTTAGAGCTGACATTTATGCTTTGCTCTTTAAAATGAAGTGCAGTCTGTGTTCTGTGCCATGTGGAAGGCACTAGTTATTAAAACACATATATACACTCACATATGTATATATATTTAATATTAAATGATCACTTAGCTAGTAAGCATATCTAGTAAATATTAAGATAGAAAAAAAAATACAATCATAGGCACACTGATAAAAGGCCCAGTCTTTGCCACTTAACAAAGGGGCTGTGGATTATCGAGAGAGTGAATGAATAACTGCACTCGCCCTGCTTTGTGGGTGTCAGTGATAAAAAGCTCATTAACCAGCGACAGCACCAATGAGCAGTACAGCTTAACCCAGGTGAGAGAATGTGACTTCTCATTGCAGGTGGTTTCTCTGCACCCACATTTGGCTCTTTCAGGGAGCCACAGATCTCTGTGCCTGCTGACGGTTGCCGCCTCTAGCCAGCGCAATGGATAGAAGCCTGAAGAATGTTCTGGTGCTTTCCTTTGGATTTCTCCTTCTCTTCACTGCCTATGGGGGTCTGCAGAGTCTGCAGGTAAGCGACAGTTGTCTTAACTTTTCTTGACCTCCGCAAACGCCCAGAGTCACAAGAAGATGATGATGATGCTTTATCCAAAAACCGCTTCTCCAGCCCTCGCCATCCTCTCGTAAGCAGTGGTTTCCGCACAGTCTAGTCCGTCCCACCCACACGGTCATGAGGATGACAGCCGCGTAGCATTCACCCTCGGCCGGGAGAGTGCGGTCAGGTCAGTGACTGGCCACACGCTTTCTGTGCCTTTGGGAGGTTAGGACAAGAATCACTGTGAACCGTGTGGTTTGATGTGCTTGGCGTGGCGATCAGATGCCAGCATGTGAGTTACTTTCCCCGCGCTGTGTCAGGGCCGAGCTGCCCTACACAAAGTGCTCTCTTTATATTCTGAGCCCTTAAGACATCCTTTTCCCTTCGGGCCTAGGAGCACAGAGGCTGGAAGACTTTCTTTAGAGAGACTGTGACAGGTCATGACTTCCCAAGGGGCTTACACCTGACGACCTGATGTCTGGCATTTCTCTGTGGCATAAAACCCCCAGGGAATTCCAAGGGGGTCAGGCAGCAGGCGCTTCCTGGGGCAGGGACTCATCCATGGGTCCCTGGATGCCTAAGGGGCTGTCACTTAAAACATTTCTAGAGCTTCTGCAGATAAGTTAATAAGGTTTGTCCACCAAGGACAAGAACTGGACACCTACTGCATATGCCATTTTGAATATAGCTGGCAGCCTTTATAGCAGGCAGGACAGAAAGTTCTGTTGGCCGGCACTGCTCAGACCTGGAGGAAAAATCGCTGAAATTTTCTGAAGCTCCCGTCTTTTAATGGGAAACTGTGTCGAATCATGTAAGAGTACCCAGGGGACTTGGAATCAAAGGTGCAATGATGCGGGAGAGACACCCACTTCCTGTCCTTGCTGTTACAGTTCAAATACTTTGGGCTTTTCAGTTACCAAAGAAGCTCAAATTCAGCCTCAGATTCCCCATGACATGTTTTCTGCCCTGAGCCCCTAATCCATTTTGTTTCTAATTAGGCTTACAGAGAATGGAATTATAACCAACAGGATTATTTTTGTTAGTTTTGAAAGGAAGCATGGGCTCCTTTTTTGTCATTATATTTCATAACTTTGGGAGGCATTGCCTCCTCCAGAGCCCTGTGATATGGTTTTTTAAAACCTAGTGTGTAAGGACCCCCTTATTCAGGAAAGCTAGATTGAGTTGTGGTATGTGCAATATGTACTGACGGGAAGAATCTCCTGAGGCTGTGAACCAGTCTCTAACACTCTTCCTTTTAAAAGCTTGGCCCGCAGAAGGAAATCCTGGCTGGCTGTACTGTCAGCGACAGGCAGGACAGATTATCCCTGGTTAGGAAACTGGAAATGATGGGAGTCAGAATTCTTAGGAAGCAGTCACTGTGCATCTGCAGCTGCTCAGCATTCTGACTGCAAATCAGTCTCTGGTCTGGAAGTTGCAGGAAGGAAAGGCTTAGAACCTGCCCTGCATCCCTTCCCTCCAGCAGTGACCACAGGATGCCAGGTCTGCAGATGCATGCAGCAGGCAACCACCCGCTCCCACGCAGGAATCATTCCACTGGTGCTCGGGGCGTGCTCCCGGCTGGGAGGATGTCAGAGCAGAGCTGAGAGGCTCAGCCCCGTTCACAGCCAGGCCTTCCCCCTTTCCTCCCTGCACTCCGGGAGGAGGGGCACCTGCTGCTATTGGATTTTCTCTTTTGTAATGTCTTATTTATTTGCTTTTGAGTTTGATTGCTTCTTCCTCAAAAGACTGGAGATGTGAGAGAACCAGGCCTCCAACTATGGCGTGATTCCAGGGCCTGCAGCAACCCTAGCCACTCACCCACTCCACCCTCAGCCCAGCCCTAATACCAACCATATCATCTTGCCTATTGATCTAGAATTTATAAACAGGTATTAACTGGCTTAGTTGTCTGTATTAGTCAGAACTGGCGAAAGGAAAAAAAAACAAAAACAGAATGCAATGGCATGGATAGAACTGGCTTTGGGAATGGCTGAAGCCAAGCAATGTTGGAGGACTCCTCTCTCCGTTGTCTGGCTCTGCTTTCACCCAGTGCCTTCATTCTCGTGCCCAGAAGTGGTGGTAGAGATGGGCACATGCCCTCAGCTCTTCCTCCTACTCCACCCGCTCAGCCAGCCCTGCAGACAGGCAGGGCCTCGTCCCCGCAGGCTCCTCCCTGGCCTGGCTTGGCCGCTGTGTCTGCCCCTACATCCCAAACCGTCACCCACACTCCCCTCCCCCACAGCAAGCTCCCCCGCTCCCTCTTTTCGGCTACTGAACCCCACTCATCATTCGTGCTCAGCTTAGAGGTCGTGTCTTCTGCCCCTTCCCTCACACCCTTGCATCCCTCGCCTATGCGTGCTGTGTTGTAGCGGGTGACACATCAGGCTGTACTTGCCTGTCCATCTCTGTCCACCTCCACCATCTGTGAGCTCCAGGAGGGCAGGACTGTCCCCACCTCGGCCATTGCCACCTCTCCAGGGTCTGACACAGTGCTTGATACAAAGAAAGAGCTCAGTGCATAGTTGTGAAACCAGCAACCGTGCATGTTAATCTCCTGTTTAAAACTCCCAGTGACTCCCCAGGCTTACAGATACAATCAGTTCCCCAGTGCCTGGTGTCCAAGGCACTGTTTCCAGCCTCATTTCAGTAAAAGCTGCAAGCAGCTCTGGCCAAAGCAACTGAATTTTCCACAGTCTCTCATCTATGTCAATGCACCCCTAAAGCACTCTTTCTCTATGAGTTCCCCTTTTCATCCTTCAGACCTCCTTTAGCCTTCCTTCCCTCTAGAAGGCCTCACGGATTCCACCAGGCTGGCATCCGTGAGCCTCCAGGAGCCCCTCTGCTGGCACACTCTCAGCGCTGGCTCATCTGTAAGCTCCTTCAGGGTAGTGGCTGTTTTAATTCTCTTTGTTTCCCTAGAACCCAGCACAGAGCCTCCTGCAGCCAGCACTTAACTTCTCTGCTAAATGAGCCACGACTCTTTATGCAAAAAGCTCTTACTAAGTTAGCAGGCACATACTTATCCTTTTATCCAATACGTACAAGCACTGGTGTTCGAACATGATTATTCACGTAGAACAAGACATCTGCTTTTATACTTTGGTTTCCTCTTTAGATACCCAAATCAGTCTTCCTTTTCAATGGTTTGCATTTAAACTAAATTGTTAATGACAACTATGACTGCAGCAGCACTGTGGGTGGGATAGAAATTCCAGTGAGGAGAAAGGCTGTGTTTCATTAATACACAAAAAAGCCAGCTTATTATTTAACACACGAGTAATCAACATGAGTATTAAAAAAATACAGGCTCAGATTTATCTCTGACTCCACCCATATCACTAGAGTAATAAACAGCAATTTCCAGGTAACCATGATGTCAGCAGAGAGTGCTCAGTTTCCACCCTCCAACCAGAATTCAGAATTTTTATGGGACTAGCCATTCTTGCTTTCAATTTTCATTCATCAACAAATATTAAGTGCTGCTTTGGGCAAGGTGTCAGGGCAGATTAAAAAGAGCAAAATATTTTCCTTGCTTTCTAGGGGATTATAACCCAGTTGGGGCGACAACGGGTGGTATGCACTAGACATCAGGGGGTTGGGTGAGGGAAAAGTATCTAAACACAGTCAAGGCCTCCACGTACTGGAGGAGTCGGGAGGGGCCTTTGGGAAGAGGCAACCCTTGATCTGCGCCTTGGACATGTGCCCGAGGAGTCAGGAAGGAGAAGATAAGAACTGGAAGGGCGTGGAGAAGGGTGGAGAGAAGGGCCTGGAGCAGCTGGAGCCAGGCTGGCTTTTACTCAGTTTAAAGAGTTTTGGTTCTACGTGGTGGGAAAGGGAAGATGGGGTGAAAGGAAGGTTCTGGGAGGTTGACTCCAGCAGCACGTGTGGGCCCTTCCGCAGGGCACCGTCTTGTCGGGGAGGTGGGGCGGGAAGGCATTTCACTAGTGCAGGCGACAGAGGCCCTGACGTTAAGTCACAGAGTCTGGGCCGGGCGGGGCCCCCCAAGCACGCGCCCCGTGGCACCCACCGGGCTGGCACCCTCTCCATCACAGACAGGGCAGCCGAGCCCGCACCTTAGCCGCAGGAGGGCAGTGAATGTGCACGCCTCGTTCCCGCGTTGGCGCGTTGTGGCGCTCAACCCATGGCGGGTGCGTGAGACACGGGCTCGCATTTCCTCCCGGGAGGGGCTCCCGGGGCGCCTAGCTGAGGCGGGGCCCGCGGGTCTCATGAACGGCCGACAGCTGCGGAGCTGGGTAAGCGGAAGGGGGTGGGGGGCGAAGGAAAACTAGGCAGGGCCCTTAGAGAAGACAAGCCGGCTGTGCTCATGAATGGAGAACTTCATCTCTGTCGTCTTCATTTTATCATTCCCCCCAACAAGTGAAATAAGAGGGGAAGAAATGATGCTGCGTCTTCTCTGACTGTCAGTGCCAAAGGCCCCACTGAGTACTCTCCCCAGCCTGGTTCTGGTCAGACCTCTTGGGCCTTTTGTTCACGTCTTACCAAGCTGTGCTAGCCCTCGGTTGACAAATAACAAAACAAGAATGTGAATTTTCACCCAGGGCATCTAAGAGGATCCCTGCTCCTCTGTGGAGAGGCCTTTACCCCTGCGGGGGCCTCTCCCCAACCCTGCAATTGTGGAGCCATGGAAGGCACGGGGGGCCCGGCCCGCTAGGCTGGCACTCCTCCCTGGGACCCCACGCGCTCCTTCCCCCCAATACCCACAAGCAGCGGCCCAGCATGCAGGTTCGCTTCCTCCTCCACCGTCTCTGTCCCCTGGCTGGGAAGGCTGCCGGTCGTCAGGGACCTGGGGTGGCCTGAGAAAATGCCCCAGAGCAAGCGCAAAGCCTTGTCCTCCCTCCTCGCTGTGGCTGAGCGGGCGCTTTGTGTCTCCAGAGCAGCCTGTACAGCGAGGAAGGCCTGGGCGTGACGGCACTCAGCACGCTGTACGGGGCCATCCTGCTGTCCTCCATGTTCCTCCCGCCCATCCTCATCAAGAAGTTCGGCTGCAAGTGGACCATCGCCGGCTCCATGTGCTGCTATGTGGCCTTCTACTTGGGCAACTTCTACGCCAGCTGGTAGGCAGCCTCGTGGCCTGGGCAGGGGGCTCGTGGCTGGGGCAGGGGGTTCGTGGCCGGGGCAGGGCTCCAGCTGGTAGGACACCCTGGCAGAAAGGGAAGGGGCCTTCCAGGGTCTGCTGCTCGGAACCGCCGATGAGTGTGTGCCTCAGGCTCACACCCGATCGCTGCCCGCTGCGTCCATGTTGAAAGCAGGCACAGTGTGCAGGTGCTTTCTTAGCCAGACAGTATCTTGACCCTCTTCCTGTCCTCTCCAGCCTGGACTTTTGTTCCCCGTGCTGGTCTTGGGCATCCTGCTGATTCACAGGAATCACACTGCATCGCTGTGCCGGGTGGCTGGCGCCTCCTCACTGCAGAGGCCCTGGCCTCTGGGAGCCCCCCAGACCTCACCTGGGGCACCTCTTCTTTGGGCTCCTTCCTATTTCTATTGTAAAGCTATGATCACGAGGATGGCACTACCAGTAGAGCTCTGTGAGTCGTTCTAGCCAATTCTTGCACCTGAGGTGGGGTGAGGACTCCCAGATCGACAGCCCATGGGTCAGGAATACGGGCCGTCTGGGGCCCTAACTCGTGACCGCTGCCTGAAGGGCAGTCTGGAGAGGAGACCCTGCCCCTGCGGGGTCCAGCCTGTCTCCAGGGAGAGCAGCAGGTGTTGAATTGGGTGCGTCTTGAAGTTGGTGCCAGAAGCTGTTGTGGAAGTTGTGGAGGGTTTCTGATAACCAAACACGGTCATAACCAGTATATCCTGAGTTATAACAAAGTGTTTCAAAAAGACGCTGCAGAGATGCGGAACAGGGGGTTGTAGACCCAGATGCTCTCCTGGTTTGGTCCCGGAAGCACCCACTCCCCTCGGACACGGTGGCTCTGGCCTCCCCGACCTCCGTGCTGACCACACGCTGTGCGACACATCTTACAACAGGCGCGAGGAGAGGCTCCCACCACGGTGGCCACGTTCTCGCTGCCCCTGGAGAGTCACCCTCATATCTTAGATTCTCCTCCTCGCTGAGAACCAGTCTCGGGGTTGGTCCCTCTCGGGGGGAGCCCCATCACAGCCCCCGGGTCTGCACTTCCATGGGGTCCCCTTACACTGACAGAATCCGCATTGGCACAGCTGAGTGCCACCCGCGGACCCTCCTCTCCTCCAGGGAGTCGGGCAGGGTGGGCAGCCCTGTTGGCTTGCTGGTGGGGCCGAGCCCCTGCCCCCTAAAGCTGCGGGTATGGCTGGCCCGTCCCTGTGGCCATGGGCATATGAGCTCCACGTGTGGTCCTGAGCGGCCGGCAGGAACTGAAGGCGTTCCCATCACTGGGAAATTCCGAGGATTCAAAGTGTGGCTTTGGGGCCGTGAGGACAAAGACCAGCCAGGGCCTTCACGGCGATGCGGATCGCCCCACAGACGCTTTCCACCACGCGGGGTCCCAGTTGAAGGGGGCAAAACAATTCAAATCACTTTGAATGAGAACCTTTAAAAATACACAGAACCCACCTCGCCTTTTCTGTCCTCATTAGCCAGTCTTCTAGTTGATCTAAATTCGGGGAAACTTCACCGGCATTGAACCCGAACCGGAAAGACGCTGTCATCCGAGTGCAGCCGTGACCCCCACAGCCCCACGGGTCCTGGATGGGATGCGTCCCGCGGGCAGGCCTGGCCCCTGCCCTCCCCGGGCGGTGAGGCGCGCGGCAGAGCCCGCAGGCCTGGAAGGGGCGTGGCATTCTCCCCCCGCCTGGAAGGGGTGTTGCGTTCTCCCCGCAGGTACACGCTGATCCCCACGTCCATCCTGCTGGGGCTCGGCGGCGCCCCGCTGTGGTCCGCGCAGTGCACGTACCTGACCATTATGGGCAACACGCAGGCGGCCAAGGTGGGGAAGCCTGGCCAGGCTATGGTCAGCCAGTACTTCGGCACCTTCTTCCTCATATTCCAGTCGTCGGGTGTGTGGGGCAACTTGATTTCGTCTCTGGTGTTTGGCCAGACACCCACGCAAGGTAAAAGGACAACTAGCGAGTAATTGTTTCAGAACGGAGCTGGGCTTCCCTCCCGGCCGCAGAGGGAGGGTCAGGGACCCATTTAAGGAGGGGTCTGCGTCCTGTCATTTCTTAAGGACATGGCTGTGCCAGAGTCCCTGACCCCAGGGCTCTCCCCTGGGGAAACGTGGGTGGTCTCAGGAGGGCCTGGTGGTGGCGTTGCCCTCCCCCCACCCCACGGCTGCTGCTGGGGCGCCTCTGCAAAGGGGCCCCGTGGGGAGACTCACGGCCACCACAAGGCGACGGATATCCATTGAGCCATTCTAGCAGCCAGGAAACTAAAACCATCAGAAAGAAAGAAAGTACATTAGAATGGTTCCAGGCATGCTGAGTTCTTTTTCTGATTCATCTATGCCCCGTTCTACTACCTTGGAAGTAAGCTAAAACTGTCTTAGGAATTGGCTCAACTGGTTTAGTTTCCCACTGAATTGATCCATCAACCTTTTTTTTCTTTGCATGGGCAGGCTCCGGGAAATGAACCCAGGTCTCTGGCATGGCAGGCGAGAATTCTGCCACTGAGCCACTGTTGCACTGCCCTAAAATATTATCCTTAAGATCACTTATCCCTTAACTCATTTGAACATTTGATGGCTGATGTCTGAACACAAGCTCTGTATGTGCCTGACCTTGCCCAGAGGTGGCTACGGGGCACACAGCTGTTTAATACACCAGGTGGTGTCTGTGCTAAGGAGATTAGCCAAGGGCAGAGGGATTAGATTGCTTCAATTCTACAAGAAAAAATCCATCCCAACTGTCCCGACTATTGTCAGGACTGTTTTTACTTCATCCTGGCCGTCGTCTGGCTACCCTACAGAAAATCCCACCTTGTGAACGCTCTGCAACCAAAACTCTCCTTCCTGTTATCTGCCTTTGATGTCATCACTTGCTAAGTGCATCTGAAGAAGGGAAAGACAAAGCGTTAGCATATACATCAGTTTTTACTCATTGTCACTGCCAGTGTCAGCACTAACACAACAGAAATTGGGATTAAATTTCAGTGTCTATAAAGGTTCTATGGAGCAAGGGAGTAGAGACATACTCTAGGTGGTCCCAGCACACAGAAGTTGGCAGCCAGAAGGCCTTTGGACAGCACTGCAGGATTTCTCACCCTTTTTATATCTCTGGCCTCTGTGATGCATTTTCATTCTGTATTTTGCATATCTCACAGGCCAAGATTTTGTAATATGAAAACAACAAAAACTGGATACTCTCTCTCACATGATATCTTTGCCCTTTCTCCAGAGATTCTAACATGTTTCTGACTAAGAATCATTGATGGTTCAAATTTAATTTTTAATGGCTAAGGAAACTAACATTCAAAAAGTTATTAAATATTCTGCCCAAGGTAGCGGAATTGGGTATAGATGAATCAGAAAAAGAACTCAGCATTCCCAGCAGCCATTCTAATGTACTTTCCTTATGACTGCTTTAGTTTCCCAGGCTGCCTGAAGCAATCACCATGAAATGGTTCAGCTTGACCAGGGGGAATTCATTAGCTTACAGTTTGGAAGCAGTGAAAATGCCCCAATCAGGGCATTGTTGAGGCAATGCTTTCTTCCTGAAGACCAGCTGCCCGCAATCCTGGTCTTCTGTGCCACATGGCCAGGCACATGGGGGTGGCCGCTGGGTTCTCCCTTCTCTTCTCGGTCTCATTGCTTCTGGCCTCTTGCTTCCATGGCTTTCTTCTCCCTTCGTCTGAATTCCATTCTCTTAAAGATGACTCCAGTAATAGGATTAAGACCCATCACGAACAAGGTAAGTCTCACCTTAGCTGAAGTGACCTCATCTAAAGGTCCCACCTGCAGCAGGTTCACCCACACTGGAGTGGATTAACTTCAAGAATATGCTTTTCCAGGGTGCAGCTTCCAACCATCACAATGATTAATTTTCAAAGTTGAAAATTTTCAGTTGTGTCAGAAAAATAATATAACAAGTTTCTGACCCTTATTCCACATTTATTCTTTGAATCTTTGCAGAAAACTAATTGCATTCTCCGCCTTCTGGGCAAAGTGTCTAAAAAGCAAGTAAGCCAACATGCTCCTGAGAGTGAACGCGTCCCGAGGCACTTGGTCAGGCACACCTGTGTCTCCTGGCATTGCCCTACGAGATGGCTTGCCTTTGGAGTGTCTACTCCTCCCTGAGGGTAGTCCCACCTCTCAGGTACCCATGTCTCACCTGCCTGCTTCCAACTTCACAGGGCCCATATCCGAGGAGCAGCTTGAATTCTGTGGGGCCAGTGACTGCATGAATGCCACCCTGCCCACCAACAGCACCCAGCGCCCATCCCAGGAGTTAATCTACACCCTCCTTGGCATCTACACGGGTACGTGTGCTACCAAACCCCAGGCACAAGAAGGCCCAAGCAAAGCAAACCCCTTACCGCCTTCCTGTGCTGACAACAAACCATTTACCTTAACACATAAATAGTCTTTCTTCTTCTGTGTTGGACTGGACTGGACTCAGGTATTTTCTAGGCAACAAATGTAGGAGACCAGTGCTGGGCTAATAAAGTTTCTATGATCATGGAGGTAGTCTACAGCTGCACAATCCGATAGGGTAACCATTAGGCATATATGGCTAGATAAAGTTAATTGAACTGAATTTAGTTGCTTTAAAACGCAGCTCCTCAGTCACAGGAGCCACCTGTCACGTGCTCAGATGCCTCTTGTCGCTGGCGGCATAGTGCATGCTGCAACAGCACACTGTGACATTGATGGACTGACCTTGAACATCCACAATGCCTGTAAATTGTCGTTTATCTGAAGCATTTGAATGGCTGCTGCTGAGCAGCTGGCCTGGAGGAGTGGGTCTGTCCCCCACACACGGCCATTCGTGGATCAGTGAAGCCCCATGTTCTCCATTCCTAGTCAGCACTATAGCTGAAGGCACACAAATGCTAGAGGTTCATGGGAAAATGGTTACCCCTAGGAAGTTGATTGTCATAATGATTCTTATCCTGAGAAGTTTATTGTAGTGGCAAAATTTATATTAAGGCTTTGTAAATGGCTTTACTCTTACACTGATAGATTTATTACTACTTTCTTGAAGGGGATATCTTTAAGGAAGTTTTTTTTTTTTATGTTTTCATGTCATTCTAGAATGTTGGAATTCATAAGGGTCTTGAGATGTATCCTTCTTAAATATCAAGGGTCTCATATACGTCAGATTTTGTGAAACTGAGTCTAGCATTCTACTGGGAATTATAGGTTAGAAAATCAGCCTGCATTGCTGAGTTTCGTCTTCATGGTGAGATCAATACCTGAGTCACAAAGTCACTTGTGAGTCGGAGGTACCTGGTGAACACGTGAGAGAGCTGCTCGAACCTGCCAAAGCGTATCTGGCACGACCTAGCGTGTGTCCAGCAAAGTGCCAGGCCTTCCGGGGTCTAGGAACTAATAGGACAAGGACCTCCTTTCAGCATGTGGGAGACTAGTAGAGGAAACAAACACACTCAGCTAAACAAAATCTGATATAAGTGTTTGGAACAGTATTCCCAGGTGACCTTTAATTGCATCTTCCTGGGAAGTTGGGTTCTAGGAAAGCTTTGAAGAGGGGGTGGAAACCGAGCTGCTCCTGAAGGATTTCAGCAGGCAGCGTCAAGGTGGAAGAGGGAGAGGGCCCCGAGGACACCGGAGGTGGAGGTGGGGGGAAGGATCCATGCCACAGCACAGAAAAGCCCCAAGAGGCTCAAGGTTCCTGGAAGGCAAGGTGGGGTGGACGGGACAGAGGGCATGGAGGACCCAGAGGAGAGGTTAGTGGGGTCACGGACTAGTTACATCCAGCTTCAAACCACCACCCCATTTTGCAGACAGCGTACAAGAAGGCTGGATGTGGGCAGCGCGTGGCTCCTGTACCCACTAGGAAACCATGCTCCACAGCGACGCGCGAGCCGACTGCCTTTGTTCCCACAAAGCCTCCTGCTGACTACGAAACCATATCAGACAGGGTGCCTGGAACTAAGTAAAGAGGCCAGATAATTCAAATCCTCTTTGAAGGATGACGGTCCAGGCTATTAGACCAAGGAATAAGTCATTAAAAACTGCTCTGAAAGTTTCTAATCGTCACCAGGAGAAAAGGGAAAGATTGTTGCTACTCCAGAATTAATCTGTGGTACCCAAACACTATCATTTCCACTACCACACAGCAGAAAAAGAGCAGAGATATAAGGATATCACAAAGGGCACTTAAAATCATTAAGGGAAGGAAAGGGCTTCTGTGTGAAGAAAAAGAGAAGATGGACATTCGTTCCCAGAATAGAGGAAAGAAGGTTTATCAAATAATGTAGTGTGTGGATTGTAGAGACAGAGACTTAGTCATTAAATTTTGAAATATTAGAAGTAAGCGATAGCCCTTCAGGGGTGAAATGAATTGCCTTCTTTTTTTTTTTTTTTTCTATGTGAGTATCCTGTTATTACAGCACCACTTGTGGAATTATTTTATTTGTTTTTCTTTGTTTTTTGGGAAGTGCGTGGACCAGGAATTGAACCTGGGTCTCTCACATGGTATGCAAGAATTCTACCCCTGAACCACCCTTACACCCCCCAATAGCTTTCTTTTAAATGTATTTGCACAGATTACCAATTCACACAGCTCAGATGTAAATATTGTAAAAGGTCATGTAATGAAAAGTCTCCTCTCATTTCTGTCCCTCAGCAGCTCAGTTCTCCGCCCCATGTAGACAACCCATGTCTTCATTCCTTGCACATGTATTTGGAGATAGTTAATGTATATATAAACAAGCATATGCTCATATTCCTTCTCATTAAAAACAGATGGGGCGGACCACAGTGGCTCAGTGCACAGTTCTCGCCTGCCATGCCGGAGACCTGGGTTTGATTTCTGGTGCCTGCCCATGCAAAAAAAACAAAAACAAATGGGAGCACACAAGACATACTGGTCTGCACCTTGTGTCTTTTTTTTCACTTAACCATTTATCCTGGAGGAATTTTTCTTCTTAGTATATAAAAGAGCTTCTTTTTTACTTGTTTCAAATGCACAATATTCCATTGCAGTTAGGCTGCACTCTGAGTCTCTCCAAAGGACTGTGAGATGCCAGGTTTGGAGTAAACGGAAATCATCCTGGAAGCGAAACCGGCTGTGGTAGAAATTGCTCAAGGGGGTAGGATGACAGAATCAGCCACCATTATGGACCTGAAGCATGGCTGAGGTCTCCCTCTAATGCTCTTTCCCGTCACTGAAGACCCTGCTAACCCGTTGAAGCAAGTTCTGGGGAAAGCCTGGAAATCACAAGAACCAACATGCAGTAAATCACGGGCAGCGTCTAGGAGAATCCAGCTTGACATTTGGTGAACGTGTGTGAAACCTGGGTGTGACATGAATCCGCCGTCTGGAGAGAAGGAAGCGGAGAGTGAAATGAACCGGTAAGGAGTACCCAGCCCCTCCTGATTCTGTTTGCTTTCCTTTTAGGAAGCGGCGTGCTGGCAGTCTTGCTGATAGCTGTCTTCCTTGAGCCCATAAGAGATACTCAACCGGAGAGCAAAGAGGAGCCGAGATCACCACGTGTGTGGTCCACGCTGCTGGCAACCTTCCAGCTGCTCAGAGACAAGCGCCTGTGTCTGCTGGTCCTGCTGCCACTGTACAGCGGGCTGCAGCAGGCCCTCCTCGCGGGCGAGTACACGCGGGTAGGTGGAAAGCCGGGTGCGCACGCCACCTGCAGTGCTGTCGCCCCCTCGGAGGCCACACAGAGGCTTCCAGAGTCTACCAGAGCCCCAGGTGCTGGGCACTGACTCGGTGGCTCCCCATGGCCCATCCCGGCCTTAGCACGGCTGAGTTTAAGATTCAAGGTTGCTTCCAAATCTTCCCAACCCAATGCACATCGAGATCGTATCTCTAAAAAGAAACTCGCTTTATGTGTGTCTTCGGGGGCAAACTGCTATGGAGTTTCACATGTAAAATTTACTCATACTATGCTTGCCGCTAACTCACACCATGTTCCCATTTTAGAGTGAAAAATAGGGAAAAAGGATGTAAATCCATGAATAACATTGAAATTCTTTTTCACTTGAATGTTCAAATTATGCATTACAGTTTCGCAGACAGTGCGACCTCAGGCGCTGTTTTCCCTCCCTGCTCGCAAGCTCCTTCTTTCCTTAGGTGACCATGGCCCCAGGAATGGCTTGCCTGCTCTCTGCATAAAGGAGAAGCCCCTCTGGGGGGGCTACTTAGCACAGCCCAGGGGTGCTGGCAGGGTCACCTCTGTCCCACAGAAGGCCAAGGGGCCCTTGTCACCTTCGTCAGGGAAGTCCTCTGTTTCTCTCATTTACCTGTGGAGATCCTGTCCCCAAAGGACACTCCCAGATGCTATGGAAGGGACCCCACAGCAGGTGCTTGAGTCCTCAGAGCCTGGTCCCTCACTTGATAAAGGCTGAGACTCTTTTGCAGAAAGCGTTGGATGTGAAATGGAGCATTGTGACAAGCTGAGCCCAGAGGTTGTAGAGGCCCTGGTAAAGGTTGGGACTGTCCATGCCCTAAGGTTGGGACTGTCCATGCCTGGCCCCTTGGCCGCTCACTCTCATCACGCCCCCTCGCTCATCACGGAGCCCTTGCCCACTTTATCCCCACACAGGTTGCCCACAGCTTTTCACTTCCCTCCCCCATAAGGTTGCCAAAGTACAAATAAAAAACACATGCCCATTGAAATTTAAATGTTAGGTAACCAAAAATGTACTCTAGCATAGTTATGTCCGTGTACCAGTTGTGCGGGCTGCATTCACCCGGCGACCCTACTTCCAGGCAGAGCCCAGGGGCCGCGCGGTTCCCAAGAGAAGCGCGACAGGCAGTCTGCCGCGCTTCCCACAGGAAGCCCCCTTGTCCTTGGCCACCCCTGGCCCGCTTTGGCTGTCGGAGTTTGGCAGGCAAGCGATAGCTCCTGGCCCCTCCTGCTGTGAGTCTGTCCTGGATTTTGCTCTCGCAGTGGGGACGAGAAGGAGGATACGTGAGCTGGCGGCGGCAGCACAAGCCGGGCCCTGGCCGAGGTCGGCTCAGTCCTTCAGTGTGAGTCAGGGAGCAGTTTTCCTCTTTCTGACCTTCTCTGAGATTCCCTTCATTTTCCTTCTGTCTTCTTCTGTCTTATGTCTAACAGGAAATGATCAATACCATCGAGAATAGTTTGCATTAGCCCCTGAAATACACTACAACGTGTGGGAATGAAACATAAGGACTTTGTCCAGCAGGTGTCCACGCCATTCATTTTTTGTTGTTGTTCCTACCAAAAGGGGGATTTTCTTACAAAGACCAGCAATGCTCTCATGCTCTGGGGGCGGGAAAGCCTAGACAAAGGCTTCAGGCCCACCTAGCCCACCAGCCGTCACACAGCAGAAGGCATTTCTGCATCAGTTAAATTCCCCGGTCAGAACTTCTAACCACTCAGACTTGAGCCATCGGGAGGAGGCCGAGGCATCCCGTAACTGCCCTATGCTCCTCCCCCTGCAGTCCTACACCACCTGCGCCCTGGGCATCCAGTTCGTCGGCTACGTGATGATCTGTTTCGCAGCTGCCGACTCACTGTGCTCCATGCTGTACGGAAAGCTCTCGCCGCACACGGGCAGGGTGGCTCTCTACGTGCTGGGTAGGTGCGAGGCCCGCGTGCAGCCCGCAGCGAGGTGCGCCCGCAGCGAGGTGCGCGCGCAGCTCGGAAGGGGCGGGAGGACTGAACACGTGCGCGCCAGGACACGCTGAATCAGAAGGCCCAGCACCACCCACTCCTTCCTTCCTCGCTCCTGTGCATCACCGAGCCGGGGTGGGCTGGATGTTATCTCCGGCCCAGGCCCAGGGTGGGCGCTGTGGACAGTGTGGGCGAGGACCTTACTTTCTGGTGGGCGTTTAAATGCAGCACAGTTGTGCTGTGGCTGGGGAGACGCAGGGTTTTCTGGAGGCCACAGGAGACCCTGAACCAGCCGAAGGGGCGGTGGGGTGAGCAGGGCGTCCTGAAGGCCCAGTAGGTGCTGTCCACACCGGCGTTTATGGCAGGCTTTGCTCACAGTTCTCTAGGAGCGGTGGGGATAAAGACGCAACTTGCAAAGCTCACGGGCTCCCTCTAAGCCGGCTCGCCTTCCATTTTTTGGGTGGGAAGGAGGGAGGAGAATCATCGAGAATGTGAATGATGAGAACTAAGGGCGCTGACAAGAACAGTTGCCTCGTCCCCCAGACCAGGTGTAGAGGGAAGGGGAGATGCAGCAAAGAGATGGAAAAAACCATGAACATTTCATTGGGCCTCCCAATGCCCAAGGGATTTACATACGTTTTCCTTTTTTTTTTTCAAAATGCTGTTTTGTGTATATATTCACATACCATATGATCCATCCAAGGTGTAAATCGATGGATTTTAGTGTCATCACAGAGTTACGCATTCATCACTCTAATCAATTTTAGAACATTTTCATCACTCTGCAAAGAGAAACCCCACACCCCGTGGCAGTCACCCCTCTATCCCTACGCAGCCACTAATCTAATTCTGTCTCTCATTTCTATTTACATTTTATGTAAATGGAATAGTACAATCTGCAGGACTTTGACTTTGGTTTCTTTCACTTAGCATAATGTTTTTTTAAAGAATTATTATTTTTTAATTAGAGAAGTGGTAGGTTTCTAGAAAAGTCATATAAAAAATACAGTTTCCATGTATGCCACTAGTACAGACACTGCATTAGTGTGGCACCCTTGATGAATATTAACAGAGTACTAATAACTCTATTCTATAGTTTAATTTAGCTGTGTTCATCTCATACACCACCCTGTTATTAACATTGCATTAGTGTCATCCACGTGTTATAATTCATCAAAGAACATCTTTATACCTGTTCAATTAACCCCAGTCCATTGTCCACAAGTTTCACTGTGTTACACAGTACTATGTTTTATCTCCTAACTTTCCTAACATGCATAGCTAGAACTTCCCCTTTCAACTGCTTTCACAAACATAATTCAGTGCTGATAATTACATCCACAATAGTGTGCTCCCATCACCACCATCCATTCCCATACCTTACAATCAGCCTAAATGGAAGTTGTGTACAAATTAAGCATCAGATCCCTACTCTGAATCCACAGTCCATCTCGCAGTAGCCTATAGTCTAGACTCTAACCCTGTGAGTTCCCTTGTTATATTTAGTTCATATAGGTGAGATCATGCAATATTTGTCCTTTCATACTTACCTTATTTCAGTCAGCATAATGTCCTCAAGATTCATGCATGTTATCACGTGCCCCAGGAACTCACAGAGCTGAACAATATTCCATTTATATATACCACAGTTTGTTTAGTCATTCATTAGTGGATGGACACTTGGGTTGCTTCCATCTTTTGGCAATTGTGGATAATGCCACCATGGACAGTGGAGTGTAAATGTCTGCTCAAGTGCTCGCTTCCAGTTCTCCTGGGCATGTACCTAGTAGCAGGATGTTGGGTCATATGGTAACTCTACTTAACTGCCTGAGGAATGGACAGACTCTTCTGCAGCAGCTGCACATTTCACATGCCCACCAGCTAAGGCTGAGTGTTCCTGTTTCTTCACGTCCCTTCTAGCACTTGTAATTTTCTGTTTTGTTTTTTAACTAGTAGTCACTCTAGTGGGTGTGAAATGGTATCACATTGTGTTTTTAATTTTGTATTTCCCTAATAGCTAATGATGTTTGTATCTTTTATGTGCTTTTTTAGCCATTTATATACCCACTTTGGAGAAATGTCTATTCAAGTTTTTGCCCATTTTTAAATTGTGTTGTTTGTCTTTTTATTGTTGAGTTGTAGGATTTCTTTATATATTCTAGATATATTGAATACATGGTTTCCAAATATTTTCTCACATTGTGAAATGAGTTTTTTCACCTCTGTGACAAAGTCACAAAAAGTGACTTTGCACAAAGTTTGTAATTTTGAAGAGGTCCCATTTATCTATTTTTCCTTTTGTTGCTCATGCTTTGGGTGTAAAGTCTAAGAAACCATTGCCTAACACACAATCCTGAAGCTGTTTCCTGACATGTTCTCCAGGGAGTTTTATAGTCTGGGCTTTTATATATTGGTCTTTGATCCATTTTGAATTAGTTTTTGAATAGAGTGTAAGACGGGGGTCCTTTTTCATTCTTTTGCATATGGATAACCAGTTTCGCTAGCTGCATTTGTTGAAGAGACTGTTCTCCCCAAAATGAGTGAACTTGGCAGCCTTGTCAAAAATAATCTGGCCATAGGTTTGAGGGTCAATTTTAAAACTCTCAGTTCATTCCGTTGATCTGTATATTATCTATCCTTATGCCAGTACCATGCTGTTTTCATGATGGCAGCTTTGTAATATGCTTTAAAGTCAGGAAGTGTGAGTCCTCCATCTTCATTTTCTTTTCAAGATGTTTCCTGCTATTTGGGCTCTTTATCCTTCCCAATAAATTTGATAATTAGTTTTTCCATTTCTGCAAAGCAGATTGTTGGAATTTTGATTGGATTGCATTGACTCTGTAAATCATTTTGGGTAGAATTGACATTGTAATGATATTTTGTCTTCCAGTCTTTGAGAACAAAATATCTTCCCATTTTTTTTTAGGTCTTCTTTGATTTCTTTTAGCAATGTTTTGTAGTTTTCTGCGTACAAGTCCTTTACATCTGTGGTAAATTTATTCCTAGATATTTTATTCTTTTAGTTGTATTTTTTAAAAATTTCCTCCTCAGACTGCCCCTTACTTGTTTACAGAAGCACCACTGATTTTTCCATGTGGGTCTTACACCCCTCCACTTTGGTGAATTCATTGATTAGCTTTAGCAGCTTTGTCATCATTTTTTCAGGACTCTCTCTTTATAGGATCATGTCATCTGCAAATACTTTGTTTTAATTCTTCCTTTGAATTTGGAGTATTTTCTTTCTTTTTCTTGCTTAATTGCTCTGGCTGGAACTTTCAGTACAATGTTAAATAACAGTGGTGACAGTGGGCATAACTGTCTTGCTCCCAGTCTCAACAGGATGCTTTCAGTCTTTCACCAGTGAGTATGATGTGAGCTGTGGGTCTTTCATATATGGCCTTTATCATGTTGAGGAAGTTTCATTCTATTCCTATTTTCCTAAGTGTTTTTATCATGAAAGGATGCTGGATTTTGTCACATACCTTTTCTGTACCAATTAAAATGATCATGTGCTTTTTCTCCCTTCAGTTTGTTAGTGTGGTATATTATTACATTGATTGGTTTTCTTATGTTGGACCACCTTTGCATACCTGGGATAAAACCCACTTGGTTGCGGGGTATAATTCTTTTGAAAGAATTTGCCTGTTATTGATTTCCAGCTTCATTCAATTATGGTCAAATGATGCTGTCTTTAAAATTTCAATCTTTCTGAATTTATTGGAACTTTTATGTCCCAACGTGTGGTCTATCCTAGAGAATGATCCACGTGTCCTTGAGAAGAAAGTATATCATGTTGATTTACGGTGCAATGTTCTGTATCTGTCTTTGGACCCCCCAAAGACATGTTCTTTCCAAATTCAAAATACAATTATTCTGGGACACCCATGACAGTTATGTTTATG
Source organism: Tamandua tetradactyla (assembly GCF_023851605.1). Lineage (NCBI taxonomy): Eukaryota > Metazoa > Chordata > Mammalia > Pilosa > Myrmecophagidae > Tamandua > Tamandua tetradactyla. The sequence goes on along the minus strand of NC_135337.1, from coordinate 71,355,081 downwards.
TACTTCAGGCTGTCACTCAAGTCCCTGAGACACTGCTTAATTTTTCCTAGTCTTTTCTCTATTTGTTTGGATCATACATCTGACTGTATGATTTCAATTGTCCTATCTTCTAGTTTGCTGATTCTTTCTTCTACCTGTTCAAATCTGCTGTTGTATGACTCTAGTGTATTTTTTTCACCTAGCGTATTTTTAATCTCTACTATTTTGCCTTTCATCCCCATAATTTCTGTTTCTTTTTATACTTTCAGTTTCTTCCTTATGCTCACACATTGCCTTCTTAATAACTTTAGCTCTTTATGCATATTTTCCTTCATCTCCTTGAGTAGATATAGGAAGTTTGCTTGACCATCTTTGATTAGTTGTTCCAACTTCTAAGACTACTCTAAAGTTTTAACTTGTTCCCTTGGCTGAACTGTAGCTTCCTGTTTCTTAGTGTGGCTTGTATTTTTTTTTTTTTTTTTTTGCTGATGTCTAGGCATCTAACTGTCTTGATGAATTAACTCTGAAGATCCATTTCTTCCTCTTGGGTAAGGTTTTATTTTTTATTGGCTCTTCTTTCACTCTTGGTCTAACTTATTCTAGATCTTTAGAATAGCCTGTATTTGTTTAGATTTTCTCAGCTTTCTTCATCTGATTCTTATGATGTCCAGTTTTTAAAATTGCACTTTTTGTGCAGTTGTTTTACCTCCAGGAGAGAACTTCTTTTTCTTTGTTCCTTCTCTGGGAATCTTGTTCTGTTCTGTTCATTTTTTGTGCAGAATTGTTTAAATTCTCTTCCTCTCTCAGTGCCCTGTATTTCTTACAGTTTAGTCCTCAGTCTTGTTTTACAGCAGTTCATTTTAAACACCCTCCACTTTCTTCTGTGAAGCTTCTATGCCTGTGGTTTCTTTCCCTTTTGGGTATCCTACCTCAGGGAGCCAGATGAGATCAATCCAGAAAAGAGGGTCACTCCAGAAAAGTCAGTGCTACCTTTAAGTGGTGCAGCTGACGGAAACTGGATTGAGTAAGCCACAAGGACTCTTGCCTGTGTTTGAGGTGCAGTCTCAGCTCCCCGGGCCCCTCAGGGGCCCTTTCGTGAGCAGTACTCTCAAAGAGCTGTGCTCCACCCTGGCCTCTGCAGACTTCAGGCCTGTGCCTGGATGTACGTGGGGATTTTACTTGCTGCTGGGAGTCTTGCCCCTGGCCGTGGTGCAAGGGCCCGGGCTGTGCTGCATTTTGCAACTCCCAGGCCACGAGGGACAGTGGGAGCAGGACAGTGGGTCTGGATGGAAGTTTCCTACCTGATATTTTCGTGTTTTTATTTGATTCAGCATTTTTGGAGTCTTTCTCCAGTTTCTACCATCCTCCAGAGTTCTAAGGAAGTGGAATTTGTCTTTTTATTTGCTGTGTCTCTGGGGTGGCTTTCTCAGGGGATGCCTTATGTTGCTGTGTGGATGATGTTGCTTTTAAAGTTCTTTTAAAGTTCGAACTGACATAGGTGATGTTGTTCTGTCTTCCCAGATGGCCTTTCTCTGCTGTGGTGTCTGATTTAAGCTCACAGTTTTGAGGCCATGAAATCGAGGCCTCACCAGGAGATGCTTTCTTCCCAAAGCCAGCCTGCTGGTGACCCGGGGCTCCTCGGCCACGTCCCCAGGCCTTGGTGGCATCTGCTGGCCTCTCCCTTCTCTTCCGGGTTTCAGTGATTTCAGCTTCTTTCTTCCATGGCTTTCTTATGTTTTCCTTTTCTTCTTCACAACTTCTCTGAGAAGTAGACTGTTCCCACTTTACAGATACGAAAACTGAGGCTTAGAGGAGGTGAAGGCGCCACAGCCTTTGGGGATCCAGAACGAACCCCCTTTTCTGACTCTACCGATCCTGTTCTTTCTACTATTCTAGGGTTTCTGTAGCATAATAAGACGCCCCTATATAGTCTAGAGACACCATAGTAACTATAGAAATCATGAGGCCAAAAAATATGACCTATTAGGATGAAGCCCAACAGTCATGAGCACATGTACCATCTGCCTGGGAGGCCCCAGTGACCCCAGTTAGGAAGGCCCAGCTAGCACCCTGGGGACCCCTCTTCCCGGCTCCACTGCTACTCACACAAGGCTCTGGCACCACGGGGGCTGGAATCCCCAATTCACGGCTGCTGGAAAAGCCCTTCTCTTTCTTGCTTTGTCTGAACTCATAATTTAGGGGCCTCCTTGGGTCTATAAAACCAGCTCAGACAAGATGACGCTTTCATTTAGAAACTTAAAGACATGTCAACCCATATCCCTGCACAAAGATGATGTGGAGACCAGAGTTGATGTTCTGTGCCCAACATGCATTCAGCACAGAAAGCGCCAATCTTGGCCAAGTGCATACGCATCCGCTTACAACTGAACAGTGGGAAAAATGAAAAACAGTTTTGAAGTACTTTAAGGAAACATTTAAATCACAAAAGCAAATGATTGAGGAAATGGCTCCTTTAGTGTTAACATATCTAAGACTACAGGACGTTCTCAGTCTCTAAGACCACGTCCGTTCGTTTCCTCTGAGTCTCTGCTTTGCTGGAAACCCACAGGGACAGTGATCCAACTCTCCTGCATAGTGGCCCTTCTGCTGTGGAAGCCGCACCCGAGTCAGATGGCTGTGTTCTTCGTCTTTCCTGCCTTGTGGGGCGTGGCAGATGCTGTTTGGCAGACACAAAACAATGGTGAGTGCCCCACTTCCTTCTCAGGTTCCCATAACTCACCAGCCATGGGGGAGCGCACTCATGAGGTAAGAAAGCATTGCCAATAAGGGACTAAGAGTTCCATGGTCTGCTCAGGCCACCCCAGCTAGAAGCCAGCAACGTTCTCAACAAGCAGAGCTGCAGTGGAAAGTCAAGCAGGCAGGCCAAAAGAGCCTCAGTTTCCTAGTCTGCATTTAGAAAGTTCTCTCTGGGCACATATTCAAATCCATGATGTGAAAGAGAAAATTACCCCAGGATTCTTCAGGGAAACATTCTCCTTGAGTGAATTTTGTCCTGTTCAAAGAAAGACATGGCTTCAACCCCGGTGGGTGGCTGTCTTTCTTTATATTGACAATTCTTTCATGACTTTCCATCATTCATTTAGAAAAGCATTTCTGAGCAGAGCACTGTGTCCCCCGTGTCCTAGGTCAGGTGATACAAATGTGAGCACCTTGAGGAGCTCGTGGTTGACGTGGGGGGACAAGGAGGTAAAGCTCGGGGCCAAGAGAGCATGCAGGTTACTCTGACAAAAGTCTGTGCAAGGCGGGCCGGGGCCCATTTTCCTGGAGTTCTACGCATGTTGAAAATGAGGTGAGGAAGAGGGATCAGGAAAGGCTTTGCGATGGAGATCGTGCCTGAGTCTAGTCTTGTCCTTTGTCCTTTGGCAGAGGGTGTGTGCAGGAGAAGGCGGAGGCAGGCGAGGAGGTGCTCTGAGCCCCAAAGGCGTGGGACTGCCAGGTGTGCTCAGGAGCACTGACAGCTACTTGATTTGACAGGGGTGTAAAATGGGTGGGAGATCTAGGGGGCATGAGACAAAGAGGAAGGCTGGATCTGGGCATGGAGGGCTCAGCATGCCTGGTAAGGAGGCCAGTTTTACTCTGCTGAGTGGAGGCAGTGGAAAGAGCTTACACCGGAGAATGAGATGGTCAGCTCTGTGAGGGTATGGCAGGGACATGGATCCAGGGTCTATTTGCAATAACTCAGGTCTTAAAGAGACAGAACTTTCAGGATAAAGTGCCAAAAAAGGCCCAGAAGAGGATGGAAAAAACAACTGGTGCACTCCCCCAGGCAGTATGTGGCCTTTGCCAGGAGGTCCCAGGAGATATGGGCTTAGAATCCTGATTCAAAGCATTGAAGAGTGTGATGGGCAAAGGAGCAAATGCAGGCAGAAGGCTCAGCCTCGTCTGTCGCAGACCTGGGTTTGAATGGAGAGGAGAAACCGGTAGGGGGAGGGCTGGGCACCTGGCTGAGAGACAGACCTTTTCTAAACTTCTATCATTTATTGTTATTATTTTTAGATTCAGAGGCTAGAGTTTGAGTGAAAAGTGGGGAGGAGGTGGGTGAAGGAGCCAGAAAAAGAAGGTTGAAAATATAGGGGAGAGAGATAAATAAATAGTGCTGCAAAGATTTTCACCATAAAAAAAGGAGAGAATGGGGCAGGAGAGTTCAGGAGGGATCACCCTTGAGCAGGAAGAGAGTTTCCTTTTCTTCTGAGACCTGGGGGAAGCAAGTGAGAGTGAAGAATGTATGGAAACTTCTGTTAGTGTAAAGGAAAGGAATTTAGAAAGTTCATGCTGATAAACTTCATTTTCTCATGGAGTAAGAGTAGTAATTATAATAGTAACACCTGGGTGCCTACTATCACTGGGCGCCATTAAAGCCCCTCCAATGTGTTGATGTATGCAGCCCTCGGAGGTAGGCGCTCCTCATAACTGTATAGTATGGATGGGAAACGGAAGCACAAGGGGGAGGAGGGATGGGCTGAAAGTGACAAAGCCCTACGTGAGAACTGAGCACAAAGCCTTAGCCTTGGCACTGTGTCGTACAGTCCCCCTAGGCTGCTGCTGAGAGCAGAGCGAGCAGAGCTGAAAGCAGAAGCCTTGGCATAACTGCGGACGGGTATGGGGGTTCCCAGCAGAGGGGAAAGGGGTTGGTGGGCAGCATTCTGGCCATTGGGGTTTGGAGAGCATGCATGCTCCTCTGCTCGGTGCTCGTGGTTTCCTCCCAGGCTGCTTAGCCCCCAACACAGAGAAGGACAAGGAGGAGGTGAGAGCAATAAGAGCCTCCCAGAGAAGAGGGAGATGAGAATGTAGGTGAGCCTATTCCCTTTGGGATTTGAAGTCACCACACCAAGGTGGTCAGGGGAATGCAGAGGAGAGCAGGGAGGAGGGGAAAGAAACTGGGGACCGAGAGGTGGGGAGGGAAAGCATGGAGGGATGGGGGACCATTGGAAACAAAGGTTTCAGAGATGGAGAGGACAAGGTCCAGGGTGTGATCAGTGAAGAGTGTTGCTGGAATGGAATGTGACCTCCTCAGCCACTGGAGAACCTGGAGGGTTGGTTGCTGGGTGGGCTGGCCCTGGGGAAGCTGGAGTTGTCCAGGACAATGGCAGGAGTGTGGTGTGGGCCTGGGATCCAAACGCCAAAGTTCTCTCTGAAGTATCATGGCCAGCAAGGTCAGTGGAGGACAGCAATGCGGAGGGGTCCTGGGTGGAAAAATGAGCTCTCAGAAGCCTCAAAAGAGGAAAGAGTTTTGCATGAGGATAAAGGAGCCATGGTCCAGAAAAGTCAAGAGAAATCTAAAGACTTCCACCCTGTCTATCCTTCGGAATATGGAGCAAGGAGTTTCCGGCAGCTTATACTTGAGAGGCCTGATGTGGAAATCAAGCCAAGGAGGTGGAAGCTGCTGTGAACGAAGTGATTAAAAATGCGAGGGCGTTTCTTGTTGCCTGTGTGGTTGTTTGTGTTTTTTACAATGAGATGAGGCATAGCTAAAAAGATTTCGGAGGGACGTCGCGGTAGGGAAGGCAGCCCCCATAGCCTGGGCTTGGGTGCCGGGAGGGTGTACCTTTCTGGAGGTGGATGGAAACGACAGGGATGGGTGCTTAGGACTTTGTTGAGCTTCCAGACAGCAGAGGCTCCAGAGGGTATCGGGGCGTGAGGAGGCCGTCTGTGTGTCTGCAGACATTGGCGAGAGGAGGCCAAGGGCCCCCTGAGGGGACTGAGCGCTTGACAGGATGTTCTTGGCTCCGAAGAGACCCCCTTCCCTGAGAGACGTCACTGTTTTGCCCTTATCTGGAAAACCCTTGAAGATGCAGCCCTGGTTGGATATAGCAAATCCACAGCCAGCTCTAAGCCAGTGTCTCCAGGGATGGGCCCTCGGGGCCCCCTACCCCGTGCTGAGGCTGAAAAGGCGCACGTCACCTGGCAGACCACAGAGCACTCCAGACCTGTCCCCTTCTCATAAGCTTACTGTTCTGCCTGTAGCCAGGAACAACTGAAAACGCCTTTGAGCAAACGTGATGCTGTGGTACTTAAAGGGTTGGGACTCACCGCTCTCTCCTAGGGCTTCAGGAATGCAGGTGAGTGGAGGGGAGTCCGGACATAAACGGCAAGTGTTTGCTTTGCTTGTGGCTGTGATGTGCCGTTTGGATCCGGGCCAGCACCCTGGAAGGAACAGCTGGGATTATTCACTGTGACGCTTGCAATATTCCTTACCAGAACAAACACTGACTCAGCGGAGGAGAGATAAACAGACACGGACTTCAGCTTCTCTCCGCAGTCCAGGATAAGTTGCACACTAGTGAAACTCCTGTGGTGTGTGGAAACCTTGTTACCTTTCTCACTAGCACCAGGTGAGAGGTTCTCTCGGCATCGCCGCGGAGCTATGAGAGATGCCCAGTGTGTACTGAGCACTCCAAACACACATGCCATCCTACTGCCTAAAATGTTCCGTCTCTGAATTCATTTGATTTCAAAACAGAAGGACCAAGAAAAAAGCCACTTAATACTCCATGCAAGAATTTCCAGGTGTTTCAAATGATTGCAATAAAAAAAGCTTGGTTTTCTTTCTCCCAGAGATATTGCAATATCTGTTTAAATCTTTCTTTCTTTCTGATAGGCCTAAAATACTAAAACACTCTGCCAAAATTGTGCAAAATTACTGAAGGTCAAATGAATATATGATTTGAATAAGAACTCCCTTGAACAAGGGATGCTAATTTAAAATGAATTATTTTTGTCTTGTCATTTTTTTCTTTCAAGTAGAAAACAGTTATTGGGGAAACGTTTTACTCTCATACATGTGAGAATTTCTTTTAAAGTCTGTTCTTGCAACCGTCTTAGCTCTGAGTGATATTTCAACTGGCGAATTTCCCACAGGCTGCCTCCACTCTGCTCTCCTAGATGCTGCCACCATTTAGTATTGCACAGTCATGAAGTATCTATTATTTTTTAGTTGGGAATTTCATATAGCTCTTTCCACCTCCTAAGAACAGTTTTCTTTCTTTCTAATTTCAAATGTCAGCTTGGATTTCTCATCCTGTTCTCCTTGATGTATCTTTATACTTTCATAATTAATAGAATTCATCAAATAAAATTCAGTACAACTTAACCTTCCCTTTGAGTCAACACTTTTCAATTTAAAAACTGATCATTACCATTCCCCAATTAGAAGCAAATCCAATGGCTCATGTGGGCAGAACTGTGAAATTCATGGCTCCGTAGCGCCCTACTGGCACTCAGAATCCCTTTGGAATGAAGACCTGTGCCAATAACTCTCATCTGTTTATTCATTCTGACAGCTAAGGGAAGGTGGGTATGGTTGCCAAAGCAACCCTTACATGCCAATTTGCCACATCTGAGATATAAAATGTCTTATCTAAATATACTCTTTTGTTCTGTTAGCTGCCAAAGGATCATAAACACCAAAAATTTGACTTCTCTTAAATGCCCAACAAGCATGGCCTGTCCTTTCCAATCCACCAAGACTGCGGGACCCATGCCCAAAGCCAAGGATGAGATTTCATGCCCCAGCCACTTCTCCTTCACACCTGCTTGGGGGATGAGGCCCAGGTCAGGCTGAGAGCAGCTCTTTTTACTTTTTAAGTAAACTTTTCATTTTAGAATAATTTTAGCTTTACAGAAAAGTTGCAGAGATAGCACAGAGTTCCCACATAAGCTTCACAGTTTCCCGAATGTAAACATTTTATATAGCCTCTGTTATTTATATTGGTACATTCAACAAACTTAGAAATTAACATTAGTTCAATACAGTTAACCAAACCACAGACTTCATTGGGATTTCTCCAGTTTTCCCGTAGCATCCTTTTTCTCCTCCAGCAGCCCATCCGAGACCCCCTATTACATTTAATCATCATGTCATCTCAATCTATGACCATTTCTCAATTTCATTTTTTTTTTGTTAATGACTTTGACACCTGAAAAACACTGGTCAGATGTCTTGTCGCATGTCCTTGAGTTTGGGTTTGTCTGAGTGTCCCCTTGGCTGCCGTGGGGTTGTAGGTTTGGGGGCGCATGACCCGGGTGAAGTGCCCCTCATCACACCGCATCGGGGTACGTGGGGGCAGCACAGCAGGGTCAGCCTTGAGCACTGGCCTGAGGTGGTCCTGCCAGGCTTCTCCACCGTGGAGTCACTGTGCGTCCCCCTCCATGCTCACTTCTTTGAAGGCAGTCACGAAATCTAGCCCGCAGTCAGCGGGGAGGCAATTAAACTCCTCCTGCCGGAGGGGCGAATGTCTACATATATTATTTATAATTCCATAGGGAATATTCGTCCCTTCTCCCCAGTTTGTTCATTTTTTCAATCATGCACCTATGTTAGTATGGACTCATATTTTATCCTTTGGGTTACAATCCGATACAAAGCTATTTATTTTGTTGGTCCAACTGTTCTAGCTTTGGCCATGGGAGGAGCTTTTTCGGGTTGACCCCTGTGCCTTTTTGGCATGCCCTGTAGACTTTTTAGTTTTTTTTTTTAGTACTTCCTTACTTTCTCAGACTCATCTTGAGCTGTCCCTGCTCCAGCCCTGGTACTGGCCATTTCTCTAAGGAGCCCAGGTCGACATTATTGGAGAATGGTCTCTAGAAAGCAAGTTGGAGTGCTGGGCGTGCTTGTCACTGTGGTGTCATTGCCTCTTGGTCCTCTCGGAGGACAGAGTTAAAGATGTATGCATGGGTACTAGCCCCCGCATCTGTCCATCCATCCATCCATCGATCTATCTGTCCATATATCAACAATAAGTCTGAGTTTATGCTAATGTATCTGACTCAAATCCAGCCCATGGGTTTAGTCTAGTTTCCCCGCTTGCTTATCTGTAACTTTTTTCTCTGACAGTGAGAAACCCCAGCTCCCATTATGTATAATACATTTGCTCATTTGTTCAGTTCTAATATACATGAAAAATAATCTCAGGATTGTCAAAATATTGGTATTATCTACTTTGCTTTTCTTCCTAATGTCTGCCTACCACGTCACTAACCCTGGTGCATCTCTTCCTTTAGCTGGGCTGGAAGTCATTCATGCATAGTCCCCAAATGGGGCAAATGGGTTTCCTTCTCATTTTCTTAAAAGGCAGTTCCAGCTGCCCACGAGAGGGTCCCTTGGCTTGCTGCTTCCAGTAGCTCTGGTCCAGCTTAGCGGGGAGGAAGGACAAAGGGGCCCTTGGCTCTTGTCCAGCTGCCGTCCATGTCCTCTCCAGTCAGCTCTGCCGTATGGCAGCTCGCTCTCCACCAGCTTCTGCGCGTCTCCTCCTACCTCCCTAACAGGTCTGGGTTATTTCGGCTGCAAGGGCGTAAGAGAGCAGACATTCTAGAGCTCTCTTCCTCTGCTTGTGGGTCTCCTCTCTAGGGTTAAATTTCAGAATCAGCCTCCGAGAATGTCAAACTTATTTGGTGTATAGAGCAGCTGAGGTCCAGGAGGTTTATGTTAACGAAAAAAAAAAAAAAAAAAACTAAGAAAATGCATGTGTGCGTGGCTACTTAAGAAGCCAGAGTGGACTAGAACTGACAACACTCGATCAGAAGAGATGAGGGAGTGAGCTCTCTTATATTGGTGGCATGGTGATTTATTATCATTTATAGTCTAAATTTCACCTTGAAATCTCTGAAAAATATCAACCTACAGACCTAAAATTTTAGCATAAAATTATCATTGTCCATTTTGTTGGAATATTCATCCAGCTGGGGTACATTTGCTGTCAAAGCAATTTGCTAAAGGTGCAGTAGGGTCTTTTTACCATGGAAAATAAAATAATGTGTTGCTTCTGGCTGTGCCTTCTCAAAAACGAACCTCCTTATTTCTCTGCTTATCCATCCAATTTGAAGAGTCTCTCAAAAGAAGGGCAAGAGGCCTTTTGAATAACCTTGGAGGCTGGCTGGATCCCAAGATTTTGCTCTGCATTTCTCTCTGGACCCTGAGTGCTGCTTGGATGGACTCTGCAGACCTTCAGACGAGAAGGACGTCGGCCTCTGGGTGTTGCCAAGAGCACATTTTCCCCAATGTGCACTTCCTGTTCACAAAGCACATCGCATGGTTCCGCGCAGAGAACCTCCCAACTGTTTGAGAATTATAAAAGGAAGTAAAGGGATTGTGTTGTTACATGATGTTAGCCGGCAGCAGTAGCTGAAAATCTATAGTAAGAGTTATTTCATATGAAAACCAAATATTAAACTCCAAGAGCTTCAGCACTCTTTTTAAATCCAGAGTGTTTTAAAACTTATTGGACAAAACAGTAGGACACGTCTCAGGATGAGGAGAAGGAATGCATCTCTCATGCCTTGTACATGAGACAGTCCACAAATGCCTGTTGTGTTGAAATGTGCTCGTGAGACCGCATAGGGTGGGTGAGGAGTTTCCACGGGAAGAGGGCAGCTTTGTCACTTGGTGCTTAGCCTGGCAGTTCTCCTCCTTGGACTTCATCTTGCTCTTGAGGACATCATCTGTTTACACAGGACAGCCTGAGCCTGTGGCCTTGCTGTGCCTAGGGCCTCCTGCACAGATGGATGCTTGAGATAACCAAATGCCAAGAAGACGTTCCTGGGTGTTCACAGCATAGATGCAGGCAGAGTTTCGAGAAACTTCACTGCTGGTCCCAAGCCTTCCTTCCTCGGCTGTCAACATTGCCAGGAAGACTTAGCCACCTGCTGAGCGTGTAGGAGAATGACAAAAGAAAAGAACGAAGGAGAGATGGATGCGACCTCACCCTGGGACAGAGAGGGTGGGAGATGCCATGTGCCCTTCTTTCTCCCCAGGTGCAGCCAGCCGGGGGTGTGGGACAGAGAGCAGGAGAAATGAGGAAATCTGGAAGTCTGGGAGGAAAATCTTGGAAGCATATGGCATGGGTGCCTCTTCCCGGCAGGGCCCAGAGGCAAGAAACCAGAATCTGCTGTTTAGTTCTCAGGTCTAGGAAAGGATGAAAGAGTCCTGTGAATTTTAAGTTTGCACAGTGTTCCCTGGCCTGGCTTTGGTCAAGAAGGATGAGATGGACCAGCTCAAGTCCTGAATGCAAGCTTGTGTCTCTGCCCGTGGCACGTGTCCAGTGGGCAGGGCTGCATGGTGGAGGAGGCCCCTCTCCCAAGCTCCCTGTTCTTCCCTCCACGGGCCACACCCTCCCCCGCCTGTCCTAGTTGAATAAAGGGGGTACAATCTGTGCTTTCTCTATGAGCATGCTTTTCTGAGAATTTATAATGTCCCACACTATTGAAATAACATACTGTTTCTGTCCTAAGGAACTCACAGAGCTTGCAATCTGCATTTATAATTCTTCTGGAAGAGAACTGCGTTATTAGGACCGGGTCTTAAACAGTTGCACACTCTTCTAAACTCACATGCACAAAACCTGTTCCCCAAACCGAGGTCGAGCACGTTCTTCTCCTTGTTTGCCTGAAAAGACTCTCCAGAGGCCTCGGGTGGACACGCTGCCACCAGACACCGAGCAAAAGGGAGAGGCTGCAAATAAACGCCCACGGGCCAGAGCAAGGGATTATTTGGTCCCAGTCCTTTCTCCCCACTTCAGCCTAGCTGTGGGTTGCAGCAGTGTCGTGCGGGGGCTCACATCTCCTCGTGCTGGACAGGTGAACTCTCTCCTGGTGCTTCCAGCCACCAGTCTCCCCACACGCGTGTCAGCACACACAGCGTGCACCATTTCCTCAGTTCTTCCCTGAAGGTGAAAATCATCTCCACTGTGTGAGTTTCCCATTTCTCAAAAAAATAAGGGAGGTTAAAATTGAGAATTATCTATTGTCACATGCACGGGCCTCAGCGATGCTTATGAGGTGCCTCCTTTCCCAGCACAGGGTGCAAAGTTGGGTCTTAGGTCTCTCACGTTGCAGCTGCTAGCACTAAGGCCTGGGTGGGGCACCTTTGTCTGGTACTTGGCACAGCCCAACGTGGGCCAGAAGGAATTGGAATGATCAACTCTCCCAACCAGCCAAGCCTCTGCTCCCCTAGCATCTTCTCGCCTCCTGTTTTAGTATGCTAAAGCTGCTGGAATGCAAATACCAGAAACGGGATGGCTTTTATAAAGGGGATTTATTAAGTTACAAATCTACAGTTCTAAGGCCATAGAAATGCCCAACTAGGGCCTCCAGGGAACGAAACCTTGACTCAAGAAAGGCCAATGGGTCCGGAACCCTCTGCCAGTTGGGAAGGAACATGGTGGCATCTGCTGGTCCTTTGGCTTCTGGATTCAAACAGCTTCTCTGGTGACGTTTTCTTTCTGCATCTCAAAACGTCTCGGTCTTGTGTCGACTCTGAAACTTTTTCCAAAATAGTTCCTTCTTAAAATATTCCAGTAGGCGACCCCACCTTGAATGGGTGGAGACACATTTCCATGGAAACCACCTATCAACAGGCCCCACCCACAGTTGGGCGGGTCACATCTCCATGGAAACAACTGAATTGAAAAGATCCCACCCAGCAATATTGAAATAGGATTAAAGGACATTGGCTTTTCTGGGGTACACAAGTTTCAAAGCGGCACGCCTTCCTTTTGAAATTTTAGGGGAAGACAGAGGGGGTCAAGATGCAAAGTAAAAGAAGCAGGAAGAAAGCTGGAGAAAAGAATATTTGTGTGGAAGTAGGGTTGGCAACTCTCCCCCCATGATGCCCAGCACATAGTGAGGTCAGTGACAGGGAGAGAGATGCTCCAGCTTTCCAGACCTCGCTGCTGGGGCTCAGCTTAGACTCACTGGCCCTTTGGGCTCCATGATCCAACTGGGGCTAGTCCTACTGCAGCAGCCAGGAGGCTCAGTCGCCAGGCTTCCTCTACTCTGCCAGTGCTGCGGCCCCTCGGCCCCTCGGCCCCTCCAAAGCCTCCAAAGAGAGATGCCGTTTCCAGTTCCAGACTGAGCATCCGGGGGTGGGGGTCAGGGTGGGTCCTCGGGAGGCCAGTGTAGTAGCTCGACTCCGCTGGGCCTGGGCTGGAGCCCCGTGTCCAGCTTCCAGAATGAGCCCCCGTACTCTGACCCCCCACATCTTCTGCTTTCTGGGTCCCCTTGTGTTTGGGGCTCAAAGCCCTGACCAGAGTTTGTCAGTTGAGTAAGTAGACTCTTGGAAAATAAGTAACCCAACAATGAACCGGTATTTAATGAAACTGAGTAAGTGTATGATGCCTGCTTACCTGTTAACTGGTGTGTTACTTTTAGGCATATGACGTGCTTAATGCCTGCTTAATGGTGGGTTTGGTCTAGTTATTAATTGGTATGTTTGATATGCTAAGATTAAGCATCTGCTAAACTTTGTTAGTTGGCATGTTACTGCATTTGTATTCAAGTGTTTTAATTGGCTAAAGATTATGGAAATTCTTCATAATGGTAAATTCAAACTTGAATAACAACCCTAAATATAGTCCTTTGAGCTATATATTGAAAAGCTGGGAAGATTTTAGTGATGAGCCTATGGGGAAAAAAAATTTACTTCTGTAAAACAGCCTGACCTCAATGTGATTTAGAATAAGGAATAAAATGCATTGCCTGAGAATGACTTTAGAGAAAAGGACACTGTGTTAAAGTGAGAGCTGTTCTGCAACAGGCCATGTTTGTTCTGAGAAAACTCCCACTTAAAAAAATGTTTGCATTTTTTTTTTTTGGGTGGGCCACGGTGGCTCAGCAGGTAAGAGTGCTTGTCTGCCATGCCCGAGGACCCGGGTTCAATTCCCGGTGCCTGCCCATGTTAAAAAAAAAAATGTTTGCAGTAGTAACTACAATAAACAAGTAATTATTAAAATATAAATAGCCTTGGGATAAGGGTAATTGAATAAGATCTAATTGCCAAATTTCGGTAAGTCATAGAAGAACGTCCTTAAGAACTATGGAAGAGTTTGTTTGAATATATGCTTGGGACAAATTTCAAAATTGTCATATATTTTCCAGAGTTTGATGCTTTTGAGGTTGTTCATGATTCTAGAATATTTTGCAAACAGCGATTGTGTTAATCTTTAATAGGAAAAGGAGCATTACACCTATTAGATCTTTAAAATGGTGGAAAATTTCAGTTTGTGTTCAATGAAATTAAATTATTAGTTTGACAAAGTTTTTTTTTTTTTAATAATCATGCTCTATAGGAGGTTTAAAGAAAATATCAAAGATCTTTTAGTAACTTAAGGTACTCGGTGTGGAAAGTATACAGGGTTTTGTACTCGAGAATAAGTGAGGACAGGCCTGGGTGGGTATGGAAAGTAGTAGAAGTTTGTAGAAGTGAATTTTATTTGTCGTAGTCAGTGGTAACTAAAATTCTGTAAGCCTATCTATGGAGGTGTAGGTTTGTAAATGGCTAGTGGTAATGTGTAAGACAAGACCTGAGCGGAGATAGAAAGCCCTAGAAGGGTTATGAAAATTAATTGTTTGTCATAGTTAATGCTGACCAAAAATTTTATAGGCTTGTTTATAATATTTTGTAAGAGCCCTTTGTGTAAAACTGTATATTCATACAAAACTGAAGTTTAGTTTTCTATCTGTTAAAATAATGTGGATTGTTAGTCTGCTGATAAGGAAACTTTTGTTTTTCTTAGCCACCCGAGAATTCTATCTAGAAGACAAAGATTTTATATTATGTCAGAATAAAATCCTTGTTGATGTTTATATAGACCTTATTACCATTTATTTTAGGAGAATTGGTGTTGTCACTTTGGTTAAATAAGAAACCAAATATTGTTTCACAGTAACCCATTTCCTGTTTAACATAGTGTGCAAACCTGACAGTTTGTGACATTTTGTCATCCCAAAATTGAACCCTAAAGAATGTGTTTTATTTCAAATTGTTGCAAAGGATTTTTTCTTTTATCTTGTAAAAATGAGGTTATATTATATAGGACATGTATTACAATAAGTAAAAGGGATTTTCTGTCCTTCCATTAGCTAAATTTGTATGGGTGAAATGTAATTCATATATTTAGAGATTGTATAAAATTCCAAAGACTTGATAGTGGTCTCAGTGCCCATGTTATAACCATATTGTTCAAATGTGATACAGATATGAAAACAACCGAATTTACTTGTCAGTTACACTCTCTTGCTCTAATGTTTCTCTAAAAGTACATGTGGTCAACAGAAAGGGACTTTCAGAGAAGCAAAGCAGGTATGTAAATTATGTTCTACCTATTAATTAACATAACCCTGATAAATGTATAGAGGCGGTGAGACAGGACAAAACTTCTGCTGTGGTTTGTGATTGATGACCCCAACATAAGTCAATTGTTGAACGTTTTTATCTCTGGAAATAGCTTCATTTAGAAATTTAGAAAACATTCATACGACTGTTAGGGCTTAGATTGTAAGCTCTTGCACCCATCACATCTATTCCTAGGTTGTTAGAGTTATTTCTAAGTTCTGAGATGCTGAGCTCCTCATGTGTAACCCAGTAGCTCCCTGGAGCTCTACGTACCTGTGTGACCCCTGAGACTCAGACTCAGAATTCCCCACTGTAGAAGTACTAAAGAAGAGACACGCACCATACAGCAACCATTGAAGAAGCTGAAAAAGGATCAGACTTCAATTAGGGACGTAAATGAGGCTGATCTGCTTAGGACTAAAACAAAACAGAATCCAGGGTAAAAGGTGATATGTCTGTATTTCAAAACTTTAATTTCTGTGTGAGACCAAAGGAGAAGAGATTTATTTTATCCAAAATTTAAATGTTCTGTGGCACACTATCTAATTTTACATGCCTAGTCAGTTTATTGAAACAACCTAAATCAGCTTTATGTGTCATGGAACCTAGAATAGGGAATGAGATCTTGGTATTCTGTACAAGCTGACATAATACACTGATATAGAGTGTTTTGGAAATAAAATGAAAAAAAAATTGATGCCTTGAGGGACTGGGGAAAGAAAGCATGGAACTACTAAAATTCCCCTCCTGGAGCATTCAAGCAATAGGGCCTCCTAACTTGCTCTAAAATATATGAGCCCTGACTAATATGACATAATGCCTAAGAGTCACTCCCTGAAATTTTCCATGTTGCTCAAATGTGGTCTCTCTCTGTGAGTCAAACTCTGCAAATAAACTCACTACCTTCCCCTGCTATGGGGGACATGTCTTTAAGGGTAAATTTCCTTGGCTCTGTGGGACATGATGTCCAGGGTTAAATTTCCCTGATACTCTGGGATTGGCAATGGATTTCCAATCTGAAGGGTGAAAAGAAATAAAGTTTCAGTGGCTAAGAGATTTCAAATAGAGAGGAAAACATTCTGGAAGTTACTCTTATGCAGGTCTCAGCCCAATACTGCAAACACTTTTCCTGAAAACCCTAAGGAACATACATAGTTATAAATTACCCCCTTCATACTTATTAAGTTTATTTTCCAGACACTTAAGCCTCCAAATTTTTCCTAAACCAGCTAAGCCCTGAAACCCAGAGGTACCAGTCTTTACAAGAATGTCAAGTTTCATTCCTTACTTACCACGTAATGTGGACACCCTTTTACAGCATGCAGAAGTTAGAATGGTCGTCGCCCAGATACCCCTCAAGATCGGGGAATTAATGAAAGCAGAAGGGAGGAATTGTAACTGAGAAATTAAGAATTAACAAACTATTAAGATTACTGCATCATTATGTGGATGTTTTTCTTTCTATATTGTAGAACAGGTAGAAGTTAACACCTGAAATAACTGAAACTTCACTAGTCCCACCCTTCTTCCTTGTTTATTTTCACTATTGTGATGTTATTCTAGCCTGGTCTCAGCCCATGTAGATGCATTATTGTGATAGTCAATCTAGCCTGGTCTCTGGCTTATACAGGCTTACTTCTGTAATAATAACAGCTCTGTCTCCCCCTTGTTTGAATACATAAAAACCATACATATAGACTTGGGGATATAGATCTGTGGGTTGATTGGCCCACTTATCTCCTGCTTTGCGCATAACACTACACTCTTTCTCTTCTTTGAAACTCCAGTGTAATGGATTGGCTGTTACACTCCTTGGGAAGAGAACACCCACTTTTGTTTGGTATTAAAGGGAAGGAGGTAACAGAGAGAGCAAGGCTGGAGGGGCTCTAATTGGAGTCCCAGAGAAGACAAGAGGAGAGTGGCTCACTGCACAGGTGGGGGCCCTTCCTGGGTCCTGGTAGGAGGAAAGAGAGCACATGGAGAAGAATTTTATGTAGCAATTCAGAAGCTTAAGGGTTTTCTTGGTGAATAAGGCAAGTCTATTACCCACAGGGAGATCATGGGTGGAAGCAGGCAGCTTGGGGAAAATGTGCAGGATGGGGATTGGAACTAGAGAACTGGGAAATTCATGATGATGCTAAGGATGGTTCTTAACGAGTCAATAAGTCTCTGTTGAATGCTGTTATCATCAGAACAGTTACCCCTCTGGAGACATGTCTGCTACCTCATTCATGTCATGGAAACGAGGATTCTCTTGGTTATCATCTAGCAATATAAAAAATTTTACTATACTAGCAAACAAGAAACAAACAAACAAAATCTTATTTACTTTCACCCAGAAGCATTTACCACTTAGGCCAATCCTTTCCCAAGCCTTCAGGCACCCCCTGAGATTTCTTTAATACTAGTCCTATATGATAGTCTAATATGAGTCCTTTCTTCAAGGTCATAAGTGAAGGTGCCTTTGCGATTAGAGTCTTATTTGGTTGAGCTCCTTTTCTCTCCATCTCCAGGAAGGATATGGAAGTTCCATAGGGCAGGAATTTCACCAACTCTGCTGTGGTCATCTATAAATTCTGAGGTTGTGATTGCTTATCTACCAAGCTAGTGTACACATTCCAAAGATATTTCCTAAGTGAAAGAAAGTGTGACTTTACCCAATATAATTCCACTTGTCTTCACTTTCAAACTCTAGTGAGTGGCCATGCCTCATCTTAGGCAAACCACATCTCTAAATTTCGTTTTTCTTATC
Organism: Tamandua tetradactyla; assembly: GCF_023851605.1. Taxonomy (NCBI): domain Eukaryota; kingdom Metazoa; phylum Chordata; class Mammalia; order Pilosa; family Myrmecophagidae; genus Tamandua; species Tamandua tetradactyla. The sequence continues at coordinate 71,337,223 of NC_135337.1, read as the reverse complement.
TACAAAGTGAAGGTTGGGCCAAGATCCCTTCCAGTGCCAATGGTTCATGGAATTCTACGTTTATGATACATATGATTCTTCACGCTAGAGAATGTAACCCAATTATTGCTATATTCCACAAAATGAACAAAATCTGTTTTTGCAAAAGGAAAAGTCTCTGATTTTGTTGAGAAACTTGCTCAGTGGGAAAGCAACATTATTTTCAGTCGTAATTAAAAGGCTCACGTTTGAAGTTTTACTACACCATTTTCGTGCCTGTTGTTCCTTTGCAGCTCTCTACGCTGTTCTGTTTGAGGAGAACAAGGAGGCTGCCTTCGCCAATTACCGTCTTTGGGAAGCCCTGGGATTCGTCATTGCGTTTGGATACAGCACGTTTTTATGTGTCTATGTCAAGCTCTACATTGTTCTCGGCGTCCTTATTCTGTCTATGGTGGCGTATGGGGCGGTCGAGTACATGGAGTCCAGGAACCCAGCCACGCCAGCTGCTTTAGAGAAAGCAGACCAAGGACAGGACAAAGTCCAAACAAAAATGTGAGGACAACAATCTCCACGGCGGACACACTAAGAGATTATCAGCAGGAGAGATTTATTGGAAGATGCCTCCAAGTATATAGCTGATTCTTCCCAACTATTTCAGCCATATTTGGCCAACCTGAAAACATTACATAATTTCATTTTCCATGTAATTTCTTCTTCTGTCCTAACCAATTTTCAGCCCCCATCTTGTCCACAGAGAATGAGGGCATACGCGAAGATGTCATTTAATTTAATTTCATATCAGGAGAAAGCAGCTTAGGGTAGGGTAACAAAAGCAATTTGCTTAGATTCATAGGCTTATCCTTGTTTGTACTATTGTTGGTTTTGATTTGGGTTTGTTGTCATTATTATTTTTAAGAATTGGAAGACTGCTTAAAATAATGTAGATTAACAGCATAATTTTACAGATGGGTAAACCAACATCCTGAGAAGCTGATTAACATCACCTCACAAAATCAATCAGTGACACAGCTGGGACTAGAGTTTATGTCTCTTGAAACTTATAGAATATATGTTTCTTAATAAATGCAATTATATTATGGACTTACCACCCATCAAAATGCTTTTATTCTAAATGGTTGCCTGGACCACGAAAAAGTAAATCAATTAATCAAATAAGTGACATAGAATGTCATAGATCATTGGGAATCTTCAAGAATAATTTCAAATAGAATACATTACACAAGGCCGTTAACGTGACTAAGTTGGACATAGGGAATATTTTTATATGTTACATGCCCGCCCTTGCAGTGAACACACAGCATCGTTAGAGCAGTTCTTTCTGATTCCTCGTCCTCTCTAATGGTTTGGTAGCAACTGCTGATGCTGTCCACAGTCTCTTTCCTTAAACCCTTCTTGATTCTTCATGGCATTTTTTGAGGCCTATGGAGCCTCTCTGATTGGAGTTCCCTGTTGTTTTGTTTCTCTTTTCTTCTTTCTCCCCTAAGATTCTTTCCTTCACCCTGTCCTCTTTAGCCCTCACCGATTCCCAAGGCTTCCACTGGTCCTTCTGTGAAGGTGCCTCTCTCATCTGCCTCTTTCTCACTCACCTGGTCACCCCAGCCTGGCACCCCTCCAGTTCTAAAGCGAGGTTCTGGAAGGGACGGAGGGAGGGAGGAGACTCTTGTTTAAAATGCTTCAGGGACTTCCTATTTTCTACAAGTTAAAATTTTCAGTCCTCCTTACCATGATGTTCTCATTTGCTGCTCTGACTCCCTTAACCTCGCTCTTTCCTGGTTCTCACTTTAAGATCTGTAGACTTTTGCTCACATGTTTCCTTTTCTTTAAATACCTCCTGTCCCTCAACACCGATTTTTCAAGCTTATGTGGACGGCTCTCAAAGCCTCTGCAATGGGCATGGTGTCACGTTTATATTTTGTATGGACATCTCCTTCTGTTGGACCCTAAGTTTTCCAAATCTAATACACAATACTAGTAGGTGCTTCATGAATGTTTGTTGAATGAAATAAAATGCATCAATAATTCAGGAATCATTCACCCATTTTTGGACTCTCCATGAAATTCTTGTCAAACACTCCTAAGTGGTCCTTTCATTCACCCATGGTGAATGGTGTGTCTCGTCTGTTGTTCTATCCTCCAATAAAGGTCTCCAGTAAAGGATTGAGACCCACCTTGAATGGCTGCGTCACATCTTAATTGAAATAACCATACGGTCCCCCACAGCAGGTCTGCACCCACAGGAGCGGATTAGAAGAACGTCGCCTTTTCTGGGTGCAGGACAGCTCAACCCCCCCAACCCCACCCTCCGCCCCGGCACACCTAGTTAGCCGGCAGAATTCAGCATAGCCTGTCACTCCTCAGGAACTTCTCGGAAACCTTTCTAAAACCTGCCCTTCTTCCCCACCCCGCTCAGCCTGCCTGGGGCAGGCGCACTCTCAAGTTTCTGCAGAGCCGCCTCTGGTCTCCCCTTCCTGCCTGCGCCCCCCGCCCCGCGATCACCCTGGCCCCTGCTGCTGCTCAGGCAGGTCCCGGCTGAGCCCTCGAGCAGATCCCGGAGCTGGGAGAGTAACGAATCTGGGGAAGAACCCGGCTATTTCCACCGCCTTCCCTCCTTCTTTCTCCTTCCCTCCCGGTAGGATCTGGCACCTGGAGGGGGCAGGAGCCGCAGAGAGGGGCGGGTGAGCGCGCGAGGGACGCGCATACAGCTGCGTGGGCTTGCCACGCCTTTGCCTAGGCCAGTGCCCACCCCCAGCCCCGCCTGCCCCCCCTTTCCCCCGCCTGCCCTGGGGCTGCGCGCGCACCTGCAGACCTGCAGCCCCCGCGCCGGGAGCGGGGCCCGGGGAGCCGCGCGCTACGGAGCAGGTAAGCTGCCGCCCGGCTCAGCAGGTTTCACCCGGGCTGTGAAGTTTCTACCCACCTGGCAGATTTCTCAATCTGTTTCCCCTGGCTCGGCGCCTTGCTCTTATCTCTTTTCTGAGAGAACAGACCCTTGGCTGGCAGGGCAATACCCTTTCCCCTTTGCTCCCTGTGCCCCTCCCTCCTTAGTTACTCTGTTTACAAAAATAGAAGCGGCGGACTAGAAAGGCTCTCCTGCCAGCCTGCTTTGGAAGGCAAAGGAATCCAAAACCACATTTCTTATCTGCTCGGTTGTGATCCTACCTCTTCTGAGGCTTTTCCATAGTATGAGCATTCCCTAATTAGACAATAATTCTTCCCTTCCCATTTCTGGCGGTGCAGAATTTATGTGTCTCCCTCTCCAGCTACTGCTCTGAAAGGTAATCGATGGCTTTTCAGCGATGACCAAGGCACCCATAAAGACTTCCTTGTACAACTTCCACCAATAAGCGCACAGAAGAAATTCTGAGAAGAGCCTAAGCTCATTAAAGAAAAATTTGGGCACGTTTACGTTTTAGGAAGAGCTCCAGGCCGACTTCCCTGGGTCTCTTTCCACACCCCTGTAGCGATGCGGGCTCGGTCACCAGCCACATCCCTTCCTCTCGAATATCTTTCCCTCAGCCCCTCCGGAAGCTCGCGCCCACTGCCCCTCTCCCACCCCACCCCACCCCAGCCACCCGCCGGCCGTCCCGGCCCCATGCTGGAGAAGGTGGTCTGGATTCTGCCTCCCCGGCAGCCTTTCCCGAGACGTCATCTCATTCGTTTAGCTTCTGTCCTTAAACCCAGCACATTCCAAGCAAGCTCTCGTGCCCCTAAACAATTCCTATCCCACAGAGAAATTTCCTAATAAATGGATTCAAATGTCTATTCAGTGATTCTACAGGTGTTCATCAGGCGCTTGCTACGTGCCAACCGCTGCTCCAGGTGTGGGGGTAACACAGCCGAGCTCCCTACTCGGGAAATGTCTGTTCCAATCTCTGTGTCAAGCGGAGTGTCAGCACCGACGTGCGTCCAGGGCTGGGGAGAGCGGCCGTGTGAGTGGGGGCCCCCCAGGCTTCTCTGATTGGGTGTAATTTGGACAGCAACTGAAGAGGAAGACGAGGAGGAGCCATGCGCGGCCATGGAGCAGCGGGGACCGCAGGAGGGCCCAGTGGGCCTGCTGCGGTGCCAGGGCGGGAAATGGTGAGGACTTTGGATTTCATTCCAGGCAATGCAGGAAGCCATTGAAGATCTTTGATTAGACTCGTTTTAAAGGGGCGCAGTGAAGCAAGAATACTCCCTTAGGAGCTATTAGTGTTACTCTGGTAGGAAACGACTGTGGCGCTGAGGGGCTGCGATGGCAGTGATAGTGGTGAGAAGTGGTCAGATTTGGGATTTACTTTAAAGGTAGAGTCTGAAGGACACACGTTGCAGGGAAAGGGAGCTGAGGAAATCTCCCGAAGTTCTGCCTGACAAAGAACTAACAGAACAAAGATTAAGGGAAACTGGGAGAGGAGCGGATTTGTGGGGTAAAATGTCAAGAGTTTGGTTCTGGATGTGTTCATTTAGATGCATCACTAGCCATCCCAGTGGTTTTGTTGGGCAGCAGTCAGGGATATGACACTGGGATTCACGGGCAAAATGACATATAGAGATACAGAATTGGGAGATTCTAAAATTATAAAATTAGACAGATGATGCTTAAAGCCTTGGTGCTAAAAGGAATCAGCTATGAGTGAAGATGGAGGAAAGAAGAGCTTAGAGCTCAGAATCCTTGGACCCGACAGCCTTTAGGGTAAGGAAGGGGAGGGGAGCTGGGGGAGGATGGCCAGTGAGATAAGTGTGCATCCCACAGTCCAGTTAGAGAAATGATTAGGGAAGGAATGGGCCTGCGCCCATGGGAGAGAATGGGCCGGTGCCCGCGGGACAGAATGGGTCTGCCTGCGCCCGCGGGAAAGAATGGGCCTGCGCCTGTGGGAGAGAATGGGCCTGCGCCTGCACCATTTGCTGCTGTTGGATCTTATCTGGTCAGTCACAGACTTGGGATGGGTTATTGGGTTTGGCAACATGGCATTCACAGGTGGCCCTGGCAAGAGCAGTTGAGTAGTTTGGGGAAGACCTGGACAAAGTGGATGCAGAGGGGAGCGAGAGAGGAGGACGCGCAGACAGTGGGTCTAGCAATCCTTCCTGGAGGGTTTCTCCAGAAAAGAGGTCATAGCTGGAGGGTGACATGGGGTCAAGGGACGATTACACAGTTGAAATATCTGGGGGTTGGAAAGGACAGGACAGAATATTAAGTCTCTTCTAGTCCCAGTCCTTCATGTGACATTGGTGGAAAGCAAGAATAGCAAGACTAAATTACTGATCTGGGCCACACACCTGGCGAACTGGAGACCTGGGACAAGGCCTGCCTCAGCAGCTCCTGGCCCAGGTTGCTTTTAGTCACAAACGTTAGTTATTGGTAACTCCAAACGCTGCTCCTCAACTGAGACAGATGGACTTAATTTTTGAATGTTTAATTGGATTATAACACCACCCAGGAGATGTAGGCGTGTAAGCACACAGCGTGTTGCATGTTCCCACACTGGACACACCCACGTAACCAATGTCAAGATCACGAAGCTGAAGGCCAGCAGCCCCTGGGGGCCTTCCCTTGCTCCCCTCAAGGGTAACAGCCTCCAGGACCACAAACATGCTTTATGGAGTTCATTTTTGGTCTTTCTCTCAAGACAACTTCTTAGTATAGAAGCAACATGCCCATGGTAAGTCCTTAAAACAGTACAGAAGTGATTATGGCAAAATAATAATAAAAATATTAAGTCAAGGGTACTTCACGGCAGTGACCAGTGTTGAAAATCATATTAGAATCATTCCAGACTTTATCTAAGCATTTTTTATCTTAAAGAAAATGCCTGCACAGGTCAAGAAATAAACTAAAGTTTCACTTATTGTCTTATCGGTTTATCATTTAGGTCCCTCAATAAATACCTGCCATTTTCCCTCCAAAGAAGCAGGTTCTGAGCTGGTTGCGGGCATCAGCGACTCTCAGCCAGTGCCCAGGGCCTGGTGACTCAGCTGGGGAGAACTTTAGGAGGCAGAGGACATCCACGTTCCCTCAAATCACACTGTCTTCTTGCCTTCCCTTCTGTCTCGGGCTTCTAGAAGAACAGGATTCTTTTTATTCAACCACCTGGAGTGTGAGAGTTTGTGCTTGCTTGGGAGATACGATGAGTATGAGAACCTAGCTATAATTCAGGGGCCGGGCTCCATTCCGATCAAGGTGGCAGAGTGAAATGCCCCAGGACCCTATACCCCCACCGGAACTTGAAGCAGTAAGTAAGAACTAGCAGAAACAACTTTCTGAAAGCTCTGGAAGCCAGTTAGAGCATTGATGTAGCAAGGCTGAATATCATTAACCATTAGGGAAACACACATCAAAATCACACCCTCGCACCTGCTAGAATGGCTATTATTGAAAAAACAAAAAAATAACAAGTGTGGCCAGGGTATGCAGAAATAGGGAAACTCATGCATTGTCGGTGGGGATGAAAAATGTTACAGCCACTATGGAAAACAGTTTGGCATTTCCTTAAAGAGTAAGCATAGAGTTCACCCCTATTCTGGGAAACAGCTAGAGAAGGGACAGAAAAATGACCAGGACAGTGGTCCCAGGGTGCGAGTGACCTGAGAGGGTCTCCACCAGGCAGGGAGCCCTGGATGGAAAAGCTGAGGAACTGGACCCAGTGAACTGAGCAAGTGCTCCATCGGGACTTCACGGAGACAAGAGGCCATGCCCAGGGCAGTGCCTGCCCCCAGAGAGCTTGGGATCCCAGCCTCTCAGTTCTGCAGCCCCGAGCTCCCTGGAAGAACCCAGAAGCCAGTAAATGAGCTCCCTGTTCATGGGGACCCTGCCGCTGCCGCACAGAGCGCAATGTGCACCTTTCCATACGGAGGCCAGAGCCCTCGGGAGTGCACGGACAGGGAGGCGGGACGAGGAGGCAAGCCAGGCTGTACCCCACACCCCACATCCCAACATCCATGCCCCTTACGCAGGCATATCCTGCACCTGCAGTGCCCTGCTCCCCACAGATAGGTACCCATGTGCCCCATCTCCCATGCCCCCCCCCCGTGCCCCTGGGTACCTGTGTAGTGCCCTGCCCTACCACTGCCCTGCACTGCACCCTGCCACTGCCCCACTGTGCCCCACTCCATGCCCCGGGCCCCATCTTGTGCCCATGTACTCCATGCCCTCCACCCCCTTGCCCTGTGCTCCAAGCCACTCATTGCACCATACCCCACACCCCCATGCCTCACCCCCATGGCACGCCCAGCTGGCGGGCATTTACACCTTAGCTGTGGACAGAGGCAGTTGACATGCCCAGCCCCACAGCCCAAGGCCATTCCAAGCAGGACCCTCAGGGCCACCTGTCCCATCAGGCCCACAAGTGGAATCTCTGCTGACGTGCACACTGCTCACCCCCCAGGGTTGGTGGCTTTCAGTGTGCACAGAGACCAGTAGACTTGGCTGGAACTGCACTGGGTCTCCATCCAGCTCACCCAGCTGCCGCAGTCCGGCAGAGGTGAGCCTAAGGGGAAGAGGAGGCCTGAGAGTGCCATCTGCTGGGGAGGAACGGGAAGTGCAGTCTGGCCACTGCCTGCCTAGCTTCAAACAGATCTGGTAGTAGAGTTGCATCCGCTGATGAGATCTGGGCCTTGGTTTGGTGGGAATTACTGACAAACCAAGTGCAGAAGAGGCCGTCAACCAAATCCAAGCAAATGTATCTTAAACAACTGAGGAAATCAACTTCCAAAGTAACCCTATTAAGGTAATCAACTGCCTTGAAGCCAACAGAAAATCCCAAAGCATATGAAGACACAGGCAGCTATACCCCAGCCACATGACCAAATTAAAACACCAGAGGAGACACGGAAGCTGGAACAACTAATCAAAGATGTTCATACAACTCTCCTAGGTAAGTTCATTGGGTTGGTAATGACATAAAGGATACCAAGAAGACATTATAAGAACATAAGGAAGAACATGAAAGAATAAGTAGATGAATAGGTATCACAGAGATGAAAGATACTGTGGCTCAAAATAAAAAAAATATACTAGTGACACACAAGAGCAGATTTGAAAAAGCAGAAGAAAGAATAAGCAAACCAGAACAGGAAAATTGAATTAGAATGCTCAAAGGAACAAATGGCAAAAAAGATGGAAAAATTGGAGTTGGATCTCAGGGAAATGATGGACAACGTGAAGCACACAAATATAAGAATCATAAGTGTCCCAGAAGGAGAAAAGAAGAGTAAAGACTAGGAAGTTATTTGAGGAGATAATAGGGGAAACTTCCCAACCCTTATAAAAGACATACATATGCAAATCAGAGAAGCCCAGTGTTTGGGTGCTAAAGCTGCTAGAATGCAATATACCAGACATGGAATGACTTTTAAAAAGGGAATTTATTAAGTTGCAAGTTTATAGTTCAAAAGCTATAAAAATGTCAAAACTAACTCAGCTAGGGAAAGATCCCTTGACTCAAGAAAGGCCAATGGGTCTGGAACCCTCTGTCATCAGGGAAAGCATATGACTGGCATCTGCTGGGGTCTTTGGCTTCTCATTTCAAACAGCTTCACAAAGGCTTTCCCTCCAGCTTCTTCAAATGGCTTCCCCTGGGGTATTTTCTTTCTGCCTCTCCAAATATGTCTGACAGTGTGGGCCATAAAGCTTTTTCCAAGATGCTTCCCTCTTAAAGAACTCCAAGGAATGACCCCACCTTGAATGGGTAGAAACACATCTCCATGGAAACCATCTAATCAAAAGGTACCACCCACAACTGGGTGGGTCTCATTTCCTTGGAAACAACATAATTACAAAGATCCCACCCGACAGTATTGAATGAGGATTGAAGAACAAGGTTTTTCTGGGTGGCATAACAGTTTCAAATAGGCACACCCAATGAACCCCAAACAGAATAAATCCAAATAGGCCTTTCCCAAGACGCATATTAATCAGTATGTCAAATGTTGAAGAGAAGCAGAAAATTCTGAAAGCAGCAAGAGAAAAACATTTTACTGCATATGAGGGAAACCAAATAAGACTGAGTTCAGATTACTCAACTAGCACCCTGGGGGCGAGAAGGCAGTGGTATGATAGATTCAAGATCCTGAAAGGGAAAGACTTCCAGCCAAGAATTCTGTACCCATCCACATTGTCCTTCAAAACTGAGGGAGAGATTAAAATTTTCACAGACAAACAAATCCTGAAAGAATCTGTCAACAAGAATTCGGCCCTATAAGAAGTACTAAAGAGACTTCGGCCAGTTGAAAAAAAAAAAAGACAGTAAAGGGGGGTCTGGAGGAGGGCACAGAAGAGTACTTCTAAGAGTAACTTAAAGGATAAAAAGAGAAGGAGGAAAAAGACAAATCTGACAAATAAAATAAGAAAGATAAGATGGTGGATTCAAGAAATACCTTTTCAGTAATAACTTTGAATGTTAATGGACTAAATTTACCAATTAAAAGATGCAATTGGCAGAATGAATTAAGAAATATAATCCAGCCATATGCTGCTTACAAGAGACTCATCTTAGACCCAAGGATATGAATAGATTGAAAGTGAAAGGATGGAAAACGATTTTCCATGCAAGTTGTAACCAAAACAAAGCAGGAGTAGCTATACTAATATTGGGCAAAATAGACTTTAAGTGTAAAGACATCATAAGAGACAGAGAAGGATGGCATAGGTATTAATTAAAGGGACAATTGACCAAGAAGATAGAACAATCATAAATGTTTCTGCTCCCAATCAAGGAGCTCCAAAGTACATGAGACAGACATTAGCAAAACTGAAGGGAGCAACAGATGTTTCACCAATAATAGTAGAAGACTTCAATACACCACTCTCTTCTAAACACAGAACAACCAGACAGAAGATCAACAAGGAAATAGAGAAGTTAAACAACTTAATAAATGAATTAGACTTAACAGACATATACAGGTCATTGCACCCCAAAGCACAAGGATACACATTCTTCTCTAGTGCTCATGGAACATTCTCCAGGATAAATCATATGCTGGGGCACAAAGCAGGTCTTTAGAAATTTTAAAAGATTGAAATTATTTAAAGCACCTTCTCTGATCACAATGAAATGAAGCTGGAAATCAATAACCACCAAACAACCAGACTTTCACAAAATAAATAGAGATGAAATAAATCATTCTTTTTAAAAAATATTTTTATCGACAAATCCTTATAAATAATGCATTCTTAAACAATCAGTAGGTCAAAGAATAAATTGCTAGGGAAATTGGTAAATGTCTGCAGATGAACTGAAATGAGAATACAACATATCAGAATTTATGGGATGTGGCAAAGGCAGTGCTGAGAGGGAAATTTATGGCCCTAAATGCCTATATTAAAAGAAAAGGGCAAGCAAAAATTGACAACTTAACTGCTTACCTGGAAGAACTAGAAAAAGAACAGCAAACTAACCCCAAAGCAAATTGAAGAAGAAAAATAACAAAGATTAAGCAAAATTAAATAAATTGGAGGGAAAAAAACACAATAGAACCAATAAAACCAAAAGTTGATTCTTTGAAAAAATCAATAAGACCAATGGACCCCTTTGTCAGCTAAACTGACAAAGTAAAAAAAGTATCTAGAAAGAAACTCAACCAGGGATGTAAAGGATCTATACACAGAAAACTACATTGCTAAAATAAATCAAAGAAGATTTAAATAGGTGGAAAAACATTCCCTGCTCATGGATAAGAAGGTTCAATATATTTAAGATGTCAATTTTACCCAAATTGATCTACAGATTCAAAGCAGTACTAATCAAAATTCCAACAACGTACTTTGAAGACTTGGAAAAGCTAGTTATCAGATTCATTTGGAAAGGAAAGAGACATCAAGTGGTTTAAAATATCCTTAAAAAGAACAAAGTGGGAATTATTAACACTTTCTGATTTTAAAGCTCATTATAAAGCCACAGTAGTAAAAACAGCATGATATTGGCACAAGTATCAATGGATTGATAGAAGGAATCTAATGAGAATGTGGAAATAGACCTCCAAATCTACAGTTACCTGATCTTTAACAATGTCATTAAATCCACTGAACTGAGACAGAATACTGTTTTCAATAAATGGACATTGGAGAACTGGATACCAATAGCCAAAAGAATGAAAGAGGATCCTTACCTTATGCCCTTTACAAAAATTAACTCAAAGTGGATCACAGACCTAAATATAAGAGCCCGTACCATAAAACTCCTAGAAGAAAATATAGGGAAACATCTTCAGGGCATACTAATAGGAGGTAGTTTTCTAAACTTTATACCCAAAGCACAAGCAATGAAAGAAAAAATAGATAAATGGGAGATCCTCAAAATCAAATGCTTTCCTGCCTAAAATGACTATGTCAAAAGGTGAAGAGGCAGCAAACTCAATTGCAGAAAATATTTGGAAATCACATATCAGATAAAGGATTGATGCCCTGTATACACAAAGAAATCATACAACTCAACAGGAAAAGAACAAACAATTGTTTATAATATAAACAATTATAAAATTTGCTAAAAATATGAATAGACATTTTTCCAAAGAGTAAATACAGTGGCTAAAATGTACATAAAGAGATGCTCATTTTTATTAGCCATAACGGAAATGCAGACCAAGACTGCAATGAGATACCACCTCACACCTGTAAGAATGGCTGCTATTAAGCAAATAGGAAACTATAAATGTTGGAGAGGATGTGGAGAAGCTGGAACATTTATGCAGTGCCTATGGGAATGTATAATGGTACAGCTGCTATGGAAGACAGTTTGGTGATCCTTTAGAAAAACTAAATGACAAGTTGCCCTACAACCTGGCAATACCATGACTTGGTATATACCCAGAAGAGCTGAGGGCAGTCACACAGACATTTGCACATCAATTTTCACAGAAACATTATTCACAATTGCCAAAAGATGGAAATGGTCCAGGTGCCCATCAACAGATGAGTAGATAAATAAAATGTGGTTTCTACATACAATGGAATATTGTGCAGCAGTAAGACTAAATGAGGTGTTGAAGCACATGGCAACATGGATGAACCTTGAGGACATAATGCTGAGTGAGATAAGCCAGACACAAAAGGATATTGTCTGGTTTCACTATCATGACCTTAGTAAAGGTTAACTCAGAGGCTTAAAATATAGAATATAGGGTACCTAAAGATACGCAGAAGCTAGAGATGGGTGAATGGTTTATTAAAGAGGTTGAGCTGAAATGTAAGGGAATGGATAGAAGTGAAGGCAAGTTCACTAATGGGTGTCTAAGTAACATCGCCATATTGAAAGTGAACACGATTGAAAGGGGTTGTATTGAGCCACGTATCCCACTGATTACCACTACAAATATAAATAAGTCCTTGCTTGAACTACTTCAAAGCTGTGAATCTTGTACAAAGAGACAATAATAGAAGGGCATATGGGGAATTCTACTATTGCATGCTATGGGCTATGTGTTTTCAGGAAGAAATCAACAGTACTACAGCAATACCAGGGGTAAATAACTGGGGTGGGGGAGGATAAGAGTTAGGGTGTTCTATTTCGTGAGGATATATTTATTGGTTATTTTTCTCTTTGGAACAATGAAAATCATCTATAATTGAGAGTGTTGATAATTGTACAACTAAATGAGGATAATGTGGGACACGGACTGTTGACTTTGGACATTATCTATGATGCCCAATGGATGGAGGTGGCTGAAATGGGCATAGCATGGGGAGAAGGACTGAAGGAGAAGGAGGAGTTATAACAGAGAAGATAGGATTTAACAAATGAGTATGACTTCTGACTCATTATATTGACATTTCTTAAGTCTCCCGTGTGTTGGAGTAGCTAGAAGAAAAAATCTAAAATTGCACAATTGTACCAAGCTGTGAAATTTGTTCTATACCTATATGTTACAAAGTACTTTGAAATTTATTGCTTTTTTGTTTATTTATTTCACAATAAAATGATGTTTTAAAAAAAGTTACCCATATTGTCCGCGACTTCTCGCTCAGCGTCAAGCCCCCGGCCGGCGGGTGAGACAATGAGGAGAGACAGAGAGACGCAGACAAATCCGCGCTGGTGAGAAACACAGATCCAAGACACGTAGCAGTTGTAAGCACAGACTTTTACTGGAGTTAAGCTTGCATTCTCTGTTTCAGGTTCTGCGCGGGACAAGATGCCCCGCGGGGGAACAACCTCTATGCGGCCGTCAGGTACGGCTCCCTGCGGGTCGTCTCCACCCACCCTGTCCGGGTAACCTCTTATATACTGTGCCCAAACCCAATAGGTTAGTGCCACGTATACAGAGGTGATTGGAAGATAGGGTTGGTGGGCGCGTACGTCATACGCGGAAACAGGATGCGGGCGCCATCTTGACTCACTCGATGGGCGGGGGGAACTCTAGAGCAGGCTGCAGCGCGACCACTAGGCCTGACCCGGGAGGCGGCTCTCCACATCTCCCCCTTTTTTATTATTTTTGGTCCGTAGACCCTTTCTTAGACCCAGTGTCTCCATTGATGAGTGAGCTCCCGTGAGCTTGATTAGCCCACTACTTGTTTTGGTGCTTTGGGGAGTCTGGACTAGGCTTGCTAGGCACCAACCAGAATGCCTCCTCATATAGAGACCGGAGAGCCCGTGAACTGGAAACCACGTGACTCTCCCTGCAGTGCTTCGCCTCGCAACTGGGCTAAGCGGGGCTCAGGAGAGCGGCAACCAGAGTTGAGGGTGTCACTAGATGTCTCTGTGCAATGGCCGGAGTCTAGTCTGGCCAGGACCGTGACTCTGCTTTAGAGATCATCCTTTAGACAAAAATTATGACTTCTGGTGCCGCCTTTTACACCCGGGACACGGCCATGGGCTTTGCAGCAGATCCTGTTTTCAAGCGCCCCGCCCTGAGTGGCCGTGACGGGCCACGCAGTGGGGGGGAGGACAGGGCTACGGTGCGGGTGTCGCCAGGGGCATCAGGGGCAAGTGACATAGCCAACATAGTGGTGACGCGTAGCTGTTGCTGCGTCTGGAACAAGCGTTCTAACAAACATTTAACAATGAGCAGAGTTACTAAGAGTCCCACTGCTAAAAGAATCCAAGTGGTCAACCTGGGCCAAGAGAACCATGAGGTGACTTGGTCCCACAGTAGCTCGTAGTGGGAAAAGTGGGGTTAAAGCTAGTTTCTCTTCTACTCGGTCGGAGGGTCACTTGCACTGTTGTTGTCATCTTTTCGGTCGTCGCCATCATCAGCAGAGTTGGAGACCGGATCTGGTGGCTCTGGTTGGAGGCTTATCAATTTTCTGGGCAACAGTTCCTTGGCGTCCTCGGGCGACGTCACGGTTCTCACCAGTCTTTCCGGAACCCACACAGGTTGACGTCCTGGTTCCTGGGGAAAAACACAAACAGAGCCTCTGGCCCAGCTGAGCACTGGGTCAGGGCCTTGCCATTGTCCTGACAGGACATCCTTCCAACGGACTAGACCTCTATGTGGAGGACTCGGAGTGGTGTGCTGTAGGGCAGGTGTCATTCCTTGTGCATTTTCATTTAAAAAATTATATGTAAATAAGGCTACAGACAGTTGAGCCTTCGGGGACAGGCCGTGGCCTATTCCCCCTTTCTGTTTTTTGAGCAAGTCTTTAAGAGACCTGTGTGCTCTTTCAATGATTCCTTGCCCTTGAGGGTTGTAAGGGATACCATGTTTTAATTGCACTTCCATATTTGCACAAAATCTTTGGAAGGCTTTGCTGGTGTAAGCAGGTCCGTTATCTGTTTTTAATATTTTCGGCTTACCCCAAGCTACCCAAGCGGCAAGGCAGTGTGCAATTACTTGGTGGACTCTTTCTCCTGATTCGGCAGAGGCAAATAAAACTTGAGAACAAATATCCACTGACACATGCAGGTATTTAACTTTACCATACTCTGAGTGATGGGTGACATCCATTTGCCAAATGTCTCCCGGGATGAGACCTTTAGGGTTAACTCCAACTGAAGGGACTACCCTCTGTTCTGCACAATTATTGCAGGCTCTGACTATATCTCTGGCAGCTGCACGCGGTATGTGAAACCGTCTGGCTAAGGTGCTTGCATTGACATGAAATTTAGTATGAAACTCTTGGGCCTGTTGATACGGTGTCAGCGCAGGGAAGATATGTGGCTGTCGAGTGGCCACATCCACTACGTGATTTCCCTGTGCCATGGGGCCTGGCAGGCCTGTGTGCGCTCTAATGTGAGTTATGTAGAAAGGATGTTGTCTGGCACATATTGTCTCTTGAAGTTTGATAAAGAATGGTCTTACTGAGGAGGAATATTTTATAATGCCCACCGTCTCTAAAATATTTACAGAATTTACGACATAAATCGAATCAGATATAATATTTAGGGGATCAGTAATTTCTTTCAGGACTGTAATAATGACCTGTAATTCTACCCATTGAGGTCTCTGTGGTTGGAAGAACACAGTTTTAGGAGAACCTCCTTCTACGCAATATGCTCCTGAACCGGAGCTGGAACCGTCCGTGTACACGGTGAGGGCGTTCACTAGTGGCTTAGATGAAGTTACCTTAGGAAAGATTACTGGGTGACGGGTGACGAATTGTAAGAGGGGATCTTTTGGGTATTGGTTATCAATTTCTCCCAAAAAGGTACATCGGAGGATGGCCCACTGATCTATACATCCAGTAAGTATCTCAAGTTGCTGAGAAGAGTAAGGTACTCTGAGGTACTTAGGCTGTTGGCCAAAATGCTGTATGGCCTTCTTGATGGCCTCCAATGCCAACTCTGCAATTGCTGTAGGAAAATGCTCTAAACTTTTCTTAGGGGAAATTCCAGGGTGGACCCAGAGTAATGGTCCCTGTTGCCATAGCACTGCCGTGGGCTGTAGTTTTGTTGGCAGTAAGCAGGCTTCGAATGGCTTTTGGGGGTCTATTCTTTTTAAAGCAGCACTACTGAGCGCCTGTTCTACCTGACGTAGTGCTTGCCTCGCCTCTGGGGTGAGACACCGGGGCGAGTGTAGGTCTGAATCTCCTTTTAGCAAATCAAACAAAGGTGTTAATTTGGCATTGGTGATCTTTAAGTACGGACGAACCCAATTGATATCTCCCATAAGTTTTTGCAGATCATTAAGGGTATGTATGTCATCTACTCTGAGAGACACTTTTTGGGGGGAAACATGCTGAGGCATGATTTTTGCCCCCAGGAAGGTGGTAATCTCTGTCATCTGGATTTTTTCAGGGGCCACTTCCAGGTTGGCTTCTCTAAGACTAAGGACTAAATGTGATAAAGCTGTTTTAAGAAGATCTGTGTCTTTATGGGCTAAGAGAATGTCATCCATATAATGGATGATTTTCACTTGGGGGAACTGCTGCCGAGTGCTAGCTAGCTTTGTAGCAACATACAGCTGGCACATGGTAGGACTATTAGTCATGCCCTGGGGCAGGACCGTCCACTCGAAGCGTTGACAGGGCTCCTCTTGGTTAAGAGAGGGCACAGTAAAAGCAAATTTTGGAGTATCTTCAGGGTGAAGTGGGATGGAAAAGAAGCAATCCTTAAGATCTAGGATGATAATGGGCCAGTGTTCTGGCAAAGCTGAGAGGAGGGGTAACCCCATTTGAACAGGTCCTAAAGGCTCCATACAGTTATTGATGGTTCTTAAATCATGTAACAATCTCCATCTGCCTGATTTCTTTTTTATGACGAATACGGGTGTGTTCCAAGGCGATGTGGAGGGAATGATATGGCTCTCTTTTAGCTGTATAGACACTAGAGTATGCAATGCTGACAGCTTTTCTTTTGGTAAGGGCCACTGAGGCACCCACACCGGGGTACTGGTCTTCCACTTTAGTTTTATAGGTGTGGGTGGGAGTCTCCCCTCAGTGGCCCCTAGGAAAAACCCAGGCCTCGTCTGTCAGAATTGGAGACAGCTTGTATAGGCCTTGCGCGCCCGTGCAATGAGGCTCCTAAGCCTTTGCCGGGGACATATCCCATTCCTTTTAACAAGCGCTTAGAAGTTGGAGAGCAGCCACTGTAATTACCTGATTCGGCCACCAGAGGGAGCCCGTGGTGAGGGTTTTTGGCGAGATCACCAAAACCATTCACCGGAAGCCGCCGCGTCCCTGCAGCAGGCGCTGGCGGGGCGGAAGGCTGTGTGGGTGAGACAGGGGGCCTCCCCCAATCGATCAGCGGAGGCGCGTCTGCACCCTCGGTCTCATCACTATCTGACTCTGAGTCAGAGGTGTCTGAACTAGCGCCAGACTTTGGCGGCTTACAAGTGGGCGGCTCACTTTCACAGGAGCCGTCCGCTAAAAGGGTCTTTAAGGGAGCTAACAAAGGTAAACTTCCGGACTGCCCCATGTTTGCAGTCGGCACTGTACTTTAATCACTCGGAGAGCTCTTCCGAGTCCCCGGGGCTACCTGAAAGCCCGCGGGCCTTAACTCTCACGTAATAAGAAGTACTCACCTTCTCGCGGTGATCAAGCGCGGGAAGTCCGCTGCGAACTCAAGAAGCACGTCCTCACCAGCTCGGGGAAAGGCAGCAGAAGGGTTCCCCGTACGGGCCACCACTTGTCCGCGACTTCTCGCTCAGCGTCAAGCCCCCGGCCGGCGGGTGAGACAATGAGGAGAGACAGAGAGACGCAGACAAATCCGCGCTGGTGAGAAACACAGATCCAAGACACGTAGCAGTTGTAAGCACAGACTTTTACTGGAGTTAAGCTTGCATTCTCTGTTTCAGGTTCCGCGCGGGACAAGATGCCCCGCGGGGGAACAACCTCTATGCGGCCGTCAGGTACGGCTCCCTGCGGGTCGTCTCCACCCACCCTGTCCGGGTAACCTCTTATATACTGTGCCCAAACCCAATAGGTTAGTGCCACGTATACAGAGGTGATTGGAAGATAGGGTTGGTGGGCGCGTACGTCATACGCGGAAACAGGATGCGGGCGCCATCTTGACTCACTCGATGGGCGGGGGGAACTCTAGAGCAGGCTGCAGCGCGACCACTAGGCCTGACCCGGGAGGCGGCTCTCCACACCATATGACCTGGCAATCCCACTTCTAGATATATTCCCAAAAGGACTGAAAGCAGGAACTCAGACAGATACTTGTACACCAATGCTTATAACAGCATTATTTACAGCAGCCAAATGGTGGAAACAACCCAAATGTCCATCAGAAGATGAAAGGATAAACAAGTGTGGTCTATACACACAGCGATTATTACTCAGCCTTAAAAAAGAATGAAGTTCTGATACATGTTGCTACGTGGATGAGGCTTGAAGACATCATGTTGACTGAAATGTCAGACATACAGGGACAGATGTTGCGTGATCTCACTTATATGAACCAGCCAGAATACGCAAACTCATAGAGACAGAAAGCAGAGCACAGGTTGGGAAAGAGGAATGGAGAGTTACGGCACATGGTGCAGGGTTTCTGTTTGGGGTGACGGGAGAGTCCTGGCAATGGGTGTTGGAGAGGGAAGTGCAACATTGTGAGTGTGACTAATCCACTGATGTCATGCTGGGAGAGGTCGAGATGGGAAAATTTATGTTGTATATCTGCTTCTACAGTTTAAAAAAGTGACCAAAGAGACAGTGGCAATAAAATGCAATATATGATCCTGGACTGGGTCTAGTAATAGAGGAGAAAAGGTCCAAAAGGATATTAATGTAACATATGAAAAGATTGATTAGAGACTATAAGCTTTATATCAGTGTTAAATTTCTTGAACTTGTTAACTCTACTTCAGATAGTTACATAAGTAAGCATCCTTTTTCTTACAAAATATACATAGCGGAATTGAGTGTTCAAGGAGCATGATGCATATAACCTACTACCCGGGTTTTAGAAAGTAGATGAGATAGGTAGATAGGTAGGTAGGTAGGTATAGATAGACACGTAGGTAGATAGACAGGTAAGTAGATAGACAGACAGGTAGGTAGATAGATAGAAAGGTGACAGACAATGATATGGCGTTGTTGGTGGATCAGGCTCATGCAGGGTATGTGAAGTTCTGTGTTTGGGTTTCATATTACTTTTGCAAGTATCTTGCAAGTTTGAAATTATTTCAAGTCGGTTTAAAAAGAAAAGTCAAAACTCTATTAATTCAGAGTTTCCTTAGACTTCACCAAATCCAACTTTCTCCCGATCCTATCAGAGCAAGTCATGTGGTACCAGTGTGTCCTGGTCAAAGCGTGGGCATTCACACTTGCAGTTGAGGACAGGCTATGCCGTAGAGCAGTGGGCCTTGTTAAGTCCACCTGTGAGGACGTAGAACCAGGTTGAGAGAAGCCTAGCGGGGTCTGCTCCAGCATGAAGTGGAGACGGGGAGGTGGTCCCGGGCCAGCACCCCCAGAACCGAAGCCTTGCTGGGTCGCTTCTCTGACCACAAAGTCTGAAACCTGTGTGGCCAGACTGAGGGAGACCGGGCTTCAGCCTACCTGAGAACCTGGGATCAAGCCGAAGGGTGAAACAAACCCATTGGAAAGTGCAGAGAAATAGTCAAAAGGGGACAGAATCTGGAAAGGAAACAGTTTGGGCCAATCTGCTGGCCTTTATGACTAATTTTGGAAAAAACACACATTTTCCTAAGATAAGTGGACACTGCATTTTCTCTCTTGTTGATGCCCTTAGCAATCGCCTCTAAGTTTGGTAGTTTGCTTTTCCCTTCTCCATGCAGATGCCTCGATAGAGAGTTTAATAAATTCAGGATTTAGAAATTGTTAAATAAGATAATTCAGACCCAGATAGTCTTGTGTCTGGATTACCTCCCCTGACTGTGTTCATTCCTCGGAGAAAATAACTGCCAGAGCCCCCCTTCATTTATGCTTATTTTAGACAGCGTGGAAGGACTCCATGACACTTCAGCTTTACAAATCTTACCAGCACGTGTGGCTGGAGGATCACAATAAATAATTAACGAGTGAACATGTCCAACCAAAAGGAAAAATGCTTATATTATGAGTTACATTTTATTCTTGGCTTGCTAATTAAAAAATCTGCCAAGCTTCCCTTTTTCCTAGTAAAACCTGACCAATATCTTCAGCTGCTATATAAAAATATCTTTGTGTTTATTTATATACCACAAAGATGTTTTTATATACCACGTGTTTTTATATAGTATACAAAATATATCATTGTTTCTGAGAGGTTAAAACACTGTCTATAAATGAATGAATGACAATAAAGTATTAAACATTAATCAAACGAGGCAATAACAAGGCAGGCCGTTAAACGGGCTGAGCATGAAGCCTCTCTACGAGCCCCCAGCACTGAGAGCCAGACAAGTCCTCTGATCCACGTAGCTGTGCCGCAGACGTGTCCCCTGCAGACTCTGTGACACATGGTGAGGACACGGGGGCACACCTCAGGGATGTGTGCGGCTGATGGGGTCTCTGCTATAGACACGGTTTAAACAAAATAATAAAGATTCATTTGGGGAATTGTGGTGGTGTGGAGCTATATGTACACCAGAAAAACAGGTTCTGAAAGGGGATCCCTTCCCATGGGGTGCCCCGTGTACATGGGACGCTGTGACAAGGCAACCGGTTAAGGCGAGGCCCACCTTGGTCAGGCGGTCCTGTCACTGAAGTCCTTTATAGGAGACTGAAATTCAGAGAGCAGGAGCCACAGAGAGGGAGCCACGGAGAGGGAGCCACGGAGAGGGCAGCCAGAAGCTGAAACCAACAGGACTGGCGGAGGAGGGACAGCAGGGGACGCGCCATGTGCCTGGCCGTGTGACAAGCCCGGGACAAGCCACGGCCTTGGGGAGAAAGGGTCGCATGATAACACCTCGATTTGGACTTTCTTTAGCCTCAAAATCACGAACAAATCAGTTCTCACGGCTTAGGCTGACCCATCGCATTGGCATTGTCTTGAGCATCCCAGGAAACTAAAGCAGAAACCCTGTTCTTACCTAGAAATAAAATGGTGTGAGTTCCCAGCAGGGCAACGCAAAGGGAAACCCCAGGAAGAGCAGGCAGCTGCCTCCTGCAGGCCCTGCGCCCTCCCTGCTGCCCTCTGGGTGCTCAGAGGAGCAGGTCCCCAGGGGAGCACCCGGGGAGGCGGAGGGAAAGAGCAGCCTTGGCCGGTGGAGCGGCCCTGAAGTCCCCTCCCTGTCCCTGGGGGCGTCCGGGCCCCACCTTTGTGAGGAGGTGGCTGTGCATCGCTAAGCGACCAGCGCCCAGGCTCCCAGGCCGGCCCTGGCCACGGGCAGGCTGCACTTCTTCCTTTTCTCGTCCAGCCCAGGCCAGGCGCTGGGGCACCCATGGAAGCCACACTCACGGCTGCACCCACCTGGGGGCCAAGACTGGCCCCGCTCAGAGCTCACAGGAGCCCGTGGCCTCCGGGAAGGGTAGGTGGCCTTCTGGCTGGTGGGTCATGGTGTGCTCAGTCCTTGTCGCAGCTCTAAAGGGGAAGTACTTCATCCCTGCCTGGGTTGTACGGCTCCAGTGTCCTTCTCCATCCTCCCAAAACAGGGCCAGGGTGCGTGGCAGCTCCTACCATGTGCCAGGAGCTCGTGTGCAAGGTGCACACCACCATGGTGATGTGCAAGGGGGGCACTAATTTAGATGTAGGGAACATTGAACTGAGTTCAACCAAAATGCTTCGAGCTGCCGACGTTTTCCAGGCACGATAGTGACTCGGGTTATAAGATTGCACACGATGCAGTGTCTGGAAATACAAACGGTGTCACATAGGACTAACGGTGGATTTTTCCCATAACTGGGAGGTGGTGTGGCCCCAGAGGAGGAGAGGAAAATGTCCACAGTGGGGTGGGACAGAGGGCTGCAGGGAGGAGTGGGCTTTCCAGTCTGGACTTGACGTGCAGAGAAGGAGGGGACTCTGGGGGTGGGACGGGGGCCCCGAAACAGCAAAGAATGGGCTGAAGCTCTTTGCCTTTGTGGGGGGCACCTTGGCTCCTGAGTGTGGACAGAGGGTGGACGTGGGGCTGTGACCAGGGACTAGGCTGAAACGGTTGGCGAGGGCGTGCCCCCGAAGTCACTGGGCCCGCTGAGGAGTGTGGGTGCTACCCAGCAGCACACGGCATGAAGCACCCTGCCGGCATGGGTGAGAGGGATGCAGAAATTGGGTAGTAGGGAAGGTGGCACAAAGGGAACCCAGAGCCCGGCAGTCAAAACCAACAGCGGCACCCAAGTTATACAGATTTGGAACCTATACCCAGGCCAACACCCTGCACCCGGGATATTGTATCCTGCTTCTCTGGTCAAGCACAGGCCCCACCCTAAGGTGAAAGCCCCCAGAAGGGTCCTTAAGGTGGCCCCTGCCTTATTAGCATGGCAAAAGACACACCCAGAGGCGGAGACTTTCCCCATTTTGAACATGCAATGTGTGAAATGGTATGTAGTCAACATAGGATTATATAGGGCATGCTTATTAATAAGCAGTCATCAGACAATTATAGATACAATAACACTAGCTCTGTGTAAAACTCCTGCCTCACACTACACAAGACCATATAAGCCAAGGACAGAACAGCTCGAGGCTGGACTTCTGGACAAGGGCCAGCTTGTCCTCTCTGCAGACACAATCAGACCCTGAATCGCCTTTCTACATGGTGGTTCTTCTAACTTACAGCAGCCATGGTTGGTTTCCTAAGAAGGTGGTGTCTCAGCCTAACGCATCCAGTCTGGAAATGGAGTAAATCCAGTTCTCTGAATCCTTGGACTGCTTGTATCATTTGACTTCAAGTCAGTTTGATCTAACATGAGTTTGTTGAAGGCTGGTGCCATGTCGGCAATTGTATTAATTTGCTAAAGCTGCCAGAATGCAATATACCAGAAATGGAATGGCTTTTAAAAAGAGAATTTAATGAATTGCAAATCTATAGTTCTAAGGCCATAAATATGTCCAAACTAAGGCATCCAGGAAAAGGTAACTTGACTCAAGAAAAGCCGATGGGTCCGGAACACCTGTCAGCTAGGAAGGCACATGGCTGGCATCTGCTGGTCCTTTGGCTTTTGTTTCAGAAGGCTTCCCCAGGGGCATTTTCTTTCTGCATCTCCAAATGCCTGGGTCTCATGTTGACTCTGTCAGCTGTGTTGCTTCTGAGGTTTCTCCAAAAATGTTTCCCTTTTTAAAGACTCCAGTAAACTAATCAAGACCCACCTTAAATAGGCAGAGTCACATCTCTGTCTAATCAAAAGGCCACACCGGGCGGGTCACAGCGGCTCAGCAGGTAAGAGTGCTTGCCTGCCATGCCCGAGGGCCTGGGTTCGATTCCCGTGCCTGCCCATGTAAAAAAAAAAAAAAAAAAAAAGGCCACACCCACAATTGAGTGGACTATATTTCCATGGAAACAATCTAATCAAAAGGGTTCCACCCTAAGCAATACTGAATGAGGATTAAAAGAGCATGGCTTTTCTGGGGCTCATATTTTCAATCCAGCATAGTAGTCTTAGGGACAAGACATGTCCTGGACATTGGTTTGCCTATGGGGAACTTAAAGTTTCACTAAGAAAAGAGACCTCTCCTTATAATTCATACAAAAACAGTGAATGGGCTCGGACGTTGAGTAATAAAATAATTATTGTGGGTTTGAAGCAATACCAGCTTTTAATCAAAAGAACATTTATGCAGAAGCTCTTTTTTTTTTTAAGTTTGCCACCTTATGAACAGGGCAAACATTAATTTTTTTGTATAAGAGGTGTCTCTGTTCCATATAAGCCACAAAACATAACTATAAACAGAAAAAGAAAAAGGGGGAAAAACGAGACAATGGCCATTTTCAGCCTAGTGCTCGGAGGGTAACATTTCTCCATCAGCTAGCTTCACTGACGGAAGAATTATGGAAAAGGTGTGCTGTTCTTTCCTAGTTAATAAAAATGGACTATGTTGTATGTCTAAACAACCGTCTAACTTTGAAAACCACTGTGCTAAGCCATGTGAAATATCAGTGTGTGCAGGAATTTCACACTTATAAGATGGCATATGGCTTTTTCCTATATTTGCAGCATGCCTGAAGCTGGGGCTACTAAAAGTAAGAAAGTTAATGAAATCACATTTTCACAAGAGACAAGTGAAAATAAAGGCTATGTTAAAGTCTCAGTAATTTTGAAGAAAGGCAGGGGAAAGACTTTGGAAATTAGTTTTTAAAAATCTAAATGTTCAGATTTTATCATATGAAGATGTAGTTGCATTTCTGTCATCCTTTGTACATGTGGGGTGTGAGCAGGTGCATTGGTTATGTTCACTGACTGATGTTTGCTTAGGGAAATTGCTTCTCGGTGTTGGAGCCTAGGTTTGCTTTTATAGTCTGATTTCAGGATCCCCAAAATATTTCCTCTCCCAGGTCAGTAATGACCAAAATTCATGACAGATAATACCGTTGTTTAATAGTTGAGCTTGATCTCAGCTCAAACAGAAAGTTCCTGGGGTTGTCTGTACTATAAGGAATTTCTAGTTGACCCTAATGGGAGTGGACTCCTAATTCTGTTTTGACAGATGGTTTTGGAGGGGAGAAAGTATGAAAACGGAGAGCTGCCTGGGGGTGGGGGTTCTGCTGAGCGGGACCAGCCTTCCCACTGAACCCTTGCTCAAAAGTCAGCCTTCAGGGAACTGCCCGGGGCCTGCGGGAGCCTGCCTGGACCCACGGTGGCGGCAGTGGCTGAGTTCTCTGGCTGGCCTCCACCCCCGCGCCCCAAAATTCCCAGGAACATCCCACAGCCAGGGAAGGGAGCCCTCGGTCCTCCTTAATAAGCTGGGAGGGCTTGTGCATAAGGCAGAACTGCACTCAGAGGGAGCCTAAGACGCTGCAATTATAGCAATGAGCAATAACACAGCTGGATCTGGTCCCTAAAGAATCCAGCTGCTCCTGCTGATTAAATCAGCTTGCATGACAGCCCATGAAAGACATAAGAACTTTACTTCCAAATGAATGTCTTTTGGCAGCACAAGATCGGGTATGTTTTCGCCCCTTCTAGTTTTATAGGCGCTGCACTGTGTGCGGCTTTTCCTCCTGGACAGGGACCCCGGCTGTAGGGACTCTCCAGCGTGTGGCGCGGCAGCATTACAGGGCGGCACGGAGCTCGGGCCCCGTCACCTGCTTCTCCCAGGCTGCGATGCGGCCCCGCCCCGCTCTGGCTGCGGGATGGGGCTTCCCTCGGCTGGGCCTCGAGTGTCCAGGGCCCCATCCCCGTGGGAATTCTCGCAGGGCTTCTCCCGAGCGAATGGAAACAGAAGCCCCAGCTGCGAAGTCTGTCTCCCTTCTCGCAGGTTCTCTCTGGAGACGCGGCCACAGTCTCTTGGACGACCAGGGCAGGATTCTTTACATCTCAGTTCTTGCAGGCAGGCCAAGAGCGCTGACCTTCTTTCTGCAGTCGCACCTGCCAAGACAGGGGGCTTCACACCTGCCGAGACCGGGGGGGGGGGGGGGGCTTCACACCTGCTGAGTCGGGGGGGGGTTTCGCACCTGCCAAGACAAGGGGGCTTCGCACCTGCAGGGACAGGGGGGCTTCGCACCTGGCTCTCAGCCCCACCCTCCCACCCGGCTCCCGAGAAAGGGTCGAATTGCAAGTTGAAGGCTAGGATGCTATTAAAATACAACAGCTAAAGTGCCTTTTTTTTTTAAGTGAGCTTTGGAAGTTTACATGTTATTAGTAAAAATACACTTCAACACACTTTAGGGCCAATCGGCATGACTTCACTGGGAGGCTGAGAGCTGTGAGGTCACATAAAGCTTTTTTAAGTTTTGAGAGAATGCTTAATGACTTCTTTTTGGAATGGAATAAAGCTTCTGTAGAGCTTCTGGGCCTGACTAGAGCTCTTTTAGTTGCCTGTTCCCTCTAAGTTCAAGTTTAAGACTGAGATGGTTAAATTGATAGGAATCTCAATTTTCTGTCCTGGATGAGTGGCAAATACTTCAACATAATGAACAATCCCACATTACATTACATTTACATGTTACATTTGTGTACTTGTACATGATATTTGTAACATAATATACATTCCTTTGTCTTCTTAATCTGAGAAAAGTGAACCCAATTTACTCTTCTATGTGTAACTTTCACAATTTTATTATAAGCATCATTAAAATGCATCAATGCCTCAGGGCTGAGTCAGAACTGTTCACCTCTGCAGGAAAGTGTCCAGACTGCTAGGATTCCACACGTTAATTTGTATCCTTAGATAATTTCAGTTTGTCTGGTTCCTGCATTGCTTCACCGACTGCCCATCAGTGCCCAAGCCTTATAGGCTGGAAGTCTGAACCCCCACACACAGGTATGTGCACACATGCTGATTTAAGCTTTGAAGGTTCTAGGACGAAGTCTATTCAGTTAAAGGAGCAAGTTTTGTGATGTCTGTTTTAATTGGAAGTATAATTTCCTGTTGAATTTGGGGTTTGGGGCTAGGAGCATTAAATTTGCCCCTAAGTGTCTTGGCTTCCAACCTGGATAAAAAGTGGGGTGTTACGAAAAGGAAGGGGACTTGTAAGCAGATCATGGGTAATGAGCAATGGCTCAGGAACTCTATATATGTTCTCTCGACTCTATAGGACTTTCCAATGGTTGATATGAAAGGGAAAAAATGTGCAGAGTGTTTTATTCAGATAATTTACTGAAAAAAAATATAGAGACCCTTGTGGATTCGTTTCCCAGGGCTGCTATAGCAAAGTACTGCGACGTGGGTGGCCCAAATCAACACAGTTATTCTCTCACTGTTCTGGAGGTTCCAAGTCCAAAATTGCAGGGTCGGAAGGGTCAGGCTTCAGCTGAGGGGCCTGGGGAAGGGGTTTCCTGGCCTGTCCAGCTGCTGGTGGCAGCAAGACTCCAATCCCTGCCCCTCTAGCTCCATGGCACCTTCTCCACGTGTGCCTGCATCTCTTCCTAGAGGATGCAGCTGTTGGATTGAGGGTCCACCTACTGCAGTGTGCTCGCCTCTCAACTCTTAATGCATTACAGCTGCAAAGACCCTATTTCCAAATAAGGTCCACGCTAAGGTTCCACGGGAACATGGATTTGGGGAGAAAGATATTCAACCCATTATACCGTGTTTCCCCCACATTTTGAAATGTGGGCTCATTTGTACATTTATTCCACACACAAATAGGGCACTTAATCAGGGAATATGGATTAAAAATATAGCCTTGACCTCAAAAACTCACTTTTCCAGTGGGTAAGACAGAATAATGGCTGTTTTCCCAAACTCCATGAGTACCCAAAAAGGGACAGCACAGGAGGCCAAGTGAAATGGAGACCTGCCCAGAGTACCTGGAAGGAAAACGGGGC
The DNA here is from genome assembly GCF_023851605.1 of Tamandua tetradactyla. Lineage (NCBI taxonomy): Eukaryota > Metazoa > Chordata > Mammalia > Pilosa > Myrmecophagidae > Tamandua > Tamandua tetradactyla. The sequence goes on along the minus strand of NC_135337.1, from coordinate 71,310,078 downwards.
TGAATCATACCCACTCTAGAGGGCAGCCCAGAGAAAGACAAGCTTCTTGCATGCTCGCTCACACCTGCACCCCAGCTGTACCCAGGCACCAGCCTCTTTCAGACTGACCCCAACAGGTAGCTTGCTGGCCTGTCGAAAGAACACCTGGGAGGCCATCGTACAGGGATGTGCTTCTACTTCCTTCACAAAAGTTCAGTCTACAGAAGCCACCCACTCAAGGCAGTGGGCTTTATTTCCAGGTGCAGAGCTGGCTGGGCTAGACATTGTCATACAGTCACTGCTTTTAAGTCAAAAGAATTATTTTTTTTAAATAATCTTAATAATAATTATTTTTTTAAATAATCTTAAATAATCTTTCTTAAAAGGTGATATGCTAGGTTGAAACTGTTATGGACCCCAGAAAAGCCATGTCCTTTAACTCTCATTCAATATTGCTGGGTGGGAGCTTTTTCATTGTTTCCATGGAGATGTGACCCACTTAATTGTGAGTAGTACCTTTTGCTTAGATAGTTTCCATGGAGATATGTCTCCACCTATTCAAGGTGGGGTTGCTTATTGGAGTCCTTTAAGAGGGAACCATTTTAGAAAAACTTGTGGTGCAAGAGAGCCAGGAGAACCAAGAGAGCTGTATTCACCAGGAGAGCCCACATGGCCAGAGACATTTGGAGATGGAGAAGGAAAACGCCCCAGGGGAACTTCATGAAACAAGAAGTCTGGAGAGAAAGCTAGCAGATGTTGCCGTGTTCACCATGGTTAGAAACAACCTTTCCAGTTGAGATTGAAAAACCCTGAACTTCATCAGCCTTCTTGAACCAAGGCATCCCCTAGATGCCTTAATTTGGACTTTTTTTTATAGACTTGTTTTAATTGGGACATTTTCACAGCTTTAGAACTATAAACTTGCAACTTGATAAATTTCCCCATTCTGTGTCCGGTATATTGAATTTTGGCATCTAGCAAGCTAGAACAGCGGGTGATGTTGGTTCACTACCAGAAATGATTTAAGCACTTGTATTAACTTGCACACTTGAAGTGCAGCACTAGTGACTTGACCCACACCCAGACAAGCTGAGTTGATTTGAGCTACCAGGGTTGGCTCACTAGATGGTGGGAGCAGGGTTGTGGCACTTTATAATAATCTAGAGCGTTCTAAAAAGTTCAAAACTCCCATAATAAAGCTACACTGATTTATAAAAGCAAACAAACAAACAAACAAAACTACTACTACTAAGTGAAGACTCAGTGAGGGCCCACATTTTAATCAAGTCAAGGAAAAAGCCAAAAGCCAGTGGCTGTCAAGAATACAACATTGCCTAATCCTATTTTTATCTGGCCTCGCTTTTCCAGAGTTCCCTCTGTGTGCCCAGTAACATCATCCCTCTCGGCAATAGATCGGGGTCTCCTTATACCACGGAGGTTTAGGGAGAACTGATTCCCCAGTCCCTACTTGTGCCTGGCCTTTGGCCCAAACCCACCAGCTGTCCCAGCGGGATCCTGTCCCCCTCAGCTCTGCCCATCGGCAGCTGCCACCCAGCTGTCAGCACCTGCTCCAGTCACAGGGAACGCAGCCCATGCAGCATCCCAGCTCCACTCCCTGTCTCTCCACCTGCCTTTCACCCTAATGCCTCAGCCAGAGGTATCCAGTGAAATTAGGGTGGATGCGTAAGAGAGTGGGAAGGAAACACACATGCAAAAGCAGCAGGATGCGCCTTACCAAAATTCCTGGTTTTAAACCAGAGAGCAAAGTCCAGGGTATGGCACACAATGTGATAACTATGAACTAATGTCATTTGGAAGCAAAGTTGATCTAAAAATGCACGAGGGGCAGCACCAAGGAGGAAAAGAGCCCTGGAGAAGGTTCCGGCAGCCTGTGAGCCGTGGCCAGTTGGAGGGTGGGAAGCTGTTGCGCTTTGCCCGGCGGGCTGGCCGGGCAGGGGGCTGAGCAGGTACCGTCGCCCGCGTGCTGGGCTCCCTGGGCAGTGCGGTGGCTGTGCCCGGGCTCCAGCCCCTTCAGGCCCAGCTCACGGGCCTCAGCGTCCAGCTCAGCTTCCCCCAGCCCAGGGGAAGATTTGAGCAGAGAAGAAGCAGCCGAGCAATCTGCTTTCCTCTGATCATTCATGTGTAACTCTTCAATTGCTAACTTAAGGGGATCTTTCACTTTTAAGCCTTCACATCATTGAAAGGCAAAGACGAAACAAGCATTTTGTGCCCCACCCCTTCTAAAGAAGAAAATAAAATAGCTTTAGTTCCCCGATGGGCTAAGGACACAGCCTGACTTTACGGGTCCTACATGGAACCCCAACGTCCCCCAGCGGCTCAGCCATCGTCCCTGGCAGCTTTCATCATGATCTCCTCCAATGACCAGAGGCCAAGGCCATGTTTGCTCCCCTCCCGGGCAAGGGTTTTCAACGTGGGCCCCCAGCCTCCTGCCAATGGCCACATATCCTCCCCCCACAAACTTCTGTTCTTTATCCAAACATGTTTACGGTTGTCAGTGTAAGTCTGAAAGAGGCAGGATAAAAGAAATTCGGGTTGCTTCAGAACGAATTTTATTGAGTAAGGAAAAACTCTTAATTCTGCATTTGGTCTCTCAAGGAAAACTTAATAGGAAAACGAATCCTTAGTTGAAACAGGTCCCGAAGCCACTGAGTGCATGGCATAACCAGTCCTTGTAAATTTACAAAACCTCGTTAAACCGTACACTTCGCTTCTGAAGAACATACTTGACTATTATCTTGGTTTTATGTTAAAAGGAAATCTAGGTTTGCAGACCTGACTTAAAAGCAATATTTCACATTTCTCTCATTATTAATGCCCATCACTTGCTGACCTCAGATCTGCCCCTGCAGAGCATGGGGGAGGCAGGTTTCCTTGCTCTAAGTAGCCATCCCAGGGCTGAAACTGGAAACTGCTCAAGTCAAACCACCCATTGCCTGGCATGAAGGATGACATGGCCAGAATTCGGGTGATGCTCAGCTGGCTTTTTCTAACTCAGAGTTTCTCATGTTGGTTTTGTGAAAGGGCAACTGTTATGCCACGGCTTTTTTACAATGCAATTTTATTGAGATATATTTATATTCACTCACCATATAATCATTCAAAGTGTACAATCAATAGTTCACAGTATCATCATATAGCGTAGCACGCATCATCACAGTTGATTTTTTTTAACATTTTAATTACTCCAAAAAGTAAAAATAAAAGTAAAACAGAACACCCGAAACATCCCATGCCTCCCTTACTCCCTATTATTTATTTTTTATCTTTTTTTTTTCTTTACTCATCTGTCCATACACTGGATAAAGGGAGTGTCAGGCATGAGGTTTTCACAACCACATGAGCACACTGTAAAAACTTCATAGTTATTCAGTCATCTTTAAGAATCAAGGCTATTGGATTACAGTTCAACAGTCTGAGGTATTTCCCTCTGGCTACCCAAATACATCAGAAACTGTAAAGGGATATCTGTATATTACATAAGAATAACCTCCAGAATGGCCTCTCAGCTCTATTTGAAATCTCTCAGCTACTGAAACTTAATTTTGTTTCATTTCTCTTCTCCCTTTTGGTCAAGAAGGCTTCTCTCAATCCCACAATACCAGGGCCAGGCTCATCCCTGGGAATCCTGTCCCACGTTGCCAGGGAGATTTACACCCCTGGGAGTCATGACCCACGTAGCGGGGAGGGCAGTGACTTCACCTGTGAAGTTGTGTGTCACAGTTTTTAAGAAGATTCCATGATCAAGTAAGTTTGGGAAATGCGGCTTATTTGTTGGAGATGGAAATAAAATAAGTTTTCATTTTTAACTTTGCTTAATTTAACTTCTGTGCTTATCTGAGTGTGCACTCTTTCTCCCCCACCACATGTGCACGTGCGTGCATGCACACACACACACACACACACACTGGAAATAACCATCAACACCAATGAACACAGTTTGAAAATATTGCTCTGAATTGTGAAGACTGAATTTGCTATAACCGGGCCATTTGTAAGCCCGGTGTGCTCTTTGCATGAGCAGTCACCATGGAGGTGCACAAGGGTGTGGAGGTCACTGCCCTTGTGCACGGCTCTGGGGCATTCTCCTTTGGAACCACCGTCCTAGACTTGCTAACGGCCTCAATATTCATGGAAAATCACACTTCAGACTGGGTTCAGATACAGAACCAAGTAACTTGGAAGCAAGTTGCCTCCATCCCTCCCTGACGGCGCCGCCCAATTTTAAACCTGGAGAAAAGATGGACGAGCAAGTTTGAGAATCCATCCTCCCACCCACTGTCTTTCCGTCCTCGCCTCCCTCCATCTCTCTCTTTCTGGTCAAAACTGACTTTGCTGAAAGAATTACTAAACTAAAATGTATTCCTTTTGCATCAGTTAGAATCTCTTCAAACAGCACAGAATCTCTACCAAATCAGTTATTTATGTGGTCTTCTGTGAGAAATTATGCATCAACAATACCAACATTGTCAAAGAAACAAGTCAAGATTCATTAACTTGAAACTTTTAATGAGCACATTGTCTTCCGACTTGGAACTACCTACATTTTCCTCACGAGGCTTTGACAATTTATTTTTACCTGTCTTCAAGGTCATAATGAAACCTTCATCCTCAGTTACGATGATGGTAAGAACTATCTTGTTTTCATTCTTCGAAAGTTCAAAAAAAGATCAAACCTATGATTTTCTGATTATCTTTTAGATATGAGGCCCATGCTTCACGTTATCACTGTTCTCACAGAATGAGGTTTTTAAAACTCAAGTTTTTCTTCTGCAAATGGCCCCGTATTTGAATGAAGCAAGGCTCTGGGCACCGAAGCCCTGCGGGGCCCTGGCGAGACCAGGTGACTTCTTAGAGCGCCAGTTCAAATATCTGTCCTATGCCCCCAACTTCTCAAGCTACTGAAACATACCAACCACATAACGTCATTGTCCTAAGCTTCTTTTTACCATTCCTGAATCCATTTAACTAACCAAAATTTGACATTAGCTTCTGTTCCGAGTAATGCTCACGTTTCCATCCCTGCTGCTGCATGCAGCTGCCCTTGGCTCTCCACGTGGTCAGTGGTAGGACAGAAGACATTGGGAATATGTCCGTCATAGCATGCAGTGGGCAGTTAACCTCTGGGGAGCCCAAGTGTGTGCGTAGAGGGGGTCATCTCTGTGGAGGTGGCAAAGATGGGCATATTCGAGGCACAGAGCGAGTCTGCAGAGCGCAGGGCCTGTACAGACGAAACCCAATGGCAGTTAGAGATGAAGAGTGTTTCTGAAAACCTAACTGGGTTACAATACCCCAGCCCTCCTCTAACACTTTTCTGGTTATTTGTTTTCAGAAAAGAAAACCTTATGTGCTGACAGAAGATGAACATGCAGATACCATCTGGAAGCCGCTGGTGTTTCGTGTGGATGAAACCACGCCTCGAGCAGTACAGAGTGTCCTCCTGGAGCTCGGCTGGCAGGAGTTCGACCGGCAGGCGCACGGTGTGGACGGCTGGAACCTGTACTGGAAGACGTCCTCTTTTCGAATGGCCGAGCATACCAGCATCAAGCCTTGGCAGCGGCTAAATCATCACCCAGGTACCACCAAACTGACCAGGAAAGACCACCTGGCAAAATGCCTAATGTGCATGAGAAGGATTTACGGCACATCCCTTTATGAATTCATTCCTCAGACATTTGTCATGCCCGGTGACTATAACAAGTTTGTAGCTGCATATTCGAAAGAGAAACAGATGCTGGGTACCAAACACAGCTATTGGATCTGCAAACCTGCCGAATTATCACGTGGGAGGGGAATCCTGATCTTCAGGGACATTAAAGACCTCATCTTTGATGACAATGATATAGTCCAGAAGTACATCTGCAACCCCCTGCTGGTGGGTAGGTACAAATGTGACCTTCGCGTCTATGTGTGTGTCACCGCCTTCAAGCCTTTGACCATCCATATGTATCAGGAGGGGCTGGTCCGCTTTGCCACGGAGAAGTTTGACCTCAGCAATCTGCAGAACGATTACGCCCACCTGACCAACAGCAGCATCAACGCGGCGGGGGCCTCCTACGAGAAGATCAAAGAGGTGATCGGCCACGGCTGCAAGTGGACGCTCAGCAGGTTCTTTTCCTACCTCCGCAGTTGCAATGTGGACCATCTGCTTTTGTGGCAAAAAATCAGCCACATGGCGATTCTCACGGTGCTCGCCATTGCCCCCTCCGTGCCCTGCGCTGCCAACTGCTTTGAGCTCTTTGGATTTGACGTTCTGATCGATGACGATTTTAAGCCATGGCTTTTGGAAGTTAACTACAGCCCAGCCTTGACCTTGGGCTGTAAGGCTGATGTCACAGTGAAGAGAAAACTTCTCCATGACATTGTTGGCTTGATCCACTTAAGTGGTCCTGGAAAGGAGGGGAAGGAATGCGGCTCTGCGGCACGTGGGCATTCTGGAGGCTCCTTTGCGAGAGGCAATCCTGGCAGACTCGGTCCTGTTCGCAGTCCCCTTCCTTGTGCATCTCTCTTCCACTTCACAAGCAGAGCATGTAAAAATGACGAATCCAAACAGAGAGCTCTAAGAGCATGTCCTAAAGATACACGTACCTCCCAGCTTCGAGAAGTGATGACCAGGCAGAAGAATTTACTTCTACCAGCAAGAGAGCCACCGAAGGTCAAGCCAAAACTAAAGGGCCAGCACACCCCTCGCACGGCACTTGCCCCCAGCCTGTCACTCCCGCCCTCATCTTCCTGCAGGACCAACAGCAACTCGAGTGTCCCATCAGACCGCAGCAAGGAGCGGGATCCCCAAGCAGGCAACTTTGTTCTCATTTTTCCTTTCAATGAAGCTACTTTTGGAGCTTCTAGGAATGGATTAAATGTCAAAAGAATAGTCCAGGAACTCCAAAAACAAATGAATAAGCACAACCCAAATATGAGGAAATAAAATAAAAAGGTGACATGGGCTTTTGAAAACCAAGGATTCACACCCCAGAGAAAGAGACAGTCAAGTCCTGACCACCACATTCAGGTTATCAGCTATGGAAGTGGGAATACATACATGGATGCATATAAAAGTATAAAAGTTCTGATAAAGTGTAGCATGCTCAAGTTGTGATTAAATTATATCATGTTGCTCAGATCTCTTGGGATAACATAACCCATTTGTGTATTTGTGTATGTTTTATTACAATTATTCTATGTATTAAACAGGGGGGAAAGGTTATTGTAACATTTTTAAAGGAAAACATATTATTGTAACGTTTTTAAGGGATTCTTAGATGAAAACAGTCCCCTAAAAAGTGAGGGGTTAATTTTGTTATTTTTAATCAACCATTTCTGTTCAGACTTATTTTTGTCAACTTGTTCAGACAGTCATTTAAGGTGAATTATTGAAAAGTGAATAAAAAATCCAGATGCAACTTTTTATAGGTTCTGGGGCCCTTGATCAGACATTGCACCAAATAGCTCTCCAGTAAGGGCATCGTCAGCCATATTTTAAGACCACTGTTCTCAGTTGGCCTTGTCCTATCATCATCCGGTGTCACATGCCAGAACCTTCACGACCCAGGTATGTTATCAGTCCTGCCAGAAAGGAAAGCATCTGAAAAGCCTTAAGACATACAAGTCCCAGTGGACTATTTACTTGAAAGCATTGTGCAAAGTGAAAGAAGCCAGACACAAAAGGCCACATATTGCATGATTCCAGTTATTTGAAATGTCCAGAGTTGGTAAATCCAGGGAGACGGCAGATATGGTTGCTGGGAGCTGGAGACTGGGGAAATAGGGAGTGACTTCTTAATGGGAATGGGCTTTATTGTGAGGTGATGAAAACATTCTGGAACTAGACAGTGGCAAAGGTTGCTCAACATTCTGAATGTACTAAATGTCACTAATGGTAAGTTTTCTGTGTAGTCTACTATAATAAAAAAGTTGAAGGAAAACAAAAGCAACCTAAGATAGGCAAGATTAAGTCATTGTGAATAGGGATTCTTAATGGGTGATACAACTAGTAAAAGCAAAACTCAAGGAAATGATCACTTTAAATGTCAAGATTTTGATGGCTTATTGTGGTTATGATGGTTCCCATGGAAGAAGATTCTGGAGGGGCTGGTGAAATCCTATTACTTGACCTAAATTGGGCTTGGGAACAAAAACCGAAAGAGAGGAAAAAATATTCCAGTGGGTTTAGACATGAGGCTATATTGCATATTTTGTTCATTGCCTGTTTTCATGCATTTATGTATTATTTGCTCCCATCCTTGTTTCAGGAAGATTTAAAGGGGTCAAGTAAGAATATAAGCCAGTCAAGGGCAGGCCACGTGGCTCAGCAGGCAGAGTTCTTGCCTGTCATGCCAGAGACAAGGTTTGACTCCCTGTGCCTGCCCATGCAAAAAAATAAATAAATAAAAGAATATAAGCAAGTCAAGATTTTTCTGATTTTTGTCAGTCAAGTACCTATTCTATAGTACTTCGTAAGTAAAGTTCCCTGTTTTATTTTGCTAAAACTGCCAGAATGTAATATACCAGAAACAGATTGGCTTTTACAAAGGAGATTTATTAGGTTACAAATGTACAGTTCTAAGGCCATGAAAATGTCCAAATTAAGGCATCAAGAGAGGATATCTTCACTCAAGAAAGGCTGATCACATCCATGGTTTCTCCGCCACATGGGAAAGCACATGGCAGCATCTGCTGGCCCTTTGCTCCTGGGTTCTGTTGCTTTCAGGTCCTGGTTCCAAAGGCCTCCTCTCTGAGCTTCTGCTGTCTCCAAGCATCTGAGCTCTCTACTGTCTGTGTCAGTTTTTTTAAGGACTCCAGTAAACTAATTGAGATGCACCTTGAATGGATGGGGCCACATCTCCATGGAAATAATTTAACCAAAATGTTCCCACCCACAACTGGTTTGCCCCCACAAGATTGGATTAGAATTAAAAGAACATGGCTTTCCTGGGGGTACATAACAGTTTCAAATCAGGACAGTCCCTTTTCACAAATCCTTGGGCATTCTAACGAGACCCAATCAAGTGACAGGAACTACTTGAAAATGAGAGATTAAGCTCTCTCTGGATTTTTTTTTTTTAATTCTCACTTCTGGTTTTGGTTTTAATGAGTACTTTGATGTGAAGATCAATCTTATAGAAATTGTCAAAGCAATCCTTTTTAAGGAAAATGGTGTATGCGAACATTTGAAGTTTTAGGGAAAGAATAACCTTGGGCCATGGGTCAGGAAAACATGTAAAAATCCAGGCAGTATATCTCCTATGGTAAAAACTTGGCCAATTAAACTGCAATGATAATAAGCGAAGTCAAGCAACAGGAAACTTATATGCATAGAATTTACATGTCATTCAGCTGCCCAAAAACCTAAGAGAAAAGGAGGAAATGACAAAGAAACTACCTTGCTGGGATAAAATAGACAAAACAAGTATAGAGGAAAGATGTATTAAGGCGACATATGGTGTTATTTAAATATACTTGGACTTCTGCTTCCAGGAAGATGGAGAAGAAGTATTTCACCTGTTAGCCCCACTGAGCCCCGCAATGCACCTCTGGACATTGTACATGAGACAAACACGAGATGACACGGAGATAAGAAAGGCGTCCACAAGGCAAATCCAGCTGCGGACCCTGCGATCCGAAGTCTGATACTGGGTTCTGAAGAAGCCAACGATCCAGAAACACAATTCAGCATAGGCAGAATGTCCACGTCTGCTCTCTCTAGCTAAAGGATCCGGAAAAGGGCAGCCTGGCAAGGTATAAACTCTTAGGAAATAGCCATTGTACTGCCAACACCACAGAAAGCTGTGCTTCCACCCGCACGTGTGCCCAGCGTCTGGACCCTGGAGTCCTGCCCCCAACCTGTAACGGGCATCCCGCCACCCCACTGGGACGGTGTCAGAAAAGCCCGCATGGGGAGTAGGAACCTTTATCCCCTGGGGCCTCCCGCCCACTCTGGGGCCTCCGTGGGGTCTGGGGGAGCAGGCTCCACCCCACCCAAAGGTATCCAGTGCAAGCCCCGCAGGTGTCAGCAGGAGCCAAGCGGGGATAGCTGGACTTCAATCCCCACTGGACAGTAATAAAAGGATACCCCCTTCTCCTGCCAGAGCTCTGTCAGGGGAAGCGAGTGAAACAGAGGATGTCAGTAAGAGTCAGAGTCCCAGAATACCGAAATTGTCGAGGCACCAACTGGAACTCTCTCTGCATGCAAAGACACAGGAATGTGTCAAGCCAGGTGAAAGAAGGCCACGGGTGACAACACTGAGATGACACAACTGCTAGAAGTGTCTGCAAAGATTCTAAAGAAACCAACAGAAAAATGTTTCAAGGCGCAATTACAAACACATTGGAAACAAATGAAGACATAGAAATAGAGTCTCAGAGGCAGACTCTTTGTAGTGATACAAAGAAGCAGTCAGGACAGCACATTTAAAGGGGCCATGGAAGTAGCTCCTATTTTAGGATTTTTTCCCAATCTTTTTCTCTCTGGCTATAATTTTGAAAACCAATTACTTTTTGGATGTATTGGACTTGCACTGAGCACTGGAAACCAAAATTGGCAATGGTAAATCTCATCAGTACTGCAGCTGGTTCTTCTCTTCTGAATCATTTTCCAGAATAAAATGTGTCTATGACACTGCTTTAGCTATAATCGCAAAACTTGAGGGATATGCACACTTTTTCAATCTGGTTGTGGAATGTGGTCTTTCCAGTGACCTACCTACACCCCACGTGGATGGAGCAGGTCTCAGAGCCAGCAGCCCCAATGCTGATGGAGCGGGGGCCTCAGTGGCAGGGTGAAGTCCATGCAAACAGTATAGGCCCCCCCCCCAGGGTAGTGGGGTGTGCAAGCAGCATCCAGCCTCCCCAGACATCGGTCGTGGGACTCCGTCCCTGCACTCTGGCCTACATAAGGGACAAGGAGGTTACGTGCCCTTTCCAGACTTTCTCCTGTGTAATAAAGGGGTCATCTGCTGAAAGCCCTGTTGTACCCTGGCCCCGTGCTGCAGCAGCTTGCCCTGCGGTACCCATACCTGCCAGAGTTCCACTTTAAATCTCCTTTCCCCAGAAAGGAACCAGAATTCCTCGAAGAGCAGCTGATGCTTCTCTTAGAGCAGGAAAAGTCAGAATCAGTTTGCCATACATTATTTCTTTCCAGAAAGCAAATATCAGAGATGATAAAAGGATAAAAGGTTCTACGCAGGAGATCTGGGTTTGAATCCTGTACCATGTGCCACCCCCCAAAAAAGGACAAAAAGGCCAATTTAAAGGGGCTCCCGCTGGCTGACTTTTGGCAATTTGAGAATCAACTAATAATGAAAAATAATAAAATTGTGGTTAACTGAAATAAATTGATCTGCAGATGAAAAATGTTATTCAAAAGAAAAAGTTAATGCAAAAGATCATTTCAATACAAAAATAGCACACATTTAATAAATAGGGAATGTGGTTGTATTCCTTTGATTGCAAAGTTGTTTATAAAGTATGGATACATATGTGTGTCTACCTGTAAAGCAGGTAAGGAGTACAGGGAGCCATGAGAAATACAAGTGGCCCAGGAAAAAGGGAGCCCTGACTCAAGAGCAAGAAAAGCGCCAGGCACCCTTCCAGCCCAGAGGGGACAGAGGTGCAGGAGGAGCCCTCCACTTGAGTTCCACCTGTCCCCAGCCAGGAGGCTCACCCTTCACCTCCTGAGTGAAAGGCGAGGGGACCCCACTGATTATACAGAACGCTTGTGCTTCTAATAATGCAAACAGTGCTGTGATTATCTTCCAATGACAGGGCAGTAGATTATGGCACGCTAAGTAAGAGGGACGCAAACTCATAAGGTGAGTTCCCAGGCAGGGAATCTAGGCATGGTGCCCAGGGCCACGACACTTTAGGGGGCCATGAAAATGTTTTCATTTCTTTTCAAATCAGAAATTAAAAAAAAAAGTTTTCATCAGAAGAAAATGTTTCAATATAGAATATCAATATATTTACCCAGTGTGGTAATAAAATGTGATTTTTAATATTTTTGAAATGGAAAAGGAATCACATGAATGCAATGAAAGCATAATAAGACCCTGATCCCAGGTTGCAAAAACACTGAAACTTGTGTGTAATGTATTAATGTAAAAATGCTAATACAACGAGTCAAGTTTAACTGTAAACAGCACAATGGTCAGTATCTTGAGTTTAAAACAACGTGTGACTTCTAGGGATGGACCCACAGGAATTGAAAGCAGAGGCTCAGACACAGCACACCAGTGCTCACAGCGGCATCGCTCAGAGTGCCGAAAAATGGGAACAACACAAGCTCCATCAACCTACAAATGGGCACACAAAGCGGGGAATATACAGATGAGGGATAGTGTTCGATGTAAAAAGGAATGAAGTTCTGATATGCAGACAACATGGGTGAACCTTGAAGACGTCACGTTGAGTGAAATAAGCCAGATATAAAAGGGCAGATATTGTGTGAGCGCATTGATATGAAATCATTAGAAAAGCAGACTCACAGAGGCAGCCACCAGAACACAGGTTGCCCGGGGCCGGGCAGGGTGCAGTGAGGAGTTACCCGGCACAGAGTTTCGGTCTGGGGAAATGGAGAAGATTCCATCATGGGTGGCGGGTTTGGTGGCACTCACTGTGAACGCAGCTAATAACACTGAACTGTCTATTTGAAAGGGGGTTGATGGGAAATTTTGGTTGTATGTATGTTACCCAAATAAAAATTAATAAACCAGTAAACTCTACAACACAAAAAGTGAGCCCTGATGTAAGCCCGTGGTCTGCAGTTAATAATAGACTTGCGATAATATTGTTTCATTCATCTTAAATTTACCACAACAAGGTCAAATTTAACAACTGGGAAAACTGCGGGGGTACAACATGTGGAAACGCCACTTTCTGCTTGATTTTTCTGTAAACTTACAAGTGTGCTAATGATAAAAATGTTTTAAACCACCATCGGGCAAATGATCATAGCACAGTTCTCATACCTATAGCTAGTCTAAAGTTGTTCTTGTTGTTTTTTATTAAAAACATAAAAAAATGACAAGAAATCCAGGAGGACATCAAAATCATTATGACAATAATTCTAGGGAAAAACAAGTAACACTATAGAACAGGCTCCAGATGTAAGTATGTGAAGAGAAGGGTCATTATTTTAATAGTTTTGTCTTTTGTGGAAAGTATTTGTTCAAAAGAATCAGCCATACTAAATCCATAATTGCATTTTTAACTATTTAAGGACCTTTAGGCTAATTAGCATCACTATGTAAATGTTCCAGAAAAGCCAGTTTAAGAGTTGAATTTACTATACCGAGCCTGAACAAAGCATCCCTCCTGGGCTGCAGCCCTCCCCGCTGGAGGCACTGAAGCACCAGCAGAGATGGCATCACCTCCGCCCCTCCAGGGCTCACCCACTCGCCTAGTCCTGGACGAGGCCCCAGTGGTGGGGTGGCAGTGAGACGGTTGTCCAGTGGCTCTGGGCTGTGGGAGGGGCCCTGGGGGCACCTGGGGGGCAGCCCAGGGCGGGAGGGGTGGATCAGGGAAGGCTGCCCAGAGGGAGTGCGGCTGCAGTGGCCTGGGAAGGACCCCAGGGGGACTGAGGAGGGGATTGGGCACCGAGGGACCACCTCCCACCTACTCCCACCACTGCAGCAGGCCTGGGAAGGGCAAAGAGAGGGGGGAGAGGCGCGAGGAGGTGTGGGCTGGCCTCCAAGATGCAGCTGTTCCCCCAGGAGCGTGGAGACGCTGGGGCGCAGGTGGGCAGCGTGCCAGGAGGGGGGCCTCAGAGCGTCCCTCCCGCGGGGCCCTGTGGGCACACGGCCTGCCTGCGCGAGTTTGGAAGCTGCCAGAGTGCGACATGCAGAACTGGAATGGCTTTTAAAAGAGGAATTTAATAAGTGGCGAGTTTACCGTTCTAAGAGGTCACCTTCACTCAAAGAAGGCCCATGGGTCAGGAGCCCCTCTGTCAGCTGGGAGTCACAAGCTGGCACCTGCTGGTCCCTCGCTCCTGGGCTCCGATGCTGTCAGCCTCTGTTCCTGTGGGGGCTCCTCACTTTACTTCTCCAGGGCTGGCTTCATCACTTGGCTTCCCTTGGCTCTGTCTAGATTCTATTGCCTAACATCTCATGGTGATGTCTGCTGGGCTCCAAGCATCTCCAGACATCTGTGTCTTTGTTCTCCATGGGTCCATAGCTGTGTCCGCTCCACTGTAAAGTCTCAGTTTGGAGGTGTCTGGCTCTCTATAAAATGTTTCCTCTTTTACAGGACTCCAGTAAACTAATCAAGACCCACCTGGAATGAGTGGAGTCACCGTTCCAGCTAATCAAAGGGCACACCCACAGCTGGGGGTGCCACATCTCCATGGAGATAATGTAACCAAGTTTCCAACCTACAGTGCCAGATAGGGATTAAAAGAAACAGCTGCTCCCACAAGATAGGCTCAGGAGTGAGATACGACCTTCCTGGCGTACATGATACTTTCAAACTGGCACAGCATCTATGAGAGCCATCCAAGGAGAGTGTTCAGAGCTAGGCTTAAAGTCCACCAGCGTGAAGGGTTGTTTCATAATCTTGCACAGATTTCTGATATGGCAGAACGTATCCCCCACATGTTTTCTCAAGCTGAATGCGCACACTGAGCTCATTTTACTGAGATTGCAGATCTCACATTTACAACGACTGCAGCATCACTGCAGGTCCCATTGGATGGACACGGCCAGCGGATCACCTGATGCGTGAGCTCGGCTCACGGATGAAATCACACCGGCGTGACTTTCCCTGATCCCCCTCAAGACACCGTATCCCGTAGAGCAGGGGTTTGTTTCGTTTGCTTTAATAACAATTCTCAGGAGAAGCTGACTCCAAAATAATCAAAGAATAAGCAAGTTCTTTTTGTTTAGCCAAACAAAAAACAGCTTTTCAATGATGGATTTGTTTTGCTTGTTTTAGCTGACAAATGGCTTCACATCATTTCCGCATTAGAGTAAAAAGAAAGCCCTCTCTCCCCTGTCATTTCAGTGGTACCCTTTTCCCTCCTTCAGAGCCAAGACGGCACGTCATTCTTGAGTTTCTTTAAATAGCATCACCAAAATATTGAGGACTACAATAAGATATGCACAGCATATGTTTAGGATTCAACCAAGCACTGGCACTAAGATAGATTACATTTTCTTCACACAAAAATGTAAGCACGTACTGAGAAAAATGACATGGGTATACATACACCTCGTGATAAAATTTTCAAGAAACTGCTTCTTTGAAGTTTTGGGGTCCTACTATTTTCATATAAAAATCACTTCAATGGCAACCTGCCTCAAGGTTGCCTGCAAAGCAGCAGTAGTCAGCCACCAGGCATCGTTTTTACATTGGAATTTTTTAAATGGAGCATTTCAGAAGGTGACACCCCAGGCTGCTGTGGACATGCTCGGAGCCCGGCCTGAGGTGGCTGCAGCTGGCCGGCCCGGATCCCTGGGCTCAGTCCGCGGACGCGTGGGCAGCTCTGGAGGAGCACACAGGGCCTCAAGGGCGCGCTGGGCCAGGCATGGGTGTGGGCAGGGGACCTCGTTCTTGGGCCACCACATGGGGCAGAGTGGGCCCCAGGGTGGACATGGCACCAGCCACAGCCTGCATTACCTCTGATCACATCTCCCCAAAAGACACCCAGGGGAGATGTGTTTTTTCCTTTGCAATTTCCACGTGACTTGGGTAGTCCCAAAGCATTGTGCGAGTCTCTGCATTCATGACAGCTAACCGGTTATTAGATTTCTGTTTGTTTTAGCAGAAAACAAAACACCTGTCCAAGCTCATGGTGAACACCTCACAGGCTTTACTACCTGAGCGTATAGTCAGAATGAAATGGTACACCTGATTGGCACTGCCTTGGTGCATTGTGAATATTTGCTAACTTGTGTTCCACTATGGACTTGGGCTTTAGACAACACAGTCTCAGTGCAGGCTTACAGTGAAGACTGGAATTGTTTTCATGGCTGCAGTTCAAGCATAAACCAATATCCTCAAAGTAAATACTTAAAATCAGGATTGCAACCCATGTGGTCTATAAAATAATTCAAATCAAGGTCATAAGACTAAATTTCTAGAGTCAATGACATTATTTTCTAACATTAAAATTATCGAAACCCTTAAATTTTTTCAGAAACCTAAATGAATCTAAAGAAACCTTTTAATCTATTAACCAGTGTTTCAGATTCACGCCATCTGTCCTAACACACAATGCTGTCCTTTCCACTTTACAATTGTCCTGTGGGGAAATAAGATCTCATTTCCATCATTAGGATGTTTCACTGTCTCATCTGGAAACACAATTTCCTTGGAGTCATCAGGATGGAATTTTGCCACAGAATGCAAACTTTTTCTTAAATGTGTGTTACACTGAATCTTTTTAGGAAGAAGTTGTCTCTAATTGATGCATAAAATCTTTATGATTGAGAAAAGAAGGGATTTTGTAATCATATGTGCTTATATCCAGGGTGATCAGATATAATACAAAATCCCCAGTTAAATTTGAATTTCAGATAAATAACATCGTTTTAGCATAAATAATGATTAACATGGACTTATATTAAAAAATAAAATGTTGTTTGATACTTAACTTTAATCAAAGGTCCTTTATTTTTATTTGCTAAATTTGGCAACCCAACTAATAAAAGTTTAAGGATTTGAAGATCGCATGAATTGAATCAAGGAAAAACCCCGTGTTAGCATCAGGGAGGGCACCTGCCGGGTCCCACTGTCCCAGCCAGACACAAACAGCATGTGTTCTAGTCCTTGCTCACTAAGCGAAAACATCTTCCTAAACTAGGTACATTCATTTCATCACGTTTGCTCCAAACATGTTCTATGGTGACCCACTCCAGAAAAGATGGGCATTTCAGACTCACTGTCAGGTCCAGCTGTCACGTCACCTGCTGGGTGGTCCCTTGTGTAGTAGGTGACACATTTAACGATGACCTTGGCTCTGCAGGCCAGTGTCTAGGGAAAAACACCCACTATAAAATATCTAGAAAAGCTAAATAAAATAACAAGACGTTATTTAAATGAACACCTGAGTTCATAGGAAAGGGCCAAATAGAACAGAAGTTGCTGAAAAGTAGTCTGCGACTCTGGTGCCACGGCCACCTCCGCGTCATTCGCGCGTCTCGGGATCCACGAGGCTTGACCTCTGGAGTTCTGCTGGGATAGGACGCCAGTCGTCATCCCACAAGCTGGAACTGAGTCCCCGCTCAAAGACCGCCGTCTCAGGAGGCTACCCCACAGCGGAAGGCAGAGCCGGGACACATTTCACTGCTGGCTGATGGAGAGCGCTGGCAACACTGCTTGTCTTCGTCCTGAGCTCTCTCCAAGCATTTATTAACCACGGCTACCTCCTCTAGGGTTCCTGATGGAAATTCTGCAACCCGTGTGGTCTGGGAAACCACAACTAGGAAACTAGGAAAACTGGTTTTCCTAGGTAGGGCCCTGGGGCACCGGGCAGAGGCAGACCCAGAGCTCTCAGGACGGACGCCCTGGCCTGGACCCCACAGGATGGCCATCGAACAGACACCTACAGCTCAAAGTGTGAGAACTGCCAGGAGAATTGCCACCATGACGGATGGTCAGCAAAAAAAAAACCACAGGACACACAATTAAATCTGAATTTCAGATAAGCAACAAATAACTTTTGTTTTAATGTAAGTATGCCCCCTTTATCACATAGAACATACTTACACTAAAAAATAATTTGTTTTTTCTTTTATTTCTTTTTCTGGAGTGATGCAAATGTTCTAAAAATGACCCTGTTGATGAACACACAACCATGTGACAAAAAAAAGTTGAAGGTGACTTAAAATGGTTAAAATGAGAAATTTTATATTGTACATATGTTACCACAATAAAATTTTTTAAATAATAATAACGTTGTTTATTTGAAATTTAAATTTAACTGGGTATCCTGTACTTTTCTTTGCTAAATCTGACACCTTTAACTATGAAAGACACAAATCATTGGATTTAAGATGTACGACGAATCCCTAACACAATGAATAAAATTGAATCTACAACCAGGTACATCACAATATAATGGAAAACAGAATATTTCTTAAAAGTGGCAAGAGTAAAGAGAAAAATCACGTTCAAAGGAAGAAATGAGACTGATATCAGACTTTCTGACAAATGCCATAAGGCACTAGAATAATGTCTTCCACCTGCTGAGAAAAATTAACTGTCCCCTCTTTGCACAAAATTCTCCACTGGATTTCAATCACAATAAAAGTCAAATTCTTAGCCATGTTCTGCCTCCTCTTATCCAGCTTCATCTCCTGTGATCCTACCCTTTACTCTACTCCAGCCACACTGGCCTCCTTGCTTTTGTTCAAATGCACAGTTTTGGTTTGCTAAAGCTGCCACAATGCAATATACCAGAAATGAAGTGGCTTTTAAAAAGGGAATTTATTAAGTTACAAGTTTACAGCTCTAAGACCATAACAGTGTCCAAAGTAAGGCATCCAGGGAAAGATACCTTGACTCAAGGAAAGCCGATGCCTGTCACATGGGAAGGCACATGGCTGGCATCTGCTGCTCCTCCTTCCAGGTTCCACTGCTTCCAACCTATGGTTTCCTCTCTAGTGTCTGTGGGCCTTCACTTAGTTCCTCTGGGACACAACTCACAGGTTCTTAGCATCTCATGGGAAAGCACATGGTAGTGCCTGTTGGGCTCTGCATCTCCAAACATCTTTATGTATGTGTCTGCACTCTGTGTCAGCATTGCAGGCACCTCCAAATGTCTGCATCTCTGTCGGCTCAGAAGCAACTGTTTTCCAAGTTTCTGAGCTACCTCCAAAATTTTTTTTCCCTTATAAAGGACTCCAGTAAACTAATCAAGACCCATCTTGAATGGGCAGAGGCACATCTCCATCTAATCAAAAGATCACACCCGCAGTTGGGTGTGTCATATCTTCATGGAAACAATCTAATCCAAAGGTCACAACCACAGGGGGGTGTGTCTCATCTCCAGCGCCTCAGCTGATGCCTGGCACAGTCAGCATTTAATAAATATATATTGAAGACATGATATAGATTGTATTTAAGATATAATATTCATGAGTAACGGTGAAATAAAGAGCATTTTGCAGATGAGTCAAAATTCAAAGAGCTAATTGTCCCATCTAAAGGATTTACTTTAAGCAGGTAGAAATTGTATCAAGAAAGTGGTTGGTGATGAGAAAAAGGAACAATGAATCGAGAAACTTATTAAAACATGGAAAAAATCTAAAAGAAACATCAACTGTGTAAAACAAACATGGTCTTACTTATGACTAATTTTGAGGATAAAATAAACAAGTTAGAATTTAAATACCAACAGAAACAAACACAGTGGCGTGAAAGATGCAAAGGGAGTAACTAGAGTGAAAATATTCCAAACTCCTTTTAGAGGACAGTAAATATATTGGTAATTTTTTTACTTGTTAAATAAATCCTTCAGTTAAAATTTTTTTCAGATTATATATTTTTTATAGTTTAGTTAGAATACACCTAAACATAAACTTTTAGAAATTCAAAAGAAAAAGAATGAAAACATATGCCAGTCAAATACTAACTGAAGAAAAGCTGCTGTAATGCAGAAAGCATTACTTAAAAATGTAAGGGTCACTGTGTAATGACTTCTTTTAATCACCAGAAAGAGAAAAATCACAAACATTGATAAATTCTAATCATAATAGTCAATTTTTTAACACAGTGCTCTCTTTATTTACTACAGCAAGCAGATTTATAAGTCAGTAAAAATACACAATATTTCAAAGCACATTTTTAAAAAACCTTACCCTAAAGGCATATATAGAATTATGTATCTTACACCGATTTCTCAAGCACAGATGGATCATTTGAGAAACAATGACTATGTGTTTGATCATAGAGCAAGACTTAACAGATTTCCAGGGAAAGGTACAAGCATAAATCATGGGTTTTGACATAATGCAACTAAATAAAAAATGAATAGCAATGAAAAACTAACAATCACTATTCATTTGGAATTTAAAAGCACTCTCAAAAATAACTCATGGGTAAAAAAACTGAGCAAGGTGGGCCACGGTGGCTCAGCAGGCAAGAAAGCTTGCCTGCCATGCCCAAGGACCCAGGTTCTATTCCCAGTGCCTGCCCATGTAAAAAAAAAAAAAAGAAAGAAAGAAAAAACTGAGCATTGGAAATCCTTAGAATTAATTACAATGTAAAAACATATAACATGACTTGGGGACACAGCCAAAGAATTGCTCTGAGGAAAATCTACAGCCTTAAATGTTGATATTAGAAAAGAAAGACCAAAAAATTAAGGTTCACCTAACTCTGCCTTAAGAATTTAAAAAGACAAACCAAAATTACTCCCCCCAATAAATAAATAAATAAAAATTTAAAAAAGATTAAAAAAATTAACCCCAAAAAACCCAACAGAGCATAATAATAAACACAAGACCTTCCATTTATAAAATGAGAAAACAACAGGAGTAAGCACAACAAAGCCAAAAATCGGTTCTTTGGAAAAATTAATAAAATACAAGTATTTAAAAATACTGGTCAAGAAAATATATTAGGAAGGAAAAGGGGGCTGTAACTGCAGGTAAAGCAGAGATTTAAACTTAATTCTTGAAGGAGACCTAAGCCTGTGACTTCCAGCCACCCGGCAACCTTACTTTGACCACCCTCTGGAAAAACTTCTTGGATTCCCCCTGGATTTTCTCCTCGTGGCCATGTTTTATCATTTTCCATATGAGGCACTTATTTATGTAAGCCCAGTAGTTACAAATAAAATGGTCACAGCAAAAGCAAAATATATTAAAGGATGCTGTGGAAGAGAGAATGGGAGTGTGCACAGCTTTTAAGGTCAGGAGTCTCTGGAGTCACGCTGCCTAGGTCACCAGCTGCGCGACCTCAGACAAGTCGCTCACCTTCTCTGTGCTGAGACAGCCTCATCACCAAAATGGGGCTCATAAAAGTACCCATTTCATTGCCTCCTAGTAAAGACAAAGTGTGCATGTATAAAGCCCTTAGGAGAACATCTGTATAAAGCCCTTAGGAGAACATCTGTCACATGAGGAGCAATGCATGGCTCTTATCACCATTAATTATTATATTATTAGTGACATGATTTGCATTAGCTACAAACTGTGGGAAACTTTCTCACTTCATAACAACTAGACCCCCGATATGGGGTACAGTGGAAATGTAGTGGCTATGAATTTTCAGAACTGATGAACTAACATGAATTAATAGAGCTAAAAAATGCAGAAAACCCCAAGAAGGATAAACAAAAAGAAATCCTAGTGTATTAGTTAGGGTTCTCTAGAGAAACAGAATCAACAGGGAACACTTGCAAATATAAAATTTATGAAAGTGTCTCATGTGACCGTAGGAACGCAGAGTCCAAAATCCACAGGGGAGGCTGTGAAGCCAATGACTCCGATGGATGGCCTGGATGAACTCCACAGGAGAGGCTCACCAGCCAAAGTAGGAATGGAACCTGTCTCTTCTGAGTCCTCCTTAAAAGGCTTCCCATGATTGCATTTAGCATCACTAATTGCAGAAGACACTCCCCTTTGGCTGATTACAAATGGAATCAGCTGTGGATGTAGCTGACGTGATCATGACGTAATCCTATGGAATGTCCTCAGTGCAACAGACAGGCCAGCGCTTGCCCAATCAGATGAACAGGTACCACAACTTGGCCAAGTTGACACCTGTCCCTAACCATGACAGTCCACCCCTTGTCAACTTGGCACCTATATATATATATCACCTTAGACCATACTTAATTTCCAAATGAAAACAAATAAGTACACATTTTTTTCTTTTACCTGACAATAATCAACTGTCCTGCATGTAACTGGAAACACATTAAATCTCTCCAGAATAGCGTGCAAATCCTTGGGCAACATTCATTCTTAAACTTGATATCTTACAACTTAAATAGTATAACACAAACAAAACAGCATTACAGTCCTCGTTTCTGTAACTGATCATGTGGTCGAAGTTCATATTTATCACTACCTTCTTCCACTACCCATTCCATGTTCCCTTTCCCCTCAGCAAGCACTTCAGCTGGCCGTGGTTCTTTGCCTGGTGGGGTGACCCAAAACTTCATTCCTGAAGTCTCAGAGCCATTAGTGGTCCTGCCTGGATTATGTTGTTGCAGTTTTCCATTGATTTTAATCACAGGGCATGGTAGTACTAATAGATGCCCCAGGGGATCTCCCATATTCCAAGAAAACTCTTCTTTACCTCCATTCTGTAGTTGCAGTCCTACTTCCTTCTGATAGTCAGGGTCAATTACCCCAGACAATAATGTAATCCCCTTCTTGGTGTGTTGATCCAGAGGCATAAGTAGCCCAAAGTGACCAGGTGGCAATCTTAACTTCCAGTTCAGTGGTATCACTGTTGTTTCTCCTGGAGAAAGCACACCCCGTTTTGGAACTAAAACCTGTAGACCAGCAGAACTCAGGGTAGCAGGGACAGGAAGCAAAAATTTTCCTAGTGGATCACTAGGAGTAATAGTGAGTGGCACCACACCCATTTCCACCCCTTGGTTCCTGGACACATGGATCCTGGCTATGGGAGAAACAGCACCATACAGCGGACGCTGATTCAGAGCATACACAGCTTCCTGGAGAACATTACCCCAGCCTTTCAAGTTTTTGCCACCTAGTTGGCACCGTAATTGAGTTTTCAAAGGGCCATTCCACCGTTCTATCAATCCAGCTGCTTCTGGATGATGGAGAACATGGTAAGACCAGAGAATTCCATGAGCATGTGCACATTCCCACACTTCATTTGCTGTGAAGTGTGTTCCTTGATCCGAAGCAATGCTACGTGGAATACCATGACGATGGATAAGGCATTCTGTAAGCCCACGGATAGTAGTTTTGGCAGAAGCATTGCATGCAGGGAAAGCAAACCCATATCCAGAGTATGT
Source organism: Tamandua tetradactyla (assembly GCF_023851605.1). Lineage (NCBI taxonomy): Eukaryota > Metazoa > Chordata > Mammalia > Pilosa > Myrmecophagidae > Tamandua > Tamandua tetradactyla. The sequence continues at coordinate 71,287,148 of NC_135337.1, read as the reverse complement.
GTCTATTCCAGTTAGAACAAATCGCTGCCCCTTCCATGAAGGGAGTGGTCCAATGTAATCAACCTGCCACCATGTAGCTGGCTGTTCACCTCGGGGAATGGTGCCATATCGGGGGCTGAGTGTGGGTCTCTGCTGCTGGCAGATTGGGCACTCAGCAGTGGCTGTAGCCAGGTCAGCCTTGGTGAGTGGAAGTCCATGTTGCTGAGCCCATGCATAACCTCCATCCCTACCACCATGACCACTTTGTTCATGAGCCCATTGGGCAATAACAGGAGTTGCTGGGGAAAGAGGCTGACTGGTATCCATAGAACGGGTCATCTTATCCACTTGATTATTAAAATCTTCCTCTGCTGAAGTCACCCTCTGGTGTGCATTCACATGGGACACAAATATCTTCATGTTTTTAGCCCACTCAGAAAGGTCTATCCACATACTTCTTCCCCAGACCTCTTTGTCACCAATTTTCCAATTATGGTCTTTTCAAGTCCCTGACCATCCAGCCAAACCATTAGCAACAGCCCATGAGTCAGTACACAAATGCACCTCTGGCCAGTTTTCCTTCCAAGCAAAATGAACAACCAGGTGCACTGCTCGAAGTTCTGCCCACTGGGAGGATTTCCCCTCACCACTGTCCTTCAAGGACACCCCAGAAAGGGGTTGTAATGCTGCAGCTGTCCACTTTCGGGTGGTACCTGCATATCGTGCTGAACCATCTATAAACCAGGACTGAGTTTTCTCTTCCTCAGTCAATTCACTGTAAGGAACTCCCCAAGAGGCCATAGCTCTGGTCTGGGAAAGAGAAGGTAATGTGGCAGCAGGAGTGGAAACCATGGGCATTTGTGCCACTTCTTCATGTAACTTACTTGTGCCTTCAGGACCTTCTCTGGCTCTATCTCGTATATACCATTTCCACTTTACAATAGAGTGCTGCTGTGCACACCCAACTTTATGGTTTGGTGGGTCAGACAACACCCAACTCATGATAGGCAACTCAGGTCTCATGGTAACTTGGTGCCCCATGGTTAACCGTTCAGTCTCTACTAAGGCCCAGTAGCAGGCCAAAAGCTGTTTCTCAAAAGGAGAGTAGTTATCTGCAGCAGATGGTAAGGCTTTGCTCCAAAATCCTAAGGGTCTGCATTGTGATTCTCCTATAGGGGCCTGCCAAAGGCTCCAGACAGCATCTCTATTTGCCACTGACACTTCCAGCAACATTGGATCTGCTGGATCATACGGCACAAGTGGCAGAGCAGCTTGTACAGCAGCCTGGACCTGTCACAGAGCCTTCTTTTGTTCAGGTCCCCACTCAAAATTAGCAGCTTTTCTGGTCACTTGATAAATGGGCCAGAGTAGCACACCCAAATGAGGAATATGTTGTCGCCAAAATCCAAAAAGACCAACTAGGCATTGTGCCTCTTTTTTGGTTGTGGGAGGGGCCAGATGCAGCAATTTATCCTTCACCTTAGAAGGGATATCTTGACATGCCCCACACCACTGGACCCCTAGAAATTTTACTGAGGTGGAAGGCCCCTGTATTTTTGTTGGATTTATCTCCCATCCTCTGACACGCAAATGCCTTACCAGTAAATCTAGAGTAGTTGCTACTTCTTGCTCACTAGGTCCAATCAACATGATATCATCAATATAATGGACCAGTGTGATGTCTTGTGGGAGGCAGAAATGATCAAGGTCTCTGCGAACAAGATTATGACATAGGGCTGGAGAGTTGATATACCCCTGAGGTAGGACAGTGAAAGTATATTGCTGACCTTGCCAGCTGAAAGCAAACTGTTTCTGGTGGTCCTTACTAATAGCTATTGAGAAAAAAGCATTTGCCAGATCAATAGCTGCATACCAGGTACCAAGGGATGTATTGATTTGCTCAAGCAATGATACTGATCTATACTGTTCCAGATACTGATACTATCTGGAACAGCAGCTGCAATTGGAGTTACCACCTGGTTGAGTTTACGATAATCCACTGTCATTCTCCAAGACCCATCTGTTTTCTGCACAGGCCAAATAGGAGAGTTGAACGGGGATGTGGTGGGAATCACCACCCCTGCATCTTTCAAGTCCTTAAGGGTGGCAGTAATCTCTGCAATCCCTCCAGGAATATGGTATTGCTTTTGATTTACTATTTTGCTTGGTAGGGGCAGTTCTAGTGGCTTCCACTTGGCCTTTCCCACCATAATAGCCCTCACTGCATGAGTTAGAGAACCAACGTGGGGATTCTGCCAGTTGCTCAGTATGTCTATGCCAATTATACATTCCGGAACTGGGGAAATAACTACAGGATGGGTCCGGGGGCCCACTGGACCCACTATGAGACGGACCTGAGCTAAAACTCCATTGATCACCTGGCCTCCATAAGCCCCCACTCTGACTGGTGGTCCAGAGTGACGTTTTGGGTCCCCTGGAATTAATGTCACTTCTGAACCAGTGTCTAATAATCCCTGAAATATCTGATCATTTCCTTTTCCCCAATGCACAGTTACCCTGGTAAAAGGCCGTCGGTCTCCTTGGGGAAGAGTTAGAGGAAGGTTAACAGTATAAATTTGTGGCAGTGTAGCAGGTTTCTCCCCCATAGGGACCTGGCCTCCCCTTCATTCAAGGGGCTCAGGGTCTGTAAACTGTTTCAAGTCTGGAAATTGATTAAGGGGCCGTGACTCTGTGTTTTTGTAATTCAGGTTAGACTTCTGTTCCCTTGACCTAGAACTCTTTTGTTTATACAGCTCCAACAAGAATTTAGTAGACTGCCCTTCTATTGTATTTCTAGGCACCCCATGATTTACTAGCCAATGCCACAAATCTCTGCGTGTCATATAATTTTGATGCGAGTTTGTTGTCTATTACAATAGCCGCGTCTACCCTGTCTCTGGTGATTAAGTGCTGCCACCTGGCTTCTGCCAACTCGGGATCCTGTCATCCCCATTGTGTTTAAGGATTCCAGCTCAGTGAAAGCAGTTCCTACAGTAATATCTGACCTATAGAGAAGTGCAACCACAGAGCTCTTGAGGGATGATGGTGCTAGTCTCACAAACTTATTTCTCACTGTTCTGGTAAAAGGTGCATCCTCTGGACATTCCTGGGGTGTAAGAGCAGGCTTTGCATGATAAATCCACTCTAACATCCCAATCTCTCTAAGCCTCTGGATCCCCTCATCTACATTATACCAGGGCAGTTCTGGCATTTCAACCTCATGTAATGTTGGCCACCTTTTGATCCATGTTTCAACCAACCACCCAAACAAGCTGTTAACACCTTTTCTAACCGCTCGAGCTATAACATTGAATGCAGAATCTCTGCTTAGTGGGCCCATATCAATAAATTCAGCCTGATCCAGTCTTATATTCCTCCCACCATTATCCCACACTCTTAAAATTCATTGCCACACATATTCCCCTGATTTCTGTCTATATAAATTGGAAAACTCACACAGTTCTTTTGGAGTATAACGTACCTCCTCATGTGTGATACTTTGTACCTCACCTTTAGGGGCCTGTTGGGACTTTAGTCTAGTTATAGGTCTAGAAGAAATGAGGGGTGGTGGGTGTGGGTCACGAAAAGAATTAGAAATATCTTCCAAGCCATTTGCTTCAGGGCTTTCATTTGCAGTTTCATCTGGTGAAACAGGATTAATAACTCTAGGGCTAATCCCTTCAGGAGGAGGTTGGGTGGCCAATTCCTCAAGGCAGGCTGGAGGTGGGGCGGCTATGTCCTCAGGGCAGACTATTACAGGGTTATCTAAAGAAGGCTCAGCATGGTCTAGGGTTTCAACCTCACCCCCAACATCATTATCAATTCATATGTCACCATCCCATTTTTCAGGGTCCCACTCCTTTCCAATCAATGCCCTCACTTTAACGGCAGACACCACGCAAGACTGAGATTTCAGTTTACGTTGTAAAGTTGCTACTCTAACAATAAGATTCTGAGTCTGATTTTCAGAGATCTCAAGTCTACGGCTACAGGAAATAAGATTTTCCTTCAGGATACTCATAGAAACCTCTACATCTTTCAGACAGCGCTTAAGCTTCTCGTTTGAAGCCTTAAGCCCATCCCTTTCACCCTTTAATGTAGACAGTGTATCTAACAACAACCAACCAACATCTCTATAACTCTTATTTCTACAAAACTCTGTAAAGGTGTCAAAAACATTATCCCCCAGAGTCTGGCTTCGTACAAGCGAAGCATTAGGAGAATCGAATGATGATATTTTGACTATCTCCTTTGCCAACTCAGTCCATGGATTGGGAGTGTCATTCTGATTACGGGAATCAGAGTCTTTAGTGTCTCTGAGTCCAGTCAGAGTAGAAAACCATTCATAAATACCCATTTTTAAGATTCTGTTCCTTAAGAACCACTCCTGGTACCAAGACGTATTAGTTAGGGTTCTCCAGAGAAACAGAATCAACAGGGAACACTTGCAAATATAAAATTTATGAAAGTGTCTCATGTGACCATAGGAACGCAGAGTCCAAAATCCACAGGGCAGGCTGCGAAGCCGATGACTCCGATGGATGGCCTGGATGAACTCCACAGGAGAGGCTCACCAGCCAAAGCAGGAATGGAACCTGTGTCCTCTGAGTACTCCTTAAAAGGCTTCCCATGATTGCATTTAGCATCACTAATTGCAGAAGACACTCCCCTTTGACTGATTACAAATGGAATCAGCTGTGGATATAGGTGACGTGATCATGACCTAATCCTATGACATGTCCTCATTGCAACAGACAGGCCAGCGCTTGCCCAATCAGATGAACAGGTACCACAACTTGGCCAAGTTGACACCTGTCCCTAACCATGACACCTAGGCATACCACACAGAACTGCCAAATATTAAAGACAAGGAGGAAATCTTGAAAGCAAATAAAAAAGTATCACCCAAAGAGGAATGAAAATAAAATAACAGCAGACCCCTCAATGATAATGGAAATCAGAAGCAAGTATACTAATATTTGAAAAACTGAGAAAAAGGATAGTTGATCTGGAAGTGCAGTGAACATAACAAATTCGCATTCAAAACAAGGGTTAAATAAAACATTTACAGGAACAAAGACAGAATCAGTTACCAGCAGGAAACCTGCAGTACTGGAACTTCTAGAAGATAAAATCCCCAAACAAATGGTAGGCCAATGGTATGCCAAATATGTAAGGGAATCTAAACAAACATAGAATAAAATTTAATTTACTAAGGTCTAATATGTGAAGTTTCTAAGAATATTTAGAACTGAAATACTGAGCAGTGTATTGTAGGCAGACAGAGTGTTCTAAAGACCTTTAATTCTCTGTTCACAGAAGTGCCAAGATATCATTCCAACTCACAGTTTCGTTATGTTAAATAAGCAGAATGAAATCCCAAAGTAGTTCCTGAAACAAAAGAAACCAGTAGGAAAAAGATGGATAATAATGGAAAATAATAATCAAATGAACAATATCACCCCACCATCGAAAAACAATCCAATTACAAAACAAGCAAACAAAAATATTTTCAATCCGACAAAAAAGCAAGGAAGTGAAGAATGAGGAGGAGAAGAAGAGGAAAAAGTTACAAAGAAGAAGAAATATAAAAAGTGGAACAAGCAGAATTGGAATAAACTATTAGAAACAAATTATTCCGATATGTCAATTTTATTAAGCATAATGCAGGCTAATTAAAAGTCAGAAATTGACAATTTGACTGGGAACAATACCCCTTGGCTTTATAGTGTTGACAAGAAACACACTCAAACCATAAAGACATAAAAAAGGGTGTAAGTAAAGGAAGGGATATTAACCAAAAAAATCTGGTGTAGACATCTTAACATCAGTCAAAACATAATTTAAGGTAAACGTTATCATCAAAACTAGAGATACCATAGGATGTTAAAAGTTTTCAGCCACCAGTAAAATACAGCTTAAAGCCTGTGTGTCCATAATAGAGCAGCCTCAAGATATAGAAAGCAAAATGGAAAGAACTATGGAGCTAATTAGAAAAATCCACCATTGGAGCGGATTTCAACATTGTTTCTCAAACGCATCAGTGAAAATGTAGATGATTGTAAAAGAATGAATAATAAACATACAAATAAGGGAGAAGGGCGGGTTCTCCCTTTAGGTAGAATGCTGATGGAACACGGAGAGGGGCAGTGGAGTTAGAAAATCACTATTTTGTCACCATCGGAGGAAAGCCCCGCTCAGGCAGGGCTGGAAGAATGTTGAGTCGAGGGGAGAAAGGCTTTCCGAGAAGCAGTGGACATGCGTGGTCTGGAGTGTTGCTCTAGACAGCCAATTCCTTGCGAAGGGAGCTATGAGTAACTACAAAGCTGGGAATACAGCCACACGCCGGCCACATAATGTCCGAACATGTCAACTGTGAGGGTCAGGTGTCACGGGTTGGACACATGGTGCCCTGAGGACAGCACCAGGTGGCCTCCTACTTTAGGGTGTGCAGTCCAAATCTCAGCATGTGCTTGTGCCCATCTGCCCTAAACCCGCCCCTTAGATGCCCAAACCCTTGTCCAGTTGGTAGGAGCCGAGCTGACGTCCTCTTTATGTCTGTAAAAGTCATTTGTCCCCTTAGGACCCTGAAGCTACTGCTGCAGCAACACATCAGCGTCTGAATAAAACGGCACGGTCTGCAAACCCGACGGCGATGCACCTTCCACGCGCCAGGTGCACCTGTCCCTGGTTTAACCACGTCTGCTGAGGTGTCCCCATAAATCACATTGCACGGGGCATGGTCCGTTGATGTCCAAGCCAAGGTCAGGACCCCTCAAACTCCTGCAGGGACCAAGTCGAGGGGCTGGGGGAGGACCCTCCCAGGCCAGCCGGGGTGAGGCTGCTTCCCCGGTGGCGTCCCGGGGGGGTGGCTGTTTCCTTGTCCTCTCAGCTGGTGTGTGTCCACTGTTGCATGCTCAGCACCCTGCAAGCCCCAGCAGCACCGCGAGAATGGTGGTCTCATCCAAATGGATCAGTGACGGGACCCGGGCAAGAGCTTTCCTGCCCACGTCACCCAGCCAGGCAGCCGGGCGCCGCCTTCCCAGTCGCGGTTCAGCACCTGCCTGAACTGTCCAGCACAGAGCAGCCCCCCTGCGGGAGAACTCCCCACCCCCATGCACACCCCACTGTCACCGCAGCATCAGCCTCCATTTCACATCTAAATTCTGCCATTATATGCTTTTTAATATATTTTTTGCTCTGCAATTATGGTTAGACCTCTTAAAATTGAAGAAGGAAATGACAGATATCCAGAACAAAATACTGATATTCTAGAAGCCTCTTTCAGCCTCGTTTATAAATAAGACATAGAGCAAATGTAACTGATTAGAAGCATGATGGTGTGGGGCTGTGTGTGCCCCAGAAACACATGCTCTCAAATTTGACCCACTTCTGTGGCTGTGCGCCCTGTGTGGGTAGGACCTTTCCATGTGGCAACTTCAGTTACGGTGTGGTCCAGACTAGGCTGGGCTCAATCCCATTCCTGGAGCCCTTTATACATGGGATGGGGATGGGGATGGGGACGGGGACGGGGACGGGGACAGGGACGGGGATGGGGATAGGGTCACAGAAGCCAGAAGATAAATCAGTGAGACCCAGAGAAGGGAGAGCCAAACAGACGCCCTGGGTGGCCGGGAGCCATGATCACCAGCAGCTTTGTGAGGAAGCATCACCTTTGTGAGGCCTTGAGTGGGACATTTTCTTGGCCTCAAAACCATGGGTGAATAAATTCCCATTATTCAAGCCGACCCAATTCATGGCATTCGCTTTTAAAATGTGTTTGTAAGAAAATATGTACACACACACACACACACAAGGCCTTCTGTGCTGCTGACGTGAGGGACGCTGCGGGACAAGAGAGCACAGGGAAGTGAGCCCCGCGGCCTTCCAGGCTGGAAGGGTCCCGCCTCTCAGGGAACGGCCAGGAAATGCCGATTCTCACCTCCACGCAGGAATGTCACACTAACAGTGGTCAGAACGCTAAGCGGACAATGAGGAGATTAGCAAGTGGCCTGATTTTCTTAGTACCCTGCCTTAAAAAGAATTTACTCCAGGGACAAAATGCACATTTGACCTTCTGGCTGGAAAACCATGATGACAAAACCAAGCAGCCTCTGAAGGGGAGAATTACCGATTGCATCGCACTGTTTAGAGAGCTGGGCTCCTGGCAGATACTCAAATCATTAATGTGAGAAAAGAAAACCAGGAAGGGCTGGAATTCAGCAGGAGAGACTACATTAAACGCCCCCCAAGCCAGCACACTGCCCTTCAGTGTCCAGGAAGTTGGGCCCAGGACTAAGGCAGTTGGACCCAGGACTCCGGAAAGGAGAGCAGTGGGCTTCCTTCCATTAGCTTTGCTCGTACCATGTAACCCCCACAATGCAGAAAAGCCCGAGCCCCCAACCAGCTGGCTGAGCCCAGAAGGCGCTCCTTAGGCAAACCAGACCCCCCGTGAATGCACCGAGGGACTAATCATTGCCTGTGCAGTTAGGAGTCGGTTAGAATCAGAAGACATGCAGGCAGGGTTCTTCTTCAGTCTTTCGCCGGAATTGACTGGGTCATGGCGTGGTGGGGAGCAGGCCCCCAGGACCTGAGCGTCACCCGATGTGCGCATGGGCTGTCCAAGGCTCGAGGATACTTGTCCCCCTTCGGTTCTTTATCATTTATTAAAGAATCTTTTTAAGGCAAGAAGACAAGTTATCACTGATGCCTCCCCTTCCGAAAATTGAGATTTTAGATCTCTTTGAGAACAATCTCGCCATAAAAGTCACAGAAAATTAGGCTTGCAAAGGAAGCCATTAATCAAACGCCACTCACCTGCCGCCCACTAGGAAACAGTCAAACTGCCAGGCTGGGTGGGCACTCTGAGCGCAGGCGCAGCGCTAGGCCTGCAGGCACCACGATGCCTGGGCCGGGTGGGCGCTCTGAGCGCAGGCGCAGCGCTAGGCCTGCAGGCACCACGATGCCTGGGCCGGGTGGGCGCTCTGAGCGCAGGCGCAGCGCTAGGCCTGCAGGCACCAAGATGCCTGGGCCGGGTGGGCTCTCTGAGCGCAGACACAGCGCTAGGCCTGCAGGCACCACGATGCCCAGGCCAGGCGGGTGCTCTGAGAGCACACACAACACTAGGTCTGCAGGCACCACGATGCCCGGGCCGGGCCACGCTATGCTCCTCTTCTGAGCCTGGGTTTGATCTGCCAGGAGCCTCCTGTGGGGACCACGGGCAATGCCCCGCCTCGGGGCTCACCTTGTCCTGTCCTCAGGCCCCTGCATCTGGGGGAACCCGGAGCAGGCAGCCAGCCCAGGGCTGGTGAATCTTGTTACGAAGATGCTGGGACTTTGTGTCAGTTGGAGAGACTGCTGGGCTGCAGAATAGCTGTCCATCCTAGGTCGGCAGGCCCTGCAGTTGCCAGTCTGGCCCCCACCCACACACGCTGCTGGACCGTGTTCCTGGACCCTCGTAGCCTTGGCCTTAAGCCAGGCCCAGGGGCTCATGCTGGACATGGCACAGCCCTCAAACCTGGTGGCCACCCATGGCTCCCATGGCCATGGTTGCCTGGTTTCCTCGCTTGACGGGATTGTGCATCCCTCCCCCACCCCACCCCCAGCCCCCAGTAAAGCAGAGAAAGAGCAGTTAGGAAAGGGGAAGGCTCTGAGATAGGAGTAGAGGAATGCTCCTTTAGGGCTCAGCTGGAGTGGGCCTAATTGCTTAAGTAGGGAAGGGGAGACAAAAATAAGAATAAGGATCTAGGAATAAAAACCATTTAGGGTTTACGTTTATTTTCAAAGTGAGACCCTTGCCTGTCACCCAAGCTGGGCAGGATAAGAAAAACAGAGTCCAGAGACTTTACAGGAAAGTCTTTCAACCTGCTGGGTCTCATCCTCAGGGAAAACCGATGCAGGTGACTCCTTCCCTCCTGATAGGAGGCCAGTTTGGTCTGGGAAAATCCGGGTGGGGCCTATAATACCTAAGTAGACCCTCCTAAGGGTGTGGGGGGAAAGGCACCATACAAGCAGGGCAAGAAACAAGAAAACAAGAACTGAAAAATTCTCCTCTGTTAAGCAAAACCTAAGCTAGAGGACTAGATAAAGCTGAACTGAATGTCAAAGAACAGATAGACAACAAATTCATCCAGCAAGATAACTAAAAGAAGTGAAAGCAATCTCCACGATAAACTAATTAAGTAATTACATGCCTAGACGCCAGCAAAAAATAACAAATCACACTTGTTGAAAATTGAAAATATGGCCCAGTCAAAGGAACAAACCAACAATTCAAATGAGATAGAGGAGCTGAAGCAATTAATTCAGAATATACGAACAGATATGGAAAACGTCAATAAAAACCAAATCAAGGAATTGAGGGAGGGTATAAAGAAGACAAGGAATGAACGAAAAGAAGAAATCAAAAGTCTGAAAAAAAGAAATCACAGAACTTATGGGAAAGAAAGGCACGGCAGAAGAGGTGAAAAAAGCAATGGAAACCTACAGCGGTAGATTTCAAGAGTCAGAACATAGGATTAGTGAACTGGAGGACGGAACACCTGAAATCTGACAAGAAAAAGAAAACATAGGGAAAAAATGGAAAAATATGAGCAGGGACTCAGGGAATTGAAGGACAATATGAAGTGTATGAATATATGTGTTGTGGGTGTCCCAGAAGGAGAAAAAAAGGGAAAAGGAGGAGAAAAACTAATGGAGGAAATTATCATGGAAAATTTTCCACCTCTTACAAAATACTTAAAATTACAGATACGAGAAGTGCAGCGTACCCCAAAGAGAACAGATCCAAATAGACATACTCCAAGACATTTACTAATCAGAATGTCGGAGGTCAAACAGAAAGAGAGAATCTTGAAAGCAGCAAGAGAAAAGTAATCCATTACATACAAGGGAAGCTCGAACAGACTACGCATAGATTTCTCAGCAGAAATGAGAAGACAGTGGGATGATATATTTAAATTATTAAAAGAGAAAAACTGCCAACCAAGAATTCTAAATGCAGCAAAATTGTTCTTCAAAAATGAGGGAGAAATTAAAACATTTTCAGACAAAAAAATTACTGAGAGAATTTGTGACCAAGAGACCAGCTCCACAAGAAATACTAAAGGGAGCACTAGAGACAGATATGAAAGCAGAAGAGAGAGGTGTGGAGAAGAGTGTAGAAAGGAAGACCATGAGTAAAGGTAAAAAGAAGGAAAATTAGAAGGACATATAAAAACCAAAAGGCAAAATGGTAGAGGAGGGTACTGCCCGTGCAGTAATAACACTGAATGTTGATGGATTAAGCTTCGCAATCGGGGGACATGGACTGGCAGAATGGATTAGGGAACAGGACCCATCTATATGCTGTCTCTACTCAAAGGACATGAGGGCAAGGACACAAATGGACATTTGCACAACAATGTTTATAGCAGCATTATTTACAATTACCAAGAGATGGAAACAGCCAAAATGTCCATCAATAGATGGGTGGCTAAACAAACTGTGGTATATACATACGATGGAATATTATGCAGCTGTAAGACAGAATAAAGTTATGAAGTATGTAACAACATGGATGGACCTTAAGGACATTACACTGAGTGATTTAGCCAGAAACAAAAGGACAAATACTGTATGGTCTCACTGATATGAACTAACATTAGTGAATAAACTTGGATAATTTCATTGGTAACAGAGACCACCAGAAGATAGAAACAGGGTAAGATATTGGGTAATTGGAGCTGAAGGGATACAGATTGTACAATAGGACTGAATGTAAAAACTCAGAAATGGACAGTACAATACTACCTAACTGTAATACAATTATGTTAAAACACTGAATGAAGTTGAATGTGAGAATGATAGAGAGAGGAGGGCTGGGGGCACAAATGAAATCAGAAAGAAAGATAGACGATAAAGACTGAGATGGTATAATCTAGGATTGCCTAGAGTGTATAATGACAGTGACTAAATGTACAAATTTAAAAAATGTTTTTGCGTGAGGAAGAACAAAGGAATGTCATTACTGCAGGGTGCTGAAAATAGATGGTAATATTTTAAAATTTCAACTTATGTGTGAGACTAAAGCAAAAAATGTTTATTTGGTACAACATTTATATTTTGACTAGTGCATTTCTTAATATAACTTATGTAGATAGCTTGGTTGAACAACATAAGTATATGGAATCTTGGGTAGGACATGAGATTTTGTGGGTTTGTTCAGAGTGATGCCCTGATGAATTCCAGAGTGATTTGATCAGTGAGCAGAAAAGTATTTGCAAAGTCCCTTTTGGGGAATGGTGAGAACGGGGGAAAATTCAACCTCCCCAAGTTGAATTCTTGATATTCTCACAAGCAGTGTGGACAACCAAAGCTATAGGCTGAGCCCCCAGTCTTGGGGCTTAACGCCACAAAGGATAGGTCAAGCCTACTTAAAATTAGGCCTGTGAGTCACCCCCAAGAGAACCTCTTTTGCTCAGATGTGGCCTCTCTCTCCAGTCAACACAACAACCAAACTCACCACCCTCCCCCTGTCTATGTGGGACATGACTCCCAGGGGTGTGGACCTTCCTGGCAACACGGGACAGAAATCCTAGAATGAGCTGAGACTCAGCATCAAGGGATTGAGAAAAACCCTAGAATGAGCTGAGACCCAGCATCAAGGGATTGAGAAAACCCTCTCGACCAAAAGGGGGAAGAGTGAAATGAGACAAAGTGTCTATGGCTGAGAGATTCCAAACAGAGTCAAGAAGTTAACCTGGAGGTTATTCTTATGCATTAAGTAGATATCACCTTGTTATCCAAGAGGAAATGGAAAGGCTGAAGAGAACTGCCTGAAAATGTAGAGCTGTGTTCCAGTAGCCATGTTTCTTGATGATGATTGTATAATGATATAGCTTTCACAGTGTGACTGGGTGATTGTGAAAACCTTGTGTCTTATGCTCCTTTTATCTACCTTGTCAACAGATGAGAACATATGGAATTAAAATAAATAATAGGGGGAACAAATGTTAAAATAAATTTAGTTTGAAATGCTAGTGATCAATGAAAGGGAGGGGCAAGGGGTATGGTATGTATAATTTTTTTTTCTGTTTTCATTTTATTTTTCTGTTGTCTTTTTATTTCTTTTTCTGAATTGATGCAAATGTTCTAAGAAATGATCATGATGATGAATATGCAACTATGTGATGATATTGTGAATTACTGATTATATATTGAGAATGTTAGTGTTTCTTTCCTGTAATTTTTTTTAAAAAATTAAAAAAAAACCCTTCTCTCATTTGCCAAATGCATCCTCCACTGTACTACACCCTATGCACCTTTCAAATCTCAGAATTCACAACTTTTACAGGAATATCCCCCTTGATCTCCAACCCCATTTAAATCTTCCTTTTACACACCCCCAAGGTAAGCTCCCTTTCTCTTTCAGAGTGGTCAGCAGCAGAAGCATCTTTCCTGCTTCATGAAGACAGGATGTATCCTTGAACCTAGCTGGAAACTAATTAAATGAATAAGCAATAATATAAGGCATGTACTACTCAAAATCTGTATCATCTTCAATGTCATTCTTTGCTCTGCATATTGCTTGTCATGAACTTTCCAACCTTTTCCAAATCATTTACCTTTGACCTCTCATTCCAATAAGCTAAACAAGGACTTCTAGCTAAAATATTGCCAATAAATGTCATGCATTAAGCTTGACTCTTCTGAAATGCCAATGAAATGTCCTTAAAAGACTTAAAAGAAATAAAAAAGAAAAGAAAAAAGACAAAAACACTCAAGGAGCAGCAGGGTACATGGACTGACAAGAATTAAACCTTTACCTTCCATTCTAGGACATCAACACAGAGTTACCAAAAGTATGAAAATCAAGAAGTTACTATTTCATTATGTTCTTCAGAGATAAGGATGGAAGTATCAAAATAATCACTACAAGAATTGAAAGGAGCTGCTTCTGGAGAGCAGGATATGGAGGAAGAGGAACAAAGGACAATGGGTTTTGGCTTTTTATCTTTATTAACAAACTGATTAGAACATGTTAACTCTATAAACTATGTGCAGAGACTTACAACTGATAAAGATGAAAATTAAATTAAAAACAGTTTTAAAAGCAGATAATAGAAAAAGCATTCAACAAAATTCAGCATCCTTTTTCTGATAAAAACATCCAAAACATAAGAATCAAAGATAATGACCTCCACATGATAAAGAGAATATGGGAAAAACCGATAGTCAGCACAGTACTCAATGGAGAAAGATGGAAGTATTGACCATTGGAATCGAATCGAGAGTGCAGAAATAGACCACCAAATCTATGGTCAACTGAGTTTTGACAAGGCCCCCAAATCCTCTAAACTGGGACAAAATAGTCTTTTCAATAATTGGTCATGGAAGGACTGGATATCAATAGCCAAAAAGGGGAAGACGCAGCCAACTCAATGGGAGAAAATATTTGGAAATCACGTATTGGATAAAGGTTTGATTTCCTGTATATACAAAGAAATTATATAATGCAACAATAAAAGAACAAACAACCAATTAATAAAATGGGCTAAAGAGATGAATAGGCATTTTTTGGAAGAGCAAATACAGATGGCTCAAAAGCACATGAAGAAATGCCCATTTTCATTGGCTATAAGGGAAAATGCAGATCAAGACTACCATGAGATACCACCTTACATCTATAACAATGGCTGCTATTAAACAAAAAGAAACTATAAATGTTGGAGAGGATGTGGAGAAACTGGGACACTTATGCATTGCTGGTGGGAATGTGTAATGGTGCAGCCACTATGGAAGACTGTTTGGCAGTTCCTTAGGAAACTAAATATCAAGTTGCCCTATGAACCATCAATAGCACTACTTGCAATATACTTAGAAGACCTGAAAGCACTGACACAAACAGACATTTGCACATCGATGTTCATATCAGCATTGTTCACAACCATCAAAGAATGGAAACAAATCAAATGCCCATCAACTGATGAATGGATCCAACATATGATGGACTATTACGCAGCAGTAAGAAAATATATCCTGAAGCACATGACAAGATGGAGGAGCCTCGAGGACATAATGTTGAGTGAAATTAGCCAGACACAAAGGATAGATACTGTATGATTCTACTTTTATGACCAGCAAAAAGGCGTAATCAGAAGCTTATAATACAGAATGTAGGGGACTTAGAGATATATAGAGGCTAGAGATGGGTGAACCGTTAGCTAATAAGGTTAAGCTCCAATGTAAGGGAATAGATAGGAGTGAAGGTGATTCTCTAGTGGGTCTATAAGTAATATTAACATATTGAAGATGAAAAAGATTGAAAGGGGTTGTATAGATCTATGTGACCCATTGATTAACATTAGAAATATGAATTAGTTCTTGCAAGAATTACATCAAAGATATGATTCTTGGGCGGGCCACGGTGGCTCAGCAGGCAAGGACGCTTGCCTGCCATGCCAGAGGACCTGGGTTTGATTCCTGGTGCCTGCCCATGTTAAAAAAAAAAAAAATGGTGGGCCACGGTGGCTCAGCAGGTAAGAATGCTTGCCTGCCAAGCCCGAGGACCTGGGTTCGATTCCCGGTGCCTGCCCACGTAAAAAAAAAAAAAAAGATATGATTCTTGTACACAGAGTATTCAAGTCCAGGGTAGAGGGGGGAAAATGCTATTGCACGCTATGATCTACGTTCAAAAGGAAACCATCAGCACTACCACAGCAAGAGCAGAGGTAATTAATGGGGGGAGGGACAAGAATTAAGAGGAGGTTTAGATTTCCTATTTGGTGAGGGCATGTTTATTGGTTTTCTTCCTCTTTGGAACAATGAAATGTGGTTTTCTTCCGCTTTGGAACAATGAAATTATCTAAAATTAAGAATGCTGATGGACTGTGGGCCTTGTACATGATGCCTAATGAATGCAGGTAGCTGAAGGATGCACTAACTGAGAAGCAGACTGGCGAACAACGGTGTATACTTATGAATGAATATTGTGCTGCTACGAAAAGGAACAAAGTCATGAGGCATGCAAAGATGTGAATGAACATTGGGGACATTTGGTGAGACAAAATAAGTAAAAAACAAAAGAACAAGAATGGTTTGGTCAGCTTTAGAAAATGCTTATAAGAAAATAGGGAACTAGACGGTAAACTTTTAGAGTAGACACATTAAGTCCTGAGTGGTGATTATTATTTCTGGATTTTGAGAGGCTGGTTTTATACATATAACCTGATATTTAGAGATAAGAATGAAGCCAAACAGGTTGGGGTTAAAGTAATTCAGAACACAGGGGTAAGAAAGACAGTGTCTATATTTTAGAACCACACATACTCTTTGAAGAAAGGTTTATTTGGTCTGGAACTGAAATTTTATGTAGGGCATAATCTAACTCAACCTATCTATAAAGCTCATTTGAACAACTGAAACACAGGGAGCACAGAATAAGAAAGAGGGCCTTTAATCCTGTATAGAATATTGCAATGCCTGGATATATCCTAGAGTATATTAAGCAGATAATCAAAAAGTATTGGCAAAGTCCCTTATGGGATGGGAGAAGGAATATGGACCTATTAAACCTTACCAGCAGGGAATCCCCTGATACTCTGTCAAACTTTGGGGATACTCAAATCAATAGGCCAACCTCTCGATCATGAGACTTACTCTTGTGAAGCTTATGTAGGTAGCAGGGAAACTTAGACTACTTATAGGCATGCCTAAGAGTTACTTCTGGAGGACCCCTTTTATTGCTCAGATGTATCCTCACTCTCTCTAAGCCCAACTCTGCAAGTGAAATCATTGCCCTCCCCCCCACATGGGACATGACATCCAGGGGTGAAAGTCTCCTTGGCAACGTGGGAGATGACTCCCAGGGATGAAACCAGGCCTGGCACCGTGCAATCAACAATTCCATCCTGATGACAAGGTGGAAAAGAAGTGTAACTAATAAAGTATCAATGACAGAGAGTTCAAATAGAATTGAGAGGCTACTCTGGAGGCTGCTCTTAACACAAGCTTCAATTAGACATTGCTACCTATCATAACCTGCCAACCAGGACCATTCCAGCCAATCCTAAAGAAGACCTAGAGCAATATCTAAGATTCCACAATGGTTCCAGGCACTAGAGTAACTTTCCAGAAACCTACAACCTCCAGATGGGTCCTGGTCCAGTTAAGTCCTGAAACCTAGCCCAGCCTCTACAAAACATCATATAGTTCCATCTCCCTACCCCATTTTAGTATGGACCCTTCGAATATGAAAAATTTAGAATGGCCATAGCTTAAACACTCCTAAAGAGAGGGATGGAAAGATCAAAGGTGATGGTGGAGCTATACAGAGAAGATAGGATTTAACAAATGAATACGAATGCTAAATCATTAAATTGATATCTCTTTTAGTCTCCAGTAGTTTAGAGCAGCTAGAAGTAAAAACCTCAAATTGTGGTATTATAATCCATGTCAAACTCTGAAATATATTCTACATATAATTTGTGGTGCTGTGCTTTGAAATTTATAGGTTTTTGTATATATTTTATTTTTCACACAAAAAAAGAAAAAAGCCAATTATGATAAAAAAAATATTTAATCCTTCTAACCTCTTATATTCTGGAGCAGCTAGAAGGAAAAATCTGAGAGGATCATATGTCAGCCCATGACACACTCTGGGATCTGTCCTGTAACCACCTGTTGAACAGTGCTTTGAAAACTACTGCTTTTTTATTTCTTTGCTTTGTATGTATGTTATACTATTCAATTAAAAAAGCTAAAAAAAAAAAAAAAAGGATGAAGGATGAAGAGTCCCGAGGTATCGCTTCTGTTTAATTTTGAGTGATCATGAAAAGGCTCAATGATAATACGCCATTTGAACATAGATCTAAAGGGCCTAATAGCAGAATGAAACCGGAAAATATCGGGATATGTCTTGTAATGTAGGCAGAGCATTCACCAAATGCCAATGTTGAAAGGAAGGAGCATGATTTGTATGCCTGGAAAAGAGCAAGCAATCTTGTTACAGCAAAATTAAAAATGAGGAAAGGATTGAAGGTGAAGTCAAAGAAGGCTGGAGGTCCTTGAAAGGCCTATGTCAGTTATCAACTGCTAACAAACAAACAATCCTGACATCTAGTGGTTTAAATCGAAAGCCACTTTTGGTCCACAATTCTGGGTCAGAAAACTGGGCTGGGCTCGGTTGGGTAGTCCTTTTGCTGATTTTGCAAGGGATTACTCATGAAGTTCAACTCATCTGACAGGCTGACCTGGAGGTGGAGAGGTTAAAATCACCTCAACAATACATCCAAAGATTTGGCAGGGTAGCTGGATAGTAGTCTGGCCAGGGCTTCTTACATACTTATCTCAGGGCATAAAGAGCAGTAGACACAGTAGACAGAAAATCCAAAGTTGAGCCCTGTGGCACTGTAAAACAGAGAGTTCAGGAAAATGAGAATAATGAGAAAAAATAACTGTTAAGGAGTTAGAGTGACATAGCAGAACCCAAATGACTGATTCCTGGAATCTAAGTGGACAAGCCAAGGAGAGATCACCTGTGTTAAAGGATGCTAATATATTAAGCAAAACTGAGTCTTGATTGATGAATTCAGTATATATCTTCATTTAACTGTTTTCTTCAGTTTCACTCAGCAATGCTTTGTAGCTGTCAGTGATCATGTCTTGTTCATGTTTTCTTAAATATATCTCTATTTCTTATGTCTGATATTTTTGAAATCATATTTTCCTATTTCAATTTCCAATTGCATATTACTAATATTTAAAAATACAATTGATTTTAAAGTTTTAATGATTTATCATTTACAAAACATAAAATTCACCTAAGTGTGCAATCCAATGACTTTTAATAAATTTATAGAGTTGTGAATTCATAAAAAGAAACAAAATAATAGCAAAAAATTAGCAGGATGTTCAACTGCTATAATACTAAAATACTGTAGTAAAAAAAGTAACTAAGAATTACATATTCCATTAATTTGGATATCAACACTGCCTGAATACAAAATGAAGAGAAGCTCCCAGCACTGGCCACTGACATAAAGGGCATATGCAAGTCTCACCTGTGATGATCACGTTAGTGAGGAAGCTTCTATCTATTGGTTTTTGACAGGTAACAGTAGGTATGAAAAGACTCGCAGCAAGTAGAAAGTGTAAAGGGACTCACATCCAGTCAAGACACAATCCCGTCCACAGGCCTCACTGTCTGTCCTCGCCCGCCAGCCCACCACCCTGCCACCGCATCTAAGCCTTTCAACTTGGCTTCTTGGATTTTACCTCTTTGTGTTTGTTACTGTTTCCTGGTTTATCTTCTTTAAACACTTTAGAGTTCTTAAACGAAAATCACTCAACTTCCCTTAAATCTCTTCCTCTCATTTGGATATACCAGAATATGGATTCAACCATTAATCATTTCCATAATTATCATTATGGGAATATAATACACAATGGTGACTATTCTTCTTCTTAATTTTTATTTTCTGAAGTTAACAACTGCCAGTTGTCCCTCTACACTTTCCATCTGTTTATAGGCACCCTTTATTATTTTTTTCCAAATGCTCTAGATCAAAAGCAAAATAAAAACAATATTTTCTAAATGGTCAACTATATCGATAACATATCAGTTCCATTTTTAGATTTTCAGGAGACCTGACTCTAGAAGTCATTCACACTCCTCCAAGATCTGGAGAGGCTGCTCTCCCTGACAGAGCACAGGTGTTATCCAGGGCCTGGTTTCTGCCACTGCCCGTGTGAGAGCCTGTTTCCAATCCAGTGAACTTTCTGTTCTCACTTTACGCCCTCATTTTCATAAAGGACATCTTATAGTGGCCCTCTAAAGGAGGTGTACTTTGTGGTAAACATTTTTTTTTATCTTACATGGCTAACCTCTTACTTTATTGATGATTTTGGCCAGATATACAGAAAGTTAGAGTACAAAAAAATTTTCTTTAAACTTTTGAAAGGACTGCTCCATTGTCTTCCAACTTCTAGTGTCATTCTTGAGACATCTGAGGTCATTCTGATTCCCAATTCTTTTCGTGGCATGTTTTCCCTCTTTCAAAGATTGTATTACTGAAATTCTGGAGGGTCATGTGAGCATTTCAATCTGGAAAGTCATAATTCTCAACTCTAGCTAATAGTTTTGGATTAGTTCTTATAATTTCTCCCCTTTTATTATAATCTTTGTAGTATCTTTCTGGAATGCCTAGAATTTGAATATTACAGTCTTTTTTTTTTTAATTTGTGCTCTTATTTTCTAGCTACAACTAGGTCACTGATTTTCACTGAATGCTTAAATTTTTAGCACTATCACTTCACCCCCAAATGCTTAGTATATACTAAATGCTTAGTATCCAGAAATCTGGGGCCTTCTGGCTCAGTCTGGATGCCCGCTGGTTCAATTCCTGATATCAGAAAATAAAGCTCTGGTTTCAGGTGGGGATGGCATGGGAGAAGCGACGAGAAGGAGCCAGGGAGGAAGAGGCCCCGCGACCCCGCGCATGGGCGTTCAGCCCCACACCCGCCCCCGCCTTCCGCAGTACTGACCACCTCGGCGTTCTGACGCTTTCCAAGGTCAACCTCATAAAGAAGAAAGATGAAACTAATTCAAGAACAAAACTACATTCATACCATGATGAGAGCTATACAAAATAGTTCCCATTATTTCTCAGATGTATATGTCAAAGAGTAAAAGAGAATATCTCAAAATGAAAAGATGTGATTTGAGGATCATTTTTAAATCATTCCTTTATAGCATTTTAATATTTTTTCCATTTAAAAAATTAACACAAACTGAGGGAAAACTGGTCAAACTCATCACGCAAAAAAGCATACTTTACTCAGACCACCTATTCATGCATTCCACAAAGAATAGGGGATACTGGCTCATACTTACCTGCACTCCAACTCCTCACACCAATCTTTATTCCGGTGTTTATGTTCGTGCCAAGGAATGATCATCAAGGAGTCACCATCAGAACTTAAATTAAAAAAAATACACAACAGTTAACATAAACTGCAGATAATACAAACAATCATTATCTCAACAACTGACTACACAAAGATTATAAAAGACTGTAAAAAGCATCTCATAACCTTAATCTCCAAGATTCCTGTTTATGATTTATTAAATGGTACACGAGACATGTTGTACACAGTGAATTAAGTGAAAGGAAAACATCGAATTGCTGACTTCCCTTCCTTCATAAAATGGTTCAAAAAGACAAAAATTCAAAATAAAAATGTAGACAAGTAACTGAAAGATGGTATGGGTTGTGTTCATTCACAAGTTTTTAAAACATTTATCAAGATCCTATATTATATGCACTAGGATTCACATGCCATCATAAACGGCCCCATGCCCTAGAAAAACTTTCAGTCTATGGCAGTGCTATTAAAAGAATGTTTTATGATCATAGAAATGTTCTATATCTGTGCTATTCAATACAGTAATCAATAGTTCCATGGACCTAATAAGCACTTGAAATGTGGTAGCTTCTATTTAAAAAGTGAATTTTAATTTGATTTAATTCATTCAAATTAAAATTGAAATAGCAACATGTGGCTAGTGGCTATCAGGTTGGACAACACTGATCTAGAAGATGGGTAATTGCAAAAGTGAAGAAATACATCACTGCGAAACAACAGGGGGCTCTGAAGAAGACGGGATAATGCCTGATTGGGTGGAATTAAGGACAAATGGAATAGGAAAAGTGAGCAGAGACAGGATGGTAATGTGCTACAATTCAGGAGGCATGGACAACAAGAGAAAAAAATATTAGCTGTGCCATCTCTGGGACTTTCTAGAGTGCCACACTTTAAACATTATCTCTAAGGTTCTTTTCAGCTCTAACACTCCATGAATTCATGAAACACCTGAAACATAATGAATTAAAAATAAAGGCAAAGAATTATTTTAATATTTCAAAGGCCTTGTTTTTATAATTCAATAAAACATTTCCTCTCACACTTTTGAGTAATAATAGTATTTTCCTCATAATCTATAACAGCCCCAGAAAAAGAATGACACTTTTTCACATTACTAGGTTGTGCTGGTACTTTCTTATACTAGTCAGTTAGGAAATGTGCCTTGCAACAGAGAATTTTATAAATGTTTGAAAACTGTTTTGCTGAACAGACTACTCTTCATGCCGACGGTCAAAGGAGACCACCACAGGATGCTGGAGCAGAGGAGGAGAGCAGGTTACGCAGTGTCTCATGGGCTGTCTCGGAGCAGCAAAGTCCGAGAAGGTCTGGGAAGGGACAGTGTCGTGTGCGAAGGGACAGTGCCGCCTGGGAAGGGACAGTGCCAATGGGTCAATCAGCAGCACGCCCATCGCAGTAATTAGTGAGTCAAACGTTTAAAGCCACGGTTCTCCCTTAATCATCCCTGACCCTGGAAAGAACATATTTTATATCAAACAAAAAAGTGCTAGCCTTTTGTTAATCCCTTATCTAGAAATAGTTGAAGACAGACAGAAATTATTTATTGCTACCCTCAATACGGCTGTGAAAAGACTTTACCAAGAACAACAAAATCTTAGGTCCAAAATGAAGCCAAATATTAGGCATCTTAGACTATTATCATATTTGAGAGTAGGAATAATAATAAAGGCTTTATTAGCAGTTTTGAATCTATCAATTAAAGGCATTTTTGTATTTTGGCTGCTGAAAAACAAAAGCTGAAGCATCAGCGGAGGTCTGAAATGTTTCACTTTTGTAGATTCAACTGAATTTTGTAGATTCAATTTAGATAATGTATGGTTAGCCAAAGTGACATCAAAATCGTTAAAGATGTGCAAAAATTCACATTAAAAAAAAACTCTAAGTTTCTATTTAGAGTGACATTAAGCAATATGATTCCAGAAGTTAAAAATCACCTCAACCCAAGATTTCAGCTTGGCAAACAGCTTGGATTCCAAAACTGATTTTTCTCTATTAAAATGTAAGCCCTTAAAATGTGTTTGTATTTACGGATGTATGTTTTAAAGGCATTGGATAATCTTAGAAGCAGCCTTAATGTTTCTTTTGAATCTGTTCTGAAATGATGATAGTATTATCTTCACGGAAAGGCTCAGCCAGCTTTTTGCCTAAGGCTAACATGGTGATCATTTCTTAGATCTGTTTGTCTACGGCTAAAAAGTTACCGACAAGAGGTAATCAGTAAAAAGAGATGATGAGGGCTCTTCCAGGCATTTTGTACCTAAAATTCATTCTTAGAAAATGAAACAAGGGCAGCCTTTCTTGTCCTTTTTTTATATGTTGGCTCTGGTGAAAGAGGACATTCCTGCAACGGAAGTTACCTTATAACCCAGACAAATTCACAGAAAGCTTGATCTAAGCTCATCATAATTACTGCTGTGGCCTCCACATGTATATGTTATGTTGCCACGCTAACTGCTGCTCTACCTGTCACCCATCTTTGATGACTTCAAGCTGCTTTGTTACCAATCAATATCATAGGAAATTCATTTCACACACAAAATATATTTTTTAAAAATCGTAAGAAATTCATCATGGTAACTTTACTCTGAGAATTTGTCTTTGAAATTTACAGATATCTCCAAAACTGCCTCTGTCTGTGACTGAAGAGACCAATAAGAGAGAGAAGCCCAGGCAGCCCTCATTCACTGTTTTCTCACAGGAAGCTCCAAACACTGCTGTATCCAGAGTACCTCACTGGGCCGCCCTGTCACTTGTCACATGCCACTTTGTATAGGATCTTCAATGGTTGGAACACACTCCATCACAAAACAGCCTGGACGAACAAGAATTGAGTCCCGACTAGTCCCTACCACCTACCCAGTCCGCCCAAGGCTTGCAGAAGCAGGGTGGGGGTGGGGGTTAGAGTGGACCAAGGGGCAGCAGCAGGGTATCTGAAGGGGCTGGTCACCCAAGGCTGCAGAAGGGAGGTGAAATTGGGGGTCAGAGCCCCCCAAGGTGTGCAGAAGCAGGGTGTATAGAGAAGGCCCATCTGCCCGAGCCTGCAGAAGCAGAGTGCCGGCCAGGATCAGAGCTGCCCAGGATGCACAGAAGTGGGGTATCGGAGGGAGCCATCTGCCGAGGGCATGCAGAAGCAGGGTGTTGGAGGGGGCTGTCTGGCAAGGAGCATGGAAACAGCGTGCCTGTGGGGGCAGGAGTTACCCAAGGCAGGAAATAAATATACGCTTTCAGCAAATCACATATTAAAGACAATTTCTGCTCAGAGGTCCACAGAGAAAGGTAGGCCTGAAAAGTATTGGGATTAATAAAGTATTTTTGCCATTTTCAAGGCAGACCACAACTAGCCATTTTTAAATGTGCTGATCCTCACAGATCCAATAAGAATAATTAGCAGTATTACTGTATATCTCATGATTTTATATATAATTCATATATAAATTCATATATAAATCAGTGATGATCAACAACAAAACTCTTCAGCATTTG
Organism: Tamandua tetradactyla; assembly: GCF_023851605.1. Taxonomy (NCBI): domain Eukaryota; kingdom Metazoa; phylum Chordata; class Mammalia; order Pilosa; family Myrmecophagidae; genus Tamandua; species Tamandua tetradactyla. The sequence goes on along the minus strand of NC_135337.1, from coordinate 71,262,764 downwards.
TTGATCTCTTACTGTGGACAAAGAGTCCGCAATGCTTTTTACATTGAGCACCTCATTTAATCCTACAAAAATAATGTAATAGGTGATATTACCTTCTTCATGCCACAATAAGAAAACATGCCGATCCTCATAATAAGTAGTAAAACTAGAATTTGAACACAACCAGTCAGAATCCAAAGCTTATGCATTTAGCTGGTGTATTAGTAAGGGTTCTCCAGAGAAACAGAACCAACAGGAGATAACTGTAAATATGAGATTGATAAAGGTATCGTACATAACTGTGGGAATGCAAGAGTCCTAATCTGCAGGGAAGACTGTAAAACTGGCAACTCCAGTGAAGGCTCTTGAGGAACTCCACAGGAGAGGCTTGCCAGCTGAAGAAGCAGTGAATATTCTGCCCCCTTAAAAGACTTCAACTAATTGGATTAGATCCAGCTGATTAGGTTAGGTTGTTGGCAGGAGTCTGCCCTTAGTTCATCATAGATGTAATCAATCACAGCTGCAATCAACTGACTGATGATTTAGTAAACCAGCCTTCAAGTTTATCAACCAGCCATGAAACATCCTTGCAGCAACAGTTAGCCCAGTGCTTGCCTGACCACATGACGGGGTATCATTATCTGGCCAAGATGAAACCAGAATCTAACTATCACAGCGGACCTGCTCTCCTACCCCTAGAAAGGACAGAGGCCATTAACTAGCCCAAATCCACAAACCCATCCTATTTCTACCACTTTCCTGCTTATTACTTAAGCGCCACCAGGTCAAATTTATGCAGTAGCAAAATTAATTCATAATTGTCACATGAATTCCTTAGATGACAGCATTAACAAAGCAAATTTGGTTTGGTTTGGTTTGGTTTGGTTTTTACATGTTTGGTGCAGTTTTTTGTATGGTTTTTGTTGTTGCTATTGTTTTTTATTAAGTGATCTTATGGTTATCATTAAAATCCATATTGGGATACAGCAATGAAAAGGGAAAATTTCTTCATAAAAAACAGATATATCAAGGAGTTACACTGATATAGAATTGGTATATCTGAGAGTGAGAACAGAAAGTTAAGCTATACTAGTAATGGTGTACATTGACTATCTAAATAGATGGATATCTCATTATCATTTAGGGGGGAAAAGAGACTTCAGAATAAGTAATTCCCTAAATCTTACCTTTGTTTCCACTTCAGTATAATTGCTTAGTTCTTACCTTAAAAAAATCCCTAAACTTTATCACTGACTTATTCTTTCATAAGGTGAGCAGAATTGCAGAATGCTAAATAAAATTAGAGAAAACCTTTTTCATCAATTCTATTGACAACTAAAATATTATCCATGTAATATACCAATTGTAAAACAAGTTAGATGAAATTCTGGATCAAAAATAAATATATACATATGGCTCCTTCTTTAGAACCACAGAAAGTTTTGTTAAATGCAAAACTTAAACTTTGAATCTAATGCTCTATAAACACAAAATAGCATTTACATATATATTATTTCATCTATTTTTTCCCACTTTGCCTGAGAAGTCTTAACATTTAAATTCCTCATACTCGTTAAAAAAAACAAGTGAGTGGTAAATTTAAATGATGTTTTTACAAAATAATGGGTTCTTTGGCTTAATTTTAGGATCATATATATTAGAACACTGCTTCATTGTTTTATTCCAAATAATACACCATACTGGCTTATTTAGAAGATAACATTCATCTGTCAGTAGGGAAGGAGTAAACAGAAGTTCTATTATGTTCAACAACTCACTCACCAATTATTTATTATACTAAATATTAACATTTTATTTCAAAGAAATTTTATCAAGAATTAATTCCAAAAAGTCCTTTTATTTGTTTTCTAGGCCTTGGAAACAAGAGGCCAAATAGACACTGTATTATTACTAATTGCCACCTTTATGCATTGGTTTTAAGATGTGGAGTTATATTTATTTCTATATAGCAGAGATTAAACTGTTCTGGTAAATAAAGGGAAACAATTACAATAATTTGAGCCTACGCTGTGGTTAACATCACTGAACTAGTCAAACTGATCTGAAACACTATGGGAAACCAATCAAAAAGTTAGGACTTCCGGAGAAGATGGTGGCTTAGTAAGACGCGCGGGTCTTAGTTCCTCCTCCCAAACAGCAACTAAAGAAACAGAAACAATATGAAACAGCTCCCAGAGCCATGACAGAGACCAAAAAGACAGCGTACCCCATTCTGGAACAGCTGAACGGGCAGGGAGAATCCGCTGCGGTGAGATACCCAAGGGGCGTGTGCTTTCCCAGGCCGGGGCGGCTGGCGACCGGGGTCCCTTCCACACACGTGGCTTCTCGGTCCGACTGGGAACGTTGGATAGCGGGGCTCTCCCGCCACACTTGGCATCTCGGGCCAGCTGGGCAATTTGGACTGGCACTCCCCCAAGCCGCGGTGGCCAGCGACCCCTCCTCCACGCACGGTTTCCCGGGCCGACTGCGAGATTCAGATTGGCAAGTTAAAGGAGCCACAGCATCTTTCACTGGTGGGACCTGCAGACAGACGAGCGCCACGAGCGCCACCTACTGGGCAGGAAAAGAAAAACAGAGCCCAGAGATTTCACAGAAAAACCTTTCAACCAGCCGGGTCCCACACCCAGGGAAATCTGATCAAATGCCCAGACACCAGCAGAAAATAATGGATCATGCTCGGAAAATTGAAGATATGGCCTAGTCAAAGGAACAAACCAATAGTTCAAATGAGATACAGTAGGTGAGACAACTAATGCTAAATATACGAACAGAAATGGAAAACCTCTTCAAAAACCAAATCAATAAGTTGAGGGAGGACATGAAGAAGACATGGGCTGAACAAAAAGAAGAAATAGAAAATCTGAAAAAAACAAATCACAGAACTTATGGGAGTGAAGGACAAAGTAGAAAAGATGGAAAAAACAATGGATACCTACAATAGTAGATTTAAAGAGACAGAAGCTACAATTAGTGAACTGGAGGATGGAACATCTGAATTCAAAAAAGAAACAGAAACTATAGGGAAAAGAATGGAAAAACTTGAGCAGGGGATCAGGGAACTGAAGGACAATATGAAGCACACAAATATACGTGTTGTGGGTGTCCCAGAAGGAGAAGAGAAGGGAAAAAGGAGGAGAAAAACTAATGGAAGAAATTATCACTGAAAATTTCCCAACTCTTATGAAAGACCTAAAATTACAGATCCAAGAAATGCAGCGCACCCCAAAGAGAATAGACCCAAACAGGCGTTCTCCAAGACACTTACTAGTTAGAATGTCAGAGGTCAAAGAGAAAGAGAGGATCTTGAAAGCAGCAAGAGAAAAACAATCCATCACATACAAGGGAAACCCAATAAGACTATGTGTAGATTTCTCAGCAGAAACCATGGAGGCTAGAAGATAGTGGGATGATATATTTAAATTGCTAAAAGAGAAAAACTGCCAACCAAGACTCCTATATCCAGCAAAATTGTCCTTCAAAAATGAGGGAGAAATTAAAACATTCTCAGACAAAAAGTCACTGAGAGAATTTGTGACCAAGAGACCAGTTCTGCAAGAAATACTAAAGGGAGCACTAGAGTCAGATACGAAAAGACAGAAGAGAGAGGTATGGAGTAAAGTGTAGAAAGAAGGAAAATCAGATATGATATATATAATACAAAAGCCAAAATGGTAGAGGAAAATATTATCCAAACAGTAATAACACTAAATGTTAATGGACTGAATTCCCCAATCAAAAGACATAGACTGGCAGAATGGATTACGACCCAGCAATACCACTGCTAGGTATCTACTCAAAGGACTTAAGGGCAAAGACACAAACAGACATTTGCACACCAATGTTTATAGCAGCATTATTTACAATTGCAAAGAGATGAAAACAGCCAAAATGTCCATCAACAGATGAGTGGCTAAACAAACTGTGGTGTATACCTACGATGGAATATTATGCAGCTTTAAGACAGACTAAACTTATGAAGCATGTAATAACATGGGTGGACCTAAAGGACAAATACTGTATGGTCCCACTGATGTGAACCAACATTCAAGAATAAACTTGGAATATATCATTGGTAACAGAGACCAGCAGGAGTTAGAAACAGGGTAAGATAATGGGTAACTGGAGCTGAAGGGATACAGACTGTGCAACAGGACTAGATACAAAAACTCAAAAATGGACAGCACAATAATACCTAATTGTAATGTAACTATGTTAAAACACTGAATGAAGCTGCACCTGAACTATAGTTTTTTTGTTTGTTTGTTTGTTTGTATCTTTTGTTTTTGTTTTTTCTTTTTCCTTTTTTTATATATATATATTTTTATTATTATTATTATTTTAATTTTCTTCTCTATATTAACATTCTATATCTTTTTCTGCTGTTTTGCCAGTTCTTTTCCTAAATCGATGCAAATGTACTAAGAAATGATGATCATACATCTATGCGATGATACTAAGAATTACTGAGTGCATATGTAAAATGGAATGATTTCTAAATGTTGTGTTAATTTCTTTTCTTTTTTTTAATTAATAATAAAAAAAAAAGTTAGCCATCACTCAATTCCACATTGGAAAAAATTATCCAAAGGCATCCTTCAGAGTTCTCTTCTGGACCAACAGGATTCAATTCCATTATTAAATGACTTAGAAAACAGAGTAGAAACTAATAAACTACCATCAAACTTACCAGCATTCTGAGATGCCTACTAGTAGTATGATAAAGAGAGACAAGGTGATAGAGCAAAAAAAATACTACTCCAAGGTTTGGATTCTTTTTCTCCCAGCATTAGTTTAATCTCTAGGACTCATCGGGCTGCCTCATCTATTTAGTATATATTTGTGTTAGTTTGAAATTGTTATGTACCCCAGAAAAGCCATGTTCTTCTAATCCAGTCTTGTGGGTACACAACTATTATAGATAGGGCCTCCTGATTAGGTTGATTCATTGGAGATGTGACCTCAGCCCATTCAAGATAGGTCTTAATTAGTTTACTGGGGTCCTTTCAGGAGAAAGCACCCACACACAGATACTTGGAGACGCTGAGAGCCATTGGAAACCAGAAGCCCAGAGAGGTCAGAAGATATCACCATGTACCTTCCCTTGTGACAGAGAAACCCCGGACATGACTGGTCTTTCCTCAGTGAAAGTAATCTCTGGATGCCTTAACTTGGACATTTTCATAGCCTTAGAACTGTAAATTTATAACCTAGTAAATCCCCTTTGTAAAAGCCAACCCATTTCTGGTATATTGCATCCTAGCAGCTTTAGCAAAATAAAACAATATTGTAATACTACCAAACAAAGCCTAAACCAAATATTTTCTTGGATCTTAATCATAATAATAAAGATTATGCTCTTAGAAATCTCACCTCTACTAAAATTGTGACACCAACCTTACATAGCTGTGTAATCCTGATAAAGTTATTCAATCTGCATCAATTTCCTTATTAGGAATAATAATAGTATTTATCTCAGTGAATGCATATAAAACCATTAGAACAGTATCCAGTGTATTGTAAGCCTTCAGTAAATACTGACCATTGTAAAAAGCATCATTATTTTTAACACCAACAAGATGGTTTCTCCTAAGTAGTGAAATACAAGATACATCCGACTCTGTTAAGTATTCAAGATCTATCTTATGATATGTGATACCATATCAATCACCACAATTCCTATTTGCAAATATCTAAAAACTGCAATAAACACTGCTGATATCATCCTAAGTAAAATGACACCTAGGCAAGGCAAACAAGAGTAATAAAAAAATGTGATCTGATTTGTGAGATAGAAATAAGCAACAATTTCCACAAGGCACTCTCTTTTCGACATGCTTAAAAACAGGATTGGAAATAAGAAATAAGTTTTTGTCCAGGAGCAAAGGACAATTTCAGAAGAGACTAGTTTAGTTTAAGAGAAGCCACAAATTCCAATGGAGAAGCACTGAAAATTTTCAAGAAAAATGGTTAAATAACTGAGAAAACGTGTTCTACACAGAAGTGCTTGAATCAACAAAAAAGGGCAAAAAATGAGTAGGGAAGTCCGGCATAAAAACTGCCCCTCTCTATTCCCCCAGGCCTACCGCCAACAGCACTGAGAACACCACTTACACTACTACTGCCACCACTGCCACCACCGTCATTACTACCACGGAACACCCCCACCAGCATCTCCACCCCATGCATCGCTATCCGCAGTACCACAAGCACCACCTCCACCTCCACCTCATCATCACCATCTTCCACCACTATCCCCACCACTACCACCTCCACCACCTCCTTTACCACGACCTTCTCTTCTGATTCTCATATTTCTCCTCTTCCACTGTTACCTTTACCACCACCATCTCCACAAGCACCACTTCCACCTATACCAGCACCACCACCACCACAGCCACACCCCTCACCCACCACCCCCTCCACTGTAAGGACAACCACTGCCTCCACCTCCATCACCACCTGACTCTCGCATAGATATCCCGATATTGAACAAGAAACACTGTAGGACCTCAGAACAATGAAGAATACTGATGCCACAAGGAAAGTTATCTGGAAAGAAAGGCATCCTCAAACCGTGTTACAGTAGGAAAATAGTCAGTACAGAAAAATTCTCCAAAGAAAGCATGTATGTACTAACTTTTTCACTTAGCATTTGATGTTTTATATACAATAAATAGTTATCAATGTAAATCTTTGTTTTAATTTTTACTTTTTATGAAGCTCAAATTTGCAATATTGCATCCAGCAAAAACAGGAACTCGGCTTAAAATGGGTCACTTACAAGTATGATTTATTATACTGCATTATAAGTTCAGGTTTGCCAGTATTTCATATCACTGAAGAACACATACTGAATGTGATGATAGTGAAAGACCTTAGGATTAAGAATTAACTACAGGGAGAGAGCCCAAGATGGGGGCTTAGTGAGGTGTGGGATATAGTTTGTTCTCCAGAGCAGCTAGTAAATAGCCAGGACTAGTACAGAACAACAGCTGGGGCCACACCAGTGACTGGACACACAGTGGACACTGGTCTGGACAAGGGGGACCCGCTGCAATCCCACCCAGAGCCGTAAGTCCCCCAAGCCGTGGAGGGCGGTGCCCCTTCCCCACAGGCTGGTTCCTGGAGGGAAAGGAGACTTTACAATCAGCAAGGGGCTGTGTTCAACCAAGCTCCAAATCTGGAATTAATTTACAAATTCTGACTACTGAAAATAGGCCCTCAGCTCAGCTAACTCTCATAAAAGCTAAAGTTACTAGTTTTTGCCCCAGCACAGATAGGGCAGGGCTGTCAGGAAAAAAAAATCAGAGGTTTTTTTTGGGTAGCATGGTAGAAAATACTTGAAAAGGTCTGGACCCTAAAATAAAAGAGAGGGCACATAGGACTTGGAGATACATAGAGCAACATACCAACTTAAGCTCTTGATTAACAAACCCCGAACAGGGGAACTGCTCTAAAGGATTTTTTTTTTCAACATCTGCAAAACTTCTCAGGTTCCAACTGCCCAAGGCAAGAGTGGAATTAAGCTTGGCTGAGAGACACAGAAGCTGATCAGGTGAAAGGATACAATTCCCTGGAGGCTATGCCTTCCCCAGGAGAGGGGTGGGGCCCAGCTCAGGTGGAATCCCTCCCTCAAGGAAGAAATTAAAGCCAGCCTTCAACCTCTCCTCTGTCTCCACCATGTCCCAGCAGGGAGAGTATGCTGAAGTTAAAGGTACTGCATCACCTCATGCTGGTGGGACCTGCAGGCAGAAAAGCACCACATACTGGGCAGGATAAGAAAAACACAGAGCCGAGAGACTTCACAGGAAAGTCTTTCAACCTGCTGGGTCTCACCGCAGGGAAAACCGACACAGGTGACTCTTTTTCCTGAGAGGAGGCCAGTCTGGTCTGGAAAAACCTGACTGCAGTCTATAATACCTACGTAGACCCTCCTAAGGGGAAAAAAAAGGCACCATACAGGCAGGGCAAGAAACAAGAAAACAAGAACTGAAAAATTCTGATCTGTTAAACAACAATTAACGTAGAGGTCTAGAATAACCCGAACTGAATGTCAAAGAACAAAGCCATATCCACCAAGAAAACCCTAGGTAAAAAAAAGTGAAAACAATCTCCAGAATGAATTAATTAAGGAAATTAAATGTCTAGACACCAGCAAAAAAAATAACAAATCATACTAGGAAAACTGAAGATATAGCCCAGTCAAAGGAACAAACCAACAATTCAAATGAGATACAGGAGTTGAAACAATTCAGGATGTTCGAACAAACATGGAAAATCTCATCAAAAATCAAATTGATGAACTGAGAGAGAATATAAAGAAGGCAAGGGACAAACAAGAAGGTCTGAAAAAAACAAATCACAGAACTTATGGAAATGAAAGGCAAAGTAGAAGAGATGAAAAAACAATGGAAACTTATAATGTTAAGTTTTCAAGAGGCGGAAGATAGGATGAGTGAACTGGAGGATGGGACATCTGAAATGCAACAAGCAAAAGAAAATATAAGGAAAAGAATGTAAAAATAGGAGGAGGGGCTCAGGGAACTGACAGGCAATATGAAGCAGGTGAATATACGTGTTGTGGGTGTCCCAGAAGGAGAAGAGAAGGGAAAAGGAAGAAAAAGACTAATGGAGGAAGTTATCACAGAAAATTTCCCAATGCTTATGGAAGATGTAAAATTACAGATCCAAGAAGTAAAATGTACTGCAAGCAGCATAGATTCAAATACCATACTCCAAGACACTTACTACTCAGAATGACAGAGGTCAAAGACAGAATTTTGAAAACAGCAAAGAAAAGCAATCCATCACACACAGAGGAAGCCCAATAAGACTATGCATAGATTTCTCAGCAGAAACCATGGAGGCGAGAAAATAGTGGCATAATCTATTTAAGATTCTAAAAGAGAAAAACTGCCAACCAAGAATTCTATATCCAGCAAATTTGTCCTTCAAAAATGAGGGGGAAATTAAACTCTTTTCAGACAAAAATCACTGATTGAATTTGTGACAAAGAAACTGGCCCTGCAAGAAATACTAAAGGGAGCACTAAAGACAGACAGGAAAAGACAGCAGAGAGAGGAGCAGAGAATAGTGTAGAAATGAAGACTATCAGTAAAGGTAAAAAGAAGAAAAATTAGGACATATAAATCCAAAACACAAAAATGGCAAAAGAAAGTACTGCCCATACAGTAATAACACTAAATGTTAATGGATTAAACTCCCCAATCAAAAGACGTAGACTGGCAGAATGGATAAAAAACAGGACCCATCCATACTGTCTATAGGAGAGACGCATTTTAGAACCAAGGACAAACACAGGTTGAAAGTGAAAGACTGGGAAAAGATATTTCATGCAAACAGCAATGAGAAAAGAGCAGGAGGAGCTATACTAATATTCAACAAATTAGACTTCAAATGTAAAGCAATTTAAAGAGACAAAGAACGACACTATGTATTAACAAAAGGAACAATTCAACAAAACTTAACAATCATAAATATTTATGCACCGAGCCAGCATGCTCCAAAATACATGAGGCAAACACTGAAAACTCTGAAAAGAGAAACAGACACATCTATCATAATAGATAGAGACTTCAATTCCACATTCTCTTCAATGAACAGAATATTTAGACAGAGGATTAATAAAGAAACAGAGAATTTGAATAATGCAATAAATGAACTAGACTTAACAGACATCTATAGAACATTACACCAAACAACAAGAGGATACAACTTTTTCTCAAGTGTTCATGGATCATTCTCAAGGATAGACCACATGCTGGGTCACAAAGAAAGTTTCAATAAATTTAAAAATATTGAAATCATGCAAAACACTTTCTCAGATTGTAAAGGAATGAAGCTGCAAATCAATAACAGGCAGAGGGCCAGAAAATACACCAATATATGGAGGCTTAACAACACACTCTTAAACAACCAGTGGGTCAAGGAAGAAATTCCAAGAGAAATCAGTAAACATCTCAAGGCAAATGAAAATGAAAATACAACATATCAAAATTTATGGAATGCAGCAAAGGCAGATCTAAGAGGGAAATTTATTGCCCTACATGCCCATATCAAAAAAGAAGAGCAAAAACTGAGGAATTAACTGTTCACTTGGAAGAACCAGAGAAAGAACAGGAAAACTAACCCCAAAACAAGGAAACGGTAAGAAAAACTGAAAATTAGAACAGAAATAAATGAAACTGAGAACATGAAAATGATCAGGAAATTCAACAAAACCAGAAGTTGATTTTATCAGAGAATCAGTAAAATAGATGGACCTTAGCAAGGTTGACAAAAAGAAGAAAAGAGAGGATGCGAATAAATAAAATCAGAAATGGAAGAGGAGACATAACCACCAACCCTGCAGGAAAAAAGGAGATAATGAGAGGATACTATGGACAACTTTATGCTAATAAACTAAACAACGGAGATGAAATAGACAACTTCCTAGAAAGGCTTGAACAACCACGACTGACTCGAGAAGAAACAGACGACCTCAATAAGCCAATCACAAATTAAAAAACTGAATCAGTCATTAAGACGTTCCAAAACAAGTAAAGTTCAGGACTAGATGACTTTACATGTGAATTCTAACAAGCTTTCAAGAAGGAATTCACACCAATTCTGCTCAAAGTCTTCAAAAAAACTGAAGAGGAGGGGAGGAAGGTTACCTAACTCATTCTGTGAAGCCAACATTACCCTCATTCCAAAGCCAGACAAAGATACTATAAGAAAAGAAAATTACAGACCAATCTCTCTAAGGAATATAGATGCAAAAATCCTCAACAAAATTCTTGCAAATCAAATCCAGCAGCACATTAAAAGAACTATACATCATGATCAAGTAGGATTCATTCCAGGTATGCAAGTATGGTTCAACATAAGAAAATCAATTAATGTAATACACCATATCAACAAATCAAAGCAGAAAAACCACTTGATCATTGCGATTGATGCAGAATAGGCATATGACAAACTTCAACATTCTTTCTTGTCCAAAACACTTCAAAGGATAGGAGTAGAAGGGAACTTCCTCAACATGATAAAAGGAATACAGGAAAAACCCATAGCTAATATCATCCTCAATGGAGGAAAACTGAAAACTTTCCCCCTAAGATCAGGAACAAGACAAGGATGTCCACTATCACCATTGTTATTCAGCATTGTGGTGGAAGTTCTAGCCAGAGCAGTTAGACAAGAAAAAGAAATACAAGGCATAAAAATTGGAATGGAAGAAGTAAAACTCTCAGTGTTTACAGATGATATGATACTACATGTCGAAAACCCTAAAAACCCCATAGCAAAACTACTAGAGTTAATCAACGAGTACAGCAAAGTGGCAGGTTACAAGATCAACACTCAAAAATCTATAGTGTTTCTATACACTAATAATGAGCAATCTGAGGGAGAAACAAGAAAAAAATTCCATTCACAACTGCATACAAAAAATAAAATATTTAGGAATAAATTTAACTAAGGATACAAAAGACCTATACAAAGAAAACTACAAGAAATTGCTTAAAGAAATCACAGAAGACCTAAATAAATTGAAAGGCATGCCATGTTCATGTACTGGAAGACTAAATATAGTTAAGATGTTAATTCTACCTAAATTGAATTATAGGTTCAGTGCAATACCAATTAAAATCCCAAAAATTTACTTTTCAGAAATAGAAAAAACAATAACCAAATTCATCTGGAAAGGCAGGTGTGCTGGTATGAAAGGAAGTATGCCCCCTAAGAAAAGCCATGTTTTAATATAAATCCCATTTCATAAAGGTAGAGTAATCTCTATTCAATACTGTATATTTGAAACTGTAATGAGATCATTTCCCTGGTTGATGTGATTTAGTTAAGAATGGTTGTTAAACTGGATTAGGGGATGACATGTCTCCACCCATTTGAGTGGGCCTTGATTAGTTTCTGAAGTCCTATAAAAGAGGAAACATTTTGGAGAATGAGAGATTCAGAGAGAGCAGAGAATGCGGCAGCACCACGAAGCAGAGAGTCCACCAGCCAGCGACCTTTGGAGATGAAGAAGGAAAACGCCTCCCAGGGAGCTTCATGAAACAGGAAGCCAGGAGACAAAGCTAGCAGATGACACGGTCTTCACCATGTGCCCTTCCAGCTGAGAGAGAAGCCCTGACTGTGTTCACCATGTGCCTTCTCACTTGAGAGAGAAACCCTGAACTATATCGGCCTTCTTGAACCAAGGTATCTTTCCCTGGATGGATGTCTTAGATGGGACATTTCTTTAGACTTGTAATTGGGACATTTTCTCGGCCTTAGAACTGTAAACTTGCAACTTATTACATTCCCCTTGTTAAAAGCCATTCCGTTTTTGGTATATTGCATTCTGGCAGCTAGCAAACTAGAACAGCAGGGTACCCCGAATAGCTAACAATATCCTGAGAAGAAAAATGAAGTTGGAGGTCTCACACTTCCCGACTTTAAGGCATATTAGGAAGCTACCGTGGTCAAAGCAGCTTGGTACTGGCAGAAAGACAGATATACTGACACAATGGAGTCATACAGAATGTTCAGATATAGACCCTCTCATCTATGGACTAACTAATCTTTGATAAGGCAGTCAAGCTAACTCACTCGGGTCAGAACAGTCTCTTCAATATATGGTGCTTGGAGAACTGGGTACCCATATACAAAACAATGAAAGAGGATCCACATCCCACACCTTATACAAAAATTAAGTCAAAATAGATCAAAGACCTAAACATTAGCTCTAAGACCATAAAACTTTTAGGAGGAAATGTAGGGAAATTTCTTATAAAACTCGTAATAAGAGGCCGTTTCTAGATCTTGCACCAAAAGCATGAGCACTGAAGAAAGAACTAGATGAATGGGGGGAAAAGTTTTTAATTAAACACTTTCGTGCATCAAAGAACTTTGTCAAGAAAGCAAAAAGACAGCCTACACAATGGGAGACAATATTTGGAAACGACATATCAAGTTAGGGTTCAGTATCCACAATACATAAACAGACTGTTCAACGCAACAACAAAAAGACAAAACCCAATTACAAAATGAGCAGAAGACATGAATAGATACTTCTAGGAAGATAAAATACAAATGGCTAAAAGGCACATGAAAAGATGCTCAACTTCCTGGCTATTAGGGAAATGCAAATCAAAACTACAATGAGATATCATTTCACACCACCAGAATGGCCATTATCAATTTAAAACAGAAAACAAGTGCTGGAGAGGATGTGGAGAAAGAGGTACATTTGTCCATTGTCAGTGGGAATGTAAAATGGTACAACCGCTGTGGAAGGCAGATGGGTGGCTCCTCAGGAAGCTAAGTATAGAATTGTCATATGATCCAGCAATACCATTGCTAGGTATCTATTAAGGGGACATAAGGGTAAGGAGACAAATGGACATTCACACAGCAATGTTCATAGCAGCATTATTTACAGTTGCAAAGAGATGGAAACAGTCCAAATGTTCATCAACAGACCAGTGGCTCAACAAGCCGTGATATATACATACAATGGGGTATTACACAGTTGTAAGAAAGAATAAAGTCATGAAGCATGTAACAACGTGGATGGACCCTGAGGACATTATGCTGAGTGAGATTAGCTAGAAATAAAAGGACAAATACTGTATGGTCACACTGATATGAACTAACATTAATGAATAAACTTGGAGAATTTCATTTAAGAACAGATATCATCAGGAGATAGAAATAGGGTACATATTGTGTAATTGGAGCTAAAGGGATTCAGATTGTGCAACAGGACTGACTGCAAAAATTCAGAAATTGGATAGCACAATACTTCTTAATTATAGCACAATAATGTTAGTACACCAAATAAAGCTGCATGTGAGAATGATAGAGGGAGGGGGGCTGGGGGCACGAATGAAACCAGAAGGAAAGACAGACAATAAAGACTGAGATGGCATCATGTTGGAATGCCTAGAGTATACGATGATAGTGACAAAATGTCCAAATTAAAAACTGTTTGGCATGAAGAACAAAGGAATGTCAATATCACAGCGTGTTAAAAATAGATGGCCATTAATATTTTAAAACTTCAACTTCTCTGTGAGACTAAAGCAAAAAATGTTTATTTGGTACAAAGTTCATATTTTGACTAGTGCATTTTCCTAATTTAACTTATGTGGACTGTTTAACTAAACACCATAAATACATGGAACCTTGAATAGGGCATGAGATTTTGTAGGATTGTCCAGTGTGATGCCCTGATAAATGTCAGAGTAATCTGAACAGCAAATAAAGAAATATTTGCAAAGTCCCTTTGGGGGAATGGCAAGAAAGGGGGAAAATTCACCTTCCCCATTTGGAGAATTCCTGATATTCTCACAAGCAGTGGGGACATCAAATCAATAAGCTAAGCCTTTAGGTCTTGGGGGTTGTTCCTATGACTCTTATCCTTGCAAAGAATAGGTTAACCTCCTTAAAATTAGGCCTAAGTGTCACCCCCAGAAAATCTCTTTTGTTGCTCAGATGTGGCCTCTCTCTCTCTCAGCCAACAAGGCAAATGAACTCACTACCCTCCCCATCTCTACATGGGCCATGACTCCTAGGGGTGTGGGTCTTTCTGTTAACATGGGACTCAGAATCAAGGGATTGAGAAAACCTTCTTGACCAAAAGGGGGAAGAGAGAAATGAGACAAATTTCCCAGGGGTGTAATCTCCCTGGTAACATGGGACAGAACTCTCTGGATGAATCAGGACCTGACATCATGGGACTGAGAAAGCCTTCTTGACCAAAAAGGGGAAGAGAGAAATGAGACAAAATAAAATGTCAGTGGCTGAGAGATTTCAAACAGAGTTGAGAGGTTATCCTGGAGGTTATTCTTATGTATTATACAGATATCCCCTTTATAGTTTATGGTGTATTAGAGTGGCTAGAGGGAAGTGCCGGAAACTGTAGAGCTGTGTTCCAGTAGCCACATTTCTTGAAGATGACTGTACAATGATATGGCTTTCACAGTGTGACTGTGTGATTGTGAAAACCTTGTGTCTGATGCTCCTTTTATTTATGGTATGGAGAGATGAGTAAAAAATATGGATAAAAAATAAATAATAGGGGAAACAAAGGTTAAAATAAATTGAGTAGACCGAAATACTAGTAGTCAGTAAAATGGAGTGGTAAGGGGTATGGCATGTATGAGTTCTTTTTTTTTTCTTTCTTTTGCTTGAGAGTTGAAAATGTTCAAAAAAAGATCATGGTGTTGAACACACAACTACGTGATGATATACTTAGCCACTGACTATAACCATGTCAAGAATGTTTGTATGTCAAGAATGACCAACTATGTCATGTCAAGAATGTTGGTATGTCTGGTATGTCAGTTCATTGTTTATAATAAAAATATTTAAAAAAAAAAAAAAAGTAAGTGAAGTTTATATGAAATATGGTATCCTGGACTAAATCATGGAATGGAAAAAGGATACGAGTAGAAAAAGTGATGAAATCCAAATAAATCTGTGGTCTCATTAATTGTACGGTATGACTGGTTTGAATGCTTGTTTTGAAAATACAAATTCATTCCACTAGATTGATATATTAGGGAACAACTTGAGCATACCTCAAATTTTGAATTTCTGATGCACAGTTTCACCTGTGAGAAATTCTAGCTAAACAGAGACCCTGTGATCACCTTATCTAAGAATTCCAAATGATTTGGAAACAAACAGTAAATATTCAAATCTAATTGAATTTTCTCAAAAAGGAAATAATTTCCATGATTACTGACCTACACATTCATTAAGTTGAGGCAATTTGAGTAAAAGGCTTTAACTATGGGCTGATACAGCAACTGAAACTTTAAGGCCATTGGAACCTCATATAAAAACTAACCTGGCACTTCTTCCAGAGTACAGGTGAGAGTTCATTCTACGACATTCCCATGAGAATATCCTTCAATCCCTTTTGGAAATGGGCACAAGATGGACCAAGTTCATCTAGTCAACAAGCACTTTCAGAGCACCACAACAAAAGCCCCACCCTAGTCTCTGACGACCCCAAAATAAAGAGTAGACAGTTGTTAGAAGTCAGTTTGGGATTTCTGAACAAAGAAACAAGAGAAAGGTGGAAATAAAAAATGGCTAACTATAATACAATGAAAAAGCGCTATACCACAGGAATGACCAAAGAATGATGAGAATATAAAAGAAGGGGTAACTTATGAAGGACCTCACAGAAGAGGTTATGGCTCTGTGGTTTTACTTTGAATGGCACACAGTAGCCCACTGCATTTCACAAGGCCTCGCACAGAGCTGTGGCCTGTTAGGCCTTTGCCTTCTGCCTCCCTGCAGTCCGTGAAGGACACCAGACAAATGCTGGCTCTTCTCCCTTCCCCCAGGCGCTATTCGGGCTGGGGGTGTGGGGGGGCTAATGGCTTCTCCCTCCTTGAGGCAGGCACTGGGGCAAATACACTTTATTTTCTTCATTCTCGAGAATACATGTTGTGGCCTACAGAAGCCGAAGGGCTTGGCAAAACTGGGACTGGGGGTCATACTTCAGAGATTTTGGCTATGTCTATGACATATGTAACAAATTCTTTATCAAACAGCCTTGAACTGAGATATAACTTGTCAGTCTAAGAGTAAGTGGTGCTTTCATTTCCCATTTGTCTTTGTTCATTGTATGTATAGCAACCTCTGGGATGTCAGAGAGAGAAAGGGTTAATTGGGCAAAGCAGAATTTAGATGTTTCTGGATCCTTGAGCCATACCAACTAAAGTTATCAAAATTACACTCCAATTTCTATCTAAAAGATACAACTAAGGGAAACAGATGTTTTGATACCAAAAACTGGTTAATTAACCAGAGAATAGTACATACTGAGGAAATAGCAGTAAAATCAAGAGGCTTCAATAAAAGGGAAAGTTACTTCCTGGTTACATTACAGTGATCCTCCTGCTCTACTAGACACACTTTGGCCTCAGACTCACTTAAAAATAAGGTTGAAAGAATTTTATTACCAAAAAAGAAAAGTTTGAATAAATTATTATTTTTTAATTTAACATATTCAGCATAGAATAAAAAATCATTATCATTTAGAAAGAAGTTGAAGTTCAGTCAAGATATTTACTTACCAGGCCTCAGGAAGCAAAACAGAATATTCATATGGAGAAGTCATCTCTGGGAAGTTTGAGAGAATTGCAAGGCGCTGAGGAAGCAGGACTGATCCGTGGTAAGTAAAAAGGATTTCTAGGGCCTGAACATTACTTTCCTATACACAAAAGGTAAGAGACAAGTTTTCATTGTGAATCTTAAATACTGGACTGATTTTGGATGACAATATTCAAAAACTTAAAACTAACTTTTTATGCAACACTGATAAGAAGTGATAGGAAATATACCTGACTTTCCCTAATTTGTATCAAGTTTCTCAATCTAATATTGTAAAAATTCTTTATAAACTCAAAATAATGAACATATTTTTTTAAATTATGCTATTTTCTCTATATTTATTAATATAACGACAAAAAAAGAAAATGTGATGATATAAGAATGTGAGAACACTAATTGCATGGCTCAAAGAATTACTGTTAAAAATCACAAATTACTTTATTTTGAAATCAGTAATTACCTGAGCACAAGTTCTTGCTGAGAGAACAATATTCTGATTTCTGAACTTCTTAAAGAATTCAGCATCATATCTCTGTTCCACAGCATGAGGCACTCCTAGGATTTTCTGAGGAAAAACAGTGATTTAATGAAAATGCTTTAAAATACTGGCGACAAGAAAATATTAAAAACCTTTACATCAATGCCTGCCTGAACAAGGAAGTCCCAAGTTAATTAATTTGAACTAACAATGTAGATGTAGTTGCATCTACATTCTCGCCTTTATTTTGAAAATGACAATATTTTTAAATGCTGTTTAAAAAAAGCAGGCAGCAAAAATTAAATTAATTACCAAAGGACAACCCAAACTAACCACCCAGTAAAAACAAATAAGCAAAAGGGAACATGGCCTTGCATTATGGGCATCTGTGAGCTCTGTATGAGAATACTGCCAGAGTGATCTATGTTAAATGCAGATTTAACCATTCATTCAACAAATATTAACGGTGCCTCCCGTATATGCCAAGGGCACTCTGAAAGGTACCCCACTCCCACCCCGAATAGCTTAAAATCTAGGAGGGAAGACAAGCAAGCAAATAGGACCAAGTAAGGAGGAACACATAGGAAGGGTACCAAAACTAGTTATAAGAGGACAGGAAAGGCTTCCCACAAGTGGTACCCAAGCTGAATCATAAAAGACAAACACGAGTTAGCCATGGAGTCCCCTGATGCAATTTATGAGTCAAGTAGTCATGTCTTATAACAGACTACTGAGTGACTGCAAGAAGGAATGAAGTTGTGAGGCATGCAATTAAGTGAATGAACCTTAAGGATTGTATGTTGAGTGAAAAGCAGAAAAACAAAGACAAATATTATCATGCCTCACTCATATGGACTACCTATAATATACAAACTTGGAGAATTGAAGTTGAGAACATGCGTTTATCATGTTGGGTCTAATGTAAAGGGTTCTAAATTGTAAACTGTTACACAGCAGTGACATACATTCTGGAGTTTTAACTGTCATTTATAAAATCTGAGATACTGGGCTATTTGCATATAACCTGGTCTTTCCCTGAAACTCTGGGTATTTCTGTGACACCTGAGACTCAGATTTAGAGCACTGAAGCTATAAGAGTCAGCTTTACCCCACAAAGTAACTGTTCAAAAAGTTGAAAAAGTGATCGAATTTTGACTAGAGTTATGTATGAATAAAGCTGAAGTGCATAGGACTAAGGAAAATTAGAACACAGGGTAGATAATATGGTCCAGATTTAAAAATCTCAACTTCAGTGTGAGACTAAAGGGAAAGGTGTTTATTTGATGCAAAATTTATACTTTGGTTAGTGTATTATTGAATTTAACTTCTATGGTCAGATTAGTTGAAGACCATAATTACATGGAATTTGAATAGGGCATGAGATCTTGTTGGTTTGTACACGTTAGTGTGACGCCCCAATTTATCCCAGAGTAATTTATGCAGAGAATAAAACAGTATCTGCAAAGTCACCTTGGGGAACTGGGGAGAAATTCCCCATTAGAGGAATTCCTGATATTCTTGAAAGTGGTGGGGACAACCAACACAAGAGGCTAAGGCCTAGATCTTGTATTTTGTCCCTATGAAACTCACTCCTGCAAAGGAGAAGCTAAGCCTATTTATAATTAAGCCTAAGAGTCACCCCCAGAGAACCTATTTTGTTGTTCAGATGTGGCCTCGCTCTCTAAGCCAACTCAGCAGGTGAACTCACTGACCTGTCCCCCTCCCCTACATGGGACATGACTCCCAGGAGTATAAGTCTCCCTGGCAACATGGGACAGAACTCCCAGGATGAACCAGGAAACAGCATCATGGGATTTGAGAAAGCCTTCTTGATCAAAAGGAGGGAGAAAAATAAGACAAAATAAAGTTTCAGTGGCTGAAAGATTTCAAACAGAGCTGAGAGGTTATCCTGAGGGCTATTCTTATGCATTCTATGGATAACCTTTTTAGTTAATGGTGCATTGGAGTGGCTAAAGGGATCTGAAACTGTTGAACTCTATTCTGGTAGCTTTGATTCTTGAAGACAATTGTATAACTGTATAGCTTTTACAAAGGGGTCATTCGATTATGAAAACCTTGCATCTGATGTTCCTTTTATCCAGGGTGTGCTGGTTTGAAGGGATTATGTACCCTAGAAAAGCCAAGTTTTAATAATGATCCATCATGTGGAGGTAGCCATTTCTTCTCATCTCTATTCAGTACTGTAGGTTGGAAACTTTATTAGATTTTCTCCAGAGATCTAATACTCCATCTGTGGGTATTAACCTTTGATTAGAGGTAGATATGACTCCACCCATTTGAGGTGGGTCTTCACTAATTAGTCTACTGGAATACTTTAAAAGAGGAAACATTTCGGAGAGAGCCCCAGAGCCATAAGAACCATGAGAACCCACAAGGCCAGTGACCTTTGGAGATGAAGAAGGAAAATGTCCCTGGGGAAGCTTCATGAAACAAGAAGCCTGGCGAGAAAGCTAACAGACATCATCGTGTTGCCATGTGCCTTTCCATTTAAGAGAGAAAAACTTAACTTTATCAGCCTTTTTAAAGTGAAGGTAACCTCTTGTTGGTGGCTTAATTTGGATATTTTTATAGACTTGCTTTAATTGGGACATTTTCATAGCCTTAGAACTGTAAACTTGCAACTTAAAAAATCCCCCGGTTTAAAAGCCATTTTTTCCTGGTATACCACATTCCAGCACTAGCAAACCAGAGCATAGGCCATGCCAGTTTGAAAGCATTTATGTACCCTAGAAAAGCCATGTTTTAATCGTGATCCAATCTTGTAGAAGCAACTGTTCCTTTCAATCCCTATTCAGTACTACCGGTTGGAAACTTGATTAAACCATCACCATGCAGATGTGACTTGCCCAATTGTGGGTATTAACCTTTGATTGGAGGGAGATGTGACTCCATTCATTCCAGATAGGTCTTGATTATCAGTTTACCGGAACCCTTTAAAAAAGGAAAAAGAGCCACAAGAACCACAAGAGCCCACACAGTCAGAGACCTTTGGAGATGAAGGAAAATGTCCCTGGGGAAGTTTTATGAAACAAGAAGACTGGAGACAAGCTAGCAGATGTCACCATGTTCGTCATGTGCCTTTCCAGAAGACAGAGAAATCCTGAACTTCATCGGCCTTTCTTCAGTGAAGGTAACCTCTTACTGGTGCCTTAGATTGGACATTTTTATAGTTTTGTTTTAATTGCGAAATTTTCGTGGGCTCAGAACTTTAAACTTGCAACTTATTAAACTCCCCCTTTTAAAAGTTGCTCTGTTTCTGGTATATCGTATTCCAGCAGCTTGCAAACTAAAACACAGGGTATGGACAGGTGGGTGAAAAAAATAAGGACAAAATATAAATAAATAATAGAGGATGATAAAGGGAAAAAAATTGGGTAGATTGAAATACTAGTGATCAATGAGAGGGAGGGCTAAGGGGTATGGATGCATGAGTTTTTTCTTTTTATTCTTTTTATTTCTTTTTCTGCAGTGATGCAAGTGTTTTAAAAGTGATCATTGTGATGAATACAGAATTATGGGATGATACTGTGAGCCATAGACTATACTATGTATGTGGTAAATATTTCTCAATAAAATATTTTTTAATTAATATTTTATGATGGTTTTAATAATTTTTTTTTAACTTTGGAAAATTTTTTTAATGAATGGCAATAACAGCCCATATTTTTCATACTGCCTTATGGCTTGCAAAATTGTTTTATGCTGTGTGTATTATCTCATTTAATAAATAATGATAATTACCACAAACTTGCTCCCAAGTAACTTGATACTTCTTAATTGTGACAAACATGACAAGTACCAGGGTTTTATCTGAATTCTGGGTGTTGAAGAACAGCTAGTATGCTTGAAAAGTAACTTACTGAAAATTATCAAGATTGATTATCATAATATTTACCATATTAGAATATAGATGAAGAAAAACAATTAGGTATGAAAACTGTACATAAAAATCACAATTTTTCTGATGGGATAAAAAAGACCTAGATTGATAATAATCACAAAGGAAAGTCATGAAGTTATTGATCAAAAAATAAATCTAAATATTTTTCAAACACAAATAGGTATAGGAGATTTGACCATCCTATGGGCTTGTAGTTTTAAAATAGCATGTCCCTAGCTGCTCCAGACATGGTCACTGATTAAGTCAACAAACATTTGTGAACAATACTTGTGCCTGTTTGAAAATATTATGTACCACAGAACAGCCATGTTTAAATCCTGATCCAATCTTGTAGGGCCAGACCTATAGCTGAGGGTGGGAAATTTTGATTGGATTGTTTCCATGGAGATGTGACACACCCAGTTGTAGGTGTGACCTTTTGGTTGGATTATTTCCACGGAGATGTGACACACCTAACTGTGGGTGTGGCCTTTGAGTAGATGGAGACGTGACTCCACCCATTCAAGGTGCTTTTAATGTGCTTTTAATCCACTCCTGGAGGTGAAGCCCTGTTGCAGATTGGACCTTTTACATTATTTCAGTTGAGATGTGACCCACCTCATTCAAAGTAGGTTTTAATCAGCTTACAGGAGTCCGTTATAAGAGAATAAAAGACCTACAGAAGCTAAGAGTTGAAACTGAGAGAAGTTCATGGAAGAACCCCTAGAGAAGCTGAGAGACAAGGACACACCCAGAAAAACTAAGAGAAACAGCAGCTAAAAGAAAGAAACACACAGCCAGAAACTGAAAGCAATGAAACCCAGGAGAGAAGGGCCAGCAGATGTTGGCCATGTGTGTTCCCATGTGAAAGAGAAGTCCCCAATACCAGCCTCCGGCCTTCAAACTCCAGGTATTGTCCTGTTGAAGTCTTGAATTGGGGCATTTTCTGGTTAAATGTAAGCTAATAAATCCTGATTATAAGGGCCAATCCATTTCTGGTATATTGCATTCCAGCAGCTTTAGCGACCCAAAACAGATTTTGGTACCAAGAAATGGATTGTGATTTGCAAATACCAAAAATGCTGATACAACTTTACAAAATGGATAAAGGGAAAGATTCTGGAAGAACTGTGAAAAGCTTAGTAGAAAAGTCCCAGATTGCTCTGAAGAGACTTTTGGTAGAAGTATGGATGTTAAGAGTACTTCCAATGAGGTTAGTAGACTGAAATCATGAATGTATAATTGCAAACTGGAAGAAAGACCACCCTTATTTTAATTGGCAAGAATTTTGCAAAACTGATCCCTGATTTCTGGTGGAAGGTAGAATGTGAAAGTGATGAGCTTAGATATATAGCTGAAGAGATTTCCAAATTAAATGTGCAAAGTATGACTGGGCTTCTCCTTGTAGCTTATACTAAAATGTGTGAGGAAAGGGATAAACTGAGACCTAAATTCTTGGGTACAAAGACACCAGAATTTGATGGTCTAGAAAATTTTGAGTTTCTAGAAAGTGAGTCCTCAGAGAATAGAGCCCCAATGAGAACTTAATTGAACATGGAACCAGCCATTTCAGTATGAGTCAGGATTGGAAATGCAGTTATCCAGGGATCCCAGTGTGCTGAATCTGAAATCAATAATTTATTTGCAAGATCTGTTTGAATGGAACCACTGTCAACCAGGAATAAAAGGAACAGAAAATGGACAGGTTGAAAGAAAAATTACTTCAAAGGAAGAACCATGGAAACTGAGGTCTGAAGCAAAGACACCTTGGGCCTGGAGAGTGGACCCACCCATTTACATGGAAAGGGTGAATGTATTACTAGGGTTCTCTAGAGAAACAGAACCAGCAGGAGATATTTATATAAAATATAAAATTTATAAAAGTGTCTCACGTAAACATGAGGACACAGAGTTCAAGGTCTATAGGGCAGGGCACAAGCTGGTAGCTCGGTGAGGGTCCTCAATGAACTCTCAAGAGAGGCTGACTGGCTGAAGCAGGAAGAGGGATTATCTCTTCTGAACAATCCTTAAAAGTCTTCCGGTGATGAGATTAAGCATCACTCATTGCAGAAGACACTCCCATTAGATGACAGCAAATGAAATGTCCCCATAGCAACAGACAGGCCAGCGTTTGCCCAACCAGACAACCGGGTACCACCACCTGGCCAAGATGGCACATGAACCTGACCATGACAGGTGAGTAGCACACTTTATACATTTAGGAATCCTTCTGCCCAGGCTTCAGATATGATAGAGCACATTCCCCAGGGACTGGGGAGAGTCTGGCTGCCACCCTGCTATTCTAGGGAGTTGAGCCTGTGCCCCAGAGACGGCACAGAATCAAGCTGTCACCCCAATGCTTGAGGAGGGTGGAGCCTAGAGTTCAGCTGTTGCCCTGATGTTTGAAGAGGATAGAGCCAAGGCAGTAAAGATTGGTAGAAGAAGTAATCCAGGAAGTATGGCAAGGTGTAGGATAGCAATGGCCCTGATTCTATACATAAAAAACATCATGATACGATCCCCAATGAGGAGGAGGTCTAATATACCTGGATAACTAGAGAGTAAAATGGAGAAAGCCAAAGATGTTTGGAGAGGTAGGCTAGGGCAGACTTTAGAAGATTGTGTCTGGACAGTAACAATTTCAATTACATAAGGTC
This sequence comes from Tamandua tetradactyla, assembly GCF_023851605.1. Classification (NCBI taxonomy): domain Eukaryota; kingdom Metazoa; phylum Chordata; class Mammalia; order Pilosa; family Myrmecophagidae; genus Tamandua; species Tamandua tetradactyla. The sequence goes on along the minus strand of NC_135337.1, from coordinate 71,238,595 downwards.
ATTTAGAGGATTAAATGAGAAATCTACTGTAAAGTATTATATATTTTTTAATATGTTTGTTGAAATATCTTCACACACATACAGCCTATCCAAAGTATACAATCAATGGCTTACAATATGATCACATAGTTGTATATTCATCCCATGATAATCTTTAAAACATCTGCATTACTCAAGAATAAGAAATGAAAAGAAAAAATAAAAAACTCATACATCCCATAATCTTTACCCCTCCCTCTCATTGACCACTGGTATTTCAATCCATTCAATTTTTTTATGCCTTAACCCCTCCTATTATTTATTTATTTTGTCTTTACTTTTTTACTCCTATGTCCATACCTTGGATAAAAGGAGCATGAGACACAAGGTTTTCACAATCACACAGTCACATTGTAAAAGTTGTATAGTTATATAATTGTCTTCAAGAATCAAGGCAACTGGGATACAGTCTAACAGTTTCAGGTACTTCCCTCTAGCCATTCCAATACACCATAAACTAAAAAGGGATAGCTATATAATACATATAAGAATAACCTCCAGGATAACCTCTCAACTCCGAAATCTCTCAGCCACTAAGACTCTATTTTGTCTTATTTCTCTTTTTCCTCTTGAGTCAAGAAGGCCTTCTCAATCTCATGATGTGAGGTCCCAGTTCACCCCAGGAGTCTTGTCCCACACTGCCAGGGAGATTTACACCCCTGGGAGTCATGTCCCACATAGGGCAAAGGTCAGTGAGCTTACCTGCCGAGTTGGCTTAGAGAGAGATGTCACATCTGAGCAACAATAGAGGTTCTCTGGGGGTGACCCTTAGACATAATCATAGTTCAGATTAGCTTCTCCTTTGCAGTAATAAATTTCCTAGGGATGAACCCAAAAATTGAGGGCTGAGTCTATTGAATTGTTTGTCCCCACGACTTGTGAGAAAATCAGGAATTCCCCAGATAGGGAAGCTTAATATTTCCACCTTTCTCTCCAAACCCTCAAAGGGACTTTGTAAATGCTTTTTTTATTCCCTGCTGAAATTACTCTCGGATGTATTGGGGATGTACTGGGACACACTCACCTGTACCAACAAGGTCTCACGCACTATTCAAGATTCCACGCAATTATGGTGTCTAACACACTGACCATACAAGTTAAATTAGATAATGCACTAACCAAAATAGAAATTTTACACCAAATTTCAGTTACAACTCCAGAACAGTTGTGACTGCAGTAAGAGCTTATAATCTAGGACCCTTTACAATAGGCCCCAACCTGATAACCCACGCTCTTGATTTCAATTCTCCAAGTTTGTATATTTCAGTTAGTCCATTTGAATGGGCATGATAATATTTGTCTTTTTGTTTCTGACATTTCATTCAACATACTGTCCTCAAGTTTCATTCACCTAGATGCAAGCCTCACAACTTCATTCCTTCTTGCAGCTGTTTAGTAGTCCATTGTATGTATCACCACAAGTCCACTTTCCACTCGTCAGTTGTTGCCCACCTAGGCCAACTCCATCTATCACCCACACTGCTCCATAAACACAAGTGTGCAAATGTCCATTCGTGTCCCCACACTCAGCTCCTCCAGGTATTTACCTAGCAACGGGGCTGCAGGATCCTATGGCAAGCCCACCCCAGCCTCCTGTGGAACCACCACACCACCCTCCAAGGGACTGCACCTCTCTCAGTTTCCCTACCAGCAGTGAATAGATACACCTCTTTCTCGCATTTTTCCTAGGACTTGTTTCTCTCTGTTCATTTTTAAACGGTTTCAGTTGCACATCATACAATCCATCCTAAGTAAAAAACCAATGGATCCTGGTATAATCACATAGCCATGCCTTTACTACCACAATCTATCTAAAGACATTTCCTTTTCTTCCACAAAGAATCCCATACCCCTCTCCCATATCCCCTGCTTGTTGACATTTAGTTTGGGCATAATGTCTTTGTTACATACAGTGGAAGCATCTTACAATGTTACTGTTGACTATAGACCCTAGCTTGCACTGATATTTTTTCTTGTATCCCATCCCATTTTCAATGTGCTGAAACTCATTTCAACAAATGAATGTTGACATTCATTTGTTCTCCCTCATAAAGCATTGTATAAAAATATAAACACTAGCCTAATAAGATCTTAGTGAGGAAAGTACCTATTCAAGCAAATCAGACTTACTTAAAGTAAATCAGCTTAATTCTAAACCAGATTAACCAATTATATTTTATAAAATATACCTTTACCATATTTTATAACCACTTTTAAAGGTTCACAAAATGTGTGATATCTGAAATAAAGCATTATCACACTCTACAAATGGACAAAAAGAAGAAGGATGGAAATCTAAACATTGTAAACATGCAGATTTTACTCAAAATAACTGACAAGTTTAAAGAAATCACAGTATGAATTTGCATTTTTATTATTCTCGTTATACTGCTTCTGATACTTCTGACACTCAATTCTAATAACAATGCAATCCCACTGAAGGAAAAATAAAATGTCTCTATCCTAACAGAAATAGAAAAAAAGCCTCAAATGCATCCAACTATTAGAACTTAAGTAAACGTGAAATTCCAGCTCTAATGGAGCCTGGATCCAATCAACCCACTGCAGCATCTTTCCCCTTTTAACAGGTTTGTTTATTCCATTTCCACCACGCGTATCATAAATAGGTCTCACACCACGCGTGACATCTTATTCCCCACCACCCAATGTCTACACAATACTGGGAAGTCACACTGGGTGGGGGAGCCTGAGGGGGTCAAATCCAGGACAGAGCCAGGGTGACACTGTGCAGATGCCGTCCAGGGAGGACACTGAGCTGAGTCCCTTCTCAGGTAAGCTGCTCACTGCTTTGAAGTGGAAGCTTAAAAATTGAAGATGGGAAGGATCAGGATTTCATAAATTCAGAGGGCACACAATTTCCCTGAACTTGAAAGGAATTTGTGTTAAGTTCTGCAGAACTTCACAGAGTACAGTGCATTTTTAGATACCTAGACTAAGGGTCCTTTGCTGTAAATTAATTGCAGAATTTGTATGTTAAAACCCACACCCACATCCACACCCTCTAATAACTGACTTTTATTATTGCTTTGCTACAAAATTTCATTCTGCACTACTCGATTTCTCATATCACAGCAGTGAATTTTAAACTCACTCATGTTGAAAGACATGAAGGTGTGTTATTTAGTAAATTGTTTGTTTAAAAATGACCCTAGAATCTCTTTTATTGCTCAGATGCGGTCTCACTCTCTCTAAGCCCAACTCTGCAAGTGAAATTATTGCCTTCCCCCCTACATGGGGCATGACATCCAGGAGTGAAAATCTCCCTGGTGGCATTGAAGATGACTACCCCATGGAATCAACAATGCCATCCTGATCAAATGGGGGAAACGAAGCTTAACAAATAAGGCATCAGTTGCTAAGATAGTATAAATAGAGTCGAGAGGCTATTCTGGAGGTTGCTCTTATGCAAGCTTCAGGTAGACATTGCTACCTGTCATGACCTGCCAACCACCAACCAGGACCATTCCAGCCAATCCTAAAGAACACCTGGGGCAATATAGAAGATTCCACAAAGGTTCCATGCAGTAGGGTAACTTTCCAGAAACCTACAACTTCCACATGGGTTCCTGGATCAGATAAGTCCTGAAACCTAGAGGGCCCAGCCTCTCCAGAACATCAGCTAGTTCCATCTACTTACCCCATATTATTGACAGCCCCTTCCAACATGAAAAAGTTAGAATGGACATAGCCCAAATATCCCTAAAGACTGGGAGAAAGATCAAAGATGATGGTGGAATTATACAGAGAAGGTAGGGTTTAGCAAACGAGTATGATTGCTGAGTCATTATATTGATATTTCTTTCAGTCTCCAATATCTTAGGGCAGCTAGAAGTAAAACCTAAAATTGTGGAATTGTAACCCATATCAAACTCTAAAATCTGTTCCATAACTTATTGTTACACTGTGCTTTGAAATTTATTGCTTTTTTGTATATATGTTATTTTTTCATAAAAAAGTCATTTGTGATGATAAAAAAAATATTTATTCTTCCTAGTCGCCAATGTTTTGAAGCAGCTAAAAGGAAAAACCTGAGATGATGGTATGGTAACCCGTGACAAACTTTGGGATCTGTCCCGTAACTACTTGTTGAAGAGTGCTTTGAAAATTATTGTTTTTTTTCTTTCTTTGCTTTGTATATATGATATATTATACAACTACAAAGTTAGAAAAAAATGATCCTAGAGTTTAGTTTTTCCCTGTGTGTGGACATTTTATATTCCCCAGTCAGAAATAAGCTATGAAGTTATGATAGGTCTAATATCTACATATTTTATTTAATAGATTAGACGCCGTGTTCACCATGTGCCCTTCCAGCCGAGAGAGGAACCATGACTGTGTTCGCCATGTACCTTTTTGGATGAAAGAAAGAGACCTTGAACTTCATCGGCCTTCTTGAACCAAGGTATCTTTCCCTGGATGGATGCCTTAGATTGGACAGTTCTATAGACTTGCTTTAACTGGGACACTTTCTCAGTCTTAGAACTATAAGCTAGCAAAGTATTAAATTCCCCTTTTTAAAAGCCATTCTGTTTCTGGTATATCGCATAACGGTAGCTAGCAAACCAGAACACTCACCTTCCCTGCTCTTCTGGTGAGCAACTGTGTCAACTTTCTCCTTGGATCTTGTTCAACAATTCTGGTTCTCAGCTAGGTCAAATTAAGCTCCATTTATGGTCAGTCTCGTATTGCTGAATGGTGGGGACTCTGGAGATCATCTGGTCTTGATCAAGGGACAGATAAGAAATTTGTATTTTTGTGGGTATTTTAAATTCCATTTTCTTGAGGGATATGACAGCTACTAACATTTGTGGATACCATCACTTGTCACCATGTTACAAGATTAGATTTACTTAGATTGTCTACTAATCTCCACCTTGGAGTTCACTGGTCATTTTCTCTATCACTTTAGCACTTATATTTTGCAGCTATAGATAAAACTCCCTTTCGTAGTACTTCTTGTTATGACAATGTATGTACATGTGTGCACAAGTGCACTCTTATGGGTTCCTCTCACTGCAAAAATGGGTCCTCTCAAAATTCCAGATAAACACTAAAGAGTATAATGGCACACATTTGTAATATAGTTTTAGACAAACAGTAAAAATTGAGCTATAATATTTCTGGATATACATTTGCCTGGTAATGTAACTAAAAAAAAAAAACAAGAAAATGATTATCATCAAATTCATTTAGCAAAAATAGCAAATGAGTACTCTTCAAAAATGTCAAGCTCCAACTCAGGAACTGTTACAGACTCAAGGAGACTAAGCAGAAATAATAACTGAAGGTAGTTTGGGAATCCTGGAAGGGATTCTGGAACAGATAAAGGCCCCCTGAAATGTTGATTTCCTGGTTCTGATCATTGTAATTATGGCTATGCAAAACGCCAATATTCGGGGAAAATGGATGAGTGATACATAGAAACTCTGTAATAATTTTACAACTTTTAGTATGTATATTTAAAATAGAAGTTACAAAACTCAGAGTAAAGAACAACTTTGTGGTGGGCAGTGTGATGAGTGAGACAAGCCATAAGAAGTTGGGGGAGTGCTGGCAATATTGAAATTTTACTCTAGGTGGCTGTTACACACCTGCTTTCACATATTTGCTTTGTGATGATCATTGAAACTTTAAGATTTTGCTTTGGTACTTCTATGTATTCTATCATCTTCTACAATACAAAAATAGATTAAAGACCATTTATAATATAATTGTCTCATAAAACCCTGCTGTTGCCTCCATCCTTAAGTTGTAATAGTTACTTAGCTTCCTAAAATCCCTGAAAACTATCCCTTGGCCACAAGGAACCCGCATAGTCACACTGAATGGGTTTATGCAAACGTCTTCTGGAGGGCCATGTGAGCCTTAGCTGGTAAAACAGGCTCTCAGCTCAACTCACAAACCCAGGATCCTGGAGCCCAAGAAGGCCAGGACATTCCCTACATCCTGGACCATCAGCTTCTCCGGATTCAAAATCATGAAACTTGAAGGTGGACATGCTTGCTTATGCAATGCTGTGCTTAAGTAAAACATTAATCCATGGAAAATTACCTTGGAATAAAAATGTTAGTGAAAAACACTAGTGGAGTTTAAATAAAATAGGTTTTATATTGCATAGAATAATACGCATTTAAATAATTATAAATAACATTTAAAAAGAAATTAAATATACTTGTTAGAATGGTAAACTGGAAATACAAGCACATTAAGCATTCAATGAAAATCTTACAAAAAAATAGCTGCAAATAATTGTGTCCAAATTATTCTTTCCCCTATAAAGTAGCATTGTGGTTAATGTGCCAGTTTGAAAGGATGTATGTACCCTAGAAAAGCCATGTTTTAATCCTAATTCCATTTTTTAAAAGCAGCCATTTCTTCTGATCCCTATTCAGTACTGTATGTTGGAAACTTTAATTAGATCATCTCCCTGGAGATGTGACTCAATCAAGAGTGGTTGTTAAATGATTAGATGGAGATGTGTCTCCACATATTCAGGTGGGTCTTGATTACCTTACTGGAATCCTTTAAAAGAGGAAACATTTTGGAGAAAGTGGGAGATTCTGAGTAGCAGAGAATGACATAGCCCCAAGAAGCAGAGAGTCTACCAGCCAGCGACCTTTGGAGATGAAGAAGGAAAATGCTTTCCAGGGAGCTTCATGAAACAGGAAGCCAGGAGAGAAAGTTAGCACATGATGCCGTGTTTGCCACATGCCTTTTGAGATGAGAGAGAAATGCTGACCATGTTCGCCATGTGCCTTTCCACTTGAGAGAAAAACTCTGAACTTCATCAGCCTTTCTGAACCAAGGTATCTTTTCCTGGATGCCTTAGATTGAACAATTCTATAGACTTGTTTTAATTGGGACATTTTTTCAGCCTTAGAAATGTAAACTTGCAACTTATTAAATTCCCCTTTTTAAAAGCATTCCGTTTCTGGTATATTGTATTCTGGCAGCTAACAAACTAGAACAGTTAACATTCTTTGTTTAGTTTAAATAATAAAAGGGCGAGCATTGCCTAAGAAAGCTTTTTAAGACAATAAACTTCTAAGATTTGATAATTTCAAAAATTTATCTGAAAAAAATAAGTAAGAAAACATTTTGGGCAAGTTATTTTTAGCAACAAACCAAGTAATTGTGTGTATGGGATTTTTATTTAATTCATTGTATTATTCTGATCGCTTCTGGAATGCCTGTAAAGTTAAAGTGAGATATGCCATCGAAAACACAGTACCTGGCAGAGAAGGCTGCTCCATATAGAGGCTATGAGAATTCTCATGAGGCTATGAGAATTAACACCCAAGAGCTCTCACCCAAAGCCAGCTGTGGACATAAGTGTTCCCACCAACTTTTCTCCCTATCTAATGAGGAAGATATTATGATGTCCCAAACTGTACAGAAACTCTGAGGATGGTAAATACTCCTGCCTCAAAGGACCCACTCTCATGTACTCTGACTCTCAACACTGTGCCCCTAACTGAGATGGAACTTGGGTGATTAACTACCATAGAATTAGGTACTAGGAAAAATCTCTACTTATATGATCATATTTAATGTGTACAAAAGGATGAAACTGAGGCACAAAGAAGTTAAGTAACTATACCCCTAGCGAGGGAGCTAGAGTTGAAACCCAGCTCATCTGCGCTGCTAAACACAGCACAACACTGCCACTGAAATAATGATGATGGCAACTAAATACCTGCTGTTCTACTTTGCTGGCTGCCAGAATGCAATATATCAGAAATGGATGGCTTTTAAAAAGGGGAATTCAATAAATTGCTAGTTTACAGTTCCAAGGCCGAGAAAATGTCCAATTAAAACAAGTCTACAGAAATCTCCAATCAAAGGTATCCAGGGAAAGATACCTTGCTTCAAGAAGGCCGATGAAGTTCAGAGTTTCTCTCCCAAGTGAGAAGGCACATGGCGAACACGGTCAGAGTTCCTCTCTCAGCTGGAAGGGCACATGGTAAACACGGTGTCATCTCCTAGCTTTCTCTCCTGGCTTCTGGTTTCATGAAGCTCCCCGGGAGGTGTTTTCCTTCTTCATTTCCAAAGGTCACTGGCTCATGGACTCTCTGCTTCATGGTGCTGCAGTATTCTCTGCTCTCTCCGAATCTCCATTCTCCAAAATGTTACCTTTTATAGGACTCCAGAAACTTATCAAGACCCACCCAAATGGGTGGAGACATGTCGTCACCCAATCCAGCTTAAAAACCACTCTTGATTTAATCACATCTCCAGGGAGATGATCTGATTACAGTTTCAAACATACAGTATTGAATAGGGATTTTTCTGCCTTTATGAAATGAGATTTAGATTAAAACATAGCTTTTCTAGGGGACATACATCCTTTCAAACCAGCACACCTGCTCAAGGCATTAAGTACTTAATGTCAAAAAGAAAAACAAAATAACGACCATACCTTCCAAGGTACCCACAATAAGACTGTCTTATTTCGTAGTTGGTTTACATGTTTGTCGTAGTTGGTTTACATGTTTGTCATCTTATTTCCCTATTAACACAAACTGTTTTAAGACTACATCAAGCAAGATAGAGCGTTTTTGTTAACTAGCCAAAAGGTAGCAGAAATATGAGATTAAGGTATTGCCCAGTGTCTCTTACCAAAGTCTAAATAGAATCTGATAATAACTTTGAGATTCCTATAGCTTTCTCCCTGCAAAGACACATTAGCAAGCCAAGGAATAAAGTGGAAAAATCAAAAGGCTCAGACAGAGTCGCAAATGGCTGTCAGTAAAGTATAGGGTATAAGATACTTAATGAATCATGAGAAATTCCTGATTTGAGTTGTAACTGGAGAATCTACAGTGAAATGAAGGACCGAGAGCTCCCTGTGCCGTAAGGAGTGACAAAAATGGGAAGTTACAGATTTGAAGCTATCTCTGTTTTAAGAAAAGTCTCCTCTTTCTTAACTTTTCATTACCACTAAGCAACAAAGGAAACAATGGCAGAAAACGTGTAGGTGACGTGTGCAAGAACACTAGCCCCAGAAATAACAAAGCCAAGAGTCAAACTTCTATTGGTTTAACTCCAAGCAGAACTTATTCATACACCTCTAAATGGCCTCTGAATTTGGAGGGCTGGTGTTGAAATAATAAAATCAATAAACTATGAAAAGGAAAGAAACAAATATAAAAACCAATCACCTTAAGAGCAGAACAATCACCTATAAGGCATACACAAAGGTAAATGACAGAGTATTTTAATGAAATCTATAGGAAAACAGAAGAATCTCACTGATTCTGTTTTTTGGGTAAGGACAGGGCATTTTCCCAGGGGAAATGGGAACTCAGCTTGTCAGCAGAGAAACCATCACAAAGGCCAGATTCGAGAAGGATGTTTCAGGCCTAGAGATGTCTTTAACGTCTGATCTTAGCAACATGAGGCCAAATCATGGCACATAACACAGAAAGTTCCAGAAGGCAAGAATATTGTTTGTATTGCCTTTAATGGCCCAAACAGTCCAATCATCTAAACAAACAACTCTTAAGCACACATTATAGGCTTGCAACTATAGACATTGGGCAAATATAAATGAATATGACATGTTTTTCTTTCATGTTATGATAAGGCTACAGTAGTAGGTGACAGTAGTTGTTGTCATCTTTATTTGTATTATTATTGACTTGATTAATGGTAGTCAATCTAATGAATGCTTACTAATTTCTAAGTATGCTTCATGGGTTATCTGACAAACATGCTTACATTAATTTCTTAAATTCAATCCCAAGAATGTCCTATGTCTGCACTAAAATTCTGAAATACCTGCCTAGTTCATTAACATTCAGGTTGAAGTCTCCCCTCTCTTCTCAAGCTTTAAATACCAAACCCCTCTATCCTCCTCATTCACAGATGCTCTCCTTGCTTTTACTTGCAATGAAAAATAGAAGCTGTCAGAAGAGAATCTACTGTTGCTATCTGTTCTAGTTCGCTAGCTGCCACAATGCAATATACCAGAAATGGTATGGCTTTTAAAAAGGGGAATTTAATAAGCTGCTAGTTTACAGTTCTAAGGCCAAGAAAATGTCCCAATTAAAACAAGTCTATACAAATGTCCAATCAAAGGCATCCAGGGAAAGACATTTTGATTAAAGAAGACCAATGAAGTTCACAGTTTCTCTCTCAAGTGGAAGGGCACATGGCAAACAGAGTCAGAGTTTCTCTCTCATCTGGAAAGGCACATGGTGAACACGGTCAGGGTTCCTCTCTCATCTGGAAGGACACATGGAGAGCAAGGCATCATCAGCCAGCTTTCTCTCCTGGCTTTCTGTTTCATGAAGCTCCCCGGGAGCATTTTCCTTCTTCATCTCCAAAGGTCACTGGCTGGTGGACTCCGCTTCACGTGGCTATGTCGTTCTGCTCTGCTCTCTCTCAGAGCTCTCATGCTCCAAAATGTTTCCTCTTTTATAGGACTTCAGAAACTAATCAAGACCCACCCAAATGGGTGGAGACACATTTCCCCCAATTCAGGTTAACAACCACACTTAATTGGTTTATATCTCCAGGGAGATGATCTAATTACAGATTCAAACATACAGTATTGAATAGGGATTATTCTGCCTTAACAAAATGGGATTTATATTAAAACATGGCTTTTCTAGGGGACACATCCTTTCAAACCAGCACACCATACACGCTCTGCTTTGGCTCCTGTTAATCTGTAAATATCTTGAGAAAAATACTTGATAAAAAGCCATGTTTTAATCCTGATCTAATAGATTATAGATTTGAATGAGGATTTTAATAAATCTATTAGATCAAGTTTAAAATATGGCTTTTCTGGGGTACACAATATTTTCAAACCAGCACAGCCATGTTTCATTTTCATTCATCTCAAGATATTTACTGATTTCTCTTGCACTTTCTTCTTAGACCCACTGATTTTCTTAATAACCTTCATTTCTTGTGAATTTCCAGTTCTCTGCCTGTTACTGATTTCCAACTTTATTCAATTATAATCAGAGACAGTGCTTAGTATAATTTCAAACTTTTAAAATTTATTAACAACTGTTTTGTGTCCCAGCATACGGTCTATCACAGAGAATGTTCTATGAACACTTAAGAAGAATGTATGTCATGAATAATATATATTATATAATATTATAATAATATGATTGATAAAAACGCCGTGCTTCTGAAGATCGTCATCCTCTACTCTTCTACAAAGGTTTCAATATTCCATCACTCTCAAGTCTCAGATCTCTGAATGCTTCTCCACTGCTCAATTCATCAACATATATTCTTTGTATTGAATTGTTCCCTTGGACATATTAGCATGTTTAATATCTTGAAGTGAAAAAAACTTCATTTAATATCCATACAGTAAGTGAGATAAACTTGTGGTAAAGCCCGTTTTCCAACTTTCAGCAGAGCACATGCTGGAGACATTTAAAAAGATAGAGAATAGGAGGTGGAGATGATACGGATGGCAATAAGCACTCTGCGTACACAGCAGATGCACATCTGGGTTTCACAGAGGAATGCATCTACACAAGCCGGTCTGAGAACTGCAGGAATCTCAGAAAGAATGGTTGATGTGGGCGCTACAGGAGGGGACATGCATGGTGATAAGGGTGAGCAGAAAGCCAACCTGTGAGGGCTCCTCACTTGACATCTGTGGGCCTTCACTAAGCTCCTCCAGAACACAACTCTGGGCTCTGGCTTGCTTAGCATCGCATGAGAAGGCATATGTAAACTGCTAGGGCCTGCATCTCCAAACACCTGGGTATCCTCTTGGCTCTGTCAACTCTAAAACAACTGTCCTCCAAGCATCTGCATCAATACTGCACTTTCTCCAAAATGTTTCCTCTTTTAAAGGGCTCTGGTAAGCTAATCCAGACCCATCTTGGATGGGTGGGGGTGGGGGGGGTCACATCTCCATCTAATCAAAAGGTCACACTCACAATGGGACATGCCACATCTCTGTGGAGATAATCTAATAAAAAGTTTCCACCCTACACTATTGAAGCAGGATTAAAAGAAACGGCTCTCCCAACAAGATTAGATCAGGATTAAAACATGGCTTTTCTGGGGTACATAATATTTTCAAACCAGCACAGTTGTGTTTTGTTTCCATTCATCTCAAGATATTTATTGATTTCTCTTGCACTTTCTTTTTAAACCCGTTGATTTTCTTAATAACCTCCATACATTTGTGAATTTTCCAGTTCTCTGCCTGTTACTGATTTCCAGCTTTATTCCATTATCATCAGAGACAGTGCTTAGTATAATTTCAATCTGTTAAAATTTATTGACAACTGTTTTGTGCCCTGGCATATGGTCTATCCCGGAGAATGTTCCATGAACACTTAAGAAGAATGTATATCATTAATAATGCTGCTATAAACATCGGTGTGCAAACATCACTTTGTGTTCTTGCCTTCATTTCCTAGTAATGGCATTGCTGGATCATATGGCAATTCTATACTTAGCTTCCTGAGGAACCACCCATCTGCCTTCCAAAGCCATAGCACCATTTTACATTCCCACCGATAGTGGATAAGTGTGCCTCTTTCTCCACATCCTCACCGGCACTTTTTGTTTTGTTTTTTTGATAATGGCCATTCCAGTGGGTGTGAGATGATATTTCATAGTAGGTTTTTTTTTTCTTTTTTTTTTTTAACTTTTCTTTTCTTTTTTTATTTTTTAATACATGGGCAGGCACCAGGAATCGAACCCAGGTCTCTGGCATGGCAAGCAAGAGCTCTGCCACTGAGCCACTGTGGGCCAACCCCCACAGAAGTTTTGATTTGCATTTCCCTAACAGCCAGGGAAGTTGAGCATCTTTTCATATGCCTTTTAGCCATTTGCAGTTCCTCGTCTGAAAAGTGTCTGTCTGTTCATGTCTTGTGCCCATTTTTTAACCTGGTTGTTTGCCTTTTTGTTTTGAGTTCTAGAATCTCTTTATATATTCTGATATTAAACCTTTATCTAATGTGCGGTTTCCAAATATTGTCTCCCTTTGCATAGGCTGCTTTCTTACTGTCCTGACAAAGTTCTTTGATGCACACAGTATTTAATTTTGAGGAGACCCCATCTATTTATTTTTTCATTGCTTGGGCTTTGTGCCTAAAATCTAGGAAACCATCTCCTATCATAAGATTTATAAGGTATTTCCCTATGTTTTCTTCTAAAAGTCTTACGGTATTAGCTCTAATGGTAAGACCTTTCATCCATTTTGATCCATTAATTTTTGTATAGGCAGTGAGAGACGGATTCTCTTTCATTCTTTTGCATATGGACATCCAGTTCTCCGAACACCATTCATTGAAGAGGTTGCTCTGTCCTAGCTGGGTTGGTTTGACCACCTTATCAAAAGGGGTTAGTGCTATCGCTTCTCGGCCTTTTGGCTGAGATCAAGTGTAGTATCTGTTCTTATCAGTTTGATATCTGATACGTCCTCTATCCAAGGACAATATATTGGATGGATTTTTGGAGTTGGGAGATGGAATGGGAGCTTGCTCCATCCACTCCACGCATCGACCTGGTATTGCAGTGCTTCCAGGAACGGTGCACCAAGAAAAAAAAAATAAAAAAAATAAAAATAAATAAAAGGGGTTAGTGCTTAATTGGTACAGTTTCTGTTTGGGGTGACAGGAAAGTTTTGGTCATCGATGACAGTGATGGTAGCACAGGATTGTGAATGCAATTAACACCAATGAATTATAGATTTGAATGATGATAAATGGATTAATTTTGAATTGTAGATATGTTGTTAGAATAATTTAAAAAAAACTCATAGGACTATGCAACACAGTAAACCCTATAAACCACAGATTATAGTCAATAGTTATAATAACATTGTTTCATCAGTTGTAACAAAGGCACCACACTAATGCAAGTTGTCAGTAGAAGGGAAAACTAGGTAATGGGGGGAGGTATATGGGACCTCTATATTTTCTGCATGATTTTTCTGTAAACTTACAACTTCACTAATAACCTTTTTTTTCCACATGGGCAGGCACCGTGAATCAAACCCGGGTCTCCAGCATGGCAGGCAAGAACTCTGCCTGCTGAACCACCATGGCCCGCCCACTAATAAATTTTTAAAATACAAAAATAAAGCTAAAAAAACAGGCAATTATTTCATATACACAACACCAAAAGCAAAAGCTATAAAAGAACATATGATTAGTTGGTCTTCATCAAACTGAAAATTTGGGGCTTGATAGGACACCATCAACAGAATTAAGATAAAACCAAAAGAATAGAAAATACTTGCAAGTCATATTCCTGGATTCCTTTATCAAGAATATATAAAGTACTCCTACCATTCAATGATAAAGGACATAAACCTATCAGAAATTATTAAACAACTAGAGCAGACTTTTCTTCAGAGATGATATACGGCCAATTTACAGATAAAAAGATATGCAGCATTATGTGTCATTAGGAAGATGAAAATTAAAACAATAAGATATCAATTCACAGCCCCTAGGATGGCTACAAAGAAAGATAAGTGTTGGCAAGGATGTGGAGAAATGTCATTCCTCATACATAGCTAATGGGAATGCAAAATGGTGCAGCCATGTTGGAACACTTTCACAGTTTCTCAAATAATTAAACAACGACTTATCATATGACACAGTAATTCCCTTCCTAGGTACCTACCCTAGAAAAATTAAAACACATCCACACAAACACCTGTACATGATTGCCCATGGCAGCATTATTCATAACAGCCAAGAAGTAGAAACAGCCCAAATGTCCATTAACTAACGGGTGGAGAAACAAAATGTGGTGTATCTACACAATGGAGTACTACTTGGCAAAAAAAATGGATAAAATTCTGACAATTTGCCAATTGGTCAGAATTCTTATTAATTATAGGGTTGTGTTACTTTTTGCCCATTCTGTCATTTCTCCATTTATAGTATATCTGATAAATTATGCCATGTGCACATTTTGCAGGTTTACTGACATATAAATAACACATAATACATGGCACATAAAGTAGATAATGAGGACTTACATGCATGAAAACACTACCGCCATCAAGTTATGAACTTCTTCCTCAAGATGTCCACGTGACCATCTGCAATCCAGCCCTCTTTCCACTCTCCATCTTCCACAACGAGTGATCTGCCTTCTCCCACTATAGTTTACCGCACATTTCCCAGGTTCTAAATGGAATCCAGAAGAATACCTGGCTTCTCTCCCTTGCATCACTATTTTCAGATTCTCCCATGTGGTGGTGGTTGCCATGGTCTTCTTGCTCACTGACGAGTAATTCCACTGTACGGGCATACCACCATATTTGATCCACCTACAGGTGGGTATTGGGGTCCTACAAACAGGCTGTGATGAGCATTCACTGCAGTCCAGAAGCCATGATGACTCTTGTTTTCACTTCCCAGCTGCCAGAATGGGTGGGTGGCTGAGAAAGGTACTACCTCACGGTGTCACAGGCTGCAAGCCGCTTCCTCCCGCTGTCTTCTGAGCATCCCTGGCCTGTCCACACCCGAACATGCACGCAGCAGCATCTTCCCCGGTGGCGTCCACCTGTCGTGTCCAGATCCCTCAGCTTAGGAGGAATCCGCCCTGCGGGCAGAGAGGCCTCTCATCGGTTTGGGAGCCTCACCAATAACGATCTCAACGTCCACGCCCACAGGACGCCTTCCATGGGGCACGACTCAATCCCCAACAAAAATGGAGTTATCCTTGACCTCTGTCCTTTTCCTTCACTTCCATGGCTATGAAACAAAGCGTTCTTAATTTAATTTAATTTCAATTTAAAGCGCATTAGGGTCCCCTGCCGGCTTTGCTAGCACCGTTTTTCCTGGCCCAGGAGGCCCCGCTGTCACGTGCCTACCTAGGGGCATGCGCACTACCCCATGTCCCCCGCGCACGGGAAGAACTGCGCCCGCGCATGCGCCCGACCCACGTCGGCGCCTAGGGCGTGGCTGTGTCCTTAGTGACAGGTCGCAGCCGAGAGGCCGCAAGAATGAGTAGCGGGAGCCTGAGAATTATGGAAATTAATCATGAAATAGAATGTTTGAGAAAAATATTATATGCTTGTGGAAGATGAAGTGTTCTTAAATAAAAAGGCAAAATTGTGTAAGGTCGAAAAAAAGAAGAGCAAAAGGAATACATCTCTACATTCCTTTCAGATAGTCAAATCATGGCGTTCCTTATTAAAAGAGGAGACAGCTCGCCCACTCTCATCAGGCTCGTCCACACCCCTGGTTCAGGCTCATACACAAGCCAGCGCAGGCTGCATTTGGCCAGAGGGACCGTAGTCCCTCCAGTAGTGTCTAATAAGCCCACCTCAGGCCACCAGATTCCCTGCCGAGGCTGGACTTTTGACAATTGATTGGCTATAGATTATGGTCCAAGTTCCGTAGTTAGACGTAGAGAAGGGACGAATTGCAAATGATTTCGTCCGTTATAAAAACAAGTGATTGCTATCCTACAGAGAATTTTACCCCCAAAGATTTTGCAGTTTTTTTTTGCCTTCTGGACCTTTAGCCAGCTTTATATCTGATTTAGTGATTTTATTTCAGTGTTCTTTCTTTCCCTGATGGACATCATTCTTCTATGCTACTCAGAACCAGCTTTACCTCCAGCTGGTTCCCTCGTTAACCAGTTCAATGCATCTAAAGCAGTGTTCATTATATATTTGAGTTACGCGTTTAAGCTTTTTTTTTTTAATGTAATTGTATTTGAGAAGGTCTACCTGAAGCAATGGAAGTTTCAAAGAAATACACGAACTACATCTACAAAGAACAATAAAGCAAAGGAATGGCAACGTGATTTTCAAACAGAGTTAAGGTACATAAATCAGAAAAGGAACATCATATATATTCCCAGCTTAAGATTTAAACAAAAGTATAATTCTGTGGGAAATTAGTAATGATCTTTTTTATTATTATTATGAGTGGGGTGAGTGTGTCTTCCTCCAAATTGGAGAGAAACAAGCTGGGACAGCCTCAGCCTGCACACAGATTGTCCCAGCAGTGGCGACGGGAGTGGGGATGGAGTGGCAATTTGGAAATGTATCTGGGGACTCATCTGACAACTGGGACCAATAAGACACCTAAAGCAGTTAAGAGGTTGCTATCCTCAAGGTCCTTGGGTTGGCTGGAGCCTGTCCAGAGCCCTTTAGGAATTTGGAAAATATCGATGATATATATCCAATACTTAGCATCAAGGGGGACCCCAGCCAGGCTTGCCTTCATAGACTGCCCAAAACATCATGGACAATTCCTAGCTACCAGTGAGGGACTTAGGAAATTTAGGGGTAGTTCCTCTGACCACTGGGCACCAAAAGATAACCAAGCCAGGAAGGGACAACTAGTGGGCCTGCCCTAGTGCCTGGGAATGGTCCTGGTCCCCATAAATGGCTTTCAAATTTTTTGGAGAGCATGGTGAGGGACCTTGGATGACCGGCTATGAGATATTTGTATATTAGGAAACTTTTCTTCATTTTCATTAAATTCATATGAAGGGGGTGTAAGAGTAGCTCAGTGGTAGAATTCTCACCTGCCATGCAGGAGACCTGGGTTCGATTTCCAGTCCATGCACTTCCCCCAAAAACAAGCGAAGGAAACAAACAAACAAAAATTCAACAAATAGTGCTGCAATAGCAGGATACTCACATGGAAAAACAATGAAATGTGACCCTGCCATACATCATACCAAAAGAAAAAAAATTACATGGATACAGAAGCTTTCTTCAATAGTATAACAACAATGGCAGCAGTATGGAGAAAAATAAAATAACAAATGACAACAGGGACAATGATATCATAATAAAAATCCCTAAGGAGATGGAAGAAGAAAATCCACATGGCCTGAGTGAATGATTACCACTGATATCAGTCTGAGAGCAGTTTGAAAGGATGTATGTACCCTAGAAAAGCCATGTTTTCATCCTAATTCCATTTTGTAAAGGCAGCTGTTTCTTCTAATTCTAATTCAGTGTACTGTGTGTTTGAAACTGTAATTAGATCATCTCCCTGGAGATGTGACTCAATCAAGAGTGGTTGTTAAACTGGATTGGGTAGAGATATGTCTCTACACATTCGGTGGGGTCTTGATTAGTTTACTGAAATCCTTTAAAACAGGAAACATTTTGGAGAATGTGAGAGATTGAGAGAGAGCAGGGCAGAATGACAAAAACATGAGAAGCAGAGAGTCCACCAGCCGGCGACCTTTGGAGATGAAGGAAAATGCCTCCCAGGGAGCTTCATGAAACAGGAAGCCAGGAGAGGAAGCTAGCAGATGATGCCTTGTTTGCCATGTGCCCTTCCAGCCGAGAGAGAAACCCTGACCCTGTTCGCCATGTGTCTTCTCAACTTGAGACAGAGACCCTGATCTTCATCAGCCTTCTTGAGCCAAAGTATCTTTCCCTGGATACCTTAGATTGGACATTTCTATGGACTTGTTTTAATTGGGACATTTTCTCGGCCTTAGAACTGTAAACTAGCAACTTATTAAATTCCCCATTTTAAAAGCCATTCTGTTTCTGGTATATTGCATTCTGGCAGCTAGCAAACTAGAACACAGACTTATACAGAGCACACCACCCCATGAGAGGACACATGTTCTTCTCGAGTGCACATGGATCATTTTTCAGCATAGACCATATGTTAGGCTTCAAGACAAGTCTCAATAAATTGTAAAATATTAAAATAATACAAAGTATCTTTTCTGACCACAATGAAATGAATCCAGAAAGCAATAAGCAGAAGGAAAACAGGAAATTTTGTAAATACATGGAAATTAAACAGAATATTCTTAAATAACTCATGAGTTAAAGAAGAAATCACAAGTAGAAAATAAAGACTAAAACACAGCATACAAAATTTATGCGCTGAAGCAAAGGAGTGCTCAGGGTGAAATTTATAGCAAAAATGCCTATATTTTAAAAACAGATCTCAAATCAATAACAAACTGCACATTTTGAAGTCCTAGAAAAAGCAAAATCAAAGTAAACCAAAAGTTAGGAGAAGGGAGGAAATAATTAGGATACAAGCAGGACAAACAAAATAGACAATAGAAAAACAACTGAATCGAGAAAAAGAGCACTAAATTTAACAAAACACTGACAAAGAAGGAGAAAAGACATTAATAACTGAAATCAGAAAGGAAAATGGTGGCATTGTTAATGACTTTAAAATATAAAAAGGGCAAGAAAATACTGTGGACAATTGTATGCCAACAAATTAGATCATTGTGGGCTTTTTCCATCACTATTTATGTGGTTTGTTAACATTGATTGGTTTTCATATGTTGAACCATCTTTGCAGACCTAGAATATATCCTACTTGCTTATGGCATATTATCTTTTTTAATAAGCTGCCAGATTCTGTTTGCTAGTATTTATTTAGTTAAGGATTTTTACATCTATATTTGTAAGGGAAATTGACCTATAATTTTCTTATGATGACTTTATCTGGAATTCATAACAGCGTAATGCTGGCCGTCTTCAGTGAACTAGGTAATGTTCCCTCAGAGTCTGTAGCTCATGGGACCAATTGGTCATTAACTGAATCAGCCATGGTTCTAGTTTGCTAACTGCTGGAATGTGATATACCAGAAACAATGGCTTTTGAAAAGGAGAATTTAATAAGTTGCTAATTTACAGTTCTAACGCTGAGAAAATGTCCCCATTAAAGCAAGTCTGGGTTACCTTCACTCAAGAAAGGCCGATGAAGTTGAGGGTTTCTCTCTCAACTGGAAAGGTACATGGCAAACATGGCAATGTCAGCTAGCTTTCTCCTCAGGCTTCTTGTTTCATGACACTCCCCCACCGACATACTCCTTCTTCATCTCCAAAGGTCTCTGGCAGCATGGGCTCTCTGCTTCGTGGCTCTCGTCATTCTCTTGTCATTCTCTGCTCTGTCAGAATCTCAAGGCTTTTCCAAAATGCTTCCTCTTTTAAAGGATTCCAGTGAAGTAATCAAGACCCACCTGGAATGGGTGAAATCACATCTATTCAAACGTTCATATCCACATCTAGGTGAGTCATATCTCTGTGAAGATAACCTAATCAAGTTTCCAACCTATAGTACTGATTAAGGCTTAGAAGAAAGGGCTACTTGCACAAAAGATTAGTTAGGATTAAAATATGGTTTTTCTAGAGTACGTATCTCATTTGCCTAGGATTGCTGTAACAAAGGACCACAAACTGGATGGCTTAAAACAGTAATCTGATTGCCTCATGAATCTGGAGGCTTTAAATGTAAAATCTGTAGGGGAAAACCCTGCCTAGCTCTGAAAACCCTTGAGTTTTCAATCTTTGCCTCCTCTTCACATGGCTTTTGCCCCTGTGTCTGTCTGTCTATCCAAATTTCTTCTACAGTGATACCCATCATATTGGATAGCACTCAACCTAACCCACTTTGGCCTCATCTAACTAATAACATTTTCAAAGTCCCTATTTCCAAATAGGGACTGCATTCATGGAAAGGGGGGTTATAACTTGAGCCTATCATTTTGGGGAGCACAATTCTACCCATAACAGTCTGCCCTTGGAACCCTCAAAATTCAGGTCCTTCCCATGAGCAAAATACATTCTCTTCATCCTGATATCCCTAGAAGTCTTCAGCCATTGCGGTCACCAAAATCCCATCTTTCAAATCATCTAAATAAAGTATGGCTGAGAGCATGAGAATGATCCATTTTGGGGCAATTCCTCCCCATCCGTGAACTTCTGAAACTCTAAAACAAGTTATCTGGTCCACAGGCATGGGCCAGACATTTCCATTCCAAAAGGGAGAATTGGAAGGAGAAAAGAGGTTTCTGGCCTTGGCTAATTTGCAACCCATAGGGCAAATTTCACCCACAGGTCGTGAGTGACCTGTGGGTCCAATGCCAGTCCACCAGAGAAAGGTCCTAATCCTCCTGACCAATGAGACCTGTCAACCCAGACCTCCACATCTGTTGGCACTGCCCTCGAGGTGCTCTTCTTTCATTTCACCCCATCTCTGTCCCTCTTAGGCCAAGTTCCCAGTGGTTCTCCTGGTACAAAGTTCTCGAAAACCACATTGGCCTCGTGCAATTCACAGGGATCCAAGCCATCAGACAAGAGAGTCCCCACAGAACTTTCCTGGATTACCATATTTGCATACCTGCCTCCTGCTGAGATGGTTGATTGATCCACAAGTTGCATTTCTAATCTCTTTAGCCACAGCCTTGGTTCTGCCTCCAGAGCACCCTATTGGGATAGGCTGAGAATTTTCCAAAACATCAGGTGACTTCTAGCTTACTGGTTCATTCTTCAATTTATCTCTTCTCTTTTACATTTTATTATAAGCAAGGAGAAGCCACACTGCACCTTCCACACTTTGCTCAAAAGTCTCCACTAAGTTTCCTAGCTTGCCACTTTCAAGTTCCAACATCAGAACACAATTCCACCAAGTTCTCTGCAACTTTTTACAAGGATCTTCTTTCCTCCATTTTCCAATAAAACGACCCTCATTTCCATCTGTGGTCTCGTCCAAAGCGCCTTTAGCATTCATATTTCTAGAGCATTCTGTTCGTGCTGACCTAGTATTCTCTAAGGTCATAGGAGCTTTGTCTACAGCTCTCATTTTCTCTGAGCCCTTACCAGAATTGCTTTTAACTTCCATGCTTCTACTAAAAGTCAGTGCTGGTTTGAAAGGATTATGCACCCTAGAAAATCCATGTTTTAATCCTGATCCAATCTTGTGAGAGCAGCCTTTTCTTTTAATCCTTATTTAACAATGTAGGTTGGAATATTTTGATTAGATTATCTCTGTGGAGATGTGGTGTGCCTGATCGTGGGTATTAACTTTGAATAGAAAGAAATGCGACTCCACCCATTCAAGGTGGGTTTTCATTAGTTTACTGGAATCCTTTAAAAGAGGAAGCATTTGGAGGGAGTCCCTTTTTACAATGAGGAGAGAGTGATGAGAAGCAGAGAGCCCAAGCAGACAGAGACCTTTAGAGATGAAGAAGGAATATGCCCCCGAGGAGCTTCATGAAATAAGAAGCTGGAGAGAAAGCTAGCAGATGTCGCCATGTTTGCCATGTGCCTTTCCAGTTGAGAGAGAAACTCTGAACTTCACTGGCCTTTCTTGAGTGAAGGTAACCTCTTGTTGGTGCCTTAATTTGGACATTTTCAAAGATTTGCTTTAATGGGGACATTTTCTCGGCCTTAGAACTGTAAACTTGCAACTTAATAAAGTTCCCCTTTTTAAAGCCATTTTGTTTCTGGTTTGTCGCATTCTGGAGGCTAGCAAACTAGAACAGTCTCTTCAAGGAAACCTAGGTTTTTCCAACTTCTACTCATTAGCTGATTCCACAGTCATTCCCACATTCTTAGGTATTTGTTACAGCAGCACCATGCTCCTGACAGCAACTACAGAGAACTATAAACTGGGTGGCTTAAACATTGACTGTCTCACAGTTCTGGGGACAAATCTGAAATCTGTATTGAGAATACCCTTCCTTGCCTCTCACTTGCTTCTGGTTTGCCAGCCATCCCAAGCTTCAATCTCAGTTTCAGGCTTCATGTGGCACTGTCCTGTGTCCACATTTTCTCCTATAAGGACCTGTCATATTGGATTAGGACCACCCAGTCTAGTTTGGCCTCATCCTAACTCCTCATATATTCAAAGACACTATTTCCAAACAGGGTCATATTCTTGGGACTGGGGTGGGGGTGGAGGGTGGTGGTTAGGCCTTGAAGATGTATTTTTTTGAGGGGTGAGAGGCAGAACTCAACCAATAACAGGACGTGATTTTCCACAGAACTAGCATCCTAAAATATTTCAAATGTGTTTCTCATTTTTCCTGCTTTATTTTGCAAGTTGAGTTCACTTTCCATTTCACATGGTGCAATTCATTTAGCTGCACCCTCTCCTGAGGAACAGCAGTTTAAAAATAATGCTGGAGAGCAGCTTTCTTTGGAGGAGAAAAGAAAACACCTGGCATGACCTGGATTCTGAGCTATGAGAACTTTCCTGCTGGCTGGGAGCTTCCAGGAGAAGTGGGCAGTGTGCCCTTCAATCCAGAAGCACGTCACAGAGGCCCAGTGGACTTTCCATTTCACAATGGTGCAATTCATTTAGCTGCACCGTTGCCTGAGGAACAGCAGTTTAAAAATAGTGCTGGAGAGCAGGTTTCTTTGGAGGAGGAGAAACGAAAACACCTGACATGACATGGATTCTGAGCTATGAGAACTTTTCTGCTGGCTGGGAGCTTCCAGGAGAAGTGGGCAGTGTGCCCTTCAATCCAGAAGCACGTCACAGAGGCCCAGTGGGTCCGTAAATGCAATTTCAGCATTGGGTGTGTCCTTGCCTAAGTCCCAAAACAGAGCTCTGGATGTAAGAATAAGTGTCCCCTTTCACTGCATTGCAATATCTCTCAATATTACTAAGTCATCTTCATAACTTTCTAAGTTTTCTGTACTAATCATCCATTGTCAAGGGCAAGGTATTTCTAAGTATTTATATAGATCAAATCATTACGTGGCTGAGGACATTTGACTAATCCATTAAATAGACTGATTATGTAAGTATAAGGGCCTCAACCTGAAACATACTGGGAATTTAACAAGGCAATCCACTGACCTTAAATTCGTAAGAAACTTCAATGATCAATGATCACATTTGCCTTTCCCCCTCAGCATTGAGATTTTATTTTTTCTTTCTCCCAACCACAAACCCTGATTGCATGTATCAATTTCCTTGTTTCATAAACTGAGGTTGATTCTTGTAGGTGATGTACAAACATTTTTAGTGTTTTAGGTATCACAATGTGAATACTGACTGTTCAAATTTACAGCAGAACATCTCTTGATGTTCAAACCCCCCACTCTGCTCGCAGCCCAAGAACAGCGCTGGTTCTGGGAAAGCCCACTGGGCGGGGGGCACTGCCTGCTACTGAGTGCACGGTGTGCCCACCTGGGCAGAGAAGTAGGCACCTGAAGAAATGTCCCTGCCATCCATGCCCTGTCCTTCCCCGCCCCGTAGGGGAGGATCATAGAATTACAAGGTAAGGTTTCTTTACTAATTCACCATATGGTCATTCATTTGGTTAATTCTACTAATGCCATCATTGGAACGCAATACTCCCACTGCATAATCAATAAACTGAACTTCCCACTCGCTTTAAAACACCTTTCTCCTCCTCTCCCTCCTCCACTTCCTCCATTCCCTCCTCCTCTTCTTCCTCTCCCTCCTCCTCTCCCTCTCCCTCACCTTCCCCCGTCCCTCCTCCTCTCCCTCACCCGTGTTTCCTCCACTCTCTCCTCTTCATCACCTGTCCATGAACACACCCGTGTCCTCCAGCAAACCACACTGAGTCGCACCCATTGTTCTGGCCAAAACCATCCCTGCACTCCCGGCTTCCAGGGATCCCGAGGCCACTGCCCGGGAGGAGGGCGAGGCGGTGGCTGGCACCAGGGGCACCCACCTCCCCAATTCCCCTCTGCCTCCCTATTCAAGGCGCCGCCGTGGGATCTGGATGGAAGCGTCCCCCTGCACTGACGTGGACACAAGTGGACACAGCTCGCAGCCTGATGTGTCCTCCTCACGCGCAGTGACCCTCATGCCTTCTCCTGGGTCCTGCACCCCCCGGGCGCGGGGAGCTTCGCGGTGGTTTCCCTGGCCAGGCACCGCCCAGCACCTCCCATGAGGCCGCATTCCTGACCCTCGGCTGCTGGCGTCCTGCAGCTGGGCCTCCCTCCTCTGTCAACCGAGCTCGCAGGGGGCCGTCACAGCGCTTGTGTCCGGAAACCGCATCCTCTGCGTGGGTCAGTGTAGGACAGGGTCCGGGCAGCTGAGACGTGGAGACGCGGAGAGCCAAGCGGAGTCGGTGAAACCCCAGCACGTACCCACCTCTCCCGCAAACGCTGCACGCGTGGTCCTGGCAGCCCCTCAGCTGTCCCTGAGAGGGACGCCCCTGTCACCCCCAAATACGGGGCCCCCTTCCATTTCCCGCTCTTCTCCCCGTTACAGGAGCCTTCCCGCTCAGGTGTTACAACAGGATTTCTATGGGCCTGGGGCCGCCTGTCCGACTGCTGGGCACCTGTGTGGGCACGCGGGGGGTGGGGGCGCCCTGTCCAGGTGTGCGGAGGCGGGGGGAGGCGCCTCAGAATGCGCTGGAAGGAACAGACGCGGGCAGAAGTTTGTCAAAGACGGTCTCTTCTACTAAAAAGCTACATGTACACCATATCTTACAAAAACGGTTTGTGTCCTGCCCCCGGGGCCCTTCCCTCATCCCTACAGGAGGGGGATGGCCCTCAGACTGTAAGGAGTGCCGGGTCCCCACCCCAGGGGCTCAGGGCCACCGCAGGCACCCCCAGAAACCCTGGTCCATGCATGGGAAGTAGGAGGAGGGGACCCACTCCACCACCCACCCCGCCCCCACCCAGGGGCACCACAGACTGCAGTTCCATCCGGGGGTCCATCCGTGGGGATCCACCCGGGGGGGCCTCCCAGGCCGTGAGTCCATCCATGCGTCCATCCGGGAGTCCATCCGGGAGTCCATCCGGGGGTCCATCCGGGGGTCCATCTGGGGGTCCATGCAGGGGTGGGCCATCGGAGGACCATCCACGGCCACGCACGGCCGCCCAGGGGATCCCGCATTCAGGCGGAGGACACTGGGCATCGGTAGTGGTTGCGGTCAGTGTCGCCCAGGGTCATCGTCAGGGACAGGCTGGGCTTCTGTTCCACCTTATCCCCCTCCAGGCAGCACTGCGGGGGCCGGACTTTGAAGAAGTCAGAGATGTAGCGGATCTGGGGAATGAGGAGGTGACAGCTAAGCAGGCGGCGCCTGGAGAGGGCGGGGAGTGGGGTCCGGGGTAGGGAATAGGAGGTGAGGGGCAGTGGGGCCCGACAGGGGAGGGTTGAGGGGAGGAGAATAAAGCAGGTCTCTGGCGGGGGAGGACAAAGCGGGGTCCCTGGTGGGAGAGGATAAAGTGGAGTTTCTGATGGGGAAGGACAAAGTGGGTCCCTGGTGGGGGAGGAGGACAAACAGGGTCCGCCGGGTTGAGGGGCTCACGGTGAGGCTGGCCAACAGCGCCCCCTGCAGGTGCCCAGTGAGGACGTCGCTCCAGTGGTGTTTGTGGTCGGACACGCGGGTGTAGCCCACGTAGAGGGCAAAGGCGACCAAGAAGAACTGCACCGTGGGGCGCAGCAGCCGCACCCACCGCCAGCTGAGCCGCGCCTGCACAGAGAGCTGGGGGAAGTGGGGCGGAGTCGGCCTGGGGGACCACCGGGCATCCCTGCCACCTCCAGGCAGCGCCTCCCACTGGGCGGGTTACTGAATCCCGGGGAAGGGTGGGGCCTTGGGGAACGAGACTCACCATCAGGAAGACCATGCAGTACATGGTGAAGGAGGAGTGTCCGGAGTAGAAGGACAATCTAGGGGAGAAGGGGCAGTGAGGACAGCAAGGGTCAGGGAAGGCCACCCAGTGAGGATGAGGATTACCCAGTGAGAGCCACTGAGGCCACCCAGAGCCCAGGCAGCCCGCTCGGCACCCCGTTTCAAAACCCTTCCTGACCCATCTCTCCCAAAATTTGGCACATGGATCAAGAAAGGTCTTTAAGTGGCAGCCCAGTCAGCACCAGACATGATCACATCCCAGTTGGAGTAATATTTCTTGATGCAAATTTCACGTCTCCTTGTAATATAACTTCAAATTCTGACAACAGACATCAGAGAAAATGGCAGGGTAAGGAACTCCAGAAGTCCATCCCCCCATAAAAGCAATGAAAAAACAGAGCCAACAGTTTTGAACTCCAAAAACTACCTAAATGGTTGCAGCAAGCAGGGGAAAGCATAGGCAAGAAAAATCCACTTCAGGTGCCACTTTAACTTATCCTGGCCTCACACCCCAGCAGCAGAACAGGCTCAGAACTGTGGGTGCTTCTTCCACCTGCCTGGGGGATGGTGCAAAAGGGAGTGAAGAGGCCAGGGAGGCATCTGTGGTAAACATTTACAACAAATGCATCAATCCCTGCTGCCCGGGGCAAGGAAAACATTTGGAGCAAACAAATCTTGGGAAGAAAGGCTGGGGAATGAGAGGCTTTGGGGAACAAGGGCTTTGAAAAAAAGCTCCCCATTCCTGGTAATCTAGTTGGCCAGGACTGAGTCAGGAGGACCCCTGAGAGGTCCCTAAGGGATCACCTTGGCCAACATTTGGCTTCTGAGCAAGCAGGAAACAAAGGCTAAGGCAGAGTTTTGCACTGCCCAATGGAGAGTCGAAGGTCCAACTGCCAAGGATGGTAGACTTTTTTGTCTCCAAGCACTCAAGAAAACCTACCTGATTACAAGGTGACCACTAAGTGAACAGATTGGACATCATGGTCACACATGACAATACGCTTTACAAAATGAGTTCATACAAGTCACTACACAAACAACAAATACAGGAAACAGCAAAACAAACCCTGAAGAGGGGGAGAATTTGATCTGCACAGTTGCCACATTATAATATTCAAACTTTCAACCAAAAAAATACAAGACAAACAAAAAAAGGAAAAAGAAAGATGCAACAATGCATGCACAAGGGAAAAAGGCAATCAACAGAAACTAACCCTGGGGAAGCCCAGACATGACATACACTACACCAAGTCTTTAAATTAGCATTTTAAATATGCCCAAAGAGCTAAAAGAAACCAAGAGAATAATGTCTCACCAAATAAAGAATATCAATAAGGAGACACAGATTATAAAAAGGGACCAATTCTGGAATCCAGTTCCAGAAGAAGAACACTATGTATTAATAAAAAGAAAAAATCAACAAGGATATATAACAATCATAAATATTTATGCACTGAGCCAGAGTGCTCCAAAATACATGAGGCAAATACTGAAGGGAGAAGTAAAAACTGCTACAATAATAGTTGGAAACTTCAAATCCCTGCTCTCATCAATGGATACAACATCTAGACAGAGAATCAATAAAGAAACAGGAAATTTGAATAATACAATAAGTGAACTAGACTTAACAGACATTTACAAAACATTACACCCCACAACAGCAGGATACACATTTTTCTCAGTGCTCATGGATCATTCTCAAGGATACACCATAAGCTGAGTCAAAAATAAAGTCCCAATAAATTTTAAAAGACTGATTTCATACAAAACACTTTCTCAGATCATAGTAAATGAAGTTGGAAATCAGTAACAGGCAGTGGGCCAGAATATTCACAAATATACAGAGGCTAAACAACACACTCTTAAACAAGTGGGTCATACATTTCTACACTTGTATGTAAAAAAAGTACAAGAGAACTCAGTAAATATCTTCAGGCAAATGAAAATGAAAACACAGCATATCAAAACTTATGGGATGCATCAAAGGCAGTGCTAAGAGGGAAATGTACTGCCTTAAATGCCTAGATTTAAAAAAAACAGAGTAAATATCATGGAATTAGCTGTTAACTTGGAAGAACTGGATAAAGTATGGCAAACTAACCCCCAAGCAAAGAAAAGAAAAGAAATCGTGAAGATCAGAGCAGAAATACACGAAAACAATCAAGAAAATCAACAAAACCAGAAGTTTGTTCTTTGAGAAAATCAATAAAATCAATGAACTCCTAGCTAGGTTCACCAAAAGAGAGAGAGAGAGAGAAAGCAAATAAATACAATCAGAAATGGAAGAGGAGACAAAACCACTGACCATGCAGAAATAAAGGATGTAATGAGAGGCTAGTATGAGCAACTACATGCTAATAAACTAGACAACACAGATGAAATGGACGACTTCCTAGAAAGGCATGAACAAACAACACTGACTCAAGAAGAAATAGATGACAATCACAAGAGATTGAATTAATCATCAAGAAACTCCCAAAAAAATAAAACTCCAGGGCCAAATGACTTCACATGTGAATTCTACCAAGCATTCAAGTGAGAATTAGTACAAATCCCGTTCAAACTCTTTAAAAAAATGGCAGAGGAGGGAAAGCTATCTAACTCACGCTATGAAACCAATATCACCATAATACCAAAGCCAGACAAAGAAACTACAAGAAAAGAATATTGCAGACCAATCTCTCTAATACATATAGCTACAAAGATCCTCAACAAAATACTTGCAAATCAACAGCTGCAATGAGACATTTTCATTGGAAGAAACGTCAGTGTTTCCATATTGACTTTAGTGGTGAATGCATAGCTATGCGATTATACCAAGAGCCATTGATTGTACACTCAGGATGAATCATATGGTGTGTGAATAAAACTGTTTAAAAAAAAGAGGTTCTGTGAGTATTCTACATGGCTAAAACACATAAGTGAAATCAAAACAAAACAACAAACTGCAAAAAGATATCAAAGACATAGAGCATGTATCCCAAGTATATAAAGAGCTCCTAGAAATCAACAGGATAAAAGACCAACATCTCCAGGGTATTTCTCTCTCTAAGCATCTGTGGGTCCTCACTCAGGTTCTCTGGGGCAAACTCTGAATTTCATTTCTTAGTTTCCCTTCACTCTCCACAGTTTCTGTGGGTTCTTACTTACAATCTCCCAGCATTTCTGTCTGTATCTCCAAACGTCTTTTTCTCCAAAAGTTATACTCTTAAAGACTCCATTAAGTGGATTAAGACCCACCTTGAATGGGAGGGATCTAATCTCCATGGAAAAGGTCTCACCAACAACTGAGTGGGTCACATCTCCATGGAAACAATCTTTTAAAAATGTCCCACCCAAACAGTAGTTCTGCTCCCACAGGATTGGATTAAAAGAACTAGGCTTTTCTGGGGTACAAAACAGTTTCAAACCATCACACTGTCTTCCACCGGGCCTATACCTTTTTACATTCCCACCAGCAGTGAGTAAGTGTTCTATTTCTCCACATCCTGTCCAATATTTGTAACTTCCTGTTGACTTAATAGTGGCCAATCTTATAGTTGTGAGATGATATCTCATTGTTTTCGTTAGCATTTCCCTAACAGCTACAGATGAAAATCTATACATATGCATTTCAGCCATTTGTATTTCCTCTTTAGAAAGATGACTATTCATATCTTTGCCCATCTTACACTTGGGTTGTCTTTTTGTTATTGAGTTGTAGGATTTGTTTATATATACTGGATATCAAAACATTATTACAGGGCGGGCCACAGTGGCTCAGCAGGCAGAGTTCTTGCCTGCCATGCTGGAGCCCTGGGTTCAATTCCCTGTGCCTGTCCATGTAAAAAAATATATATATATCAGAGGCCGAGGCAAGGGCAGCTCCGCAGTAGAATCCTCGTCCCAGAGACATGGGTTCGATTCCTGGGGCCTGATCATACCAAATATTTAAAAAAGCCTTTAGCAGATGTATGGTGTGCCTGTTTGAAAGTGTGGTATACCCCAGAAAAGCCATGTCCTTTAATCCTGCTCAATACTGTGGGGTAGAAACTCTTTTGATTGTATTATCACCACAGAGATGTAGCTTTTCCAGCATGGGTGTCACCCTTTGATGAGATTATCTCCATGAAGCTGTGGCGTGCCCGATTGTGGGTGTGGCCTTTTGGTTAAACGGAGATGTGACTCCACTCATTCAGGGTGAATCTTGATTAGTTCACTGGAGCCCTTTAAAATAGAAAATATTTTGGAGAACAATTACTTTAGAGACACGATGTTTGGAGATGTTTGGAGTGCCCACAAAGAGAGAAGTTGTCTAGACATGTCATGTATCTGCCTATGAGATGCCAAGAAAACCCAAACATAGAGTTGTGTCCGGAGTTGTGAGAATCAAGGCTACTGGAACACAGTTTAACAGTTTCAGGTACTTTCTTCAAGCCACTCCAATACATGATATACTAGAAAGGAATATCTATAAATGCATAAGAATAACTTCTAGGATAACTTCTACAATCTGTCTGAAATCTCTGAGACACTGAAACTTTACTGTCTCATTCCTCTCTTCCCCTTTTTGGTCAAGAAGACTTTCTCAATCCCATGATGCTGGGTCCTAGCACATCCCAGAAGGCCTGTCCCATGTTCCCAGGGAAATTAACATCCCAGGGAGTCATGTCTCACATAGGTGGGGAGGGCAGTGAGTTACCTACTGAGTTGGCTTAGAGAGAGAGGCCACACCTGAGCAACAAAAGAGGCTCTCTGGGAGTGATTCTTATGCATAATAACAAGTAGGCTTAGCTTCTCCTTTGCAAGAATACGTTTCACAGGGGCTGCACCAGTTTGAATCTGTTGTGTATCCTAGAAAAGCCCCCTGGGTATCTAAAAAAGTGAGTGTCTGTTCCACTGCTGTGAGAGAATTTGTATTCTTTGTCCCCCTTGGGAGGGGTCCCTACTGCTGTTTCTTTGCCGTCCTACCTGAGATTCTCCTATTTTGTCAATTCAGCATTAGTAGGGTCCCTCTCCAGTCCATGTATTCTTCCAAATTTCTCAACAGTTCAGAGTTGTTCTTTTTTCAGCTGAATCTCCAGGGAGAGATTTTCAGTAGCTCTTCATGTCACCGTGTTGACAGCATCAACCTGAAGAGCTTCTAAGGAGAACTCTTTATCAGCTTCTTGTGGCAGATGGGGAATGTAGTTCTAAGATGTGGCAGTTAGATTCAGTTCTCAACTTGGCCAGGTGAAGGCACCTAGTTCTGTTGCTGTGGACATGAGCCAACTGTGCGTGAACCTCATCTGTTGCTGATTACATCTGCAGTTGGCTAGGAGGCGTGCCTGCTGCAATGAATGATGTCTGACTTAACTGGCTGGTGCTTAAATGAGAGAGCTCAAAGTGCACAGCCCAAGCAGCTCGGCACACCTCATCTCCGCACTCACACCTCAGCCCAGGCCTTTGTCACCCCGGGGAAAGTTGTTGGTACCCAGGGGCCTGGAGAGAAGGCCATCAGAGATTGCCCTGTGCCTTCCCACTTAAGAAAGAACCTCAGTGGAAAGTTAGCTGCCTTTCTTCTGCAGAACTAATGAAATAAATCCCCTTTTATTGAAAGCCAATCTGTTTCTGGTGTGTTGCATTCTGGCAGCCAGCAAACTAGAACATAAGACATTTGAAAGGATTGCAGAAGGTTGTGCACAAGGGGTGTCAGATTAAAAACTATGCCATTGGATCTGTGTGAAATCACAGGCTGCCTTGTCCTTTCACAATGGTCACCATTGGCTCACACAGAAACATTTCAGGTTTACTGAGGCCTCCTGCAGGTTTCCTTTCCTGCCTCTCCATGTGTGACCTCTGCAGACTCTCTTCCCTGGGGTTCTGTAAGGGCAGGCTTCTTCTTGAGCAGCAACTTCTCAGTTGTAACAGCCCCATCTCAGGATGTTTCTTCTGCTCGTGTTTTTTCTTATCAACTCTACTCCTTGATGTCTAATGTTGAGTTCCCTTCAGTGGCAGGTGAAAGGTGTTTCAGTTTGTGGCTGAATATCCTGAGCACTCAGCTTGGGGCCAGATGACCTGCATCTCAGTGGGTGCGCATGTCCTCACGTCCTCACCTACCACTCCCCACCAGTGCCGTGTGGGTGTGGGAGGAGGGGTCCCAACACACCCAGGCTGGCAGCAGGAACCCACCCTCTGCCACTGCACTGAAGACTAGCCGATACTGCCATCTGCTGGTCATTCCGGTAAATTGCCTTTACTGCTTCAGTCCCAAGTCCTGTCATATTTCTGACAGCTACTGGTGTATTTTTGTGAATTTGCTCTTTCTTTCTCTTTGTCTCTGTGTCTCTCTGTGCATCTCTATCTCCTCTCTATTACTGTTTTTCTCTTTCTAACTCTGATGGACCCATTGAGAGCAAGTTTCAGATATCAACATGCTTTAGTCCTAAAAATGTCATAATGAATTTCCAGAGTAAAAGGGCATTTCCCTATGAACCCAAAACTTGAACATAACAGCAATACTATTGTTTAATATATGGTTTGTAATCAAATTTCCGTTGATCTTTAAAAGAAACAGAATATAATCAAGATTCTTACTTCCATTTTTGCGTCCTTCAATCTAGAAAAGCCCCTTATCAACTTTTCCTTTAAATCTTTCATAATACTTATTTTTTTAAATATTCATATCTATTGTTTTACAGAATGGTCCTCAGTTTGGATTTTTCTGATTTTCTCATGATTAAATTGCAGGTATGTATTTTTGGCAAGAAGATCACAGAGTAGATGCTGTATTCTTTTTGGAGCATCCTATCAGGATGTCAGCTTCTCACTTAATTGGCGATAACGGGTCTGACCACTTGGCCAAGGTGGTTTCTTCACTTTAAAGGTCACTTTCCATCCGGGAACTAATAATTCATCTCTGGGGCAATGCTGTGAGACTTTGTGACTATCCTGTTCTCAATAACATTCCACCAGATGGCTCTAGGTCTCACCGATGATTCTACTAGAATCTGTTATGATCTCTGTGATTTCCAAATAGTTTTCCTAATGTCTAATTCCTAATTATTAGTTGGGATCCTTCTGAAATAGAGTTTTAGCCCTTCCTCCACCTCCACTATCTCTTCCGATAATTTTATTTTGAAAGTTTGCAACTATAGACTCACATGAAGTTTGAAAAATATGAAATATTTTTTTCATAGTTTTTTTCATAACTATGGTACTTACCAAAACTAGGAAATTTATACAGGCACAATAGAGTTAACTAGATTAAAAGCAATCTCGGACTTTACTGCTTTTTACCTGCACTTCTTGGGAATTGAAAGGAATGAATGGCAGATACTGCAACAACTTTGATGGATCTTAAGGGAATTATGCTGAATGATAAAGCCAATCTCAAAAGTAGCATTTTGTATTATTCTATTATACACCCTTCCTGGAATGGCATTAACTCTAAACATGGAAAAGAGATCAGGGGTCATGAGGGCTCAGCAGGGGAGGGAGGGTGTGACTATAAAGGAATAATACAAAGAAGTATCTTTGTGGGGAACAAAACAGTACACAATCTTGAAATTGATGGTTTATGAATCTATCCATATGAAAATATGTTATAAAATTTTACAAAAAGAAGTGCATCAATATTACTGATTGTAGCACAATAATACAAGTACACTGAATGAAGCTGAATGTGAGATTGCTAGAGAAGAAGGGCGGGGGGCACATACGAAACCAGAATAAAAGACAGACAATACTGACTGACCGAGAGTGTACAATGAAGGTAATTTAATATACATATTAAAAACTGTTTTTGCAAGAGGGAAAACAAATGAATGTCAGTATTGCAGGGTGTTACAAGAAAACCGTATATAGGAAAAAGTACAATCAATGTAAGCTGGGGTCTGGTATCATCAGTAACATTGTAATATGCTTCCACTGAATGGAAGCATATAACAAAGGCATTATGCCAAAACTAAATGTCAACAGGCGGGGGGATGGGGGAAGGGGGATGGATTCTGTGTGGAAGAAAAGGAAATGTCTTCAGATAGAGTATGGTGGTGATGGCATGTCTATACAATTAGGTTGGATTGTTTGATGTGTGAATGAAACTGTTTAAAAATGAACAAGAGAAACAAGTGCTAGAGAGAATGCAGAGAGAGAGAGATGTACCTATTGACATCGGTAGGGAAACTGAGAGGTGCAGCCCCTTGGAGGGCAGGGTGGTGGTTCCACAGGAGGCTGGGGTGGGGTTGCCGTAAGATCCTGGAACCCGGTTGCTCAGTGTATACCTGGAGGAACTGAGTGTGGGGACATGAATGGACATTTGCATGCTGGTGTTGCTGGTGGCAATGTTCAAGACCCACAAGGAGTGGAGGTGGCCTAAGGGAACAACAACTGAGGAATGGAAGAGAGAACTATGGTCATACACATACAAGGGACTACTGAGTGCCCACGAGAAGGAATGAGGTTGTGAGGCATGAACCCAGATGAATGAACCTTAAAAGCTGTATGTTGAATGAAATGTCAGAAACAAAAAGACAAATATTGTCATGTCTCAATCCTATGGACAAACTATAATGTAAAAATTCAGTAAACTAAAGTTGAGAGCATGGGTTATCAGGTTGGGCTTACTGTAAAGGGTTCTAGATTGTAAACTCTGACAGCAGTCACATCTATTCAGGAAGTGTAACTGCTAGTTCTAAATTCTGAGACACTGAGCTGTTTGTATATAACATGGCCTTTCCCAGAAACTTGGGTTTATGTGACGCCTGAGACCCAGAGTTAGAGCTCTGAAGCTATGAAAGTCAGCACTACCCCACACAGGAACTGTTTAAGAAGTTGAAAAAGTGATCAGACATTGAGCAGAGATATGAATGAAGCTGACCTGGATAGGACTAGGTCTATCAGAAGACTGGGGAAAGGACGGTATCCTTCATGTTTTAAAACATCAACATCTGTTTGAGACTAAAAGGAGAGATGATTATTTGGTGCAAAATTAATACTTTGGGTAGTGCATTTCCTAATTTAACTTGTATGATTAGTTTAGTTAACACCATAAGCACATGGAATCTTGAATAGGGCATAAGACATTGTTGGTTTGTCCAAGTTAGTGTGATGCCCTGATGAATCCCAGAGAGATTTGGATAGTAAATAAAGAAGTATGTGCAAAGTCCCCTTGGGGGATGGGAGAACAGGCAATATTCAGCTTCCCCATTTGGAAAATTTCTGATAGTCTAGCAAGCAGCAGGGACAACCAAATCAATAGACCAAGCCCTTGATCTTGCCAGTGGCCCCTATGAAGCTCATTCCTGAAAGGATTGGCTAAGTCTACTTAAAATTAGGCCTAAGAGTCACCCCCAGAGAACCTGTCTTATTGCCCAGATGTGGCCTCTCTCTGAGCAAGAAAAGATGTGGGTTTTCTCTAAATGTAGAATTTATCAGGTTGTTGTACACAAACAGTAAATAATCTCTATCCTTTCTGTAGCCTAACATTTTGAAAGATTTCAATGGCATACAGCTGTTAAAGGTGAAAGCCCCCATGTCAGTTTAAATAGCATTTAACTCCTGTCTATGGCATTGATTAGCTGTGGGACTTTGGGAAACTGTGACTATGTTAACTAACCATTAGGTCCTCAACTAAAAAGCGCATATAATAAATACAACTTCCTCACAAAGTCAGTTGTAAAAATTAAAGTAATGTTATTAAAGTTTTTAACATCTACCTATCATTATCATGATGGAGAGCATTTACCAAAAACCTTTGAAAATCTTGAAGGATCACTGCTTTTTACCTCTATCCTGAGCACCTCCCAAATAATGCTTTTAGTACATCAGTTTTTAATACATCTACCTTCTTTTAACACATTGGTTTTGAATTCATAATTTCATATTTTCTATTTAAAGCTACCCATATTTTATCCTTCAAACCACAGGGAGGTGGGAGGTGTCTGATTTCTAAATAAAACTTCCCAGGTCCAAGTCTGACCCTTGCATTTGCTGTTTGACTTGTGTCAAATTTCTTAACCTTGATGGAATGTCATCCACTGTAAAATGAAATTAATACTTTATAGTGTTAAATGAGAATGTCCATGCAAAAGACTGAGTACAGAGCTTGGCAAATAGCAAGTAGTCAATACCTGATAGCTAAAAAGGGATAACAATTATTTAGTTGATCCCTGCAGTCCTTCTGTTTTGGTCTGTCTCTTACAGAAAACATTCCTACAGATTCTTACATATAACCATTAATAAGTATTTAGTATAGAGGAGTATATGGGAAGTATACATATTGCAACCTATGGACAATGGTTAATAGTAATGTCTTAATATTCTTTCATCAAAGTAACAAATGTAACACCAATAGTAGGGGTCAATAATAGGGTGGAATAAGGTGTATGGGCTGTTTTGGATTTTTTTCTTTTATGTAGTAATGAAATGTTCCAAAATTGGTCATGATGATGAATGCATAGCTATGTGATGATACTGTGAACTACCGATTGTATACGTCTGATGGATTGTGTGATGTATGACTATATCTCAATAAAATTGCATTGAAATTGTGACTTTCTTTTAAAAAAATTTAGTATACAGAAAGTATTGATTTTTATAAAGCTAATATTTACATGCACTTAAATTAGGAGCCAACTTGAAATTTATATATTTAGAAACTGATCACATTCAGAATATGGAAATGTGAGTTCAAAATAAAGTGATTATTAGAGATTTAATTATTTGTAGCAGAACAAGCTTAATTTTAGAAAGTATGATTTGGAAGTAAGATCTAGGTAAATAACACAAAATAACAATGAAATAAAATATTTGGGAAGAAAACAGAGGAGATAAGTGAGCAAAATTCTCAATTAACAGAGAATTGAGTTGTGACCGATAAGATGATCTCTCCAAAGATAAGCCCCTGGCAGTCATTGCATTTGGGAGGACCAAGTCCTGGCTTGCAATGCTTGAAGAGATTTTAAGCTTTTTTTTCCCTGTCTGTTGTCAGTCGTTCAGTTGTTGAATAAGATGCATCTTATCTCTTCCCATCCTAGATATCTTCTCACTGGCCTTTATCAGAATTCATTCAGAAAAAAGACCATTCTGGTTTTCTGGCATTCTTTACAGAGCTGACAAAAGAAAAATTGCGAGTGTTTCTGGAAGAGAGTGTGTATGTGAATGTGTGTAAGAGTCTGGTCTAGAGAAGGAAGGAGAGGATCCACCAGCCTTAAAATACCCATATGAAATCGGACAAAACCCTGTATACAGCCCCCAGGGAAATACATCTTCAGAAAAGCTATCAGGTCTAGCATGCAATTGAGTTTCTGCAAAAATGGAAGGTGTTCCTAGAGTATTAGAATGGGGTCGTGGAGCTGGGTCAGCTCAAGGTGGAAGAAAAGCAAGTTTAAACCAAGGAACTAATGTGTGACTGCCATACAACACATAACTCTCAGGGGAAGGCTGTTTCTGACAGGTGCATTTTTTCCCTCTTGCAATAACATTTTGTGTGTTGTTTTCTAATTGTACACATCCTTCAGGCTCATTTTATACCATTAGAAGTTGTTTTTTTAAATGCACCCATTAGTTTCACAACCCAGTCACCCAGAGATAGTCGCCATTAATATTTTGATGCTCTTCTTTTAGTTTCAAATATATCTCCAATTCGAGTTTAAAAATTAATAGCAATGTCTCCTTCATAAATTAAAATGCCAGATGTATACAAGTGCTGTAGCATTATATGTAGCAGCTTTCTGCCTCAAAATAAATGTCATTTCTAAACATAAATAAAAGTATTGAAACACAATACTTAAGAAACTTTTTTTCTTTGTATGCTGTATGGCAGGGGTCACATTTCATTCTTTTTCCATGTCAGCATCCCCTTGTTGCAGCACCATTCATTGAATTTTTTTTTCATCTGTTTTCTGCTTGTTTGCTTGTTTGTTTGGGAAGTACATGGGTGGGGAATCAAACCCTGGTCTCCCACATGGCAGGCGAGAATTCTACCACTGAACAACCCTCTCACCCCTCTTAAGAAACTTTTTAATAACAATTTTAGGCTTACAGAAAATTTGTAAAGAAATTATAAAGAGTTCTCATAAACCCAACACCTAGTTTCCCCTATTATTACGTAGTATATTATGATATATTTCTTATAATCAATGAACCAATATCATTAAGGTGTTGTTAACTAATGCCTGCATTTTATTCAGTTTTCTTAGTTTTTAGCCAACAGCCTTTTTCTGTTCGCGAATCCCATCCAGGACACCACATTACATTACTTACCACACAGCCTTAGGCTCCTCTTGGCTGGGACGTTTCTCAGGTTAGCATTGTTTGAGATGACATTGAGAGTTCTCTAGAGTACTGGTCAGGTATTTTGTAGATGATCCATCAACTGGAATTTTTTTGGTGTTTTTCTCATTATTAGATTGGAATCATGGACTACCGGGAGAAAGGCCACAGAGACAAAATGCCATTTTCACCCCATAAAATCAAAAGTTTGTTCCTGGTGCCTGCACTTGCAAAAAAAACCACAAAGGATTGCACCATCGATGTGATGTGTCACTGCTGATGTTGGCTTTAACACCTGGCGAGGGTTGTATTTGTCATGTTTCTCAACTGTAAAGTTATTCTTTCCCCACCTTATTCCTGATTGCACTTATAGAAAGAAACTCACTATTCACTATTGCACTTTTTGGAAGAAAGACAACTTAAGAAATCGGGAATTGTGCTCCAATTTAAGGAGAGCTTTTACACAAATTATTTGGAATTCTCCTGCAAAGGAGTTGTGTCTCTTCTCACATATTTATTTTATTTATATCAGTATGGACTCATGGATATTTATTTTATACTTTGCATTGTAATCTGCACTAGATTAAATCACATCACCCAGAAAGAAATGTTCAATTCGTATCGCCTGGCCCTGGAGTGTGAAATCATGTATAAATGGGATCTTGACCCCAGCCATGGACATATGCAGTTATCTATGATTAAGGTCTTCGAAGATCCTATTAAGATAAGGTCAGATTGAATCAGGCTGGTCCTTAATCTGGTATGACTGAAATCCTTATAAGCAAAGGAAATCTATACCTGAAAATAGAAGCCATAGAAGGAGGTAGAAATAGAGATGGCCATGTGACGAGCAAATTTTAATAACTGGCAAACTACCAACAGAGGTCTACAGATTGTGAGGACTCTTCTGCTAATACCTTGATTTTGGATTTCTAAACTCCAAACTGTGATTCTACAAGGTCCTCTTGTTAAAACCAACCACTTGGTGGTATTTTGTTATAGCAGCCATGACAAACTTAGACATAAGCAATACCACTTAATTTAATTGTTGCTTAAATTGTTATAGCTTTGACATTGAGAACTCTTTTAGATTACTACTTGTTCTATGATACACCTCCCTCATTGTCTTGCTAGAGAAGAATGTGTCCTCCCTGATACTCGATTGCACTTAACAACTAAAATTCATTTGTTATTCAGTAATTTAAATTTCGAATGAACAATTTTCTTGATTACAATGATTCAAGCATTACTGAATAAATTTAACCATAAGCTACACTAGGGAATACATGTCTTCCTTAATATGCAGTGAATGCAGAAAAGTACTTATAAAAAAGTACAGACATTTCACTTTTCTGAAGAAAAGCCTCAAATAAGGACAACATGGGGAAGGTGTAGGTACAGGATGAAATCCAGGTGGAGATGGGGGTCCAAGGGGAGGTCCAGGTGGAGGTGGAGGTCGTGTTCCACATGGAGGTTGTGGTTCAGGTGGAGGTAGAGTTGAAAGTCGTGGTCCAGGTGGAGGTCGTGTTCCACATGGAGGTTGTGGTTCAGGTGAAGGTGGAGCTGGAAGTCGTTCTTCAAATGGAGGTGGAGGTCGTGTTCCACATGCAGGTTGTGGTCCAGGTGGAGGTAGAGCTGAAAGTTGTGGTCCAGGTGGAAGTGGAGGTTGTGTTTCACATACAGGTTGTGATACAGGTGGAGGTAGAGCTGAAAGTTGTGGTCCAGGTGGAGGTGGAGGTCATGTTCCACATGGAGGTCATGGTCCAGGTGGAGGTAGAGCTGGAAGTTGTGGTCCAGGTGGATGGGGAGGTCGTGATCCACATGGAGGTTGTGGTGCAGTTGGAGGTGGAGCTAGAACTCGTGGTCCAGGTGGAGGTGCAGGTTGTATTCCAAATGGAGGTTGTGGTGCAGGTGGAGACGTAGTTGGAAGTCGTGGTCCACATGGCGGTTGTGGTGCAGGTGGAGGTGAAGCTAGAAGTCGTGGTCCAGGTGGAGTTGCTGGTCGTGTTCCACACGGAAGTTGTGGTGCAGGTGGAGGTGGAGCTGGAAGTCGTGGTCCAGGTGGAGGTGGAGGTCGGGCTCCACATGAAGGTTGTGGTGCAGGTGCAGTGAAGCTAGAAGTCGTGGTCGAGGTGGAGGTGGAGGTGGAGGTTGTGTTCCAAATGGAGGTTGTGGTGCTGGTGGAGGTGGAGTTGTAAGTCATGCTCCAGGTGGAGGTGGAGGTCGTGTTCCACGTAGAGGTTGTGGTGCAGTTGGTGGTGGAGCTGGAAGTCATGGTCCCGGTAGAGGTGGAGGTCGTGCTCCAAATGGAGGTTTTAGTACAGGTGGAGGTGGAGTTGGAAGTCGTGCTCCAGGTGGAGGTGGAGGTTGTGTTCCACATGGAGGTTGTGGTGCAGTTGGAGGTAGAGCTGAAAGTCATGGTCCAGGTGGAGGTGGAGGTCGTGTTCCAAATGGAAGTTGTATTGCAGGTGGAGGTGGAGCTGTAAGTCGTGGTTCAGGTGGAGGTGGAGGTCGTGTTTCACATGGGGGTTCTGGTGCAGTTGGTGGTGGAGCTGGAAATCTTGGTCCAGGTGGAGGTGGAGGTGGTGTTCCAAATGGAGGTTTTAGTGCAGGTGGAGGTGGAGCTGGAAGTCGTGCTCCAGGTGGAGGTGGAGGTTGTGTTCCACATGGAGGTGGTGGGCCAGGTAGAGGTTGAGCTGGAAGTCGTGGTCCAGGTGGAAGTGGAGGTCGTGTTCCAAATGGAGGTTTTAGTGCAGGTGGAGGTGGAGCTGGAAGTCATGCTCCAGGTGGAGGTGGAGGTTGTGTTCCACATGGAGGTGGTGGGCCAGGTAGAGGTTGAGCTGGAAGTCGTGGTCCAGGTGGAAGTGGAGGTCGTGTTCCAAATGGAGGTTGTAGTGCAGGTGGAGGTGGAGCTGTAAGTCGTGGTCCAGGTGGAGGTGGAGGTCATGTTCCACTAGGAGGTTCTGGTGCAGTTGGTGGAGGAGCTGGGAGTCGTGGTCCAGCTGGAGGTAGAGGTCGTGTTCCAAATGGAGGTTGTAGTGCAGGTGGAGGTGGAGCTGGAAGTCGTGCTCCAGGTGGAGGTGGAGGTTGTGTTTCACATGGAGGTTGTGGTGCAGTTGGAGGTAGAGCTGAAATTCATGGTCCAGGTGGAGGTGGAGGTCGTGTTCCAAATGCAAGTTGTATTGCAGGTGGAGGTGGAGCTGTAAGTCGTGGTCCAAGTGAAGGTGGAGGTCGGGTTCCACATAGAGGTTCTGGTGCAGTTGGTGGTGGAGCTGGAAATCTTGGTCCAGGTGGAGGTGGAGGTGGTGTTCCAAATGGAGGTTTTAGTGCAGGTGGAGGTGGAGCTGGAAGTCGTGCTCCAGGTGGAGGTGGAGGTTGTGTTCCACATGGAGGTGGTGGGCCAGGTAGAGGTTGAGCTGGAAGTCGTGGTCCAGGTGGAAGTGGAGGTCGTGTTCCAAATGGAGGTTGTAGTGCAGGTGGAGGTGGAGCTGTAAGTCGTGGTCCAGGTGGAGGCAGAAGTCATGTTCCACTAGGAAGTTCTGGTGCAGTTGGTGGAGGAGCTGGGAGTCGTGGTCCAGCTGGAGGTGGAGGTCGTGTTCCAAATGGAGGTTGTAGTGCAGGTGGAGTTGGAGCTGGAAGTCGTGCTCCAGGTGGAGGTGGAGGTTGTGTTTCACATGGAGGTTCTGGTGCAGATGGTGGTGGAGCTGGAAATCTTGGTCCAGGTGGAGGTGGAGGTGGTGTTCCAAATGGAGGTTGTAGTGCAGGTGGAGGTGGAGCTGGAAGTCTTGCTCCAGGTGGAGGTGGAGGTCGTGTTCCACACGGAGGTTGTGGTGCAGGTGGAGGTGGAGCTGTAAGTCGTGGTCCAGGTGGAGGTGGAGGTCGTGTTACAAATGGAGGTTGTAGTGCAGGTGGAGCTGGAGCTGGAAGTCATGCTCCAGGTGGAGGTGGAGGTCGTGTTCCACATGGAGGTTGTGGTGCAGTTGGTGCTAGAGCTGAAAGTCTTGGTCCAGGTGGAGGTGGAGGTCGTGTTACAAATGGAGGTTGTGGTGCAGTTGGTGCTAGAGCTGAAAGTCTTGGTCCAGGTGGAGGTGGAGGTCGTGTTCCACATGGAGGTTGTGGTGCAGTTGGAGGCAGATCTGAAAGTCATGATCCTATGGAGGTGGTGGTCCAGGTGGAGGTGGAGCTGAAAGTTGTGGTGCAGGTGGAGGTGGACCTGGAAGTCGTGGTTCAGGTGGAAGTGGAGGTCGTATTCCAAATGGAGGTTCCGGTCCAGGTGGAGGTATAGCTGAAAGTCCTGGTCCAGGTGGAGGTGGAGGTGGTGTTCCACCTGGAGATTGTGGACCAGGTGGAGGTGGAGTTGGAAGTTGTGGTCCAGGTGGAGGTGGAGGTCGTATTCCACACGGAGGTTGTGATGCAGTTGGAGGTGGAGCTGGAAGTCGTTTTCCAGGTGGAGGTGGAGGTCGTGTTCCACATGGAGGTGGTGGGCCAGGTGGAGGTGGAGCTAGAAGTCGTGGTCCAGGTGGAGGTGGAGGTTGTGTACCACATGGAGGTTCTGGTGCAGTTGGTGGAGGAGCTGGGAGTCGTGGTCCAGGTGGAAGTGGGGTTGTATTCCATAGGAGGTTCCGGTCCAGGTGGAGGTACAGCTGAAAGTCGTGGTCCAGATGGAGGTGGAGGTGGTGTTCCACCTGGAGGTTGTGGACCAGGTGGAGGTGGAGTTGGAAGTCCTGGTCGAGGTGGAGGTGGAGGTCGTGTTCCACATGGAGATTGTGGTGCAGTTGGAGGTGGAGCTGTTAGTCGTTCTCCAGGTGGAGGTGGACGTCGTGCTCCACATGGTGGTTGTGGTCCAGGTGGAGGTGGAGGTGGTGTTCCACCTGGAGGTTGTGGTCCAGGTGGAGGTGGAGTTGGAAGTCATGGTCCAGGTGGAGGTGGAGGTCGTATTCCACATGGAGGTTGTGGTGCAGTTGGAGGTGGAGCTGGAATTTTTGGTCCAGGTGGAAGTGGAGGACGGGTTCCAAATGGAGGTTCCGGCACAGGTGGAGGTATAGCTGAAAGTCGTGGTCCAGGTGGGGGTGGAGGTCATGTTCCACATGCAGGTCGTGGTCCAGGTGGAGGTGTAGCTGGAAGCCGTGGTCCAGGTGGAGGTGGAGATCGTGTTCCACATGGAGATTCTGGTGCAGTTGGTGGTGGAGCGAGAAGTCGTGGTCCAGATGGACGTGGAGCTTGTGTTCCACATGGAGGTTGTGGTTCAGGTGGAGGTGGAGCTGGAAGTTGTTCTTCAGGTGGAGGTGGAGGTCGTGTTCCACATAGAGGTTGTGGTGCAGTTGGATGTAGAACTGAAAGTCGTGGTCCAGGTGGAGGTGGAGGTCGTGTTCCACCTGGAGGTTTTGGTCCAGGTGGAGGTGGAGCTGGAAGTCGTGGTACAGGTGGAGGTGGAGGTCGTGTTCCACATGGAGGTTGTGGTGCAGGTGGAGGTGGAGCTGGAGGGTTGTGGTCCAGGTGGAGGTGGAGGTCATGTTCCAGATGGAAGTTGTAGTGCAGGTGGAGGTGGAGCTGGAAGTCGTTCTCCAGGTGGAGGTGGAGGTTGTGTTCCAGGTGGAGGTGGCAGTCGAAATGCAGGTAGAGGCAGAGGTCCAGCTGGAAGTGAAGGTGGAAGCCAAGGCCCAAAACACTCCCAAGGTGGAGGAGACAGCCCATATCTCTCCATTGGTGACACAAGTTCTCTCACAGGGTGGTCCATGAAGGGTGGTCCTGGGAAAAGAGGGGGCCCTCTTGCAGTCGTTTTGACCTGAAGACAGAAGGAGTTGAGTTCACATATTACAGACCAAAACTGAAACCCAAGGAAGC
Source organism: Tamandua tetradactyla (assembly GCF_023851605.1). NCBI lineage: Eukaryota > Metazoa > Chordata > Mammalia > Pilosa > Myrmecophagidae > Tamandua > Tamandua tetradactyla. The sequence goes on along the minus strand of NC_135337.1, from coordinate 71,194,147 downwards.
AACTGTCAAAGCCTGGCACCTTTCCCCTCTGAGCAACCTCAGGGCCTGGAAATTCCAACTTCCCACTCAGTCACGGAAGAGTTCATTGATGGCACAGAGTGAACAGCTGTCACCACACAGGTCATGGCCATGTCTGCAAACATGTGTGGTGGGGGATCTTCTGGGAACTAACAGAGGCAATTCCAAAGAATAAAGACAGAGTATTCCCACCTGAAGCATCCATTCCAAGGACCCACCTGACCCTCCTCCCTTCACCTCCACCATAGAAGCTCACTATTTGCTATCAAAAACACACCGAATTAAAGGAAATGAAATAGCTCCTTTTCAGAGAGCCTTCCTCCAGCCTTTCCTGGCACATCTCTGTTTCTCAAGACTCTGCATGTTAAGTGGAACAGTCCCCTTCTCGGTGGAAGGGGACAGAACCACAGAGAGGAACTAGAGCACTAGCCCAGAGGTACACAAATTTAAGAGGCAGAGCTGATTCAACAACAGCTCTGCTTGCAAGATCTGCTTGTCTCCCTCTGCTTCCTTCCCTGACAGAAGGGTTTTCTACTCTCCAGAAATTCTGCCCATAGGCTCATGATCTCTGGGGAGATGGTATCCCCAGAGTCCTGCAAGAGAATGTGGAAAGTGTTTTCTGATAGAAACAATTAGGCTGAGCCTTACTGTTTATCTTAAGTCCTAGGTGATAATGCAGTTTAGTACACTGTGAGATGCACATTGCTTTTATTCTATGAAAATTGAGTCAGGAGTTCTAAATAACAGAATTCAATAAATGTTCTACTTCAAGGAGGAAAGGTGCATGAGCTATGATCAGGGGAATCACCAGCTTTATTGCCTGCACAAGCCCCAAGAGATCATGCTGATGGTGAACATAATTCAACGTAAGACCTTTGCTGGAATTAGCCCAACAGGGAATGACTGTCAATATTCAATATCTCAGTTTAGTGTACCTTTGCTTTTACGAATATGTAAGTTCTCATCATTCAAAATACTTTTACCTAGTAGAAAAATCTTTTGGGATTCTCCAACAGCACATTTCCAAACAGAGGTGGGACAAACTGACTTATGAAATTTACAATGAATCTACTTTGACTAGCATTCACAATTGAATGAAGCATACAAGAAAAAGTTGGAGGGATGATTTTTCATCTTGTAAAGTTATATGGATCACACCCAGCCCAAAACTGAGTTTTTAAAACTCAAAAACAATAGCAACCTCCTATTGATAACCCAGCACGCTCCCACGGTAAAGGAAATCAGTGGAGTCAGTTGTGCCATGAGATTTAAGTGCGGTTCTCCTTGTGTTCATCACAGAAATACAACACTGAAGGTCCTACTCAGCCTCTAAGCAATACAGCTTCTGGAGGCTCCCCACGGGTGATAAGCTGGGCTTGGAGAAGCCATGCTTGCTGCATTTTGAAAATTGAGATGGTCAAGATATCCCAGACCCAGAGGTGAGGACAGGAGTCGGGGGTATCTTGTCATTGAAAATGCCCACAGCATTTACCTTGCCCTCCTCCGTTGCCTTGGTAGGGAGTGGTCTTCCTGAGCTGCCACTCCACAGGGGTGCTGCACCAGGTCATGGGTCAGACAGAAGCAGAAGAACTGTCTCAGCTTTATTCTGACTTGCACATTCTGTTCAGAAGATTCACTGCCCCTACACACCCTTCTTTCACTGCCTTAGACTCTTTACACACTCAGGTCTCCAATAGAGACCCAGGGTTTCCTAGGTGCCTTAGATGACCCCTGATGACCAGGACAGGGACTGTCCCCTGATCCCTGAGAAGGACACCATAAAGCCCTGCCTGCCAACCCAGGTGTTATTACAACATGCAAAGCACTTGAGGACAGGTTAGGTCTCAACCGTATCTTGACCTCAACACTAAAACAAGAGTCTCTCAGTAAGTATGGGAAGGGTGAATGATTTATAGGCAGACTTGAATCAATTACGATAAGCAAACTGATAGAGTCAGAATCGAGAATACGGATTACTATGGGATGGGGTAGGGATAGGATATGGAATTTCAGACTTAAAATGTAGAGTGTTCCATTCGGAATGATAGAAAAGTTTTGGTGATGGATGCTGGTGCTGGTGGCATAATATTGTGAATGTAATTAAAAGCTCTGAAACACATATATGAATGTGATTTAAAGGGGAAAATTTCAATACATAGTATCAGAATACATTTTTTTTAAAATCCCTGGAACTACACTACACAACCAGTGAACCCTAAGACAGACCATGGGCTGTAGTTAATATTGCAGAAAAAAAGGTACTTTCATCATTTTTAACAAGGTTCCATTCCAATCACTAAACCATGGTGTTAATCATAGGGTGGTATATGGGAATCCTGTATTTTATGCATGATTATTCTGTAAACCCACAACTTCTCTAATAAAGAAACATAAAATAAAAATAAGAACTGCTTTGGACATGAAGAATAACCTATGCATGGATCAGCACTGGTCGGTCCTTTCAATTTATATTTAATCTGACTTCTGTATCTGCCCAGGTGTATATAAATGCTTATGGACAGCATGTGCTTATAGGCATTAATATTATAGCAGTAGAAAAGGAACAATCCACAGGGCATTAATGGTATGACTTGAGGTTACATTTATAGCATCATAGGATTCAAATTACAAAGGTATTAAAGGTATGATGAATACTTCATATCACAATAAAAATTAAACTGAAAGAAAAAAAGGACATCCAACAACAAGAAATCCTTGTTGGCAGCCTTAAAGCCATGTTGAAGTAGACACAAAGCATAGCCAAAACACAAAGCATGGAAATTTCTTCTCTAGGCAGGACATAGAGCCCACATTCTAAAATGCAGTTCATGTTATTTTTATTAAAAAAAAAAAGGTAAAATAAATTCTTCAAACTGGGTATTGCATGGTAGGAGATGGGTGCGGTCCCAGTTACCTTCGAGTCATATCTCTTTAGTTAAGAATTGAACCTGGGGGAGGCGTCCAGCAAGCTGTGATTCAACATTAATGGGAGAGCATGACCCTCTAGTCCCAGGAGATGGGTGCAAATACCATTCTGGCTGGGGCAGGAGGAGGGGAACATTGTCTTCTCACCCCATGAGGCACTATGAGGTCTTTACTAAGTCTTTGGGATGGTTTTCTAGCAGCACAATGATAACCCACACTATGTGGATTTGGCTGCAGAAAATAAAACCTGCTCTTGGCACTGTGCTCCCTACCTCTCCACGGAGATTTCTGCATGTCATATCTTCCTGGCATTGGTGTCCAAATCCTGCATTCTTCTTGCAAATTGTTCTTTTCAGTTTCTTCCAATAATCTTGAATATAAGGAAAGATTTAAAAATAATAATAAGATACAGAAACCCAAGTCTTTTCCTGGATACCAAACTGCTTAGCCTTAAAAACTGTTTACCTCTGTCTCAACTCATGAGATTCAGTGTCCTTCACAAACACCTCCCTCTGTAAAGCACGAGCTCTGAGCTAAGGGGGCAAACACACTTATATTTAGTGTGGTGGTCAATTATGCAGAAGAAGAATGAAAGAAAAAAAAATGCTTACCCAGTTGTCATGAGCCTTCTCCTCGTGAACGATGATCTGAAAATGACAACACATCAAATAAAAAACCATGTTTAGGGTTCTGAGACTCACTGGAATCACACGCATTAAGTGCTACAGAATTCTGCTACTGTCAGGCAGGGGGAGGATACCTGATGTCTGAACGAGCTCTCTGACTGCCACATTGTTCGTTCCATTTCTTCCATGCTTCGCCTATGTATTATAATTATTTTCATCAGTTGAAGTACAACACTGAATACAAATATAAGTACTCTAAACATCTTCTCATCGCCCTCACAACCATACCCCAATGGACTTTATCCACATATAAAACCACATTTCACATGATTATAGAACACGAGGATGAAAGGTATTTCTAGCTAACTTATTTAACATTTGCTGCCTGGATTCTGAGTTGATATGCTATACTGTCTTTAACTGCTCTCACTCTGTCCCTGAGTAATTCTGCTATTGTGTATCCTCCATCATTATATTCTTTGCATATTTCCCCAGGCTGTAACTGCTGGTCCTATGAAATGGCAAAATCATCTATACGGATTTCATTTTATTTTTTTTTTGCATTGGCAGGCACCAGGAATCGAACCCAGGTCTCCAGCATAGCAGGCGAGAACTCTGCCTGCTGAGCCACCGTGGCCCACCCATCTGTATGGATTTTGATTCATCCAACACCAAACTGCTTTCCCAAGGAATTATGATAATTTATAACACCGCCAGAAATGTTTGCATGAACTAAGTTCTTGACAGTTGGGCCATCATTGGAGAGCAGGACATGTCTGATAACTTTTTCTTTAATTGGTAAACTTAACAAATTATTTTTGCTTATGAGTATTCTCAAGATACCTGTCTTCTGACCATTTATGAATGCTTCTATGGTAATTGGGTCTGACCAATGCACAAAGGATTAAAAATTAAAACAGAAAAAACACACAAGCAGGGTTTCCAAGAGCCACTGCTGCTCAGCAGCTGAACTCATTTGTATTTCTGAACTGCTTGCATGGCTGCTTTTGCCTTCTCCTTTGCAGCTAACGGTCGCCTCTCATATTCCCGCTTCTTGCATTCTTTTAGTTCCAGCTTCCTGGAACAGGGAAGAAACATATGACACTGCTAGTTCCCTAAGTAAAATCCTGTTTTGTTTCCCTCCCAGCAGTCTGAGCTCTGGATTCAAATGTCCCCTCACACCTCCCACATAAACCAGTGGATTTACAAACACAAGCAGAGGAAAGAATCCAAGCCTTTCTGTTAAGAGATAAAAGTCAGAACTTGGGCCTCCTGGCTCCTTCACCTACATTTCAGAGCTTCCCCTCATAGCTCTCTTCTCCTATTCATTAGGACATAGCATGAACTAATCTAAAAAGGAACTATGAGCCACATTATGTGCCTGCCTGGGGCCAGTTTCTTGGGTGAAAGCTCTCTTTATTCCATTGTAGAAATTCAGGACGGACCAAGTCACCAGAAACCGACACATGAGGCTGACTCGGGCTGATGCCTCTGATTTCTCCACATTTCTCAGTCCAAGGCCAGAGGCCCCATCACAGACCGGCAGACCAAGCGAGACCCTTCCAGGGCATGGCAGCTAAACGCTGCTCAATCCTCGAGTGTCCACAGCTCACATGTGGGACTCCTGCCAGCTACCCCAAGGTTCATGATTGAGACCAAAGAAATACTAGTACTGGCATGAACTACTGAATTGAATGTGATCTGAACTGACGCATCATCAGAGTTTTATGTCCCAGAAACAGATTTATCTGGAAAACCTCTGAGTTCAGTGCATCAATCTACTTTAACAAGACTGTGTTCACTGACACTGAAGGTTTGAGATTTATTTGCTCGTGCTTTTGTATTTTATTCATGGTTCTGGTTCTAAAGATTCACCACTTGACTTGTGATTTTGTATGGATCAGGAGGAACACAAATGACTCCAGGCATCAAGGACAATAACACCCAAGAGAGGAAAAAGGTTTATGCATTCATTTCTAACTACCTGACCAGTACTCCCAGAGATGTTCTCTGCAGGGCCTACACGGTGGTGGATACCATGAAAAGTCACAGGATACAGATGGGTATGGGCACAGACCCCACCCTAAAAGAGCTCTCAGGATGGTACATAAAAAGTACCATTGAGGCCCAGATCTTGGGAAGGGTTAAACAGGAACCTGAGTCATGAGAGAAGTTTCAGGGGGAGTTTCCTACAGGCCATGGGTCAATGGGTCTGAATCGCCTGATCTGCCCCTGAGAACAAAAAGAATCAAGTAATATGACCCATGTGAGCAAAATCATCTCTGAGTTGACATTGCAGTGAAGCATCATGAATGCAAGATGCAGGAGTGGAAAGAAATGAAGGATTAAGGTCACCCTGGCATTCAAAGTATTTTTCCCTAGGTTCACTGATGAATTCCAGAAGAGACTGCTGAGATACAAGCAAGTTTGGTAGAGTTTCTACATGTGCATGTGCTTAGAAGGTGGTACCCTGGCATTTGGGAACTTGAAAAGCTACAAATTAGGAGTCCTGGTGACCAGTAAATACATTGGCTGCTCTAGGGATTGAGCCTTTTTGAAAAATCACAATTATTGACTCAAAAGGCTCCAAGATTTCTAATGTTCCTAATCACCCACCAAAAATAAATTCCAGTCTTTTCTCTTTGAAAATAATATCCCATGCCTCAATTTCAATATTTTTGCCCAAATGGTCAGTAAAAAAGTAAGCAAGCAGATACCCAAATCAACAGGCCATGCCCTCAATCATGAGGCTTACTCTTGTGAAGCTTATGTAGGGAGCAGAGAAACTTAGACTACCTATAGGCATGCCTCAGAGTAACTTCTGGAGGACCTCTGTTGTTGCTCAGATGTGGCCTCAGTCTCTCTAAGCCCGATGCTGCAAATGAAATCATTGCCCTCCCCCTATGGGAAATGACATCCAGGGGTGAAAGTCTCCCTGGAGATGTGAGAGATGAATCCCAGGGATGAATCCAGACCTGGCACCATGAGATCAACAATAACAGCCTGACAAAAAGTGGGAAAAGAAGTGTAATTAATAAAATAATCAATGACAGAGAGAGTTCAAATAGTCAAGAGGCTACTCTGGAGGTTTCTCTTATGCAAGCTTCAGGTAGACCTTGCTACCTATCATAACCTGCCAACCCCCAACCAGGACCATTCCAGCCAATCCCAAAGAGCAATTAGGGAAATATATAAGATTCCACAAGGGTTCCAGGCACTAGAGTAACTTTCCAGAAACCTACAACCTCTGATGGGTGCCTGGTCCAGATAAGTCCTGAAACCTAGCCCAGCCTCTCTCCCTACCCCATATTACTGACAGACCTTTCCAATATCAAAAATTTAGAACTGCCATAGCCCAAACAACCCCAAAGAGATGTACGGAAAGATAAAAGATAACAGTGGAATTACACATAGAAAATAGGACTTAACAAATGGATATGAATGCTGAATCATTAAATTGTTATCTCTTTTAGTCTCCAGTATTTTAGAGCAGCTAGAAACAGAAACCTAAAATTGTGAAATTGTAACCCATATCAAAGTCTTAAATATGTTCTACAACTAATTGTGGTGCTGTGCTTGGAAATTTATAGCTTTTTTGTATATATTATTGTTCACCAAAACAGAAGGGGAAAAAATTGATTGTGATGATAAAAAAGTATTTAAGCCCTCTAGCCTCCTATATTCAGGAGCAGCTAGAAGGAAAAATATGAGAGGATCGTATGGTAGCCCATGACAAACTCTGGGATCTGACCTGTAACTACGTTTTGAAAAGTGCTCTGAAAACTATTGCTTTTTTATTTCTTTGTTTTCTATATATGTTATACTGTTAACAAAAAAAGGTAAAAAAAAAAATGTAACCAAGAATAAAAAGGACAGGACAAGGTATTGTGATGTACTAGAAACCATAGTACAATAAAAATAGACTCAGAGGTTCCCAGACAAAGAAACCACCACATAAGTAACGGGAAGTTTAAGTGTGTCTTTGTGTTCTAGATATTAGAAGTCAAAATTATGAAATTCATTGAAGAACTAATAGTTATAATACTGAAAAATAAAGTAACTGAATTTATAAATGCAATCAATGATTTTCCCAGCAGAGTTGAGCACACTGAAGACAGATTTAGAACACTGGAAGGTGGGTCCCGTGTATGGGGACCAATTTAGAACCCATACATTCAGGGTTTACTTTAGGTATCAGTGAGTCCTCAGTATCTATCTGCCTATTTGTGCATCATTCTTCTCCAGAAGGACTTAACCTCAGTGGGCAGGGGGTTGTTGTGTACTAAGAATGTAACTGGACATTTTTGCACAGGAGAGAACAGCAGACACGGATATTAAAAGGTTTCTGGTGGTCCTGTTGACTCTGAAGGTTGGTTGTAACTCATTCCTAGAAGGGAGGTATAGGAAAAGCACAGAGTTACACTTGGACCCAGCTGCGTGGCTGCATGGAGCATCCTATATATGGTTTTTTTTTTCTTTAGGTGCATGGTCCAGGAAACAAACCCGGGTCTCCTGCATGGAAAGCAAGCATTACACCACTGAACCATGCATGCACCCTAGAGCGTCCTATATAGATTGTATCTTGGAATGATATACTTAGTACGTAGTCTAGAAATTTCACTCTAGCAGCTGTGGAGTGGATGGATTGAGGTTTTGAAGACGCAAGGAGGACATGAAATTGCAGACAAAGTCCCTAGGAGACTGGGCAGGAAAGATGATTGACCCTGAGCTAAGGAAGTGGCTGTGGGAAGGAGAATAGGGCAGCCATGAAACAGCAGACTGAATGGTTGTTGGAGGCACCAAATCTACACCAAGAACGAAAACAATATTTCTTTAGGTGACTGAATGACCACTGTGGAGAGATTGAGCCCTAAAAACAAACACTGCAAAGAGACCTGAGTCTGTCAAGGCCAGACATTAAGTGTGAACTTCAAAAAGTTTTGGAGAAAGAATAAACTGGCTGTTTGCTAAGCAGAGAGAGAGGGATAAAGTGGGTAGTCCAGTTTCAGTGTTTACTAGCATCAGGCAGTAGCTGCCTGAGTCCAGAGAAAATACTAAACTGTTCTCAGTGATGGTCATATACACAGAAAATATAAAGAATAGGAGTAGACAGAAACAGCAATGGCGACAGAAATCCCAATGTCAAATCAGTTGTTTTGTAGAGTGAGAATTCAAAATGCACTATAAAGTTGTATCTATTTTGAAGTTACCTAATTTCAAAATGTGATGTATATTTCAATACCCTAATGAATTACCCACGTATACTCTGCAAAGATGTCTTTGTATTTTGTAACTCCCAACCCCTTACCTTTGGGATATTATACAATATTTCTTCTGAATATTTTCCATCTAGTAAGTCTGAAATACATGGCATGGTCGATGGCTATTTTTTCTTTACACTGTTTTAAAGATTTCATTCTGAACCCTTCACACCAACCACTCAAGAGTTTTAAGGCCAAGTACAGTAAATGAAAGAAAAATCCCAATGGGTAACTTGGTCACAGAGAATGCAAGGGTGAAATAATTTGGAAAATGAAAGAGTATGGATGATCGAAATGACAGTAGCATCTGAGCAGGAGAAACTGGTGGCAACCAACTCCTTCCTCCAAAAGTAAATTACAAGCAAGAATCTCACACACCGTAGGAAGGGGGAAAAAACAGTTTTATACTGATTAAATATGGAGCATAGATGGCATTAACTTCTCTGAAAAATGACAAACTTATCTACATTGGTCCACACAGTCGTTCACACAAGACTATATGAGGCAGCGAACACGAGAATATCTTACTCTGACAGGTACATTTGGAGCTTCTCTATGTTTACTGCCAGCCTTTTGCTTTCCTCTTCTAATGCCCTGATCTCGGAGCGCAATGCATCACGTTCAGCTTGCACTTCTTTAATATATTCTGAAAAGCAGAGAAGATTGGGTACTGCACTGTGGCCACAGGGACCTGAAAACACGGTTGGGAGGCTGAAAGAAAGGGCCCAAGTCCAGAAATCAGGAAACCATTCCTTACCTTCCAATGTGGGAGCATTTACATTAAGCCACACATTCTCCTCAATAAGCACCTACCTTCCAGGGTGCAATGGTTGGGGACCAAGCCTCGCAGGCCGTACTGGAACATTGGCACTGCACGATTTGCCTAAAAATTGCAAAAGAGATTTTGAGAAATTTTGCACCCAATGTACAATCAAAACCTCAAACACCAAAACGTGGAAAGATTTAGCAACAACACTTTTACCAACTCTTGGTCCTTGGTCTTCTGACCTCCCTCCAGTTCCGATGGGACTTGCATTACTTCAAGGAAGTCACTTATGACTTTGATGATTCCATTGAACATTTATTTTATTTTTTTTTTTTAATTTTTTTAATTTTTTTTTTTTTACATGGGGAGGCACCGGGAATCGAACCCGGGTCCTAGGGCTTGGCAGGCAAGCATTCTTACCTGCTGAGCACCATGGCCCCCCCACCGAGCATTTTGTTGTTACCCTACACGAAGCATATTCAGGTTAGTAATGATTATGCAACACTTTTACTTCCATTTTTAAGGTGTGATCCAGGATGAAGAAGATACTTTTACCTTGTATGAATTCAGTTCTTCGAGAGACTGATTTTTACTCTGCGGCGTTCTCCCACATCATCCTTCAGTCTGATGATCTTTAAAAATATATAATAAAGGACTCAGAGTTCAAAATATAAATGACAGTGGTGTTGAAACCAAGCCCCGAGTACATGAGCCCTGACAGAAGTAAAGAACACAATACTCTATACTTATGATGCTGGCTGCAGATTTAGACTGCTTATAGAAAACAAACTGTGATAGAAGACACTGTAATGAAAGAAATCCTACAATAGGAATGGAATAATAAGACCCATGGAAAGAGCTCAAGATTGAAACCTGGAAAAAGCAAAATCTATATATACCTTATCTTTGTATTCAGATAATTTTTCTCTGATTATTTTGTGTTCCTTCATAGCCTCTGAGATTTCTTCTTCGACTTGTAAAACTGTCCCTAAGAAGATTAGAAGAAATGAATAAGAAGGAATTGCCCTGATGTACCAGCAGTAAAGGTGCATGATCTGGTATTATGGGGGCAAAGAGCCTCGAATAGCACCTAGAATTTCAGACTTTCCTGACTGGCATTTACTTCTCACATCAGACCCTGATATGCAATGTATTGGAACCCTGAGTTTCGACAGACATCAATACTTAATTACCCCGACATATGATGCATGTGTGGAGTTCATTACCCCCATTTTGCATCATGCTCATTTCTAATCATTCTCCACTAGAATTAATGGTTCCCACCACTTAAACTTCTTATCATCTGGTACAAACATCTATTACACAGCTACTTTACCCAGCAATACTGGAACCTTTTCTGAGCCTGAATTTCCTTGGCATACACCAATAGTGTCTCATTTGTCCCTAGATCCAGATTGTGCCAGTCACCTATCACCCCAAAACTCAGACTAATGTCATCAATTTCTCCCTAAGCTTTTCTAAACAGAACTTTTGTTCTTCAGACCCCCATAATTTGTCCCTCCTCTCAGTCCCTTTTTCCTGTTGGCAGTAATGCTACCTTCTTCTTCATTCAGACCAGGAATTTTAACATTTTCCAGTTATCAAGAAACCAGACATCTTAACTCATGGCATTTTATTCTAACTGAATTAAAACCCACATCAAGCACCAATATTGAGAAACTCTTTCACAGAAAACATAAGCTAAAATCTTACCTGAATATAATCTATGCCCCACGTAGAAGAAAGTAAACAATATTAAATTTAATGTCAAAATAGTTAATGAATATTCTTATGAGAGACTGATTTTCACTTTAGAAGAATTGCAAATTAGGTTAGAAGAATTACAAATCTGCTAATTCCAGATAAACTGACAAAATTACGTCCAAGTGAAGTTTTAATATTGGGTGGGTTTAGGATGATTAATCCAAATAATGAAAAAAAAGAAAGATTTTTAAAACATAATTTAAATGGTATGTAATACTTCATTACCATTTTCTGACAAAAGCACTAAGGTAAATATCTAATTTACCTTATCCCCAATTTGTTCCTCATTTCTAAACATGAACAAATCTACTCATTTTTAATAATGAGAATGGGAGACATTTTTATAATAAATATACTAAAGCATCAATAACCTCAAAGCACTTATTTGTCCACGTCCAGATGAAAACATGAGTTTCGGAACCAGGATTGTTTTAAAAGCCCGTGGACAAACAAAGTAAAGGCAATATCATGGACTTGGATAACAGAGAAGCTTAGCCTACCTATAGGCATGCCTAAGAGTTACTTCTGGAGGACTCCTTTGTTGCTCACATGCGGCCTCACTCTCTCTAAGCCCAACTCTGTAAGTGAGATCATTGCCCTCCCCCCTACGTGGCACATGACATCCAGGGGTGAAAGTCTCCCTGGTAATGTGGGAGAGGACTCCCAAGGATGAATCTGGCCCTGGCACCTTGGGATGAACAATTCCATCCTGTCCAAAAGGGGGAAAAGAAGCGTAACGAATAAAGTAGCAGTGGCAGAGAGAGTTCAAACAGAGTCGAGAGGCTACTCTGGGGGTTGCTCTTATGCAAGCTTCACTTAGACCTTGTTACCTGTCATAACCTGCCAAGCCCCTACCAAAACCATCCAGCCAATCTAAAGAACACCTGGGGCAATATATAAGATTCCACAAGGGTTCCATACAAGTCCAGAAACCTGCAACTTCCACACGGATCCTGGTCCAGTGAAGTCCTGAAACCTAGAGGGCTCAGCCTCTCCAGAACATCAGATACTTCCATCTCCCTAACCCACTTTAGTGACAGACCCTTCCAATATGAAAAAATCTTCTGGAGAGGGCAAAATGTTCTTCCAAAACCCCAACTATCCCCAAATGACATCACTTAAGTATAGCTTCATCAAATATAACAGGAACCTATTGAAACCTATTGAAACACCAGATTGAAACACAAGTAACAATCTTTATTACCTAGAACATATTCTCCCATTCAAATATTGTAAGAGGCGATTAGCTGCTGAGGCAGCTCAAAAAACTTGTGGTAATAATATAAACTTATTGTAGCATGGAAACATATAGTGTTACTGAACAATGAATGCATCCAGGAAGATCCACCTAGAAAGCCATGGGACTCTTCATCTAAAGGAAGTTCTCAAGGGCAGCAAAGGAGAGAGTAGGGGATGTGCAAAAAGCATGTGGAAGATGAAGATGCTTCTATGCCTGAAGGGAAAAAAATTCACTACAAAGAGTGAACTGTGAATTAAAGGTACTCTAGTGTTGGGCTCAGATTAAGTAGGACTTCAGGTTTTATCCAGTTATATTGTAAATTTATGATGCAAATATTTTGGCACATGAAATGATTTCTTCATTTTCTATGTGTCTCTATGACTAGAAGAATACATTGTCTCATGGTTTATAAGAACTTTCAAAAGTGCAATCAAAACTAAGTAGGAAGGTAAACTTTGTAGGTTTCTAGCAGTAGGATAATACTGGATAAAAGTGTGTAAATATTTTTAAGGCCTTGCATTAGATAATATGAAATTTCTTTCCAGCAGTATTGTAAGGATTCACAGTTCCACCAACAGTAAATCAAAGTGCCCAGCTAATACTCAGCATTTCACTTTCAATAGAAAGCATTTTTAAATTGAAGTTTTCACTTTGATCTTATACAGCTGTCTTGTTCCCTGAGTTCCTTTCTATTTGTTTATTTTTTTTTGGATGCTGTACGGCGGGGGTTACATTTCATTCTTATTTTATGTGAGTCTCCCCTTATTAGAGCAAACATTTATTGAATTTTCATTTGGTTTTTCATTTGCTTGTTTGCTTTTTTGTTTGTTTGTTTGTTTGATAAGTGCACAGGGCTCCCCGAGTGCTTTACCTCCAAAATTTAAACTAATGATATTACCAGTTTAGCTTCAATTTCAAGCACTATTTTTGCATTCATGTTAGTAACCTAAAAGAAACAAAAAGACCACAAGTATAAAATGTTTAGGTTTATTATGACTTACAGTATGCTTGCAAGTTAATTGAAATACTCACATCTGGAATACATATCCTTAAGAAAAGGATAATGGAAATAATTCCCAAGAAGACAGCAACATTGACAGCCACCAGTGGAAATCCATAAATATCGGGTCCAATTCGAAACTAGTCCTATAAAATATCAACTAGCTGAAATAGCAATACTTGAAATAACAAGAACCTCAAAACTGTACAATATAAGAGGTACAAAGAACCACTCATAGAAATCTTAAATGGGCTCTAAGACATAACCATGTCCCTCAAAACTCTCCAATGGATTCCACTGTTTCGAGGAAGATGGAACGTTGAGGGCTTTGTGTTTTGTGCTTAGCTGGCTTTGTTACTGGAAATTGTGAATGTGGCACCTTTAAGTGGAACCCTCAGTCTCCGTCCCTTCCACAAGGCCATGGATTAACAGGTTGTTATATACATGAATGGAGTAAAACCCACTGATAAAGGAGCAAACTGTCAATACATGCAATATCAGCTAAGTTTCAAAATGATTATTATGAGTAAAAGAATCCAGAAAAAAAAAGCTACCTACTATACGTTCCTTTTATATAATATTCTACAAAATGACTATTAATCTATATTGACAGATGGCAGATGGGTTGTTGTCCAGCACCCCGGCAGGGAATGTATAGAATGGGGGATGGAGGATGGCAGGTGGACAAGAGGAAACATTTGGGGGTGTTTGCGATGTTTACATTCTTGGTTATAAAACTGCTTTCATGGATGTACAAACATTTAAAACTGAACAAATCTACGTGAGTGCATTTTACTATACATCACTTATAGATCAATAAACCAACAGAAAACAATCTTCATACACAAACTGAGTTCATTTTGACAAAAAATTCAAAGGTTTTTAAATTTTGGATTGAACCTATAAGCCAATATATAATTATAAATAGTAAATGAAATTAAGAACTTACATTAGTCAAGAAGTCTACTTTTTCAGTAAGATGTTCATAACCTTCTTGGATTAAATCCACTGGAAAAGTTCTAAAAATATAGCTAACCTGTATTAAAAAATGGGCAAAAGTCACAATAACCAATTAAAATTGTATTCAACAGATAGAAATGAATTCTGATAAGTGAGGGGACCCATATATAAATATATTGCATCATTCTGATGTGCCATATAGATATATAGATACAACTGATATAATTGAATAGATGATAGTTGTTATAGTTACACTAGTATTGTTATTCCAGTAATAATTGAATAAAGAATAATTTTTAGGCCAACATTATTTTTAAAAACTCTGAAGTTTTCTTTCCAAACTTAGCTTCATTCTGTATACAAAATATATTATGTCAGCAGAATACCATGTAATCACCATCTGAAAAAGAGTGGATTATTGTATGTCATAAAGTGTGAAATTATAAGAATTAAGGATGGTTAGAAACCCAATTTCAAATAACTACTGGCAAGAATTCACCTTCCTATTTCACTCGTGCTATAAACCAGCACTTACAAGGCACAGTAGTCAATAAACAGCAACCGTGAAAATGAATAGGTAAATTGAATAGGGTGTTTCTGGAATGTGTGGTGACTACAAAAAAAGGTAAGCATACTGGTTTCTGAAAAAACATACAAGAATTTTAGGAGAAAATGCATTTACAGTTTAATTCACACTCATCCACACATCAAGTCTGTTTCATGCAAATTAAACCCTCTCCTGAAGAAGAAACCCAAACTGTGGCCAGCCACCTATCAGATGCTTGATTTCACTTCTGTAGATCAGACTTGTGAGGAATTACTCATTTAAATTGAAAAAGCAAATAGAGTATTGCTTTAGAAAGACAAACTCTGCATAAAGGATTGTCAGGATACACGTAATTACGTGCAGCTGCCTTTGTCAGTTTGAAACTGTTGTAGACCCCAGAAAAGCCATGTTCTTTAATCCTCATTCAATTGTGCTGCATGGGATCTTTTGATTAGGTGGTTTCCATGGAGACGTGTCTCTACCCATTCAAGTTCGAGTTGCTTACTGGAGTCCCTTAAGAGAGAATCATTTTGGGAAGAGACTATTGAAGCAACAGAGCCAACATGAGACCCAGTCGTCTGGAGATGCAGAAAGTAAATGTCCCTAGAGTTGTTCTGGATCCAGTGGCCTTGCTTGAGTCAAGGTATCTTTCCCCGGATGCCTTAGTTTGTACATTTTTATAGCCATAGAACTGTAAGCTTGCAAACAATACATTCCCCCTGTTTTAGTTTGCTAATGATGCTGGAGAGCATTATACCAGAAAAGGAATGGCTTTTAGGAAGGGATTTAATAAATTACACATTTAGAATTCTAAGGCCAAGAAAATATCCAAATTAAGGCACCAACAAGAGATTACTTCACTCAAGAAAGGCTGATGCTGCCGGGAACACCTCTGTCAGGTGAGAAGGCATGTGGCTGGCTCCTGCTGGTCACTTGCTCCTGGGCTCCATTGCTTTCATCCTCTGTTTCCTGCGGGGATTCCTCACTTGGTATCTGTGGGCCTTCACTTAGCTCCTCCAGGACACAACTCTGGGTTCTGGCTTGCTTAGCATCCCACAGGAAGGCACATGGCAATGACTGCTGGGCCCTGCATCTCCAAACATCGGGGTCTTGTATTGGCTCTGCCAGCTATGAAGCAACTATTTCTGAGCATTTGCATTTGCTCTATCAGCTCTCCAAGCTTCTCCAAACATCCAACTCTCAGCTCTGAGCTGTCTCCAAAATGTTTGCTCTTCTAAATGATTCCAGTAAACTAATCAAGACCCACCTTGAATGGGTGAGGTCACATCTCCATCTAATCAAAAGGCCACACCCAAATTTGGGCATGTCACATCTTTATGGAGATGATCTAATCAAAAGTTTAAGGCCAGAGCTGAAGCCATAATAATTACGGACCACTGTTCCCAAGGCTATCAAGCTTTCAGAACTATGGGCGACTTACTCAGGGAAAACATGGAGTACATAAAGCACTGGCCCTTTAAATTAACAGAGCCTGAGGCCCCCTTCTAGCTCAGAGCTTCCAGAACCAAGTCTGGCATCATGACTCCCATGATAGAATAATTCATTACTTTTTGATGTTATAAAGTTATGCTTTTCAGATTTCCTCACTTTCTACCTTTTCCTTGTGTGGAACCTGCAGGGGTTACAGGACCCAGAACGCAATATGAAAGCGGTGGACAGAGTCCATTAAGGCTGGAACAAGAAACCCACTCATAGGTAGGTACTGGCTCTGCAAGGAGGAGCTATCTCCCCTCAAACACCCCAAGGGAAACTCATCATTTAAAATTACAATGTGACAACCCAGTTAAAATCAAGTAAGGCAAGTGCAACATTTACTCACACTGGTGTTTGGGTGACCCAACATTGACCAGGATGACTGGACCAGGAGGAGCCAAAAGAGGATCCCCAGAGACCCCATTTTGGGTTGGTCCCTGGGGACAGCCTTAGGCTGGGAGAAGGGTGCGGATGGGGGCCCGTGGAGGAGGGGGAAGGGGTGGGGTGAGGAGGTGGAAGGGTAGAGAATAAGGAAGGGGAGGAAAAGGACAGGAAGGATGGCACGGAACTGGTACTTGGGATGGGAGATTGAAGGCGAGGAAGTGGAGGAATCAGGGAAAAGGGTTTTGAGTGGGAAAATAACGTGAGAGTGTGGAAAGTGGGCTCAAAATCAGGTCAGCAGGTGAAATGTCAGATGCTCAGGAGCGCTAGGAGCAGGTGGAGGAGAATCCGACCTCCTCTCTGCCTTCTCCCGTTTGGCCGCTGCCTTAGCAACCCCGCGTCTTATAACTCTCGCCTCGCCCAATCAGGAGGCTCCTTCCTGGCGCGTGACAGCAGAACCCCGCCCCGTGCATGTTGTTAGAATGCCCCTCCCCCACTTCCGCACCCCCATGCCATCCTAACGACAGTTCCTCTCCAGAACCATTATGTCCTTCTGATTTCTTGTCCTTGTCCCTCTTTAAATACTTGATATTTTAAAAAGCCTATCAAATCCATGAGAGCAACGTTGCCAGTCCTACATCAATCCCTTGATGCTGAGTCTCAGCTCATTCTAGGATTTCTGTCCCACGTTGCCAGGAAGGTCCACACCCCTGGGAGTCATGTCCCACGTAGGCAGGGGGAGTGTTAACCAATTATATTTTATAAGATATATCGTTAGTATATTTTAGAACCAATTTTAAAGGTTCACAAAATGTGTGATATCTGAAATAAATCATTATCACACTCTACAAATGGACATAAAGAAGAACAATGGAAATCTAAACATTGTAAACATGTAGATTATATTCAAAATAATTGACAAGTTGAAAGAAATCTCAGTATGAATTTGCATTTTCATTACTACTTCTGATGCTCCGGCACTCAATTCTAATAACAATGCAATCCCGCTGAAGGAAAAATAAAATGTCTCTATCCCAACAGAAAAAGGAAAAAGCCAAGGTACAAGACAGCCTCCTCCATCCAAATCTCCTCAAATGCGTCCAAGTGTTAGAACTTAAATAAACGTGAAATTCCAGCTCTAATGGAGCCTGGATCCAATCAACCCACTGCAACATCTTTCCCCTTTTAACAGGTTTGTTTATTCCATTTCCACCACGCGTATCATAAATAAGTCTCACACCACGCGTGACATCTTATTCCCCACCACCCAATGTCTACACAACACTGGGAAGTCACACTGGGTGGGGGAGCCTGAGGGGGTCAAATCCAGGGCAGAGCCAGGGTGACACTGTGCAGATGCCGTCCAGGGAGGACACTGAGCTGAGTCCCTTCTCAGGTAAGCTGCTCACTGCTTTGAAGTGGAAGCTTAAAAACTGAAGATGGGAAGGATCAGGATTTCATAAATTCAGAGGGCACACAGTTTCCCTGAACTTGAAAGGAATTTGTATTAAGTTCTGCAGAACTTCACAGAGCAGGGTGCATTTTTAGATGCCTAGACTAAGGGTCCTTTGCTGTAAATTAATTGCAGAATTTGTATGTTAAAACCCACACCCACATCCACACCCCCTAATAACTCACTTTTATTATTGCTTTGCTACAAAATTTCATTCTGCACTACTCGATTTCTCATATCGCAGCAGTGAATTTTACACTCGCTCATGTTGAAAGACATGAAGGTGTGTTATTTAGTAAATTGTTTGTTTAAAAATGACCCTAGAATCTCTTTTATTGCTCAGATGCGGTCTCACTCTCTCTAAGCCCAACTCTGTAAGTGAAATTATTGCCTTCCCCACTACACAGGACATGACATCCAGGGGAAAAATCTCCCTGGTGGCATTGAAGATGACTCCCCCATGGAATCAACAATGCCATTCTGACCAAATGGGGGAAAAGAAATATAACAGATAAGGCATCAGTGGCTAAGAGAGTTCAAATAGAGGTGAGAGGCTACTCTGGAGGTTGCTCTTACGCAAGCTTCAGGTAGACATTGCTACCTGTCATGACCTGCCAACCAACAACCAGGACCATTCCAGCCCATCCTAAAGAACACCTAGGGCAATATATAAGATTCCACAAAGGTTCCATGCAGTAGGGTAACTTTCCAGAAACCTACAACTTCCACATGGGTTCCTGGACCAGATAAGTCCTGAAACTTAGAGGGCCCAGCCTCTCCATAACATCAGCTAGTTCCATCTACTTACCCCATATTATTGATAGCCCCTTCCAACATGAAAAAGTTAAATGGACATAGCCCAAATATCCCTAAAGACTGGGAGAAAGATCAAAGATGATGGTGGAATTATACAGAGAAGGTAGGGTTTAACAACGGAGTATGACTGCTGAGTCATTATATTGATACTTCTTTTAGTCTCCAGTATCTTAGGGCAGCTAGAAGTAAAACCTAAAATTGTGGAATTGTAACCTATATCAAACTCTAAAATCTGTTCTATAACTAATTGTTGCGCTGTGCTTTGAAATTTATTGCTTTTTTGTATATATGTTATTTTTCACAAAAAAGAAAAAAAGTTGTTTGTGATGATAAAAAAATATTATTCCGTCTAGCCTCCAATGTTCTGAAGCAGCTAGAAGGAAAAATCTGAGATGATGGTATGGTAACCTGTGACAAACTTTGGGATCTGTCCTGCAACTGCCTGTTGAAGAGTGCTTTGAAAACTATTGTTTTTTCCTTTCTTTGCTTTGTATATATATTATATTATACAGTTAAGAAGTTAGAAAATAATGACCCTAGAGTTTAGTTTTTCCATGTGTGTGGACATTTTATACTCCCTAGTCAGAAATAAGTTATGAAGTTATGATAGCTCTAATATTTACATATTTTATTTAATAGATTAATAAACACTGGAAGTTTCTAGTGCCATAACCTGACAGAAATATAACTAAGAAAAGAGAGAGATTGGTTTAATTTCGGCCATAGCCATGTGAAAGGAATGCATGGCTCTGGACATGATTCTAGCAGAATGCTAACTCTTGGAAAGTACCAGCAGCAAAATTGCATTGCAGTTCATTGAACTGAAAAAGGATTAGTCAGCAAACGTTCAAAAGTTATAACTAGTTAGGAATCCATTTTAGATCCTTTTATTACACTAAAATATTCAAATTAAGTGCTTTGGCATTAAAAATGAACTATATCACAAAAAGAAAAACTAGGTAAAACTATGAGTACAGACGGACCTAAACTATTAACTAAGACAATAAAGAAAATAATATGGAAAATAAATTAGTGTTTCAATAAAGGAAAAAATACTCTAAGAGATTTTTATAAATGGGGGATTTATATGGGCCACGTAAAAAAATCAAAGGCCAAAATCTGTAATATGTAACTGCCTCTTGCAAATTAACCAGAAGATGAATATTCAACTGAAAAATGAAACTTGACACAAGGAAACAGCTCACTGAAGAATTTGAAAAAAAACAGTAAATAAAAGAACTCATTAGTGATAAAAGCGCAAGTTAAGGCCACAGTGTGGCCTTTGATCAACTGCCCGTTGATCACGGTGACAGAGCAGCTGGTCTTTCCCCTCACGGAACCCGGGCAGATGTCGCCGCATCCCTCGTTGTCGTCTTTGTTCAGCACGATGTAATTATCCTCCACG
Organism: Tamandua tetradactyla; assembly: GCF_023851605.1. NCBI lineage: Eukaryota > Metazoa > Chordata > Mammalia > Pilosa > Myrmecophagidae > Tamandua > Tamandua tetradactyla. Next base: position 71,173,491 of record NC_135337.1, on the reverse strand, counting down.
GAATCCAGGATCCGCGACCAGTCGATGGTGGCCAGGTAGCAGAGCTCGTTGTTCTTCTCGATGCGGACGGAGCCCCACGTGATGTTCATCAGATTATAGAGCCCGAGCTCCTTGAGATAGACCATCTCGAAGATGACCAGCGCGTAGTTAGAGAAGAGGCGTGAGCCCTGGATGATGGTGAGGTTGGGGAACAGGTCCTTCAGGCTCTCGAGCCCATAGACCCGAAACAGCAGCAGGTAATCGGTGATCATGATGAGTTTGGGGAAACTGAGGTCTTGGAAATCCTCAGGTCTTGTTTTGAACATCAGCAGGTTCTGCAGATGTCCCTCGATGACTGAGCAGTTCTCCAGCTTGTGAAGTCGCATGAGATTGTCGCGAATGTCCATGCCAGGACAGACTAGAAGGTGAAAAGAAGGGGGGAGGTAAGACGGGTGAGCCAATGCGTCATGTCTGGATTACAGAAATCAGCAGCAGGGACCCCATGCCCAGAAGGAACACACGTCGCTTAATGCTTTGCATTCAACATGGTGACCGTCTCATGGGTCAACTTAAGGAGGCCACAGCACCCCGTTTATTCAACCAAACACCAATCCAGGAGTTGCTGTGAAGGTATTTTGCGGATGTGGCTAACATCTACCAGGAGCTGACCTTAAGAAGACCATCCTTGAAAATGTGGATGGGCCTCATCCAATCAGCTGGCGGCCTTATAAGCAAGGACTGTGGATTGCCAGAAATGAAGAATTTCTACCCCATGGCAGCTCCATCAGCTCTGGTTCGAACTTCCAGCCTGCCTGACGGATTTCAGACTCCAACTATATCATCAACTCCTACCTGGGTTTCCTAGGGATTTCAGATTTGCCAGTCCTCACATTCCTGTGAGCCAATTCCTTCAAATACCTCTCTTTATATATATCTATATAGAGATGGATGGATATGGATCTTTTATCCTATTGGTTCTGTTTCTCTGGAGAAGCTGAATGGTACAGATTTTGATGCCAACAGCAAGGGTGTTATTATAACAAATGCCTAAAAGCCCACAAGCAAGTATCTTTAAAATGAGGGGAACAGCCAACCGAAACCAATCCTGCCAATCCTAACGAATACCTAGGGCATTATATAAGACTCCACAAAGGTTCCATGCACTACGGTAATTTTCCAGAAACCTACAACCTCCAGATGGGTCCCTGGACCAGATAAGTCCTGCAATGCAGAGGGCCCAGCCTCCCCAGAATCTCAGGTAGCTCCATCCCCCTATCCCATATTATCGACAGCCCCTTCCAACATGAAAAAGTTAGAATAGCCATAGCCCAACTACCCTAAAGAGTGGGACAGAAAGATCAAAGACGATGGTGGAGTTGGACGGAGAAGATAGGATTTAGCAAATGAGTATAACTGCTGAATCATTATATTGACATTTCTTTTAGTCTCCAGTATCTTAGAGCAGCTAGAAATAAAAAACTAAAATTGTGGAATTGTAACACATACCAAACTCTGAAATCTGTTCTACAACTGATTGTTGCAACATGCTTTGAAATTTATTGCTTTTTAGTATATATGTCATTTTTCACAAAAAAGAAAAATACACATTTCTTCAGTCTCCAATGTTAGAGCAGCTAGAAGCTATGAAATCGTGGGGCCCCTTCTTCAAAAATATTTAAGAATTTCAAAACAGTGGAATTAGTTTCCTTCTAGAAACTAGAAGAGCAGCTAGAAGGAAAAATCTGAAATAGTGGAATGAGAACCCATAATAAACTCTGAAATCTGTTCTGTATCTACTTATTGTCATGTTCTTTGAAAATCATTGCTTCTTTTTTCTTTTCTTTGTATTAAAAAGGGTGGTGCCGCTGTGGCTTAGTGGCAGAGTTCTCACCTGCCTTGCTGGAGACCTGGGTTCAATTTCCAGAACCTGCCCATGCAAAAAAAAAAATAAAGCATTTTAAAAAAATTAAGGGAATGGGTAGAAACTGGAAGAATTTGGAGGCACCTGATAGAAAAAGCTGAAAGTGCCCAAAAGAGATGGCTGGCGCTAAAGGTAATTCTTCTGTGACGCCCTAAAGGAAACTAATTCCACTATTTTGAAATCCTTAAATATTTTTGAACAAGGGGTCCCACGATTTCATTTTGTACGGGAGCCCACAAATTCTGCAGCCTATCCTGATGAGTGGCATTCAGTGCAAAGTTCCCGTCTTTTGCCTAAGCAATTACTTTCAAACGTCAAAGAAAATCTTCCTGTGGCAGTACCTGCTAGGAGTCTTAAAATAATCACGTGTCGTCTGATGCAATTGAGAAAATGGGATTTCAGAGGGGATTGAGTAACACAGCAGGTGCAGGAGGAGAAAGGGGAGATGTCCTGGATACGTCAATGGGAACAATCTTCGGGAAATGATTTGGGGGTATAAAGGTGCCGGCATCAGAAATGGAGCAAGGAGAGCTTAATTTATTTGTTTTGTCAATTTTCCCCATAGCCTAATCACCTTTCACCTGGCTGTGGCATGGGCTTCCCAGCCAGCACAAACATCCCCCACGCCCCATTCTCCTGCAGGTGGGCACTGTGCAGCTCCAACACCCTTTGGGCTCCCTGCACCCTGCACTGCCCACCCACGGCCCACAGGCTTCTGCCCCGCCCCCTCAGCCCTACATGGACACCACAGCTGAACAAGCCTGCCCCCCACCCTCGTACAACACTAAGGCTCCATGTCATCCTCTGAAACCTGAACTATGTTCGAGGAGCGGAAAGAAAACAAGGTAACATGACACAGACACTTAAGCGGCCCCCAAAACACAGTAGGTGCCTAATCAATGTCAGCTAGTCTGGTGTTTATTCCCCAAAACACATCACACTCATCTCTGGGAGCTCTGCCTTCATTCGCCTGGACCAACCAGGTTTTTAAAGAAGATTTACTGCTGTTTGTTAGAACAGTCTGTTTGCCTCCAAGATATGTTATTCGTTGGAACAGTCTGTGTGCCTTAAAGATATTGGGGGCAGGCTGAGTGCCTTGGAATAAAAGTGGTAGGGATTGTACTGAGTCTTATCTTCCAGGTCCTGTGCTGAAGGCTGTGTGTGCATGCACGTGTGCGGCATTGGTGTAGGGGAGTTGTCTAAAGACTGTGACTAACAAATATTAACTGGAATGTGGGGGGTTCAAGGAGAAGGGAAAGACCAAAATAGGTGCACAGAGGAGAGGAAATCAGGGAAGGCTGCCTGGAGGTGGTGGCATTTGAACTGGATTGAGGGATGGGCTGGATTTAGACATAGGGAGCTGAGGTATAAAGGGCTTTCCCAGTCAAAGGGGCTAGGGCTGCCCTGTTCAATCCGGAAGCTCTTAGCCACGTGTGTGTATTTACATTGAAATAAATTAATATTAAGTAAAAGTAAATATGCAGTTCCTCAGTCCCATTAGCCACATTTTAAGTGCTCAAGAGGCATAAAGGGCTAGTGGCTAGAGTAATAAACAGTGCAGATCCAGAACATTTCTTGCAGAATACTCTGTTGAGCAGCAGTTGACTAGGGCAGGGGTTGTTAACTGCAACCCACTGATTAAAAATCTGGCCCACTGCTTGTTTTGTCAATAAAGTTTTATTGGAACACAGCCAGACCCATTCATTTACAAATTGCATGACAAGAGACTGTATGGCCTGCAAAGATGAAAATATATAGTGCCTGAGCTTTTACAGAGAACATTTGCAAATTATAAACAAATACAGAACACCCAGTTAAATTTGAATTTCAGATACACAACAATTTGTTTTAGGATAAGTCTGTCCATTCGATCTTTGGGACATACTTATCCTAAAAATGATCCATTGGTTACCTGAAATTCAAATTTAACTGGCATTCTGTAGGTTACCTGGCAAAGCAGGAGCAAAGCTCAGGCTCAGCCACAGCTCTGGGTTTCCCAAACCTGAACCTTGTACTCTATATTTCATACACACACACACACACACACACACACACACACAAAGACATCCATAAAATCACAGAGGCACCACGAACACCTGCCTGCCACACTCCCCAGGCAGAGGCAGGACCAAAATCAGATGTGGACAGGCACTCAAAGATTAAATGCCTGGTGGCATCAGAGAGATGCAAATTTAATCCACAATGAGATTCCACTTCACATTCACTAGAACAGCTAAAATGAAAAAGACAACAAGCATCACCAGGACACGGGGAAATCGGAAGCACCAGACACTGCAGGTGGGAATGTGAAATGGTTCGGCCACTTTGGACCACAGCCAGTCCCTCCAAAGGTTATATGTAGAGCTGTTCTATGACCCAGCAATTCCGTAGCTAGGTGTAAATCCAAGAGAATGGAAAACACAAAAATTGTGTGTCCATACAAAAACTTGTGCACACATGTTTATAGCAACATTATTTTAATAGTCAAAAAGGAAACAATGGAGGAATGGATGAATCAAATGTGGTTTATGTATACAATGAAATATTATTTGACAATAAAAAGAAATGAAGTGGGTGGGCCATGGTGGCTCAGCAGGCAGAGTTCTCGCCTGCCATGCCGGAGACCCATGTTCGATTCCTGGTGTCTGCCCATGCAAAAAAAAACCAACAGAAATGAAGTACTGTTGCTATCCACAGATGACCTTACCCCATATATAGTAAATTCCAAAGAATTCATAAAAAACTATTGGAGCTAATAAATGATTTCAGCAAAGTTGAGGTGTACACAATCAACACTCAAAAATCAACCGTTTCTTCTATACATCAACAATGAACAATCCAAAAAGGAAATTAAGAAAATCCCACTTACAATAGCATCCAAAAGAATAAAATACCTAGGAATAAGTTTAACCAAAACTACAAAATACTGCTGAACGAAATTAAGTAAGACCCAAATAAGTGGAAAAACATCCCATGTTCGTGATTGGAAGACTTAACATTTAAAAATGGCAATACTCCCCAAAGTGACCTATAGACTCAATAGCATCCCTATCAAAATTCTAACAGCCTTTTTGGCAGAAAAGGAAAACTGGTCATCAAATTCATATGGAATTGCAAGAACACCCATATAGCCAAAACAATCTTGAAAGAGAAGAACAAATTTGGAAGACTCATACTTGCTGAGTTCAAAATATACTACAAAGCTACAGTAACCAAACAGTGTGTTACTGGCAAAAGGATACTCATACAGATCAATAGAATAGAATTGAAAGTCCAGAAATAAGCCCACACATCTATGGCCAATTGCTTTTCAACAAGGGTATCTACACTATTCAATGGGGAAAGAATGGTTTCTTCAATACATGGTGCCGGGACAACTGGATATCCACATGCAAAAGAATGAAGTTGGAGCCCTACCTCATGCCATTTAAAAAATTAGCTCATAATGGACTCCTTTAAATACAAGAGCTAAACTATAAAACAAGAAGAAAACATAAGGTAAATCTTCACAACCGTGGATTTGGCAATGAATTCTTAGATATGACACCCAAACCACAAGCAACAAGAGGAAAAAATAGATACATTAGGCTTCACCAAAATTTAAAATGTTTGGGTATCAAAGATCATTATCAAGAAAGCAAAAAGACAACCTATCATGTATCTGATAAGGAACTGGTATGCATAATATACAAAGAGCATTTAAAATTCAACAACAAAAAAGTTAACAACCCAATCTGAAAATGGGCCAAGTCCTTGATCTTGAGGCTTGTTCTTGTGAAGCTTATACATATAGTAGAGAAGCTTAACTTACTTATAGATATGCCCAAGAGTTACTTCTGGAGAACCTCTTTGGTTTCTCAAATGTGGCCTCACTCTCTCCAAGCCCAACTCTGCAAGTGAAATCATTGCCCTTCCCCCTACGTGGACATGACATCCAGGGGTGAAAGTCTCTTTGGAGGCATGGGAGATGACCCCCAGGGATGAATCTGACCCTGGCACTGTGGGATCAACATCATCCTGACCAAAAGGAGGAAAAGAAATGTAACAAATAAGGTATCAATGGCTGAAAGAGTTCCAATAAGAGGCTACTCTTGAGGTCACTCTTATGTAAGCTTCAGTTAAATATTGGTACCTATCATAACTTGCCAAACCCCAACCAAAACCATTCCTGCCAACCCTAAAGAACACCTATGGCATTAGGTAAGATTCTACAATGGTTCCATGCACTAGGATAACTTTCCAGAAACCTACAACCTCCAGATGGGTTCCTGGACCAGGTAAGTCCTGAAATGCAGAGGGCCCAGCCTCTCCAGAACATCAGCTAGTTCCATCTCCCTACCCCATATTATCAACAGCCCTTTCCAACACGAAAAAAATAGAATACCCCTAAAGAGTGGGAGAAAGACCAAAGTTGATGGTAGAGTTATACAGAGAAGGTCAGATTGAACAAATCAGTATGACTGATAAATCATTATATTGATATTTCTATCAGTCTCCAATATCTTAGAGCAGCTAGAAGTACAAATCTAAAATTGTGGACTTGTAACCCATACCAGACTCTGAAATCTGTTCTTCAATTGATTATTGCAATGTTTTGAAATTTATTGCTGCTTAGTATATATGTTATTTTTCGCAAAAAAAAAGAAAAAAAGTCGATTGTGATGATAAACGCACAGCTGTATGTGAACCGTTGATTGTATACTTAGGATGAGTATATGGTATGTGAATATGTAATATATATCAATAAAAAATAAATAATTTTTAATAAAGGGGGCAAAGGACCTGAACAGACATTTCTCCAAACAAGATATACAAATGGCCAAAAAGCATATGGAAAGTGATTCACAACCATAAGCCATTAAGGAAATTCAAATTAAAACCATGATGAGATACACGTTAATACTCAGTAGAATGACTAAAATAAAAAGATGGACAATAACAAATTCTAACAAGGATGTAGAAAAAAAGAGACACCTCATACTCTACTGAAGGTAATTCACAATGGTTCAGCCACTGTGAAAAACAGTGGAAGATAGTTTCATGGTTCTTGAAAAAATTAAACATAGAAGTATCATGTGATCCAGTGTTGGGGCTTGAGTCATGTCCCCCACAAAACGGCATGCTCAGGTCTGAACCCCTAGAGCTGTGGGTGTAAACCCATTTGTAAATAGGACCTCTGAAGATGATATTGGTTAAGGTGAGGGCACACTTGAAACATGGGTCTTAATCTAATATGGTTTAAGTCCTTATAAACAAAAGACACAGAAAGAAACCACAGAGAGCTGTTAGAGGCTGGAAGTATATATACATATATATACACACAAGAGAAGTGAAAATATATATTCAGGTAAAAAATTAAACACAAATTTTCATAGCAGCACTATTCAAATAGCTGGAAATGTCCATCAATGGAGGAATGGATAAACACGCTGTGGTATATCCACACAATAGGATACTATCTGGTCATTAAAAGGAGTGAAGTACTGGCACAAGGCACAACACAGACAAATCCCAAAAGCACTAGGCTAAGCGAAAGAAACCAGATGCAAAAAGTCACATATTGTAGGATTTCATCTGTGTGAAACATCCTGAATAGGTAAATCATGGAGACAGAAAGCCGATTAGTGGTTGCCAGGGGATGGGAGGAAGGGGAAATGGGGAGAAATTGCTTAATGTGTACAGGGGTTTCCCTCGGGTGATGAAAATCTTTGGAACTAGATAAAGGCATCCATTGCACCATATTGTGAATGCACTAAATGTCTTTGAATTGTCCACTTTTAAATGGTTAATTTTATGTTACGTGAAATCTGCCTCCATTAAAAGAAATGACTTCTAATACGTGCTTTGAAAACATTATACTGAATGAAAGCCAGACATAAAAGGCCATATATTATACAATTCCATTTATGTGAAATATCCAGAACAGGCAAATCTGTTGAGACAGAAAGCAGACTAGCAGTTGCCTAGGGCTGGGGTCGGGGGGACTGGTGTGGTTTTGTGGGGAATATGGAGTGACTAAGGGGTATGGGGCTTCTTTTGGGGGTGATGAAAATGTTCTAAAATGGATGTGACAGCTGTCCAACTGTATGAATGTACTAAAAGCCACTGAATTGTACACTTTAAATGAGTGAATTGAACAGTATATGAATTATACCTCAATAAAGACATTATAAAAGAGATTAAATGTCTATGATTTTAGAGACTATAAAGAATTGCTTTTTCTTGTTTTAATATCCAATAAATCAAATTTTTAATTCATTAAATCCCTATTTAATGCCCCTATTAGCATAAGACAATAGAGCAATTTACTGATGGGACAGAAAACATGCAAGGGATGTTAGAAATGACATCAGGAGACCTCCTACTGGCTTGAACATCTCTGGGTGAGAGGGGAAGCATGCTTCAAGATGTTAGTAAGGAACGGATGGTGCGTCATCTCTTAGGAACAGGTATTACACTAAAAATTAAAGCCCAAAAGGAGATGCTATTTCCATTTCCATGTTTGAGACAAGCAATTCAAGATTCACACGATAAGGGCTGGCGCCAGGATGCAGCTTCTATCCTCATGCCCACTGTGCTGCTTTGAAAGGATGCATGTCCCCTAGAAAAGCAATGTTTTAATCTAAATCCCATTTCACAAAGGCAGAATAATCCCTATTCAATACCGTATGTTTGAAACTGTAATCAGATCATCTACCTGGAGATGTGATTTAGTCAAGAGTGGTTGTTAAGCTGGATAGGTGATGACATGTCTCCACCCATTTGGGTGGGTCTTGATAAGTTTCTGAAGTCTTATAAAGAGGAAACATTTTGGAGAATGAAAGAGATTCAGAGAGAGCAGAGAAGAATGACATAACCACGAGAAGCAGAGTCCACCAGCCAGTGACCTTTGGAGATGAAGAAGGAAAATGCCTTCCGGGGGGCTTCATGAAACAGGAAGCCAGGAGAGAAAGCTAGCAGATGATGCCAAGTTCGCCATGTGCCCTTCCCACTTGAGAGAGAAACCCTGAACTTCATCGGCCTTCTTGAACCAAGGTATCTTTCCCTGGATGCCTCTGATTGGACATTTCTATATACTTGTTTTAATTGGGACATTTTCTCGGCCTTAGAACTGTAAACTAGCAACTTATTATACTCCCCTTTTTAAAAGTCATTCCGCTTCTAGTATATTGCATTCCGGCGGCTAGCAAACTAGAACAACCACTATGTCACCATTTTAATATCTTCCTTCATGCAAAAGTATACCTGCTGTGAGGGTGGTTCAGTGATAGAATTCTCACCTGCATTGCAGGAGACCCAGATTCGATTCCCAGCCCATGAACTTCCTTCCCTCCACCAAAAAAAAAATCAACAAATGGTGCTACGATAATGGGACACTCACATGGAAAAAGAATGAAATGTGACCTCCACCATACAATGTATATATATATATATACACATACACATACACACACACACCTAAATGAAAAGGCTGGCAAATACAACTTTAAAAAGGAGACAGTAGAATAGTTTCAGGGAGTGACAATCTAGGGAAAGCTGGTTAAAGAGAATGCCATTGGTTTGTTGGTTCAGCAAATATCCACTGGGCACATCTTCCATGCCAAATGCTGTTCCAGGCTGGAGATATTATAGAGAGTAGAACCAGCGAAATCTCACAGTCCAAGCAGATGCAAACTACCAACTCAATTTAAAATACAGCTGAGAAAGAAGTCACCAAAGACCTTCAGGAGCTAAAAGAGAGAATATAAATGAGCGATCAGTCCAGTTCAGGATAATCAAGGAGGGCTTCCCTGAGGAGGTGATATCATGATTAAACATTGCAATTAAGAATCATCCAAGGTGGGCAATGGTGGCATAGTGGCAGAGTTTTTGTCTGCCATGCTGGAGACCCGGGTTCGATTCCTGATACTTGCCCATGCCAAAAAAAAATAAAAGAAAGAAAAAAATCATTCAGTTCTGCTTACTTCATTTTAAGGTCAACAGTGATGGCAAATGATAGCTTATTTCTATGGATTACCCACAAATGTAGTGTCTAAAGCAGCAGCATCCAATAAAAATATAATGCAAGCCACATAGGAAATTTAATTTTTCTTTAAAAAGGTGAAAAAACAGGTGAAATAAATATATTTTATTTAGCCTAATGTATTCAAAAATATTATTTCAACATGCAATCAACATTTTTAAAGTATTAATGAGATAGTCTACAGAATTTCTTTCATGCTAAGACTAATTAAAATGCACTGTGTATTTTACATGTATAGTACATCTCAATTCAGATGCTAAATTTTCACTGTGAATAATTCATCTGTGTTTAGATTTCAAAAAATAGACAGTAGAAAATGCAGAGTTGCATACCCAAAGTTGTTCCAAACATACTATAAACTTTCCCAATAACTGAATCAACCATCAGTTATTTTACTTAAAATTTAAAATAAAATTAAATTTTAATTTAAATGGAAGATAAATAAAATTAGAAATGGAGTTCTTCTGTCTCACCGCCCACCTTTCAAATGCCCAGTGGCCACATGGGGCTAGTAGCTGACGGATTACCCAGCAAAGAAGGCAGAAAGTTCTACCTGACAGTGCAAAGCCTTCCCCCCTCAATCAGAGGAATCTAAGAATTTTCCAGAAGGAAAGACAGACAGGAGAGCCCTCTAGGTTTTCTCTCACCATGAAAGTAGCAGAAGAGCAGGGCAAAGGTTCTAGCAGATTTTTAAAATCCTTTACAGTGCTAAGATTTCCTGTACTCTCTTCTGTCGATCACGAATGCCCCTGTTCCTTAGCAGCGTTCCTAAAATACTTCCTAGTGATATTTCTTGGGACCCCCATGTTCCTCTGCATTCTTTCCAGCCTTAAAACCACTTCCTGCTAAATTCAGGTGGTCCTGCCCCAACAAGCTCCCAGCTCAGATGTCGGGACACCACCCATGCCGGCTTCGGAAAACACTGAATGCAGTGCAATCCTGGGTCACACTCTCAGCCTCTGCGTGCCTCAGTTTCCTCACCTGGAAATGATGGTAGCCTGATAAAAGCTATGGAGAACAGATGAGAACTGGTGGCCATCTATGTACATATAAGTTCTCCTGTCCTAACTACATGGGACCAATTCCCACATTTAGCACCTTCAGAAATGAGAGTCTGGGCATTGGGATCTCAGACACCCCTAAAATTCTCTGCCTACCCCAAGGACTGTCTCTCAATGCTGCCTTCCAGAAAAGAGAACAAAAGGAGATTGGGGGAATGGCAGCGTTGGAAGATCTAGATTCTAATGCAGATTCTGTACCCAGCAGGATAGAAAGACAGACACTTGCTGGGCACCCCTGCACGCCAGGCATCTCACTGGGCATGAGGGAACAGCAAATAAATAAGATTGCGGCAGCCCAGCAAGTAGGGGGCTATGATAAGCTGCTGTCAGAGTTTAGACAAAGTAATGAAGCAATTAACTGCACAGTCCCGAGGCCACACAGCAAGGGTTCAAATTTCAAGTTTGCCATTTGGCAGCTGTGTGAGTTCGGGCAAATTACTTAACCTCTCTGGGCTTTAATTATCATGGAATCCCTGCTGAGTGGCAAGCTAGGGAAGGAGGGTGGAGATAAAAATAATGGAAGGTGGGAAGGAAGAACACAGGAGACAAGGGAAGAGAGAGGAGAAGGAAGCAGAGAAAGTGGATCGGACAGCTCAGAGAAGGACTGAGAACCAGAGGAAGACCAGGAAACCTTCGCAGACTGTGAGGGAGTTGAAGGAATGAGTGATGAAACTGCCGGTGGGGGGGCGGGGGCGGCGGGCAACTGCATAAACACAGATTCCTGTAGACCCAGCAATTCCTGTTTGGGAAAACCCACAGGTTTGCTCATGCCAGTGCAACTCAATGCAGCACTATCTAGGATTGCATGAGACTAGAAACAATGTAGCTACCCATCCACAGGGAGCTCTCAAATCTATTCTGAGCCTTCCATGTAAAGCACAGGTCCTCAAAATGGGGATCTAGAACCAGAAATATCCACATCATCTGGGAACTTGATAAAACTGCAGATTGTCAGGCCCTACCCCAGACCTACTAAATCAGACACTGGGGGGGGGGGGGGGGGCAAGGAGAGGTGGGGAACACCTATCTGTGTCTTAACAAGCCTCCGGGTGATGCACACCCAACCCGGAGAACCAGTGATAGATGCAGGCTCTGTATAAACTTTCTATGCAGGGCCAGAGAATAAATGTTTCCACTTTGGTGGGGAATCCCGATTCTGTTACAACTGCTCACCTCTCTCCTAGCATGCAAAAGCCTCTACAGACAACCCATAAACATGTGGGCATCGCTGCACACCAGTGAAACTTTATTTTTGTTTTGGGAGGGGTGCATGGTCTGGGAATGAACTGGGTCTTTCCACATGGAAGGGGAGCACCGAACCACCCGTGCACCTTAGTGAAACTTTCTTTAGAGGCACAGAAAATTTAATTTCACATAATTTTCATGTAGCATGAAAGAACAACTTGAGCTTTTTTCAACTAACTACTTAAAAATGTAAATACCATTCTTAGCTCAGGGGCCCTAAGAACACTGGCTAAGTGGAGGAGGGGACTTTGTCCATAGCTTACCACCCCCCTGACATGATGGAATACTATGCAGCTGTAAATAAGGAACATGGAAGCTCCTTATGTGTGGTCTGAAAAGACCTACAGGATATGCTGTTAATAGTAAAGGGCAACAGGAAGACCGGGCACCACGATAAACTATCATTTCAGTTAAAAATAAAAAGGGGGGAGGGAAATCAGATACACATATTGACTTGTGTATTGCAAATGCTACTTTCTGGAAGGGTAGTTCTCACCAACCCACACACTGAAATTGATTCCATTCATGCAAGTCGTCAGCATTTCCCTAGAACACATCCACATCGGCCCCACCATCTTATGGGCACCGGGACAGACAAACCGAGTTTGTACTGAAAGGGAAGGAGACAGACTGGGATGAGGAAGAGATAAGGGGAAGGAAAGGAGCCTCTGTCCTGGTTCTGTTGGGAAAGAAGCAGGAGTCAGTGGAGGAAAAGGGAGAAGGAGGGTGGTTCAGACCCAGGAAGTGCATGCAACCATGGAAAGGTACTAAGAACAGGGAACCCCGAGGAACTGTGGACTCGGAAGGCCAGGAGAGGGAGGGGAGGTAGCCCAGGGCTGCAGCTAAGCTCAGGAGCCCAGAGAACGGACTTACCTGGTAGCTGTGGAAGGACGAAAGAAGGAAAAGCAGAGAACTCCCCTTGGCAACAGAGTGGAGAAGGTTCTAACAGGAATCATGCTGCAAGGCCTGCTAAGGCGTGGCTGAGGGGGCAAGGGTGAGGATTCAGGGGCCAGGTATATCCCAGGGCTGGGTGCAAAGAAGAAGAGGCAAGCTTTAAGGGCCACTGAGGAAGTAGCATCAACATGGCTTGGTACCCAGGGGAGGGAGAAGAGAGGGGAAGATGTGAGAGAGAGGCTCCTTCAACCCAGAGAAGCCTAAAAAAGGACCACTTAGGGTGGTGAGGACAGCAGGTTCAGTTTGGGACATGCTGGGTTTGTGGGGACTGTAGGATGTTGCCAAATGCAGGCTGGATACAAATTCCAGTAGGAGTGGAAGGAGATACTCCGGGGGTGTTGCTTCGCTGGGTGCCGGAAAGATGTGGGTCTGCAAGCGGACAGGGAGACAGAGCTGGTGGAAGTAGTGACAATGTGTGACTTTATCAGGAAGGCAGGGAGACAACAAGAGAAAGGAGAAAGGGATAGAAGGAGGGCTCCAGGGAGCACTGTATTTAAGGACAGGAGACTACAGAGAGAGAGACAGCCAATGCCCCCCAGCCACACTCTGATACCAACACCTTTTGTTCATCTGCCCGTTACAGCTCTGAAAGCTCAGAAACATCTAGGCTAATTCCTCCAGGCAATGATACACTTTTGTAAGCATAACTACATCAAACCATGGGGCCGAAGAGGAGTCTGCATGCCATCTCCAGAACCTGACTCCCTCCTTTATACAAAGGAGGGCAGAGAGCCCAGAGAAGACACAGGAAGAAAAACCAAGGGGACTTCTGCAAGACCGAAAAAGCACGTTGTAAAGAAAGTAGCAGGCGGAGTCCATACACTGTAACCAGGCATCATTACCAAGGACCATTTTAAAAAATTAAAGCACAGGAAAAAAAAACTAGAAGAATGGAGAATCAGGTATAGATCAATCTTGCAAGGCGGGGAGAACTTGCTAAGCTAAGACTCACCGAAGAAATGATCATGGTAATGACTTTTGAGATTTCACACCATGAAAATGAAAATGTCTCCATAGTCCAAAAGAAATGACCAAAACGAAATTACGAGCAATGTCATAGGAACATAAATGCAACAAGCGTGACACAAAAGGGGTTCCTAAGTGAGTTCTAAAATGGGTGTTTTCAAGTTGATAAGAGGGAAGAAAAACAGCAACTATCAGACAGCAAGGAAGGGCAGTGAATGAACCAAGAGAAAATAAAACTGCAAAGCGAGCAAGTGTTCAATTCTTTTAACCAAACAAATGTGAGTTAAGACAACTTCGGTTGGATCCCGTTACTCGCCTGCTGAATTTTCCAGTTTAGAAAAGGCTATAAAACAGCCTGCTTCAGACGTCTCAACCATCCCACCGTCATTGGGATGCAGCGCAAACAACTGGGGCATGCGAAATGGATGGGAGATCCCCTTTTCTGATTCTGACCAGTGCTCACGTGGCTGACCTATGTCAGCTCAGCCTCTCTCACATCATCTTACAGGTCAGAAGTCCTAAATGGATAGCACGGGGCTAAAACCAAAGGTTCGGCAGGGCTGCGGTCCTTTGGGAACCCCTAAGACAGAATCCATTCCCTTGCCCTCACCAGCTTCTTGAGATTACTGCATTCATTGGCTCAGGGACCATTTCTTCATCTTCAAAGCCAGCAACACTGAGCCAAGCCCTTCTCAATGCTGCCATCCTGTTGCTTCTTTTTCTCCTCTTCCATCTTCCACAGTTAAAAACCCTTGGATGCACCCATGTGATCTCCAATGATCTTGCCATCTTAAACTCAGCTGATTAGCAACCTTAATTCCCCTTTGCCACGTAGCCTAACATATTCCCAGGTTCTGGGGATTAGAGCGTAGGCATCTTTGGGGGCACGTTATTCTCCCCACCACACTGAGAATGTAGCCCTAAGTAAAACCAACAAGATCCCTGCCCTTATTTGTGGAGCTGACATTCTAGTGGTAGAAAACCAGGTAATAAAAGCATTAACAAATAATGATAAAGATCATTGCAGATGGCGATGGGTGCTGTAACCAAAATAAAACACTGGGGCAGGATAAGATGTGATTAGATTCTACCTGCAAGAGGGCCATGAAAGAACCCTGTGACATACCACTAGAAGGTGGTCCCAAGATTTAGGGTGCCCTCTGTCACTGTCTCCGTGGCATAACCACTACTCTAATCTGAGAAGCAATACCCAGTTGGGCCACCTCCAAGGGGCCCCCTTGAAAATATCAAGTCTGTCCAGGGTCATCTGGCTGCTGCCCAACTCTCTACCCTCATCTTCTCCTGCTCTTCCCTTCACTGACTCCCTGCCAGCCACCCTAGCCTCCTCATGAGTCCTTAAACATGCCCAACCAATTCCAGCCTCAGGGCCTTTGCACATGCTGTGCCCTCTGCTTGGAGCACTGGTCCCCTCCAGTCCCTGCAAGACTTTCTTGTCATTCAGGTGTCTTGGCTCCTTTGCAAAGCTCTCTGAGGATGTCACCTCCTCTGAGAAGCCCACAGTGAACCTCCCAACCTGGAGTGTCCCCCATTGTATGAACTTCTGTGGCTCCTGTATTAAATTACCACAAACTTGATGACTTAACACACATGCATTCACTTACAGGTCTGGAGCTCATAAGTCCAGCATGGGTCTCACAGGGCTGAAATTAAGGTGTAGGCAGGAGGTTCTGGGGAAGAATCCATCCATTTTCTTGCTTTTTCCAGTTTCTAGAGCACGCCAGCATTCCTGTATTCATAATTCTTCCATCTTCAAAGCCAGCATTTGCATCACCCTGGTCTCTGCTTTGGTTGTCACATCTCCTTCTCTGACTTTGACCC
The DNA here is from genome assembly GCF_023851605.1 of Tamandua tetradactyla. Lineage (NCBI taxonomy): Eukaryota > Metazoa > Chordata > Mammalia > Pilosa > Myrmecophagidae > Tamandua > Tamandua tetradactyla. Next base: position 71,157,503 of record NC_135337.1, on the reverse strand, counting down.
TCCTGCCTCCCACCACCACTTTTTAAAATATACATTTTATGATGCAGTATAATAGATAAACAAAAAAAGCAATAAATTTCAAAGTACCTTGTAACAAGTAGTTATAGAACATATTTTAGAGTTTGGTAGGGGTTACAGTGCCGTAATTTTAGGTTTTTCTGTCTAGCTGCTCCACGACACCGGAATTAAAAGAAATATCATAATAACGATTCATTACTCATACTCATTTATTAAATCCCATCTTCTCTGTTATTCTCCTCCTTCTCCTTTGAGCTTCCTCCCAATCTTTAGGGGTATTTGGGCTCTGCCCATTTAACTCTTTTTTTCTTTTTTGTGAAAAATAGAACGTATACAAAAAAACGGACAGATTTCAAAGTACATCACACAATTAGTTGTAGAACAGATTTCAGAGTTTGGTATGGGTTACAATTCCACAATTTTAAGTTTTCACTTCTAAAGTTGCTCTAAGATGCTGGAGACTAAAAGAAATATCAATATAATGATTCAACAGTCATACCCATTTGTTAAACCCTACCTTCTCTGTATAACTCCACCATCACCTCTGATCTTTCTCCCACTCTTTAGGAATGTTTGGGCTATGCCCATTCTAACTTTTTCATGTTGGAAGGGGTTGTTGATAAAATGGGATGGGGAATGGAACTAGCTGATGTTCTGGAGAGGCTGGTCCCTCTGCATTTCAAGACTTATCTGATCCAGGGACCCAACTCGAGGTTGAAGATTTTTGGAAAGTTTCTAGTGCATGGAGCCTTTGTGGAATCTTATATAACGCTCCAGGTGTTCTTTAGGCTTGGGGGAAATGGGTTTGGTTGGGGTTTGGCAAGTTATGATAGGTAGCTATGTCTCACTGAAGCTTGCATAAGAGTGACCTCCAGAGTAGCCTCTCGACTCTATAGGAACTCTCTCAGCCTGCCTTCCTCTTACAAGGAATCAGGCCCACCCAGTAATCCAGGATAACCTTCCCATCTCAAGACCATTAATTTAATCACACCTGCAAAGTCCCTCTTGCCAGGTAAGGTCACATATTCACGGGTTCCAGGGATTAGGAAGTAGGTATTTGGGTAGCTAGGTGAGCGTCGTTATCCTGCTGGCCACACCCACCACCGCCATCCATCTCTAATGCTTCACCTTGCTTTATCTACCGCAGTATTTGTTACTCTGAGAATTTCTGTCTCCCATCTCTAGCATGTGAACCAAACGAAAGCTAGAACTTTGTCCCATTTTCAGCTGCATCCTGGCACCTAGAACACTGCCTTGCATTATTAGGTGATGGTACAAATGAATGGATATCATTATGGGCTGAATTATGTCTCCCAAAAGCACCTGTCTAAGACCTAGCCCCGAGTCCTGCGAATGGGATCTTATTTGGAAATAGGGTCTTGGCAATTCTATTAGTGAATATGAGGCCAAATTGGATTAGGGTGGTTCCTGATTCAATGTGACTGATGTCCTCACAACAAAAGGAGAAAATCAGATACAGACAGGTGCAGAGAGAACCCCATGTGATGACCAAGCAGACGTGGAAACCCAAGAAGCCAGCAAGCTGCTACCAGCAGGCAGGAAAGACGCATGGAAGGATTTCGCCCTTACAGACTTGGGATTTCTGGTCTCCAGAATGACAACAAAATACATTTCTGTTGTTTTCAGCCACCCACTTTGCAGTGATTTGTTACAGCAGCCCAAGAAAATTAAGACATCTCCCAAGCTTCTATTCCTTATGTGCATTTCCTTCTTGGGTGTCCCATCGGGCTGTTCCGTGAGTTTCTCAAGATGAACGTATCCCAAAGTTTTAGTTTAACTCTTTCTTCCTCCAGGAAAACAAAAACAAAAACAAAAACAAAAAAACCTCCCTTATTGCTGAGAACTGCCTCCATCAACTCAGTCAGCTGTGCAAGACACCTGTGTCACCTCTGCGTTCTCCAGGACCGTCCTGCCTCCAAGTACATCATCACCTCTTCCTCTTCTTTTTGATTCCTATTGCTGTTAATTAGGTTAAGTCCATCACAGACTGTGAATGCCAGGACCTCAGATGCTGAGTTTCTGGAGTGGGAACCCGTTACACTCAGCCCGTGCCTCACATAGATTTGGCAAATCCCCACATGCACAATAATCATAGCTCTGACCTAAGCACCTTACGTGAATCAACTCATTCAATCTCACAACATGACAAGGAATATAATACCGTTGGTCCCATTTAACAGAAACTAAAAACTGAGGCTTAGGGGGTCAAGTCTTTGCCTGGAGCACGGTTTCTCAAACATGGTACTATTGACACTTGGGGCTTCTTGTCGTTTGGGGTGGGAGCCATCCTGGGCATCAGAGGGTGTTCTGCAGCATATAAGGTGTCAACTCAATAGGGGCCCAGTAGCACTGTCCCAGGCATGCAACGAAAAATGCCTCCAGACATTGCCAAATGCCCCCTGTTTGGGGGTGGGAGGTGTTACCCCAATCGAGACCTTGAATTAAAAGCTCATGAGGGGGTGCACGGGTGGTTCAGTGGTAGAATGTTCACTTTACATACAGGAGACCCGAGTGCAATTCCCTGACCATGCATTCCCCCCCCAATAAAAAAGCTCATGAGGACTAAATCTGGCACTCTGACTCCTTAAATCACTTTGATGTATTGCTGCTCAAAGGAAGAAATGCTCAGTTTCTTCCCCAGTTCTGAGACTCTCTGGTTAAATTATAATGATCTTAAAAGTCTGTGCTTTGACCAATATATATAGAACATTTCACCCAACAACAGCATACATACTCTTCTTGAGTGCCATGGGCCATAGCTCAGCTCACAAAAACAAGTGTCAGTAAATTTAAAAATATTGAAATCATACAATATACTTCTCCAACCACAATGAAATAAAACCAGAAATAAATAACGGAGGGGAAAAACGGAAAATTCACAAAAATGTGCTCTTAAATAGCCAATGGGCTAAAGAGGATATCACAAGGGAAATTAGGAAGTATCTTGAGGTGAATGAAAATGAAAATACAACTACCAAAACTTAGGGGATGCAGCAAAGGCAGTACTGAGAGGGAAATTTATTGTTCTAAATGCTTACATTTAACAAGAAGAAAGACTTCATATTAGAGACATAACCTCAAAACTGGAAGCATTAGAAAAGAGCAAACTAAACCCAAAGAGAACAGAAGAAAGAAAATTAAGAGCAGAGATTGTTCTAGTTTGCTAGCTGCCGGAATGCAACACACCAGGAACGGATTGGCTTTTAATAAAAGGGGAAGAATGAAATACAAAACATAAAAGCAATAGAGAGAATCAACAAAACCAAAAGCTGGTTCTTTGAAAGAATCAATAAAATTGGCAAAGCTTTACCTAGACTGAAGAAGACAGAAAGAGAGAGTACAGAAATAATTAAAATAGAAATGAAGGGGAGAATATTACTACAGACCCTGTTAAAAAAAATGGCTATAAGAGGATATTATGAAAAACTATATGCCAACAAATAAGATAACCTGGGTGAAATGGACAAATACCTAGAAACCCAACAGCTACCTACACTAACTCAAGAAGAAATAAAAGATCTCAACAAGCCAATAACTAGTAAAGAAATCGAATCCATTTAAAAACTTCCCAACAAAGAAAACCCCAGAACCAAATGACTTCACAGGGAATTTTATGAAACATTCAAAGAAAAATTAACACTGATCCTATTCAAAGCATTCCAAAACACTGAATATGAGGGAACACCCCCTAATACATTCTAGGAAGACAACCTAACCCTATTACCAAAGCCAGATAAAGATACCACAAGAAAAGAAAATTGCAGGACAATTTCTCTTATGAATACAGATGCTAAAATTCTCAACAAAATTCAAGTAACTGGAATCAAACAGCACATTAAAAGAATCATACACTATCCTTGGTATTGCAAGGTGCTTCAATATAAGAAGATCAACTTATGTAATACATCACATTACCAGAAGGAAGAGGAAAATGCATGATCATCTCAATTCATATAGAAAAGGCATTGGACAAAATCCAGCACTCTTTCTTGATAAAAACAGACAAGTAGGCATAGAAGGAAACTGCCTCAGTGTGATGATAGCATATATGAAAAGCCCACAGCTAACATCTACTCAATGGTGAAAGACTGAAAGCTTTCACTCTGAGATCAGGAACAAGACAAGTTTGCCCACTGTCAGCATTTGCCCATTGCCACCATTTTTGTTCAACATTGTAGTAGAAGTTCTAGCCAGAGAAATTAGGCAAGAAAAAGAAATAAAAGTTGCCCAAGCAGTAAATGAAGAAATAAAACTTTCTCTACTTGCAGATGACAGGATTGTTATATTGATTTGAAACTGTTATGCACCCCCAGAAAAGTCACGTGCTTTCCATCCTGTTCCAATTTTGTGGGGGCAGCCATGTTCTGTTAATCTTGATTCAATATTGTAGGGCAGGAGCTCTTGATTAGGTTGTTTCCATGGAGATGTAACCCATCAAATTGTAGGTGTGATCTTTGGATTAGATTACTCTCAGGGAGATGTGACTCGGCCCATTCAAGGTGGGCCTCAATTAGTTTACTGGAGTCCTTCAAAAGAGGAAATATTTCAGAGAGAGCATAGTTGCTCCAGAGTCAACAGAGACACAGAGATTTGGAAATGAAGAAGTCCTAGGAGATGCCAGGAGCCGAGAGAGCTGGCAGAAGCTAGACAGAACCAAAGCCCACAGAGACACGGGTATTTGGGGATGCTTGGAGTGCTGGAGGAGAAAGCTCAGACACATGCATTAAGAGATGCTTGGAGATCAATGATTGCAGTGCCGACAGACATAGGCCAGGGGCTCAGCAAGGACTCACAGAAATAAACAGAATCTGAAGAAAAGAAATCCCAGGAGATGCTACGCTAAGAGCTGAAACTCAGAGTTTTGCCCGGAGTACCCATGTCAGGACCCACAGACACTTAGAGAGGAAACTACTGGAATCAGAAGCTGAAAGCAATGGAACCAGGAACAAGGACCAGCAGATGCCAGCCATGTGCCTTCCCATGTGACATACATCAGCCTTTCTTAAGTCTTTCTCCAGATGCCTTAGTTTGGACATTTTTATGGATTTAGAACTGTGAATTTGTAACTTAATAAATCCCCTTTTTAAAAGCCAACCCATTTCTGGCATACAGCATTCCAGAAGCATTCGTAAACTAAAACAATCATACGTATAGAAAATCTTGATAAAGCCACAGAAAAAGCTCCTAGAGCTGACAAATGAATTCATCAAAGTGGTGGGGTACAAAATCAACAACCCAAAATCAGTACTGCTTCCATACCTAGTAATGAACAATTGGAAGAAATCAAGAAAAAATCCATTTAAATAGCCACTAAAAAAAACAAATACCAAGATATAAATTTAACCAAGTATATAAAGGACTTATACACAGAAAGCTACAAAATGCTGTTAATAGAAATCACAGAAGACTAGAATACATGGAAGGTCGTTCCATGTTCATGGATTGGGAGACTAAATATTGTTAGGATGTCAGTTCTACCCAAAATGATCTATAGATCCAATGTAATCCCAATCAAAATTCCAACAACGTTCTTCACAGAAATGGAAAAGCAATTCACCAAATTTATAATTATAATTATAATTATCATTATAAGGGACCCCAAATAACCAAAGCCATCTTGAAAAAGAAGAAAGAAGTTGGAGAACTCATACATCCAGATCTTAAAATGTAAAACCACAATAACTGAAACATTGTGGTACTGACACAAAGACAGACATATAAACCAACGCAATTGAACTGAGGGTTCAGAAATCAACCCTCACATTTACGGTCATCTGATTTTTTGACAAGAAGGTAAAGACCAGTCAGTTGGGAAAGAATTGTCTCTTCAACAAATGGTGCTGAGAAAAGAGGATCTCCATTTGTAAGAGAATGAAGGTGGACGCTACTTTACACCACATAAAAACTCAACTGAAAATCAATCAAAGACCTAAATATAAAAGGAGGACTATAAAAACACCTAGAAGAAAATGCAGGGAAGCATCATCAGTCTCTTGTGTTAGGTCTTTGGGTCCTTAGAATTTGCACCCAAGGCACAAGCAACAAAAGCAAAAATAGCTAGATGGGACCTCATCAAAATTAAAAGCATTTGCACCTTAAAGACAGCCTACACAATGGGAGACAATATTTGGAAACGACATATCAGATTAGGGTCCAGTATCCATAATACGTAAAGAGACTGTTCAACGCAACAACAAAAAGACAAAACCCAATTACAAAATGGGCAGAAAACATGCATAGCCACTTCTAGGAAGACAAAATACAACTGGCTAAGAGGCACATGAAAAGAAGCTCAACTTCCTGGCTATTAGGGAAATGCAAATCAAAACTACAATGAGATGTCATCTCATACCACCAGAATGGCCATTATCAATTTAAAACAGAAAACAACAAGTGCTGGAGAGGATGTGGAGAAAGGTACATTTATCCACTGTCAGTGGGAACGTAAAATGGTACAACCGCTGTGGAAGGCAGATGGGTGGTTCCGCGGGAAGCTAAGTATAGAATTGCCATGTGATCCGGCAATACCATTGCTAGATATCTATTAAGGGGACATAAGGGTAAGGAGACAAATGGACATTCACACAGCAATGTTTATAGCAGCATTATTTACAGTTGCAAAGAGATGGAAACAGTCCAAATGTTCATCAACAGACCAGTGCCTCAACAAGCCGTGGTATATACATACAATGGGGTATTACACAGTTGTAAGAAAGAATAAAGTCATGAAGCATGTAACAACGTGGATGGACCTTGAAGACATTATGCTGAGTGAGATTAGCTAGAAATAAAAAGACAAATACTGTATGGTCACACTGATATGAACTAACATTAATGAATAAACTTGGAGAATTTCATTTAAGAACAGATATCATCGGGAGATAGAAATAGGGTACATATTGTGTAATTGGAGCTAAAGGGATTCATATTGTACAACAGTACTGACTGCAAAAATTCAGAAATTGGATAGCACAATACTTCTTAATTATAGCACAATAATGTTAGTACACAAAAATAAAGCTGCATGTGAGAATGATAGAGGGAGGGGGCTGGGGCACGAATGAAACCAGAAGGAAGACAGACAATAAAGACTGAGATGGCATCATGTTGGAATGCCTAGAGTATACGATGATAGTGACAAAATGTCCAAATTAAAAACTGTTTGGCATGAAGAACAAAGGAATGTCAATATCACAGCATGTTAAAAATAGATGGCCATTAATATTTTAAAACTTCAACTTCTCTGTGAGACTAAAGCAAAAAATGTTTATTTGGTACAAAGTTCATATTTTGACTAGTGCATTTTCCTAATTTAACTTATGTGGACTGTTTAACTGAACACCATAAATACATGGAACCTTGAATAGGGCATGAGATTTTGTAGGATTGTCCAGTGTGATGCCCTGATAAATGTCAGAGTAATCTGAACAGCGAATAAAGAAATATTTGCAAAGTCCCTTTGGGGGAATGGCAAGAAAGGGGAAAATTCACCTTCCCCATTTGGAGAATTCCTGATATTCTCACAAGCAGTGGGGACATCAAATCAATAAGCTAAGCCTTTAGTCTTGGGGGTTGTTCCTATGACTCTTATCCTTGCAAAGAATAGGTTAACCTCCTTAAAATCAGGCCTAAGTGTCACCCCCAGAAAATCTCTTTTGTTGCTCAGATGTGGCCTCTCTCTCTCTCAGCCAACAAGGCAAGTGAACTCACTACCCTCCCCATCTCTACATGGGACATGACTCCCAGGGTGTGGGCCTTTCTGTAACATGGGACGGAAATCCTGGAATGAGCTGGGACTCAGAATCAAGGGATTGAGAAAACCTTCTTGACCAAAAGGGGGAAGAGAGAAATGAGACAAATTTCCCAGGGGTGTAATCTCCCTGGCAACATGGGACAGAACTCTCTAGATGAATCAGGACCCGACATCATGGGACTGAGAAAGCCTTCTTGACCAAAAGGGGGAAGAGAGAAATGAGACAAAATAAAATGTCAGTGGCTGAGAGATTTCAAACAGAGTTGAGAGCTATCCTGGAGGTTATTCTTATGCATTATACAGATATCCCCTTTATAGTTTATGGTGTATTAAGTGGCTAGAGGGAAGTGCCTGAAACTGTAGAGCTGTGTTCCAGTAGCCACATTTCTTGAAGATGACTGTACAATGATATGGCTTTCACAATGTGACTGCGTGATTGTGAAACCTTGTGTCTGATGTTCCTTTTATCTATGGTATGGAGAGAGATAAAAAATATATAAAAAATAAATAATGGGGAAACAAAGGTTAAAATAAATTGAGTAGACCGAAATACTAGTAGTCAGTGAAATGGAGTGGTAAGGGGTATGGCATGTATGAGTTCTTTTTTTTTCTTTCTTTTGCTTGAGAGTTGCAAATGTTCAAAAAAACGATCATGGTGTTTAACACACAACTACGTGATGATATAGTTAGCCACTGACTGTAACCATGTCAAGAATGTTTGCATGTCAAGAATGACCAACTATATGTCATGAAGGTATGTCTGGTATGTCTGTTCATTGTTTATAATAAATATTTTTAAAAAAAAGTAAGTGAAGTTTATATGAAATATGGTATCCTGGACTAAATCATGGAATGGAAAAAGGATATGAGTAGAAAAAGTGATGAAATCCAAATAAATCTGTGGTTTCATTTGTACAGTATGACTGGTTTGAATGCTTGTTTTGAAAATACAAATTCATTTCACTGGATTGATATATTAGGGAACAACTTGAGCATACCTCAGATTTTGAATTTCTGATGCATAAGTTCACCTGTGAGAAATTCTAGCTAAACAGAGACCCCGTGATCACCTTACCTAAGAATTCCAAATGATTTGGAAACAAACAGTAAATATTCAAATCCAATTGAATTTTCTCAAAAAGGAAATAATTTCCATGATTACTGACCTACACATTCATTAAGTTGAGGCAATTCGGGTAAAAGGCTTTAACTATGGGCTGATACAGCAATTGAAACTTTAAGGCCATTGGCGCCTCATCAAACAACTAACCTGGCACTCCTCCCAGGGTACAGGTGAGAGTTCATCCTACGACATTCCCATGAGAATATCCTTCAATCCCTTTTGGAAATGGGCACAAGATGGACCAAGTTCATCTAGTCAACAAGCACTTTCAGAGCACCACAACACAAGCCCCACCCTAGTCTCTGAGGACCCCAAAATAAAGAGTAGACAGTTGTTAGAAGTCAGTTTGGGATTTCTGAACAAAGAAACAAGAGAAAGGTGGAAATAAAAAATGGCTAACTATAATACAATGAAAAAGTGCTATACCACAGGAATTACCAAAGAATGATGAGAATATAAAAGAATAACTTATGAGGACCTCACAGAAGAGCTTATGGCTCTGTGGTTTTACTTTGAATGGCATACAGTAGCCCACTGCATTTCACAAGGCCTCGCACAGAGCTGTGGCCTGTTAGGCCTTTGCCTTCTGCCTCCCTGCAGTCCGTGAAGGACACCAGACAAATGCTGGCTCTTCTCCCTTCCCCCAGGCGCTATTCGGGCTGGGGGTGTCGGGGGGCTAATGGCTTCTCCCTCCTTGAGGCAGGCACTGAGGCAAATACACTTTATTTTCTTCATTCTCGAGAATACATGTTGTGGCCTACAGATGCCAAAGGGCTTGGCAAAACTGGGACTGGGGGCCATACTTCAGAGATTTTGGCTATGTCTATGACATATGTAACAAATTCTTTATCAAACAGCCTTGAACTGAGATATAACGTGTCAGTCTAAGAGTAAAGTGGTGCTTTCATTTCCCATCGGTCTTTGTTCATCGTATGTATAGCAACCTCTGGATGTCAGAGAGAGAAAGGGTTAATTGGGCAAAGCAAATTTAGACGTTCCTGGATCCTTGGGCCTACCACCTAAGTTATCAAAATTATACTCCAATTTCTAAAAATACAACTGAGGGAAACAGATGTTTTGATACCCAAAACTGGTTAATTAACCAGAGAATAGTGCATACTGAGGAAATAGCGGTAAAATCAAGAGGCTTCAACAAAAGGGAAAGTTACTTCTTGGTTACATTACAGTGATCCTCCTGCTCTACTAGACACACTTTGGCCTCAGACTCACTTAAAAATAAGGTTGAAATAATTTTATTCTCAAAAAAGAAAAGTTTGAATAAATTATTATTTTTTAATTTAACATATTCAGCATAGAATAAAAATCATTATCATTTAGAAAGAAGTTGAAGTTCAGTCAAGATATTTACTTACCAGCTTCGGGAAGCAAAACAGAATATCATATGGAGACGCAGTCTCTGGAAAGTTTGAGTGAATTGCAAGGCGCTGAGGAAGCAGGTCTGATCCGTGGTAAGTAAAAAGGATTTCTAGGGCCGAACATTACTTTCCTATACACAAAAGGCAAGCAAGTTTTCATTGTGACTCGTAGAAATACTGGACTGATTTTGGATGACAATATTCAAAAACTTAAAACTAACTTTTTATGTAACACTGATAAGAAGTGACAGGAAATGTCTGATTTTCCTTAATTTGTATCAAGTTTCTCAATCTAACATTACAAAAATTCTTTATAAACTCAAAATAATGAATTTTTTTTAATTATGCTATTTTCTCTATATTTATTAATACAATGACAAAAAAAGAAAATGTGATGATATAATAATGTAAGAACACTAATTGCATGGCTCAAAGAATTACTGTTAAAAATCATAAATTACTTTATTTTGAAATCAGAAATTACCCTAGCATAAGTTCTGCTGAGAGAACAATATTCTGATTTCTGAACTTCTCTTAAAGAATTCAGCATATATCTCTGTTCCACTGCATGAGGCACTCCTAGGATTTCCTGAGGAAAGCTAACAGACGTCATCGTGTTGCCATGTGCCTTTCCAGTTAAGAGAGAAATCTTCAGTGTGGACAACCAAAGCTATAGGCTGAGCCCCCAGTCTTGGGGTTGTTCATTGAAACTTAAACCCCACAGGATAGTCAAGCCTACTTAAAATTAAGCCTAAGAGTCACCTCCAAGAGAACCTCTTTTTGGCCTCTCTCTCCAGCCAACACAGCAAGCAAACTCACCACCCTCCCCCTGTCTACATGGGACATGACTCCCAGGGTGTGGATCTTCCTGGCAGTGTGGGACAGAAATCCCAGAATGAGCTGAGATTCAGCATCAAGGAATTGAGAAAAACTCTAGAATGAACTGAGACACAGCATCACGGGATTGAGAAAACCCTCGACCAAAAGGGGGAAGAGTGAAATGAGACAAAGTGTCAATGGCTGAGAGATTGCAAATAGAATCGAGAGGTTATCCTGGAGTTATTCTTATGCATTAAGTAATATCACCTTGTTATCCAAGATGTAATGGAGAGGCTGGAGGAACTGCCTGAAAATGTAGAGCTGTGTTTCCAGTAGCCATGTTTCTTGATGATGATTGTATAATGATATAGCTTTCACAAGTGACTGGTGATTGTGAAAACCTGTGTCTGGTGCTCCTTTATCTACCTGTCAACATGAGAGGAACATGGAATAAAAATAAATAATAGGGGGAACAAATTTTAAAATAGATTTAGTTTGAAACGCTAGTGATCAATGAAAGGGATCAGTAAAGGTATGGCCTTAAAAAGTTTTTTCGCTTGTTATTTTTTAGGTGTCTTTTTATTTCTTTTCTGAATTGATGCTAATGTTCTGGAAATCATCATGATGATGAATATGCAACAATGTGATGATATTGTGAATTGCTGAGTGTATGTGTAGGGAATGTTGTTTCTTGTACTTTTTTTTTAATTAATAAAAAATTAAATTAAAAAAAAGAGAAAACTTGACTTTATCAGCGTTTTTAAAGTGAAGGTAACTTCTTGTTGGTGTCTTAATTTGGATTTTTATAGACTTGCTTTAATTGGGACATTTTCATGCCTTAGAACTGTAAACATCAACTTAAAAAATTCCCACATTGATAAGCCATTCTTTTCTGGTATACCACATTCCAGCAGCGAGCAAACCAAGCATAGGCCATGACAGTTTGAGAAGGATTTATGTACCCTAGAAAAGCCATGTTTTAATCCTCATCCAATCTCACAGAAACAACTGTTTCTTTCAATCCCTATTCATACTACTGGTTGGAAAACTTGATTAAACCATCACCATGGAGATGTGACTCGCCCAATTGTGGGTATTAACCTTTGATTAGAGGGAGATGTTACTCCATCCATTCCGAAGGTCCCATTTCCAAACCCTTAAAAAGGAAAGAGAGCCACAATAACCTCAAGAGCCCACACAGTCAGAACCTTTGGAATGTAGGAAAATTCCCTGGGGATGTTATGAAATAAGAAGACTGGAGACAACTAGCAGATGTCACCATGTTTGTCATGTGCCTTTCCAGATGAGAGAGAAACACTGAACTTCATCGCCTTTCTTGAGTGAAGGTAACCTCTTACTGGTGCCTTAGATTGGACATTTTTATATCTTGCTTTAATTATGACATTATTGTGGCTCAGAACTTTAAACTTGCACTCTAAATTCCTCCTTTTAAAAGTTGCTCTGTTTCTGTAATGTATTCCAGCAGCTTGCAAACTAAAACACAGGGTATGACAGGTGGATGAAAAAAATAAGGACAAAATATGAATAAAAAATAGAGGATGATAAAGGGTAAAAAATTGGTAGATTGAAAACTAGTGATCAATGAGAGGGAGGGATAAGGGTATGGATGTATGAGATTTTCTTTTTATTCTTTTATTTCTTTTCCTGCAGTGATGCAAGTGTTTTAAAATGATCATTGTGATGAATACAGAATTATGGGATGATACTGTGAGCCATAGACTCTACACTATATATGTGGTAAAGATTTCTCTAAAATATTTTTTTAATTAATGTTTTATGATGTTTTAATAAATTTTTTTAACTTTGGAAATTTTTTTAATGAATGACAATAATAGCCCATATTTTTCATACTGCCTTTTGACTTGCAAAATTGTTTTATGCTGTATGTATTATCTCATTTAATAAATAATATAATTACCACAAACTTGCTCCAAGTAACTTGATACTTCTGAATTGTGACAAACATGACAAATACCAGGGTTTTATCTGAATTCTGGTGTTGAAGAACAGCTACTATGCTTGAAAAGTAACTTACTGAAAATTATCAAGATTGATTATCATAATATAGTATTAGAATACAGATGAAGAAAAACAATTAGGCATGAAAACTGTACATAAAAATCACAAGTTTTCTGATGGGGAAAAAAAGACCTAGATTGATAATAATCACAAAGGAAAGTCATGAAGCTGTTGATCAAAAATAAATCTAAATATTTCTCAAACACAAATAGGTATAGGAGATTTGGCCATCCTATGGCTTGTAGTTTTAAAAACAGTCCCTAGCTGCTCCAGACATGGTCACAGATTAAGTCAACAAACATCTGTGAACAGTACTTGTGCCTATTTGAAAATATTATGTACCACAGAACAGCCATGTTTAAATCCTGATCCAATCTTGTAGGCCAACCTACAGCTGAGGGTGGGAAATTTTGATTGGATTGTTTCCATGGAGATGTGACACACCTAACTGTGGGTGTGGCCTTTGAGTAGATGGAGACGTGACTCCACCCATTCAAGGTGGGTCGTGATTAGTTTACTAGAATCCTTTAAAAGGGAAAACATTATGGAAAACCTCAGCTACAGATGCCTGGAGAACAGCTGCTTCAGAGCTAACAGAGACACGGATGTTTGGATATGCTTAGAGTGCTGACAGAGAGAACAGATGCCGAGACATGGACAGAGCCACAGATTTGCCATGTGCCTTTCCATGAGATGCTAAACAAGCCAAACCCAGAGTTGTGTCAGGAGTAGCTAAGTGAAGACACACAGATGCTTAGAGAGAAAACAACCAGCATCAGAAGCTGGAAGCAATGGACTAGAAACAAGCAGGAGCAGATGGCAGACATGGTCTCCCCATTTTATAGACGGTGGCCTTTCTTGAGTCAAGGTATCTTTTCCTGAATACCTTAGTTTGGACATTTTTCTGACCTTAGAATTGTAAACTTATAAAGTAGTATGTCTCCTTTATAAAAGCCAAAAAATAAAAACAAATCATGTCTGCCGTATGTAATGCTATGTTCCAGATATCTAGCACATGCCTTTCACTACTAAATAACCAATAATGATTTGCTGACTGAATTAATTTATTTGAGAAAAGAAAGAGAAGAATGAAGAGGCTTTCAAGGGAGGGGAAAGAACTGAGAAGAGTTCACTTGAAAGGTACTGAGTTGGGACTATACCACATCTAAAAGGAACTATCAGTAAGAAATAGATATACAGGTCAGGGGTGCTTGAGTGACATGAGTTAGATATGATTTACAGCTATTAACAAATAAGAAATATTATTCAAAGGGAGATAAGTAGGGAGATGAAAGGAGTTTTAGGGATGAACATAAATTAAAGGATGAGTAAGGAATCCACATCTGAAAAGTAGAAGGAGGGGGAGTCAGGAATTAGGGGTGGGCTGGGGTGGGCTAGGGGAATTAAATGCATACTCATAAAAACCAAAGGAAGAGAGCATTTCAAAAATAATTCTCGGTTCCTTGGTTCCTCATTCACAACAATCATTTCCTTTAGTTCATCACAGATATACATCCCTGGCCATGCCCTGGAGCTCTGTCACCACCAGAAAAGCACTCTCTAGAATATTTCCACGTTTAGCACTCTGTGGCCACCTATTTCGGCTCTTCTGGCTCACTTACATAAGTAGCATTTGAACAATTTCTAACTCTGATGAGGCATCCAATCTTGTGACCCGTCTTCATTTTCATTTTCTAACTCCTCTCAAAGACTTTTATCCATTCTAATCAGCTTTAAGTCCTTGGTCCACCATTATAAAGGGGTTTCTTCAATCCATGGCCTCTTCTCTATTCACATGGCAAAACCTCATCCCTTGTCAAACCCAACCATGAACCCCAAAACTTACCTAGAGAAACATGACAAAACCATGGTCAGTTCTCACTTTAAATGTAAGATCTCAACCTTGCTTAGATCCTGATTCAAATGAACCAACTGTAAAAAGGCATTTGTAAAAAAAAATTTTAACAAAAAACCCATTTGTGAGATAATCTGAGAAATTGGAACAGGAAGTGGATGTTAGGTGAAATGAGTTCTTATTTTCTAAGAAATAATAGTGTAACTGTGACTATGATTTTTTCTTTGTTTTTTAAAACACCCTTTTGTGCTACAGATACATACTTGGGTGACAGGATAAGACGTCTGGGATTTGCTCTAAACTACATAAATAAAAGAAAAGGCGAGGGTAGGAAGATGGAACTAAAAGCTGCAGCACTGGGAAATGATGACAATGATTGACACTGGCAATGGGTACAGAAGGTTCATTATACTTTTCCTAACACATTCATGAATGTTTGAATTTTTTTATAGTAAGTTTAAAACCAGATATTTTCAAGACAAAAAAAATCCAAATAGACACTTCCTATCAGTGCTATTACATTTCCCTCAGTAGTTTCCTTTCCTATTCTTTATTAGGAACGTTTCCAGAATTCTTTCTTTCTAGACCTCCAATATCCTACCCTCTACCCCTATTCTCTGCTGAAAACCTCACTTTATAAACTTTCTCTTTTTTTTGCCATGGGGAGGCTCCAGGAACTGAACCCAGGTCTCTGGCATGACAGGCGAGAATTCTGCCACTGAGCCACCACTGCACCACTCCATATATTATTTTTAAAACTGACACTATAAAATGGGAAGTTCTTCGTTTTCCAAACCACTCAAAAAAAAAAAAACTATCTGTATCTGTACAACTACACATTTCTTTCCTTCCCAATGAAGAAGGATTAAAGATGTTATCTTTGCTCCCAAATAAATCTTAAAGTTCCACCCATGCCCTAGATCCCATTTGTTCTCAACTTCAACAATCATGCAATTATCCCTCTTTGCCCTCCTACGGGTTCATTCCCATTAGCATACAAACAAAATCTTTTTCCTTCTAAGAAAAGAAAAAAGCACCCTTAATCCCATATACCCCCTTCCACCTACCACCCTCTATTCTTTTCCTTTTCACAATAAAAATACTTGAGAGAGTGATTTGAAGTAAGTAAAAAACTATTTGCAAAGTCCCCTTGGGGGAATGGTGAGAAAGGGGGAAACTCAACTTTCCCAAGTGGGAAATTAGTGATATTCTCACAAGCAGTGGGGACAACCAAAGTAATAGACTGAGCCCCCAATCTTGGGGTTTGTTCATATGAAACTTTACCTGACAAAGATAGGTCAAGCTTACTTAAAATTAGGCCTAAGAGTCACCCCCAAGAGAACCTCTTTTGTTGCTCAGATGTGGCTTCTCTCCCCAGCCAACATAACAAGCAAACTCACCACCCTCTCCCTGGCAAAGTGGGACATGGCTCCCAGGTGTGTGGACCTTCTTGGTAACATGGGACAGAAATCCTAGAATGAGCTGGGATTCAGATCAAGGGATTGAGAAAACCTTTTCAACCAAAAGGGGGAAGACTGAAATGAGACCAAATAAAGTGTCAATAGCAGAGAGATTCCAGAGTCGAGAGGTTATCCTGGAGGTTATTCTTACGCATTAAATAGATACCACCTTGTTAGTCGAGATGTAGTGGAGAGGCTGGAGGGAAGTGCCTGAAAATGTAGAGCTGTGCAATGGTAAGCCATGTTTCTTGAAGATGATTGTATAATGATATAGCTTTTGCAATGTGACTGTGTGATTATGAAAACCTTGTGTCTGATGCTGCTTTTATCTACCTTGTGAACAGACGAGTAGAACATATGGAATAAAAATAAATAATAGGGGGAACAAATGTTAAAATAAATTTAGTTTGAAATGCTAATGAAAGCGAGGTGTAAGGGGTACGGTATGTATAATCTTTTTTTTCTGGTTTCGTTTTATTTCTTTTTCTGTTGTCTTTTTCTGAATTGATGCAAATGTTCTAAGAAATGATGAATATGCAACTAAGTGATGGTATTGTGAATTACTGATTATATATGTTAATGGTTTAGTTTGTTTGTTAAATTTTTTTCGATTAATAAATAATTTTTTTTTTAAATGGCTCTCTCAGCTCCTGTGAGTCCTTGCTTCTGCTGGGCATTTTCTTACTTCAAGCATCTGTGCTTTCTCCAAAATGTCTCACTCTTAAAGGACTCTAGCAAGCGGATTAAGACCCACTTTGTGTGGGCAGGTCCACATCTCCATAGAAACAGCCTAAACAAAAGGTCTCACCCAGCAACAGGTCTTCCCTGCAAGACTGGATTAAAAGAACATGGCTTTTCTGAGGCACATAACAGCTTCAACTTGGCACAACATCTTACCAATATTAAGGTTTGCCAGTCATGAACAGAGGATGTCTTGCCATTTATTTAGGTTTTCTTTAATTTCTTTCACCAGTTTTGGCATGCTTTTTCAAATACAATTCCTTCATCCTCTTGGTTAAATTTATTCCTCGTATTTTATTCTTTGGGATGATATCGTGAATGGAATTTGTGGTAGTTTGAAGATGTTATGTACCCCTGAAAAGGCCATGTGAGGGGAAGGCAGGGTCAGATGTCACAGGGCTGAGGCCAAGATCTCATATGGCCTAGTTAGGTTGGGACATAAAAGCTCCCCGTTCACACGGAGTCTCCCAGCCTCTCCGGGTCCACAGCCCATTCAGAGGTGTGTGGGTTAGCTGGGCTGGCCGGAGGAAGACAGGACTTGGAGGCACTGATTTCACCAGGCCGCCCTTCAGAACTGTAAATTACCCCCCACCCCCACCCCGCCCCCCATACATGATCACGAGGCCAGGCGAGGTCACAGAGCTGTGAGCAGGTTGCTCTAATCACACACAGCGAAAACAACACCAGGCCGAGCTCACGAGGTTCTGTGCCTTCGAAATTTTAATCCCAAAGTTCTGCTAAAAACCCTGAAGTCAATCCTCCTGAAGCAGAAGTTTTTAAAGAAAACATATAAAATAGAAGTCGATAGGTTTCTTTAATGTTAACAACTGTTGTAGAATTACCGCAAACCCTCACTTTATGTCCAGGCCTTATTTACAACAATGATTTGTCAATTAACCAGGTTTTCTTAATTTGAAGTCAAGTTAAACCCTGAATATTCTGGATAATCACTGCCCTCGTGATCTTGCCCCGAAACCTACAAATTTTGCTCATCCTAATTTTCTTCCACATAAAGTATCACATACAGTGTGTCCATGGGCTCACCAGCCCCATCCTGGCTCCTCACCCCAACTCCAGCAAGAACCCCTGCTCGCCTCCACCCGTGATCACCCACCATCTGTACCTCAGTGCCAGCAGCTCTCGGGCATTGAGATCTTACACGTGCCGAGCGTGCCCAGCACCAATTCAGCTCTCTCACGGGGCTCCGCAGCCCGGCACTGCTGGGGATTGGGTCGGATCCCTCTTCACTGTGCAGACTGCTGCTTGCCTCAGGTGCTGGCTCCTACCTCCCAGTTTTGTTGAAACCCCATACAAATCCATAATTAATGCTCATTCACCAGGGGTTTGCTGTCGGGTTACTAGAAGGCACCGCGTGAGGGGGACATTTAGTGGGTTATGCCACTGAATCTTCATGACCCTCTTTGGAGTCAGATCCTAATAATTAACCACAGTTACAGAGGCTTAGAGAGGATTAGGAGTTATGGGATGCTGGGGTGAGAATTCACACCCATCGGGGCTCTTCTCACCAGGGCAGGAAACCTGGGGTTCAAGACCACTAAGGAGCAGGCTGGCCAGGCTCACCCAGGAAAAGGATTAACATTTTAGAGGCTTGCCCGATTCCAAAGACTGTTCTGTCCGTCCCCAAGACTCAGACCCGAACCCCCAGAAGAAACAAATTTCCTAACAGTTGGATTTTGGATTTTAAAACACTTTTTTATTGTTAAATTTAACATACCTACAAAGAAAGAAACAAAAAGCAATGATTTCCAAAAGACGCTTCAACAAGTAAGCAGAACAGATTTCAGAGTTAGTCATGGGTTACCATTCCATTATTTCACGTTTTTCCTTCTAGCTGCTCCAGAACACTGGAGGCTAGAAGAAATTTTTTTTCTCTTTTTGTGAAAAATAACATAGATACAAAAAAGCAATAAATTTCAAAGCACATCACAACAATTAGTTTAGAACAGATTTCAGAGTTTGGTGTGGGTTATAATTCTACCATTTTAGGTTTTTACTTCTAGCTACACTAAGATACTGGATACTAAGAAATATCAAGTAATGATTCAGCAATCATATTCATATATGATTCTCAATATAACTCCACCATCACCTTGATCTTTCTCCCACTCTTCAGGAGTATTTGGGCTGTGGCCATTCTAACTTTTTCATGTTGGAAGGGACTGTCGGTAATATGGGGTAGGGGGCTAGAACTAGTTGATCCATCTGGAGGTTGTAGGTTTCTGCAATTTTACCCTAGTGCACAAAACCTTTGTAGAATCTTATATAACACCCTAAGTATTCTTTAGGATTGGCTGGAATGGTTTTGGTTGGGGTGTGTTCTAGTTTGCTAGCTGCCAGAATGCAATATACCAGAAATGGAATGGCTTTTAAAAAGGGAAATTTAATAAGTTGCTAGTTTACAGTTCTAAGGCCAAGAAAATGTTCCAATTAAAACAAGTCTATAGAAATGTCCAATCAAAGGCATCCAGGACAGATACCTTGGTTCAAGAAAGCCAATGAAGTTCAGGGTCTCTCTCTCAAGTGAGAAGGCACATGGTGAACAGGTCAGGGTTCCTCTCTCATCTGGAAAGCACATGGCGAACACGGCGTCATCTGCTAGCTTTCTCTCCTGGCTTCCTGTTTCATGAAGCTCCCCAGGAGGCGTTTTCCTTCTTCATCTCCAAAGGTCGCTGGCTGGTGGGCTCTCTGCTTCGTGGTGCTGCAGCATTCTCGCTCTCTCCAAATCTTTCATTCTCTGAAATGTTTCCTGTTTTATAGGATTCCAGAAACTCATCAAGACCCACCTGAATGGGTAGAGACATGTCATCACCTAATCCAGTTTAACAACCACTCTGGATTAAATCACATCTCCAGGGAGATGATCTGATGACAGTTTCAAACATACAATACTGAATAGGGATTAGAAGAAGAGGCTGCTTTTACAAAATGGAATTAGGATTAAAACATGCTTTTCTAGGGAATACACATCATTTCAAACCAGCACAGGGGATTTGATATTTTTTTCAAAAAGACAAATATATACTTACCACTCTTTGATCTGGCATGATCTTGCTCATATCTCCATCAAGAATCTAAAGACAGTTGTCTTTTTACCAGCACTTACCCCCTTTCTAGTGCCATTCAGAAAGGTGACGACTTTACAGCCATCACCCAGTGCCTTTTCTACCTTTAAGGAAACACAAAAATTCCAGAATAAAACATTATTTTAAACACGATTACAGTGGTTTCATTGCTTTTTTCTGTTGCTCAAATCATCATATGCCTGTTGCATTCCTGGCATTGTTGGCATCACTTGTTCTATTTCCACAAAAAATACTCACTAAATTGGTCAGTTCCAAATCCCCATCCCTGAATTTGGTGATGCTTATTGAATAACTTGTGATCTGTCCTACAAACGCCTGCTTTTCCTAGAGTCGTGGTTGTTGTAGCTTTGTCCCCAGAGTCTAGAGCATCTGTGATTGTTGGATTTGGTGACTCTGGAATCCTGGGCCATGCAGACTGCAGTAATTACATAAAAATTACACCGGGTGCATTTTCCCTTCCTTCCCTTCCCATCCTTTTAGCCCCCACTCTCTTCCAAAAATTTATTGATTTCAATGAAGAATGAATCAGCAAACATTATATAACTTCATATGCATATTATGCTGGACTAGAAATTTAGGAAAGAATACCTTTGTTTTCAGATTGAAAATATTATACATGGAGGCAAATAATACAATTCACATAAAGAGGAAAACGGACAGAAATAATCTCCAATTTTCAGGAGTTAAGAATACCCATGCATGTGAAAACTCCAAAATGGCAAAGTGTGTTATTATTAATTACGTCGCGTTGTTACTCTTATTGTGGTTCGAGAATGAGATTGGTTTAACTAAAAAATGCCCAGAAGCGAACGTGCTCGCTTTGCAGGCTCGTCCGGGCCACGAGCGCAGTGTTCCGAGCGCCCCCCTGCCTGCCAGCACACCCCCGTGTCTGATGCACGCCCCAAATCCTGGATATGAGCAGAGCTGTCAGCTCTTTTTGAAGATTGGTTGCTTACTACAGTAAATAACAGGAGAAAGAGGAAGTAATTTCTATTTGGAGTGAAGCCCAAGAGGACAGGTGGTGGGCACGAGAGAGGGATTGGTGACAGGGGGGGGCGGGGGGACCCAGCTCTATAGAACACACAGGTGACCCCTCCCTGAGGGCATAGGAAGGGCTGCGCTCAGAGCAGGCAAGTGGCTCTGCTTCTCGTACCCACAGCCTCGAGGTCCCCTTGATATTGTCTGCACTACAGCTATACTGGGGGACATCCCTGCCCTCACATGGCACCCATGGCCTTTGAGGACGCCCTCAGTGCTCCCACATGGGGAAGCTTCCCATGCATGTGGCGTCCATGATGGTGTTTTGTCCCCAACCTCCTTCTTGCAGATGAACTTGGAATGACAGAATTGCGGTGCTGTTGGGACACTGCCCACCCGAGAGCTGCTGAGTGGCTTTGATTAGCCCATTAGGCGGAGTCCAGACCAAATTAAAACCCAGAGAAAATGTGACAGTGGACCTCCTCGGTTTTAATGTCAGATGGTCAAAAGCAGAGCAAGTTAAATTGAAAAGGAGAGTAGCATAAAAAACATTATCCTGAGTCCAGTTTGAACTGACCCCAAAAGCATTCTCTTTCTTTCATGAGATTTTTATACAAATATAGGGCCAGTGTGACAGCAAGTGACATTGATAATGCAAAAAGTTTGGATTAGTTAGTAAATAGATTCGCCAAATGTAACCTGTTTCCAGTATTTTGATGATTCTGGAGACACACCATGACAAGCGTTTCCCTGACCTTAAATTGCTTATGTTCCAGTGGGGAGAGAGACCCAAGAAGAGAAACATATGGCAGTGTAATTGGGTTATTGGACATGCAAAAAGAGGGAGAGGGGTTGAGGATGTAGTCCCACATCTTCCAGGGAAAGCTCCACCAAGAACAGACCAATTAAAAAAAGGGGAAAAAAGGAACGAAAACAACAAACAAAACAAAAATAAAAGAACACATCAATTACCAACTGTGATGACACTTGGAGGTGGGGGAGTGAGTGGACTTGTGGGGCACAAAGTGCCAAGGCACCCACTGGAAACGGACCACGCTGGGGAGCCCAGGTGGTGGGTGGCAGGACCTGCTCGGAGGGGCCGTGATGCTCGGCTTGCCCCCGGAGGGACACAGCTGCATCCGGGGGACGGGGAGCCCCAGAGGTTTTCAGGCAGAACCAGGATCGCCTTCGGTAAACATTTCCCTTTCAGGGGTAAAAGTGGGAAGAACAGGAGGTGGATTCGAGAGAGACGGGAAGGGCTTGGCTGTGCAGGAGGTTGGAGAGAAGGGATCGGAGTCCAGTGTACAAGCAGCAAAGCCGGGCCCCAGGAGACATGGGGACACAGGGTGAAGGTCAGGGGAAACGAGGGTGATGCTCAAGTTCCAGGCCCCGGGACCGATGGACTTGGACGCTGTTGAGAAGGGTGGTCCTTTGGAAGAGGGGGAAGCTAATGAGCCCAGGTCTGCGGAAGGGTGCCCATGGGCTTTGCAGGTCGAGCCCTGCCCAAAGGCAACGGGGCTGCCGTCCACCTTCCAGACCCCACAGGTGGCTCCGTGGCCTGATAGGGCAGTTTTCCAGCAGGTGTCAGCATATCGCATTCCAGCAAAATCAGAGTGTCCTGGTCGTTTCCTCAAAGTGACTGGAGGCAGGCCGCCGTCTTGTGACTCACCCAAAGGCGCCAGACTCTGCAGGGGGAAACCCAAATGCCAGAGGGCAGTGGGCCTGGGTTGGCAGGCCTGGCCTCGGGGAGGCAGCGGGACACGCCAGACGCGGGGGGCTCTGTGAAGGGGCCACGCAAAACCACGAGCGGGCGTGCGACGGCCCAGAAGATTTGGGCAATCTCAGAAGAGGAACAGGCCAACGGCGGTCCCCTGGAGAAACGGATTTGGGGCTGTACCCTGGGTCACGCGGCCGGGCATGGAGGGGAACTGACAAGACAGAAGAGGACCTAACAAGGGAATCAGAGAAAAGCGGTCAGAAATCAGGAAGTTCCATGAATTCTATGCATTTGCCATAACAAAACTTTGTGCATATGCATACATGCCACAGAGGTAACTTTTTAAAGTAAACAGAAAATATGGCAGGAAATGCCCTAAGGCCACGTCCACCATTTTTGCTGCTTGCTAGATTGCTTTCCTTGAGCCTACTGGCGACATCAAAAGCTGGCACTGATGATTTTCTGCCGCTTGACTTTGTAGCTTCTGGGAAAACCAGTGTAGACCTGGGTGTGATGTCCATAACCGGGTCGGGCTCCACCGTCTCAGCTGGGAGCGCCTCAGCGGCAAAACCAGGACGCAGCGGAGAGCCGTGTTCAACCACATGTGTTTCTCAACAACATGCCAGGGCTCGACCAAAAGCACCGTGCTCCTCCCTAGAAAATAGACCTTTTTTTTTTTGCAGAAATATACCAACTAGAGAGCATGGTGGGGCAATCGACAAAAAAAAATTTCCATTCAATTAGTTTACTTTTTTTTTAGCAATAAATAAAATCTCAAGAATTGTCTTTTATTAATGGAAACATAATAATTTAAAATATATTATTGCCGGGTGGGATTGTGGCTCACTGGCAGAGCTCTCACCTGCCATGCCGGAGACCCGGGTTCGATTACCTGCCCATGTAAAAAAAAATATATATATATATAATTGCCTATTTTGAATAATTAATTGAGGACTCTTGTTTATCCTATGTGGAATTTCATTTAATCTAAATTTTAAAATAAATTGATACTATTTCCTTATGTTACCTTTTCCTCTTCAGAGCTTTGGGTGGAGGTGGCTGTCAGACAACCAGGGAACTTGGAGCGATTTTCTGTCCCTTTCCCCACATCGCATCTGCATTCCTGGTATCAGGGAGAAGGCAGAGGAGACTGAGGCACCTGCAGCCCAGGTGGAGAAGCTGATCAAAGCACCCAAAGCACCGTGTGTGTCCACCCCTGGCCAAGGCCCAGCTCAGGGCCGGGTCTCATACCCCTGGGGAGCTGGACCGCTAGAAGCAGCACAGGCCAGCATTCCACATGCAGCGCTGGGGCGGGCGGCGCTCTGGCCACTAGGAAGTTAATTCAGATTTTACATAGGTGAGACACGAGGGTAGCACAAAGGGTCACGAGAATGGCTGCGTCACCATTCCCATCATACAAATAGTGTTTACTCAGTATAAAGGATATTTACTCTGCGTACAAATATTTACTCAGCATAAAAATATTTGCTCACTGTGCTAACTGCTGCACCAATATTGTTTCTTGTACTTCCACGGCAATTCTGAGGTCAGTGCTGCCATGAGCTCCAATCACAAATAATGCCAGGGCGCTGAGATGCTGAGTCGCCCACCCGAGGTCCCAGGGCCAGTAAGTTGGGGACCCTAAATCTGAACACGAAAAGGGAAACTGCAGAGCTGGGGCTGCTTCTCAATTTTTTTTTCAAGGCATTTATCACTTTATAAGATTGTGTATGGATTCCTTCATTTTGTATTTGGTGTTGCGTTTCTGTCTTCCCTCCACGCTAGAATGCTGAGTCCCCAAGAGGAGGGACTTGTCTGTCTTCACTGATGGGGCCCAAGAACCTGAGATGGTGGCGGCCCCAGGAGGCCCTCGGTAAATATTTGTCAAGGGTTTGACTTCTTGCAGTGGTAGGCTTGGGGAGACGGAACTGAAGCAGGTGGGCATAGGAGAAGGAGAAGAGTGGAGTTGAAGCTGAGGAGAATCGGGGCTAGAGACGCAGGTTCAGAAGGCAGTGGGAGATGCTAGAGACACACCAGAAGCGGGCAGACAGCGGAAGGAGTGCTGGGTGGTCTCGGGGCACTCGAGTTTGAATTCTATCTGGACATAGCCTTGGACGTATACCTTCAGCAATCTAAGGCTCAGCTTTTCCATCTGGGTAGAGAATATTGTCTTTTCCCTTCATATATGCTATCATAACGGTCAAATGGAAACATTAGAAATTTGGGCTGTAAAATGTAAAATACTACCCCAAAAGGTATTGGAATTTCAAAGTCAGGTTTCTTTTATATGTGCAATATCAGTTTATTGCAGACATCTCTAAATTGTCTCCAAAATTGAACTCGTTCCCACCTCTTTGATATAGAGTGGAGTCTGCCCTCAGGAAAACATTCCATTCTGCTTAACTTTCACAGCAGTTTTTTCCTTCTTTCTAATGCTTCGTGAGAGCTTCCCAAACACGGTGCTTAGGACTTATGAGCATTTGTCACATTTATACTTGACGAAGGACTCTATGAGTTAGATAACACTGCCCCGTGTTATAGCTGGGGAAGTAGAGTCTTAGCGATCTAGTCTCGTGGCCATTGCGTGCCAGAGCCACGGCTTGGATGTGGCTGGTCTGACTCCGAAGCTATGTTGGGCCATGTGCTGCCAGGACTTTCCACCCGTCACCTCTGCTGGCCTGTGTAACGCGCACCCATCACCCCGTCCGTCCACACTCCCCAAGAGGGCGTGTGCTGACCGTCCCGAGGGGGTAGCCCGTGGCTTCCCACATGGGCACATGTGCTTGCACGGCCCATGTCTCCGGCCGGTTGCTGGAACAGCCTCCTCCCTCCTCCCACTCACCCGGCACCAAGATGGCTGCCCAGAAACTCCCCGAGAAACGCAGTGCCGCAGCGTGGCCTGTGGGACGGTGTGGGCAGGCAGCTCATGGCCCCTTGACTACTGGACCGCCCGGGCTGCTTCCCCGGCGATCCCGGAACCACCACCGCTGGCCCCTCACCAGGGCCTCCCCCCACGGCTCTGGGGCAAGCAGTGCCTGGGTCAGGCGTGAGGCCACTGCTTCTCCTGCCCCCACCAGGGTGGAGCTTCCCGGACTTCTCCCCTTCCCTGGGAGTTCTCACAGGACACCCGGCAGCCTGGGCCCTGGTGTCTCGAAGATGCCCTTTCCCCAAGGGTCCTTCCCTGCCTCCAGGAAGTGTCCCACCCACGACGTGTCCGAGACCAAATTCCACCCTCGTCCAGCCACGATCGCTCTTCCGAAGGAGAGCTCAGCTGCACCCTTCCTGGGTGAGTATGTTCGCTGCCTGACTCCTCACTAGACTTTGAGCTCTTCATGGGGGGAGCCCACCACGTGGTCCCTGGAGGTAAAAAGCAGAGCTCTCTTGTGGCTCAGTGGTGGAGTGCTCGCCTTTCATGCAGGAGACCCGGGTTTGATTCCCAGACTGTGCGCCCAAGAAAAAGAAAGCAGCGCTTTCTTCATGTCCCCAGCACCGACCAGCTACCTGGCCTTAAGGTAGGTACTTAACCTCTCCCAAGCTCAATTCCTTTACCTCTAAAGTGAGGATAAAAACACCTCCCTATTGCGGGCTGGAAACATGCTTGACGTCCTAACCGCTGGCACCTGGGATTGTGGCTTATTTGGAGGAAGGGCCCTAGCACTCAGAATCAAGTTAAGGTGGTGGGGGGTTCTATGCCAATATGGTCGGGTCCTTAAAGGAGGAGGGGAAGACAGACACAGAGGGGCGACGCCACAGGAAAGAATGTGGGAGAAGTCCACGTGGAGACAGAGGTAGAAGCTGGAGGATGCTGCCACTAACCAAGGAATGCCAGGATTGCCAGGAGCCCCCATGAGCTGGAGGTGTCCAGGAAGAGTCCTCTCCAGAGCGCCGGGAGGGGGCACGCGCCTGCCAACGCTCTCACGTCAGGCTTCTGCCTCCAGAACCACAATCGAGATGTGTTGTTTTAAGCCCCTGGTGTGCAGTGATTTATTGGGGCCGCCCCAGGAAACTGAGGTGCTTTCTCAGCAGTGCCAGGGGGGCGGGAGACAATGGGGCCATGAGCCGGGTGGCAGGGCTGGGCCCTCAGCCTGCAGAGGTGTGTCAGTGCGGCTGCGCGACCACCAATCCCAGGGCCTGGCAGAGTCCAGGGAACACAGCAGCAGACACTGCTGGACTGATGCAGGTGTGTTGTCAGTATTTTAAAAATTTACCAAAATCGCCCACGTCCTTTCAAACTCGGCCCATGGACTTTCCTGGGGGTCTTTATCTGGCCCTGCTGCGGCTCCAGCCTTGTGTTGGAAGGAAGGGGTGTTCCCCTCACCCCCACGGCTGCACAGCCCACCCGCAGCCCCTGGGCCCTGGCCCCCTGCAGGCACTGGCAGCCCAGGTGACCCTTGGGGCTCTGTGGTGTCCGGGGGCCGTGCCTGCCCCAGGCCTTCACCTCCAGGTGACCCCCAAAAGTCCTCGGGGAGCAGGCCAGGCCCCACCCCACCGTCCTGTCAACTGGAGCCCTGACAGCCGCCCGGCAGCCGCCCCCGTCCCCACCTAGGCTGTGAGCACAGAGCGGGTCCTGAGGGATGAAGTCTCACCCCTGTCCTGTCCCCTGTTGGGTGCCCAGGGCCCCACGGCTGCAGCTGCCTGAATGGACGCAGACCCCGCGTCTGGGACCGGCCAACACAGGGCATCCCCTTGACTCTCCGTAGAAAGCGCTTGGGGCCCAGGACGTCAGAGTCCTAACCTGTTGGTTCTGGCCGGTTTCCCCGTTTCCCCGATGCAGTCAGGACTTCCTCAGCGGGAAGCGGAGGGATTCTGGGTCCTTTAATCCACACGAGCTGCATGGGCACCACCACGGGTCGCCCCCAACCGAAGCAGGGCCCCCAACTGTGCTGAACTAAGAGCTTTGTAACGCCTCGAACGGGTCAAAGTCTGAAGCCCCCGGGGAAGCCCCCGCACGGACCCGCCGCTGCCCGGCGCCCCCAGTCCAGACGCGCCCCTGAAGCTGGCCCAGCTCCACGCGGGCACCTGCCCGCGCTCAGGCAATTGGCTTGGGACAAAGGACGGTCCTCAGTTCCCAGCCACTGTGACCGAGGCTGCCGAGAAGGAGAAACCCCTTTGAAAGGAGCCGCATTTGGGCCAGTTACATAAATCTCCCAACAACTGGGAAACAAAACAAAGCTCCCTAAAAGTGGGAGGAGTGCTCTCTGGGGAGCACCCCCAGCTGGCCTCCTCTCCATCCTCTGGTTGAAGGAAGTAGCAGAGCAGCTGTCGCAGACGCTGGGAAAGCCTGAACGTGGGCGCGTGGGCTTCCACACCCAAGAGCCTCGGGGGAGCCCGAGAACTTGGGGGAAAGAGAAAAATTAATTCCAAGTATAAAATGGAATTTTATAATTGCCTGGTTGTCGGCAGAACAGTATTTATTCCTAAACTCTAGAGTGTGCATAAACATCAGAATGAAACATTTAACCACAGGGATAGAAAGCAAGCTTGTTAAAAGGCCCCTTCCCTCCCGGTGAGAGCATGCCAGAGGGGCCTCCCAGGAATGGCTCATCCCCCCCGGGGTGAACTCAGGCTGCTTCCAGCATGAGCCTGAAAGGGTCACATCCTGCCCCCCTGAACACGCGCTCCTTTCCCTTTTGCTGTAAGAGCGCACCCCGGGGTCCTCTCCTTTGGCGCTGCCTTCAGTCCCAACGAGACCATCCCACAGCCTCAGGGCCCCCAGGCCAGGGAGAGCATCTGCGCCCGGGCCCTACCCAGTCAGCCTCGTCCCCTCCCTGGCGGTTTGTGACCTCCAGAAATGAGGAAACAGTGGCGTCCACACGGACTCCTGTCCTAAAGGCCGTGCCCTTTCCACACAGCCAAATGTCACCAAGCTTTATAGTTTCATAAGCCACGACTACAGGCGAGCATTTCCAGATGTGTCAGTTTGACATGGTGACTATTTCCCGGGCAGGGACAGTTTCCTGCGCCCCTAGATTAGAGAGAGCCGAGCTCCCTCCAGGTAATCAAATCACGATCAGATAGCAAGTGTTCAATGTGTAATACATGGTAGGAGCTTGTTTCTCACAACTGTATTCTTGAAAGAATATAAACTACCTTCTGATGTCAAATTATTTTCTAAATGAAAAGGTCATGAGGAGAAAATAAAATACGCAAGTTTAAGTCAGAGAAATGGTTCAAACTTCATCATCTCACAAAGTCTCTCTCCATCTGAATTGTTCATATGATGTCTGTGATAATGAGGAGGGTGCGGAATAAGTAGAAAAGCCACGGTTTGGGGTAAAAATTGATGGTCATTTCTCCCCCATGGTCATGGGCGTGTGGTAAGCGGACACTTCACACATGTGTGGGAAGGGGCTTCCTGCCCACTCGTGCCTCCTTACCGAGTACGAGAAGAAGCCTTTTCGGGTGGGGGCTCGGGTCCCCCCTGAGCCTCCCTGGACTCGTTTATGGGGAGCAAAGCGTCTGAGAAGGGGAGGCCAGCCACCGCTGGGGGGCCGTGTGACCCCCCGGCCATCCCCCTCCAGGCGCCCGCTTCCCTGGGGGCCCCGACCTGCCCCTGCTGTCTCCAGCACCTCTGGGCTCCTGCTCACGTTGTCGCGGGGTCGGACAGCTCCCGGCTTGGGTCAGCGCAACCATCTTGGAAGGCAGCGCGCTTCCTGGGGTCACGGATCCCCAAGCTCTGGACACATCCAGAGGAGGCGGCTGCTCCCCCCGCCCGTGCCCTTGCTTCACCCTGCCGGGCAGCTGTCCCTTCCCTCAGTGGGCACTCTGGGGCAAAGCACGGGCCCCTCTCCTGCCTTGTCGTTTACCCTCCTGTAGGTGCCACTGCCCCCTTCCGGCTCCCCAGGCATGCAGAGATGGACTGTGGCTTGGGTACCAGAGGCTTCTGTCGCGGCATTCTCCTGGCTGTCGTCTGCCCTCTGGGGACCTGGACCACCCCGAGCCAGCCAGGTGGTCTCTCCATGTTCCCAGAGCTCCACTCTGAGAGGCTGGGACCCACTGGAAGGTTTTCTTGAGTCTCTGGGGGTCTTTCTCCATTGTTTGCACAAGTTGAGGCATAAGGCCCCGTGGTCCTCATCTCCAGGGGATTTTATTTCATCCTTGAGGCTGTGGAAGTCCAGACCTGCTGCAGCTCGGCAGCAAGGTAGGACTCCCAGGTGTTCTCACCTTCAGTTTCCCACAGACTTTGCTGATTCTTTCCTGACCTGCACTCGAGCTGTCTTCCCTGGAGGGAGGCACCAGGCACTCCCCTCGGGCCACATGGGCGTTTTTTCCGGGGCAGCTGCCCTGGATTCCCGCCGCAGCCAGCTGCACGGTCAGGCCCTCCCGGCCTCGGGGCTCCGGGCTCCTTTGGCCAGGATGGTCCTCTTGTCCTGCTCAGACCCCGCACTGCCTTCGCCGCATTTCAGGAATGATTTTCTGGGGCCGGCCTGGCCTGAACAGGTGAACCCCAAATGCGCGCACACGTCATTCGAAGTCCGTCAGGCCATTTCCGTGTCGGCCGCTTAAAGCAGCAGCAGAAATATTGAAGTATTTAATTTTTTAAACTCCCATTTTAAGGGAATACTTGTAAAGCTGTGTCTTCCTCGATGAAAAAAAAAGAACTCTGTAAGCATCATCACTGCAAATGAGGAACGTTCTTCATGAATTACCAAAATAAACTCAAGATTACAGCCCTCATCCATCAGCGAATTTGCACCCCTAACATGAGGTAATGCAGGAAATTAAGGGACAATGAAATGTCAGAGAGCGAAGCGAAGTGAGTGGTGAGTGTCATGCAAGGAAAGGCGAAGGACTTATAGACCACGCTTTACGATCTTGGCTCACAAAGGTAACTAGTAGATGCGGATGGAATACAAAGAGCTGTTCTGAGGTCCTAAAACTACCATAGAATTGTTATGGTGACCCTCATGCTTTGTGCGGGAAGGGGAAATAGGAGCTCTAAGACACAACCTAAATGCAGGCTTTAAAATATCTCTAATATTATTGCCAGTAGCTGTAATGTGTGATGAATGATAAACAGAAAGATAAACATTTATCTTTACCTCGGTTTTCCAGGTATTTACTCATTCTGGAAAAAGTGACATCAGACTGATTTGGTTACATTTTAATACACTCAAAAGTCCAGGTTTCGTTTGGTTTTATGAACTGAGTCTGGATGTTTCATGTTTCTCTGTAACATGTTCTCACACAGGAGCGACTTGCTGTGTACACACACACACAATGATTTGTCCCCTCTCTGTAACACATCCTCACAGAAGGGGGACTTGCTGTGGACACCCCCACACCCCCTCTCTCCCTTCTACTCCCAAGTGACATGGCCTGCTCTGGGATCCAGAAAAAGGTCAGCAAGTCTCGATGCCTCTTCATTGTCGGTGGCCCTGATTCCAGTGTGAGAGCTTCTGAGACCCTTTCCTTTACTTTATCAAACCACCTGTATGTGGGAAAGCCCGTATAGAGTCATGCACAGACAAGAACGAGTGGCCCGCATCTCAGTGTCTCCGGGGCTAGGCCTGCCCCCTGGGGTGCCATGCCAGCCAGAGGAAGGCACGGCCTCGGTGAGTCCTAGGAAGACCCCACTATGCCCGTCTCCCTCTGAGCCTGCTCACAGGTGTTTCTTCCCTTTCTCTTTTCATGAAAACTAAGGAAGGGAAAGTAAATTTCCCCTCCTCCTCCTGCTGGTCTCTTGCCTTTGCAGCTGCATCTCTGACCTTCCAAGGATGGGAACCTACAGCTTCCATCTGCCAGGGCCACACCTGAACTCACCTGGAGGCCAGGTGTGCAAGCCCTCTGCTGCCAGTCTAAACGGAAGCATGTCCAGGACGTGCACTTTCCTTGCTTGGCTTTTCTCAGAGGGCACCCCACAGCCAAGTGTGGACTTCCTTCTGGAAAAATCTATTATTTACAACTTTCCCAGCCCCTAGAATACTGAAAGAATCAACAATGCCCAAAAAGTGAGAAGGACGCGTCTGGGGAGGCAGCCGTGCCCCCTCCCCCGTCCGAGCCCCGACCGTGAGGGGGGGACTGACGACTTTCCTCTCCGCTGGCTCGATATCGCAGCTCCCTCTGGTAAGAGGATTCCGGCAGCTGTCAGCCTGCTGCCAGTACCTAAAAAAGCCCCCAACTGAGGCATTAAAAGAGTAGTAACATTTTAAAAATCGTTAGAAATTCAGAGAGTATTTTGAATCCAAACCAAGGAACGATAAGCCATTTTGTAAAACACATCTTCGGCCCCTTAATGTATGGATGGCTTTGCTTCAACCCGTGAATGAGTGTTTCCATCTGGAGAACGCCCTGGGACAGGTTTCTAGGTGCAAAGAGAACACAATCAAGACCTAAATGTAAGCATATTTAGGACAGTGGGGATGCAGGTCCAAAATGCCAACCTCGGCCAGAGGGAGGCACGATCTGCTGTGCCGGTGTGCCCAGCACATTCAGATGATGTTAATCCCCTCCCAGTTCAAACCTATCGAGCTGGAAATGCGGCCTTGCTCACTGGGGACCCAGCCACTTCGCAGGAGAGCCTGGCTCCCAGCAGGGACTTCAGTCATTGCTCAGCTTGGAACAGGCCAATTTTGTAATTATTTTAAACGAAGAGATACAAGTGAGCTTTCCTAGGAGGAAAAGCAGGATTGGGTGGAGGAGCCTCCCCACCCCCACCCCACCCCCCACTAAGCTAAAAGGAGGGTCTTTAAACAATTAGATACAATTCTTCAAAGACACTGGGCGGTTTAGGTCAAAGTTGTGTTTTAGAAGCCTATTTGTGGATTGAATTAATATGGAATAATTGTGATATTGAGTATGGAAAAGCCTATCAACAATTGAGTGTCCCGTGGCGGTCTGCTGGGAGAGGGAAATGGACCTGACAGACCTGGGTTTAAGAGGAAAAAAAAAATCTGGCCAAAGAAAGTCTCGGCAACTCTCTAAGATAAGTCGTTTGGAAACACTCTCCAATTAATCATATCTTCACCCAAATGATCAATGATGAAAACTTTCTCACGACACTGTTGCTTCAACTTTACTGCCCGATGATGTGAAACAAAACACAATGTCCCCTTTGATTAGGGGCAAGCAAACTGCACTGTTTCCCGCCCCCTATGGAGTCGCTTCGCTGAACAAATTCCAGTTTGCATTTGAATTTATTCTGAGGCCGGTTTGTAACTTTTTCTTGTCGGAGAAATGCAGGACTTGTCTCGCCTGCTCCTGGAAAAAAGACTTTTCTTTTCCTTTGGTGGGAAAGAGCGGAGCCAGCAGGTCCCGTCCCTTGCCCTTGGCTGTTCTCCAGCCAGACCCAGCGGCCCAGACGCCTGGGAAACGAGCCCCGGCTGCCCAGGTCGCAGGCCGCGGTGGACGCGCCATGGCTGGGCCTGGGGCTGGGGCTGGGGCCACCGGGCAAGGCCGCTGCGGGGACGCTCCCCCGGCCCCGGCTGCGGGAGCCCCCCGCCTGGCCCACCCGTCCAGCCTGGCCACCACCCGCCTCCTGCTGTCCGTCTGCCCGCCTCCCCTGTCGCCTTCTATCTTGGACACAAGAAGTGGCCCTTCGGACACACGTCCTGCCAGACAGGCTCCTCCTGCCGTCCCTAAACCACGAGGCGGGGTCTTCTTCCTGGCACTGTGGCTCGAGACTACCAGCTGCGCGTGGCCGCCCCCGGGGCCGGGTCAGCCTCTCTCCCGCGGGGGGGCTGCTGAGACGAACCTCTCCATCCAAGCTTACCCCTCCCGAGGCTGCCAGGATTCCCGCTGAATGCCACAGCCTGTGCCCCGGGAGGGCTCTCCTCCGTGTTGTGTGGCAGCACACCTCCTCTCCCCAGGCTTTCGTCTCCCCTTTGGCTTCATCTTGCTCTGCAAGCCTGGAATCATCAGGACCCTCCAGAAAAGGCTCCGGGACCCCGAAACAGAGCCCAGGCTGCGTGGGCCCGGGCGCTGGTGCACTCTGGACTGTGTTTTCTGCCCAGTTCCCTGGCCTGGATCCCGGGGACGCCCTGGGCAGGCCGGCCCGCTGCAGGCTCTGAGAGCACGGTGCTCGCACCCACCTGGGCGCCAGCCTCGCCCACCCCACAGCCTTGGGACGCAGCGCTTTGCTGCTTCTCCCCCAGCTTCCAGGTTTTCCTCCAGGAGCGTCTTCAGGATGCTCAGAGGCAGAAGGAAGGAAGCCGAACCGCAGAACTCTGAACACAGGACTCATATTCCTGAGAACAGAAAGCTTCCTCAACTCCCTTTTTCATAAGAACTGCCTGGGATCTAAATAATCATCATTGTTATTGTAAAATTCCAGAAGCAGTGGAAATCTGCTGAGACGGCACTGCAAAGATTGGCATGGCTGCTTCCATTTTCATTATGTATTTTGTTTACCAGGATTTCCTTCTACTGTTTTGCATCATAAAGTAGCAAGTCAAAATTGACAAGCCAGGGCCTCTTTTATACAGCATTATGATGCAGATTAAATGCTGAATTGAAAACTCAGGCAGGTACTTTATATGACCTCCATATTGGAAAAAATGTCACTTAATGGATCAGCAATGGGGGAAAAGAAGGCTGAAGAGCTGGTATTGTTTTCTGGCGGTTGGATTTGGCAAGTCCTTTTATTTTCTATGTTTTTTTTCTGGCAACACAATTCTTTTTTACTATCTTGTAAAATGTAAAAATCGTCTGTGCTTTCTCTCACCTATGGCACAAGCTTGTGATAAATTAGGGAGGAAAGTGTTTGGGGTTTTAAATAGAGCCCCCAATGCTTGTAAGTTATTGTGTGCCATCCTCTGCTCTACTTAGCAGTAACTCTCTCACTTGTATAAAAATTTCTTTCATTTTTATAAATCACAGTGTGTCGAAGACAATATCGTTAGTTTCCTAGTTTAGCATAGAAACCATTTCCTTCTAAATTTCCCCACAACCCTGCTGAATTGTTTTGCTTTGTTTGTTAAAGTTTGAATGTCTAAAGTCCTCTGAAACTGAAACCTTGCTTCCCTGCTCTTAAAAAAAAAACAGTCAGTAACTTTATGTCTTCTGGGGAGACTGCACAGTGTGATAGAGAAATGGCATTTGGATAGGTGGTTTCCACCCTTCCCCCTTGTGCACGGCGTGTGGAGTAGGGTCTCGGGGACCCCTGGAGATGGGAGTGCCCACCATACATAGCACGGGCTCCCGGCCTGCAACCCAGCCCTGCACGCTCCTGCCCAGTGCCCAGGGAGATGGGAAATACCCGAGTTAATTCCACCCACGGGAACACATCCTACCCTGCTCTCTCTTCCCTTCCAACCGAAAAGAAATGTTTCCACTTTTCTTCCTCTGGCCTTGCGGCACAGCCGGCTGTGAATGCCCTCTTTTTTAATCTAGCATTTTAACATAAGTATTTTCCATATTATGACCAAACTCCCACCAGCATTCTTTGCTTGGTTACACAATAATCTCCCAGAGGTGCTGGTCACTTCCCACGGCTGAGCCTTTGCACTATCAGCCCTCCACTGCCGTGTAGCCGTTGCAGTCACGGGCCCGAGACAGCCATCGTGGCGGCATCTGCACATTGGGGACAAAACAGGCCAACCACAACTCTGGAGAGGCTTTGCGGCCCACCCCGAGTGTGCCAGGAATTTACAGGCAGCTGCTAACCCCTTCCCGCTTTCGGGCGTGGAGTGGGCTGCGTCTACCCCGGGAGAACTGCAGCCACCGTCCCGCCACCTGTCCCTTCTCACCTTTGAGGAAAGTCTCACATGGTGGGGTCACCCCTTTGCTGGCAGTTTCCCAGAGGGCTCGGCAGCTTGGGGCCTCTGGGGCTGTTGCAATGCCGCTGCCCAGCCCCAGCCCCAGCGCCTCTGAGACAGGCCTGAGTGCTGGTGTTTCCAAGGCCCCTGGCTCCAGGCAAAGCGCAGCCCTTGGAGGCCAGGAGCTGGACTTTCAGGGACAGTTTCCTGTGCCACATTTCCTAGCCTGGGACCCTGGACTCCTCCCCTCTCCGAGCTTCCCCGTCTATGAAACGGAAGTGACATAGAACCTCCCTCATGGGGTCAGTGGGGAGCAAATAAAATAATGCAACGAACGTTCAGCACAGAGCTCTGGAGCCACAGAAGCCCCAGGAGCACTCCTTCGGGATGTTTAAATCATCACTTTTATTCCATGGCTGTTGTCTATGTCCCCATCAGTCTGTGGACCCCCTGGGGACACAGTTTTCCACTCTCAGCTCGGGATCGAGTGCGTGATGTGCGTTCAATGAACTAGATTTTGGTGAATCAAAGGTTTTGGTGAATCAAACCTTTGGCGAATCAAAGGTTTGTTATCACTCTTTCCTTCTGGTAACTCCCCTTTAGATCTCTCATAAAGATTCTGTCTGATTTGCGTTTTACTCCACATGTCTGTGAATGGGACGTTTTTGAACATTTACAAGTGCAGGTCAGGTGAGCTGTCCATCCCACCGACTGGCTGAGCTTTTTCCCATCACTGCTGCCAAAGAAGCACCGGCAGTTTCTGCCCTCAGGCGGCTGGTCTTCTCAGAGCACAGGACAGCCGGGCTCTTCTTTCTCCAAATTATTTTCTCTGAGTAAGGAAATGACTCAAAAGGAAAGTGTGCACAAAGATTAAATGATGAGTCTCGGGAACCACAATGATTTTGCTGCCAGTAGCAAATTTTAGTTTCTTTTCTCCTGCAGCTTACTTCTTACCGTTAACAAAGCAGGGCTCATTTTATCTGTGGGCCTTGTGAATTCCAAGCACCGTCTGGGTTCTGTCATCTCTGGAAAGGGCAAAAAGGAGCCCACATTTCAATTTGAGTGATGCATTGCTTTCCCTCCTGCAGAGAGTGCTGTCACTGTTTAAAAACTCTAACTGCTAATCTTGTTCATTTCTTCTTTAAAATTCCAGTAGCCACCCAATCCCATCTTTGCCATTTGGGACTTTTGCACAGAATATTCTCGTCTCTGTCTTATGAATCCCCCTGCCTTGTTCTCAGCTCTGGAGACCTCCCTGCCTTCCTCCCCAGGATGTCTTCTGTGTGTCCTGTCAGCATCTCCTCCGATGTCTCAGCTCTACGGACAGCTTGCACACAGTCCATTCCTCTCTGGCTCCCTGGCACTTTGCACAGGACATGGCATGCAGTAGGTGCTTGATATATGTATGGAATGCACACTTTCCTACAAATAAATAAATGAATTAATCCAATGCTTATATTAATTCTTCACTACGTTGGTTTTTAAATATACTTTGTGTGGTGGTTTGGGCCCCAGAGAAATCACGTTCTTGAACTTGATCCATTCTGAGGGGGGAGCCATAGAAAGCAGGACCTCTTGATGAGGTCACGTCAGTCAAGGAGTGGCCGAGCCCATCCAGGACGGGGCCTTTTTCTGTCCTTTATACCCAGATGAGATTCAGGCAGAGGGAGAGAGCCCAGAGCGGGCAGCCAGACCCTGAAACCAAGGAACCGGGAGGGAATGGACAGGCAGGGACGCTGCCACATGAAACACCCAGGTTGACGGTGGCCGCCAGCTAGAGCCGGGTCTTGGGAGAAAGGGTCACCTTGGCAATGCTCGATCTGGACCTTCTCCTGGCCTCAAAACCATGAGCCACTA
Organism: Tamandua tetradactyla; assembly: GCF_023851605.1. NCBI lineage: Eukaryota > Metazoa > Chordata > Mammalia > Pilosa > Myrmecophagidae > Tamandua > Tamandua tetradactyla. Next base: position 71,119,946 of record NC_135337.1, on the reverse strand, counting down.
AATTCCCAGGGTTGACGCCCACGGCGGGGTACTGTCTTGTGCAGCCAGGAAACCAAAACACCTTGAAAGTCTGGATCCAGAGGGAAGGTTAAGAACTTGAAGAACCTTTTAGAGTCGCTGTTAACACATATGAAATGCATCAGGCTTTCACTGTTTTCGTAATCATTTATAAATATTACATCAACTGTTTTGATTTATTTAAAGCTGAGATACTGAGTGAGACCCATGTTTCGAAGAGGTTTCCAAGCCACATCACTGAGTGTTCGGGGATCACTGAGGCAATTAATCCCAACCTCAAAATGTCCTTTGAAAATCGGAAGTGCTTATGAACTTCACAGGCTGCAGAGGGAGACCCGTGCCTGGGACCCGGCTCACTGGAGCTGGGTCATTGAGTTCCTTCTCTGCCACCTGAGCGGCAGCTGGGGAGATGTCCTTGGCGGTTCATCCTGAAGCCCGCTTCTCCCCTGAAATCATGACCACGGCCTAAGTGTGCCCATGGGTTCTGGGTAGCTGTGGCCTGGCTGCTAGAAGGTGATGGGTTCCGCTGCCTGGTTGCAGGTCGTTGTGGTGGCTCTGTTCACTGTGCCGTGTTCTCCTGACCCTGCACCTGGGATCGCCAGGCCCCCATTTCAGCCTTACCTCCGCTACTTGTGACCTTGGACAAAGCGCCACTTGGAGTCTGCTTCTGTGTCAGAAAATCAGAATATCTTCCACAAGGGATGGCTGAGATGACCGAGATAACACAGGACAGCACTTTGCCAGGGGAAGCACGACTTCGAGGCAGGTCACATCAGGGTCTGCGACCCACATCCTGCCCGTCCTAAGCATGTCGCGGACGGCTGTGGCATCTCCCAGCCATCACCCAGCGTGCAGTGGACGGCCGTGACATCTCCCAGCCATCACCAGCGTGCAGTGGACGGCTGTGACATCTCCCAGCCATCCCAGCGTGCAGTGGACGGACTGTGACATCTCCCAGCCATCACCCAGCGTGCAGTGGATGGCTGTGACATTCTCCCAGCCATCACCCAGAGTGCAGGACAGCCGTGGAGTCTCCCAGTGGTCACCAGCGTGCAGTGGACGGCTGTGACATCTCCCGCCATCACCAGCATGCAGCGGACGGCCGTGGCGTCTCCCAGAGGTCACCCAGCTGCAGTAGACGGCGTGGCTTGTCCTTCCCCACGGTCTCCAGCGTTGCCACTGAAAAGGGGCCTGAGTAGAATGATCTGTGGGCTGTGAGCAAGCCAGGGAGCAAAGAGTGGACTCATGTCTTCTCTCTCCCTGTCCGCTGGTAGATCCCTCCTGCCCTCCTGCAGCCCCATGGACTCAAGTGCTGTGGCCCCCCAGCCTCCCTCCCTCGTGTAACACTTGGAAACCCCGGTCATGGATGTTTCCCGGCCTCGTTTCCTGAGCGGCATCCCTCTCGTGACAGCTCGGAGACGGTCTTCTGTGGCCCCGGCTGTTCTTCATCCCTGCCCTGTAAGCCGGCAGCTTCCGGGAGTGGGCTTGGGTCAGGGGCAGGCAGACCCCACGCGCTGTGTTTCTCCGCCCGGAGTGCTCAGCCTGCCGGTGGAGTCGTGCGGCAGCGAGTCTTCTGAGACGCCATTACCCGGGCGTGGGGGTGTCCTGCTGCTCAGGGGGGGTACGGAAGTTTGGCTAGACCTCACAGTTTCTAAATGACAAGATTGAGATGAAACCTAAACCTCCTGGTCCTAGTCCAGCCCCCTCAGCTTGTGCTCCAGTCTCCCATTTTTCTCCACTTATCGTGTTTCTCTTTGGGCCTATTTTTGTTTACTTACATCTCGATGCTCCTTGTATCTACTGTCACGTGGTTTAGTCTGGCTCTTGGGAAGACAGGAGGGGAGAAGGACATACAGGAGGGAGATGGGCAGGGGTGGGAAAGAGGGGAGAAGAGGAGTGTGGAGAGAATGTGGGGGCGGGAGGAGGGGAGGGTGAGGAGGGAGAGGGGAGGAGGGGAGGGAGGAGGAGGGAGGGGGAGGGGGAGGGAGGAGAGGAGGGAGGGAGGAAGGAGGGGAGGGAAGAGGAGGGAGGGGAGGAGAGAGGAGGGGAGGGAAGGAGGGAGGGAAGGGGAGGAGAAGGGGAGGGAGGAGAGAGAGGAGGAAGGAGAAGGGAGGAGAGGAGGAGGGGAAACCCTGATTTGTCATGTTCGCCAATGACCATGGTGTAAACACTCCCGCCATGATTAGTTTTAACCTGCCTGCAGGTGAAGCACCTGGCTTGCCAAATTCCTGACTGTTTCACACGTGACCCTTCAGCACCCAGCCTCCTTCCAGATGTCGGCCCCTGAGAACTGTGTGCATTCTGCTTTTCCATCTAGTGTCACCTGTGCAGACAAAAGGCTGAACAGAACTGAAATATGCTGAAACAATGCAGAGAAGAATTTTCTGCAGACCCCAGTAGGTAAACCCCCTAAGGGCTGCTGGTAAGATCCAAAGATTAACCCGGGCAGGTGTAGGGGCCTCTGATCTCGCGCCGACATGTAATTTGCCATCAGCACTTCTTGTTGTCAACTCAAAAGTATCATGCTCACCTTGTAAAAACTTTTGAAAACATCCTGCAATAAAAGCTTTCTTAAAGGCGGCCAAAAGGCCACCCAAATCCAGCTACCTCTAAGAAGCTTTGTTAGATGCTTTGAAGAATGAACTTTTAGTAACAAGAGGATAATCAAGGACAAAGCTCCAGACTTCTGAAGAACTAAAACACCGGCAACATGCCCAGCAGGTACTGCCTGACGTCGGATATTCTAGGTCTAAGATCCCAGCTCGTCCAGGTAAAGCTTATGACTTACAGCCTGCAGCAGCGGCCAGCTCCTTGGGTCAATGTCTGTGAGACGAGCAAAGAGTAAGTGATACACCGTACGACTCTGTGAGGATGGAAAGGATAAAGCAGCCTTCCTCCAGGTGTGATCCGTGCCAACAGTTGTGCTTGAGATGTTGTACATTCAAAAGTTCCCTGATCAGTTATGTTTAAAACAGTGAATTCTCAACCCTCAATCGACTGGCTCACTCTGCTTTTCTGTAACAACTGAAAAAACATCACCTTGTCTACACATAAGAGAAATTAAAATTATTTTAATTGATTTTTGAAGGATATTTTAGATGAAAAGAAATATAAAATCTAGATCTATGAATAAAAAAAGAAACAGGATTTCACTTTTATATATTTTATTCAAGAAGTTCAGTGACATCGTGAATGCCACATAGCATTGTTTGTTTGTTTGTCTTAATAGTCTAGTCTAGGATAGCAAGAGAGAGATTGGGCCCAAACTGTGTCCTTATTTTATTCTAAAACAACCAAGTTCAGCATAGTGGGGACTGAGAGAGAGACTGGGTCTTTTCCAGGGTATCTTGTAGCTACTAACGTCCATCTCTCTTCTTTTCTTCTTCTAACTTCCTGTCTTCCTAGTCACCCCTCCAGAGTGTTATTGTCCCATTTACTCATTTATGCAGTGCTCGCTGTAAGACAGCTTCTCTTTGCTCAAACACCTGTGAGATGAGAACCGTGACAGCTGTAGAAATGGGAATTGGGGGATTTAAATCACTCACCGCCCAAGGTCACATAGCCAGGAAGTGCAATACTACGACTCAGATCTGAGATGTGGACTCTAGGACGGACCCCCTCTTAGCCTCTCTCCTATCTGCAGGTGCACCCAAGGGGCACCCACCAGTTTCTGCAGCATGGAGAGGTTGCTCAAGGTCAGAAAAGGAGAGGAAAACCTGAGCTGCCCACAAGTGGAGCGGCTGGCCACAATCTCTTCCTTCCATCCCCCCTCCCGGGGAACCTTCCCCCAGCTGCCAGGCTGAGGTTGCTTGAGGAACCTGAAGAAATCTGTCAGTCCAGCCCATGGAGAAGGGGGACACAATTCTTTCCCCATTTTCATTCAAAAGGGATGATATGCTAAATGGGCCATTTTGAACTGACAGGGGTATTGAGTCTTCATAATGTGCATTTCTGCTGCCATTTTCACTCTACATCTCTACGATTTCTGGGAACAAATCCGTTTTCCCTTTGCATCTTCAGCAATTTTTGAGAACAAGGATCTGATGGAAGACCTCTGATTAGGATGAGCCGAGAAATGTTTCCATTGCTCCAAAGTGGGGAGGCGGCCCTTCCCTCTAGCTGGAGAATTGAGAGATTCAGAGAGAAAAAGGGCCGAGGTGGGGGGTGCTAAGGGGGGAATGTGACAGCACAGCTGGGCCCGGCCTGTGCCCCCTGTCCCTGCCTGGCATTTGCTGGCACTCGTGGGTCTGTCCGACTGCAACTGGGGATGGCCAAAACACTTCCCATCACTTCGGGATACTAGGAAAAACTCAGAATTCTTTCAACTGGCTACTCAAGTCCAAGTCCAGCATACAGATACAATTGGCTCCCAAATTATTTTGCAATTTTCAAATTGAGTTTAAATAGGGGTTTGGGGAAGAGAGACTTTGAATTTAAAACATTTGCATTTTCCTCTCTCCCCGAGAAACAGAAGACCCGCAAGCCCTGGGCCCTTGCTCCTGAGAGCTGGCTGGTCCTTTAGGCTGGGTGTGAAGTCCGGGACCCACAGAGAGCCTGGCGGCTGGATCCCAGAGCTGGTTTTGCGGGGACTGGGATTTCGAGGGAAGGTCCAGACTTGAGTGCAAATGCTGGCATGGTCAATAGGAGATGGTGTTTAAAGGGGTGCCCGAGGTGGCGGCGTGACAGAGCCCCAAGCAGTTCTAACCTGTAAGGGTTCCATAGAGGAGGAGAGGCTGAAAATGGGATGGAGAGGGGGGTGAGTGGAGAGTGGGGAGAGGCCCCCGGGCGGGGCGAGGAGGCTGCTTGGGGGATGCCTGGCCAGCGCCGGGGGCCTCGGCTGACCCACACGGTTTCTGTGGACGAGTGGGGCTGGAAATCACATTTCCGTGGGCTGGAGGCCGAATCGGGGTGCGGGCCCCGTTCTGAGGAGACGGCAGGGCTCGGAGGTGGAAACGGGGCAGGAGATGCAGGGAGGTGGAGTCAAGAAATGGTTTTTCTGTTCATTTTTATTTTGCCTTCTCATGAGAAGGGAGTGACAAAGTTGGGCTGGTGCCGATGAGCCCGCGAGCAGAACGAGGATGGGGGAGAGGGACACGGGAAGGTCTGTCGGTGCAGCCAGCGGCCTCGCATCCCGGGGCTGAGCAGCTCGAGTTCATTTCTCTCATGCGTGCGTCCGCCGGTGCGGCTGGGCCTCGGCTGGTCGTGGCTGGGCTCCCCTGCCCTCGGCTCCAGGCTGCCTGTGTCCATGTCTCACCCACCCTCATCCCGTGATCACAACGAGTCATGTGGCAGAGTCCGAAGTCAAGGACTGGGCAGGGGTACTTGACCCACAGGGAGGCTGAGGGAAGGAGTAGGCGGGCATTGCTTCGCAGGGGGAGAATGTGGACCGAAGTCCTACTGGTGGGATCCGGAGCGTGAGAAAGCCTCCACCTCGGAGCAGGGAGAACACGGGGAAAGAGGAATGCTGACAAGGGCGGGTGGTAGACCAGGCCACGGAAGGTGGCAGAGCTCCTGTTGGACTCACACTGTCTCCGTGAGGTGCCCATTGTGGCCGGCAGGTGGATTTGAGTGGGGAGAGGGCACACAGCATGTGGAGGGGCAAGAGGCGTAGGGGAGGGTCTGCAGGAAGGGGGGCAGCTGCCCTGCAGGAGCACAGCAGAAGGGTTTCCCCACAGAGGAGGAGGCCAGGCTCAGGGTGATTGCAGCGCTGGGGGTGAGAAACCGATGGAGCAACTAAAATAGGAAAGCAGGCTGGCCTCAATATAAGAGAATTCAGTTTTTCTTTGCGTTAGAGTACCGGGCCATGGGGATTCAGAGTAAATAGAGTTCCACTTTCGATTTCAACAACTGGCTTCCACCTCGCCCTGGGCCAACCAGCTTGGAAAGGCAGGGAAGAGTGCTCGGGTGTTTTCATGGGCCAGCCCTGGAAGCGATGCTCTTTGCTCTCACTCCTGCGTGTTTCCTGGGACTCAGTCACGTGCCAGGATGAACTTCCAGGGCGCTGGGACGTGCAGGCCAGCTGTGTGTGCGGGAGACAGGGGGCCTGCGGGGCAGGGCCGGGCAGCTCTGCCCACGGGGCAGTGAGTCATCTGTACTGACGGAGAGTGATCAGTGGAAAGGGGGACGCGGCTGAGGGGATGCCTTTTCCATCGTCGTAACCCCTGGCCCCTGGTTCCTGTCCTTTCAAGCAGCCACCCCCAGGCCCCGCTGCCCCCGCCTCCTATCCTGGGCCTTTCCGCAACCCGGGGAGCTGTGCAGGCCAGTGCCGAGGCCCTGCCAGATGGTCATCCTGGGAACCGGAAGCCAGCAGCCCTGGTGCCGATGGAGCAGGGGCCTCAGTGGCAGGGCCCCCTCCCCGGGGTGAGGGCGCGAAGGGGTAGATGCCAGCGTAGATGGCCTCCCTTCCACAGAAACAAGGGGCATGCGACCTACCGGCAGGAGCAGCTGTTCTGGGCCCTGTGCTAAATGACAAGGAGTTTAGCTGCCCCTTCTGGGCTCTTTCTCCTCTGCAATAAAAGATCGTTTGCTGTAAGTTTCTGCTGTGCCCTGACCCCGAGTTCCCAGGATGCCCATGGCAGCAGCTCCCCTGCACTTCCCAAATCACTCGTGTCTCTACCACGTACCCCTGGGAAAACTGAGAGGCCAGAGGGTTTGCATAATGGGGAGGGGAACCGGTGGCCTTTCGGGCTTCCCATGTCCGGGACGTGGCTTGCTGGCGTGGAGTGGGTGCCGTGTAACAGCGGGTCCCTGGGGGCAGCAGGGAGCAGTGCGGCAGGGCCTGGGCGCTGAGACCCGCGTGGGAGACCCCAGCCGCCTCCCCAGGGAGGGTTGCCCGCAGGGAGGGTTGCCCACAGGGAGGGTTGCCCGCAGGGAGGGTTGCCCGCAGGGAGGGTTGCCCGCAGGGAGGGTTGCCCACAGGGAGGGTTGCCCGCAGGGAGGGTTGCCCACAGGGAGGGTTGCCCACAGGGAGGGTTGCCCACAGGGAGGATTGCCCGCAGGGAGGGTTGCCCGCAGGGAGGGTTGCCCGCACGGTGTCAGCTCGCGCGTCCACCCACTGCTCTGTGCGCCCCGGCTACGGTGCCACCCACCTCCTTGTGTTGCCCCAAGAATTAGAGGAAAATGGAGTTGGATATGCCCCAGAATTTAGAGAGCTAGGACATTGAGGTTGCTTAATTTTTAAATTTTAGCAGTATTTTCCAGTGAGTAGAGATCACATCTCTTCTTCCTTTTTAGAAAAATTCATCTGTTCTATATTAGTATTTATATCCTAAAAATTGTCCTAAAACATATACCCTAAAATGTATCTATATGCTATTTCCTACAGCATATATACGTGTATACACCCGTGCTCACACACGTGTGTGTGCTCTAACACACGAGCACAAGGGCTCAGCGGGCACTGAGATGAGTCATCAGTTGTTGGAAATAGTCTCCTGGTACTTTTCCCTTTGGTTTACTTTTTGTCTTCATTTTGCTCCTTTTGAAAGTAGTAGGGGTTGGAAGGGGACAGGAAACAATTAGAGGTTTATACAATTTCTTAAATATCATCTATCAAGATTAAATAAATAAAACAAGTGGGAATTCTTTCCTTTACATATTTATGCGTTTATGTAATTACCTATGCACAAAATGAGGAAAACCAAAATAGGACAATATTTTTCCTCAGTTCAATTCCTATTTCAAAAGTGACCACTAGTCAGGGGAATTGCATTTGAAATTAATAAGAATGAAAAGTTCTGTTATTTTACGTCTTCACGTTTTATTCTGTGTTGAGTGATTAATAAACTTTTTCTTTTTGGGGGCGGGTGGGGTGCATGGTCCAGGAATCAAAGATTAATAAACTTTTAAAAGAAAAAAGAAGAAAACAAATACCTAAAAAACAAAACATAGGTAGTCTCAGAAAAAAATAAAGTTAAATAGAAAATAAAGACCTGAATCCGACAGGCAATAAGGAAAAGACGAGCTGCATGGGTATTGTGGGCGTTTTTCAAGTGTTCATAATTATTCTAAGGCTTCTAGACCTTTTTTGAGAATATAATATGCCTATTAATTTTATATATTTGTTTTTCAAAATTTGGTGGAAAAGCTTTCCCACCAAGACACCAGCTGAGACCTCATTGAAAACGCTGGTGCCTTCGCATGCCGTTGCCAAGTGGAGGCAGCACCCGGCAGCACAGGGCAGCGCCCCACAGCACAGGGCAGCACCCCGCAGCACAGGGCAGTACCCCACAGCACAGGGCAGCGCCCTGCAGCACAGGGTAGCACCCCGCAGCACAGGGCAACACCGGGCAGCAGAGGACAGTGGCCCGCGGCACAGGGCAGCACCGGGCAGCAAAGGACAGCGCCGGGCAGCAGAGGGCAGCACCGGGCAGCAGAGGGCAGTGCCCCGCAGCAGAGGGCAGCACCCAGCAGCACTGGGCAGCGCCCTGCAGTAGAGGGCAGCACCGGGCAGCAGAGGGCAGCGCCCCACAGCAGAGGGCAGTGCCCCACAGCAGAGGGCAGTGCCCCGCAGCAGAGGGCAGCGCCCTGCAACACAGGGCAGCGCCCCGCAGCACAGGACAGGGCCCGGCAGCAGAGAGCAGAGCCCTGCCAGGGCCCCCGCGGCAGTGCTGGCTCCGAGGCTGGAGAAAGCGCAGGCCCTGCAGCCTCTGGGGCGGTCAGGGAGGCTTACAAGGCGTGGGCTCCCTGCCAGGGTGAAGAGATCCTCGAGTTCATCCTTTACACGACAGGCTTGGAAAAATGCCCCAAATGTCATTCAGCAGGCCAAGAAGGCAATTCAAAATGAGGCAGAAAAAAGAAACTTCCCCACGATCGAATCAACACTAATTCCAAAGGCCATGGTGGTGAGCCATGAAATACGGGAAAGGGAAGCACCCCCAGAGCACCCAGGGCCTGGGGACACGCTCTCAGGCCAGCCGCTGCGGGCTGTGGCTCCCCCTGTGTGCCCTCGCAGGCCTCTCTCCCCTCACCTACAGATGAGTGGCCCTTTGCAGATGCTGTCCCTGAACTGGCACACTTTCTTGTGTCCTTCTTTCACTGCAGCTTATGCCTCAGAGGTTTAGCCCCTCTTTTTTGAAGTGAGTGGTGCAGCTGTTTTTCTACAAGTTTAGTTTCCCAATATCGATTCTTCCCCTCCTAGGTAGCAGTAGAATGTTTATGTAGACACATGGCCACCCGGCTGACGGCATTTCCCAGACCTCCTTCACCTGCAACCATCTAACTAAAGGCCGATAAGAAGGGAGTAGGAGGGGTTTCCACAATTCTCAGGGTGTGCCTTAAAGAGAAGGAAAGAGCCATCTGCTCCCCTCTTTTCCCCTTTCTGTTGGCTAGAATGGAAATGTGATGGGGGGAGCTAGAGCAGCCCTGTTGGACCATGAGGAAAGGTTCAGGTGGGGGTAACAGCTCCGAGCTGACTGTCCTGGGTGGTCAGCCTGTGTGAGAATGCACAGAAAAGACATAATTCTTGCCTTCAGCTCTCTTGTGCGTTTATACACAGAGATGCGTGTAGGTGTGTGAACAGATGCATTATATACAGGGATGCATTTTATTGACAAAAGCCTGGAAGATCCTGACTTACCTGCTCCTATGAAGACCCAATTCTGACATGGGCAGACAGCTGATTTCCCAAACCTGGCAGAATAATGTTGGAAATGAGTGAAGACAAGGACTAGAGGCAGACACATTGCTGGAGCCTGACACACAGAGAGTCCAGGAAGAGATAACTACAAGCCTGGCAGTGAGAGAAGATATGGGGAAAATTTATGAAAAGAAGACGTGAGAACTGTGAAAGAGCAGCCAGAGCTATTTAATACAGACGCAACAGCCCCTCTGATTTCAGTGGCTGCCGACAGGCCCACACATGGCAGTGCCAGGAAGTCATCCCTGGGGAAAGACGATGTCTAGTGGGTTGTGCTTGTGAAGAAATCAAGTGTGCAGAGCTCTTTAGAAACATTTTATTCATTATGACTGAAATGCATGAGCTTCCTTTATCTGAAATTTCAAAGTATGCACAGTAGCTCATTTCCCAGCTGTGCCAAATGAGATGTGTATGTGCCAGTTTTCGAACATAAACCTTATCCTCAGAGATCCTACCGGTGGCTTTATGTGGTCATATCTAAAGAAGCGTGTGAACAGTGCCCCCTTGGCTGAGATGTACGCGAGGCAGCCAGCAGATGTGCAAGGGTGGCGGGCGCCCATCGTCCCAAGCCCAATCAATGGCCTCTCTGGGCATTCAGCCTACTTCACATACAGAAAACAGTTTTATTTTGCAAAGCCAGAACCATGCTTTAAAAAAAAACAGACTTTGAATAGTAAGACATAATTTTGAATCTTGTAGGGCGAGGTAGACAAAGCTCACAAAAACATTACACAGTTTCGAATGCCATTGGTCAGGCTTACACACGTATGTCAGTATTTTTGCGATTAGTGGCAGTACTTTTCCAAGACGTGTTTGTACTTTTACGTGTCAGTGTTCTCCCACTTGTGTTCTTGCATCTACATAGCATGTTAAAAACTTTAGTTCTGTGAACTTTCTGCCAAGTTGGAGAGGTGTTAAAACTAACAGACTTTGAGTAAAACCATTTTAAAATTCATAGCAGAGGCCAACATCATTGTAGCTGTACTTGAGCTGATCCGAAACTCCTAATAACCAGAAATCCTCAGCCGCACAGGGACCTTCAGCCTGCAAGCGAAATGAATCGAACGTTCTCTATGCCGCCCCAGCAAAGTTGTGTTCGTTTTGTTTTTTTGAAGTATTTCATTTAAAAAGTTTTAAAACACTGAACACTTTAAACTGCACTATATACATCCCGCTTTATTTATGATTCATTAAACAAATATTTATTAAGTCCCTTCTGTATGCCGATGACTCTGCCAGAAATGCAGCTATGAATACTACAACTACAGGCCCCATCTTTGTAGAAATTTCTGCCTACAGACTTGTATGGGAGAGTTGCCACTTGCAGATAATAGTATGTCCATCTTTAGTAGGAAATATCAGCATATTTATATTTTTCTGATGCCCCATTATAGTCTGAACAGCCTTTATCCATAGTAACAATTGTAACTAATATTTATTCAGTCATCTTTTCAGCCCTCCAACACAACTTTTCCAGTTTATGAATTCTTAATTCTTCCAATCTCAAGTGCACACAAAAGGGAAATGAGATTAAAAACTTAAGCCAAATTTGCTGCTTATTAGCATGTTGATGGGTAAATTGTTTAACTTTTTGCCTAAAATGAGTTACGTGGGGGGTTTATTTATTGTTGCTTCTGTTTGGATGTTGCAGACCATATTATTTTGTGCTATGGCTGGAGGCAATTGTGGTCTCTGGCTGCTTCATGAATAATTATGCAAATTTTCAAATCTGAGTAATTCACTTTCGTCGGCATTTCCTGTGCTGTGAGGCAGGCCAGAGCAACACAGCATCTGTGCAGGTCAGCCTGGGGGTGGCCCATGTAACAGCCTCCCGGACCCCCACCGCACAGAGATTGACACCATCCACAGCACAGCACGTCTCCGAGCTGCTGAAAAGACCCCTTTGTCGCGGTATTTGATGTCCCCATTTCCCACGTGTCTGGCCACAGACTGTTTCCCCTGCGCATCTGCTGGCGCGTTGCCGCCCCATCCCGGCCGCGTTCTCTACATGGTGAAGGATGACGGGTTCTCGTTGTCCACCGTCTCGCTGGTCTGCCGGGAGGTGAAGGTCTCTGAGTACATCCTGGAGCAGGAGAAGCCGGCGGATGTGGACTTTCGTCTCACGCACCACAGATCCTTCATGATCTTCAGGAAGTAGTTCCTGAACTTCTCCCCGATAAACGCGTACAGCACTGGGTTGAGGCAGCAGTGCAGGAAGGCCAGGACCTCGGTGACGGTTTTGGTGTAGCCCATCAGTTTTTCGGTACGGCAGGCCCGGTCCATCCTCCCCAGGTTGGCAGCTGTCACCACGAGCACCACGTTATGAGGGATCTGACAGATGAGAAACACGAGCACCACGGCGATAATCACACGGATGGCCTTATACCTTTTGGAGTTCTGAGCTTGCACTAAGGTTTTCACAATAAACGCGTAGCAAAACAGCATGAACACCAGCGGGATAAAGAAACCGAAAAGCAGCTGCAGCCCCAGCATCAGCAGCTTCCACTTGATGGGGTCTGACACGGCGTGGTACTTGGGTTCGCAGACGTCGCGGCCCTGCGTGTGGTACTTCTGATAGAACGTGAAGGTCGAGCTGGAGATGGCAAGCGACACCACCCACACCAGCAGGCAGATTGCCTTACGGTGGACCAGAGTCCGGGACCTGAACCGGAACGATTTGGTGGCCTGCACGATGGCGATGTAGCGGTCCGTGGTGACGCAGGTCAGGAGCAGCATGCCGCAGTTAAAGTTCACGGAGTAGATGCCTTTGATTAATTTGCACATCGCGTTGCTAAAAGCCCACTCTTGGGTCGCATGGTTCACTGCCCAGAACGGGAGGGTGAGAACAAACAGAATGTCTGCTATGGCCATGTTCAGGAGGTAAACATCCGTCATAGACTTGGCTTTCTTATAAAATGCAAAGGTGATCACCACTAAAATATTTCCCAGGAGACCGAAGACACATATCAAAGAGTAAGCAATTGGGACAAATAACTTGGAAAAGTTTCTGACCTCCCCCAAGGAACATACGAAGGAATCATCATCCACCAAATAATCCCCATTATTGGTTGTCCCAAAATAATCTTCATTTTCATAATTAATTTTGCTGAAATTCATTGGTTCCTGGAAAGTAAATGGAAATGGAGTTAGCTGTCATGCAATTTTCAAATAGTCGCAATTAACCGAAAAAATCCTCCCGGCACCCAAAATAAGACAGATGCTTACTTCACTCATTGTGATACTTGATCTGGGTGAGGTAATGCAGGCCTGGTAGTGAGCAAAAATGGACAGGCAACCCACTGGCTCGCCGGCAGAAATTGCAGGACAGTAAAAGTGAATCTAAGAAAAAAACAAAGCAAAATATGTCATGAGTAAGACAAGCATTCTCTGAGGGTCAGCCCGGCTGGATTAACGCCAACAGGCCAGATGTGGCTGTTGGCTGTAACTTGCCTGCTCCAGGGTGTAAAGGACAGTGATAGCAGTAAGACCCCATGCTGATCTGCACAAAATCTTCATGCAAAATTCAATTTAGTTACATTCAATGAGAGCCTACTGAACCAAACCTATGACCGCAAAGACAGGTTTAAAGCGATTGTAATGCATGGCACTAGTCTTTAAGCAGTTTCCAATTATAGTCCAGTGATTTGCAACCAGATGGACATCAGACTCACCATAGAATTTCCTGCAGTTCGGATGTGAGGACTCCCCTGAACATACCCTGAGTAAGGATCTCTGGCCGGGAAAGGGCATCAGCAGCTATGCACATTTATTTACAACGACACATCCAGGCGATGTGATGGTGGCTCAGTGGCAGAGTTCTCACCTGCCATGCCGGAGACCCGGATTCAATTCCTGGTGCCTGCCCATGCCAAAAAAACAAAAGAAAACACCTCATCCCAGCCCAACTCACATTGACATCACCCATCTCGTGGGGCAGAAATTCAAGGTGGAGGAAAGAAAAAAAAAGTCTGGCACAGTTAAGAAAGTCTTCACGGAGGAGGGGCTCCTGAGCTGGGCCTTTGGAGAATGGGGGCAAATGAAGGAAGGGACAATCTCCTGCTCAGGCCGAAAAGCAAGAATGGACACCACGTGTTTGTGGATCCATCACGTGACCAGCTGGACCAAATCAACTTTATCTCTACCAAAGCGAGGTATGGAGTAGACCGTGTGTTGGGAATGCCAAGAGGGCTGATAAATGGGCTTGGCCTAAGGAAATGTCCCAGGAAACTAGTAAGGAACAGAGCAGAAGCCTTGGGAGAGGTTCTCCTCAGAAGGGCTTTGATCTCTGTCATTTGAAACAGACTCAAACAGGAAGAACAGAAGTTTTGCTATATTCATATGCACTTTTCTTTATTTGCCTGGTTTTGTTCTGCTTTCTTATCCCCCCAGAAAAAAAATTTGTGGCCTAAATGACCTGATATTCACATTGTGTGCTGGCTCACTGCTCACTCAGTCTCTCCTGCCCTCCTACCTGCCCTCCTACCTGCCTCCTCCCCTGTGCACCTGGCAAGGTAGAAGAAAGGAGTAAGGTGGAGGTGTGGGCCTCAGATGCCCAGGTGCGTCTTGCATAACCCATCACACCACGAGATATCAATCTTCTGCCATGGACCTAAGCCCGGACAAGGCTGAGGGTCAGCTCTGTGTTTCCACAGTTGCTGCAGGTGCACAGTTCAAGTAAGCGTGCGGAGGGTGCAGGAGAAGCATGAGGTGGAGCCCCTGTGCTGCAAATGTGGAGGAAGAGGTGAACACACCAATCCTGCTACCAAAAGAAATGCATCCATCAAAACATGTACAAGACTTCCGCTTCCAGCCAAGATGGATCAAGGTGGACCAATGCACCCTACTGCAGTAAACAACTATAAAAACATCAGAATACGAAAAATAATAGTCTTCGGACATTAGACAATAGTGAGCACATGTTTATGGCCTTGAGAGGAAGAAAAAACTGAGATGAGAAATGACATGAGTTCTGTTAGTCCAGCAGCTTACTGCTCGAAGTGGTTTCCAGTCGGCAGAGCAGGGTGGGGTTGCCCACACAGCAGGCGGTGGTCTTGTTAAGTTGAGGAGACAGAGATCAGAGTTCAAGGAGACCAAGACAGAGTAGGAGAAAAGAGAGAGCTACATACAGAGAAATTAGAAAAACTATAGATGGATTCCCTCAGGAGGAAGCTACACAAAACTAGAAAAAGAACTTCCAAAAAGGAACAGGCAGAACAATCCTCAGATTCTTCTCTGGGTTTGGAACATTTTGCTCCCACCTAACCAAATGGCAACACCTTGTAACCAGAGAGGGCATCGGGTAACACTCTCCCAAGTGGGCCACCTCAGGAGAAGCAGGGCCAAGCTAACCCTACCTCAAATGCTGCTCTGGACCTGCCATTATGAAACCTATAAGAAAACCTCGAAGGATCTATCTGATTCCAAGAAACAACCTTATTCCAGAACAATACTCAAAAATATTTAAGGAAATATAACAAAAGTGGGCCCTCACTAATGTAAAATTCACAATGTTTGGCATCCAAACAAAAATTAGCAGACATTTAAAGAAACAGGAAAATAAGTCCCATAAGGGTACACAAAGAGACAGGGAAATGACAGAGATGATAGAATTAGAGAACAAAGACGTTCAAACAGCAATTATAAAAACTCCATATGTTCAAGAAGGTAGAGATAAATATAAACAAGATGAGAGAAACGAATGATATAAAAAGACCCAAATAAAGCTTTTCTATACATGAAATATGCAGCATATATTAAATGAAAAATATACTGTTTGGGATTAACATCAGATTAGACACTGCAGAAGAAAAGGCTAGTGAATTTCATGACAGAGCAGTAGAAACAAAGAGGGAATTTTTTTTAAATGAACAGGGAATCAGTGAGCCATGGGACAATGTCAAGCAGTTAACATGTAATCAATCTGAGCCTCAGGGTCAATGAATCATGAAGCTATATGATCTTAAACATTTATGAGCCTAATAAAAATGCTCCAAGTTATAGATACCAAGAAAAAACTGATAAAACTACAAGGGGAAATATGCAAATATACCATGATAGTTAGGGATTTGAGCACTCATCTCTCAGGGGTTAAAAGAACAAGCATAAAGGAAAGATACTTAAACAACGTCATTAATCAATTTGACCTAATTAGCATGTATAAAACATTCCACCCGAAATAGCATGATGCACATCTTTAAGTGCACACAGAAAATTCACAAAATAGATCTTATTCAAGATATAACACATCTTAATAAATTCAAAAGAATTGAAATAACCCTAAGTAGGTTATCTGACCATAAAGAAATTAAACCAGAAAGCAGAAACTCACCGGAAAGTCCCCAGAGATTCAGAAGTTAAATAACACAGTAGGTATTTAAACTAATGGTTTTTCACGGTAGAAATCACAAAGGAAATTAGAAAATGCTTTGAACTGAGGAGAATGAAAACATAATATATCAAAATTTTGTGAGATGCAGCTGAAACAGTGCTTCAGGGGAAATTTGTAGAGTTAAAAGTTTTTTATATTAAGAAACAAATAGGTCTCCAATCAGTGATCGAAATTTACACTTTAAGAAACTAAAAAAATAGGGACAAATTAAACACAAGTAAGAAGAAATAGAAATAATAAAAAAAAAAAGAAAATCAATGAAACAAAAAATTGGTTCTTTAAGAATAACCAGACTGTGAAAGAAAAATAAGTATAAATTTCTAATATCAGGAATGAATGGGGAATATCATTATAGACCCTATAGGTATTAAAGGAAAAATAAGGAAAAGCTCTACAACTTCAATGAAATTGGATAAATCCCTTGAAAGATCCAAACTTCCAAAGCTCACTCAGGAAGAATTAGATAACTTGAACAGCCCGATGTCTAATCAGGAAATCAAATATATGACTAGAAACCTGCCTCAACGCAACCTGCAGCACAGCGGGATTCATCGCGCATGCTGCTGCAGGCTGAAGGAAGAAATAGCACCAAGTCAAAAGCAGGGAGCGGTCACCAGGACAGTGAAGGCCGCAGAGGGTTCACAGGAGCCGAGACTTGATGTCAGCTGGGAAGGATGGAAGAGAGATAGAGGCGGGAAGGCCAGGGCTGTGCAGGTGGCATGGGAGGGGGTGGGAGGGATGGAGGGGGAGGCGTGGGGTTGCTTTAGAGAAGTGAGGAGAGGATGCTACCAGGAAGTGGTGGCGATTCTCGTCGTTACTGTGAGGTCAGACAGCATGTCAGGCCTGGGAGGAGAAACAGTGGCCAACACAGGCCCCTGAGTGAGACACTGGGGGCATGCTACATGGAGATTAGTTTGCTAAAGGTGTGAGTGACAGCCACAGATAGAAGTTTGTGAAGGATGGCGCAGCATGCCGGGCACCGAGTTCCTAGCTGGATCCCCATATTATTTCTTAATTGCACTATGCTATATAATGTTTTCTGAATTCTAACTTATGTTGAAATGTCTCCTAAATGGGCACTGAGTTATACAATGAAGCACAAAACGCAAACTCTAGCCTCAAGAAGCTGACGGCAAACAGTACGAACAAAAACAGGGGTGTGCAATGAAGACGTGAAGAGATCAGCATCGGCAGAGGCTCTGCCGTGGATTCTCATTTAAAGAGGGTTTTGGGAACTCAAACCCTGGTGGAAGCACATTGCCGGCAGAGACTCTGGGAGTTTGGTCTAAATGCTGCCCTGCTCAAGAGTCAGGACTTTAATTTCTTTTAATTTAGTTGTATTCCAGATTAGATTGTAAGCCTTTTAATGACAGAAAGTCACATTAGACCAAAATTTATAAATTCGCTGTCTCTTAGCTGAGTGTTGTGTCCTATGCATACACTCAATGACGATGCTGGACGATGGCACGTGTGCGTGCACTGCTGTGGCTGCAGGTGAAGCATCCTGGAGGAAAGGATTGCTACAGGCTTTACCATCTGCCCATCGCTCACAGCAATTGGAAATGATTCAGCCTTCCCCAAACCAAGTGTTTCACCACAAAACACGTGTGAATGGTTTTAAAGGAAATCATGTCAGTGACAGATTGGCATCTGTGTCACCACAACACCTGAAGAGCCATGCAAACATTTTGCTCAAATAAATGACATCTTGAACAGCAATTATCAGCTCTCTGGAGAAACAAATTATGTGTTTTATGTTAGGAAAATGTTGATGATAAGGGAACTAAGAAGTTTAAAAATAAGTATTTCTGTACCTTCGTCAATGATCTGAGAGTAAAAACTACTAATTGCTATCTACCAGTGGCAGATGAGAGAAAATGGATTATAATCTTCTGTCCACTTCACTGGTCAACCAACAAATCTATGATACTAAGGCTACTTAAAACAAGGTGCCTTGCTCACGTCATTTTTAAGGCCCATCATTTTCTTTCTCATCCCTTAAACCCATCATGGGCCATACCAAACCAGAGCTTACCATGGTGTCATCACTCTTAAAATGTAATTTACTTACCTTTGGAATTTAAATGTTTCCCTGCTGGGTGTTTCTCAAGCAGGTAGGTATACAAATAATTCTATACAGTGAATTGGTATGAAAAGTATCTGTGCCACAGACTATTCAAAATTGCCTTTTAGAGGAAGAATTTCAAGTGCTCTGAAGGGGAATCACTTGACACACTTAAGCAGTATTGTTTTATTCGATTTGGCTTTACAATTAACAACCCTTTTCTAATATTTGGTTGTGCTGAGTCCAGTGTCAGCGCCATCCCAGTAACTCTGCACGAACACTCCTGCCTGCATGTCAGCCCTCCCGGGACTCACCCATTCTCTCAGGCCAACAGGGTACTATTTAGCACTTAATATGGCACCAAGTAGAATGCTGAACGCTATGTGCTTAAGATGGCAGGCGTTCTTTCAGTCTCAGTTACTGCAAAGCCATGTCTCATTGACTACGATATTTTTTTGGGGGGGGTGCTCTAGGCGTTCTTTTTTTAAAATTTTTTTATTATGATAATTCCGTTCTACATATATAATCAGTAATTAATATCATCACATAGTTGTATATTCATCATCATATTCATTTCTTAGAACATGTGCACCATTGACTACGATCTTAATCAATATAAAATTAAATCCATATTTTCCATGAGCTGGGTTGGGAAAAGCAGATATAACTTCAGAATCACAAGGTAAATCTTTATTTGAGTTGACATGAGACACCAGTGCATCTCCTCTCTACCTCATCGACTCATCTTTAAGAGGAGCTATTAAGACCATCATCATATGAGTTGACTAAAAACCTTCAACTGCCTTTTTGCCCCTCCTGGCCTTATGTTATCCTCACTCATCCCTGAACATAATAAGACATTTTGAATGGGACAAATTAATGAGTCTATTTCTCAGGTCACAGTTTGAAAACTAGGGTAGACTTGTCAAAATTGCTGATGCCCTTCTTTCCCATGGATAAATCAGTGCTGTTTGGGCGTGGCCATCTTACTGCCTAGAAACCATCTACTTTCACTTTCCTCTAGATCATATTTCTCCATCCTCATCATTCACTAAATTTAGGCTAAAGAACAGGAAACACAATATCGAGGTATCAGGCCCAAGGAATGTATTTGCGGTCGGCTGAATAATTGTCCCCAAAAAGCCATTTCCTATTCCCTGGAATCTGGGAATATATTCCTTGATATGGCAAAGGGGACTTTGCAGATGTGACTGAGGGTATGTGCTTAGAGATAGAGACTATTTCAGAGTATGAAGATGGGCAAAATCTAATCTCTAAGGGAGAGCCTTCCTCAACTGAACCAGAGAGATGAAATCAAGGAAGAGGAAAGATTCAAAGCAAGAGACTCAACCCATCGCTGCTGGCTTTGAAAATAGGAGAATGCGGGGTAGGGGGTGGTTAAGAGCCAAGGAATGTGGGGGTGAAGGGGGTAGTTACAAGCCAAGGAATGTGGGGGTGAAGGGGGTGGTTATGAGCCAAGGAATGTGGGAAGCCTCTCCAACCTGGGAATGGACCTCCGCTGACAGGCAGCAAGGAAACAGGGATCACAGTCCGCAACTATAAGGAACTGAATTCTTCCAAAAACCCCATTGGACTAGGACATGATCTGCCCCAGAGACTCCAGAAAGCAATGCAGCAGCCAGCACCTTGGTTTGAGCCAATGGAACCTGTGTCAGATATCTTACCTCCAGAACTACGAGATAATAAATGTGCATTGTTTAAGCCACTAAGTAGCTGGTAATTTATCACAGGGACAGAAAACTAATACAATGCTTAATAAATGTAGCCTGTTAAAATTGTTAGTTATTTTATTTTATTTTATTTTTAGGCTAAACTATTGAAACCATAATTTTTAGAATGAGTTAAGTGATAGGTCCATCAGCTCTGCACTGGTCAAATTTACTAAGTAATAAAGATTTGAGCCATGGGAAAAAATGTTTGATTGGGATCACTTGAAGCAAAGTGGCCATTAAATGAAGAAAATTCAATCTATCAAAACTGGATTTATTTAGCCTGAAAAAAAAAAACGAGGGTCAGGTAGAAATGAAGTTATCAATTACATGAAAGTTTGCCATTTATAAGAAAGTCAATTTCTGGGGCTGTAAATCTCCCTGGCAACGTGAGACATGACTCCCAAGGATGAGCCTGGCCCTGGCATTGTGGGACTGAGAAAGCCTTCTTGACTGAAAGGGGGAAGAGAAATGAAACAAAATAAAGTTTCAGTGGCTGAGAGGTTTCAAATAGAGCCGAAAGGTCATTCTGGAGGTTATTCTTATGCAGTATATAGATATCCCCTGTCAGGTTTTGGTGTATTGGAGTAGCTACAGGGAAATACCTGAAACTACCAAACTGTAATCGAATAGCCTTGATTCTTGAAGATGACTAAATAATTATAGAGTTTTTATAGTATGACCATGTGATTGTGAAAACCTTGTAACTGACCTCCCTTTATCCAGTGTATGGACAGACGAGTAAGAAAAAAAAAAAGACAAATAGATAAATAATAGGGGAGATGTGGGATATGGGATGTTTAGGGTGTTCTTTTTACTTTTATTTTGCTATTTTTTTTAGAGTAATGAAAATGTTCAAACATCAAATGTGATGATGAATGCACAGCCATATGATGATACTGTGAACCACGGACCGTACAGTTTAGGTGATTATATGGTATATGAATATAGTTCAATAAAACTGTATTTAAAAAGAAAAAGTCTGGGTGTGCACAGTGTGTCCCCAAGGGTGGGAGGTGACCACTGAGTGGAGATGATGTAAACACATTGGGAAGACTGTCTGACGAGTTTAACAAACATGGCAGGGGCTGTCTCAGCAGATGGTCAGCGCCCAAGCCCAGGTGGGCAAGCCCCTATTGCAGGAGATGAGTCAGTTCCCAAGACCTCCTGCATCAAACCTCTGGGAATAGAGATCTTTGGAAAGTAGAAGGGTTAACAGGAGCCTGTGACTGTCCCCTTTCTGCTGGAGATACCTGGGGATGACACACCTTGACAAGCCTTCCTGCAAATACACCTACAGTATCGACTAGTGGATTCCAGGGGCCCTGTCTAGAGAATGCACAAGCAAAGTGTACCTGTGTGTCTAGACTGCCTACTGTATCTGTATTCAGATGCCTGTATTCCAGGTTTTATGGGTTATGGGGCAAGGTCCTCTGGAGAATGGAAAGTCACCACATGGGCATCTTCCATCTGTTTGATGAAGGGAATTAAAATCGGGAGCCTTTGAGAACAAGTTTTGGTGTGCACTCTTCAATCTGAAACCAAAAATGCCCTCATGCCCCCTAAAGAAAACATTTTAGTAAGCTGTTCCTGGTGATTTCAGGCTCCTCCAGGAAAGGAATGTTTCTCTGTCTCTGGTGATTGCCTATATCCTTGGAATCATCAGAAAAGTTTGGTATTAGGTGAGAGCTATGATTTCCACGGATGTCACAATTCCATGTTATTTTTAATGCATATTCATGCTCGCGAACCGTGGTTTCACGTAGACTGCAAGCATCAAATGGCTAGATCTTTAGGGTTCATCAGCATTTGGAAGTAAAAGTTCCCAGGAATGCTCTAGATAGATGGGAAGGAAAGAGGGAAGGAAGGAAGGAGGGAGGCGGAGAGGGAAAGAAGGAAGGATGGTAGAAAAGGAGGAAATCACTCTAAGGCTAAATAAATTTGGGAAATGCTACCAAATACATTCTCCTCTTGGTTATTCGTATTACACCTTATTGATCAATGGCCCTTCAGAAACCTGCTTGAAGAACCTATTATTTCCCAAACTTACTCACCCATAGAATCCTTATTAATAAGTGTTTGCGGAGATCACCTTGGGAAATGGTGGCCTAAGGAGTCACTGATTCATTTATTCATTCAAAGACAGCCTTGAGTGGCTGCCCTGAGCCACTCCCTGTGCCAAGCAGCAACGACACAAAGATGAGCTTCATGGACTCCCAGAGCTCATCGGCCGCAGCCTCTCTCCACCCCAGGGAGCGTTTGCCTCAGTGCGTGTGGGGAGGGCGCCACCGAGACAAGTGAAGGCTCATCCCCGGGCAGCACGGCCCCCACTCCATCCCTGACTCCGGGCGCTTCGCTCACTCAGCACTCACACGGGACACAAACTCCACAGGCCTCCAGCTCACGCTCTGATCTCTTCTCTTTGCACTGCAGACATACTTTAGATTTACAGAACAACTTTTATGTGAAGACATGTCTTTGGTTTCTTACATTTCTAGAGGTTCATTACGAGAAGTTAAATCTTCATGTTACTTTTGCGTTTAGGGACTGAAACCATCGAAATCTATTATCCCGTTTAATGGAATACAAATGCGCTAAGATCTCACCAAGAATAGGTGCAGGCAGGTGACAAGTGACAGCTTAGCCTTTGCCTTGCAATTTTTAACACTTCAAGGATTTTGTTACCACACACAAAAAGGGTTACTTTAAGAAAAACTCAAATCTAGAAAAACATTTCTAAACCTAGCACTTAAAATGTTAATGAAAAGTTTTACTGCAATAAGGGAATGTGTCTTCCTCATACCATTTTTATTAGTTTCAATATGCAAAAGAAAATGTCTCAGAAGATGGTAACTCACTGATGGAAGAATTTAAAAATGAAAAGAACACTGACTAATACGTGACCTAAAAAGCAGAACCAGCCTGAGAACGGAAGAGTGGCTGGTAGCCCACAAAACACAGCCCAATTAGGGAGTGCCAGGCCCTCTCCCTTGCTGCCCGGCAAAGCCACATTCCATCGCCACCAAAGGCCACCCATTGGCTCCACTTCATAGAAAACCTTCTTTCTGAACTTTGAAGGATTCCAGAGTCCCCTAGTCACGTGTGAGGGACCCGGGGACAGGTGGGTCACGGTTTAAATCTTTGGCAGCAACACCTTAGCTGCGATCTGTTCACAGGATGAAGTCTCAGAGAAACGAATTTCTGGTTGGCTGTGAGTGGGACCAGGAGAGGGTGCTGGAAGAGGGGGCAGCGAAAGGGAAGTGGAGGCCCCAGGAGGAGAAACCAGGCCACTGGCTGCCTGGGGCCAGGGCTGGCCCTGCTCTAAACAAGCCAGTGTGGCTAAGCCATTAATAATGGCTGTCGAAATAATATCAGTGAGAAAAATTGGGCTTAATTTTTAATGAAAACAAATTTTAATAATAAACGTAACCATTAAATTGAAACTAAAGTGGAAGATTTTAAACCTGTGTTTATGGTTCACCGTGCCAGCTCTGCAAGACAAACAAGAACTAAATAAGAGCATGTGTGCACGCACGTGCTATAAATTGACTCCTAATTCCACGCCAGGTATTGAGCCCACTGATTCATCTTTCTTTTCTCTCTTTTAACCTCACAAAACAAAACGTTAAGGTTAGGCCTTATTTTGCCTACTTCATAGACGGGAGTACGAGATCTAAGTCTGTGAGTAATCGTGGTGCTTCCCACGGGCCCCTGCGGCCCTTCTAACCCACTTTGTCCCCAGGCCCCACTGCTTCTAAGGCCAGAAAGTTTCACCAGATCTTAAACAGTACAGCTATTTTTAAATTTTGCGTCGATATCGCAGAATCTCACAATGCTAGGTACTCAATAAACATGGGTTCTCTTAATTCATTTGGCCATGGCCACACAGTTTTTCATATGTTTTTAAAAAAATAAATGTCAGTGGAGCTGAAACTGTAGACTGGCTTCCTTCTGCTTTTGAGTAAGAGTGGTTAAGACAGAAGCCAAAAGGGCTTTTTTTTTTTTTCCTACTGGTGAACATTTAGGTTGCTACCAATTTTTCACTCATAAGAACAAGCTGCCAAAAAACCCCTCCTTGAACATGGCCGTCTGGCACACACTATTTGTCTAGGACACAAGCAAAGCTGATGAGTCCAAGGGGGAGCTCATTTACGTTGTTAATGTTTTAATTGCCCTCCAAATTTCGGTCATGATTGACACCCTGGCAAATTTTTTTTTGAATGAGAGAGGGTGCTAAGATATCTAACAATCATTGTGGGTTTGTCTATTTTTCCTTTCAGTTCTATCAGTTTCTTCACATATTTAGAATTCTATTACTAGAGGCATACATATTTAAGATTGTTATATCCTCTTGATGAATTGATCCTTTTACCCGTCTGAACTGTTTCTCTTTATCCCTGGTTCTCCTTGTTCTGAAATCTTCTTTGTCTCGTATTTGTATATCCAATCAAGCCTTCTTGTCTACTTTTAATTTGTCAGTACTATATACTTAATGTGGGGTTCTTATAGAAGGCTGGTAGTTAATCTTGCTTGCTTTTTTTGTCTTTTTGAATCCAATCTGATAATCTCTACCTTTTAAAAAGATGTAGACCATTAACATTATCTGAGATAAATCTGCCATATTGTTTGTTTTCTATTCGTTACATCTGTTCTTTGTTCCGCTTGCTTTGGGAATATTTTTAAAAATTTTTATTCTAGTATCATATACACAATCTAAAATCTCCCCCTTAAATAACATTCAAATATATAATTCGGCACTATTAATTACAGTCAAGTTCTTTCCAGTGATTTGTTCATTGGTTTTTCAATTTCTTGGTTCCCTTTGCTTCTTTGGAAGCTGGCTTTTAAGTTTCATTTTAAACTTACAGACATTATATCTTTAACCATTTCAAGAATAGATCTAACTTAGATCTTGCATTTCTCTTTCCCTGCAGTGCTGACTGCCGCAATCTCTATTTTCTGCAGCTGCACAGGCTTGGGAGGCCATGATAGCACTCTCTTAACCATCACGGTACTTATTTTATGGTCATAAGACATTGATTTCACAATCATTGTGCAACTTGCAGCAATTAGCCCAGCTCTGCCTGCATCTCATAAAAATTTCTGCCCAATCAATTTTTCTTAATAACTCCACTCACTTGTTCGCTTGCAGGCACTCTTCCCATGCCAGAGACTCCCACTCATTAATTTGTATTGACCAATATTACATCCAAACCTTACCTTAGACTACTTTTTAGTTCTTCAAAATCTTATTTACATGGTTAGAGAAAGAACTTAATTTCTCGACAGACAGATGCCCCGTGGTTATTTATAGCTTGGAGCAGCGACTCCAGAAGCTCCACAATCACTGAACGCTATGGAGAGAGCAGGTGTGCCTCTCCAAGGCAGGGCATTCCTGCCAGCTGGAAGGAAAATGCATTTAGGAAAGCAGGAGCCTCTTATTCCGCATAAAAAGGCGCAGCAAACAGCTGGAAGATGAAAGAGTAACAGCCCCATGGCTAGCATTCCCAGCTCTGACCAGGGAATGGGTGCAGTGAGGATGCATCTGAAAGAAAAAGCTGAAGTGCCCAGAGGCCAGCTCACCTGAGAAGGGCTGTGACCCAAAACCCAGCCAAGTCCCTCAGAGGTGCAGCGGCCGCGCACGTCACCCGCTGGACTCTAAAGATCACTAGGGAAAAAGCAGTGAGATACGAGAAATGGCCAAAAGCAAATTGCCGAATTACCACTTCCTATTTAAAAGTAACGCCTGTTCACCCAAAGGAGATGCTTAACCATATGCATACTGGAGGCTGTAGAATCATCTTCGGCCAAGTCTAAAGGGGATGCGGAGGAAGGTGCTTGGGCCTACTGGTGGCTCCCGCTGGCGTTCAGTGCGTGGCGAAGGCTTTGCTCTCAGCAGTCACAGTCGCGCTGTGACCACGCTGTGATGGGGTCATCCTGCAAGCTGGCGGGGACGGACTGCAAACGAGGTGCGGTGAGCCTAACAGCGCAGCCCGGCAGCCCACGGGGTCATTCGCCCCGCCTCACGCCCTTAGCATTTTATAGAAACAAATCTCTATCGGGAAATCTGGTGGTTAGTGCTAAAAGTCCACGCACTATGGTAGGTTAATATCGCAGTTGTAAGAAATTGCTTTAAAATTTGTAAGCCATTTTTAGGGGAATCATCTGCCTATGGCTGTTAATAACACAGGGAATGATGTGTAGTCCAGTTCATCAGTAAGCGTTTATTTCTAATTACTTAAGGGTGGGATATGAAAAGGCAGCTCTCTCAGCTGGAGAACCCTATAAAACCATGCACAGCACAGAGTAATTGGTTCCCCTAAAAGGAAAGAAGAATTTGAAAGAGAAAAAACAAAAAGGTACTTGGAAATGTTTGTTGATTATATAAATAATCAAATTGTATAATCTTGAGCAACAACTATGTAAAGAGACAGGGTTTTTTTTGTCAAATTGACTTCCTTGCACTTAGAATGTTTCTTTAAAGCACGACAAAGGACTTAATATTTTTTAACTTTGCCAATACTTACAAAAAATGTTTGACGCACAGATGATCACAGAAATTGTGTAGTCCAGAAAGGGAGGCAAGTTACGACCCTTCAACTATTCCGTAGAGTGTGACCTACACTGATTTAACAATTCTGAAATCTGATGTTTGCTGGCTGCCGTGCACATCTAAAATGCAGACGGTGCCAAGACTGCCGAGGGCCAGACCTGAGTCTTGCTTTGGGAGCGGGTATTCTGGGGTCAGTGACCCAGCTGATCTGCATCTTAATGAGATTTTTATCTTGTGACAGCCCCCAAGGAATGGGACCTCTAATTCTTTCCCTTCAGAAGCAGGCATGCTGTTCCTCATATTAAAAGATGAAATTGCTCTGTTTGAGGTGATGAAAAAGTCTGGGCAATGGATATCAGTGACAGTAGCACAACATCATGTGCATAATTAATAGCCCTGAATTGTGCACTCAAAAGCGATTAAAATGGGAGAAGTTTGAAGTGTATATATGTTACACCAATAAAAAGGTATAAAAGAAAAACACAAACTAGAATCCCCTTTTCCTTGAATCTAGATTGGCCTTTGGGACTTTCTGGATCAGTAAAATAACCTGGAAGTGATACTCAGGTATTTTCGAGGTTGGGCCACAGGTGGCATTGCAGTTTCCACGGGGCCTCTTGGGACACAGGCTCCTTTTCAGACCGCAGCCTTGTGCTGGGCTGAGAAGTCCAAGCCACATGGAGAGGCCACACCCAGGAGCTGCGGTGGCATGGTGGCCACCAACCCCGTGAGTGCACGGAGCAGCTGAGGCGCGTGCTCGCAACCCCAGGCCTCGCCTCTGGCTGTCACTGGACCAGCGCTCCAGGGAGTGAACCCCCATTCCCCCCCCACCCGCCCAGAGAGAGGGGAGCAAATGGCCATTTAAGCTCCTAGAAGTGGGGGGTGGTTTACCACACAATAATAGACCCCTGGGAAGGTGGTCTACTTCATCAGTACTGGAAGAGTCCTCTGAAGTGAAAAAGAGGTATTAAAGTTCAAAAAACATCAAAACACAAACTTGTTTTGTTAAAAAAAAAAAAAAAAGACAAAAATTTAACAGCCATCCCAGGAAAGCTAAAAGCTAGAACAGATGCTAGAAGTGGAAAAAAGTACTCTAAACTCAGGACTGTTGTTAGGCAGGCTTAAATAAATTAAAACCGAAATAGTGAATCCAGCAGTGTCTTGGATCCATGCTTTGTGATTTCTCCATATAGAAATGAGACAATGCTATTCGTCAAATTATGTCAGCAAGTCCCATAACAATGTGCAGAGATACTTAAGATTGAGTTTCTTCCTTTAGGGACTTACACAGTTAGAAAGTTGAGGCCTAGGGCGGGCCACGGTGGCTCAGCAGGTAATGGTGCTTCCCTGCCATGCCCGAGGACCCGGGTTTGATTCCCGGTGCTGCCCATGTAAAAAAAAAAAAAAAAAAAAAAAAAGGTTGAGGCCTAAACTCGTGACACATTAAATAATAAAGCAACCCAGTGTGTGACTAGGCTGTAGGTGATTAATCACCACGGAAACGTAATGAGAATGTTAGTAGTTTAGAGGAGAGAGATGAGTGACAAAGCTTTGCTGTGGCCATGATCTGGGAAGCCTGGGCAAGAAGGCAGGCCAGGAGCTTGGTGCTGAAGGACAGCTGAAGTCTAGGCAGGCAGGAGGGGATGAATGGGGTGGGGTGACAGCATGAGCCTAGGCGACAGGAAGGCTCAGAATCAGACTAGAACACGCGGACAAAGCAGGAGCTCGTCCAGACTGTGAGAGCAGACACCGGAGCTGGTCTGAAAGGTGAGAACAGATGCTGGAGCTGGTCTGGAATGTGAGAATAGATGCAGGAACTGGTCCAGAAGGTGAGAACAGATGCAGGAGCGGGTCTAGAATAAGAAGACAAAGGAGCTGATTTAGACTGTGCAAACAGACACAAGAGCTGGTGTAGACTGTGAGAAGAGATGCAGGAGACGGTCTAAACTGAGAACAGATGTAGAAACTGGTCTAGAATTTGGGAATAGATGTAGGAGTTGGTCTAGAAGGTGGGAACAAATGCAGGAGCTGGTCTAGAATGTGCATACTGTTGTAGGAGCTCTTCTGCAGTAAGAAGCTATGAAAGTTTGGATAAAGAGCTGAGACTTTGTCTTGGTGACATTCAAAGACACAGGAGCTCCGTGGGCAATGGAATGACAGGGAACAAGCTTGCAGAACTGACATGGAGAAGTGATACTGATGCAGGGAGGCCACTGAGGAGGCAGCCCTGCCAAGCAAAACAGAGCTGCGGGCAGAATGCCAGGCTGGACGCGATGCAGGCCTCTTTGTGCCCACCCCTTGATTCTTCACTTATTCTATTTCAGTTATCCTCACAACAACCCGAGATCCCATTGGCATTGTCATACCCATCCCCAGTTTGCACATGAGAAAAATTGAAAGTCAGAGAGAAATAAAGCAAATTCCCCAAGTTCATACACCTGACAACTTGTAGAGCCAAAGCTCAACCCCATGTTGCTTATCCCAAACCTCAGGCTTTTCTGGAATAAACATGAAGAGGTTTATGATGTTTGGAAAGAAAATTTGGTAAGGAACAAGAGGAAGTAGGAATCAAAATGATGTCAGATTTCACGTCTGTGGAAACGGGAAAATGTTCCCATTAACAGAAATAGGGAAATCAGGACTAGAAACTTGTTTTTAAATTTTTACAGGGTAGAAAAGTTTATAGAAACTTACAGAAACTGGTCTAAGGGGGAAGGAAATAAGTTTCATTTGAGATTTACTGGATTTGATGAGAGATCGAGGCTTTATATAGCTAAAGGTTCTAGAAGCTGGAATTAAAAAGCCAGAAAATTTTGATTCACGACAGCCACAGTCGTTTTCACATTACTCTCCAGTATGGCGGTCGGATATTTGTGAAGGATTAACATGGGAATTAGAGACACGAAATACTCACCTCATACAGTGATTGATGGACAGTAACAGCTCTGCAAATGTGTTTTTATTATCATTACTGTCATCCCAGAGTTGCAAAGAGCAGGTGCAGGGAGATGCACTGGAATAGTCTGCACACCAAGGCTGTAAGTGAGCTCAGAGACATAGTGGAAACCCCTGGGGCCTGTGCTCATGTACAGGGAGCAAAAGCACACATTAAAGTTGGGAAAGAGACTGAGAAGAAGTAAGCAGGAGGATAAGTCACTCAAAAATTCATACACCATTGTGAGGGAAGACGCGAGAGGAGAGTCCTTGAAGGGAAATCTGCAGTGTCGGGAACATGAGAACTGAAAATTGGCCTTAGTACTTAATTTCTGGTGTTACAATGTGCTTTGAGGACACTTTCAGGGTGGCCTGGCCGGAAGTTTATTCCGGCAGTTGGAGAAGAGAATGCTGAGGAAAGAGAAAGAACTTGTAGCCAACTCCTTAGAAAAAGGCAGGCAGTGAGAATTGGAGGCGGCGTTAGGGAGCCGAGTGGGCATGAGCTGGCCGCGTAGATTTCAGCCAGGCGCAGCAGGCCGCGCGTCCTTGGGTCCCGTGCACCAGCCCCCTGACCGTGTTTGCTTGCAGCTGCAGCTCTGCTGGACAGCTCTCGGACTTTTTTGACAACTCACACCACAAGCACGCAAAGCATCTCTCTGGTTCTATTCCTCGAGGCTTTTCTGCTCAGCGCTCAGCACAGCCCAGAGTGCAAGCGGGCTCAGTGGTCCCTGGTGGACAGGCCTCCAGCTAAGAGAGGGGGGTCAGCCCTAGCCTACAAGGACGGGGTCAGCTCTCAGCCCACAGCGGGAGACGGGGGTCAGCCCTCAGCCCAGGGGGCTTTGTAGTGTGGAGATGCACCCCAGCTTCCCAGCCTGCAGAGGGACACCTTAGTGGCACAGTCTATATGCTCCCCAGTGTCCCCAGCAACTTCCACCGGCTCAGAAACTGGCTTCTGAGCATCCCCTTCTCATTTTCCGCTCAACCATTCTAGCCCCTTGGGATCATCTGCCAAGTCCTTTCCTGCACAGCTCCCTGCCTCAGGCTCTGCTCTGGGGAAACCCAAACTAAGACAGAATCCTTTTTTTCTCCCCAGGCATGAGTGGTACTTTTAAGGACGTCCAACATGGTATTCAAAAGCACCTAAAAAAAAAGCCCTTGAATCGCCCTGTTGGCTCAGGAAGGAAGTATATGCAGTGGTTAGAGACAGGCTTAGAGAAATGAGACTGGAATTAGAATTCTGCCTCCCAAGCATAACAGCCAAACGTCTTAGACAGGTTAGCAAGTTTCAATATTCTCTTCTGGAAAATGAATAAATACTCACTAACTTCATAGCATTTTTAGGGTTTTACCATAAAATTGTGCATGTGCAACAATGATAACTATATAACGGGAATAGGGACAGGCAGGTTTCGTGTAAATTCAAGGGTCCAGGTTTCATGCAAATCAAAACGTAAGGAGCCTTCATTAAGAAAAGAATCCAAAGTGGATCCGAAAGCGAATATTTATTTAGAATGAGAAAAGACATCGTGACAAATTACAAACTTTAAAAGCTGACAAATATAAAATCTAGAAAAATGAAATATCATTTCTCATTAACTGCCTGATATACCTCCATAGAACTTTTTTCTTTTGTTTTTCCTGCATGCACTTTAATAGCCTCTTCACATTGAAAGAGCCCCTACAGCTGGGTCTCTGGGTTCCCAGCTTGGATGAAGTTTACTCCTTGTAGCAGCCCCTGTAATTACGTTCCCTGTCCCCAGCCCGCAGCCGAGAGGATGACAGGACACTGAGATCTTTACCGTCCCCCGGTTGCTCTGACCTTTCTGACAAAGGGAGGGTCGGTCAACTAGATCAGTAGACAGGCTTCCAGGCCCCACTAAAGAAAGGTTCCCTGACCAAAGGCTCACCCCTCTGCATCTAGTTACATTGCAGCAAATCCCAAGAGGAAATTCGCATGCACCCTAAAACTTGTTTGCATTCCCTAACTTTTCTAATTTCCCAAAGAATCCATAAATGTCACTTCCCTGCTTTTCCTTTGTTCTTCCCTCATTCTCTTTGATCCAAATGATGCCTTTAAACCTGATTCTCATGGTTCCTTCGGGGAGGCGGACCCTGGGCCAGGAGGAGCCCCCCCCCTCCACCCGTTGGTAAGTGCTTTCCTTTGCCACCTTCCCGTGTGGCATGTCCATTCAGCTGCACCGGGTGAGGACCGAAGACCTGCAGGCCCCTTCAGACAACAAGGATTTCATAATAGTTTCCGTCTGAAAACCCTGGAGAATTTATTCTGTTTTTCCCTTTAGCACGATTGATGGAAACTTGCTTTTTATTAATGCTAGCTGGGATGAACAAAGACATGACTTGACATATAGACGTCCTTGCTGTTTGCAGCCCTGGTGCCGGACAAGTACGGAAATTCTGACCAATTCCGTTTTATTTCATTCCCCTCAAAATAAGAAAAAAAAATGTGCTGTGGATTTATAATCATATATGTATATTTTGACAGTAAAGAATTTCCAAGTAGTGACGAAAACCAAATTCTCTGCTTAAAATTTTACAAGCATCATGATTAAAAATACTGAGCACCCAAAAATATATATATTCTTTTGAACATACTTTACACCAACCGGCCTCCAGCTGTGCGCACCTGAGGGCATCTTCTCCCCTCGCCCATCCCCGCCCCCTGCCTGCCAGCTCTGCGCAGCACTGCCCGGCTGCCTCGGAGGAAGCCACACGGTCCTGAATTCATTCCAGCTTCGGACGGCTAGCAACAACATGTCTACACGGAGGTGATGGCAAAGCACCTAAAATGTCACTTTAAACCCAATTTAAAGGCATCCCTGATTCAATGTTCCCTATGTTGGGCCCCCAAATACTTGCAGCCATTCTGACTGCCATTTAAAGAGTTTACTTTCACAAATTTTACCAAAACATACGGCCTGGGGAATAGGTTGCTGGGGCCCCCCTGGGCCTTGGAAGGGGCCCGGGCCTGGGAGGGCTCTGCAGCTCCGGCCCCCGGGCATCTCGGTAAATGCTCTCCCAGTGTCCTTACTCAGGGTCAGTCTTCTGACCCGAACTTGAACTTTCTTCTCGAAAGTTCTCCCCTGAGTACAGGAAACACAGCGCATCGGGTTCTAACAAAACTTCGCTCTAAGACTTTTGAAACATTAGTGAAAAGAGTATGAGTCAAAAAGAGTATAACTTTTCACTCCAACAGTTAGCCTTCGGGGGTGCACCTTGTTTCGGGAAGGAAGTAAAACTCTGTTTGCCCTTGGGGCTGCCGGTGCCTTCATCTTGGGAAAACGACAAAAACTGGGGTCGGGGTGCCTGTGCCTGCGGCCCCCAGGGCCCCTTCAAGGCAGCCTGGGACGCAGGTGAGCAGCCACCCCCTCTGCCAGCCCCGTGCTGACCCCTACACCCCCATATGCTCTCGTTAGGCCGGAGCTGAGGCCAGGGGCTGGGGGGGGGGGGCCCTGCGGGTGTGGAGCCGAGGTCCAAGTGGCAGGGGACCTGCCGGGGAAGCCTGCGGGCGTGCTGCCCCATCCCGGCAGAAGGATCCCTAGGAGGCGCCAGATTAGCCCAGGTGGCTCGGCCCTGCCCGTGGGGGCCCAGCCCGCGAGGGTCAGGGTGCAGGAGGCCTTGGCGCTCCTGAAAATGCAATTCTGTTACAGCCGTCTGGGAAAACCTCCCCTGTGTGCGGGGAGTGGAGTTTCCTCTACCAAAAGTGGACCTTTCCTGCATCCATTCCACAAAGGGCCACATCCGGGGCAGAAGCTGCCAGCGGCCAGAGGGGAATGCTCTCCTTGGCTGGGCTTCCTGCCCTGTGCCTTGAGGCCATGGGGCGGCGCCCGGGAGCCCTCAGGTGAGCTGGGCTGGGGACACCAGGGCAGCCTCGGTTCGTACCCTATGTTTCTTTCGTTGTCCTCACATCACATCCCTTCTGATGCCACCTGGCCTCTGGCCACGTCATGTGAAGTTAGCGCCTGGTCTCGGCTGTGCGGTGGGAAGTTCAAAGAGGCGTCTGAGTCCATGCCCGGGGTGGGAGAAGGAGGAGAGCCAAGTGCGGTGGCCCAAGACTGGGTGAAGCCCAGGGAGGAGGGAGGCTCTGCAACGAACTGCAGGAAGCGACAGCAAACTAAGGGAGCCATGGGCCCTGGCAGCGCTGGCCTCGGCACTCAGGTACTGGGAGAGCCAGAGGTGTGCCCAGCCTGGGGCACGGACTGCTGGGGGCACGAGGGAAACAAACCTTCCCCGTAACGAATTCCAAGGCTGGTCTCGTTAGCTTCGCCAGTGGGCAGCTCAGACCCGCTCAGCCAGTGCGCCTTCCCAGGGCAGTGCTCCTGTGGGTTCCTAAACGCCCCCGGGTCACACTGTCCATTTGGGGCCCTGCTCCTCGCCCAGCTTTCTCCCAGGTGGCGGTCACACCTGGATGGCTGCGTCCCGCTCTCCCACTGCGGACGAATGACGCTTGGCTCTGCGCCCTGAGCTCTTTGCTCTGCCTCCTCTCTGCCTCGTCCCCCTGACACCTCCCCTCTCGGCTCCACGGTCTGCGGCTCTCGAGGAAGTGGAGCCCATGGCTGACCCAGGTCCTCGGACAGCGGCCCGGCCTGGACCCGGTGGGTGCCTGAGAAGAGGACTGAACTCGGGATGCCGGAAAACCCAGGGAGAAGAGCCAAAGAGAGGGGCTCGGAGATGCAACCACAAATGAGAGGGAAATGGGTGGTCCTGGGAAGATGGATGGCATTGAGGGCCCCTCTTCACGCACCAGTGGGGGGTTCCAGGGCTGCAACAGGCGTCAGACCGGTGACCGGCCACGTCTTTTCCCCTCCACAAATGCGGACAGAGAGCCTGCCCCACATAAGCTCCAATCCCAGGCTCTGCCCTTAAGGAAATGGTAACGATGTGTGGGAAGATGGCGGGAACAGTCAGAGAACCCAGCAGAGATTCTGGAAATTGACGATGGAGACGGTGTTCCACCATTTATCATTAAATACTGTTCAGAAATCCTGCCAGTGAAACACTGGAAACCTCTGAAACTCTGAGAGCAGCTGCTCTGGCCAGGCCATTTCAGGCGAGCACGTGCACTGACCCTGCTGCCCGGTGGGCTGGTAAAGGTCAGCCCTAATGGACTGCAGTGGGCAATGGGGGCCCTGCAGGTGCAAGCTGAGTTCAGTGGCCCTCCCGAGGCCCTCCCCACCTGCCCTTGGTCTGCAGCTGATGCAAGTGTAAAGAAGGCAGCAGGGCCTGGAGTTGGGGACCAGAGCTCGGTGCTGGGCTGCCCCTCACCTGGCCCCTATGTGCACCAATAGGGAGGGGCAGCTAAACAGCAGTGCCAGGAAGCCCCCCCACCCTGAAACTCTGCACCCCCAGGGCCCTCTGTGTGGAAACGCCGGAGGTAGGTATTGAAACACTACAGATGAATGATGACTATCCATTGAGCATCAGGAGATGGAGGGAAAATTATCACTGTATCTTTACACCAGAGCCTGTAAGACCCCAGTGGTTACGTGTGTGGACAAAGTGCAGGACAAGTCAGCTTTGGGTACAGCACTGACAAACAGAGATTGGAAGCGCGTCCCTCAGAGGCACTCAAAGGGAAGGACCTTTGGCTCCAAAGATCAAAGATCAAGTGGCTCCACTTGATCCATTTGGATCCATTTAGACTGGACAGGGCCGGGCGGGAGCGTGTTGTCTAAGGCCAAGGGAAAGGCAGTGCCGCTTTTCTCTGCAAGATACTTGGGGAGCAGGTGTCTGATTTCATTTTAAATCTAAATGAATCTGGAAACCCAGGGCTTTTCACTCGGGATGGGAATCCCTGGCTTCTTTTCTCTCTCCAATCTCCACCAAAGCTCTGCTCATTCCACCCTCCCCACCATTTCCACCGCTGCACAGGCCTGCAGGCTGCCCCTGCCCGGGCACTGGATCATGGCAGGGACCAGCCTTCCCCGGCGCCGGCACGGAGGGCTTCCTGGAGTGCAGAGATCACGGGGCTCGAATCGGGCCCGCTGCTCACCCTCGGTCCAGTGGGTAATGGCCCACCCTGGAGAGTCTGGTTGGGGTGGGGACGGGGCTTGTGGCCATGGACGCCTGAGGAAGGGTGTGGCCGCTCAGACTGGAGAGAGCTGGGCTGGGCGTGGAGTGGGGGACCAGGGAAAGACGGCTGACTTAAATATTGGAAGATCGGGGAAGGGGAAAAGGAACAGCTTTACTGGCCACAGGGCCTAAGGGAAAGGCTAGAGCAGAAGACACATAGGCGGAAGGCGCTGGTAGCGGCCAGATGGATGGAGGACACTGTAAGTCCCTGTGCTTCGTCCAGCTCTGCCAGTCCTTCCCCTGCCGTGTGGTGCAGCTGCCGCGGGCACCTCCTGTGCGCAGGGAAGGGAGCCGCGTCTAGCCGAAACGGTGAACGTGCTCCAAAAGTGAATAGACAAAGAGAAGTGGGGGGAAGGATAGAGAGGCTGGGAGAGCTGGATGTGCACAAGCGAGACTTGGGCTTTGTGTGGAGCCCCCGAGCAGCTCCAGAGCCGGAGAGAATTAGGGGGAGAGGAAAGCAGCTTAAGCAAATGTCAGCCAGGTTTTGGATTGAATCTCCCAAATGTTCTTCAAGAGACACAAATGAGCGCTTGGGCTGCTCTCTTCTCAGCACCTTTTGGCAGGCAGGCTGGGGAGCTTCTCAATAATGGGGGACAGTAAAGTCCCTTTATGCACGTGCTGTTAAAAGGCATTTGCATAAGAAAGGCTGCTATTAAATAAATAGGAAATTACAAATGTTGGAGAGGATGTGGAGAAATTGGGACACTTATGCACTGTTGGTGGGAATGTATGATGGTGCAGCCACTATGAAAGACTGTTTGGTGGTTCCTTAGAAAACTAAATATTGAGTTGCCTTATGAACCAGCAATAGCTCTACTTGTTATATACCCAGAAGAGCTTAAAGCAATGACACAAACAGACATTTGCACACTGATGTTCATAGCAGCATTATTCACAATCATCAAAAGATGGAAACAAACCAAACACCCATCAACAGATGTGTGTTTACCAAAATGTGGTATATATGTATAATGGAATATTATGCAGCTGTAAGACAAAATGACATCCTGAAGCACATGACAAGATGGATGAGACTTGAGGACATAATGCTGAGTGAAATAAGCCAAAGACAAAAAGATAGATACTGTATCATTCCACTTTTACGACCATGGTAAAGGTAAAATCAGAGGCTTATAAAACAGAATGTAGGGAACGTAGAGATGCATAGAAACTAGACATGGGTGAATGGTTAGCTAATGAGGTTGAACACAGATGTAAGGGAGTAGATAGAAGTGAAGGCAGTTCTCTAGTGTGTTTATAAGTAATATTACCATATTGAAAGTGAACAAGATTGAAAGGGGTTGTATAAACCTATGTGTTCCACTGATTAACACTAGAAATATAAATTATTTCTTGCAAAAAAAAAAAAAAGAAAAAAAAGGCATTTGCAGTCATGGCCCAGAGGCTGCTTTAAAGGTGAATTCAATTTAACCAATATTCACTTCCCTTATAATGCCCGGAGATCTTTGAAATAAGGGAGGAGGGGATAGTTTTTTCAAATTCTATTTTCATGCTGCATGAAAACAGAGGTCCCTTTGCTAAATTGGGCTTGAGGTCCCAAATTCAAACTCTGATTCTGGCCACAGCATTCCACAACAGCCCTAGTCCTACCGGAATGTCTGATAGTGAGAAACTCTATCAAAACTATACCTGGAAGACAGCTGGGAAGAAATATATGAAAATGATGATGACAATTGTTTGAGGAAGCTGAAATATACAAAATTTTTATGTCTATGTTTTTGTGCTTTCCATAAGATTAATAATGTGCTAAATTGTTATGTAATAAAACAATACTTCAAAGAAAAGCAGAAGAATGAATTGTAGTAACTATTATGGAAGTCAGTAACCTCTGCTGCTGTAAAAATAAAACCTTCTCTGGGTCCAAGACAGTGGCTTAGTGAGGTGTGGGATTTAGTTCATCCTCCAGAGCAGCTAGTAAATAGCCAGGAACAGGACAAAACAACAGCAGTGACCGGACACACAGCATACCCCAGTCTGGACACGCTGGACCAGCTGCGATCCCCCCCAGAACCGTGAGTGCCCCAAGCTGTGGCAGCTGGTGCCCCTCCGCACAGGCTGCTTCCCAGAGGGGAAAGGAAAGGGACTTGACCACCAGCAGGGGCTGAGTACAACCAAACGCCAATTGTGGAATTAATTAACAAATTCTAACTACTGAAAGTAGGCCCCCAGCTCAGCTGAACCTCGAGACAAAGTGGAGGTTGCTGGTTTTTGCCCCAGCATAGAGGGGGCAGGGCTGATAGAAAAAGAAAAAAGAAAAAAAACAAAGGTTTTTTTTTTTTTGGATCGGATAGCACATAGTACGTGAAAGGGTCTGTGCCCTGAAGGAAAGGAGGGGGCACATAGGACCTGAAGACACACAGAGCAATGTACCAACTTAAGCTCTTGATAGGTAAACCCAAGAAACAGGATTCCTGCTCTGAAAAGGACAATGTTTTTTTCTTTTCTTTTTTGTGGCTGTGTTTCTACAGCTTGACTGCTCTGTCCCTGGCAATGGTGGAATTAAGCTTGTCTGAGAGCTTGTCTGGAAGCTGTGCCTTCCCCAGGAGAAGGGAGAGGCCCAGCTCAGGTGGATTCCCTCCCTCAAGGAATTCAGACCCCAGGATCTGGAAAAGTGAAGCAATTAAAGCCAGCCTACA
Source organism: Tamandua tetradactyla (assembly GCF_023851605.1). Lineage (NCBI taxonomy): Eukaryota > Metazoa > Chordata > Mammalia > Pilosa > Myrmecophagidae > Tamandua > Tamandua tetradactyla. The sequence continues at coordinate 71,081,874 of NC_135337.1, read as the reverse complement.
CCCTCTCCTCTGTCTCCACCATGCCCAGCAGGGAGAGTCTGCTAAAGTTAAAGGTACCACATCACCTTATGCTGGTGGGACCTGCAGGCATTCAAAGGCACCTACTGGGCAGGATAAGAAAAACAGAACCCAGAGGCATCATAGGAAAGTCTCTCAACCTGCTGGGTCTCACCCTCAGGGAAAACTGACGCAGGTGACTCTTTCCTCCTGAGAGGAGGCCAGTTTGGTCTGGGAAAATCTGACTGGGATCTATAAAACCTAAGTATACCCTCTTAAGTTAAAAAAAAAAATGCATCATGCAGACAGGGCAAGAAACGAGAAAACAAGAACTGGAAAATTCTGATCTATTAAACAAAACCTAAGCTAGAGGACTAGAATAAGGTGAACTGAATGTCAAAGAGCAGATAGACAACAAAGTCATCCAGCAAGAAAATCCTAGATAAAAAAAAAAGTGAAAATAATCTCTAGAATAAATTAATCAAGGATATTAAATGTCTAGACACCAGCAAAAAATAATGACTCAAACTAGGAAAATTGAAGATATAGCCCAGTCAAAGGAACAAACCAACAATTCAAATGAGATACATGAGTTGAAAGAATTAATTCAGGATGTTTGAACAGACATGGAAAACCTCATCACAAGTCAAATCAATGAATTGAAGGAGGATATAAAGTAGGCAAGGGACGAACAAAAAGTAGAAATTGAAAAATCTGAAAAAAACAAATCACAGAACTTATGGAAATGAAAGGCACAGTAGAAGAGATAAGAAAAAACAATGGAAAAGTAAAATGTAAGATTTCAAGAGTCATAAGATAGGATTAGTGAACTGGAGGATGGAACATCTGAAATCTGACAAGCAAAAGAAAATATAGCAAAAATTAATGGAAAAATATGAGCAGAGAATTTAATGGCCACATGAAGCACATGAATATATGTGTTGTAGGTGTCCCAGAAGGAGAAGAGAATGGAAAAGAAGGAGAAAAACCAATGGAGGAAATTATCACTGAAAATGTCTCAACTCTTATGAAAGACTTAAAATTATAGATCCAAGAAGTGCAGTGTACCCCAAACAGAATAGATCCAAATATATGTACTCCAAGATACTTGCTAATTAGAATGGCAGATTTCAAAGAGAAGGAGAGAATTTTGAAAGCACCAAGAGAAAAGCAATCCATCCCATACAAGGGAAGCCCAATAAGACTATGTGTAGATTTCTCAGCAGAAATCATGGAGGCAAGAAGACAGTAGTATGATATATTTAAGATACTAAAAGAGAAAAACTGCCACCCAAGAATTCTATATCTAGCAAAATTGTCTTTCAAAAATGAGGGAGAAATTAAAACATTTTCAGACAAAAAATAACAGAATTTGTGACCAAGAGACCAGCTCTGCAAGAAATACTAAAGGGAGCACTAGAGACAGATAGGAAAAGATAGGAGAGAGAAGTATGGAGAAGAGTGTAGAAATGAACACTATCAGTAAAGGTAAAAAGAAGAAAAAATAGATATGACATATAAAATCCAAAAGGCATAATGGTAGAAAAAAGTACTTACAGTAATAACAGTAAATGTTAATGGATTAGACTCCCCAATCAAAAGATGTAGACTGGCAGAATGGATTAAAAAACAGGAACCATCTATATTCTGCCTATAGGAGACACATTTTAGACCCAAGGATAAACATAGGTTGAAAGTGAAAAGTTGTGAAAAGATATTTCATGCAAACAACAATCAGAAAAGAGCAGGAGTAGCTATACTAATATCCCACAAATTAGACTTCAATGTTAAACAATTGAAAGAGACAAAGAAGGACACTATGTATTAATAAAAGTAGCAATTCAACAAGAAGACACACAATCAATAATATTTATGCACTGAGCCAGAGTGCTCCAAAATACATGAGGTAAACACTGAAAAGAGAAATAGACACATCTACCATAATAGTTGGAGACTTCAATTCCCCACTCTCATCAATGGATAGAACATCTAGATAGATGATCAATAAAGAAACAGAGAATTTGAATAATACAATAAATGAACTAAACTTAACAGACATTTATAGAACATTACACCCACAACAGCAGGATACACCTTTTTCTCAAGTGCTTGTGGATCATTTTCAAGAATAGACCATATACTGGGTCACAAAGCAAGTCTTAATAAATTTAAAAAGATTGAAATCATATGAAACACTTTCTCAGATTATAAAGGAATGAAGTTGGAAATCAATAATAGACAGAGGGCCAGAAAATTCATATGTATATGGAGACTCAACAATACACTCTTAAACAAGCAGTGGGTCAAGGAAGAAATTACAAGAAAAATCAGTAAATATCTCAAGGAAAATGAAAATGAAAACATGACATTTCAAGATTTATGGTATGCATCAAAGGCAGTGCTAAGAGAGAAATTTATTGCCCTAAATGCCTGTATCAAAAAAGAAGAAAGAGCAAAAATCGAGGAATTCACTTCTCACTTGGAAGAACTAGAGAAATAACAGCAAACTAACCCCAAAGCAAGCAAAAGGAAAGAAATAATGAAGATTAGAACAGAAATAAATGAAATTGAGAAGCATGAAAACAATTGAGAAAATCAACAAAACCAGAAGTTGGTTCTATGAGAAAATCAATAAGATTGATGAACCTTTAGCAAGGTTGACAAAAAGAAGAAGAGAAATTATGCAAATAAATAAAATCAGAAATGGAAGAGGAGACATAACCACTGACCCCACTGAAATAAAGGAGGTAATGACAGGATACTATGAACAACTTTATGCTAATAAACTAGACAATATAGATGAAATGGACAACTTCCTAGAAAGACATAAACAACCAATATTGACTCGAGAAGATATAGATGACCTCAACAACCAATCACAAGTAAAGAAATTGAATTAGTCATTAAGAAGCTCCCCAAAAAGAAAAGTCCAGGACCAGATGGCTTCACATGTGAATTCTACCAAGCATTTCGAGAAAGAATTAGTACCAATCCTGCTCAAACTCTTCAAAAAAATTGAAGAGGCGGGAAGGCAACCTAACTCATTCTACGAAACCAACATCACCCTCATACCAAAGCCAGACAAAGATACTACAAGAAAAGAAAATTACAGACCAATCTCTCAAATGACTATAAATGCAAAAATCCTCAACAAAATTCTTGCAAATCAAATCCAGTAGCACATTAAAAGAATTATACACCATGACCAAGTAGAACACATCCCAGTTATGCAAGGATGGTTCAACATAAGAAAATCAATTAATGTAATGCACCATATCAATAAATCAAAGCAGAAAGACCACATGATCATTTCGATTGATGCAGAAAAGGCATTTGACAAAATTCAACATCCTTTCCTGTTGAAAACACTTCAAAGGATAGGAATAGAAGGGAACTTTCTCAACATAATAAAGGGAATATATGAAGAACCCACAGCTAACATCATCCTCAATGGGGAAAAACTGAAAACTTTCTCCCTAAGATCAGAAATAAGACAAGGATGTCCACTATTATCATTGTTATTCAACATTGTATTGGAAGTTCTAGCCAGAGCAATTAGACAAGAAAAAGAAATACAAGGCATCAAAATTGGAAAGGAAGAAATAAAACTCTCACTGTTTGCAGATGATACGCTATATGTCAAAATCCCCAAAAAATCCACAGCAAAACTAGTAGAGCTAATAAATGAGTATAGCAAAATGGCAGGTTACAAGATCAACACTCAAAAAATCTGCAGTGATTCTATACACTAGTATGAACAACCTGAGGGGGAAATCAAGAAAAAAAATTCCATTTACAATTGCATCCGAAAGAATAAAATATTTAAAATAAATTTAGCTAAGGATACAAAAGATCTATACTAAGAAAACTACAACAAATTGCTAAAAGAAATCACAGAAGACCTAAATAAATGGAAGGGCATACCGTGTTCCTGGATTGGAAGACTAAATATAGTTAAGATGTCTATTCTACCTAAATTGATTTATAGATTCAATGCAATATCAATTAAAATCCCAAAAACTTACTTTTCAGAAATGGAAAAACCAATAACCAAATTTATCTAGAAGGGCAGGTGCCCCAAACAGCTAAAAATATCTTGAGAAAGAAAAATGAAATCGGAGGTCTCACACTACCTGACTTTAAGGCATACACAAAGTTACAGTGATCAAAACAGCATGGTACTGGCATAGAGATAAATATACTAGCCAATGGAATCAAATAGAGTGTTCGGATATAGACCCTCTCATCTATGGACAATTGATCTTTGATAAGGCAGTCAAGCCAACTCACCTGGGACAGAAGAGTCTCTTCAATAAATAGTGCCTGGAGAACTGGATATCCACATGCAAAAGAATGAAAGAGGATCCATATCTCACACCCTATACAAAAATTAACTCAAAATGGATCAAAGACCTAAACATTAGATCTAAGACCATAAAACTTTTAGAAGAAAATGTAGGGAAATATCTTATATATATTATAATAGGAGGTGGTTTCCTAGACCTTACACCCAAAGCACAAGCATTGAAGAAAGAAACAGATAAATGGGAGCTCCTCAAAATTAAACACTTTTGTGCATCAGAGAACTTTGTCAAGAAAGTAAAAAGACAGCCTACACAATGGGAGACAATATTTGGAAATGATACATCAGATAAGGGTCTAGTATCCAGAATATATAAAGAGATCGTTCAACTCAACAACAAAAGGACAAACATCCCAATAACAAATGGGCAAAAGACATGAACAGACACTTTTCAGAAGAGGAAATGCAAATGGATAAAAGGCACATGAAAAGATGCTCAACTTCCCTGACTATTAGGGAAATGCAAATCAAAACCACAATGAGATATCATCTTCCACCCACCAGAATGGCCATTTTCAATAAAACAGAAAACGACAAGTGCTGGGGAGGATGTGGAGAAAGAGGCACACTTATCCACTGTTGGTGGAAATGTCGAATGGAACAACCACTCTGGAAGGCAGTTTGGCAGTTCTTCAGGAAGCTAAGTATAGAATTACCATATGGCCCAGCAATACCATTGCTAGGTATCTACTCAGAGGACACGAGGGCAAGGACACAAATGGACATTTGCACACTGATGTTTATAGCAGCATTATTTACAATTGCCAACAGATGGAAACAGCCCAAATGCCCATCAACAGATGAGTGGCTAAACAAGCTGTAGTATATACATACGACGGAGTATTACACATCTAAAAGACAGAATAAAGTTATGAAGTATGTAACAACATGGATAGACCTTAAGGACATTATGCTGAGTAAGATTAGCCAGAAACAAAAGGACAAATACTGTATGGTCTCATTGATATGAACTAACAATAATGAATGAATTTGGAGAATTTCAGTTAAGAACAGAGACCATCAGGAGATAGAATAGGGTAGATATTGGGTAACTGGAGCTGAAGGGATACAGATTGTGCAACAGGAGTGATTGTAAAAATTCAGAAATGGATAGCACAATACTAACTAACTGTAATACAGTAATGTTAGTACACTGAATGAAGCAGAATATGAGAATGATAGAGGGAGGAGGGCTGGGGGCACAAATAAAATCAGAAGGAAGGATAGATGATAAAGACAGGTGGTAAAATCTAGGAATGCCGAGAGTCTATAATAATAATGACTAAATGTACAAATTTAAAAATGTTTTTGCATGAGGACGAACAAAGGAATGTCAGTATTGCAGGGTGTTGAAAATAGATGGTAATTCATATTTTAAAACTTTAACTTATGTGTGAGACTAAAGGAAAAAATGCTTATTTGGTACAAAATTTATATTTTGACTAGTGCATCTCCTGATATAACTTATATGGACAGTTTAACTGAACACCATAAGTACATGGAATCTTGAGTAGGGCATGAGAGTTTGTAGGTTTGTCCAGAGTGAAACCCCGATAAATCCCAGAGTGATTTGAAAAGTGAATAAAAAAGTATTTGCAAAGTCCCCTTGAGGAAATGGGGAGAATGGGGGAAAATTCAATTTCCCCATTTGGAGAAGGCCTGTTATTCTTGCAAGCAGTGAGGACAACAAAATCAATAGGCTGAGACCTCAGTCTTGGGTTTTGTTCATATGTAACTTATCCCTGCAAAGGGTAAGCTAAGCCTATTAAAAATTAGGCCCAAGAGTCACCCCCAGCCTCTCTTTCTCCGCCGGCCCGCCGCGCGGCGCCCACGCCCCGCAGCAGCCGAGCCGCCCGACCTCCTTCCCCCCTCTCTTTCTCCGCCGGCCCGCCGCGCGGCGCCCACGCCCCGCAGCAGCCGAGCCGCCCGACCTCCGTCCCCCCTCTCTTTCTCCGCCGGCCCGCCGCGCGGCGCCCACGCCCCGCAGCAGCCGAGCCGCCCGACCTCCTTCCCCCCTCTCTTTCTCCGCCGGCCCGCCGCGCGGCGCCCACGCCCCGCAGCAGCCGAGCCGCCCGACCTCCTTCCCCCCCCTCCTCCCCCTCCTGCTCCGGCTGCTCTCCAACCACCACGGTGCCCTCTTCCCCCGCCTTCACCGTGCTCCTCCGCCACCAGCCTCGACAGCCTTGCCGCCCTCACCTTTCCTCCTCCAGAACAACTACTGGGGGAGTGGAGATAATACAGAGCAACTCCCGGAGCCACGAGGGAGATCAAAGGGACAGCGTACCCCATCCTGGAATGGCTGACTATCTGGGAGAACCAGCTCCGGTGAGATCACCAAGGGGCACGGGCTTTCCTGGGTGGGACGGCAAGCGACCGGAGTCCCTCCCTTCCACCTTCCCAGGCCAGCTGGTAGAATTGGACAGGCGGTCCCCTTAGGCCGCGGCGGCTGGTGCCCCCACCACACGAGGCCCCCCGGAACAACTGAGATAGTTGGGTCGGAAATCCCCAGACTGCGGAGAACAGTGACCGGGGGATCCCTTCCAAACATGTGACTCCCCCGTCGGCTGGGAACAGTGCACTCTCCCGGGCTGCGACAGCTGGCGCCCTCCCGCCACGCTTGGTGCCCCGGGCCGACTAGCTAATTTGGCCGGACGCTCTCCTGTGCTGCGATGGCCAGCGACCCTCCCCGCATTCGGAACCCCAGGCCGGCTGGCATTCTTCCAAGACGCTTCGGCTGCCGAACCTCCCCTACGGCAAGAATTTTCCAGAGTTAAAGGACCTACAGCAACTTTCACTGGTGGAACCCACAGACAAACGTGTGCCACGAGCGCCACCTACTGGGCAGGATAAGAAAAACAGAACCAAGAGATTGCACAGAAAAATCTTTCAACCTGTGGGGTCGAACACCCAGGGAAATCTGACTAAATGCCCAGACGCCAGCAGAAGATAACAGATCACGCTCAGAAAATTGAACATATGGCCCAGTCAAACGAAGAAACCAATAGTTCAAATGAGATACAGGAGCTGAAACAACTAATGCTGAATATACGAACAGAAATGGAAAACCTCTTCAAAAACGAAATCGATAAATTGAGGGAGGACATGAAGAAGACATGGGCTGAACATAAAGAAGAAATAGAAAAACTGAAAAAACAAATCACAGAACTTATGGAAGTGAAAGATAAAGTAGAAAAGATGGAAAAAACAATGGATACCTACAATGACAGATTTAAAGAAACAGAAGATAGAATTAGTGATTTGGAGGATGAAACATCTGAATTCCAAAAAGAAACAGAAACTATCCGGAAAAGAATGGAAAAATTTGAACAAGGTATCAGGGAACTCAAGGACAATGTGAACCGTACAAATATACGTGTAGTGGGTATCCCAGAAGGAGAAGAGAAGGGAAAAGGAGGAGAAAAACTAATGGAAGAAATTTTCACTGAAAATTTCCCAACTCTTATGAAAGACCTAAAATTACAGATCCAAGAAGTGCAGCGCACCCCAAAGAGATTAGACACAAATAGGCGTTCCCCAAGACACTTACTAGTTAGAATGTCAGAGGTCAAAGAGAAAGAGAGGATCTTGAAGGCAGCGAGAGAAAAACAATCCGTCACATACAAGGGAAACCCAATAAGACTATGTGTAGATTTCTCAGCAGAAACCATGGAAGCTAGAAGACAGTGGGATGATATATTTAAGTTACTAAAAGAGAAAAACTGCCAGCCAAGACTCCTATATCCAGCAAAATCGTCCTTCAAAAATGAGGGAGAAATTAAAACATTCTCAGACAAAAAGTCACTAAGAGAATTTGTGACCAAGAGACCAGCTCTGCAAGAAATACTAAAGGAAGCACTAGAGTCAGATACAAAAAGACAGAAGAGAGAGACATGGAGAAAAGTGTAGAAAGAAGGAAAGTCAGATATGATATATATAATACAAAAGGCAAAATGGTAGAGGAAAATATTATCCAAACAGTAATAACTCTAAATGTCAATGGACTGAATTCCCCAATTAAAAGACATAGACTGGCAGAATGGATTAAAAAACAGGATCCTTCTATATGCTGTCTACAGGAAACACATCTTAGACCCAAAGATAAATATAGGTTGAAAGTGAAAGGTTGGGAAAAGATATTTCATGCAAACAACAACCAGAAAAGAGCAGGAGTGGCTATACTAATATCCAACAAATTAGACTTCAAATGTAAAACAGTTAAAAGAGACAAAGAAGGACACTATCTACTAATAAAAGGAACAATTAAACAAGAAGACATAACAATCATAAATATTTACGCACCGAACCAGAATGCCCCAAAATACGTGAGGAATACACTGCAAACACTGAAAAGGGAAATAGACACATATACCATAATAGTTGGAGACTTCAATTCACCACTCTCATCAATGGACAGAACATCTACACAGAGGATCAATAAAGAAATAGAGAACCTGAATATTACTATAAATGAACTTGACTTAACAGACATTTATAGGACATTACATCCCACAACAGCAGGATACACCTTTTTTTCAAGTGCTCATGGATCATTCTCAAAGATAGACCATATGCTGGGTCACAAAGCAAGTCTTAACAAATTTAAAAATATTGAAATCATACACAACACTTTCTCGGATCATAAAGGAATGAAGTTGGAAATCAATAATAGGCGGAGTGCCAGAAAATTCATAAATACATGGAGGCTCAACAACACACTCTTAAACAACAAGTGGGTCAAAGAAGAAATTGCAAGAGAAATTAGTAAATACCTAGAGGCAAATGAAAATGAAGACACAACATATCAAAACTTATGGGACGCAGCAAAGGCAGTGCTAAGAGGGAAATTTATTCCCCTAAATGCCTTTATCAGAAAAGAAGAAAAGGCAAAAATGCAGGAATTAACTGTCCACTTGGAAGAACTGGAGAAAGAACAGCAAACTAATCCCAAAGCAAGCAAAAGGAAAGAAATAACAAAGATTAGAGCAGAAATAAATGAAATTGAAAACATGAAAACAATAGAGAAAATCAATAAGACCAGAAGTTGGTTCTATGAGAAAATCAACAAGATTGATGGGCCCTTAGCAAGATTGACAAAAAGAAGAAGAGAGAGGATGCAAATAAATAAGATTAGAAATGAAAGAGGAGACATAACTACTGACCTCACAGAAATAAAGGAGGTAATAACAGGATACTATGAACAACTTTACGCTAATAAATACAACAATTTAGAAGAAATGGACAGGTTCCTGGAAAGACATGAACAACCACTTTGACTCAAGAAGAAATAGACGACCTCAACAAACCAATCACAAGTAAAGAGATTGAATTAGTTATTCAAAAGCTCCCTAAAAAGAAAAGTCCAGGACCAGACGGCTTCACATGTGAATTCTATCAAACATTCCAGAAAGAATTAGTACCTACTCTCCTCAAACTCTTCAACATAATCGAAGTGGAGGGAAAACTACCTAATTCATTCTATGAAGCCAACATCACCCTCATACCAAAACCAGGCAAAGATATTACAAAAAAAGAAAACTACACACCAATCTCTCTAATGAATACAGATGCAAAAATCCTCAATAAAATTCTAGCAAATCGTATCCAACAACACATTAAAAGAATTATACATCATGACCAAGTAGGATTCATCCCAGGTATGCAAGGATGGTTCAACATAAGAAAATCAATTAATGTAATACACCATATCAACAAATCAAAGCAGAAAAATCACATGATCATCTCAATTGATGCAGAGAAGGCATTTGACAAGATTCAACATCCTTTCCTGCTGAAAACACTTCAAAAGATAGGAATACAAGGGAACTTCCTTAAAATGATAGAGGGAATATATGAAAAACCCACAGCTAATATCATCCTCAATGGGGAAAAATTGAAAACTTTCCCCCTAAGATCAGGAACAAGACAAGGATGTCCACTATCACCACTATTATTCAACATTGTGTTGGAAGTTCTAGCCAGAGCAATTAGGCAAGAAAAAGAAATACAAGGCATCAAAATTGGAAAGGAAGAAGTAAAACTATCACTGTTTGCAGACGATATGATACTATATGTAGAAAACCCAGAAAAATCCACAACAAAATTACTAGAGCTAATAAATGAGTACAGCAAAGTAGCAGGCTACAAGATCAACATTCAAAAATCTGTAGCTTTTCTATACACTAGTAATGAACAAGCTGAGGCGGAAATCAAGAAACGAATCCCATTTACAATCGCAACTAAAAGAATAAAATACCTAGGAATAAATTTAACCAAAGAGACAAAAAACCTATATAAAGAAAACTACAAAAAACTGTTAAAAGAAATCACAGAAGACCTAAATAGATGGAAGGGCATACCGTGTTCATGGATTTGAAGACTAAATATGGTTAAGATGTCAATCCTACCTAAATTGATTTACAGATTCAATGCAATACCAATCAAAATCCCAACAACTTATTTTTCAGAAATAGAAAAACCAATAAGCAAATTTATCTGGAAGGGCAGGGTACCCCGAATTGCTAAAAACATCTTGAGGAAAAAAAACGAAGCTGGAGGTCTCGCGCTGCCTGACTTTAAGGCATATTATGAAGCCACAGTGGTCAAAACAGCATGGTATTGGCATAAAGATAGATATATTGACCAATGGAATCGAATAGAGTGCTCAGATATAGACCCTCTCATCTATGGACATTTGATCTTTGATAAGGCAGTCAAGCCAACTCACCTGGGACAGAACAGTCTCTTCAATAAATGGTGCCTAGAGAACTGGATATCCATATGCAAAAGAATGAAAGAAGACCCATCTCTCACACCCTATACAAAAGTTAACTCAAAATGGATCAAAGATCTAAACATTAGGTCTAAGACCATAAAACAGTTAGAGGAAAATGTTGGGAGATATCTTATGGATCTTACAACTGGAGGTGGTTTTATGGACCTTAAACCTAAAGCAAGAACACTGAAGAAGGAAATAAATAAATGGGAGCTCCTCAAAATTAAACACTTTTGTGCATCAGAGAACTTCATCAAGAAAGTAGAAAGACAGCCTACACAATGGGAGACAATATTTGGAAATGACATATCAGATAAAGGTCTAGTATCCAGAATTTATAAAGAGATTATTCAACTCAACAACAAAAAGACAGCCAACCCAATTACAAAATGGGAAAAAGACTTAAACAGACACCTACCAGAAGAAGAAATACGGATGGCCAAGAGGCACATGAAGAGATGCTCAATGTCCCTGGCCATTAGAGAAATGCAAATCAAAACCACAATGAGATATCATCTCACACCCACCAGAATGGCCATTATCAACAAAACAGAAAATGACAAGTGCTGGAGAGGATGCGGAGAAAGAGGCACACTTATTCACTGTTGGTGGGAATGTCAAAGGGTGCAACCACTGTGGAAGGCAGTTTGGCGGTTCCTCAAAAAGCTGAATATAGAATTGCCATACGACCCAGCAATACCATTGCTAGGTATCTACTCAAAGGACTTAAGGGCAAAGACACAAACGGACATTTGCACACCAATGTTTATAGCAGCGTTATTTACAATTGCAAAGAGATGGAAACAGCCAAAATCTCCATCAACAGAAGAGTGGCTAAACAAACTGTGGTATATACATACGATGGAATATTATGCAGCTTTAAGACAAGATAAACTTATGAACCATGTAATAACATGGATGGACCTAGAGAATATTATGCTGAGTGAATCCAGCCAAAAACTAAAGGACAAATACTGTATGGTCCCACTGTTGTGAACAGACATTCGAGAATAAACTTGAAATATGTCATTGGTAACAGAGTTCAGCAGGAGTTAGAAACAGGGTAAGACAATGGATAATTGAAGCTGAAGGGATACAGACTGTGCAACAGGACTAGATACAAAAACTCAAAAATGGACAGCACAATAATACCTAATTGTAAAGTAATCATGTTAAAATACTGAATGAAGCTGCATCTGAGCTATAGGGTTTTTTTTGTTTTTGTTTGCTTGTTGGTTTGTTTGTTGTTGTTGTTTTTTACTATTACTACTACTTTTATTTCTTTTCTTTATATTAACATTTTATATCTTTTTCTGTTGTGTTGCTAGTTCCTCTAAACCGATGCAAATGTACTAAGAAACAATGGTCATGCATCTATGTGATGATGTTAAGAATTACTGAGTGCATATGTAGAATGGTATGATTTCTAAATGTTGTGTTAATTTCTTTTTTTTTCTTTCCATTAATAAAAAAAAAATAATAATAAAAAAATGTGCATTTCAGGCTATGCAGGTTTGAATGAAAACAAAAACAAAAAACCCATGTAAGTGCCTGGCCCCAAATAAAAACAGAATAAATATCTTATCATCATCATCAAAAAAAAAAAAAAAAAAAAAAAAAGAGTCACCCCCAGAAAACCTCTTTTGTTGCTCAGATGTGGTCTCTCTCTGAGCCAACACAACAAGCAAACTCACTGCCCTCCCCCGTCTACGTGGGACATGACTCCCAGGGGCGTGGACCTCCCTGGCAACGTGGAACACAATCCCTAGAATGAGCAGAGACTCAGCATCTAGGGATTGAGAAAAACTTCTTGACTGAAAGGGGGAAGAGAGAAATGAGGCAAAATAAAGTGTCAATGGCTGAGAGATTCCAAACAGAGTTGAGAGGTTATCCTGGAGGTTATTCTTATGCATTATACAGATATCATCTTTTTAGTTTAATGTGTGTTAGAGAAGCTGGAGGGAACAGCCTGAAACAGTAGAGCTGTGTTCTAGTAGCCATGTTTAAGACAAAGTGTCTGTGTGATCATGAAAACCTTGTTTTGATGCTTTTATCTGCCTTATGGACAGATGAGTAGAAAATATGGGTTAAAAATAAATAAATAATAGGGGGAACAAATGTTAAAATAAATTGGGTAGGGGGAAATACTAGTGGTCAATTAGAGAGAGGGGCAAGGGATATGGTATGTATGAGTTTTTTCTTTTTTTTTTAATTTCTTTTTCTGGAGTGATGGAAATGTTCTGAGAAATGATCATGGTGATGAATATACTACTATGTGATGATATTGTGAGCCACTGATTGCACACCAAGTATGGAATGTTCAGATGTTAAGAATGTTCATGTTTGTTGTTTTGTTTTATTAATAAAAAAATAAAAAATAAAAAAATAAAACCTTCTACATAACTTTCTGGTAATATTCAGCTTCATTCTGCCATTGTCACAATTTCTTTTCTTTTTTTTTTTTTTTGTCAGTTTCCAGAACTGAACATGCGATTTTGCTTCAAATCAGCTGCCAGAAATGTTAAGAAGATACTGAATTGATGGAGAGAAAGAGGCCCCTGTTCGCATGAGGAAAGTGGAGCGGATGGTATGTTTGACCACTGAGATGCGGATTAATGAAATGAGGCTCTAAAGCTAACTTTCAGTGGAGTTGGATTTCCTTCATTCTCACTTAAAATCATAAATCTACTCCGTGAGGGCCTGTTCGTTTTTCCAGCATAGACGGAATCAGGTGACAGAGTGAAGAGGGTGTCCTTTCACCTGCCCTGCTGATTTAAGGGCGCGATGGGACGGTCAGCGCAGGCTCTGACCTGGGGCAGCTTCCGGCCCACGTCGGGCTCTGCGGGAAGCCTAGGAGCCCGCGATCTTCGGGCCGCGTGGGACACTGCGGGAAGCCTAGGAGCCGGCAATCGGCGCCCACTTGCTCACCGCGGCACCCACACATCCGCCCCCATTCCACAGGCTCCAAAAAGCGCCGGTTTAAAAGGTTTACAAAAGACCAAAGAATGGTTTCTATTCCTACGTTTTCATTTAACTTTACCCATAGGACAGTGATTGTGAGATTTACCAAAATACCTGTTTATCCACCAGAAACAAACCTCAAAGCCACACATTTTTTTCTTCATGCCAGAGACCTGCGGCGGACTGGCAGGCCCTGAGGGGGCGGAGCAGGGCTCAGAGGGCGGGGCCGGTCGAGGGTCCACGGTCACACCTGGGGGGTGGCCTTCTAGGCCCGCCTGGGGCCTGAGACCCTGCATTTCTAACTCCTGCCCCTCCCCCCCCGCACCCCGGGCATGCCCACCTCCGCACAGTTTCCAAGGCCTCCGGACGCCCCTTGAGTCTCAGGAGCTTGCGTGGGTGTGGGGAGAGGAAGAGAACTCCAGCACAAAGGGGCTGCAAAGGACAAAGCAGGGGACGGCCGCAGAGGGCCTGGGCAAGCACAACCCGATCCAAGGCACCCTGTACGCACCCCCCCTCCACGCTGTAACCCCCTCACTGTACCCCCCTTGCCGTACCCTGCTCACTATACCCCCTTGCGGTACCCCGCTCACCGTATCCTGCTCGCTGTACCCACCTCGCTGTAACCCCCTTCTCTGTACCGCGCCCTCGCTGTAACCCCCTCACTGTAACCCCTTCACTGTACCCTACCCTCGCTGTACCCCCCTTGCTGTACCCTCTTGCTGTACCCTGCTTGCTGTACCCCCCTTGCTGTACCCCGCCCTCGCTGTACCGCCCTCTCTGTATCCCGCTGTACTCTCACTGTAACCCCTTCGCTGTACCCCCCTCGCAGTACCCCCCTCGCTGTACCCCGCCTGAGACCCTGGACTGCAGCTCTGCTTTATCCCTGTCACCAGGATTACCTAGAGCAGGTGTGTCACACCTGAGCCCATATGCTCTCAGTGCTCCCACCCCCAGCCTCGGCCCATTGTCTTCAGACTCTTTCCCTTCCATCTATTCTGTGACCCGCCCCACCCCCACTTCCTGGAGACCTGGTCCTCTTTTAGGTATTAGTCTTTCTTTCCTTCCTCCTGTTCTCACTCTATGTGGTCTCCAGCTTCTCATTCTACTCCCGAAAGAGAAACTTCTTTAAAAATGAAAAGGAATATATTTATTCTATAGATGATTACCTCTATATAAATAGAGGATGAGAGAGCATCCTCAGATTTCAAAGCCAGTGAGTTTAATTACTTTGTCATTATATCCTCTGAACTCTGAAAAGAGCACTGGATACTAAGCAAATTTTATAGTCACACAGTAATACCTAGTTAATCTTTTGTTCTTAGGATAGGTTATTTACATGGAATAACTTCTATTTGCAATTAATCTTCAAGTGAAGTTGACATTTCTCAGTTTTAAACACTTTTAAATTGAGACCTGATCGATGAAAACCTGCCGAAGCACTTTGTGTCCCTTTCCATCTTCATCAATAAAATATATTATATACAACATATGTAACTTATTACCATATATTACTTCTCATATGTTTTCTTTTATACAATCAAATGCATTCTACCTTTGAAATAATAATGTCCGTATATGCAGCTTTGCCTGCGGCCTGCAGTTACCGCGGGGACCTATATTTTTTGCCTCTGCAGTGATGCACCAAGTACCACCAATACTACCAAATACTGCCAACACCACCCAAGACCGTTGGAGGACCTGGGGCTCAGGGCTTCCACCTCAGATGGCCCCAGGTAAAGTCTGTTGAGTTTTCATAGCTGATCTGTTTTTTCCCAGCTCAACTTTCGCTGGCAGCCTGTCCCAGCCCACCCCAGTCTCATTTCCAGAGTGGTGGCCCTAAGCAGCTGCCCCCCACTTCTAACCCTGTGCTTCTGATAAGCTCAAGGTGGGAAACCAAATAGACCTACTTATCAGAACTGCCTCTAAATTAGGACCTGTGGGGAGTACACCTGAGGGCCTCCCCTGGGAGAAAAGCACGTAAGTTTTGGGGTCTGGGCTTTGCATATCTATTTTGGCTCCAGAAACTATTTTTGTGTTCATTTCCTTTTTCTCAGGTTGTCTTAGATGGTTGATATTATTAGATAAGTAACTAAGTGAGGGCTCATAAGGTATAAAGAAATTTAGCAAGAGAAGACACAAGATTAAAGCAAAGGGTTCAGGTTGTGGTGCAGATGGAAAACTGGCAATATTGTCTAAATGACAAACAGGGTATCCCACAATGCAGTGAAATTGATTGCCACCGTTTAACACTTTCACTTAGGAGATGATGTTTCACAGCTTCTTCAATGAATGACAGTCTCGGGGACTGTCCTGGGCAGCCCATAAGCCCACGCGGGGACATTTTCGTTTGTGGACTTAGTCCTTGGAGCTGCTCCAAGTTCTCCCTCTCCTTCCAACGTTTCATCTCCCCGTCTGTCAGTCTGCTGTGACCCTTTCCTCCCACACCCAGGACCTACTTCCACCAGTGTCCCCCTCCTCCTTCCCCGCTCTCCTGTGTCCATCCCCACCCCTGCCTGCACGCCCTCAGGCTAGCTCCTCCCAGGCCCTGGGCACAGGTAGCTTCACCCAGCGCCTCTTGTCCAGTTACCCGGGGCAGCCCCTGAGGACCAGTAAGTTTCATTTTGTTTTTGGTTTTGTGGAGCACGCTTTTCTTTATAGTTAGGGCTCATCGGGATGACCGGCTCCTTCGGATGTGGCTACAGTTATTACAAACAAGCTCACAGGGACTTGGAGATCATATTTTACGTCTCTGTGAGCTAGAAAGAGCACAGACCCTGGAATCAGAAAAATCTGGAAGCAAGGCCGTCTGCTGCCCATTCTAACTGTGACGTAGCTTCTCCAAGCTCTTTGAAATAGTCGAATCCCTACATCCCAGGACCACAGGCAGGATTAGATAAAGTACTGCATGGTGAGTCTCCAGAATGGTGCCTTGCTTCCAATACCCTCTACCAAAGTTAATGTCTCTTCTCTCCTCTCCCCTTAGCATGACTAAAATAGCACACGAGAGGTGTGCACGAAATATCTGATTTGAGAATATAAATGTCTGCAGTATTCTTTGACTTCCAAAGTGTGACTGTTTTTAAAAGAAGAAAGAGACCCTATTTTCTACATCCCAAAACAAGACAAAACTTACCTGTGAAGAAGTCACTTTTTGTTCCACAAATTAACAGCCGCAGAGTTTTTCTCTTAAATCGCAGATTTCTACAAACTTTAGCTTTCTCTTCACCAGTGCGAACACACCAGCTTTGCTCACTGGCGAGACCCTTGGGAGGCTCTGTAAACAGTTTCTGGGCCCCGGCCCTTCTCACCTCTCGGCTGCTCTTCGGGTTACCCGGCTCCTGCTCGTCCCCCGCCGGGTGCTGCGGTGAGTGCCTCACCACAAGCCTGGTTCCTCCTGCACAGCCTTCAGGTGGTGAGAAGGTAACAAGCCAGGCGGAGGAAGACAACCAGCTTATGTAACTGGGTCACTTGACAATTTCAATTTTAGATGCAAATTTTTTTGTTTCAGAATTATTCATTTGTGGAATGTAACTTTATTCTTCTTGTAAATTACAAATTAATTGGAATGATTCTCAGGTTCTCTGGAAGGCGCTGGACAATGCCTAACAAACTTTATAATCAACTACCTGCACCCCTGTTTTATCAACTACCCACACCCCTGTTTTTAATGGAATAAAAAGCCTGAAACACCATATGACATGCTTTTATGGGTAAAGCTGTGACGAACAGAGAGTTAGAATCTCACAAACGTTTCATTGTGGTACAAGAGGAGGCAAAACACAAAGAAGAAAAACTACCTTCAAAAGTTTCATGTTGCTTTGTTCATCTTTTTCTGCAGCCTGAGACTGCTAAGTCATGGCTTCACCTGTGTGTGGACATCAGAATTCTGATCTCCAGATGCCTAGAGCAGCAGGCAGTCTTCAGTTGGGAATAACTGAACTTTCAGGGAAATCGGGGTTACCTGCTCCACCCAGGCCCATGATAAGCAAGAGTCCAGCTGCAGCCTCCCCCACCAAGGGAAAAAGGAAAATCCTGACTTGACCCCTGATAAGGAGCAGAATTTACACTAGAAGTGAGACTATCCATCTTGGGTTTGCCCGATTCTCTCCTTTCCTTTTCATGTGATTATACATAGCATTGTCAATGTTAATTAACACTTATACATGAAATTTACCCAATTCTCTACATACTTATTTGACTTAACTCTCACAAACAATTTTGGTAAAATGCATGTTATTACCCTTGCTTTACAAATGGAAAGAAACTTAGCATTAGGTATCTGGCCCCAAAGCATGTAAATCAGGAGTAGTCAATTCAGAAAATGAGACCTGTATCTTCTGAGCCCTTATCCGGGCCTCTGTATGCTACACCACAATTCACTTATTCTTTCAGCAAATATTTATTGAGCATCTACAACTGCCAGATAAGACACTCTTCTGAGCACAAGGATTATAGCAGTGAGCAAACAGGAAAAATCCTTGATGCTGTGGAATTTACGTGCATGGGAGACAGACAATAAACAAAATAGATAAAACATGCAGGATGGTAGATGGTGATAAATGCCTTAGGGAAAAGTAAAGCAGGGAAGGTGGACAGGGCTCAACAGGGAAGTTTCAGTTTTAAGTAGGGTGAACAGGAAAATTTCACCAAGAAAGCGGCATCTGAGAAGAGTCCTGACGGAGGTGAGGGTGTGAGCCCAGTGTTTATCTGGAGGAGGAGAAATTCAGGAAGAAGGAACGACAAGGACAAGTTCATGATGTCCGAGGCAAAGCAGGGAAGGCTGGGTGGCTGGAGTGGAGGGAGCCGGGGAAGGCATGGGGTTCGGAGCAGAGAGGTGATGGCAGGTGGCGGGACTCAGAGTCTGCTATGATGAGTGGCTTCTTGTCGGAGTGAGATGGGAAAGCCATCAGAGCATGCTGAGTGACATTTTAAAGGATTACTTTGGGGGCAGCATTGAAATAGGTTAGTGGAAAGAAGTGCTTGTGTTCCAGGTGTAAAATCAGCAGGACTTGCTGGTAGGACAGGATGTTGGATGTGGGGTGTAAGAGAAAGAGAAGCATGAAGGATGGCCCCCAAGTGTTTGGCCTGGGCAGTGGAAGGTCGGAGCTCAGTAAATAAAGTGGGAAATAGTGTCAAGGAAGGACATCAGTTAGGGCCTTGTGAAGTCTGAGATACCTTTTAGAATATCCCAGTGCAGATGTCCAGAAGGTAGCGGTTTATATAAATGGCTGGACATGTAAATTTAGGGGTCATCAGCGCATCAGTGGCATTCTAAGCGCTGAGGCTGTCGTCACCCAGGGAGAGGACGGAGCTGGAGAGAGAGGGCCAAGGTCTGCATGTTACGAGGCGAGAATGATCAGCCATGCCAAGCGCTGCCAGCGGGTCAGGCGGCATGAAGAGAAAGCTGGCCACTGCACTTAGCACAGGACGCCACTGCGACCCCGGCACAGTGTGGTGGGAACGCATGGGAAGGTTCTTAGAAGTGCAGATATAGAAGAGAACACAAGATGGTTCTTTTGGGGAGTTTGCAAGGGGGAAACAGAGAAATAGGGCAGTAGCTGGAGATAATACTGGTGTCAAAAATATTTTTTAAGATGGGAGAAACAACAGCATGTTTGCTTATCGGTGGGAGGCTCCAGCAAAGAGGGAACATGTTGACTCCGCAAAGAAAGAGGAGGCAAAGGGCCTGCTCCCTGCGCTGCTGACCCGAGCAGGACGGGGTCTGGTGCAGCCGCGAGGGTCCCCTTGGCCGGGAGAGGGGCAGTGCCTCGGCAGGAAACGGCGGGAAAGCAGAGACCACGGTCACAGAGCAGGGGCGGCGAGGGTGGTGGCGACTGCTTAGGGAGCCTCTTTTCTGATTGTTTCTATGTTCCCCACGAAGTAGGAAGCCAGGTTAACTGAGGGCGAAGATGGAGAAAGGGTGTCAGAGCTGCTTGAGGCGAGAGGAAAAGAGGGGAAATAGTCCTGCAGGGGAGGGCAAGAGCCAATGGCCCAGAGAAGTGCCTAACTGCCAGGCTGCCTTCCAGCCCCTCAGGGGAGCATCGTGACTACAGAGTAAGACCGGTCGCCATGAACACTGGTTTTCTTTTTCTAACCACATTCAGATGTGTAGGCACAAGAGCTGAGCCGGAGGGAAGTCGAACTCAACCAGAGTTGTGGTTTCGCCAACTGAGTAAGACAGAGAGAGGGGCAGGGAGTCCAGTGTGCCTGCTCTCTGCAAGAAAAGCTTCACGTTGCCCTCTAAGCACCCAAGACAGCTCCGCACCCATAAGATGCTAGTGGTGGCCCAAAGACAGCGTGGGTGAGAAGGCGCTTAACAACCGCCATCAAGTATCAGATGCGCCATTGACCCAACCCTCACTTTGGTCTGACACCCACACCAAGGCGTCTTCGTCTCCCAGGGCTGCGGTGACCAAGGGCCACAAACTGGGAGGTTTGAACGATGGAAGGTCACTGTCCCATGGTCCTGAGGACAGAAGCCTGAAGCAGCATGCCACAGGACCGAGCTTCCTCCAAAGCCCTCCGGGGTCTGTGGGGCTCTCAAGCCACCCTCGGCTCTCTTCGGCTTGTGGCATCACTCAATCTCTGCCTCATCACATGGCGGTCTTCACTCTCTGTCTGTCTGTCTGTCTGTCTGTGTTCAGACTTCCTCTCCGTATCAGGCCATCAGTCAAATCAGATAGGCCCACCCTAATCCCATTTGGCCTCATCTCAACTGTAATATTGTCAGAGACCCTATCTCCAAGTCGGGTCACATTCACAGGACAGGGGCTAGGACTTGAGCATATCTTTTTGGGTCACGATTCAATCCGTAATACAGAAACTGCTATGATAGGATGTAGTTATCCTCCTTGACGTCAAAAACAAATGTAATAATATTGTTAATCAAAATTCTCACATCCTTTAAAAATCAATGGTGGGTGGGCCTCAGTGGCTCAGCAGGCAGAGTTCTTGCCTGCCACACCAGAGACCCGGGTTCAATTCCCAGTGCCTGCCCATGTTAAAAAAAAATCAATGGTAATCTTAACATCCAAATTTTACTTATATCTTGTTTTAATTTTTGATCAGCTTTTTCCCTGCCAGTCCTTGGGATATTAAATATTGAATTTTCCTATCTTTTGTAAAAACAAAATTTCTTTTTTTCCCCAGTAACTTACTTTTCTCATGTATCAAATAATGCTATTGTTCTGTTTTTAGTGAGCAAACACATGATTGGTATAATGATATCCGGATAATAATTATAGCTACAGGTTCTATATGCTGTCCATGTATTTCAGAAAGATGAGAATGCTAGCTAAGCTACAACCAGCTGATACTGCTTGTGTATTTATTTTCAAGTGGTGCAATAAACCATAGAAGCAATCATGGGGTTATCTTTATCTGTTATTTTTTGGTAAGGAAAGTTTGCTAATGGATACTTTGGACATGTGTAGACCCAACTGGGTTGAAGTTTTAGGAGATGTTATGCTGCAGATTAAAATTATATAACATTTGGAAACAGGAATTTCTGATGTTTCAGTCTAGATTGTCGTGGTCTTTGCAGTGATGTTGCCAGCACTTCAGTATCTCCAAATCTTAAGTAAAAGTCTGTTGCACACATCAGAGGTATTTCAAGGAGTGAAGGAAAGGGGGATGGCGTTAAAAAGGTCGACAGAGAAATCATCTCAGGGGGAAGTGAGCAGTGTGCCTCATGGTTTGTTGGGGGAAAGAAATGGCTTCCCACCTGTCCATTGGCTAATGGCCTAGCCAAAGAGATGGTCAAGATAGAAAGTACTAAGATGGGAAAATGAATGACGGGGAGGTTGGAAAAGCATATCTGTGGATGAGCTTCTCACCCAGTGGATCCAGAGCACAGAAAGCAAAAACAAAAATCTGATGACCCATGTAATGCTCTTTCAGAGAACCCCACTGCAGTGGAACAGAACCGTCTGACCTCAACGAGTCCATTCTAGGTCATGTTCAGAGCGCTCATGGCCAAAGCAGCAGCTCAACGCCATGCACTTTCCCTCACCAAGGCTTATCTGACTCATACCTTTTCCCAGTTTGCCAACCACAAGCTCTGACATGGTACTGGGAGATCCCAGACACTACCCGGGGTCAGGTCTGTTCTGTCGGAGACTTGCATTATAGAGTGAGCATATATTTGTTATCATTAGAATAAACATGTACTCTGAATTTGGATTTGCTCTTTCTGCTTGTCATAATCTGCTGGTATCACTGAGAGTCTCTGGATGCCTTGGTCACTGTGTTGATGCCCCATACAGCACAGCAGCACCCGAGAAACTGTGAAAGGAGTAGACCAAAGCGTGAAGGATCTGGTGATCTTCAGGAATGAACGACTGGAGATGCAGCTCTAACATTAATTGAGAATGGCATCTAGAAGAGCTACGATGCAACCTTGTACTTTTTATGTATAAAAATGCTTTAAAAATGTGTCACATGCAAGAAAAGTGTGAGTGAATTAGCATAAATCCATCAGCCGTATTTTAAAATGTTATCCTTCAATATCTCTACTCATGGCCTGCTCATGATGAGAAGGAGAATATAAATAGCAAAGAATAACCTGAAGAATTTTCAGAAATGGTGCTCTAATAATATACTACTATATAGCAGCACCGTGGGAGAAGGCACTGTGTTTCCTCCTAGGAAAAGGCTTTTGCAGAAGTTTATATGGCCCAAGTCACTTTCATCCTCCTAACAACCCTGGATCAGCTAGTCATTGCAGCAGCATAACAAGCTCCCAAATTTAGTGGCTTAAAAGCAGCCGCTTGTTATTTCTCATGGGTCTACCAGGGAAGTTCAGCTGAACTGGACCAGGACAGAGAATTTGGGCTTGTTCATGTGTCCAGCAGGTCAGCTGGGGGCACAGGGGAGCCATGGCTGGACTGCCCGAGGCCTCTCTCCCTTTGTGTCTCACATCCCTCCAGCTCAGGCAGGGTAGCTCAGGCAGATTCTGGCAGAGGAAGGCAATCATGCATTGTCTCTTAAAGTCTGGTCTTGAAACTGGCACACTGCTACTTCAGCCACATTGTCACTTCTGCTCACTTTATTGGTCAGATTAAGTCATAAGAGCAGTCCCCTTTTAGTGGGTGGTTAAATAGACAACATGACTTTATGGGGCAGCTGAAAAGTTACTGAATGTTTGAGCTGTGTGTGCCCCAAAAAGACATGTTCTTAAACCTAATCTGCACCTATGGGTGTGACCCCATTGTGAGTAGAACCCAGAAAGAGAGAGAGAGAGAGAAGGCCATGGGAGGAGGAAGCTGAAATCGATGGAACCCAGAAGAGAAGAAGAGCCCAGCAGACACCACCATGTGCCTGAGTGTGTGGCAGAGGAGCCCAGGGTCAAGGACAGCCGGTCTTCAGGAAGAAATTCTCACCTTGATGATGCCTTGATTTGGACATTCTCACATCCTCAGTCTGTCAGGTAATAAATTCCCACTGATTAAAGCCAACATATTTCATGGCATTCTGCTTTAAGTAGCCTAGTTGAAGTAATTAGTCTACTACAACCACATCTGTTTTCCTCTTAAATTTTTTTTAAATGATTTCACTCTTATAAGATAGTAGCAAAAATAATATAAAATCTACACTGAGAAATCCACCATCCAGATACCCAATTCCACCAATCTTACCATTTTGCCACATTTGCTATATCATTATATCTGTCTGTCTTTCTATCTATCCATCTATCTATCTATCAATTTTCTAAACATTTGGGAGCAAGTTATATACATTATGTTTCTTAAACACATAATACATACATGTGCATTTCCCAGAAACAAGAATATTCAGTTATGTCATCAGCTTAAGTACAGTTAGTCCATTTTATCTGATATCAATATAGCCACACTTGCTCTCTTTTGATTACTATTTTCATAGAATATTTTTTCTAAATTTTCACTTTAAATCTATCTGCATCTGTAAATTTAGATGAGTCTTCTGTTGACAGCACATAGTTGAATCATATTTTTAAATCTATTCTGCTAATATTTTCCTTTTGACTGGAGAGTTAAAGCCATTTACAATTAAAGTAACTACTGATATGCAGGAATTTCTTCTACCCTTTCACTCTTCGGTTTTTATGTCTTATTCCTTTTTGTCCCTCGATTCTTCCATTACTTCTTATTTATTTTAACTCTGTTGGTTTTTTGTGGCAAATCCTTTAGAATCCCTTCTCATCTCCTTCTATGCATATTTACCCAGTATTTTCTTATGGTTACCATGGGGCTTAAGTACAGCTGTATTTTATATGCTTACAGAAAGCAGTCCTTGTGTACTTTCATACTTAAGCCATAATTCAGAGATGGAGGTAGGAAGATGATGCTGAAACAGAGGAGTCTGAGGAATTCTATTGCAGGGCCCACCCTGAGCCTTAACATACATCAGGGATCCGTCCTTTTCTGGATACGTTCTGGGTTATTCCCAGTTCTGTTACTGCCATTTTCTACTATTATTTGACCTCTCATTTATCAATCCAGATGTCTTTTGCTTTGGAATTTTTGCCTTACCTTTCTAACTCCCACTTCTCCCTCTTTCATCTTTTACCTATAAAAAGTTAACACTATAAACCAGACTGCAAGGAAAAATAATTCAAAACACTGCAATGTAATAGTTTATCCAGCCTTTGGTGGGGAGTGCTAACTATTTGCCAGCAGCCATCCTCCTGTTCTTCCTGTTAATAATAGAGCCTCTTAAGTACTAGTGGGGACCCAACATAGTTCACATTTCCCTAGCCCCTCGCAGCCAGGAGTGTCTTGTCTTTAAATTCATGCCAGGGGATGGAAATGGTAATGATGTGGGCAACTTCACACTTCTTCAAAGATATTCAACCTGGGCTCTTCCCTGGGCTTCCACTCATTGACAAATAGCCACAACCCTGTCATCAGCCTTGGGCCCAGGGTTGTAAGTCACTTGTTGAGAACACAGGACCAGCCAAACTTGGCCCACTTCCCTTAGGACTACCTGGTGGGAAAGGGGGGAAATTCTGTCTTATTTAAGTCACTCCATTTTTTAGTTTCTTTTTTTTTTTTCGTAGGCAGTTGAACACTCCAGCATGGCTCAGTGCCACTGAGGCACTGCGACCCACCCTTCAGTTTCTTTTTTATAGCAAGTTAGCCTAAACCTCTTGTTTTAATTTGTAAAAGCTGCTGGAATGCAATATACCAGAAACTGAATGGCTTTTAAAAAGGGGAAATTTATTAAGTTGCATGTTTATAGTTCCAAGCCCATAAAAATATCCGAACGAAGGCATCTAGGGACAGATACCTTGACTCAAGAAAGGCTGATGGATCCAAGGCACCTCTATCAGCTGGAAGGGCACATGGTGACCTCTGCTAGTTTTCTCTCCTCATTTCAAAAGGCTTCCCCAGGGCTGTTTTCCATCTGCATCTCCAAAGGTCTCTGGCTGTGTGGGCTATGTACATTCTAAGCTTCTTCCAAAGTGGTTCCCTCTTAAAGGGCTGTAGTAAACAATCTCACCTTGAATGGGTAGAGACACATCTCCATGGAAACCACCTAATCAAAAGTTACCAACCATAATTGGGTGGGTCACATTTCCATGAAAACATTAAAAAAGATACGACCCAGCAATACTGAATGAGGATTAAAGGACTTAAAGGACACGGCTTCTCTGGAGTAAATAATAGCTTCAAATTGGCACATTCTACCCTTTGGATCCCAAAAAAGACATATTCTTTCCAAATGCAAAATACATTCATTCCATAACAATATCAGAAAGCCAGAGACCAAATCAGTCAAAAATACAACTATAATACAAAGTCAGAAACAGTATAAAATCCTAACAAAGTCAGCTACTGGCATGGTCTGTCCTATGGGAAAATTCTCCTCTAGCTGTGTACCTGTAAACTCAGAACAAGTTATCTGTTGCCAACATACAAAGGAGGGACAGTCCTAGGATACATGTTTCCATTTTCACGGGGAGAAGGAACACAGGGGTCATAGGACCCAAACCTGGAAACCTGCAGGGCAAACACCATTAGATTTCAAAGTCTAAGAATCAGTTATTCTCAGGGCTTTGGAAAGCTGCAGTCCCACCATTTCCAAGGGCCTATGCAGCAGCCTGGCTCTCTCTAAATGCTGGCACAGAGTTTGCAACCTTGGAGGACCCTGGGGAGACCACCTTTTTCTTGGCTCCACCCTCTCCAAGCACCAGGGAAGCACCCAGATCTCTGCCATCCCCAGGTCACACACTCAACCCCTCCAGAACAATGGAGTGGCAGCAAGGCTCTTCACAATCCCTAAATAATGTGCTCCACCCTCTCTAAGGCCTGGAGAGATATGGACACAACTATTCTACAGCAAGGAGGTGGAAGGCCTACCCTCTGCCTTTGGGGCAAACTCACCCTCTCCAAGTGCTTGGGTGGGTCCACTCTCCTGGCCCAAGGTTTCTTGGCTTCAGACCTTAGCTTCAATGGTTCTGCCTTTGAAGGCACTTTTCTTTCAATCTGTCCCTTTTAGTCCATGCTAGCAGTGGTTCCATTTATATAGATCCCACAACACACTTGTTGGTTTTCTATGCAGTACACTGGGATCATAACCATCAAACAATAGGATTTTCCACAAATCCTTCCTGGATAGCTCCATCTCCTGGCTTTTTCTGAAATGGCTGACTGTTCCATATTTGGTTAAATCTTTACATGAGGCACTATTCTCTGTGGTCTCTCTTTCTGGAAGCCCAGAATTTTCTAGACCATCGATTTCTGATTTCTTTGTACCCAAGAGTTCATTTCTCAGTTTAACTCTTCCCTGTCAATTTCACTATAAACAGCAAGAAGCAGCCAGGCTGCACTTTCCACATTTAATTTGGAAATCTCCTCAGCTAAGTATCTTGGATTGCCGCCTTTAAATTCTAACTTCCATCCAACAGCAGTACACAACTTTTCAAGATTCTGTGCCACTTTGAAACAAGGGTCACCTTCCTTCCAGTTTGCAATGGCACATTCCTCATTTCTGTCTAAAGCCTCATCAGAAATATCTTTAGAGTCCACAGTTCTACCAACAGTCTTTCCAAAGCATTCTAGGCCTTTTCTATCAAAATCCTCACAACTCTTCCAAAATTTCCCCCTTATCCATTTAAAAAACTGTTCCAACATTTTTTATATTTGCAAACCACAGCAGCACCCTACTTCTCTGTACCAAAATCTGTTTTATGTTGTAAAACCTGCCAGAATGCAACACACCAGAAATGGAATGGCTTTTTTAAAGGGGGAATTTATTAAGTTGCAAGTCTACAGTTCTATGGCCATGAAAATGCCCAAACTAAGGCATCTAGGGAAAGATACCTTGACTCAAGAAAGGCTGATGTGTCTAAAACACCTCTGTCAGCTAGAAGGGCACATGGAAACATCTTCTAGCTTCCTTTCCTTATTTTATAAGGCTTTCCCAGAGGCATTTTCCTTCTGCATCTCCAAAGGTGTCTGGCTATGTGGACTCTGTTGGCTCTAAAGCTTTTTCCAAAAAGGTTCCCTCTTAAAGGGCTCCACTAAGCTACCCTACTTTGAATGAGTGGAGGCACATCTCCATGGAGACCATCTAATCAAAACTTATTAGCCACAATTGGACGGGTCACATCTCCACGGAAACAATAAAAAAGATCCCACCCAGCAATACTGAATGAGGATTAAAGGACATGGCTTTTCAGGGGTACATAATCACACAACCCTAATTATACAAGACCTCTCCAGATTGTAACTATAAAGTAAGATAACATTTCTGTTAAATACAGAAAGTACAATAACTTGAGCCCTCACCTCCCCACCCTGGGTACCCACAGTTATTTATGTCTGTTCCTAGGAGCTGTCTCACCTGTCCTCAGAAGCAGGTATCTCTCACTCTGCAGCCCTGGCTTCTTCACCAAGCTGCCAGCTGCTACCTCTGTTGCTGATCCCCACAGGGCAGTGTCCAGCCACCTCGCTGATGTACATGCTGCCACTTCCACTGTGGCCATCAGAGCATGGCCTTCACCTTCCTCACTGCTATTGCCCCACAAGCATGGCTTGGCCCCTATTTTTATTCCTTTAACATGACAAAGACTGAGGCTTTAACTCTTAAACAAGATTTACTGAAGGCAGTGGAGTAGTAAAAGGCAGCGAGGGTCTGTGCTGGTTTGAAAGGATGTATGTTCACTAGAAAAGCCATGTTTCACTCAAAATCACATTTTGTAAAGGCAGAATAATTCCTATTCAATAATGGATGTTTGAAACTGTAATCAGATCATCAATCCCTGGAGAAGTGATTTAATCGAGAGTGGTTGTTAAACTGGATTAGGTGACGACATGTCTCCACCCATTTGTGTGGGTCTTGATAAGTTTCTGGAGTCATATAAAAGAGGAAACATTTTGGAGAATGAAGGAGATTCTGAGAGAGCAGAGCAGAATGACACAGCCACGAGAAGCAGAGTCCACCAGCCAGCGACCTCTGGAGATGAAGAAGGAAAATGCCTCCCAGGGAGCTTCATGAAACAGGAAGCCAGGAGAAGAAGCTAGCAGATGATGCCATGCTCGCCATGTGCCCTTCCAGATGAGACAGGAACCCTGAACTTCATCAGCCTTCTTGAACCAAGGTATCTTTCCCTGGATATCTTAGTTTGGACATTTCTATAGACTTGTTTTAATTGGGACATTTTCTCAGCCTTAGAACTGTAAACTAGCAACTTATTAAATTCCCCCTTTTGTAAGCCATTCTGTTTCTGGTATATTGCATTCTGGCAGCAGGCAAATTGGAGCAGGGTCCTAGGGAGTGTAGGTTGTTATCAGCAGTGGCTCCACCTGAGTACACACAGAGGCATCCTCAGGGGCTCTCAAGAGGACCTCACTGCAGGCTCCCAGGTCATCACCAGATTGCATGCCCAGTGCAAGCACACGTGAGCAGGCAAACAACCCCAGATTTCAAGTCCTCAAATTAGGAGGCACCAGGGAAGGAGGACACCCCACATCCCCATCCCCAGGCCCTAACTTCTAAACCAACATCTGATCTTTCTAGGTTGAGAGTGAATTATCCCAGGATATTGATAGGAATTCCTACTGCCTTCAAAACATCATGCCCCCCTTCCAGCCCAGCCCCCTGCGTGGATGTGTCCCTCTTCCTAGGAGCACCCACACCACAGCACACAAGGGGCACACTATGGCCAGGGGCCAGGCCGGCAGGGGCACCTCACTCACCCGGAGCAATGTCACAAAGACGGGCACGCGTGCATGTCTGAATTGTACGTTAAACTCACACGAAGCCAAGAAACATTCCTCCAAGGAACCTATAAATTCCACAAAGACACAACTATGCTGCAATACACACCTCCTGTGCATGACTAATAAATTGCTAATGTTACTAACAACGCTTCTCAGTTGAAAATATCAGCATTCAGATATCTTCATTTGTCCCCAGAGTAATGGCGTGTGGTTAGCGGGAAAAACCACAGAGGGGGGAAATGTCTGTTGCAATGAACGTAAATGTCTTCATCTCTTTAAAATTAAAAACTACTCAACACACACCTGCTCAGGTGACACCAGCCGTTATGAAGCACGTGTTGGATGCACACATGTGTATACTTCATCTCTAAGTGTCAAAATGTCCGTGAGGTTGTCTGATGATGAAACAATAACCGGAAATTTATATAGTTTGCCAACATCCCAGAGCCAGGAAGTCATAGAAAACTGACCCACGCTAAGGACATTATTTCCATTAGGCACAACCTCTCTCACCCACAGGCGTGTCACGCTGGCTGGGGCCACTGACCTCACGGCAACCCCCCTGCCCACTGAATGTTAACGTTGCTTGACGGGTGAACCTGCCTCTCCGCAGCCAACCCTCGTCCCCTGGCCCCAGAAAGGGTTAAGAATTGTGCAGAAAGTGACTATTTCTTTCAAGGAATTCAGGAGGGATTAAGCCACCTTTCCTTACCATAAACTGTAAACTGGCTGCTCTCCTTCTGCGCGCCTGAGACCGGCCGGAAACGCCCCGACTCCGAAGTCCGCGGGAAGCCTGCCTTATCAGGGGCTTGAGAACCGCATGCAGCACGGGTAGGACACTCGTGCGACCTCAGGGGACAGCTTCTTAGTCTTGTCCCTAGACGATTCGTGTTCCATGGACACACTGATTCTGCGTTCGTGAAAGTGGCTTTCAAGAAGATGCACGGGCGCCCCGGGTGGCAGCTATGTGGGCTCCCCGGACCGGCGCTCAGGACGTCCTGCCTGCCCCGCCCACACCCCCGCCACCGGCACCTGAAGCTCCGCGTCCTGGGACTTTCTCCGAGCTGGAGCCCTCAGCCCACACTCCCGGGCAGGCAGAGTGGTGGCAGCCCCAGCCACTGTCCGCTGAGGGTGGGCGTGTGAAGACCTCGGCACCTCATCCTCAGGGCACAGCAGAGCTCCGGCCAAACCACAGCGGGAGTCTATGATGTGTGTGCGTGTGTGTGTGTAAAATGTACACTGTGCGCGTGCGTTATACAGGTGTGTATGATGGCCACTGTGCACACGCATTTACATGCGTGTGTATGTGATGTCGGCTGTGTGTGTGCGTTTACACACGTGTGTGTGATGTCTGCTGTACACGTGCGTTTACACGTGTGAATGTGATGTCCGCTGTGCACGTGCATTTATACACTTGTGTATATAATGTACCATGTGCAGGCCTTTGGTGTGTAAAAGGTACACTGTGCACATGCATCTATACACATGTGTAATGTACACTACATGTGTGTTTATACACTTGTGTGTATAATGTATACTGTGCATGTGCATTTAAACACGTGTGTATAATATCCACTGGGCACGTGCGTTTACATGCCTGTGTGTATAATGTACACTGTGTGTGCGTTTGTGTGTGTGTGTAATGTACATTATGCACATGCTTTAACATGTGGGTATATAATGTACACTGGGTGTGTGTGTTTATATGTGTGTATATAATATACACTATGCGTGTGTGTTTGCGTTTGTATATAACGTACACTATGCATGTCATACATGTATATGCATGTTATATACACATATACA
The DNA here is from genome assembly GCF_023851605.1 of Tamandua tetradactyla. Lineage (NCBI taxonomy): Eukaryota > Metazoa > Chordata > Mammalia > Pilosa > Myrmecophagidae > Tamandua > Tamandua tetradactyla. The sequence continues at coordinate 71,050,769 of NC_135337.1, read as the reverse complement.
TAAACATACCTACACACAAACATACAGACACATACGTACATACATACAAACACACACATATGTACATACACCACATTTACACACACATTCACTACACTTACACAAGCACATATACACTACACTTACACAGACACACATGCGTACACACATCCACACATACACGTATGAAATTCTCCGCTGCCTGCCCTCCTTTTCCCTGTTCCCCCAAATCACTCTCCAGTACTCCCAGGAGTACTACCAGAGAAAATAGTTGCACTTGAATTCAAGGGTCTCCTTCTAACAAATCTCAAACTAAGCATAACTTGGGAAACTTGTAAATATTTTCTGATTTTCATTCTAGGATAAATGTATCATTTCACTGTTTTAATACATATAGTTTTCAATTCACACAAAAATATTTTACAATTAAATTTTGGTTTGGATAAGTTGAAATACCCAGAAAATTACTAGCACGTCAGCAGGACTCTGGCAGAGTGAATAAAGGAGCCACTAGGAAATCAAGTTCTTTCTTGTTTGCTAAAGAAACAAGTGCATCACCAAATTTACTGATTCTGAAGGAAAGAAATGGGGCCAATTCTTATCTCCTGAAGCCAAACGGAGTAAGGTTATAGGACTCAATTACTTTAAAATAAGAACCACCCATTACTGACATTTGAACTGTGACAACTTGAGAACCTGCCAATAGATAAAAGGAACCCGGGAGTCAGCAAGCCTCATTCACACTCATCCTCACAGCAATTGCTTCCTTTAACGCACACTGAGATAGAATTATCTAGGAATATTCCCTGCTGGCATGTATTATTATGCATTGGATTGATACACTCATTAAAGTATCAATGATTAAAACAAAAAGGCTCCATCTTTTAGTCTGATCCTTTCCACTCAGGCTCTGCTAAAAAAAGGCAGCAAAATGAAGTTTTAGTTAAATTCTGAATATGTCGGGCATAGTCACTACCTTTTAATTCCCAACTATAACCTTGTTATTTCTCAGGATTAAATTTCTAAAACTCTGTCACCTTTGGATATTCAGGTAGTAGCTGCCAAACAAATGTTTCAGTTATTTTGTCTGTTTACAAAACCAACCTCTAGTCAAATAAAATACACTTATTTCAAATACAATGAAAAGATAATCATGAAAAGCAGATCAAGGTCGTCTCTGAAGCTAAAAGGACAAGTGATGATAAAATAGTCATTCCCCTGGCTGCATGACTCAGCCACTGGCCACATTTCTCTTGTGTGTTACTCTCCACAACTGGTGTTTTCCAAAACTACTTTTCGGTTTCTCTCTTTAAAAGAGTTTAATTTACTGCCAGTTTAGCTTTTTTTTACTAGGTAGGCAGAAAAAAAGACAAAACTACTTGTGACCAATATGCATTTTCCAAGCATAAGAAGATAATGGTAAGGATTAATTTCTCTGCAAAATCAAGAACTGATACCTGCACAATTAACACCAATTTATTACTACTATGACAGCAATAAATACATTACTGTCAGATGCCATCAGGTTTCACCAAGTGTCTCGTAAACGCCCTTCATAGCAAAAGGCTCTGATCTAAAATAACGTTATATTTAGTGTTCAATGGCTCACTTGTCTCCTTGCAAATGGAACTTTCTCAGTTTTCCCTTGAGTGTCATAACCTTGACACTTCAAGATTGTAAATTACAGAATACCCCTCAATTTGGGCTTGTCCGGTGCTCCCTCACATTTTGGTATAGGATGTGCATTTCTAGCTGAAATATCACAGAAGTGCTCACTGCATCTTAAAGGTGGAACAAGATTGCAATTTGTCCCATTACTTGTATCAATTACAATCACTTGATTAAAGTGTTATCTGCCAGCCCTCACCACTATAAAGCCAGTCTTTCCCCCTTTGTAATTAATATGCATTTTACGAGGAGAAATTTTGAAATTATGTAAATATTCCTATCCTCATCAGACTTCCACCCACTAATCTTAGCACTGTTGGATATTTATTGGATTCGTATTGCCAAGTGGTGACTCTCCAACTCTGAGATTCCTTCTCCATAGAGAAAGAGGCATGTCTACTTGAAAAGCTTCATCTTCTCCCTTTCTCTGCATGTTAAAATGGGCTCATGGATTCCTATTTTATTCCTATTTTGATGTTAGAGTAGCCCCAGATTTGGCCAACAGGAGCTCCCTCCAGCTCCATCAGGCTGGCTACTGTGTCCTTCTGACATGCTCGTCTTTGTTTGAGCATTCTCCTACTTCCTGCAAGGCCCAGCCTGTGATTCTGCAACCCCAGTCCCAGAAGCATCCACTGGTCCACGTCTGGTTCCCTTTTCTGGACAGTGGTATTTAGAAAGGAAAACCTGGCCTCTAACTCCATCATCGCTCCCTGAGTGCCACCGCTTCCAAGCCATCGGTGAACAAATCGAGGGATGACGTTTACATTAACACATGATATGTACATATGAGACTCTTGCTTGTCTGCCTTCCATATCAACATATATCAAAATCATAAATCCACACCAATAGCTCCGATTCTCACCCAATACTACAGGATTCATTCTGATCTCTTTTTCCATACTTATGATTTCCTTCTTTGACAGAGAATCCTAGCTCCCAATAATCCTCAATGCATTTGTTTTATCAGCAGTCCCCTGTGTAATCAATCTCCCATCACCACCGCCACCCACTCTAGCAGCTACCCTCTCACCTTTGCTTTGACCCTGGCGCCCTGTTTGGGTCCCCCCACCCCTCCATGGCCTCTCTCCTTGACCCAGTTGGGCTCTGGTGTGCTGCACAGAGCTGCCCCAGCCACATGTGCCCTGAGCCCTGGAATGTTAATTCTAACATAAGCAACTGTAAGCCAGACGGCTGCCCACAGTTGCCCAGGATACGCACTGCCCAGTTCCAGGGAGCACCTGTCAAATCGCAATCAGGAGGGGCTTGGAATGTGCCAGCTCTGACCATAGTTTCCTTTCCATGCACCCCACAACTCTCTTTAGATCGCTACTAACATATTAGCACCTATGGAAAAATGTCTACAAGGGTGTCTTGGTTTGCCAGGGCTGTTGTAACACCATGGCCTGGCTGCCTGACACAACAGGAGTTTGTATTCTCGCCGCTTCAGAAGCTGCAAGTCCAAAGTCCAGGTGTGGGCGGGCTGGCGGGTGCTGGAGCCTGGGGTGTCCTGGGTGAGTGGTCAGTGGGTGCTGCAGCCTGGGGTGTCCTGGGTGAGTGGCCAGCGGGCTCTGCAGCCTGGGGTGCCCTAGGTGAGTGGCCGGTGGGCTCTGCAGCCTGGGATGTCCTGGGTGAGTGGCCGGTGGGTGCTGCAACCTGCGTGCCCTGGGTGAGTGGCCGGTGGGCTCTGCAGCCTGGGGTGTCCTGGGTGAGTGGCCGGTGGGTGCTGCAGCCTGGGTGCCCTGGGTGAGTGGCCGGCGGGCTCTGCAGCCTGGGGTGTCTTCGGTGAGTGGCCGGTGGGCTCTGCAGCCTGGGGTGTCCTGGGTGAGTGGCTGGTGGGTGCTGCAGCCTGGGTGCCCTGGGTGAGTGGCCGGCGGGCTCTGCAGCCTGGGGTGTCTTGGGTGAGTGGCCGGTGGGCTCTGCAGCCTGGGGTGTCCTGGGTGAGTGGCCGGTGGGTGCTGCAGCCTGGGGTGCCTTGGGTGAGTGGCCGGTGGGCTCTGCAGCCTGGGGTGTCCTGGGTGAGTGGTCGGTGGGTGCTGCAGCCTGGGGTGTCCTGGGTGAGTGGCCAGCGGGCTCTGCAGCCTGGGGTGTCCTGGGTGAGTGGCCAGCGGGCTCTGCAGCCTGGGGTGTCCTGGGTGAGTGGCCGGCGGGCTCTGCCGCCTGGGGTGTCCTGGGTGAGTGGCCGATGGGTGCTGCAGCCTGGGTGCCCTGGGTGAGTGGCCGGTGGGCACTGCCTCCACCTGTGCCTCCACGGCAGGGCTGTGTGTCCTTCCCATTCCCCAGTCCTATCCTGTCCAGACGTTGCTTGCATGTAAAGGCTCCCAGCACAGCGGCTAAGGCCCACCCTGGTTCAGTCTTACCTAATGTAAGATTTTCAAAGACCCAGTCTGAGCTCGCTGACAGCCCGGGGGGGCGCTGAGACCACCGCAGCAGAGAGTGGACTCATGGCGGAGGGGTTCTCTCCAATCACTCGAAGAAACTTTAAATAAAAATCTTCTCAAATTCATTTCTTTTACTTATTTGACCAAAACTTACCAAGTGACTCATTTGTGCTCAAACATGAATCTTTTAATCAGTATTTATTAGTATTATTTTTCAAGTCGAGATTTCCAGCCCACATATATTGTCTAGAATTTAAATGTCTTCTTGAGTCAGAACTTTGGCGTCTGGGACCATTCCTTGAGCAGATGAAAGCAACAGAAATGCCTTTTCCCCACGACTAGTTGTTCTCGGTGTTACTCATAGAAGACATTAGTTACACACAGTCCTTAAGCAGCCTAGAAGCAAAGCCCATCTTTCTTTTCTGCAAATGATTTTGTTTCTTCTTTTGCTCCACCAAGCCCCTGGGCCGGGCCGATCTCCGCACCCCAGCCTGAGCTGGTTGGAGCGGGAGGGGGGCGAGCGCCGGTTCATGGGGCCTCCCCGGTCCCCCAGGGCTGCTGCCTGAGCTGTCAGCGAGCCCCTGGCCCTGCCTTGCCCTCTGAAGTGTGTCCTCGCTCGCGGTCGCCCCAATCTTGGATGGTGACAACCTTTCCTCCTGCCATGTCGCAAGATCTGTCCATTTCCTTTTTTTTCGTTTTTGAGCCTACTAAAATTGCATCCTTTATGGGAAGAATGGGGACCGCATGGTTAAGCTGGGTTCAAGGAAGCCACGGAAGTGCCCTGCGCGTGCTCTCTCTCCAGCCCTGCCAGGCCCGGGTGAAAGCGCTGTCCTGCAGGCCTGCACGTGGGAGGGCGGGAAGCTCGGCCCCGGAGCGGACCCACCCCCAGCATCTGGGCTCTACTTCTCCCACAGGTAGAGAACTTTAGCCTGGACACACAGCCGTCTAGACAGAAGACCACACGTCTTCCCTCCAGCGTCCTTGGCACCCAGGTGCAGCTTGGTTACTGAGATGTTGACATAGCCGCTCTATGGCAGTTCAGAGGAACCTTTCCTAAGACTCGACTGCTGCATGCCCCATGCTCCTCTCCTCTGTCCTGCTGACCACGAGGACACGGGCCATGCCCTAGGGTCAAGAGGCAGATGAGGAGGTGAGGGTCGGGCAGAGCAGCGCTGCCTGCCTATCTGGGAAGGCACGCTTCCCGCGCTTCATCGAGGAGAAGTATAAAATTGCAGCGTGTGTGAGCCTCTATTACTTTAACCTTTCCCTTGCTGGTAGGACAGTAATCCTAACAAATGCAAGTGCAAAGGATAAAACATGGCTTAAGCCAGCCATGAGGGGATTTACAGAGGGATGTGAGCAACTCGAAACAGCTGAGATCGTAGAGGCTCGAGTTCCGGGAAGAACCCCTGGAGACAAGCGGGGAATGAGATGATATCAACACGCAGACACGGGAGCCTTATCCCGAAGGATTCCAGACACAGAAAACTAGAGGAGGGGCCAGGACATTCCCGGGGAATGAATGCTGTGCCCAAGAACAGAGGGCGCACACTCGAAGGAGGTTTGGGGAGCCGCGTGCACTGGCATGGCAAGGAAGTGCCTGGAGATGGGACTGCAGTAGGGCTTTTGACTTGGGAGATGACTCAGTCCCCAAAGCGGGGGACACTCATGCTCTCTCATGAGCCACGCCCTGACCTTGGGCAGCAGGGAAAGGATGAGCTGAGGGTGGGGATGGGGAGAGGGTTAAGGAGAAGGAGAGGATTTCCGTGTGTATATTGTTCAGCAATTCTTAAAAGATGGAAGGATAAAGGGTTCTATTTCATGTCAAAATGTCCTTGGGTCATATTTGATTAATTCCCTAAAAATATCTTTTTTGTAAAAATCCCACATGCAAAGGAAAAGCCCAGTCACATCAGGACGACGCTGCCAAGGCGCCCTGCCCTCGGGTATGGAAGGAGACCCAGGTAAGACGGGCTGGGAAAGGTCTCGAAGGCCCACCTGAGTAAGGGCTGTGAGCGCATGGCCTGCGAGCACTGAGGGTCACGGGCCAGTGGATGGTCAGTAGCCTAGCCTTCAGGAGCTTCAGCCTGGTGAACGTGGGACTGTGGCTGGGGTGTCACGGACATAAGCAGGGGATTAGGCGGCTACTGCTGTGGTCTGGACATGCAGGCCACTGGGGGAAGGAAAGAAAGCAGTGCACATGAGTGAGAAGCATTTTGAAGGAAGAATAAACAGAACTGACGGTTGAATTTGGAAACCGAGGGGGAACCCTCTGTTTCAAGCCTGCACAATTCTCTCATTCATTACATGCTGGGGTGCATGCCATGTACATGTCTGAGCACATGTCAGTGCTGGAGTGGTGAGCAGAGAGAGGCAGCCATGCCCTATGTGGGCTGTAGACATGATGAAAGGCTCTAAAGAGAAAGTCACAGAAATTAACTCAAAATATAACTGCTAGGAAAAGGGGAGGATTCTTTAAGAAAATATAACAGGTGTTTTTGACCTGGACTGGGGATCAAGGAAAGCTTCCTTAAGAAAGTTAATATTTGAATTGGGCTTTGAAGGATGAGTAGGAGTTTACCACAAATATGGGTAGGGAGAGAACATCCCTGGATTAAGGGAACTCTGGGGGCAGAGGCCCTGATGCAAAGAAAGTAGGATATATTAGAGCAGGGCTTCCCGGAATTGTCCTCAGCGGAGTGAACAGAGAACCCTGGTGTTTCTGAGAGCAGCCCTGTGATGAACAGGGGGGAGAGCTGTGGTCATCCAGGCAGACCCTGGACTAGGCGCTTCTTACATGTTCTTTATAATGCAAAGTTAGACAAGAACAGAACAGAGGGTGTCAGGGAAGGGAGGGAATTGTATCCAACTTTCAAGTGAAATCTTTTCACTGTTCAAATGAAAAACTGAGATTGCTTCCATGATCATAACTTTTTAGGTCTGGTTTGATATTTGCAATGGTCTCATGGAAATTCCCCTAATTAAGACATTTCAGTGATGGTCACCAACAATAAAACTCTGTTCTCACAAGTCATGGGTTAAAATTTTTTAATTCGATACCAGTTTATTACAGTCATCAATAAATATACAATACTTGAAATTATTTTTATAGAATCTAACAGATCTTCGCTTTATCAATGACAAATGTAATATTGAAACGATATAATACATGTCAAATCTAATAAAAACTTCTCAGAGCCAGCATTTGCAAATAATTCCAAAGTTCAGTATGCAGGCCTGGGATGCCTGGTCCGAGCAGCTAGCTTAGACCCCACAAAGGGTTCACCAGCCACAGACAGACGGAATAATCCAACTTCAGTGGGTGCAAGGCCACCACCTGTTCTACAGCTGCTGCGTGCACCCTCACGTCTCCCCACTGCAGGCCATGCCCGGTGCTCTCACCACCCCCGGGAGCACCGTGGGTCCCCAGGCGTCTGCGTTGGCAGTGGTGTGCCTTGCAGCTGGCACACAGAAGTCATCGATGATGGGGCATGGAGCAGCAGACAAACATGGGGCCAAGTTCAAAATGTGTCCCGTGTAACTGTCAAGATGCCGTTGAAACTTGAAACGCTTTGGACCAACTGGGAGAGACATCTCTGAATTTGTGAAATTTCTGTAAGAAATGGAATTTTCCTTCAAAGAAATCACCTTCTATTATTTGCGACTACATGCCTGCGTTCACTGATCATGCGCCTTCTATCTAGCAATGTCTTGGGTGCAATGGGGTAGAGAAGAAATTTAAGATATAATTCCTGACCTGAAGTATTTTATGAGCTTATGGGTACCACCACACAGGAAACAAATGGAGAAGAGGTGTAAGCTAATCAGCATTTACACACGTTCAAAAGGAATCTGGGGAAAGGGAAGCTACCCCCGTGTCCTGGGAACTCGGCCTTGGAGACCAGAGAGGCCCACAGGAGACAGCGCAGCACGAGGCAGGGCTGAGAGTGTGAGACCAGCCAGGGAGGTGGGCCTCCGTGGGGAGGTCAGGCAGGGGAGAGGTAAGCACTGCCAAATACACTCTTCCAGAACCTGCTCTGCTGAAAAAATAAATGAGTTGTGTATCAGTGGTCTAAATGTCAGTTAAGGAATTTAAAGATGCTTGAAAGTTTGTAGTTTAGAGTCATTTAAAACATTTCCCTAGACTTCTAATGCTTCCTATTTGCAAAATGAGCATTTAATTTCAGGCTAACCCTTTTCCGACTCACTGAAGTAGAAAATTGTGGACACTTTAAATGTTGGTCTGAGTGAGTTTCACGCAGAGGCTAACATACACGGTAAGTGTTTACAGTATCTGGAATGCCTGGAGAATGGGAAAGGGGGACAGATAACAAGAGACAAACAAGAGTTCTCATTTCCAAAAACTGGGGGGAAACAATCACAGCAAACCAGTCAGCTTGACTCAACACCCTGGAGATAATTTAAAACAAACTGTTTAATAAACATTTTTGTGGTCATTTAGAGACAAATGTGGCAAATATGACGAGTGAGTCATCCTAAACCCATCTCATTTCCTTTCTTGATGTTCTTACAGCGCTGATGCATCTGGGAAATACCTTAAAGACACACGCCTTGATTTCCACAAAACAGATCGTGATTTTATCTAAGCATTTCAAAAATTCTTTTTAAATCCTGTTGGGTAAAATGGGAAAACATGGGCTGAATGACCCTATTCCTAGATAGACTCTTAGCTGATTAAATCCCCATGTTGGCCAGGACTGGGAGAGAAATTACCCTAGATAGACAGGGTAAAAGGAACTGATAAATGAAATACCATGGAGTTATACTATTGATCTTGTGTTGGTCAGAATTATTTTAAATCAACGACCCACATGAAAAAAATGGAAGAGGTGCTTATCAAATTTTTTAAACGATAAGATCTGTGATACATAATAATACAAATAATGATCAAGATTTCTTATTAATTTGTATGGTTGGAATTCTGAGCTGACAGCAATTAGATACAGAAATACGAAAATTAAAAACACATCTAGAACAGTGCTCTCCACGAAGATTACATGAGGCACCTATGTAATTTAATTTTTTTCTAGTAGTCACATTTAACAAAGCTAAAAGAAATAGAGGAAATTAATTTTCAAAATATTTCTGTTTTAATCCAATATATAATCATTTCACCATGCTGTCAATATAAAAATTACTAATGACATAGTTTACATTCTTTTCTCATAGCGAGTCTTCAAAATGAGGGTGCGATTTACACCTCACTTCAGACTGATTGTATTTTAAGTGCTCAATTGCCACATGTGGCTCCAGCCTGCCAGGCAGTGACGGTCCGGAAATCAGTCCACGTGACACCGATCGCAGGGTGGCACAGACCACCACAGAAGACAACCAATGCTTGGCTGCACTGATAGGACAGCGACTCCATCATCTGTGGCCAAAAGAACCTTGCATAAGAAACAGCCCCCAGACCTCAGCGGCAGACTCGGTAACCAGTTCCTTTTGCTCCCCAGTCTGCAGTTCAGCTGGGTGCCGGCCAGTCCCCAGTGGGCCACTCACCTCCGCCCACGCGCTCTCTCACACCCACGCAGGTGGCCCAAGCCTTGCTGATGAGGATCGCTCTCCAAACAAAACAAACAGAAGCCCACTAGACCTCCAAAGTCTACCCCAGAATCGGCACCATCACTCTGCCACGTTCTGATGACCAGAGCAAGTCTCAGATTCATGGGGCGGGAAGCGGACTCTGCCTTTTCGTGGAAGAAAGCTATCGTTGCAAAGGACGGGGATGAACGCAGGCTGCTCAGTTGGGGTCATCACTGCAAACAGGTGGGGCGTCAGAGGTGGGAAACCATAGTTCCACAGACAGGTCATTAATTCACGTCTGCACCACATTTTAGAAGGGAGTGAATGCAATGTGGGTGCTCAGTGCTTTGGGGGCCCTGCCCCGTTATAAAGGACTATAGGAAATGAATGGGTTTAGTTCCAGAATAAGAAAATTAGGGATAACATGAACTCTACCTTCAAGTTTATGAACGACTATCACATGGGGGAAACAACATTTTTGTTCTCAATCCCCCTAATATTTCTTTACATCAGATATCAGGAACAATGGTACGAGATGCCAGAGACAAAAGTAGAATCAGAGAGGTTTCATAGACATCTGCTCACCCAAAGGAAGACCCTTCTGACAGATGAAACCATTACTACCCAGGAATTCGCCTGCCACAGGTGAATTCTGAAACAGAAAATAGTTGAGTAAACTGAGGCATTGTAGAAGGAATTCCCTCCGCAGCTGGAGAACACAAGAGCCACCTTCTAAGATCTTCCACGCCACGACTCTAAAAAGCTGACCTCAGAGTTATAGCTGTTTGATTTGTGGGGATACCTCATGCCACGCTTCACAATTACAGACAGGTTCTAATCAGACACATCATGGTCTGTCTTAAAATAACCCTATGCTGCTAGGTGTTCAGTAAATTGCTTTATTATATAAAGGGTGAAAAAACAGTGTGGTTCAGTGACTTAGGACCACACAAGGCAACTGGACAAACTGGAAGTGAAACAGAAGGTGGGCGCACTTGCTTGTCTAACCACAAACCCAAGAGAGAACACACATGTCCTGAATTCTTAGTAGATTCATCTTTCTCATGTGGCCAGTTAAGTTTTTACCCTTTGCACAGAGAAATAATTTGACTTTATCTAGGTTAATACGAATCTTTCACAGAACCAGAATTAGAATTCAAAACAACCAGATGTGGCTTTCTTGTGTAAAGGGTGAGCGTGGCATGCTGAATTGTTTTTGTTTCTTTGTCAGACAGTCACGAAACTTAAAGAATTCATCGTGGAAGTTGCAGTGGAAGGAACACAGGATGAGAGGAGCACAGCGGGAGAAGCTGCTATTGAAAAGTTGGTGGCCCCCTCTGTGTGTCGGCAGAAACAGCAAGAAGCCTTGAAGCGGACCTTCCTGGTTCTCAGAAGTGACGTAAGCAAGAACAGGTAGGCCAGGGCAGAGAGCAGAGGCCGTCCTTTGCTTGACTCTTGAGTTGGCAAAACACTGAGGCTCTGCTAAGAAGGTAAATCGATCTGCATCAGGGCCAGGGGCACCCCTAGGAGAAGACGGACCCCATTTCTCATTAGGCTCAACAGCAACCCCCTCAGAGTGATCACGGTCTTCCCAGCTGAAGTCCACTGGCCCAAAGAATTTCGAGAGCCCCCTGGGGAACTCAGCCAGGACAGGAGGTGTGAGCAGGTGACCAGGCCTCAAGGCTTGTGGAGACAGCATGAGCATGACATTTGTAGGGTGCTCGTCTCCCCTACCGCGGCCCTGCAGTTCACCCTCCACTCACAGGTGGTGCCAGCTGTCCTAGAGCAGCCAGGGAGCTGGTGCTGAGTCCTGGCTCGGCTGCAACCACCCCACACAAGGCCTGCTCTGGTGGGGGGGAACAAGCAGAGTGACAGAAAACAGGCCCTATCATTGCAGGACAATCCCTCAAGGCCAAACACCCAGGATTCTTGGGAATTATGGGGAGGGGGTGGGCAGGGGCGGTGGGGACAGGGATACAAACAGATTCTGGATTGTCTGCACATCTGGGCAGAATGATCAGCAAATTACTTGGCGCATTAAAAAGAGATGTGGATTGCCAACGCTGCCGCCCCCCGCGGCCCACAGGGCGCCCTCCCTCCTTCCCTCCCGCCCTCCCCACGCCCCGGGGTGCACGTGCAGCCCTGACCCCGGCTGAGTCCCACCGCCCCCCCTGCCCCGTGCTCAGGAACCCCTTCCCGACCCCTCAGGGTGACTGAGCTCCGGCCGCTTCTTTGCCTCCCAGGGCGGCGCTCAGACTGGGTCCAGGCCGTGCCCCTTGCGCTCCCGGTACTGGCCGTCTCCACGGGAGTAACGGCGGCCCCGAGGCAGCCCCGCACGCCGTCCGCCGCCCCACCCCGCGGCCACGCCCTGAGCCTTGGAGAAGGCAAGGAGCAAGGAAGAGGCCTCCTGCTGCGCCGCGCGCCCAGGAGCTCAGGCGCGGCGGGACTCCGGAGGTGCGAGGCCGTCCACGGGAGCCCGGCGGGGGCGCTCGGGGCGGGACGGTGCCCATCGCGGTGGCCCCGGGCTCCTGGGCCGGCGAGGTGGGGGGTGGGGAGCAGGCGCCACGGCCGTGGGACCCCCCCCCCCGCCCCCGCATTTCCAGAAACCAGGAGGCCCCCGCGCTGCCGCCGCCTGGACCCACACAGGCTGCCGCATGGGCCGAGAAGTCCTACCCGGACCCGCCGTGCCCCGTGTGCCCCGAGTGTCCCGTGTGCCCGCCGTGCCGGCAGCGCTTCACGCGCAAGGCCCGTGCGAGCCACCGCGTGCGCTCCACGCCGGCGCCGCGCCCAGGCCGCACACCTGCCTCGCCCGCGGCACCCAACATCGGGCAGACTAGGGCGCACCACGGAGAGGCCCTTCACGCCTGAGAAACGTTGGACTGCGGGCGCGCACAGGGCCACCCGAGGGAAAAGTGCCGTGTCCCGTGTGCGACGGGGACGCTTCGGCCCACAGGAGGGGCAGCCAGTACCCTGGCCACACGCGTGAGCTCTGCACCCAGGCCTCACCCCGCCGCGCACTCACGCGTCCGAAGGACGGGGGCTCCAGGCCTCAGGCTGCCGCCTCCGGTGCCAGCTGAGCGCCCTGCAACCCCTGCCCAGCTGCCGGCCACATGCGGAGCCATGGGGGGGCTCCCCCTTTCCGGAGAGATACCCCCAGCCCCAGCCCACCAGCTGAGGGGTCTCCCGCACCCTAGGTGCTGGTCAGGTCTGCCCAGTGGCTGAGGCCGCAGTGGCCGCGCCTCCCACAGCTCTCTTTGGGGGCTGCCTGTGAGCGCTCAGCCACCTCCCTGCCGGCCCTTGCGCCCCAAGTTGGGGTGGGGAGAGGGAAGGGTGAAGTAAAGTCCCTTGGTACCCTCTCTTCTTCGCCTTGCTTTCCAACTCCTGGCTACTTCTCCCACCCACCAAGGAGCCTGCGGAAGGAAAGGAGGAAGACATGTTCTCTTAGGGGATTTCACTAGGTTTGAACCATGTTAACCCCACTCCTCCCTTCTCTCTACCAGACCTGACTCCGCAACCACTGTCGGCCCCTTTGTGCAGAGGCCCTGGACAGTGGGCAGCAGCGGCAGAGGACAGGGCTGGCCGCTGCCTTTCCCGGCTCCTCTCTCTGCCCTCTGCCCTCCCTCCCAGGGTCTGAGAGCTTCTTTTCCTGCTCACCTCCTTCCAGTCCCCTCCCCCTCTGCTGATGCCCTCCTGGGAAGTTGGTGCTTTTGTTTTCAGGGGGAGGGAGGCGAGGAAGTGGGGAGCCGCTGCTTCTGTCCCAGGCAGGCGGAAAGGCCAGCTGCGAAAAGGGCGGCGGCAGAAAAGCAGAGGTTGCGCCATTGTTACCTTGGGTCATTTGGGGTCAGGCCCTAAGCACAGGGCCTGCTCAGGGACCTGTCGGGGAACAAAGTCTGGGCAGCAAAGAAGGAGCCACTCGGCCAGAGGAGAAGAGATGAACCCTTCTGGGTCAGTATACATAGGGGGTCCGGGGACCAGGGGTGCTTCCTGGGGTGGGGGGAGCATGGCTGCAGGGTCTCCCCTTCCCTCTGCCCCCAGCCCCAGCACGGCCTTTTCTTTTCATTCGTCTTCCTCACCATGGGAGCTGTGGCCCTGACCATGTCACCGTGTTCCTGTGTCTCCTGCACGTCCCCCTCCCTACACTTGCCTCGAATCCTATTGCAATAAATTTTAAATAAAAACCAAAAAAAAAAAAACAGAGATGTGAACAGAGGTGTGCCGGTGAGTGTTTATCAGCTGGCTCCCAGGGAAGCGTCCTGACGGGCAGGCAGCATTTGCCCATTTCTGAGGCATAAACACTCCCATTAGGGCCAAATTGAAGCTGCTGGCACAACATCACTGAATGTAAGTCTGGGAGGGATCTGCAGCCTGACTCCAGCATACCACCAATACAAGGCCATTGCATAGAAGATTCTAGAAATATGCTGAAGAAGGCAGATGCCAGCATATATTCCATACGATTCCATCTACTTGAAATTCTATAGAAAATATCTAATGTGTCCTAGCAGAAAATACATCAGGGGTTGCTTGCGGGCAGTGGGTGGCAGGGATGATTGGAAAGGGGCAGGCGGAACTTTTGGGGGAATGATAGAAATGTTACAGGTCCTGGTTGCAGTGGCGGTTACACTTGCTTAAGTTTGTCAAAACTCACTGGACTCACCCTGCAGATGGGTGCATTTTGTTGTATGGAAACTGTATCTCAATAAAGCTGATTTTTAAAAATCTGTGGCCCTCCTCACAGGCTACTAAAGATCTTTTAGGTTGATTTTTAATATGGGGTACAGAGGTAAGAATGAGATTTAATGATTATCCAGCTGTCCAAAAGCTTTCACCAGGAAGGACTTAAAGAGAATGCTAGTCGGAGTTACTTTGGTAATTTACATTGCTGTTATCCACTGTTTGTGGCTTCTCGATTGATGGAGAAGTCATGAAAGATTGCCAACATGGCTGCCGTGGCTGATGCAAGGCAACACAAAATGGCCTAGCCCGCGACCGGCTTTCTTCCCGGAACTGGCGGTGGTTCGCGCCAAAAGCGCTAACCTTAAATCTGCCCTCCGCCCTAGCAACAACGTTGACCAATCCCAGCCCAACACGTGTCCCTGCATGCTCCCAGCCTATATGAGCCTGTGCACTTCCTCAATAAAGCGGATGCCTTCCACTCACCCCTGAGGGTTGTCTCCTGAGTCGTGTGCTGTGTGCTGTGTATCTGTGTGACTGACTCAGTACGGCCGCTTACCCCCAGCCATCAGTTAACCGACACTCAATTCCATTGGAATCAAGAAGGAAACGAGACTTTTCAGGTCCCTCTGCTGAGCCTTCCTCACTTCCCCCTCTGAAGCTCAGTGTCCTGGGGCCAGGCCTTGGCCACCCCATTCTCCTTGGGCTTCAGATGGCCGCATCCTGCCTAAGGCTTAGGATGCTGTTGAGAGCGGAGCCCCAGCATTAGCTTCCTGGAGCTGTCATAACAAAGTACCAGGAGCTTGGTGGCTTAGAGACATGTATATTCTCACCTTTCAGAGGGCCAGAAGGCCACAGTGATGCTGGCTGCAGACTCTGGGGAGGCAGCCCTCCCATGCCCCTCTCCTGGTCGCTCCCAGGCCTGACGCCTCACTCCTACCGCTGCCTCCATCTTCACGCCTCCTCTGTGTTTCTCAGTGTCCTCTCCTCTTCTCTTAGGGCCCACCCTAAATCCAAGAAGATGGCATCTTAAGATCCTTAACTAATTACATCTGCAAAGACCCTATTTCCAAGTAAGGGCACACCCTGAGGTCCTGGGTGGGCATTAACTTGGAGGGGAAAGGGGAGCATTCTTCACCCCAACTTGGGTCTCCAGTCCCAGCCCCTTGCTGCGTCTCCAGACTTCAGATTCCCACCTTGGAAGTTTCCGAAGACTCTCTAACATCTCATGTGCAAAACCAAGTTTGATTTTCCTTCTCCCAGGTGTGTTCAAGTCTCATCTCAGCAATCGAAACTCCCTTCTACCCGTTCTCAGGCCACAATGTGGGGAGTCATCCCTTTGTCCTCTCTTTCTCCATGTCAAAACACCAGCAAATCTTGTTACCTCTCCCTTCAAGGTGCACCCCAACTCCAGAACTCATGCCACCCGCGCTGCGCTGACAGCCCGACTGTCCCATCAGCTGTCTGTGTTCACCCCCGGCCTCCCACAGTCTGTTCTCAGTCTGCAGAGAAAATCAGACTTGTCAAATAAATTCAAATCATGTCTTACTCTGTTCAAAGTTCTCCAGGGGAGGTGGGCAGCCTCGGAGCCGAGCCCCTGGGCCCTGGGAACAGCCTCACGGGGCCAGCACCCTGGTGGCTGGACAGACACTGCCCCAGGGAAGAAGGCAAGACCCTAAACCAGAGCAAACTGAGTCCCAGCTCTAACCGGGCTCCTTGCAACAACCAGTGAGTAGAGTCACACCAGGAACTAAACTTGCAAATATCACAGGGCCAGAAAAGCTACCCCCGGGGCACCATCTGGGGAGGGGAAAACTTGGCTTTCTTTTTCCCTCTTGAAAAACAGACATATTCCAAAAATAAAGATGAAAACACAGATACTCTTCTTCTGCTGTTCCATCCTTGTCTCCCAGCGCTCAGAAACTCCCGTGCATCAGCCAGCTGGGCTTGCAGTTGCGTGAGCCGTGTGTGGAAACCCACGCAGCCCCCAGCCAAGGAGGCAGGCAGACTTGGGTCTCTTTTCCCCAACCTTCACACATAGCAAACTTGAAATAAAAGCCCACTTTGGAGTTAAAAAAAAAATTCTCCAGGGGTCTCCCAGGTGCCTCTGAATAACTAACCCCTGGGCACTGGGGATTTGCCCTTTCAGCTCTCCCCATCTCCCTGACTTTCTCTTCCACTCCCTCTATCATTTACACCAGTCTCCCTGGCAACCCTCCTAGCCCTTGAATTTGCTAAGCACCTTCCTGATTCAGGGCCTTTGTTCCCCTATTTCCTCTGCCCCCCACCACCCTCCCCACCCCGCCCCAGCTGGCTCCTTCATTGCATTCCTAGGCTGGTCTGACCACCCAACTTAAAATAGCTTCCCGTTCCACTCCCATTTCTGGCTCTTATCCTGCTTTATTTTCACTTGGCCCACATCACTCTCTGGAATATCAGTTTGTTTGCTGTCACGAGTGTGTAAGAACCAGCAGAGAAGGAGCTTTACCTGTTAGCCCCCTGCTATCTCCCCATTATCCGGAACAGAGCCTAGCAGCAGGTGCTCAAGGAATATTTGTTGAATGAATGAATGAATAAAGTAGTGATTGGCATGGAAAATTCGAGAGTGTAGGGTACTTTTAAAGCTTATCTCATTTTGGCAATATTTTAGACCAGATCTTGTATCAACCTTTAGTTGATGCATAGATAGGGTAAGATAGCAGCAATCTAGGGCAAACTGATTTTGTGATTTGTCATCTAAAAAGGGGAAGAGGTTTTAACTTGAAAGAGAAAAAACGTAGACAGTCTTTATGTGGAACACTTACCCGAAGCTTCATTAGTGGCCAGGCAACTTCCTTTCCAACTTCTTCTTACTCTGGACCCATCTGCACATGTTTATGACCTTACCGGAGACCACAGAGACATTATAAACACCTTGGTAAGGGAAGGCTTTTAGTATGATTGAGAAAACTAAGTACACAAAGGTCCTTTGGCCATTTGGCACATGTTTCTCATGGAAACGAATGGAATCCTACACCGAATATATTTTTTTGAATTTCCTTTTAAAGTTGAAATTCTCTCTCTTGGTTACATTCTTAAAGAGTATACAAGCTGGAAAGTTGAAACATATGAAAAATGGGGATGCTAGAGGATGTGAGAATATACTGAATGAGTATATTTGGACAAAGATGCACAGAAGTCAGGATCGTTACTGAAATAAGAGATAATATAGCTTGCTAGTTTAGAGTACAGACTTTGGAAGTAGAAATAGATCAGTATTTGAGTCTTGACTTTACTTATTAACTGGGTGATTTTTTTTTCTGCTTAGTATGTCTGAGCCTCGGTTTCCTCGTGTCCTATATATGGAAATACAGCCAGTTCACAGATACATATAATAGATATTAAATAGCATATACATAGATTATGCCTAAGTCATCCCAAAATTTGAACAACAGAGATCTAATTTTATATTAGTCCAACTCATCAGAAGATTGCTAAAAACTTCTGCTAAACCATTGTGCCAGTTTGAAACTGTTGTGGACCCCAGAAAAATCATGTTTTTTAATCCTGATAAAATCTTGTTGGGTGGGGTCTTTTCAAGTAAGTTGTTTCCATGGAGATGTGACCCACCCAGTTATAAGTGGGACCTTTTGATTAGGTGGTTTCCATGGAGATATGTCTCCACCCATTGAAGGTGGTCACTTACTGCAGTCCTTTAAGAGGGAACCATTTTAGAAAGAGCTGACAGAGCCGACAGAGCCAACACAAGACCCAGACGACTGGAGATGCAGAAGGAATATGCCCCTATGAAAGTTGTTTGAAAGGAGAAACTTGGAGAGAAAGCAAGCAGATGTCACCGTATGCTTTCCCAGCTGACAGAGAAACACTGAACATCATTGGCCCTTTCCTAGAGTTAAGGTCTTTCCCTGGATGCCTTAGTTTGGATATTTTATGGCCTTAGAACTGTAAAAGTGTAACATAATAAATTCCCTTTTTAAAAGCCAATCCATTTCAGGGCGGGCCACGGTGGCTCAGCAGGCCAAGTCCTTACCCGCCGTGTTGGAGGCCCAGGTGTGATTCCCGGTGCCTGCCCGTGTAAAAAAAATAAAAAATTAAAATTAAAAAGCCAATCCATTTCAGGTATATTGCAATCTGGCAGCTTTAACAAACCAATACAACAACTCAATGACAAGTACCAGATAGTTATTTCTAACTTGTGACTGATAATGCCTTTTGGAAACCATTTCTTTAGAAAGTGGGCAGGAAAACAACTCATTCAGATAAAACATTTGTAGAGACTGGGCCAATCAGTATTTCACATATGACAACCCCCAAATGGAGGAAGTGAGCTATGGAGGAACCAGAAAAGAAGGGAAAAAACAAAATAGCCGCAAGACTAGAGGTGACCACTCCTCTTCCTGCTACCTGGAGGAAATAAAAGGCTAATTAGGAAGACGTCAGAGTTTCCATTATCTTGGTTACTTGGCAGCACCTAGAAACTTCCCCTCCTGAATGGAAGGAAATCCTTTATCCACCATTCTATGGAGTAAAGGAGACCAGTTAACTTCTTTCTTCCATTTGCAGCTGTCAGAGGAAGGAATTACCCACTCTGGTTTTTTTAGGAGGTGCTGCCCTGCCAGTGAACCCTACCCAGAGAGCCTGGCCTTAATCCATGGCTTCAGCAGCAGAATTCCCTTCCTGCCATTTGCCCATTCCATGGGCTGACCCTCAGTTTTGGTGATTTGGTTCCACACTGATACTGACAGGTGCTTCTGTCCTCATACTCTCCTCAGGACCAAAACCATGGTTGATTCAGGAATACTTGTCGGGCTTGTAGACCAACCCCAGCCCCTTGGGGGAGGCCATGTGGGATCCTGTAGGGGCCCAAGAGGCCCTTATACAGATGACCACATCAGGAGAGTGGTGTGGTCTGCCACTCTTGACCCACAGTTTCCTTAGTTCCCAGGTTCCTGGGAGAGAAGGCCTTTAGATTTATCAAGGACATCCACTTGTTCCTAGGTATCTTATTTCTCCATGCTGACCACCCCAATAGCACTTCTTATTTAAAGGAAGGGTGCTTCCTGGATTTGGCCAAAACTGAAGTTTCTCAGAACATAAAATCTCAATTTACATTTGTTCAATTCTGACCCAGCTCAGCCATTAACCAATGAAAGTGGCGTCTGCTATGCCAGAAGGAAGTCATAAATTAATGGATTTTCAACTTGCTGTTTAATTCTACAAGGAAGGCACTGACGTTAAGGCCAACTTCTCTTTATAGGACAAGCACTGGTAGCATCGGGGACAGCAGGTGGGCAGAGAGGCCAGATAAGATCTGCTGCATCAGACTTTTCAGAAATGGTGCCCAGAAAATTCATTTTTTAAATCACTTCCCCAAGTGATTCAGATATTAGCAGAATTTGGAAACCACTGAACCAAATGATAACAAAAGTCTTTTCTCCCCCAAATTTAAGTATAGGGATTGACCTTTGTACTATTTGTAATATTTAATAAATAACAATGTTCAAAGCTTTGATACTCATCAATACTAGCAACTGATCTGAAATTATTAAAACTAAAAAAAAGATTTGAAAATTTCAAAATATTTTCAAAACTTCATAATTTGCATTCTTCTTACCCACTTGTAGAGCAGCTGCCGCTTTCTCTCTTGCTTTACCAAATTTGGCATAGTTCATGTGTCCCATCTCTCCTCAAAGGGGCTTTTCCCTATTTAGAATCCAGTATCTTGGCAACTTAAGTTCTCTGTAGGGTTCATAGATTATCTGGCTTTTTCTTATTAGAGTGGCAACGATACATACTAAAAGGAAGCAGACGTCTAATAGTTTATATTTAATATTAAGCCATTGGTGATTCTAGGGTTTAATATAAACTTATCCATTTCATTTAAGAAGCTTACATTTTAAGAATATGCCCAATTCCCTCATTCTGGGGTCAGGCAAAATCCAGAAGTACACTAGCAAGGAAGGCCGAGGAGGTCACCCAACCAGGTCAAGTGCTTCACAAGTGCTTGGAGCCACCTGAAGTGGGCAGGACAGGAGAGCGAAGACAGACTGGGTCCCAGGAAGGGCAGGCAATGAAAACAAGGAGTGGCCATCCATGTGGAGCTACAAACCTGAGAAAAAGCAGTGAAAGTCAAGAGCCAAGGAAATGCACACACAGAGTAGGTGGTAAAGATCAAAAGGAGGGCAAAGTCTTAAGGTCCAAGAAACTGTCTGTGTAGACCCTGAAACCTGAAGCTCACTTTTATAGGGTGCCTGTTAAGTAGAATATGGACATTTTTCCTTGGTTAACTTAGAATCCCAAAAATGGTTAATGTCAAATTGAGAAAGGGTCAAAGCGGCCAGAACAGAAGAGGCCACACACAGGTGTAAGCACCAGAGATGAGAGAATTCTCAAGTAATGGTTGAATAAATCTTTACATCTTGCATCTGTTCCTGAAGGTGCTCCAACTGTGGTTGCTAGGAACCAAAATGCAGAAGGAAGAAACATTTCTCCTCTTACCAGAAGTTTAAAATTCAGGGATTGTGAAGTGATCTTAACTGATTAACTGGTCAACTTCCGTTTTTTCATAACCCAAGAAAAGGCATCATTTCTCATTCTGAAAGGAATGCTGCGTGGGAAGACTTCTTAAAATTTAATGTGCATGCAAATCACCTGAATTCTTGTTAAATCACAGATTCTGATACAAAGGCCTGGGAATCCATGCATAGCCCCAGGTGGCAGCACAGGCCAAGGGCTAGATTGGGGGTCCACGGGCGCCTTGGTGGGCTGCAGCTCCCGCCCCGTCCTCACCGTTGGATGTTCTGGAAGAGACGCTGACTCAGAAAGGGGGGGGAGGCATAATTAGAATGTACAGGTTGACTAACAGGACATCTCAAATTGAGGACCCGAAACTGAGACTTTATGAAGGTTTCCACTGGAACAACTGGGACTTCCCCAGGTTTTCAAAACAGATCGAAAGCACAAATGGAAAGCACACGTTCCATTCAACGCGCTGTTATCAAATACAAGCATTTATCCAGCACCATTTCTGAGCCAGACTCTAAGCTAAGCATTTTTAGATTCATTGTTATCCCAATCAGTGGAGACAATTTATGCTAAAGCAAACCAGACACCTGCTAATACTGGGGTTGCCTAGTTGTCACCTGTATGAAAATGTGCAGCTGACTGAGGATGCACGCAAAGGAGAATCTTAAGAAGGACCAGTGCCCAACACTATATGGAATAGCCAGAGTCTTATTTGACAGAAGATCTGTCAGCATGAAAGTTACACCAAAAGAAAAGAAGTTCCTTCTGATGCTTTCAAAGGGAATATGAGCTATAGGAATCTGCTCTCCTTTGCCTGAAGGTTTGTTATCAGCATCTGCACAGGAAAAATGATGTATGAAACATTTAATTACTATTGGGAGAAATTATATTCAGGTTTTAATTGTAGATAAGATCACTGCTCTGGGTTCCAAGTCTAGAGGTCCACAATCCATGTTTATCTGAGCAACATTTCCTAGAAAAGGCTATTTCAAAAAAAATTTACTTTAAATTGGACTAGAAAAAATGAGCTCTGCTTTGAGTTTTCTCCTGGAAATTAAAAAAAAAAAACCTACCATTTACTCTGACATCTCACACATCGCCAGCATCTACAGAGCATCTGAACATTTAGTGCTGCGAGGTGGAATTGGTGCTTTTATTTCTGCAGGGCCCAGGGTCCAGCCGGTGGCAGCCGTGGCGACCGCATGCCCGCGGGAAAACAAAGGTGGAGCAGGCCTTGGTGAGAAACAAGACTTGTTTCTGAAACATAATCTAGCCTCTCCTGGCTGAGAGGACTGGTTCATCATCAGTGACAGGATTGGAAAAATCCAAAGCCGAGCAAAGATTTCTCTCTAAAGACAGTCTTAAAAGTTTCCTAACGTCTTCTAACACTTCCTCAAGAGACGTGTTTTGAAGTGCCCTAAAGGTTGTGCACCTGCTGGGAACATCTCACAGCGTCTTGCCCCTTTTGAGGGATGGGGCGTCACTTCCCAGGTGGGGACATTGCAGTCCCCATAATGGCTGTTGCGGAGAACCTATTCCAGACCCAGCAATGGGCTGGGCACTTCACGTGGATTCTCTAAGATTCCTCCAACAACCCAGTGAGGGGCGTGTTACAGATGAGAACGGAGTCTAGAGAGCAGAGGTAACCTAGCAAAGGTCGTGTGGTGAGTAAGCAGTGAAACTGGACTCGGAACTCTCGCCTGCCTTGTGTCAAAGCTTAGCTTGTAGCAATGGACGGCTATGGCATGTTGGTCTAGGTCTCCATCTCCGTCCTAGCTCGGGAAAGACACTCCATCCAGAGACGCTGGCTGCCTGCTGGAGGTCCCATCGGCCGTGAGAATATCCACGCACACCGCCGAGGAACAGCAGGCCTTGGCAAGAGCCGGTGCGTCTTAATATCCTAGATTTGGAGGTAGACAACACATGAGTACTGAGAACCTCCCCTGTGCTATGTATTGTTTTCTCATTTCCTACAACCTTTATGCAAACAAGGTACTGTCTCCATTTGTAGGTGAACAAACTGCGGCTTGGAGAAAGGTTAAAGGACTTGATTGTAATTCGGTTAGTGCAGACTGGAATCGGATTTCAGATCCAAAACCTTCCTAGCTGGGAGGTCCCTGCTCTTTGCTCCATATCACGCGGCAAGGTCTTATATGGCTGAGACACAGGAAAGGAATGTTTTTCTGAAGGTTCCTGGAAGCATCAGAAGCACGGACCGCTGCCCCTGAGGACCCAGGCTGTGGGTGACCAGGGAAGGGAAGTGCTGGAAGGAGGGCTGCGGGGAAAACCCACCTGCTTCTTGTTGGATGGCTCAGGTCAGGCTCAGGCCAAAGTGAAGCATTTTAATGCAATCTGCCTTGTTTTGTCTCTGATCTGACTCTAATCACTTGAGTGTTTGGATTCTTTTAAAGGAGAAATCAAGAGATTCAGCATTTCTCTCTCTCTCTCTCTCTCTCTCTCTCTCTCTCTCTCTCTTTCTTTCTTTCCTTAACTGGTGAGGGTATTTTCCCTAGAGAGAAAAGGGCAATTTAACAGATGCATAGTCATCCCACCAAATCCTTTCTCCTCTTCTTCCCGGACACGTGTCACTCAGCTGAAGAACATATTTTTTTCAAAATATAAAGAATCAACTTGATTTTTATCATGGTTGCTTTATAATTAAGAATGAAGGAACTGAATATTGTTATATTTTAGACAAAAACTATCCCAAATTTTACGGTAAGAAATCTATTAACTAGGATTTCTAAAATGCATGTCTAAATTATTCTGCTCTAAAAAGAGTTCAGTAGATGTTTTGGTTTCCTGGGCTGCTCTAGCAAATACCATGAAATGGGTCAAGTTAGACAATGCGAATTTATCAGCTCACGGTTTTGAGGCGAAAAGAAAGTCCAAACCAAGGCATCATCAACGCGATGCTTCCTCCCTCCAGACGGGCTTTCCGGGCTGGCTGCTGCTGACCCCTGTCCTGGGCCCGGTGTCGCATGGCCACCTCTCCTGGCCCCTCCTCCTCCTCCAGGCTCCTCTCCTGGCCCCTCCCTCCTCCTCCTTGCCCCTCCCCCTACTCCAGGCTCCTCCCCTGGCCCCTCCCCCTACTCCAGGCTCCTCCCCTGGCCCCTCCCTCTCCTCCAGGCTCCTCTCCTGGCCCCTCCCTCCTCCTCCTTGCCCCTCCCCCTACTCCAGGCTCCTCCCCTTGCCCCTCCCCCTACTCCAGGCTCCTCCCCTGGCCCCTCCCTCTCCTCCAGGCTCCGGTGATTTTCAGCCTCTGGCTTCTATGGCTTTCCTTCTGTCTGTCTGAATTTCATTTGGCTTACGAAGCCCATTGATTAAGATGGGCCCCACCTTAACTGGAAGTAACTTCATCAAAAAGGTCCTACTTACAGCGGGTTCACATCCACAGGACTGGATTAAGTTCAAGAACATGTTTTTCTGGGAAACACACAACTCCAAACCGCCACAGCAGATAAAAGCACTGTGGTCAAATTTCCAGAAGAAAACTGGGCCTAATTCCGAGTCCTGAGTTTCTCCTACCCTCAGGTATCGCTACGTTAGCGGCTGCCTCCCGGTCCTGTGCAAGGTCTAACTGAGACCGATGTAATTGCGGTGAGGCAGGTTCCGGGATTACGAGGGGCAGAGATCAGCCGAAGGGTCCTGCTGCCCCTTTGTTCCCTATAACACACAATGTGCGTCAGTGCTCAGGTGGTGCTTGCAGGGCCTCCAGGTGGGGCTTTGTCGCTGTCTCAACAGCCCCTCAAACCACTTGTCCTGAGCCCACCTGGTCTTGGGGCAGACGCTGGACGTGCTGGACTCCCCGGTACAGTCCAGGCGACGCCTACAAAGGGGGACACGGGCGGGTCATGTGGCTCAGCAGGCAGAGTCCTCGCCTGCCATGCCAGAGACCCGGGTTCGATTCCCGGTGCCTGCCCATGCTTAAAAAAAAGGGGGATACATTTTGACCCTTTCAACAAGTCCCACTGGGCAACGGTAGTTTCTTCTAGAATTCTTCAGTTCTATATTTTACATTTAGATCTATGATCCATTTTGAATTAATTTTTGTATTAGATAGGTAACTTAAGTCCTCACACTTTATTCTTTTGCAATATGGGTGTCCAGTCGTATAAATCCTACTTCTTGAGAAGGCCATCCTTTCCCCACTGAATTGCCTTTGCATCTTTGCCAAAAAGCAATTGCTTTATGTCAACTGGACTGCATGGTAGTCACGGGGAGGGCTCCCCAGAGCCTTCCATGGTCTGGCCCTGACCCTGTGGCAAAGAGGCTTTGCAGACGGGATTAAAGTAAAGACCTTGACATGGGGAGATGGTCCTGGAGGGCCTGGGAGGAGGCAAATGTAATCGCACAGTGCCTTTTAGCTGGGAGAGAGACAGGAGAGGAAGTCCGAGGGATGCAGTGTGAGAAGGGCTTGGCCCACCAGTGCTGCCTGGCCGGGAGCCGAGGAATGCAGCAACCTCTGGAGACCAGTAAAGCCAGGGAACAGAGTCTCCCCTCGGGCCTCCAGAAGGCACACAGCTCCACCAGCACCCTGAGGCCCTTCTAGATTTCTGGCATCTGGGATGTAAGATAATAAGTGTGTGTTGTTGCTTAAACCACTAGGTTTAGGGCAGTTGGTTAGAGTAGCAATAAAAAAGCAATGCAGACCTTGATTTAAAAATTGTTTTAAAAAACTAATTAGTGGCATGACATCAGCAGCATGACAATATACGACACCCCTGGAAAAGTATTCCCTCAAAATGAACTAATAAAAGGACAAATCCCACTTGCTTAGAACTCTGGAGGATAACAGAGACTGGAGAAAGACTCCTCAAACGCTGAATCAAAGAAAGAGAAAAATTGTCTCCAAAATGAGGTAGGAATTTCTGTCTCAGACTCACCAGCCTAGTCCCCATTCCGTCCCTCGCAGCGTGGGAGGCACAGAGGCAGCGGAACCCAGAGTGGCAGCTGCTCTTAGCAGCGAGTCAGAGCCCAGTGCACGCCCAGGCACCGGGACCCAAGTCCACAGAGGCCCAGAGGACACACGCTGCTGCACCCCAGGGCCCCCAGTGGTGGGGGGTGTGCAGTGAGGGACTGAGTCGAGCTCAGTCGAGTGCAGTGAGGGACTGTGTAAGAGCTGCACACTCAGTCCAGCTTCTGCTGGCTGGACCACCTGCATGCAAAGTGGGCTTTTCTGGACTGACCCCATCTGGATCGCCTGGGCAGGAAGCCCTAACGAGGAAGAAACTGGAGGCAGAAAAGCCTCACAGGGGAAAAAGGAGGGGAAATTGAACTGCTGTAAGACAGAACTGAAGAGTGTAAGGGAAAGGGGGTGCTCCATAGTCATATGAACTGGGGAGAAAATTCTGCACAAAATCAAACAAAGCAGATCAAGATTTCTGGGAAAGGAACAGAGGGAAGGAAGATTTCTCTTGGAGGTGAAATAATATCACAAAAGTGCAATCTTAAAACTTATACTGCATATCCAGGGCAAAAATCAGACAAAGAAGAGCTGAGAAAATCTGAACAGTTAAACACAGGCTACTCTGAAGGTCCAGAGTAAGCTGGATCAAATGTCAAATAATCACCTTAAGACAAAGACAATCAACAATACAACTCTATATAAGAAGGAGAAATGAACCCTCAAAAGTAACTCATCAAGAAAGTCAGCTGCCCTGACATCAGGAAAAATTACAAGCCATACTAAGAAACAGGAAGATACGACATAGTCAAGAAAATGAGTTAAAATTTCAGAAGAGACACAGAATTTGGAAATACTAATCAAAAATGTTGCAACAAATCCCCTAAAACAATTCAAGGAGAAGAAAAATATGGAGATAGAGCTAAAGGATATTAAGGAAACAATGTGTCATCCTAAAGAAGAATTTGAAGATATAAAATGAAACATAACAGAAATTATGGGAGTGAAAGGCATAGTAAGGAGATGTAAAATATTGAAGGCATACAACAGCAGACTTTAACAGGCAGAGCGAAGATCTAGCAAACCAGACGAGACAATCAAAATCATAGTTCAGAAGAACAGACAGAAAAGAATGGGAGAAATTGAGCAGTGTCTCAGGGATTTGAGTGACAGTATAAAGCACACAGACATACATGTCATGAGTGTCCCAGAAGGAGAAGAGAAGGGAAAAGGTGTAGAAAGGATTGTTGAGGAAATAATGCCAAAATTTTCCCAATTCTTATGAAAGCCATAAATATACATGTCCAAGAACTGCAATGTACTCCAAGTAGAATAAGTTCTAATAGACCTACTTTGAGACACATACTAATCAGAATGTCAAATACCAAAGATCAAGAGAAAATTCTGAAAGCAGCAAGAGAAAAGTGATTCATCCCTTACAAGGTATCTTCAGTAAGATTAAATGCCAACTTCTCATCAGAAACCATGAAGGCGAAAAGGCAGTGGTATGATACACTTAAGGTGCTGAAAGAGAAAAATTGCCAGCCAAAAATTATTTATCAGGAAAAACTGTCCTTCAAAAATGTGGAGAATCTAAAATATTCACACATAAACGAAAACTAAGAGCATTCCTCAACAAAAGACCAGCCCTACAAGAATTACTAAAGAAAGTTCTGCTAATTGAAAGGGAAAGACATGAGACAGCCTCTTCTAGAAGTGTGAAGGAATGAAGAATTTGAGTAAAGGTAACTAACAGGGTAAATGCAAAACCTCTTATTATCATATCCGCAACATACAACTCTGCTCTTTAATTCCTATAAGAGTCATAATACAATTGAACAAGAAAAAAGGAATACTTCTTGATAATGAACCCACAAAATATAAAGAGATAGCATGGGGCAAAAGAACAAAAAGAGGGGTAACAGAGGGATATGGGAAAAAATAACACGTGCTATTGAACTTAAGTTGGTATCTTTTCAAATTAGTAGGTTATAGTTGTAGGTTGTGTAATACAACCCCAGGGTAACAACAAAGTAAAGTGCTTGAAAAATACACAGAAACAGTAATGAGAAAGGGACTATAATAAATAAAATATAATAAATATAATAAATAAAATTTTTTCTTGAATTTCTCTTCAGATTGTTTGTTACTAGTGTATAGAAACAATAGTGATTTTCATATATTGATCTTGTATCCTGCCACTTTGTTGAATTCATTTATTAGCTCTAGTAGTTTTGTAGTTTTTTGAGGACTTTCTGTATATAGGCTCACGTCATCTACAAATAGTAAAAGCTTTACTTTTTCAGATTTATTACAAAAGATCAAATATGCAGAAAAGAAGGCTGCAATAAAGGGAAAAAGATATGAACACCATAGACTGGCAAAGTGGATTTTAAAAAGTATGATTCAACCATACGTTGTTTACAGGAGTCTCGCCTTAGAACCAAAGAGGCAAACAGGGTGAAAGTGAAAGGATGGAAAAAGATTCCATGCAAATAGTAACCAAAAAAGAGCTAGGGTGGCTATACTAATAATGAACAAAACAGACATTGAGTCAAAAGCTGTTATAAGAGACAAAGAAACACAGCATGCATTAATAAAAGGGGTAATCCATCAAGAAGAAATAACAATCATAAATATGTATATACCTAACTGTGGTGCCCCAAATACATGAGGCAAACACCGGCAAAACTTAAGAAAGAAATAGTCATGCTACTTTCTTAAGTGCTCATGGATCATTCTCCAGGACAGACTACATGTTGGGTCACAAAACAAGTCTCAATAAACTTACAAAGACAATAAAGAGGATTAACAAAACCAAAAGTTGGTTCTTCGAAAGATCAATAAAATTGGCAAAACTTTTGCTAGACTGACAAAAACAAAACAAAACAAAACAAAATAAGAAAGAAGATAAGAAGATACAAATAAATAAAATCAGAAATGACAGGAGAGACATTACTAGTGACCCCACAGAAATAAAAAGGATCATAAAAAGATACTATGAACAACTGCATGCCAGCAAATTAGACAACCCAGATGAAACAGGCAAATTCCTAGAAATACACAAACACCCTACACTGAACTAGAAGATCTCAACAGACCAATTCAAGTAAGGAGATTAAATCAGTCATCAGAAATCTCCCAACAAAGAAAAACCCAGAAGCAAATGGCTTCACAGGTGAGTTCTACCAATCATTCTAAGGAGAATTAATACCAATCCTGCTCAACTCTTCCAAAAGGCTTAACAGGAGGGACCAATACCTAACTCACTCCACAAGGCCAACACCACCCTCATACCAGAGCCAGTCATACATTCTACAAGAAAGGAAACCCTCTCAACATGAGAAAGGGCATATACGAAAAACCCACAGCGAACATCATACTCAATGGTGAAAGACTGAAACCTTCACCTCTGAGATCTGGAACAAGATAAAGATGCCCACCGTCACCAGTATCATTCAACACTGTGCTGGAAGTTCTAGCTGGAGGACTTACACAAGAAAAGGAAATGAAAGGCATCCATTTGGAAAGGAAAAAGTAAAGCTTTTACTATTTGTAGATGACGTGAGCCTATATACAGAAAGTCCTCAAAAAACTACAACAAAACTACTAGAGCTAATAAATGAATTCAACAAAGTGGCAGGATACAAGATCAATATATGAAAATCACTATTGTTTCTATACACTAGTAACAAACAATCTGAAGAGAAATTCAAGAAAAAATTTTATTTATTATAGCAACTAAAAGAATCAAGTGTCTAGGAATCAATTTGACCAAGTATATAAAGGACTTATATGTGGAAAATTGCAAAACTTTGCTAAAAGAAATCAAAGATGCTCTTAATAAATGGAAGGACAGTCCATACTACATATTGTTAAAATGTCAATTCTATGCAAATTGATTTAGAGATTCAGTAGAATTCCAGTCAAAATTCCAACAGCCTGCTTTGTAGAAGGGAAAAGTCAATTATCAAGTTTATTATTTCTTTTTATCATCACAACTGACTTTTTCTTTTTTGTGAAAAATAACATATATACAAACAAATCAATAAATTTCAAAGCGCATCACAACAATTAGTCATATAACAGATTTCAGAATTTGGTATGGGTTACAATTCCACATTTTTAGGTTTTAACTACTATATTAGCTGCTCCCAGACTGGAGATTAAAAGGAATATCAATATAATGATTCAGCAATCATACTTACTTGTTAAACTTTACCTTCTCTGTATAACGCTATCTTTACCATTGATCTTTTTCCCACTCTTTAGGGGTATTTGGGCTATGGCCATTCTAACTTTTTCATGTTGGAAGGGGCTGTCAATAATATGGGATCAGGTGATCCCATATTTTTTTTAAAAAAAGCAGTAGCATTTGGTTGGCTGGCACAGTGCTTTCCCTGCTCCCCAGGAGCAGACGGTGGTACAAAGCAGTAACTGACACTTAGGATAATGAGTCTGATTTAATGAAAGATCCTGAGTCATTAACAAAAGAAATTAAAACATGGACATTCATTAAACATTGTCTTCTTGCATTTTAAATGTGTTTTCATTGTTAAAGTTTCCAAATCTTTCATGTAAAGACAAAATTCACTTAAAGAGAACACTCTGTCTCAGGAAAGTCTCATTAAACAGGGTTTTACTTTATATTAGTAGGGCCTACCTAAAACCTAATGGACAAGAGTATTTACAGTGTGCACGCTATTATGTAATATGCACACTCTGAGACTATGCATTACTTCTGAAACCACAGCCGTGAAACCACAGTGGAAAATTTAGCTACAAGAGAACCTTCTGCAAGGTTTCCGACGCTGCTGTGCATTCTAAGATGGCCTATATTTCTAATGCTTTTTAAACACCCACACAATTAAGGAGAAAGTATTCTTTATGCAAAAAAATATAAATGTCATATCATGATAGCAGAAAAAGGCGAAAAATTAGATATTAAGTTGTGCCTACAATACTACACCTGCGGAAAGGAATGGGGAAGCTCGGCAGGTAGATCTCAGGACTTGGGTTTGCTCTGTGTTCTCTCTTACAGGTGGGCTCTAAATATTGGTGATATTGGATGTCTATTTTAGACATCTTGTAGGACTTAAGATTTCATCCCTTTTTCAAAAGACAAAGAAACCTCTGAGAACTCGGAAGAGCTTCGCCGACTCGTGTTTTTGAGTTTTAGGTTGGTGGAGTAGATAGAAATGGAGTAAAAACAACCCACTAAGCTACTCACACGTGTGAGCCCCTGCCTGCCTTCTCAAGTCCGGGCTATTTCATTCAGCTCCAAAGCAATTCTGTCCACACCACTGCAGTTGAGACTATTTCCTCCTGGGAGGCTAATAGATCCCGAAAAGCCAAGAATTGATGGAAGCAGCGGGAGAACGGGGATGGGCGTTACTGATGCGTGCATTGCACGGCTGGCGTATTGGCTCCAGCCTGCTGATAAGGGAAACGCACAAAGCCTGTGTAGTGCATTACATACAAAGTTAGCTTAATTTTATC
The DNA here is from genome assembly GCF_023851605.1 of Tamandua tetradactyla. NCBI lineage: Eukaryota > Metazoa > Chordata > Mammalia > Pilosa > Myrmecophagidae > Tamandua > Tamandua tetradactyla. Next base: position 71,019,595 of record NC_135337.1, on the reverse strand, counting down.
TCGTTTAACTTGGAAAGGATTGATTCTCTGTGTGCTTTATTTTAATTTACTTCCTCCTTCATGCCCAGCTTTTCCCTGTGCCCTCTCTTCTGTCTCCAGCTCCTCCCTTTACTTTTTGTACTTTCTCCTCCTGATGTTTGTTTCTGTCTTTCACTTTCTCCTCTGTTGGTACCTTCTGTCCTCCACTTCTTCAGACCATAATCAAGCAACTGAACAGTTTTGTTGTTATAAAGTTGGCCAGTCTATTTGCCTTCTAAAAGTCTACTTTTCCCATTTTTTCCTAAGCTCTCCATTTACTTTCTCAGTAGAAAAAAATTTTAAAGGCTCTCTACTATTTCTTAGGGGATACACTGCCAAATATTTTTATAAACCCATGGCAATGATTTTTTTTTTTCTTTTTCAAGAAGTGGAAATAGCTGCAGATACACTGTCCCCATTACTCATGTAATGTGACTTGAAAATGTGAATTGGGCAAGTGACCTAATTTTATGTGGTGTGCTTCTACTGAGCATTTGATGCAGAAGATGGTATTTAAATACCTAAATGCAAATAGAAAAAAAGTGAAACAGTTTTAAGAGTTAGTGGTGGATTACTTTTAAAACATTAAATAATTTAGTAATTACTTTCACTCACTTTGAGCACAACTGCCCTAGATAATGCCTTATATACTTACCTTACCTTCTCATGGAGCCCTGACAATCTGTCTAGAGCATTAGGAATTGATGTTTTCTCAGAAGACTTTCAGTTGGTAACTTAGAAGTCCCATCTGCCTTCTTTAGAAAGTTTTGATTTCCTTTGCCAGGTTATTAATCATGCCAGAGAGCATTCTGAATGTAACCCCAACTGAGGCCAATAGCTCTACAACCTTGGCTGAAATGGGCAGCTTTGAAAGTTCTGGAAGGTTGAGGCCTGCAGCTGCCCCCAAACCAGTTATTTAGTAGGAGAATTCCTCTTTTTACATCTTAGAACTTGTTATGTTAGAGGAAATGAATTGGTGTGTGACATCAGCGAAATATCAGAGTAGGCACTCCAAACCTCTAACCCTTCACAGAAACATTGAAAAATAAGCAGAAACTGTCAGAACCAACTTTGCTGGAATGCTAGAAAAAAGTGATGGGTTTAAAGTCACCAAGTGAACAGTGACTCAAGAAAAAAGGCAGCTTAAAAGGGTAGGGAGGTTTTGTGGTATTTTCACTTGCCCTAGTTCCATCCTCCCAGCCACCCCTGAGCACGAAGCAATCTTGAATATGCTCCCCATGTGGGATGTGGACCCTGGCTCTGGAGGGAGCAAAGCAGACCTGTTTGCTAAGTGCTGTGTGTCTTCTTACCTGTTTGAGGGCTACCTGAAGGACTGATGCAAGGCAAGCATCTCCAGGTTTCCAGGAAGAATTTTGTTGGGAAATTCAGGCAATCAAAAGCATCTGTGCATTTGGGGGATTAGAAAGACATATGTGTGCTCAGAACAGCACACATCTCTGAAAGACCAGAAAAAAACCTAAGTTTCCCTCACTGGCTGGTCACTATTCTCAGCATAAGCAGGAGGTGATAGTTGAGGCAGAGCTGTAAACATCCTTACAAGTGCTGAAGGAGTGCTGAGGCACAGAGCCTATCTACAAACACTGTGAGAGGACTTTTTTTTTTTTTTTGTATGGGCAGACACTGAGAAGCAAACCTGAGTCTCCAGCATGGCAGATGAAGACTCTGCCTGCTGAGCTACCATAGCCAGCCCTTTTTTTTTCTTTGAGACTTTATTTTTTAAGCTCCTGGCATTAAAGAAAATCTGTCAAAACACTGGTTGAATATAAGCTAATACTTCAATATCAATAACAGCAAACCTTGGGAAATGGGAAGAATCTGATTTCCAGAGTTAATACATTTTAATATTTGAATATCCAGTTTTCAACAACAAAAAAAGTCACAAAACATACAAATAAACTGGAAAGTATGGTCCATTCAAAGGGAAAACAATGAACAGAAACCATGCCTGAGGAAACCCGAACATTGAACTTACTAGACAAAGACTTTAAATCAATTGTCTTAAATGTTCTCAAAAAGCTAAAGGAAACCATGAATAAAGGACAAAAGTAAATCAGGAAAACTATGTATGAACACAATGAGAAGACAAATAAAGATAAATTATAAAAAGCAACCAAGAACAATTGGGGGGATGAAAAGTACAAAAACTGAAATGAAAAATTCACTAGAGTTCAACAGTAGATTCAAGCAGGCAGAAGAAAAAATCAGTGAACTTGAAGATAGGACATTGAAATTGTCAAGTCAGAAGAGAAAGAAGAAAAAAGAATGAAGAAAAATGAATGGAACATAAAGATCTGTGGTACATCAAGCATACCAACATGACCATTATGGGAGTGCCAGAAAGAGGAGAGAGAGAGAAAAGGGAAAAAATAATATTTTTAAGAAATAGCCAAAATCTTCTGAAATTTAATGAAAGGCATGAATCTATATATCCAAGAATCTCAACAAACTCCAAGCAGGATAAACTCAGAGATTTATACCAAGACACATTATAGTCAAATTGTCAAAAGACAAAGGGAGAATATTAATAGAAGCAAAAGAGAAGTAATTTATCACATGTGATCCTCAATAAGATTAACAGCTGATTTCAAATCAGAAAAAAAGAGGCTGAAAGGCACTGGGATGACATTTCTAAAGACCTGAAAGAAAAAAGACTGTCAACCAAGCACTCAATATCTGGCAAAACTGTTCTTCAAGAATGAAGGAGAAATTAAGACTTCCCCAGGTAAAGAAATGCTAAAGGAGAACATACTAATAGAACTGCCCTACAGGGAATTCTAAAGGAAGACTTTCAGGCTAAAATGAAAACACAATAGATCATAACTGTGCCAGTTTAAAAGTCTTATGTACCCCAGAAAAGCCATGTTTTAATCCAAATTCAATTTTGTGGAGGCAATTGTTTCTTTTAATCCTGATTCAATACTGTATGTTGGAAATCTTTGATTAGATTATCTCCATGGAGATGTGGCATGTCCAATTGTGGATATGACCTTGGATTAGATGAAGATGTGACTCCACCTATCCCAGGTGGGTCTTGATTAGTTTGCTGGAATCCTTTAAAAGAGAAAACATTTTGGGGAAATGACAGAAATGACAGACTACAGAAAGAGAGCCAACAGAAATGACAGAGCCAACAGAACTTCAAGACAGAGCTAAAACAGGTCCCCAAACTTGGAGAACAGAGACACAGATGTTTGTAGATGCTTGGAGCCCAGCAGACATCACCATGAGATGTTAAGAAAGCCAGAACCTGGAGAAAGCTAAGGGAAGCCAAGAAATGAGAGCCAGCCCTGGAGAAGCAAAGTGAGGAACCCCCACAGGAACAGAGGCTGAAAGCAATGGATCCCAGGAGCAAGGGACCAGCATGTGGGGTAGCTTATGACTGGTTAGCTGATGGCTGGGGGTAAGCAGCCGTACTGAGTCAGTCACACAGACGCAGAGCACACAGTACACAACTTCAGGAGACAACCCTCAGGGGAAAATGGAAGGCGTCTACTTTATTCAGGAAGTGCACAGGCTTATATAGGCTGGGAAGCATGCAGGGACACGTGTCGGGCTGGGATTGGTGGTCGTTGTTGCTAGGCTGGAGGGCAGATTACCGGGATTGGTCACCGTTGTTGCTAGGGTGGAGGGCAGATTTAAGGTTAGCCATTTTGTGTTGCCTTGCATCAGCCACGGCAGCCATGTCAGCGATGTTTTATGGCTTCTCCAACAATAGTGATATTTTATGGCTTCTCCAGCACCAGCAGAGGCCAGCCACGTGACTTCATAGCTGACAGCACTGCTCCTGACTCATGGACCTTCTTAAAATTAAGGTATCTTCCCTGGAGGCCCTAGTTTGGACAATTTTACAGACTTAGAATTGTAAACTCGTAACTTATTAAATTCCCCTTTTTAAAAGCTGTTCCAGTTCTGGTATATCACAATCCAGCAGCTTCCAAACTAACACAATAACTCAAAGCCATATGAAGAGATATAGAACATTTGTAAAATTATTGGCATAGATCAGTGTAGAAGCCAGTGTTATTGTACCAATGCCCTGTAACTCTTCTTTCTTTCATAAATGATTTAAAAGGCAAATGCATAACACAATCATTGTAAATCTAGGTTAATGGACACATAATGTATAAGGACGTACTCCATATCAATAACGATATGATAGGGAAGGAGTGGAGCTATGTGGGAGCAGAGTGCTTGTTTACTGGAGAAACGAAGTTATGATCATTCAAACCAGATTGCTATATGTTAATTGTAATCCCCAAGCCAACTAGTAAGAAAATAACTAAAAAAATACAGAAAACGGAAGAAGAAGGGAATAAAAATAGTACATTACAAAAATCAGCTAAATACCAAGAAAAGCAGTAATGGAGGAATTGAAGAACAAAATACATATGACATAGAAAACAAATAACTAAATTTAGGGCAAAAGTAAGTCACTCCTTATCAGAAATCATTTTAGATTTAAAAGGATTACATTCTCCAATTAAAAAGCGGAGATTTGCAGAATGGACTAAGAAAATATGATACATTTATTTTCTTATCAGAAATCACTTTAGATTTAAAAGGATTACATTCTCCAACTAAAAGACAGAGATTTGCAGAATGGACTAGGAAAACATGATTCATTTATAATGTCTACAAAAGACTTTAGATACAAGGTTGAAGGTAAAAGGATGGAAAAAAATATTCCATGCAAATGGTTGGAGGCTCAACACTCCACTTTCAACAATGCACAGAAGAAACAGACAGAAGAATGGCAAGGAAAGAGAAGACTTGAGCAACACTATAAACCAATAAGACCTAACAAACATAGGCAGAACACTCTCAAAAACAGAGCAATATACTTCTTCATAAGTGTTTATGATAGACCATACATTAGGCCACAGAATATGACTTAATAAATTTACAAAGATTGTAATCATAAAGTATCTTTTCTACCACAATGTAATTAAATAAAAAATCAATTGCAGAAGGAAAACTCACAAATATGTGGAAATTAAACAACATATTGTTAAGCAACCAATCAGTCAAATAGAAATCATGAGGGAAATTAGAAAATACCTTGAGATAAATAAAAATGAAAGCATCCACATCTTCAAAACTTACATGATGCAATGAAAGCATTGATCAGAGGGAAATTTATAGCTTAAAGGTCTATATTTAAAATGAAGAAGAATCTCAGATAAATAAGTTAAGTGTAAACCTTAAGGAACTAGAAAAAGAAGTGCAAACTAAACCCAAAGTGAGCAGAAGGAAGGAAATATTAATGAACAGAGTAAAGATTAAAATAGAGAATAGAAAAACAATCAAGAGACTCAACTTTTTCAAAATGTGGTTTTTGAAAAGAACAACAAAACTGATGAACTTTTACCTAGATTAGCTAAGAAAAAAAAGAGAAAGACTCAAATTACTAAATTCAAATCAGAAATTATATGGGAAGATTACTACCAACTTCACAGAAATAAAAAGAATAATGAAAGAATGTAATAAACAACTGCACACCAATGAATTGGATAAGTTAGATGAAATGGACAAATTCCTAAAAACATACCATTACTGAAACTGACTCAAGAAGAAGTAGAAAATCTGCATAGGGCTAAAATAAGTAAAGAGATTGAATCAGTAATCAAAAGTCCTGACAAAGGAAAGTCAAGGACCAGATAGATTCTCTGGTAAATTTTACCAAACACTTTTAGGATCCAACATCTGAAGAGTCCTACATTCCTACAGAATCACACATTAAGTATTCTTATTCAAACTCATTCAAACAGTGGATGAGGAGAGAACTCTTCCTAACTCATTCTATAAGGTCAGCATTGTCCTGATACCAAGACCAAGCTAAGAAATTGCAAGAAAACAAAACAACAGACCAATATCCCTTATGCAAACAAATGTAAAAATCCTCAAAAAACAAACAAACAAACAAAAAAACTAGCAAACTTACATGGCAGCATATTGAAAGGATTCTACACCATGACCAAGTGAGCCATATCTCAGGAATGTTTCAACATAAGAAAATCAATCAGTGTAATTAAAAGAATGAAGGAAAGAGAGTCACACATGATCACCTCAATTGATGCAAAAAAGCATTGACGCATCTAGTGCCCTTTCATGATAAAAAAATCCAGAAAACTAGGATAAGGAAGGCTCTTTCTCAACATGGTAAAGGGCAATTATGAAAACTCATAGCTAACATCATTACTCAGCGTGAAAGACTGAAAACATTCCTCTAACATCAGAAACAAGATGAGGATGCCTGTTTTCAACCCTTCTACTCAACATCGTACTGAAGTTCTAACCAGAGCTGATAGACAAGGAAAAGAAATGAAAGCATCCAGATTAGACAGGAAGAAGTAAAACCATTTCTGGTCACAGATGACAGGATCTTATATCTAGAAAACTTCAAAAAAAAAAAATACATACTTAAAAATGGTCAGGGCTAATAAATGAATTCAGAAAAGTTGCAGGATAAAAAAAAACATGCAAAAATCAGTTGTATTTTTATATACTAGCAATGAACAATCAAAAAAAGGAAGTTATGAAAGCAATTCAATTTATAATCAAAAAGAATAAAATATTTAGGATTAAATTTAACCCAGAAGACAGAAAATGTGTCCACTGAAAACCAGAAATAATGCTGAAAGAAATGAAAGAAAATGTAAATGAATGGAAAGACATCCTGTGTTCATGGACTGGAAGACTTAATATTGCAAAGATGAAAATAATATCCAAAGCATTATAGAGATTCCATGCAATCCCTATAAAATCCTAATGGCATTGTGTGCAGAAATAGGAAAATCCATTCCAAAATTCATATGGAATTTGAAGGGACTCAGAACAGCCAAAACACTTTTGAAAATGAAGAACAAAATTGGTAAATTCACACTACCTGACTTCAAAACTTAGAACAAAGCTACAGTAATCAAAACAGTGTGGCACTCATATGACTCTGCGATTATAAAAACCTTGTAACTAATATTCCCTTTTCCCAGTGTACGGGTAGATGAGTAATAAAATAAAGACATGCATAAAAAAAAATAGGTCAGGAATATGGGGGAAATATCCCTACATAAACTATGGGCCATAGTTATAGTACTACTTTAATAATCTTTCATCCAATGTAACAAATGTGACTACTGTTAAAAAAATAGAATTACAAAAAAGTGTTATCAAATTGTAACAAATTTTCCACACCAGTGCAAATGTAGGTGGTAGAGTAGTATATGGGGAGCCCATATTTTATGCATGATCGTTCTGTAAACCCACAACTTCTCTAATAAAAAATGGTGAAAAAAAGTATATGTTTATAAATACCTAAAATAGAACACAATTACAATGCCATCAATAAGGTAAAAAAAAAAAAAACAGTATAATCCTGGCATAAGGATAGACATACAGACCAATGAAACAGAGTTAAATACCCAGAAATAAACCTTTGTATTTGTGCCTAATTGATTTTAAAAAAAAAACACAAACTGATTTTTGACAAGGATACCATGTCTCTATATGGGAAAAAAACAGTCTCTTCAACAAATGGTGCTGGGAAAACTGCATTTCTACATGCAAAAGAATGAAACTGGACCCCTATCACAGACTTTATACAAAAAATTAACTAAAAGTGGACCAACAACCTAAATTTAAGAGTGAAAATGAATAAACTCTTAGAAGAAAATACAGGATCAACTCTTTATGACCTTGGATTTGGAATAGAGTCTTAAATATTGCACAGGAAACACAGGCAGCAAAAAATATATATATATATATATATATATATTGGACTTAATTAAAAATAAAAACTTTTCCAAGGGCAGTATCAAGAAAGTGAAAATACAACCTACAGATGGGAGAAAATATTTGCAAATAATTTATCTAAGGGAATATAAAATATAAAGATACTCTACAACTCAACAACAAAAAGACAAACAACTCAATTTAGAATTAGGAAAAGGATCTGAATAGACATTTTTCTGAAGAAGATATAAAAGTGGCCAAGAAGCACATGAAAAGATGCTCAACGTCAAGGGATGTTAAGGAAACACAAATGAAAACCACAGTGAGATTCCTGTAATGGCTGCTTCCTGGAGGCGGTGTCGCGGGGAGCTTCCGAGCCTCACATCCCGAGCTCCAGGAAGGGAGTATTTCAAGTCACATAAAATTACATATACATATACACACACACCCAGTTTCTTTGGAATCTTCGGCCCTCAAGATCAATGTACAAAAGTACAGCATTAATGTCTAGATCTTACTAGCAGGGAAAACTGTGACGGTGAGGTGGGGGCGTACATGGGAAATCTGTACTTGCTGCATGACTTTTCTGTAATGCTACCACTGCTCTAAAAAGTTAATTAAAAAAAAAAGTTACAACATTTTGTCCCTGGAATAGGCAAACCTTGTGGTAGGTTCCAGGACATACTGTTGGCTTCCAGATGTAGAGACAGGAGAGTTTATTCTCTGCAAAGGTCATGTACTCCCCCTGGCCTCCAGAAACAGACACAGGGGTCCTGCCTGCTAGGAGTCACAGGATTCCCCTCAGCTTCCTGCCTTCCTCCTCCCTGCCTCCTTTCTTCATTCCTTCCTTCCTTTTCCTCTTCCCTCCCTTCCTTTCTTCAGCAAATGTGATTGACTAAATTAAGCTAGATTAGGAAATAAACAGCCCTTTGACAAGTTGTAATTATCTTAGCAGCTTCCTGCACTTACTCTAAACCAGCAGTTCTCAAACCTCTTTTCACTAAGGACCCCAAAGACGTTTGTTTATGTGAGTTATACCTATTGGTATTTACCAAACTAGAAATCAAACCTGAGAACATTTTTTAGTATTTTTTAAATTCATTTAAATGTGAGAATAATAAATCCCCTATGTCAGTGTTTTTATGAAAAAAAAAACAACTGTGTTTTCCAAAACAAAAAAATGTAATGACAAGAGTGGCATGGTTTTGCATTTTTGCAAATGTCTTTAACGTCTGACTCAACAGAAGACACTTGGATTCTCATATCTGCTTCTGCATTCAATCTGTTGCAATACCCTGTCATGCAACTTTTCAAAAATTCCCCTACACTCATGGGGGGATGCCAGGGAAACAGCAAACAGTTTGGTGTTATGAAATGGTCCTGGGCTTATTGACCAAGGTCCCCTGACAGCACTTGTGAATGGCTGCTCTAAGCCAACAGGAAAAATGAGACTATAGATCCTTAGACCATAAAATCATTCTTATTCCAAGTTCCTCTCCCACCCGGAGATCTCTGGTGGAGCGCGCAGGCTCCAGCCAGCACAGCGGCGGCGGGCAGCCGCCTCCTCCTTCCTGTCCTCTCTCCACTCGGGTCCTCAGTGCTCGGCCTTTGGTTAAAAATGGACATGAACCCTCAGCTGCTTTAAGACGGCGCCACGGTTGGAAGGCCCTGTCCGCAGGGCCGGGACAGCGGCTGGGCGGTCACTGCCCTTTCCATTCTTCTCGTCTCGTTACCATCGCGCATCTCATTCCAGTCCTGGGTGAGTTGTTTGCTACATTCTTGCTATTCCCGCCTCTCTTGGAAAGAAGCCTCAAAAATGACAATATTAGTTAAATAAGCTAGACCTGGTTCTGACTGTATTTTCTTAAAAATACTTTACGAATCCTTTGATGGGCAGCCAAAACACGACAGAGGACAATTTTTATTGCGGTAAACTATACGTGACATGGAATCTGCATTTCAGTCATTTCTCCGTGTCCCTTCGGCGGCGTCGGTCACCCTCACGGCTCTGTTTCGGGGCGCGCGGGGCTCGGCCGGGAGGTTGGACGACACCTGCCTGGCCGCGGGCCCCGGAAGCCGGTTCTAGGGGACGACGGGCCCTTTATGAGAGGCGAGGGCTCCAGGCGCGGCCGCAGGCTCTGGGCGGAGAGTGGAAGGCGTTAGCGTCGCCCGAGTCGGTGGAGGAAACGTCAGAAAAGGCTCCCCCGGCGCGGGTGGGGCGCCCACCGCCAAGGGGAACGGGGGAGGGAGGCGCGCACCGCTGGGCATACACTGCGGCCGCGTCCGAGCGTCCGGCACGCGGTCATTGTCGGAAAGGGAGAGAAGGAGGTCCTGGGCGCCTCGTCGCCCGGGGCCAGAAGAGCCCGCAGGACCCGCAGACTTTTCAGTCTCTGCAGAGATGGCGATGCCTGCTGGGGTGCTGCACAGTCCCGGAGCAAAGATGGTGAGAGCGAGGGGCGCCCCCAATTCACGTCTCGTCGCCCACGGTCCTGCCGGGTAACCGGCGGCCTGCTGCCCAGCAGAAGCCACGACTAAGGGGAATACGGACAAGGCTGCAGGATATGACCAGCTTTGGGCCAAGAAGATGATGGGGGCCAAAGGAAAATGCCAGGGACAGACTACCAAGAGAGAAGGCTGTCCTCTCTGAGAGCTCCTACCTCTTAGTCTGAGTCCGGTCAAAACTAAGATTTCCTGAGAGTTACAAATAAATAAGATCAGAGATTAAACTTCAAAAAAAAAATCACCTTCAGGAAGGGTGGCTGCCATCACCCACCCGTGCCCTGCGTCCCCCTCACACCTGAGAAGTGCTGTCCCTGGCCGCGCTGTCCCCACGCTCCAGGCCGCCTCCCCAGCCCTGGTGACCTCCGGCCACTGGCCGTCACCAGCAGACATCTTAAAGCAGGCGAGGCTGGGAAGCCGGGGAGGCACGTCAGGGGGCGGCATGAGGGTACATGAACCCTCTCCATAGGGGGAGGGAAAGCAGAGCTGGCCACAGCTGTTTAAATCAAACATTTAAAACCTCTTGAAATAGTCCTAAGCGCATACAGAGGATGGAGAAGCATTTATGCAAGAAACTGAACTCCAGGAAGAGCACGTGTGGGTGGCCCTCTGTGGCCCCACACCCTGCTTGCACCCCTCCCTCCCCTTGGTGGGGTGGAAGCTGTACTGCGGGTGGGTGCAGCGAGAGCACAGGCTTCCCCTCCCCAGCTCCCAGGCCTGGGCTGTGCATCTGCTGGGCCGGCATCCAGTACGTCTCAGCGGTCAGGAGCTCTATTCCAGGCCAGAGCGTCCCAGCCACCAGGACCCATCCTGTACCCAGGCTGCCCTGAAGATGGCAGCTCCACTGCACACCTGGGCCTGAGGGTACCGGCCTCCAGCTGCTCTCCCCAGCTCACTGACCGGTTGGAGGCTCCATCCAGGGGAGCGAGCTGAGAAGAGATGCCACCCCCACTTGCCAAGCAGGGCTATCACTCCCTGCTCCAAAAGAGGGGACAGAGGCTTTCCTTAGGGAAACAGTCCATAAAACCAGATGGATCTTCAGCTGTCCCCAGGGAACTGATTCTGGAGTGTGGGGAAGCTCGAACATGAAAGACTGAGCACTGAAAGGTCGTGAGGTTGTGTAGTGAGCAGTTAAGAGGAGGCTGGGGACACCATGAGAGCAGCAAGGCCAACTAGAGAGTGGCCATATGTTCAACAGAGAGCCAGCTGCTGGGAGTCCTCCTGGGGCAGGGACAAGCTAGGCACTGAGACCGGCCGTGGCAGTGCCCGAGTGCTGGCTCCTGGAGCGCTGCCCGCTGGGGCACACACTCTACAGAGGGGTAGAGGGCCCAGGGCTGAGTTAGTCTTAGTTCTTCTCACAGTAATTATTTTAGTAGCTGCTTCCAAAGCAAATTATTTTTTGAAAAGAGGTCAAATGAACACAAGTGAGACTTGATCTGTTGTTTGTTAAATTTCTCTGCTATGTAGGGAACAGCCTTATTGGCTGAGAGACTCGTTGGGAGGGTCCTTTTTAAATGTCAAATTTAATACAGTCACATGATCTTCAACAAAGGGGCAAAGATGGTCCAATGGAGGATAGCCTTTTTGAAACTGTCCCAATGTATTCTTGTTTTTCTAAAAACCCTTCCTTTTCTCTTCTAAACACCCATTCCTGTTTACTAATAAGAAAGTTATTGCACTGAAAGGTAAGTGTGGGGATTGGGTTCAGGTGTCAGCTTGGCCAGGTGATGGCGCCCAGTTGTTCTCGGTTTGTTTCTGGGCTTGAAGAAGGTGAGACCCCAGAGAATAGGGCCCCACGTGAGGATGCAACCAAACACAGAAACACTCAGCTGTAACAGAACAAGGCAGGATTGGAGGTGGAGCCATCCAGAAAGGTACAGAAGGCCCTTTTGTCTGATGGCTTTGATCCCTGTATGCTGCATGCCAAGCCAACACATTTTTTTTGCGAGCCCTGTATAAACAAAACTGCTGCCAGTCTGGACTGGAAGGGGCAAAAAATGGACAGATAGACAGAACTAATAAAGAAAAAAATTCCGTTTCCAATAGCAACTAAAGGAATCAAATATCTAGGAGCCAATTTTACCCAAGATGTACAGGACTCATATGCAGAGAACTACAAAACACTGCTAAAAGAAATCAAAGACCTAAATAAAATGGAAAGACATTCCAGGTTCATGGATTGGAAGACTGAAGATCATTAAAATGTCAACTCTACCCAAATTGATCTACAGATTCAATGCATTCCCAATCAAAATTCCAACAGCCTACTTTACAGAAATGGAATAGCCAATTATCAAATTTTTTTGTGATCTTCTGTTGTTTTCGTCACATGTAAATATCTTGATTTAGTTTGGAGTTGATTTAATAGTCTAAAGCCTTGTGTTTGCAGAGTGGACATGGGGTGGGGAGCAGGGCACAGGGCGGGGAATGACAGCATGGTGATCCATTGCAGGGCAGCTATGGGCACAGGTTAGGGATGTAATGCTGGTGCTTGTGAACGTGGGTGCCCAGCGGCCAGGAAGGATGTAGCTGTATGGGTACACCAGTCTGTGGGGCGTAACCCTAGTGTGCACTGGTCTGGGGTGCGGGGCCCTTTGTGCACATGTGTAGAGCTGGGGCAGCAGGTCGGTGTTACGCCTTTGTGAACTGGGGACAGATGTGACCCGGCTGAGCAGGTTGGCACTTTCTCAGAGCTGGGAGGTGAGGCTGAGGGCTGTGCACATGCGCGGTTCTAGGCGTGCCATAAACGGATGCTCTCGGAGCTGAGGGGCATGACTGGGGGCCCCTGTGCATACGTGGGACTAAGAGTGCCGTAAATGGATGCACAGAGCTCAGTGAGGGCGGGGTGAGGCTGTGCGACACTATGGGCAGTGGTGGTGTGGGGAGACCTGTGTATGGAGGTTAGTGCCCACAGCCTTTATGCTCTGGCAACAACCTGCAGGGAGCAGGGAGGGGGAGGTAGTGCTCAGGAGGGGTGCAGGAGAGGCGGGTTGGGCTGCACTTGGGGTGGGGGTGGGGGGCAGGTACATGCACTGGGACTGGTGGGGCGGGGTGCTTGGAGCACAGGAATGGGGGCCAGTGATAGGGTTCGGGTGCGTGGGGTGTGGGGTTTGTTGTGGGTCACGGGGCTGCACTGGGGAGGATAGCATGCCCAAGGAACATGGCCTGGCTTATTTCCTAGTCCCCTGCTCCCTGTCTGTGCACTCCTGTGGGCTCCACTCCAGGCTCCAGCCTTCTGCCTCTCGGTTCCTCGGCCTCTGCCACCAGGGCTTCTCTGTATGGTGCAGACGCTCCTCCAGGTCAGCTGCACTCCCAAATTGCTGCCTCAGTTGCCCTCCCGTCCCTTCTCTAACTTTTCCTTGGAGCAGGGCTGAACTCGATCTACCCTATTCGGCCATCTTCCTGGAACTCCTTACATTTATTTGGAAGGGCAGAGGGCCCTGAATAGCCAAAAACATCTTGGAAATGAAGAACAAAGTTGGAGGACTCACACTTCCTGACTTTAAAGGTCCTTTAAAGCATGGTACTGACACAAGGATAGAAATATTGACCAATGGAATTGAATTGAGAGCTCAGAATAGAGCCTCACAACTATGGCCAGCTGATTTTTGACAAGACTGCCAAGTCCACTGAACTGGGAAAGCGCAGTCTCTTCAGCAAATGGTGCTGGGAGAGTTGGATCTCCATGTTCAAAAGAATGAAAGAGGACCTCTATTCTCACACCAAATACAAAAATTAACTCAAAAATGGATCAAAGACCTAAATATAAGACTAGGACTATAAAACTCCTAGAAGAAAATGTAGGGAACCATCTTCAAGATCTTATGGTAGGCAATGATTTCTTAGATTTACACCCAAAGCACATGCAATGAAAGAAAAATAGATAAATAGGACCTCCTCAAAATGCCAAACTTTTGTGCATCAAAGGACTCTGTCATGAAAGTGAACAGACAAGCTACTCAATGGGACAAAATATTTGGAAACCACATATCAATAAGATTATATATAAGGAAATCCTACAACTCAACAACAAAAAAGACAGACAAAGCAGTTTAAAAATGGGCAAAAGACATGAATAGATATTTCTCCAAAGAAGAAATACAAATGGCTAAAAATCACATGAAAAGATGTGCAACATCACTAGCTATTAGTGAAATACAAATCAACACCACAAGGAGTTATCATTTCACACCCACTAGAATGGCTGCTATTAAACAGAAAATTACAGGTGCTGGAGAGAATGTGGAGAAACACAAACACTCTTTCACTGCCGGTGGGAGTGCAGAGTGGCGCGGCTCCTGCAGAAGACAGCTCAGTGGTTCCTCAGGAAGCCAAGTATAGGATGACCACATGACCCCTCAATCCCATTACTAGGTACATACCCAGAAGAACTGAAAATAGGAACTTGAACAGATATTTGCACACTGATGTTCATAGTGGGATTATTCACAATCGCCAAAAAATGGAAGCAACCCAAGTGTCCATCAACTGATGAATGGATGAACAAAATGTGGTATCAACACACAATGGAATATTAGTCAGCTGTAAAAAGGAGTGAAGTCCTGCTGCATGTGACAATATGCATGAACGCTGAGGACATTATGTTGAGTGAAATAAACCAGACACAAAAAGACAAGTGCTGCGTAACCTCACTGACATGAACTAATCATACTATGCAAACTCACAGGTAGGATCTAGAATCCAGGTGACCAGAGATTAACTGGGGTTAGGGAATGGGGAATTGGTGCTTGACATGTACAGAATTTCTACTGAAGTTAACAGTAAGGGCTTGAAATGGATGGAGGTGACGTAGTACAACACTGTGAGTCTATTCAACAGCACTGAATTATGTATGTGACTGTTAACAGTGGAAACTTTAGGATTTATATATTAGTAGAATAAAAATTAAAAGATAAAACACAGGGCTGTACAGTATGTGAAACCTACTGTAGATAACGGACTATAGTTAACAGTGCAAGAATGTTCTTTCATTTATTACAACAAATGTACAATAAACTACTGTAAGTTATTAATAATAGGGTGGTGTATAGAAAAATTCACCTAATGTAAACCATGGACAGTAGATAATAGCATGATCTTAATAATCTTTCATCAGTTATAACATCAGTTATAACAAAGGAAGGTACTGTTCAAAAAATAGTACAATTGTAAAAAAGTGTCATCAATTTTAACAAATGTTCCTCACCAATGCAAGGCATTTTTAGTGGGACGGGTGTATGGGAATCCTGTATTTTATGCATGACTGTATTGTAAATCCACAACTTCACTAATAAAACAATTTTTTTTAACTATTTATTCGTGGCCTCTCACCCCATAAGTAATGAATCCAGGCTCGTGTTTCAGAATGTCTGCGCCTCCTGCCCTCCCCCACGACACTGCCCCCGCCCTAAGCCCTACTGTCCCTTTGAGAGTTTGTGCTTTTCCTATTCCATGTGGTTCTGGGAGAACTGCTAATCATGTGCAGACCCCATCAGTTCATCAGTTTTCCAGAGGATCGAGATTCAACGATACTCTGAAATGTCAGTGTTCTGTTAAAGTTTTGCTGGCTACTCTTCCAATCCCGGCCCAGAGCTCGGGTGAGGCCACCTCTCAGCCCCTTCCACCATGGCCCTCCCCACACAGAGCAGCCAGCGAAGCGAGGACCTCCCGCTTCTCCCGCGGCCCAGGACGCAGAAGAGACTGCGCTTTCGGTGTTTCTAGGAAGCCCCTGGGGACGAACACCCGTTCGAGGGAGGGAAAGGAAGCAGGACCAGGCAGATGTCCTGACACGGAGCAAGCCCAGCGACAGGGACCCAGGAGCAAGAGCGGCCCTGTGGAGTTTCCCTGTGTTAGGCCGGGCTGGCCAGCGAGCGGTCACCAGCTGAGGGCTGCCCTGAAAAGGGTGAGGCCCTGGGGGCTGGAGGCCATCTGCAGCAGTGCTCCCGCAGCAGCCAGGGACCTGGGTGGCACATCACAGAGCAAGGGCCACTTTTGCATCTCGATGCTGCAGAGGCTTAGTGCAGTAAGGGGCCGGTAAATGTGTGCTGGAATGTTCATGGAGTTTCCCTGTGTTAGGCCGGGCTGGCCAGCGAGCGGTCACCAGCTGAGGGCTGCCCTGAAAAGGGTGAGGCCCTGGGGGCTGGAGGCCATCTGCAGCAGCGCTCCCGCAGCAGCAGGGGCCTGGGTGGCACATCACAGAGCAAGGGCCACTTTTGCATCTCGATGCTGCAGAGGCTTAGTGCAGTAAGGGGCCGGTAAGTGTGTGCTGGAATGTTCAGTGCTAATGTGCAAATTAATGCTGTACATTTCAGCACACATTTAAGGGTTAATCTAAGAAATTACATTCACAAACTGAGAGTTTAACTCCAGGAACACAATTTTCTTAAGAAACTTACTACAAAATAGCATTAGGTTGCCAGGTACCTGGAGTCTTTGTTTTTTCTCTCTCTTGCGTGCTGGTTTGAAGCTGTTCTGTACCCCAGAAAAGCTATGTCCTTTTCCTAATCCAACCTTGTGGAGCCAAACGTATTTTTTAAGGGTGGATGCTTTGATTAGACTGTTTCCATGGAGACTGATCCGCCTAATTGTGGGTGTGACCTTTTGATTAGATTGAGATGTGACCCAACCCATTCAAGGTGGGTCTTGGTCAGTTTACCAGAGTCCTTTAAAAGGGGAAACATTTTGGAGAACTTCAGATGCCAATGCAGACACAGCCGTTTGGAAATGAAGAAGCCCCAGGAGACACAGTTGCTTCAGAACTGACAGAGATGCCTAAACAGACGTTTGGAGACAGGGCACAGCAGATGTCGCCATGTGCTTTCCCATGAGATGCTGACAAGCCAGACCCCAGAGCTGTGTCCTGGCGGAGCTGGGTGAAGGCCACAGTCACTTAGAGAGGACACCACTGGCATCAGGAGCTAGAAGCAGCGGAATGAGGAACAAGGACCGCAGGTGCCAGCCACGTGCCCTCCCAGATGGGCCCTTCTTGAATCAAGTTATCTTTCTCTGGATGCCCTAAGTGGACGTTTTTATGGCCTTAGAACTGTAAACCTGTAACATAATAAACTCCCTTTATAAAGGCTGTTATTTCTGGTCTAGTGCATTCCGGCAGCATTAATAAACGAATACATCTTGGAACTGTGTTAAATTGGTGTAGATCAAAAATAAATGTCCCAAAATAGATCACGATAAATGAAAGTACTGGGCAAATGTCATTCACACTCAGAGATATGATCTTCCAGACGCCTAACCTACATCAGTGTAATACACATATTTATATATAACAGTTCACACTAAAATTTAAAGAGAAAATGAGAGAAAAATGAAGTGCCACTGACATGCACAAGGAACAGGACTGTTTGGTGGAGCTGTGCCTAGAGCACAGCTGAATCTGTGGAAGCTGGTGAAGAATGACTGGAGTGGGGGGTAAGGAGGGCAGGAAAGAGAAAGCACATATAAGCTGAAGAGTTAAGGAAGTAGGGAACAGGGGCTGATAATCTGAGATGAGTGACTCCTGAGCTAGAAGAAGCAAACTCCCCAGCACAACCAGACCTGGTGACCACCCTGAATCTGCCTTTTGTTTTAACTTTGCTTGGGAGGAGAGGGGCAGTATTAAATATTTTATGTGACCTCCTACTCCTCACTCAGAAGAGCAAACCTAGAGAGAATTATCCTACCCACATGCCATATTCCAAACCCACCACGATGCCTTACAACAATGGGACGTAATTCTGGGAGCTCAACACCCTGCCAGGTGTTTTAGCATCCAGAGAAAGATAACTTGATTCAGGAAGGGCCCATCTGGGAAGGCACGCGCCCTCAGGCTCTTCTTCCCGATGAGATGCCGAGTGGTGTGTCCCAGGCAGAATCCCGACACACGCAAGGGTCTGAAAGGTGCACGCGTCCTGAAGGTCCCAACCCAAAATTCAGGACAACTGCAGCAGGACATTGTTTTCTGAAGCAAAATGTCAAACTAAGGTCAGATAAAAAGATCCAGAACCACATACCACATGAATTAAGAGAATGAGCAGGAGAGAAACACTGAGCACTTTAAATGAAAAAGGAAAAAATTATTAATCAAGACACTTTGTTTCTGAAGAGCCACCACTTAGAAACTATGAGTTTAAAACAATAAGTATGATCAAGATCTTTATCCAAGTCTGGCAACATAAAATAACAATATTAGCTCTTTTAGAAGCTACAAAAATGCTTTAAGATTAAAGTAATGTAAAAAATAAGTTCATCATCACATCTAATGACTCATAAATTGCCCTGGACAACAAAAGCTTCAAGTGAAAATATTAGAATGAGGACTTTATGGAGTCATTATCTATATATGCTTTATGCTAACACTCATTGCTTCCATCTTCACCTCGATTCCTGAGTTCAGGGCTCCACCTTACACAACTCATCGAACTGCTGCTGCTGGCAGGCAAACTGAAAACCCACATTCCGTCCTAGAAAGACGGTTGGGAAGCAACTGTGCACTGCTCCCATTGGTGACCAGACGCCATCCACCTGGCCCTGCTCAGAGCGGCTGCAAACATCCCCACAGGACACACAGCACAAAGTGGGACAACAAAGCCGACCTTACCTCACTCGGCATTCATCTTCTACCAGCAAAAAAAAGGCTCCTTTTTATCAGGTTATTAATTCTTGGTTCACAAACTTTTCCACCTAACTTGGTAGCCACTGCACTATTCCTTTTTAGCATCCAGTATGGCAATAAGTCTGATGCAATTTCCATTCCTTTTCTTAAACTAAGAACTGTCACATCTTACTAGGGCACCCCCTTCATTCAGCGCAGGTGAGCAAGCTGATGCCCTAAATCTTAAGGACGTTTTCCAGCGCGGGCCTTTTCGTCACCCTCTGGAATCCTGCAAGTGCAGACGCACCATGCTCTGCTCGCTCCTGCTTGTCTCTCCTCCTTATCCCACCTCTAGTTTTGCTGAACATGCAGAGTTCTTTGACTGTATCTTTGAGAGTACTAATTTTTTGGTCATCCCACTATCAATTAGCCCTTAAATAGTCTTAATTTTTTTTTAATTATTTATTTATTTTTTACATGGGCAGGCACCGGGAATCGAACCCGGGTCCTCTGGCATCGCAGGCAAGCATTCCTGCTTGCTGAGCCACCGTGGCCCACCCTTAATTTTCTAATTATGAAAAGCTTTTGTCTTTCATGTAAAAAACATGTCTAATTTCTGTGTAGTATAGACTGTTTTAAAGTTATTTTGTTCTAAATTATTTTACATTATTTTGTACCCCCAAGTTAAGTTGTTCTGTGTTTACCTCAGCCTGTTGTAACATGCTGTTGGTTTTCCTTACATTATGAAAAAAACATGAAGATAATTCATTTCTGTAGTTGCCCAGGATTTCTTCTGCATGCTTCCCCAAATACGCCTCCTAGAGTGGGAGGAGACTGTGTCAAGATGGTAAGTGTAATTTATTTTAGAGTGCATGGACAGAAAACAAACAGAGGATTCCCTACCCTACACAAAGCCAATTTAGGAGGGAATTACTTCTGGTAGGGCAGGGAGTGTGATTGTCTCTTCTCCAGGAAAATTGCCCTCCTTTTGTCCTTTTCGTTCCAGCAGAAGCTCACAGCAGGAAGGCTGTTCACTTCCTTTAGAGAGCAGCTCTCCAATCAGACTTTGGTGGTGGCATGAGCAGCAGCCACCTGGCTGTTCATCAGATGAGCGCTCATTTATGAACTGTGAGCCCGCACTCGTGCCCGCACCTGCAGGGTCCAGGTGGGGGCAGCTCCTGGTTTAGGGCAAGGGGCAGCTGTCTGCAGAAGCTTGTGTTAAGTGTTCCTGGGGAAGCAGCTGCCCAGCCAGAAACGTTATTCCCAGACCACCCCCCCTCCCCCGTCATGCTCTGAAGGGTCTGTTCCCAATCCAGTAGGTATTTATGGAGCACAGTGTGGGCCAAATGCTGCTCCAGCTACTAAGAATATTTAGTGGCTAAAAAAAAGAAATGTCTCTGCTCTCGTGGAGCTCAAAGACAATCATCAAGCAAGTAGAGACATAAGACCACTTCAGAGAGTGAAGAGGACAAGTAAAATAAAACAGGGTGAATGTGACAGTGACAGGGTGGGTCAGGGAGGGAAGGAAAGGGACAGATCCTTTACATCTTGAAGCTTCTCCAAAAATAAGGCAGAAACAAGTCAGCCTTGTGAAGTACCAGGGGAGCAGAAATCCAGGAAAGGAGTGACCAAAGCAAAGATCCTGAGGCAGGGCTCGGGGGAGCCAAACCCAGGCCACGGCTGTCAGACCCTGTGGCCACAGCACAACAAGCACGTACACGATGGGCAGGAGATGGCATCAGCCAAAGGGAGGATGTCTGCACAGCACGCAGGCTTCTGGTTACTACTACACACGACAAAGTGTAAAAGGTAGGAGAATATAAACAAAGAAATAGACAAGCTTTTAATTCATTTTAAGTTATCAATAAAATCAGAGTATGAAGAACCTGCTGTAAAATACAGGTTCTACCACAAAAATGTATTAATTACATGGCTAATATTTTAATATATCTTTTTAAAACAAAAAAACATGCACTAATTGCACTCAAAACCTTCCGTCACTCCATGTTTTAAAGGGTTGTTGGTTAAAAATATCTACTCAAAGATTACATGTGGAACCAAAACTTTTTCAGTTGAATTTTTTTCAGTTGAATTTTAAATTATCAAAATTATTCAATAAGATGTATGTAGTACTGATGATAAAAGCATCATATTTGGCATTTTTCTCCCCACTCTTCCAAATATTACCTAAAGGTCAGGTTCTCTGAGTAACAGAAAAATGACAAATCTCATGCCACTCAAAAGTTTTCCATAAATTTAAAGCCACGTACCCTGCTATACTTCCAAATAATTTCACTGAAATCTAACTCCTATAAAGTAAAATTAAAACACATTTGATACAGAGAGGCAGAACAGAAATATAAATGCTTTATATAAAGTAACTGTTCCATGCTTTCTTTAGAGATGACATACAATGAAATGCATTTTATAACAAGCAAATTGGGGGACTTTTAGCAACAGATTGCATTTTACACAGGGTACTGTTAACTCAATAGAGCACACACTTTAAAATATGAAAAGTCCTAATTAGACTGAGTTAATGGTTTATAAATTTAGGGAAGATTTAAAGCAAGGTTTTCAAATAATTACACTGGCCCATTTTCTGTCCTACTTCCTCTTGCTGTTTAAGGCTCTGTTTCATGTCAATTTCAAAATCAGATTTTTTTATGTTACATAGCTTTTAATTCTTATGTTTTTATTTCCCTTTAAATTTTAGGGCCCAACAAATATCCATGTAATATTAAAGCTAGTCTGAAAAAAACTGACCTCATGCAAACCATAAGAGAGAAAGAAATTTGATCTAATTGGCTCCTTTTATCAAGTTGACTTTTAAAAAAATAATTTAATTCAAATAAAAAAGTACACAGATTTAACACAATCTTAGCTTTATTTATATTTATGTGAATATGCAGGCATCACTTCTGTTTTTTTTCTATTTGCACATTTTAAAATACTTTAGCATTATTTACATAACAGCAGCACAATACCTAACAGTACAAATGAGACTGCCTGGAATTCTATTATCAGTTCTATTTGTAAAGGGTTATAATGAAATTATGTACAATATACAAATTTTCTGTCAAACTGAATATGGTCTTAGGCCATTACTACTTGTACATTCCAATTTGGATTTTAATATAATCAACTTACAGATCTGAAATAAAAGCACTGCTTAATGGTTTCAGATGTATTTTGGTATTTAATATGTTTCAAGGCATCTTTACAAATAATAAATTATAACTATAATGAAGAGAACCAGTGACTAAAGTTTCTTATATGGACAAAGGGGTGTCGACACCAAATTTTAACTGTTATTGACAATATCTAGGAATTAAATGTCATAACCTCTTCTAGATTTCTTTTAAACAAGCAAAATAAAGTAAATTAAAATAGCACACAAAAAAGTACTTTAAGATAACCTTAATGGTCTAACAAACCTTCCAAATGGAAGGAAATACAAAATAAAGCTGACATATCAAAATTAACTTATAGTAAATATGCTCTAGTACCACAAATTTATCAGGTTATTTTGCCAACTCTCTGCACAACCACCTAATGCCAAAATATAATATAGTGGGTAAGCTTTGACTCTACATGGCTAAAGCCATAATTTTCAAATACCATTTTATTCTCGCAGCCACACACACATGCTGAGTTGGGTGAACCTACAGCTTTATTGACACCTTCCGTGATGCTCTTTGTAATACTGGTATTTTCATAGGTTTGCTCCCTGTAATGAACATGAGTGTAGATAATCAATTTCCATAAAGAAATGTGTAGCTGAATCAAATTAAGACTATTAAATCTTCCATACATGGGCTCGAATAGGAAGTCTTTTGTTTATAGTGAAAAGCTAATTTTAAAAAATATCTGCAGTCTTTTTGAAACACAAGGCACCAAATAGGGAGCAGACATCCCAGCAAAGAGTGATTGTCTGAAAAAAAAAATGTACTTGATCAGAATTCTCTGTCCTTTTTTAATGAGAATACGTTCTTCTTTCATGTCTAGGCAACATCTTCCAGATAATCGGCAACATCGCTGAGCTGGGACACGGTGAGGTCCTGTGTGAGGTCATCAAGCTTCGCCGTTCAGAAGAAAGAAAAGAGTCAGTGTCAGAATAAAGAGGAGTCCAAAATAATCTAAAAATGCATTGAATATTTTATATTCTTCAGACTGCTTCCTATTTAAACCTCACAAGATAGGTGAAAAAACAAGTGTTGAGAAGTGATTTGCCTAAAATCATATGGCTAATAAATCAGTGCAGAGTTTGTGTTGTTCTGGGTATACTCTCAACTGTCTCAAATGGAAATTTAAAAAAAAACAACATTCTAACCAAAGGAAAATAAAGAAAAAACAAAACAAAAAACAAACATAAAGAAGACAACATCTTAGATGTTATTCTAACTTAATCTAAAAAACTGAAATGATTGAGAAACTTCAAAAAAGTGCCTTATTTGGGCATAGTCCCAAGTATGATTTCTGTTCATATAACACTACTCCATGAATTCTCAACCCTTTAAAACCTGTAACCAATATTATACTTGATTTAATTCATTAAAACATATAATATTCTTATTTGAAAATTATTTCTTGTGATGTTTTCAAATATCAAAGGGAAAGCACTGTGTGGTGCCCTCCACCAGGTGCCCACTAAAGCCAACGCCAGAGGACCCTCGTCCAGGTGACCCGCCCCACAGCGGAGGGGGGTCGTCCAGGTAAACCCACCTTCCCTTCCAAGACCAGCCCATTCTCCTGCACACTGCCTGCAGTGGTTCTGCTGCACCCACCGGAAGGAGTTTGAGGCACCCACACAGCAGGCTTAGGCTTAGGTCTCCTCTTCTGCCCATTCAAATTCAGACCCACAGCTAAACACTCATTTATTTAAAAGTCTTCCCCTCACTTTCATCTCACTACTCTGAAATTGGGAAAACACTGAGAGGCTCATCTAAGAGTAGAACAATACATTAACTCTATTAAGAAAACTGACTATTCGGACAGTTCTGTAATTCTTTTAGGGTAACCTTAGGCATTTTAGGTCTCTTAAGATAATAATGTAGGGTAAAAAGGTAAGACAAAGAAATTATTAAAGCCTAAATTTGTCAGGAATTAGGAAAGGTACGTCAGATATTATTGCCTTTAACCTTCAAAACAATTTTATTAGGCAAATATAAATACTTCCATCGTACAGATGAAGAAAAGAGGATCAAAGGTAAAAGCTCACCTAAAACCAGAGTGCAAAAAGAATAAGAATTCCAACCCAGTGTTGCTGACTTAGGTTGTGCTCTGCTCTTTCCATTCCCAAAGGCCATCCCGGTTTAATAACCGCACAGCAGCTAACAGCCCTCGACGATCCACCCATTCTGCAAAGTAACATTCACTTCCCGCTTCAACATGAAAGGCAGGACCTGAGCTGTGTGCAAAGCTTTATGTGGCTGCAAGTAAATGCTACTGAGACGCTACCTTAGATCTCAAGATCTAAGTATATTCCATTCTCCTGCTACATAAAAGAACAAATTTGGATCTCAAGTATGGACCCCTCATTTTATACCCGTGGTCCATTTTTGCCCTTGGTGTCTTTCTTCGTGTGCTTTCCTAGATCCCGCCCTAACCTGCCTGTAAGATGTAACAACAGGACTCTTCACTCTGCTATGACCAACTTCATCCCCTGTATCCCCAGATCGCCGCCTGCCCTGACGTGGCTGACCATGACCACTGGCCTACACTAGCTGCCATCTGGATGCGGTCCTGCCATGCTGCGGCCCGGCCTATTCCACAGCCGCCATGCTGGAGTGCAGCACACACGCTGCAGGGCACGCAGCTGCCAGTGTGTAGTGACCTAAAACAACCCCACAGAATCACCAGAGAGTCCTTCAGACTTGCACCAGGTAACGCTGTCATGAACTCTGCACAATTTTCAACTACTTTTAATCCATTAGTCTACATTTTTGAAGGTTTGTAAGTAAATCAAGGCAGCAGATAAACCAAACAGCAATCTTAAGGAAATGAATAAAAACATACTTTATCACTGGTATTGATGTCATCTATTTCCACAGAAAGGTCTTCTTCGATCTCTTCACCAATACTTAGCTCACTTTTCTCTGAGCGATGGCTGGTACTAATTTCGTCAGGAAAGAAAAAAAGAGAAGAACCATGAATACAAACAGCTAAAGACAGCACTACCACTCTAAGCTTTCAGATGTTTAGTCATTTTAGTAAAATATTGGTTATCAGTGATTGCATACATATTAATTAGTTTGACCCTTTTAAAAAACTCTGAGGACAGCAAGGCGGGGAAGTCAACTTAACAGGTGAGAAAACGAGGGTCCATAATGGGTGACTAGGGTCAAGACCGCAAGAAAGAAGTAAATCCAGATTTAAAAATGTTGTCTAGTGTGTCATGCTCTCTCTCAAAATCCTGTACAATACATTACTCTGTTAAAAAAAAAAAAAAACACAAGCTGCAAACGGGAAAAATTTGTCACTATAAAATTCTCAGGCATAATAAAAACTACTTCCAAATTTATTAGCCAGCTCATAATTATATTAATTTTTCATGTATATAACAAAGGTTATCCAAAACAAAACAGTAAGAAATGTAATCTGATGAAGAACAATTTGAGAAGGCTTTTTTTTTTTAAGTTGAATGCAGACAATTCCCATCTCAAGGAAAGATGAAAGCACCTATAATAAGGCAACCTAAGTGCTTCTTAATGACTTCAGAGTCAATCCTTCAAATTCATTTATTTTATTCTTACCAAGTTTCCTGCGTATAACTTTGATATCCATATTCTAATGTACATTCAATACCATGCTCCAAAGACAAACACATAATCTTGGATCAACTATCTGTTACTCACCTTTAACTGAAAAGAACAAGAAAATCAAATATACTAAATTAAGCTCCAAATGTAATTTAACCATACTTTTCTAAGCTCAAAAATAAATGCTATCCAACTATTTTCCTTACCTATTAAAATCATCAACGTAGTCATCTTCTTCTCCAGTCCCTGATAAGTTTTTAAAAAGATATGTTATATGTATATACCCACACTTTCCAATGGAAAATTTTCAAACATGTTGCCTTCCAAAAAATACACTATATTTATTGAATTATGTTCAATAATTCAAATTCAAATTGAATTATTATAAAAGAAGTCTCAAAAGATGAGAAATAATATTTTTGGCATATGTCACATAAAAGCAAATGACAAACTACCTAGGAAATAAACTTTTATCATAGAGGTGATTATACCTATATAAAAATGTAGTTAACGTCTAATCTTTTATTCCAGGTACTCAGTTTAACCATACCAAAGTTTTCCAAGTATAACGTCCTTTAATAGTAAAAGCAAATCTTTGACAGCTACTAATAGGACACAACAAAAACAAGTTCTTATCAACTCCCTTTAGTTACCTTTTATGGATTAATGAGACTTTTCAATTTGCTCAAAGTTATCAAAATTTTAAAAATGATTACAAGGTATAAAGTGACGAACTCTGAAATCTGTTCTCCAGCTAATTGCTATGCTGTACTTTGAAACTAACTGCTTTTCTGTATATATGCTAGTTTTCACAAAAAAGAAAAAAGTGATGGTAAAAAATATGCTTCTTCTAGCCTCCAATGTTGTGGAACAACTAGAAGGAAAAATCTGAGATGACGGTATGGTAGCCCATGACAAACTCTAGGATCTGTTCTGTAACTACTTGCTGAAGAGTGCTTTGAAAACTACTGCTTTTTCTTTCTTTGCAAATATGTTATATTATACAATTAAAAAGTTTTTTAAAATCCCATGATTAATTTACTCATTTATCAAGTACTTGATTGAGGTCATTACTAAATGCCAGGTGGTGTGCAAGGTCCCCTGGAGGTACAGCAATGAAGACGAATGCATCTCTAATCTTGACGGACTAACACTCTAGTGGGAAGAAAGAGGCAGTAACGAAAAGAACACACCAAATCTACTGAGTGGTTGGAAAGAACTCTCCAAGCTAACAGGTGAACTAATACCCAAAGAAGACACTGGAAGCACAAATCACAGGCGAGAGTGTACTCCAAGCAGAGGAAGCATGCGCTAGGGCCCTGCAGTCGAGAACGTCTGAGGGTGCAAAGAAACATCAGGAAGTTAGTATAATCATGGAATAATGAGTATGGGTGCCAGAGCAGGGAGACAAACGAAGTGGAGATCAGAAGGGTCAGCAGAGGCCAGATCATATGCGGCCTGTGGGCAACCGTGAGGATTTCAGCCTAAGTGCAAAGGGCAACTAGTTAGAAGGAAGGTAGAGCAGAAGTGAAAGAAGGAAAATAGCGTAGTGGGTTTAGCAGAGTATCTGTTACTTTAAATCAGGAGTTGGGAATCTATAGTCTGCAGGTCAAAACTGGCCTATGACCTGTTTTTATATGGCCTGTGTGATAAGAATGGCATTTACATTTTTTACAGAATTGTAAAAAAACAAAGAGGATATGCAACAGAGATCATGTGTGTCTCATAAAACCTAATATCTTTACCATGTGGCCCCTCACAGAAAAATTTGCCAAACCCAGCTCCAAACATGCAAAGTATTTGTCTATAAAGATTCCACCTGGGTGAGCCTGATCTGCATATAAAAGAAACAGAACCCAGACTAA
This sequence comes from Tamandua tetradactyla, assembly GCF_023851605.1. Classification (NCBI taxonomy): domain Eukaryota; kingdom Metazoa; phylum Chordata; class Mammalia; order Pilosa; family Myrmecophagidae; genus Tamandua; species Tamandua tetradactyla. The sequence goes on along the minus strand of NC_135337.1, from coordinate 70,992,116 downwards.
AATGAGGGATGCTCTAAAGCTTTATTTGTAAATTCTATCTTTCCAACTCAGTATTTATTTTCCCATTGAAATATTTAAATAATGTGTAAATAATGCACAGGCCATAGTTAAGCATGCCAGCTTTGGTGATACATAAGGATTTTAGAAGCTGTATGATCTCTGGGAACTTAACACAAGCTTTTCATCTGTAAGAATGGAGATAATAACAGAACCTATCTCATAAGACAAGAATGAAATAATTTCATGGTACAGTGCCAGGCTGTATCACTTAACATCATCACTGTCCTAGGCTGGTCTACTAAACTGATATATTACCTCAAACATCTAGAATAATCTATATTTACACCGAAAAAAAAAAAGAAAACATGATTATTGCAATATCAACTACAAAACTAAAACTTTATATTACAACCTACTTTTTGGCAAAATGATTAACTACACAGCCTAGAGGATTGATAGTTCTTACTTGTATGACTACGAGTGATGCAACCTGAGGTATGCCAGAGCAGTGGCAGACACCTTCCCATACGCCTGGCGACTTCGGGTCAGCGGCAAGCCCCCATTCCTGCCCCCACCTCTGAGGAGAGAACCCTCAGCAGCTCCTTTTCTAAAACACAGTGGGGAAGCCCTCACACTGATATGGACTCCAGCAGTCAGAGAGAGAAGCTGAGTGGCTTGACAACAGAGTGGAGCAGTGCAAAAGTGAAAAACCAGTGGAGGCTCTGTGCAGACACAGAGGTGTGGAGTAAAGCCCAGAGGCCACAGTCAGCCACTGGGGTGAGGCACAGGTGAAGACAGAGCATGGCGGGCGCTGGGCTTCAGAGAAGAACGTCCAAGGGAAAACATGATTTCAACTAGGAAGAACGTCCAAGGGAAAATGTGATTTCAAGTAATGGGGAAAGAACAGAGGGCAGGGAAACGGGCCCACCTAGCTGGCCAGCCCACAAAAAGGAGGCACAACGGCAGAGGGGCAGCAAACGACCAACTCGGCAGTCACCAGGAGATCATGGGATTGAGGTGGCCAAGATCCAGCCGCTCAGGGGACATTGGTTCTTCTGCTAACGGCTGCAGATGAGGGAACAAAGTAACATAAACAGGAAACTAACATTTAAGTGATACCTATTACGCCAGGCACTGTACTTTATATGCTGTGGATAAATATTTAAATATCACTTTCTCTTTAAAATGAGGTAGATGTTATTACTTCCACTTAACAGATGAGAAGCTTAGTGGACCTGCCTCCCTTATCCATTAGTTAGTGCCACGTCTGGGATTTTTACATAAATCTATCCAACTCGAAAAGTCAACATTCTTTCCACTATCTAAAATGTTTCTCCAGAGGGAGGGGAGCATATATTAAGCTGTTGAACCCCATCTTGTTGTAATGCAAAGAGCACAGGGAAACACAATCTGCCTGTGAAGCTGTGCCCTACTGCCCACTCACTTGAGTGTTCTTAGAGCAGACAGAATTTAACACTGAGTCACGTACACACTTCACAAAGTTCCATCTAGCAGACAGAAAAATGGTGGTGATAAACCTGGACTGAATTACTCCCTTCGGGTAAGATATGCCTAATGTGTGCCTACCATGCTTGCCTGTGGTTCTGCACAGAAGAAAAAACTGGGTGAGAATCATGTTCTTAAAATACGGCCCAGGGCTGAATAATGTTTCTGTCAAGACTCCTACTTCGCCAGGACTGATGTGCTTGCACAGGGTCAAGGACAGCCATCACACTCACTAAGTGTACAAGAACTTAACAGAGTATCTCACAAGGCCTCTTTTAATCCGTGTCTCCCCCATTAGACTGAATCACCGGGTTCTGAACCTAGAAGTCCCTCTGCCAACCTCTCTCAGACTGCACGGAAATCTCTTCTTATCCCCCTTGTATTTAGCCATCAAGCCTTGGCATAGAATTTACTTCCGAAGAGAGGCCTTCCCTGACTGCTTCGGTTATATAAAATCAACCTACTACCCATTTTCATACTTCCTCTTTTCCCATTCAAAATACCTATAGTCCTTTGTTTAACGTCCCCCTCCCCTACTAGACTTTAAACTTCACAAGGATGGAAGTCTGCACGGTTACTACTCTGTCCCTGGCATATGCTGTAATCCTGGATAAAAATGACCCCAACATTTGTTGAACGTTATGACATAAGGTGTTCAAAGTAGGTTTACCAAGTCACTTTATTTAGGATTTTATCCTAAAAAATAATCACCTTACAGCAATCAACACTGAAATTAGAAATCTGGTTACCTAATCCAAGTGATCTAATCTTATCGTTGACCAACTTCAGATCTTTCAAAACTGTGTTTCCCCTTTTACCTGTGAACAGGAAAAAGTATTAGCATTCAACTGACTTCTAGAATACATTCTTCAAACCATGTCAATTTTTTCCAAAATCATATGACAGAAGCATAACAACTGAAAGTGAACAAAACAGTGCAAATCATGATTAAAGGCTGCTTAACTTATGCTTTTTTTTCCTCTTTTACATGGGCAGGCACCAGGAATCAAACCCGGGTCTCTGGCATGGCAGGCGAGAATTTAATTTTTTTTAATATATGCATTTCTTTTTTAACTACAAACAATACCACCTGTTGTTGGAATTTCAACCATCAAAACAATTTTTTGTGCAATTAAAAGATACCACTTCCTATAGGAGGAAGCCCCAAAACGAATGAATTCATGGAATATAGTTATCTTATTCTCACCAACACCTAAAATTTTGTTAACTATTTGCCAAGCTGACCTACCCAGTGGTCTTGTTTCCTTAGTCCTCAGTTTTCAATACCCTCTACTTCACCACTCCCTAACCAGTGCTGGTGGTCCCAGGCATGAGCATGACTCCTGTCTGGAAGGTGGCAATAACCACGGGAAAGGAATAGAAATGAAAACCGGTGTGGGCAGTATTTATGGAAAACAGGACGAGTTTACTAAGATTCTAAGAGAAGGAAGAGACTTCAATATGTCCTAGGAAGTTTCACAACTGTTACTATGTACTTCAAAAAAAAAAGATGAGGAAGTATAACAAAACTATGTGAAACTCACACTGAAAATTCCAAGTAAAGATCTACTTTTTAAAGAAATTTTTTCAAGAGAGGCACATTTATGCTCTAAACTCTGCCAGTCAAATGCTGCCCTCATTCTTTGATGGCTCCAAAGCTCATTCACATACCTACATAAGTATTTTTAATGCTATTGTTTTTAATTCTTGGTAGAGAACCTGTGTGTAGAGAGGGCTGGGAAGATAAATTAGACAGGGCTTTGGTCATTCTATTTTGAAGCCAGTGATCCCTATCTCTGCTACATATAAAAAGATATGTCAAATCCAAATCCCTGAAGGCAGAACTATATATATGCATAATATATAAATATTCCTATAATAATTACTGTGGAAAATTTAATTAAACTGGAATTCCACTAAAGTCAGTATAAATGTTCCAAAGAAGAAGGATGGTTTAGAAACTGTAACATAACTGTAGCTAATAGAAATCAGCTAAAATGTCAATTTTTAAAAAATATTTTAATAGCATAGGAAAAATAATACAAAATGATACAGACAATATGATCACAATTTTATTTAAAAAGAAATGAAAAAACAGCAAAATATTAACAGGAAATATGAGTGATAAAATTAGAGGATTTTTTTAAATAACTTTTATATATATTTTTCTGAAAAAAAAATCATATGCTACCTAATTAATTAGAGAAAAAAAATATCAGTATTCAGGTCCACACCTTCAGTTAACACATCCAGGAGATTTCAGGGTACTTACTTTCAGATTCTTTCAATGATGGGGCTCCAGCAAGGGAGCTAAGTCCACTTTTTAAGGGTGGTGCATCTGAAAGCGACACAAGGCTTCCCCCTTTACTAGGGTCACCTCTCCTAGCAAGAAAAAAGTATAGAGTTAAAATGAAGTCATTTCATATTCTTCCACTAAAAATTTTTATTCTGCCACCAAAACTTAATTGAAATGTATTTTATATGCTTATAATGGATGGACAAAAAAAGAACATGCATTTCATAGATTCAAAAATACAAAGTCTGCCTGCAATGCAATGCAGAGATTAAGGATCAATGCAAACTCATGCCACAAGTTTATCAACAAGAAACAACCTCCCCTCTCTCTAGAACTGCCTGATACCTTGCAAGTTAAACCAACCTTCCTTTTCAGCTTCAGTGTGTGTGATTTTATCAGAAGCCCGTTTTCACCCCCCAAAATGCAGCCATGAAACAGAACAGCAGCCTACTGACAAATGACTACTAAATTCAGATAATAAGTGATGTCAATGAACAAAGAGAAATCCAGGCTAATAACCAAAGGAAAAACAGCTGAAGAAATTTTAATATTTAAAAATTGTTTTCTTAGTATTCACCATAATATGCTGAGGTACTTATTTTGGCCAAGACTATGTAAGATGCTGGAAAAAAAGAACAAAGGACACAAAAGACTATGCAAAGAATTGTTTTTTTAAAAAACTTTCTTTTATACTAGAAAAGCATGTGTCAATATCCCAATGAAAATGGACAAAAAGAAACATTACCAAAAATGGTATGCTTGCATCCTTTCTGGTGTTATTCTCACCAATAAGAAAAGCTACCTATTTGCATACTTCAGATCCACTGCTAATTTCATCCACACATGAGGTTTTTAATACCTTTATTAAAGTATAATTTACATACCACAAAATTACCCATTTTGGCTGTACAATCCAAAAGCTTTTGGTAAATTTACTCAGTCATCACCATGACCCATCACTTTCATTACCCCAGAAAGATCCCTCATGCCCATTTACAACAACTCCCAGCTCCAGGTAACCACCAATCTATTTCCTGCCTCTGTAGATTTGACTTTTCTGGATAGTTCATATAAATATCTGCCTTTTTCACTTAGCATACTGTCTCTAAGCTTCCTCCATGTTGTAACACATTACAGCTTTACTCCTTTTTATTGTTGAATAACATACCATTGAATGGTATCATTATATATACAGTGTTATCAACATATATTATTGAATATTTAAAATGTTAAAACAAAACATTTTTATGTTTTAAAACAAACATAAAAAATGAATGTTTTATCCATTCAACAGGTAATGGACCTTTGGGTTGTTTCTACTTTACAACAATTATGAATAATGCTGTTATGAATATACACGTACAAGTTTCTACATGGACATGTTTTCAACTCTTGGGTAGATAACTAGGAGTAAAATAGATGGGTTCATAGTAAATTCATGTTTAATTTTAAGTGATTACCAAACTGTTTTTCAAAGCAGCTGCATTTTACATTATCACCAGCAATGTATAAAAGGCCCTATTTTCTCCACCTCCGCTCTAACGCTTATCATTTGTCTTCCGACTAATGCCACCGTAGTAGATATGAAGTGGAATCTCAGGGTGGCTTTAATTTGCATTTCTCTATTGACTAGTAATGATGTTGATGGTATTTTTCTAACATTTATTGACTACTTGTATATCATCTACAAAGAAATGCTTACTCAACACTTTAACCCATTTCTAAATTATTACTCATCTTTGTAGTACTGAGCTGTAAAAGACTTTACATATTCTGGACTTAAGTTCTTTATCGGATATATGAGTTACAAATATTTTCTCCCTATCTATGGCTTGTCTTTTCACTGTTTGATGGTGTCTTTTGGAGTATAAAAGTTATTGTTTCCTTTTATAGATTGTGCTTTTGATATCTGAGAAATCTTAGTTTAACACAGGTCATGAAGACACCGCTTTCCTCTAAAAAACTCAGTTTAAACTCTTAATTTTGAGTAAATTTTTGTGTATGGTATAAGGTAAGGGTCTAAATGAATCTTTTTTACATACAGATGGATATCCAATTGCTCTGACACAATTTGTTGAAAAGACTATCCTTTCTCCACAGTACTGCCTCGACATCTTTGTCAAAATTGACTGACCATAAATTTAAAGATATATTTCTAGCCTCTCAATTCTGTCCCACTGACCTGCATGTCTAATCTTATTCCAGCACCACAGTCTTCAGCACAGCAGCTTTAATCATGAGTTTTAAGACTGAGAAGCTAGGCACGCCAACTTTGAGTTTCAAAAAATTGTTTTGATTATATATTCTTTGCCTTTCTGTCCACATTTTAGGACAATCTTTTTAAGTAAAAAAAAAGTGACTGCTGAAATTTTGATAGGATTGTATTGAAACAATAAATCAATTTGGAACAAATGGGTATTTTAACAATATTGAGTCTTCCAAGAACATGGCATGTCTCTTCAGTTATTCAGATCTTCTTTTAATTTCTTTCAGCAAAACTTTGTAGTTCTCAGCATAAATATCCTTACTTCTTTGGTAAAATCTATTTTTTTCTAAGTTCAGATTTTTTTATGCTATTGTGAACAGAACTATTTCTTAATTTCATTTTCAGATTGCTCCCTGTTAGTATATATAATTTTTACATATTAAACTTGTATCCTATGCCGTTGCTGCTGAACTCATTTATTAGTTCCATCAAGGATTTATTTTTTCTTTTTCTTTTGTTTTTTGGTATTCTTTAAGATTTTATACATGAAAAGATCGTGTAATTTGTGATTACAGATGGCTTTGCTTTTCCTTTACAATCTGGATGCCTTTCTTTTTCTTACCTTACAGTACTAGTTAGAACTGTTAGAACCCTCATACAAGTTGACTGAAAGGAGAGCAAACAACCTTGTCTTGTTCTTGTTATCTGGGGAAAGGATTCAATCTTGCATCGCTGAGTATGACCTCAGCTATAGATCTATAGTAGATGCCCTCTTACAGGTTCAGGAAGTTCCTTTCTACCCACAGTTAAGTTTTTATCACAGACAGGTGTTGGATGTTGTCAAATGCTTTTTCTGCATCTATGAAGACAAGATGATCACGTGTATAATCTTTTTATGCTGCTGGATCAGGTTTGCTAAGACTGTGTCGAGGATGCTTACATCTAATTATGAGAGATACTGGTCGACAGTCTTCTCTTGACGTCTTTGTCTGACTTCAGTACTAGGATAATTCGGGCCTCCGAATTAATTGGGAAGTATTCCCTTTTCTATTTCCTGAAAGACTTTTTGTATTATTTTTCTTTGAATCTTTGGTAAAATTCATTAATGAAGCTAACTGGGCCAGAGCTTTTCTTTAAGGGAAGATTTTTAATTACTAATCTAATTACTTGTCCATTTTCAATTCCTTGAGTCAATTTTGGCAGTTTGTGTCTTTCTAGGAAGTTTTAATTAAGTTGTAATATGTTGGTATAAATTTGTTCATAGTATTCCCTTATAATCCTTTTCATTTCTGTAAGATTGATAGTGAAGTTCCCTTTCGTTCTTTATTCTGGTAATTACTTATCAGTAATTTTTGTTGATCTTTGTCGTCAGTCATTGATTTGCTAAAACTCAATTTTTGTCTTCATTTTCTCTACTGATCTTGCTTTTTACTTCATTGATTATTGCTTTAATCTTTATTATTGCTTCCGCTGCGCTTGCTTTAGCTGGCTTTTTATTTCTAGTTTCTAAAGGTGGAAGCTTAGGTTATTAAATGAGATCTTCCTTCTTTATTAATATTGGTGTTTACAGTTGTAATGTTTCTTAAAGCACTGCTTTAGCTGCAGCTCATCAATTTTGAAATGCACTTTTATTTGTTCAGTTCAAAGTATTTTCTAATTTCCCTTGTGATTTTTTTTTGATCCATCAGTTATTTAGAAGTGATCTGTTAACTTTCCAAACATTTGTGAATTTCCCAATTTTCTTTTCGTTGTTAATTCTAATTGAATTCCACTGTGGTCAGAAGACCTACTTTTTATGATTTCCACCCTTTTCAACGTATTGACACTAGTTTTATAGTGTAGCACATGACCTACCCTGGAGAAAGTATCTTGAGCACTTGAGAACAACACATATTTTGCTCTTTTGGACAAATGTAAGTTTATAAATCGCAATTTTTTTTGAGGGTGGGGGTGGGGGTTGCATGGTCCAGGTCTCCCACATGGAAGGCAAGCATTCTACCACTGAACCACCCATGCATCACTAAATGGCAGTTTTAAAGTTTAAAAGATGCTATGGCTCTGAAATGCAACCACCACCGCCACCGCCAGCGTTTTACTCTTTCTTACTTCTGAATTCCTTTCACTGTGTCATCTAAAGCCCAGTTAGTCATCAACAAAATTCTCTAAATTCCCAGCTTCTTCCCAAAGCTCAGTTACCGTCCCTCTGTAACTGAAATCCGGCTGCCCCTGAAGACACCACCTCCTCTGCATACTCTCAAACAGTGGCCACTTGTCTACCACAACTCCCATGTATCACTGAGCCTTAGAGGGAAAAGTGTTCTCCCTGTTCTTCAAGAGACTTCCAGACCATTCTCCCTTTCTCCTCCTTAATATCCCTCTGCTTTAATGGGTTTATCAACAAACTGTACAATGCACTATCCTGTTTGCCACAGTTATCTACAGGCCCGGGTCACTCCTCCTTATTACTTAAGCATTTTATGTAATAACTTAACCTCAAGCAGCCATTTAATACTGTCAAATAATCCTATACAATCCACTACCCATTTTCTCTTTACTTTCTTATGTAATGATTATATACCTTCTCCACTCTTATCAAATCTCCAACCTATCCTCCTCTACCCTCACTTAACTAAAAATCCAAGAAAACGTCCACAGTTTCTATCATCTTATCTATCTACCTGCCCACAATTGCTCCCAAGCACTCTCCATTTTTCTAGATTTTATTACTCTGCACTTACTCATGCAGCACTCCAGGAATTCCCTCCTTTGTCACTGGACTACTCTCAGCAGCACATCAGCACACACATGCTGCTATTTCTCCCACTGTAAAAAAACAAGTTTCAGCCCTATCTCTCCCCTAGTCATCACCCATTCCTCCGCATACTCTTACAACAAAGATCTGTCAAAAATTTATTCATCAAAAATTTAAAACTGCTGTTGTTTTGCTAGTTCTTTTCCTAAATTGATGCAAATGTACTAAGAAATGATGATCATGCATCTATGTGATGATGTTAAGAATTACTGATTGCATATGTAGAATGGAATGATTTCTAAATGTTGTGTTAATTTTTTTTCTTTAATTAATAAAAATAAATAAATAAATAAATAAAAACACAGGTTCTTTGGAAAAAAAAAAATTTTAAATTGCCAAAGCCCAAACACAACCCTAAAAAGAGGTAAGGAAAGATCAAAGGTGATAGTGGAATTATACATAGAAGATAGGACTTAACAAATGAATATGAATGCTGCATCATTACATTGATATCTCTTTAAGTCTCCAGTATTTTAGAGCAGCTAGAAGTAAAACCCTAAAATTGTGATACTGTAACCCGTCAGTCTGAAATATGTTCTACAACTAATGGCAGTGCTGTGCTTGAAATGTGTAGCTTTTTTATATATATGTTATTGTTCACAAAAAAAGAAGGAAAAAAAAGTCAATTGTGATGATAAAAATATATTTAAGCCCTCTAGCCTCCTATATTCTGGAGCAGTTAGAAGGAAAAACATTAGAGGATTGTATGGCAGCCCATGACAAACTCTGGGATCTATCCAGTAATTACTTTTTGAAGAGTGCTTTGAAAACTATTGCTTTTGTATTTCTTTGTTTTGTATATGTTATACTGTATAATAAAAAAGTTAAAAAAAAAAAAAAAGGAATTACATAGAACTAAACCCAGACAGCTTTACGATTTACTCTATCACATCTTGTAGCTTTTTGTTCAAATGCCACCTTCTAAGTGAAACACCCTCTAAGACACAGGTCTTCTCTGATACTCTAACTAAAACTGTATATCCATCACACACCTCTGCTCACTCCCCTCACAGTTATGTTCTCTACAGTAAGGCCAATTTGACACAGTGTATTTTAATTACTTGTTTAACTGTCTAGCTCAGTCTGTAAGAACATAAGTTCCCTGAGGGCAGGGATATTATCTGTTTTTTTTTCACAGTTGCATATATACCTAGAACAGCCCCTGGCACATGCTGATACTCAATATATACTTATTAGTGAAATAATCTTGGGCTTTTTTTTTAAATTGGAATTTTCTTACATTATAGAAGACCATAATAAACAAAACCAGATTTATGGATTCTATAGTTATAGAACTATTAATAGTTCGTTATTTTTTAAGTTGAAAATATTTAAAAATTCTATTTTTAAACTTAATTAGTGTGATAATTCAAAAACACAGTTCACTCACCAACCATAACTTTTTTCTGGTTTAGGAATGGGATCATCAAAGAAAGAGTCTCCTTCCGTATCATCTTCATCTGGACAAAGACCAGCTTTGTCTTTGGCATCTAAAGTTTTGTTGCTTAAGATAGATTCAATTTTTGTTTCATGGGCCAATAAGTGAAGACTACTTTTGCTCTTGGTTTCTGATGAAGAGATGCTTGTATCACTCTGACTAGCCTCACTGATCTTCTAGAAAGAAAAAGTGAGAAAGAAAAAAAGATACATTCACATTTTTTTTGGTAAAATAAAACAGGTATTTTAAATAATAAAAAGAAATAATGTGAACATACACAAATCTGTGTGTGTGTATGTAAGTACATGTCCTATGTTGTCTCAAAACAACAAAAACTGCAGAGTTCCACTAGGATTTATTAGTTCATTCCCAGGCTTTGTAACGTGACTAATTTTTGAAGGGGAAAAATGTCAAAGAAAAATGTTTATACAATTCCTTTTCTCCCCCTCTTAATGGAAATATCTTTACTAGCCCTATCCTGTTTATAAGTAAACTTACAAATAACATTCCTAATTCCTCTTACATATATGTCATTGCTTCGTAAGTTATCCTACATTAACGTGTTTTCAACCTGTGAACAGAAGAGTTCATTATTATTAAAGGAAAGAAAGAAGATCATTTCACATAAATGAACCAAATACTTTAAATAAAAGTATTCTTAAGTAAAAATACAGTTTTCTACCCAGTGCCACATAACAGTAAATATCAAGGTGAAAGATGATGCTTCAAGCACTCAAGTTTCTAAAGTAAAGATCGCCTAGTTAAAATAATTATCTTAATTCAGACTTTCAGAGAAACTCCCTAATCTACGTATCATTAAATATCCACACACATATATATACTTCTCTATATATTTTAAGCCAACTTAAAAAATTCTCATGCTTATGCATGTCCTACTAATATTGTGATATTAACACAAAATATCAAAGTGTATTTTCTTGCTTGCAGTTAACTCTCATTTCACAACCTAATTTTATGCTATCCTTGATCAGATGTGCTCGGCCCTTAGACATGCCTATTACTTTTAGTACTATTAAAAACAAAAATAAAAAGGTATGAGAGTAGTAATAAAAGCAGCTAACATTTATGTAAATTATTCAAATACTTCACATTTAATCCTCAAAATAACCCTGTGGTAGGGCTATGGTCTCTGGAGATACAAAAAATGAGATGTAGAGAGATTAAAGTAACTCTCCAAGGTCACCAGCTAGTTAAGTGGCAGGGTCAATATCAGAATCAAAGTCTGATTTTGGAGTTTAGCTCTCAATATTTATGCTGCCAGGATGAATCATGAAATTACTGTTTTTGTAGGTTAAAAATGGCAATTCCCAAAGAGTCAACAGAACATACTCAAAAAAACAGAACTGTGATCTACGGTATACCAGAAAAGTACTCAACTAAAATGAGGAGTCTGGAGTTCAGCCTATAATTTCTATTCTGGATCAATTAATGATTGTAAGTAAAGATTCTGAAAAAGTAAATACCAAAATATCATTTTTTTTCTTTTATTTATAAAACATAACCACATACAAACACAAACATTCTTACCATATGTCATGGTTAGGGACATGTGTCAACTTGGCCAAGTTGTGGTACCTGCTTATCTGATTGGGCAAGTGCTGGCCTGTCTGTTGCAATGAGGACATTTCATAGGATTAGGTCATGATCAGGTCAGCTGCATCCACAGCTGATTCCATTTGTAATCAGCCAAAGGGGAGTGTCTTCTACAATTAGTGATGCTAAATCTAATCACAGGCAGCCTTTTAAGGAGGACTCAGTGGAGACAGGTTCCATTCCTGCTTCCGCTGGTGAACCTCTCCTGTGGAGTTCATCCAGACTCTCCATCAGAGTCGTCGGCTTCACACCCTGCCCTGTGGATTTTGGACTCTGCGTTCCTGCGGTCACGTAAGACACTTCTATAAATTTTATACTTGCAAGTGTTTCCTGTTGATTCTGTTTCTCTAGAGAACCCTAACTAATACACCATATGATCATTCCATTCTTGTTATATAATCAATAACTCACAATATCATCACATAGTTGTATATTCATCATTATGATCATTTCTTAGAACATTTACATCAATTCAAAAAAAAAATAAAAAGAAAACAGAAAAAAATTCATACATACCATACCCCTGACCCCTTTCTTTCAATGATCACTAGCTTTTCAATCTACTAAATTTATTTTAATATTTGTTCCCCTTATTATTTATTTTTAATCCATATTTACTCATTTGTCAATAAGGTAGATAAAAAGAGCATCAGACACAAGGTTTTCACAATCACACAGTCACACTGTGAAAGCTATATCATTACACAATCATCTTCAAGAAACATGGCTACTGGAACACAGCTCTACATTTTCAGGCAGTTCCCTCCAGCCTCTCCATTACACCTTAACTAAACAAGTGATCTCTATTTAACACATAAGACTAACCTTCAGGATAACCTCGACTCTGTTTAGGATCTCTCAGCCATGGACACTTTATTTTGTCTCATATCACTTTTCCCCCTTTTGGTCAAGAAGGTTTTCTCAATCCCTTGATGCTGAGTCCCACCTCATTCTAGGATTTCTGTCCCAAGTTGCCAGGAAGGTCCACACGCCTGGGGGTCATGTCCCATGTAGAGAGGGGGAGGGCGGTGAGTTTGCTTGCAGTGTTGGCTCAGAGAGAGAGACCACATCTGAGGAACAGAAGAGGTTCTCTTGGGGGTAAGTCCTAGGACTAATTTTAAGTAGGCTTAGCCTATTCTTTGCAGGGTTAAGTTTAATATGAACAACCCCCAAGCTGGGGGCTCAGCCTGTTGCTTTGGTTGTCCCCACAGCTTGTGAGAATATCAAGAATTCTCCACTTGGGGAAGTTGAATATTCCCCCTTTCTCACCATTCCCCCAAAGGGACTTTGCAAATACTTTTTTATTCACTGTTCAAATCACTCCAGGATTTATCAGGGCATCACTCTGGACAAACTCACAAAATCTCATGCCCTACTCAAGGTTCCAAGTATTATGGTTTTCAAATAAGCTGTCCATATGTTATATTAGAAAATGCACTAGTCAAAATATAAATTTTGTACCAAATAAACATTTTTGCTTTAGTCTCACACATAAGTTAAAGTTGTAAAATATTAATTACCATCTATTATCAACACCCTGCAGTACTGACATTCCTTTGTTCTTCCTTATGCAAAACATTTTTTAATTTGTACATTTAGTCACTATCAAAATACCATCCTTTTAAACAACATGTGACATTTGTGAAGAGGCTGAAACTTTCAGAAATCTTCCAACAACTTACTTGAGGTATTCCGGGTATTAAAAAATACGAAGAAGGGCCACCTATTTAAGTTTCTTAATTAATACATAATCTTAAATAATTTAATTTTCTTAGTCATGAATTTCCTTAAGAATTGAATTAGATGAGCATTTTCCAAATAAAACTATAACCAAGACTTGAGAAAGAAGGAACATGTTGCTGAGGAAGTTAAAAAGTATTAACTACTGAGCTGGGTGGTAAAAATGTAGGTTAAAAATGACTGAACAAGTTATTCTCTAAGGCTTATTTCACTTTTGATATCTAGGGACAGAATAAATAAATATTATGTATTACTACAATACAATTAATTTTTTTACACTAGTTAGATGCCATCAATAGATGTTTAATTAGCTGATACAAACAAGCAAGGTACACAGGATACAAATTTTTGTGGGCTTTCTATAAAGCTATGTATTCCACATGTTATTACTCTAGATCAATTAATGATTGCACGAAAAGATTCTGAAGAAGTAAATATCAAAATATCATCCTTTTAAACAACATGTGACATCTGTGAAGAGGCTGAAACTTTTATAAATCTCCCAATAACTTCCTTGAGGTATTCCTGGTATTAAAAAAAAAATACAAAGAAGGGCCACCTATTTAAGTTTCCTGATAACAGTCATGTCTGTTGCAATTTCTAATTAAAAAATGTTTTAGTAATGGATTTGTATCTTTTTAAAGGTACAGGCATTTAGACATAAATGCCCCAAAGTTCTGTGATAAACACAATTTACAATTACAGATGCTGGGATAGTGAATGTCTCCTTCAAAACATTCCTAAGTTGGGAAGGATAACCGGCAAGAAACAAAATGAGATATAAATGAAAGCAACATTACTAGAAACAATAAATTATACCAATAATAAAGTCTTTCTTCTCTATGAATTCATATTACCTAAATAATTTAAGTACACACAACAGACTATCTAAACTTTTTAACTAATATGTATCCATATTTATTTTTTCACTGATTTAAGGAATATTTCTGCTATGGGCAAAAAGACCAGTTTTAGGAAGACAAGTTTCATGTTAGGCACGTTAGTTTGTTCAACACAAAACATTTTTTAAACTAATAGAAGCATTTTGTTATAAAAATATAGTTCTGCTTATCTATGGAGTCACATTAAGTTTTTAAAGTACTCAATGTACTTTGAAAGTGTTTTCAAAATAAGTTCCTAAAGCACACGGGGACATTTCATTGCTTTGTAACCATGGCTCATTTCTGACCAAAAAAGAGCATTACCTAACTAGGTTATCAATCAATTCATTAAACTTAATTCTAAATAGCTTTTACTACTCAAAAACAAAACAAAACAAAAACCCACACTAAGAGGAAAAAGATCTGTCATCAAAACACAGATCTGTGATTAAAAAAACTGAAGTATCATTAACTTTTAGAGGAATTTCAATGGGGAAGTCCAAATCTTTTGCATAACAAATCAACACATGATTATGGCAAAACCTCTGGAATCTGTTTTAAAATTTTTTAAAAATTTCTATCAGCTGGTCAGGGGAGGCAGGGCTCACTTCTCTCCCACAACTATGACCAGGGTCAGGCAGAAACTGCCCACAACCACAGACCTGGGTGGGGGTGGGGTGGGGGGTGGGGGTGCTCTACAATGCCCAGAAATGCAGGACAAACAGAAATGTAGGACAAACAGAAATGCAGGACAAAGAGGGATGCTGCGGCGAGAGGCCAGGAATGACCTCCCAAGCCCAGCTCCTGGTGCCCACCCTCACTCAGGGGCAAAGTGTCTGGTTCTCCAGTCTCTGGTGGACAGGCAGCTCTAGAGTGGAAGGGGGCAGAGGTCCACTCTCCCAAAAAAATGGAAGGACAGAATCTACTAATGAACTTACACTGCTGGGCCATCAGTTCAAACCGTCCCTGCCTGGCGCTCTCCACTGTCTGGAGCCAAGAGGGAGCTACTCAGCCACCTGAAGCCCTGGGGAAGAGGCTGCCGAAGATGCCATCTGCTGGCAGGCGAGGAAAGGGCACTGCCAGAAAAAACACCAAAAGGCTTTTGTGTGAAGGCCATATGCTGGGCAGGCCAGGAAGCCGCACCTCAGGAGCAGAATGAAGAACATGTAAGCATCTTCACCTGACCTTCTCCCTGGAGCCCTGCAGAGCTGCTGTGCACTGCCCCCTTTGGGGGTCCCTGTCCCAGTACTGGTTGGGTAATACTGACAAACCAAATGTCGAAGAAAATCCTTAACACAAACTCAATCAACAACAGTTTTGACAAGAGAAAGAATTCGACCTTCAGAGTAAACTCTCCAAGATAATCCAGACATCAGCAAAAAAAAAAAAAGTAATAATAAGCCCAGACATTAGCGAAAAAGAAGGCACATTAGCAGGAAAACATGGCCCAGTCAACGGAGCAAATCAAAAAGGCAAAGGAGATATAGAATCTGGAACTAATTAAAGAAGTTCAACTAAATCTCCTAAACAAAGTCAACAAGATGGGTAAAGAGATAAAGGATATTAAGACACTGGGTGAGCATAAAGAAGAATTTGGAAGTATGCAAAGAAAAATGACACAGCTTATGGGACTGAAAGGCACAGCAGATGAAATTAAAAATACACTAGAAGCACACAACAGCAGACTTTGAACAGGCAGAGGATCAGTGAGCTAGAAGACACAGCATCCACATTTGAACAGATAAAATAACAGAGAAAAACATGGGAAAAATGGAGCAGTCTCTGGGAAGTGACTGACAAGAAGTGCATAAACACTTACATCATGGGTGTCCCAGAAGAAGAGAAGAGAAAAGGGGCAGAAGGAATATTTGAGGACATAATGGCCAAGAAATTTCCAACTTTTATGGAAGGCATTGATATCCAGATCCTAGAAACTCAATCCACCCCAAATCAAACACATCTGAACAGACCCTACTCCAAGACATATATTAATTCAAATGTCAAATGCCAAAGATAGAAAATTCTGAAAGCCAGCAAGAGAAAAGTGATTCATTACACAGAAGGGATGCTAAGCACAGGTTTCTCATCAGAAAGCATGGAGGTGGGAGAAAGCTGTGGTACGCTATCAAGATCTTGTATGAGAAAAATTGCCAGCTAAAAATTATCAGGCAAAACTTTCCTTCAGTTGGTGCAACAGTGGCTCAGTGGCAGAATTCTCACCTGCCTTGCCAGAGGCCCGGGTTCAATTCCTGGAGACTGCCCATGCAAAAAAAAAAAAAAAAAAAAAAAAGCTTCCCTTCAAAAAATGAGGGAGAGTGGTTCAGGGGTAATCGCCTTCCATGAGGGAGACTCAGGTTCGATTCCCAGACTATGTACCAAAAGAAAAAAAAAAGGAGAGTTTAAGATATTTGCAGATAACCAGAAGCTGAGAGAGTTTGTTAACAAGAGGACTTCCCTACAAGAAATACTAAAAGGAGTCCTGTAGGCTGAAAAGGACAGGAGGGAGATGATCAGTGGGGTAACCAGAGACAAAAATAAGCTATGATATCTAAAAACCAAAAGATAAAATGATTGAAGTAAATACTGCCTTTACAATAATAATGAATGTTAGTGGATTAAATTCTCCAATCAAAAAACACAGACTGGCAGAAAGGATAAAAAACATAAGCCATCTATATGCTGGGGCTGAAACAGTTCAAATACAGTCAAGAGGTTACACTGGAAGTCACTCTTATGCAAGCTTCACGTAGATATTACTACCTATCATAACTTGCCAAACCTCAACCAAAACCATTCCAATCAATCCCAAAAAACACCTAGGGCAATCTACAAAGGTTCCATACACTGGAATGGTTTCTAGAAACCTATAACCTCTGGATGGGTCCTTGGACCAGATAAGTCCTGAAACCTAGAGGGCCCAGCCTTTCCAAGATATCAGCTAGTTCCATCGCCCTACCCCATATTATTAACAGCCTCTTCCAACATGAAAAATTTAGAATGACCATAGCCCAAAAACTCCTAAAGAGTAGGACAGAAAGACCAAAACTGATGGTGGCATTATACAGAGAAGGTAGGGTTTAACAAATAAATATGAACACTGAATCATTAAACTGATTTTCTTTTAGTCTTCAGTATTCTAGAGCAGCTAGAAGTAAAAACCTAAAATTGTAGAACTGTAACCCATATCAAACTCTGAAATCTGTTCTACAACTAATTGTTGTGCTGTGCTTTAAAAATTATTGCTTTTTTGTATATATGTTACTTTTCACAAAAAAAGAAAAAAAGTCATTTTATGATGATAAAGAAAATATTTATTCCTTCTAGCCTCCTGTGTTGTGGAGCAGTTAGAAGGAAAAATCTGAGATGATGGTATGGTAGTCCATGAAAAACTCTGGGATCTGTCCTGTAACTACCTATTGAAGAGTGCTTTGAAAACTATTTCTTTTTCTTTCTTTGCTTTGCATATAGGTTATATTATGCAAAAAAAAAAGGTTAAAAAAAAAAAAAGAAAAGCCCATAATCAATGGCTTCACATGTGAATTCTACCAATCATCCCAAGAAGAATAAATATTAATGATGCTCAAATTTTTCCAGAAAACCGAAGAAGAGGGAATGCTACTTAACTCATGCAGTAAAGCCAGCATCACCCTAATACCAAAATCCAATAAACAAACAAGAAAGAAAAATTACAGGCCAATCTTTTTAATGAATATAGATGCAAAAATCCTCAACAAAATACTTACAAATTCAAAAGCACATTAAAAGAATCATACACCATAATCAAGTGGGTTTTACCCCAGGTATACAAAGGGTGCTTCAACATAAGAAAATAAATGAATGCAATACACTATATTAACAAATCAAAGGAGAGGAACCACCTGAACCTCTCGGATGATGTAGAAAAGGCATGTGATGAATTCCAGCTCCTTTCTTGATTTAAAAAACACTTCAAAAAACAGGAAGAGGAGGAAACTTCATCAACATAATAAACGGCACATATGAAAAACCCACAGCTAACATCATTATTTAATGGTGAAAAGAATGAACGCTTCCTGTGAGATTGGGAACAAAACAGGTATGCCCACTGTCACCTTTGTTATACACCAATTGTACTGTAAGTTTTAGCTAGAGCTATTAGACAAGAAAATGGAATAAAAGCCATCCAAATCAAAAAAGAAGTAAAACTTTCACCATTTGCTATGATTTCACATATTCACATATTTCACTATGATCCTATACCTAGAAAGCCCTGAAAAATCTACAACGACGCTACTAGCCCAAACAAATCAGTTCAGCAAAGTGGCGGTTTAGAAGATTAATATGCAAAAATCAGTAGTGTTTCTGTACACTAGTAATGAGCAATCTGAGGAAGAAGTCAAGAAGAAATATTAAAAAAGTGTTGCTCAAAGAAATCAAAGAAGCCCTAAAAAAATGGAAGGACATTCCAAGTTCATGAACTGGAAGACTCAATTCCTGACTTTAAAGCATACTACAAAGCTACAGCGATGAAAATAGCATGGTACTGGCATACAGATAGGCATATTGTCCAATGAATTAAAATAGAGAGTTCAGAAATAGATCCTCACATCCACAGCCAACTGCTTTTTTTTTTTTGATAACTTTCTAATGAATACTTCCCTAAGATTTCATTATACTGAAATATAGTATACCCAAGTTCTGTAAGATATACTTGCCTTTTAGTTTCAAAGCACTTTCAAACAAGATAATACAACAATTATTTACAAAGCAAGAGACTAAAAAGTCTTATTTAACATGCCATAAGGAACACCACATCTCAGTATTTTCTCAGAGTCAACTTTGTGGCTTTTATTGCTGGATCATAACATGTTAGGCCACTATTTTTCATCAGATTTTGTTCTGTTCTTGAAAACTTCAGGGTTTATTACACAGGCATCTGAATTTTTACTTTGCTCAAGAAATAAAGCATGTAAAGATGAGTCTGCTCCTTCAGATCTCTTATGTACGTTTTATTGAATAATAGTTTTTATGTTTCAGCTACTGCTGGGAGTTTTTATTAAAAATAACTTCTATAGAGCAATTCCTTAATTCATGCTTTTAGGTGGCCCAATGCACGTTAAAAACAGGTCTACAGACCTAAATAAAGTTTTCAAGTGCTCAGAAATCAGGTTTTTAAATTTCAATATCCTAACCATTAACAAAATTAAGACAAGTAGTATTGTAGCTGTTAAAAATGGCTACAGTGACTTTTTTTTTGTATGCTGTATGGTGGGATCACATTTCATTATTTTTCCACGTGAGTGAGTATCCCATTATTGCAGCATCATTTGTTGAATTTTTATTTGTTTTGCTTGCTTGTTTTTGGGGAAGTGCATGCACCCAGACTTGAACCCAGGTATCCCGCATTGCAGGTGAGAATTCTACCACTGAATTACCCTTTGCTCCCCTGCAGTGACTTTTAACAGTCCAACACAAGTTTTTTGTGCTAAGGAATGGTCCATGTCAACAAGTGTCTGAAATGCTGACAGTCTAAACTACAAGTCATAAATTCTACAAAAAAAGAAAATATTTAAGTCCTAAGATTTTTTTTTCTTCTAGAATGGTAGTATTTTTGTTTTCTTGAACTATATTATTGTACTTACATAAAAGTCATGGCACCTGAAACTACATAAATGAACCTTGAGGACATTATTTTGAATGAAATAAGTCAGACACAAAAGGACAAAAATCGTATGACCTCACTAATATGAACTAATTATAATTAGCAAAAAAAACAAAAAAACTCTTCATTGGCTTAGACAAGTCTTTATATTATATATATAAACTTTAATTCCTTGGATTTTCTATTACCTAGATTTGGGTAAACTGGCATTAAGATTCAGAATAAAGCTAAACAACTAAGCTTAAATATTTTAAAAAAACCAACAGTTACTTAAAAAACAAAAGATCTCATGGTAATCCCTTAAATTAATTCCCTGGACAACCTCACAGGTAATAATAAATACATAAAACTAACAGTAATATTTTTTTCCTTTCAAAAAGGCGAGGGAATCTATTATACAACTACAGCAGTCATTAAATTATTTTGGATGTAGCTCAAGTTTAAAGTATTTGGATGGTGAGTTACAGTAAAGTCGTAAGAAAGCTTTAGTATGCATTAAATTCATCAACAACACTCTTATGTATTCAAGAATTCAATCATTTCCATATTAACAGAAAATCAGTTATCAGCAAGATAATTTTTACAGTAAAAATACCAGCTAATTTTCCATTAACCAAAAACTCAATTATCACTACAACGTCTTAAAAGCTTAGAAAACAGGTTTTTCCAGACTAAAGGCTCTTTATGCACTGTTCAATTCCTCTTCTTAATAGACAAACATCAAAGCCAAAGGAATACCCCATTTTTGAAAAAATGCATGAAACATTTAATTATCTTTCCTGCCTCCACCTCACATCACCTCCCACCCGCCTGCTCCCCTATCAACCTGCCAAAGGCAGTTTCTGGTCCGTAACTTACTAACCCGTTATTTAAGAAGTAATTTTACTACAGTTGTAACAGACACAAACTTTAAAAATTTAATTCACTCATCTAGAAAGTAAATGCTGGGAATGCAAGAACCAAAAGGAAAACATTTAAACCCATTTCTAAAACCTCAAGTTTTTCTAGAAAAAGTCTATCCTCACTTCCTGTAAACAATTTATAATTCCTACAATAGGACCGGACCTAATCTTCTGGCTATGAAACCACAACTGAAGATGACATCTGAGCAGCTGTCCCCCATGCTTCTCCTACCATCCCAGCCTATTCAACCTCTAGTTTATCATTAGTGTCAAGATTTCAAGTCTAGAAACAAGTAGCTAGAATTACACAGCAGGCTAGGCAGAACTGAAAAGGGCTAATGTATTCATTCATACATTGGTTCAGGACAGCTTATGTGTGAGTGTGTGGGTTAAAGAGATGATAATGTTTATTTGGAAAACCTTGAGGTGCCTGCAAAAGACCCAAAAACATTCCAAACATATATCTAAGGAGAGCTTCAGCACTGTCCTAAATCAATACCAACTGGTCTTATCTAGCACTCTGAAAGCAAGGAATAATCAATTAAGAAATGTCTTCAATTTGAAGCAAAACGTATCTCAACATACGTAAGTTTTAAAACATCTAAAAAACTGATTGTAAAAAGAAAGGATGGGGGGAGCAACGGTGGCTCAGTGACAGAATTCTTGCCTGCCATGCTGGAGACCCGTGTTCGATTTCCAGAGCCTGCCCAAGCCAAAAAACAGAAAGGATGTCCTTTTATTACATTTAATATAATGATAAAAGCAGCTTACTCTAAATATTAAAAACAAAAGGCATCTAATATCTTACTCAGTTTTTCCAACCGAACAGTGAAAACCTAAGTTAGTATATCCTATCAAAAGTCTATCATAGCTTTGTGCATTTACATTTTTCAGATTAGTAGAATAAAGTTTGGTACAAGAATATCCTATACAATGAAATAATTATAAATGATACTCCAGAAACCAGAAAGCATTAATATATATTTCAGAATTTTTAACTCACAAAAAAATGCCCTCCTATTTACAATCAATCTACCTTGTATTCCAAGTTTTCTACCCATCCTTTATTGTCTTGAAATGACAACAAATACATGTAATTTTTCGTTCAAAAATCTTAAATTATGCTTTGCAAACTGGCATCTGTAATCATTACTATAAATCAGTTTATATGTATGAATAATATTTTAAAAAGTAAGTTCTAAAATGAATTAGAATTCCCGAAGAAACAGCCAAGAACCTGAATGAGCCATTTGGGGCTTGTTCCTGCTGCATTCAGAAAAGCAGGACACATCCAACTCTCCTTGCTCAGTGCTCCAGAGTACCATGGGGAGCAGGAACTTGCACTCCCAGCTCTTCTGCTCAAGCCCCCCATGCCAAGAGCCTGATGCAGGCCAAGCCACCAAATATGGCTTCATGGACTGTGTGTTGAACAACCTGGGAAATGCTATTCCCAGAATATAATATAACACGGATAGCTCTTCCTGGAGCCTCACTGTGACAGCCTGAATGGCCAAACACAGCAGCCCACAGCAGCACTGACAGACAGTCAGGGTGCTGGGAGCTGGAGCACAGCCTACAGCAGCACCAACAGACACTCAAGGTACTGGGAGCCTGGGGCACAGCACACAGTAGCAGCAACGGACACTTAAGATGCTGGGAGACTGGGGCACAACCCACTGCTGAGCAGACATGGACACTCAGGGTGCTGGGAGGCTGGGGCACAGCCTGCAACAGCAGCAACAGACACTCAGGGTGCTGGGAGCCTGGTAAACAGCACGCGGCAGCACTGACAGACACTGAGGGTGCTGGGCGCCTGGAACACAGCTCGCAGCACCACCAACAGACACTTAGGGTGCTAGGAGCCTGCAGCAGCACAGACAGACATTAACGGTGCTGGGAGCCTGGGACGTAGCCCAAAGCAGCGCCGAATGACACTAAGGGTGCTGGGAGCCTGGTAACAGCATGCGGCAGCACTGACAGACACTCAGGGTGCTGGGAGCCTGGTGCACCACACAAGACAGAGAAAAGGCACAGGGATGAAGAGGCACAGCACAACTGGAAAGAGGCAATGCTGCGTACAACACAGGCTTCTTTCAAAGCAATTCAGAAAACAAGTCTGAAGCGAAAGGAAAAAAGTCTCAAAATGATAGAGGAAGCACCCTGGATTCCAGAACATTGTAATAAAACAGAAGGCATTCAACCTATGGCCCCAAAGCTCTAGGACGTGGGCCTTCAGTCGCCTCTCAAATCAGGGGAGCATGTGAAGCCTACCGAAGGTACAATGGACCACGAAGTCTGGGCCCATCAAAGTTGTGTTCGTTATACAAAGATAAAGTTGTCAGTTTGCTTTGGTTACATGGGTAAATGTCTTAGAACTCAGTAAGATTGTAAATAGTGAGTGCTATGAAATATGATTTGGGCTTCAAAAAAGTGTCCGAGAAACTGATTAAAAGCCTCTACAAAGAATATGCTATTTTGTCTTAATTATCTATCTTAAGGTATGTCTTACCTCCCCAATTAGATTGCAAAATCCTGGAGGACTGTGTTAAATTTGTCTCGCCCACGGCATTTAACACAATGACTTTTACTAAGTAAATGTTCCAAAAAACAATGGTCAAAAAATGTTTTAAAACATTTTCTCATTTAATAATGCATAAAATAGCATGAACTAAAGAGAATACAATAATAGGAACCAGTGAAACTTCTAGAAAGAAAGCCAGCTAACCTAGTAAACACATATAATTTTAAAAAACTTATTGTGGAGGTTTTCAACTGAGTAAAAAAGATCTATAAGTAAACAACATGAGTACAGCACTGGACTAGCGAATCTACAGAACTAAGAGGTGAGGACTGGTCTCATGTGGAACGTCTCAGCAGTGCCGATACCACTGCTGAGACCACAAACAGTTATTAGTGCATTTTTGCAATCTGCTCAGTAGGTGAGAAAAAGCAGCCAAGGCACCAACTGGTCTGCAGTGTATTAGCTGTTCCACACCTAAGTGTTAATATTCATCTATCATGAGTTAGGGGTACATATTAGCAAATTTGCAATGATCTGATAAACAGCTTAACAAAATAAAAATGTCTTAAACGAGATTAAATTTAACCTTTATCTTCTCAAGTGTAATTTATCCAAAAAGCAATTTGATATTCTATTTTCCTCAATAAAAATCATAATCTTGGGCGGGCCACGGTGGCTCAGCAGGTAAGGGTGCTTGCCTGCCATGCCCAAGGACCCGGGTTCGATTCCCGGTACCTGCCCATGTAAAAAAAAATCGTAATGTTGATCATCCATTCAAAAGGAAAATATTTTCAACTTTTTTTATTGCCAATAATGCAAGGAATTCTTAAAACAAAATTTACAGCATAGTTTTAAATTACAACAGTACAATTTTCACCTGAATAAAAACTTAGTCAATTTACTTTTTGTTTTATGCCACTTCTTTCTCATGTTCTAATTATTCATAAATAAAAGTAGTATTTAAAAAAATAAAACAAAATCTAGGTCAATATGTCAATAGATATTTAATGCCAAATATGAGGTAAAAATAAATTCAGTTTAGTTTTTGGTATAGGTTGCCTTTTTCCTAATAGAGATCTAAAAGCACTGGCCAGCCTTTCACTCTCATGCATTTTACCTTGTCACCAGACTTCTCCCCGCTTTTCTTCTTTTTACCTTGTCCTTTATACCTTGGTATCTGAGCATGAGAATAAAATGACATTTTACCACAAAATATAAATCTTTTAAGAAGAAACTACTCAAAACCAAACTAATAAAGATTTCTAATTGAAATTTTCTTAAAAATGGAAAATCTTATATATTCAGTCCTGTTGCACAATCTGTATCCCTTCAGCTCCAATTACCCAATATATTACCCTATTTCTATCTCCTGATGGTCTCTGAATACAAAAACTCAGAAACGGATAGCACAATACTACCTAACTGTAATACAATTATGTTAAAACATTGAATGACGCTGAATGTGAGAATGATGGAGGAGAGCTGGGAGCATAAATGAAATCAGAAAGAAAGACAGATAAAGATTGAGATGGCATAATCTAGGAATGCCTAGAGTATATAATGACAGCGACAAAATATACAAATTTTAAAAATGTTTTTGCATGAGGAAGAACAAAGGAATGTCATTACTACGGGTGCTGAAAATAGATGGCAATTAATATTTTAAAATTTCAACTTACGTGTGAGACTAAAGCAAAAAATGCTTATTTGGAACAAAATTTATATTTTGACTAGTGCATTTCCTAATATAACTTATGTAGATAGCTTGGTTGAACACCATAAGTACACGGAACCTTGGGTAGGACATGAGATTTTGTTGGTTTGTCCAGAGTGATGCCCCGATGAATCCCAGAGTGATTTGATCAGTGAATAAAAAAGTATTTGCAAAGTCCCCTTCAGGGACTGGTGAGAACAGGGGAAAATTCAACCTCCCCAAGTTGAATTCTTGATATTCTCACAAGCAGTGTGGACAACCAAAGCTATAGGCTGAGCCCCCAGTCTTGGGGTTTGTTCATATGAAACTTAACCCCACAAAGGATAGGTCAAGCCTACTTAAAATGAGGCCTAAGAGTCACCCCGAAGAGAGCCTCTTTTGTTGCTCCGATGTGGCCTCTCTCTCTAGCCAACACAAGTAAACTCACCGCCCTCCCCCTGTCTATGTGGGACATGACTCCCAGGGGTGTGGACCTTCCTGGCAACGTGGGACAGAAATCCTAGAATGAGCTGAGACTCAGCATCAAGGGATTGAGAAAACTCCTAGAATGAACTGAGACTCAGCACCAAGGGATTGAGAAAACCTTCTCTACCAAAAGGAGAAGAGTAAAATGAGACAAAGTGTCAATGGCTGAGAGATTCCAAACAGAGTCGAGAGGTTATCCTGGAGGTTATTCTTACGCATTAAGTAGATATCACCTTGTTATTCAAGATGTAATGGAGAGGCTGGAGGGAACTGCCTGAAAATGTAGAGCTGTGTTCCAGTAGCCATGTTTCTTGATGATGATTGTATAATGATACAGCTTTCACAATGTGACTGCGTGATTGTGAAAACCTTGTGTCTGATGCTCCTTTTATCTACCTTGTCAACAGACGAGTAGAACATATGGAATAAAAATAAATAATAGGGGGAACAAATGTTAAAATAAATTTAGTTTGAAATGCTAGTGATCAATGAAAGGGAGGGGTAAGGGGTATGGTATGTATAATTTTTTTTCTGTTTTCGTCATTTCTTTTTCTGTTGTCTTTTTATTTCTTTTTCTGAATTGATGCAAATGTTCTAAGAAACGATCATGATGATGAATATGCAACTATGTGATGATATCGCAAATTACTGATTATATATGTAGAACAGAATGATCAAAATAGGAATATTTGCATTTATTTGGTGTTTTTTTTGTATCTAAGAAAATAAATAAAAAAAAAAAAAAAAAAAAAAAAAGAGGAAAAGCTTATCAGTATGTTTCTTTGGGGCCAGACTTTTTGTCCTTAACTCTATTCCTAAAGTGGATCACTTCATGTTCAACTGTTTCCACAGCTGCTTGTTCAGGTGCAAATATTGTAATCTTAACCTGCGTAACTGCTAAGGTGTGGAGACATCACTTCTTTCATGCTATCATTAGTGGCATCCTAAATATACTTTGCTTGAGTTATTCTCAAGCAGCTTTAAGAAGTGTCCTGACATCACCTTCTTCAGGAGCACACAAAACAAGATTCCTAAAGGTTTGGGTTAGAACTGATTACTGTCCACAGCTTTTCCACAAGTCCTTAGTGCTCTCCATTGGTTCCCCAAACCAATAAGGCATAGGCGGTTCCTAGAGCCCCCATGTTGTTCAAAGACTGAGGGCAGAAGAAAGTTGGCAAGAAAAAGTAGGGGACATACTGGAATCCCAAATTGAGAACCTTTAGGACTATAAGGGAATTGCTATTTTAATTCCAAAAAATAAGGTCCGATCTTAAAACAGACTCCACCTCCAGCCCTCACCAAAGACTAGTTACGGTATTCAAAAGCAGTCATTCAAGATCTCAGACTCACAATGCTGACAAGGGGCCCCAAAATGGAGACAATGGGAAAAAAATACAACGTGGGTAAGAGAAATGTGGTGCCGTCTGAAGGACTAATTAGTGTTCTCTAATTCAGCCTTCAGTAAGTTCCACTTCTCAGTAAGTATTCAGAGCTGTCCTTCCCAAGTGCTACCTGAACACTTAAGGGTCTCATCATAATCCTTAGATCTTAAAAAAAGTGGTTTTTTTTTATGGAGAGAGGAACAGAGTATGTAAATCAGACATTAATATTTTATCTTAAATACCAAATGTGAAAGATTAGTATTGCTAATTTGCTTAGAAATTTTTTTCTTTTTTTTTGCTAAAGAGAATTTCTGAATCATTTACTGCCATGGGTACTCATAAGTATTTCAGAATATGTGCTTATTTTAATCCCCCTAAAGCAAGATATTTTTACAAAAAGCAAAGTTTTATTTCATTTTTTTAAACAAAGGCTCAATATGGCAATTAATTTAAAGGATTTTTTTGGTTTTTGTGTTCTTTACTCATGACTCATACTGTGGTTATAGCCTCCCATGAGCATCAAGAGAAAAATCTCTAAAAAAAAAAGACCTGCCCTATTAGAAAAGGCTAACTAGAGATCAAAGAAAGAAGAAACTATAAACAATATAATGATCTCTCTCCTTGGTTAGGAATAAAGTATAAAATTCCTTTGGATTTCTAAATTTAAAACATACAGAACAGAAGAACAATAACATTAAAAACACCACAAATACTAAGAGCAATCACTTATCAGTGTTCTGTGCCCACACATTTGCAAAAGAAAAAAGAAAATCTAGCAGTATAATTACTGTCTTCAATAGGTTCATCTGACATAAAAAGATGCTAACTTGTTTGTAAGAGTCTGTTCACCACCATGAACCAGAATGCCTAATCTTTCGACAAGCACTCTACAGCAAAACTTCAATTCAACAGAATGTAAATGGACAGTCACACGACACAAACCTGACCCAACCATATCTCCTGGTAAGACTGACTCATTCTACCAACAATGAGACAATCACCTTTATATCCATTCCTGTTATTATTAAATACATCCTTGATTTTAAATACAAGTGTTCAACTAAATTTCTTTTCCATTTGCCAAATTTCCCAAATCATTAAGGCCTCACCTTTAACAACCCATAAAAATATATATACACACACACACACACAGAACACACAGGTTTTCTTATAAATCCTTTCAAAATAAGTTCATTAATATAAAAAGCCATCATGATTCACAATCCCAACTCTGGCCATCTGTGGTCAAGTCTACAATACTTGACAGAACAATTTCATATTCTGAAACCTAACATACTGAAGCTAAGACTTTATAAATGAAAAAGTAAGTTAACCTCTTTATTAATGGAAGAAAAAAATGGTGAAAGTACTAAATGAGTCCAAATATCCTGCAATTCTGTTATCTAGCAGAGTATTCCTTGCTGGGAGACAAAATTTAAAACACTACCAAGAAAGCAGAAGAATTCATTCTTAAAAATGTATACTTATTAAGTGAAAAAAAAAAATCTTTCAAGAAACTAAAAAACATTTTCATTACAAAACAACCACAACAAACTTGTAACAACAAGAGAGAGAAAGAGCTCTATAGAGTCTCAGTCCAGAAATTAATTCCATATCCTTGTAGCTGACTTACCTTACTTGGAACTGTGTGTGAACTTGTTTTTCCTTCCGGTGATTTTGGGGGCGCATGTACATCAGACAGATCGAGTGCACCCTAAAATATTTTACAGTTTAAAATTAAGATACATTTTTTTAAACCCACTAATTATACACCAATATTGAAGTTTAACATTTAAAACCTCTACAGTGTTGGTATTTCTATTTCTTTCTAATGATATAAATATCCTTATTAGATTCTCCCCTAATTTAACCAAAATCATAAATGCTTAAATTCTAATTATCTTCAAAGCATTTCACTTAATTTCCTTGAACAGGCTAGCCAGTCTGCATTTAAGAGCCCTCAATCGACCTTTCCAAGTAATTTCCTCACTTCCTTTCTCCCCTACTCTTCAAACCAGCAAAATTATTCTGTGACCCTCAAAGATTTACTTTCTACCCTCTTTGGATTTTCTTCCCTATTTCATTTGTCTCAAGAAAAAATATCAAATAGCAACACTCTTATAAACAATCTTTGCCCTGTTCAAATATTCTCTTCCTCTTTTATAGTCTCATCAATTTTTTCATCTATCACACTTATTTTATTCTGGTTTCTATAATAGTTATTTGTGCATCTGCCTTGCACAAATAACTTTCTCTGTCATCACAGAATCACAACCTTCAGAGCAGGAACCACTGGGTTCTAAGTACTATGCAAAAAACATAAAAAGATAAAATTTCTTGTAAATGTTTCTTGAATGGAGTCACTTTCTAACCTTCATTCACTAGATTATCACAAACACTCTGCCACTCTGTGCACAGTAAAGAGTAGATATTTTGTTACAAAAATCCTTTAACAACTGTGTGCTGGTTTGAAAGGAAGTATGCCCCCTACTGGTTTGAAAGGAAGTATGCCCCCTAAGAAAAGCCATGTTTTAATATAAATCTCATTTCTTAAAGGTAGAATAATCCCTATTCAGTACTGTATATTTGAAACTGTAATGAGATCAACTGTAATTGATGAGATTTAGTTAAGAATGGTTGTTAAACTGGATTAGGGGATGACATGTCTCCACCCATTTGAGTGGGTCTTGATTAGTTTCTGAAGTCCTATAAAAGAGGAAACATTTTGGAGATTCAGAGAGATTCAGAGAGAGTGACACTAAGAAGCAGAGAGTCCATCAGCCAGCGATCTTTGGAGATGAAGAAGGAAGATGCCTCCCGGGGAGCTTCATGAAACAGGAAGCCAGGAGAGAAAGCTAGCAGATGACGCCGTGTTCGCCATGTGCCCTTCCAGCTGAGAGAGAAGCCCTGACTGTGTTTGCCACGTGCCTTCTCACTTGAGAGAGAAACCCTGAATTCCATCGGCCTTCTTGAACCAAGGTATCTTTCCCTAGATGCCTTTGACTGGACATTTCTTTAGACTTGTTTTAATCGGGACATTTTCTAGGCCTTAGAACTGTAAACTAGCAACTCATTAAATTCCCCTTTTTAAAAGCCATTCCATTTCTGGTATATTGCATTCCAGCAGCTAGCAAACTAGAACAAACTGCAACTCCTTCTGTATGAAAACATGCTGGTCTTCTAACTTATGCCCTCCTCTTTGAATCCCATTATTTCTGCTAATGGCATCCTCTTCTCCCAGGCCAGAAACCTACATCTCGTCTTTGAAACCTTTTTTTTTTCCCGTATACCAAGTCTTGTTGATTCTCCCTTTAAAAATATAATCTTTCTCTGCCCATTTTATTTCTATTCTTACTCCTCCTATTCTTGTCCAGATTAGCGGTCTAATGGTTTTTTCTTCCTGTCTTCTAACTGCTCCATGTTTCTCACCAATCTAATTCCACCTATCCTGTATAAATTGTGACAGCGTCACACTGCCCTTTCACTACGTATCAGACACTACAAGAGATACAGAAATAAGACAGAATCCCTGTCCTCACTAAACTTTACAACCTAGTAGTATGGAAAAACCGAGTGCAGACAGCTAGTACTGCTGGGCTGAATAAGTACAAAAACTTACAAAATGCTAACTTATACAGAGTTGCCAGCAGAGAAAGAGGAAGAACAAGAGAAGACATCATGAAAAGTCACAGTTAGAGAAACTGACTAATAAAATTTCACACCTGGTGAAGGGAGACGTGAACCATTTCAGGTGGAGAAAAAGACAAAGAAGGCAAGAAAACAAAAGCCACTTTCAAATAATAAGTTCAGTTTGGCTTAAGTACAAGGCTCCAAATATTTTAAAAGAGACAATAGGCTAGCAAGCTAGACTGATATCCTATGTGCAGGACCTTGAAAGGAAGGAGGGGTATCGAGACTAGCTGCCATTAAACAGACACTTCAATTTCTTAAAACAGGAAAGGAATAGGATAAGAGCTGAATTTTAAAATTAACTTAGCAACAGTGAAAAGGAGACAGTGCAAAGAAGAGACTTCATCATGTCAAAGACCACTTGGGGGAACATAAGGCTGCTGCAGAACAGAGGTGAAGGCCTGGAACAAAACGGTGTAATGCAAATAGAAATAATTCACTGGGGAGTTCAGAAAACAAGGCAGTGCTCGTAATTACCTATGCCTGGGTGCACCAAATAAAATCCATCAGAAGACATGGTAAATTATGTGGGTCATGATGGCAACCTGATTCTTTAGGTGATTTCAATACATGGATTTTGTAAGGGAATCAATAAATTAGCTCATTGGGCTAATCTGCAGGCAATTTTCTTCTACAGAATCAGAAGTCAAGGAACATCAATAAAATCTACAATTTGAACTATTTTTATTTCATTATCTTATTATTTATTTCATAATTTCCTTGCAAAGTGGTAGGTGGAACAACAGTAAATGATGGAAGGACCAAAACAGAAAACTGCAGGCTCCTCACTTTAAATGTTAATTTGCCTGTACACACACACACACACACACACACACACACAACCAAAACAGAAACCTGCAGGCTCCTCACTTTAAATGTTAATTTGCCTGTATACACCACACACAAACACAAACACATAGTTAAAAGGAGATACCCATATATTAAGAGGGGAAAACCAGCAAAAAGTGGAGACAAAATATTCAACCTAATGGTTTTATAATTTGAGGGAGTAAAACAATGCCCTTTTAAAGACACAGAAAACCATACTCTGGGTCAATTTAGACAGAATCACACCATGAAACAGTCGGGACAAAAGGACCAAGGAGGCTTAAGGTCTACCAGTGCGAATGGGATAACGAATAATATATTTACTTAGTTTCAGAGGCAGAGAACATCCCATTACCCGGTTCTTCGCCCACAGCCTAGGTCTAAGCTGCCGCGCACTCAGGTCGCATGTCAGTGAAGAGGCGATTCCTTGAGTAGAGTCACTCCCTATCCTTCACCCACTAGACTGTCACCAACCAAGAAGTCACAGCCAGAGAATAAATATCAACAGAGAAGTGAAACAGAAGAACTGTAACTGGGATTTTGGGGGCATTTGTTTTTGTCTTCTGTGGCTTTCACTTCATTAAAAGTGAAGAGAAAAAAGGTCAGTTTTGTCACACATGATTAAATACACTAGTCGGATGACCAGGTGACATGTTCTACAAAGAGCTGGAAATTCTGGTCCAGAGCTACAGGAAAGGGGTCAGCTCTTTCCTGTGACTTAGGAAGTCACCCACAGAGCAAAGAGAAGACGGAAACAGTAATAATAATAACAATAATGTCAAATATTTATACAATGATTTCTACATGTAAGCTTCAGACAAAACGATTCCTTTGTCTACACTACAACCCTGTGCGTAGAAGGCAGCTCGACGGTCTGTCCTTCAGAGTTCTGTGGGAGCGCAGTGTGGCATGCTGCCTGGGCACGGTCTCCATTTTACACTTGGGGAGCTAAAGCACAGGGAGGTCAAGTAACTTACAAAGATAATACCCAGCTAGGAAGTGGCAGAGCTGGGATGTGAACCCAAGCAATCTGGCTCCAAAGTCTATGCTGTTAAGGAAAGAAAATCAAAGCAATGGAAAAAATGTGAGAAATCAGCAGTAATGAGGGGAGCAGAAGAGCAACCAGCAAAGGAAATGAAAGGGCAGGCAAAAAAGAAAAGGACGTCAGTGCCACAGAAGCTAAGAAGAGCTGATCTTAGCTTCAGTGGGGAAGATCAGACCTGGATCACTCCTGACAAAGACTTAAAAAACGCTCCTAACTATGTGCAAAGAGCTACATGAAAATACAAAGAACTAAAGCGAATCAGGAAAATGACACAAACAAAATATCAGCAGAAAGAAGATAATGATGAAAAGGAGCCAAACAGACTGAAGGCTACAGTAACAGGAATTAAAAATTCTCCAGAGGGGTTCAAGAATAGTTTGGAGTTGGGAGAAGAAAGAATCAGAGTACCTGAAGATAAGACAACTGAACTCATTCCATCTGAGTAGCAGAAAGAAGAATGAACAAAGTGAACAAAGCTTGTGGGACATCAAGCATCCCAATATATGCATTACTGGAGCCCGGAAGGAAAAGAAAGAAGCAGAGAGAATACTCAAACAAATAATGGCTGAAAACATCCCAAATTTAACAAAGGGCATGAATATATACATCAAGGAAGCTTAATGAACTCCAAAAAGATAAACACAAATAGATGCACGCCATAGCATATTATAAATCAATCTGTCAAATGCCAAAGATAAAGAGAGAATTCTGGAAACCACAAAAAAGCAGCAACATTTCACATACAAGGAAGCCTCAGTAAGATTAAGTGCCCATTTCCCACTGGAAACCAGGGAGGCAAGAAGGCAGAGGGATGACATATCTTAAGTGCCCAAAGCAAAAAACTACCAAGAATTTTATATTCAGTGAGGCTATCTTTCAAAAATGGGGAAGAGAGTAAGATATTCCCAGGTAAACAAAAGCTGATGGAGTTCGTCACCACTCTGCCAATCCTACAGGAGAGGCTAAAGAGAGTTCTTCAAGTTGAAAGGAAAGGACACTAGATAGTAACAGACGAAGCCACATGAAGAAACAAAGATCTCAAATGAGGGTAACAACATGGGTAAATACAAATGACAGTACAACTCTAACTGGGTTTGTAACTCCATTATTTGCTTCTTACAGGATCTAAAAGGCAGATACATGAAACAGAATGATAAATCAGTGATTGCTGGACTCAATGTGGAGGGATGGAGGGGTATAATAACACAGTTTGTATATACTGTTTAAGTTGGTATCAAAGCAAATGAGACTGTTTATAGATGTGGAATGTTGAAGTTAAGCCCCATGGAAACTACAAAGAAAATACTGGAAACTATGTAAGCTCAAAGCAACAGAAATTAGAATACAGGTGGCCAGGAGTGGGGGCGGGGGGTTGGGGAGTTCAGTAACAAAAAGGTGAGGATGTATTGTGAATTACTGATTATATATGTAGAACGGAATGATCAAAATAGGAATGTTTGCATTTATTTGGTGTTTTTTTGGTATTTAAAAAAATAAAATAAGATAATTAATCTAAAAAAAAAGGTGAGGATGACTGTGAATATGATTAATCCTAGTAAATGGTACATTTGGGAGGGGATGGAATGGGAAGATTTGTTGTCTATATATTTACACAATTTTTTAAAACAAGAAACTAAAATGATAATGTCAATTAAACACAATATATGATAATGACATTTAAACACAACATATGATACCAGATGGGATCTAAAAATGGAGGAGAAAAGGCTTAACAGGACATTACCAGGACATAAGAAAACTGAAATCTAAAATGTAAGTTTTATAGGGCGGTGCAACGGTGGCTCAGTGACAAAATTCTTGCCTGCCATGCTGGAGACCCGGGTTTGATTCCCAGTGCCTGCCCACGCAAAAAAAAAAAAAAAAAATGTAAGCTTTGTATCAATATTAACTTTCCTAACGTGGATAACAGTATTACATAAGTGAATAGCCTTGTTCTTAGGAAATGTGCTTGGTGATATTAAATGTTCAAGGGGCATCACGACTACAACCTATACTCAAGTGTTCAGAGAATGGGTTGACAGAGGCAGGTAGACAGATGGATGAATAGACAGAATGATACTACAAATGTGGCAAATGTTAAAAAAGGTGGAACTGGGTGTCTGAAAGGGTAGGGGTATTATGGAGTTCTCTGTATAGGGTTTTTTGTTTGTTTTTAACTGCCCTATAAACTTTCAAAATAAAAAGTTAAAATCTATACATGGTTAACAGTTGAAGTCAGAATGTTTGCTCTAGACAGGCTGATTTACTCCCACTCCAAGATTCGGTCATGCCTTCCCACCCCAACATGCTGCTTGTAAAGTTCTACTTTCCTGGAAAGCTCTTCCCTATCCTCTTACCTCAGCTGATAATTCTATTCTCACTCATTAAAATTGGGTTAACAAAATTTTAGCATGGAACAATCGCTACCCCTTTTAGTGAAAATGATTATTATTCATAAAATGTTTGGAAATAATCACACATTATAACCTGACATGCCATCCACGTCATGTGTGTACTGAATGACACTCCCTCTATATTAAAACAGTATTTAAGTGCTAATCACCTTTTGTGAGGACCTCCTATCTTTACAAAACTTTCTTACATTTTATCTTTATATTTTCTAAAGAATCTACTTGCTATTCTATGCCAAGTATTTAGGCAAGCTTTACTGATTTTCAGAGATTCTAACATACCAGGAAATATACTCTGAAACTCTCAATATAAAGTTAATGGGTAGTCCATAACCTTCCACTTTCATACATATAAACTTTACAGTTAAAAGAACACATTTACCATATCTGTATTAGTTACAAATGTTGTCTGTCTGTGAAACAGTGTTTCTTTATGTAAAGCTAGTATATATAGAGACCAGACATTAATTTCATTAGCAATACCTTTAAAAAAAAAACCAACAGGTAAGAATAAGAAAAGTAATTGGTCATTTAAAAGCCAAATTTCAAAGTGTTTAGAAAGCAGATAAAGTCAGCAGCTTAATTTTAAGCCTAGTTTAAAAATGTCTTGAAGTTCCAAAGGCAACTGCTTGACTATAAATAGGCATTTCTATATTTAACTAAATGATAAAAGTAAAAACTAACCATTATTTGAGTATTTTCTATGCCAAGCACTATTCTTAGCATTTTACATGTATGAACTCATGTATGAAAGCCTTGCACCAACTGTGTGAGCTGGGCCTCACTATCCCCTGGCACAGACCAGGAAGCAGGGAGGCTTGGTGCAGTCTTCCAGGCTGCCAGTGAGGGGGGGAGCAGGGAGGGGCTCCCAGATAGCCCAGCTCCTGACCCAACATCATGAGCATTCAGAACTGGGACAGCAACACTGCCAAGATGAACTCAGTTTCAATACAGAGTGTGCTTCATTAGTTTTGAAGCTACAGCCTCTCTTTATTTAAATCTTGATTCACCTTATATACACTAATCTGCATCGTTGAACTAAATGCTTAATAATTAAACAGAAAAAAATAACACATGATTATACTTACTTCCCCAGTGGCTGGCCCTTTTTCTTTCTGTTGACAGCGTCTGATCACTTCTAACAACAAGGGTCCACCCACAGTACCTTCTGCTTCAATAATACCTAAATCTCGGGCTAAATTCTCTCGACCTTCAAGACCTTGAAACTGGAGAAGAAATAATAGCTTAAAGAAAAATATTTCCACATCTTAAAGACTGCTCTAAACTCAAAGAGACTGTCTTTCTAATGAATTTTTAAAGCTCACATGCATTTCTTCTACAGAGCCTCTACAATTCAGTTTCCATTTATAGCTGCCATCTAAAACCATAGCTATAATAAAACACCCCTTTATTAGCAAACTTTCAAGATACATTAAGTAGCAACACTGACGCTAGCTATCTGGCTTTTAAGGAAAAGAGATAATCAACTACATGAAATAATTAACATGTAAGAAACCATAACTTGTCAAATCTCGTTAACTTTCAGCTTATAAATGACTCATTCATACCAAAGTTTCACGGGACAGACTTAAATGTCATGATTCTTACTGTGCTGGTTTCAGGTTGAAAAACAGCCAAGGTAAAGTCAAGGTTGAAAAACTGAAGAAATTCCGCAACAAGACTAGCCACTAAACGGCCTGTAAGGGTCAAGACAAAGAGCCAGGTTTAGCAAGTCTTGAAGAACTTTGAAATCTTCTCATTAACAAATTGTGAAATAAGATAAACTGAATAGGAGAAAAAGACTTCTAAATTTTTCAATTACAAATTTTCTTTCTTTGAATTAAATAAGACTGAGTCATGAAAATCTCAATTTCCCAATTTTTCCATTAGGATCACTGTTCAAGAACTAGTTATCAGCAAGATAATGTCAACTTCCTAAGTGGATTACAAAGCTCTGCTTCCTATAAAATCGACTTTAACCAACAATTTACCATGAACAATACAATTTAAAAGCAACTTGGCTGCTATTCTATGAAATACTAGTTTAAAATGAGGACCTATAAGAGCTGTAAACTTGAAAAAATCTGGAATTCCTAATTTCTCCCAAATTTTGCCAAGACTTTAAAATACACAAATAAAATTTTAAAAAGCAAACTGAGCATCTTACCATCTTTCGTATTTAAAAACTTTTTCAGGCTCTCATTGACTAAAGGAGTTTTGTTCTGTTTAAAAAAATGAAATATTATTAAGTGTCTTGTATTTATCCTACACACAACTATAAAATGTGGATTAAAGCTGACTTTTATGGCTATGATAAAAGATATACTGTCATTTATAAAACAATGGTTTACAAAAACCACTCCACAACTGCTAATTATGCATGAATTGTTTCATACTATTTAATAATTTCTCAAAGGCCAATAAAACAAAAATACATGAAGCACTGTATTTATAGTTAACTTTGTAAATGTTTTATAAATTGTTAGAATGCTTTAGAAGACAGATCTTGCATGCAATGAAATTCCACTTACACAGAATGAAATTACATTTACTTACATAAACACTCTTTATTGTTTCAAATGTATGAAATTTACTTACATAAGCACTGTCCATTTTAAAAGTATATGAAATTTGATACTTTGTTTTTTCATCTAACTATATATCTACGATTCATAGTATATACTGAAAATGGGACATTTACCCTCGCAATTCCAGTTTATCAGTGGTATGTGAGATAATTTTCTGTGGCACACAAAATTTATTTTTGTAATTATACATTTATACATTTATCTGAACACAGAAAAATACTTTAGCACATCAAACCTACGATGACTGCTGAGACTAAAGTAGGGACTATATGGTAAGCTTTCTTAAGCAGATCACATGAATTACTACAGGTTTAGTGGCCACACACAGTCATAAATTCTTTAAATCTTAACTAAACTTTCTACCAATAACTGTTAGGAATACAGATACAATAGATAACATGATCGCTAATACGGATTTTAGCATCATGAACATTTTATTTAATTGTTGCTTCTCAAATTACCTGAAATTTTCTCTGAAGGGAAAAGGAAGGAATTACACTGCAAGAGAGTAGGTAGAGGGAGCTAATAAAGTTAACTGGTTTGTCCGTTTAGTTATTGTTCAGTTTTGGAAGTTTTGCCTATTCTAGGTTTTCCACACCTCCATATGAATAACAAAATCAACTTGTCAGTTTCCACAAGGAAAAAACAAAAGGCTACTATAGAAAAGGCTGCTGGGGAAAACTGACATCTCAACAACATTGAGTCTTCTGACCCATGTGCAGGTGCATCTCTCCATTTATTTAAGTATTCAATTTTTCCCAGCAATGCTTTGCAGTTTTCAGTATAAAGGTCTTACACATTTGGCCACATTTAGCCCTGAAGACAGAGACCTTGTTCATGAAGGACCTGGGATAGTCAAAACAACAAAAAACCCTTGGAGAGCTAGCACTACCTGCTTTCAAGACTTATCACACTATCCTAAGTGTGGGGGGTAAAAGATAGACAGAGATCAATGGAACAGAACAGAATCCTTAGACAGCCCCACATATACATGGCAACTGAGAGAAGAAAGGGTAGTCTCTTCAAAAAAGGGTGTTGAGACGGAAGGTTCGGCCACCTCTCAGGCCTGGTCTCCCTTGATGTCTGACCGTGCTTTCCACTAGCAAACAGGCACCATGGGGAAGCGGGACAATCAAGTGAAATTTCCTTCATGTTCTCTCCTGTACCACTGTGCCCTCTAAAACTGATGCAGCCTCAAGATAAAAATAGGTTTATATGAACCCAAGAGCAGTGGCCAGATCAAGGGGTCCAATCCAGTCTTCAGGATCAACGACACAAGGTTACCTGAATCAACCAAGGCCCACCTTGGAAGAAGTGAAAGAGAAACTAGAAAAGAAGAAGGGTTCCAAGGCATTGGCTGAATTTGAAGAAAAAAATGAATGAGAACTGGAAAAAAGAACTAGAAAAAAACAGGGAGAAATTCTTAAGTAGAAGTGAGAGCCCATCCAAAACAGACGGAAAGAAAGAAGAAATCCGGTAGGTGTTCATCTTCTTCTTCATCAAACTCTGATTCTTCCAGCAGTTCTTCAGATTCTGAGGAGGAAGATGGTGGACTTATACAGAGAAGATAGGACTGAACAAATGAATATGAATGCTGAATCATTAAATTTATATTGCTTCTAGTCCAATATCTTTATATTGCTTCTAGTCCAATATCTTGGAACAGCTAGAAAAACCTAAAATTGTGGAACTGTAACCCAGGTCAAACTCTGAAATATGTTCTGCAACTAACTGTGATGCTGTGCTTTGACATTTATTGCTTTTTTTGTATATATATTATTTTTCACAAAAAAGAAAGGAAAAAAGTCGATTGTGGTGATAAAAAAATATTTATATATAATCTGGAGCAGCTAGAAGGAAAAATCTGAGAGGATCATATGGTAGCCTATGACAAACTCTGAGATCTGTCCTGTAACTACTTGTTGAAGAGTGCTTTGAAAACTGTTGCTTTTTTATTTTAGTTTTATATGTTATACTATACAATGGAAAAGTTAAAAAAAAAATTAAGAAACACAGAAGGAAGAAGAAAAGGAAGGCTACTATTCAACTCCTGATTCTCCATAACATTAAGAAAAATCAGGATTCCCTTATAAAGTACAATGTCTAATTTCAGCTGTGAAAATTATGACCTATTTACTAAAATACATGATTTTTCTTGGTTTTAGAATTATTCCTGTACTTTCAGTAGCCAGTAGGATGCTGCTGTATAAAAGGGCCATAATTGTTGCCTACTTCTTGAACATCTTTTTTTTCCTGCTTCAGTGCTTAATGGCTCTGGGAGATAATACACTGTAGTCATACTATTGGTTCAGATATTTAGAGATTTTTGTTATCTAATTATAAATAAACAGAAATTAAATCTGAATATTTCTTTAAGTTATTATCAGAAATATCCAGACAACTTTAGTTAGCATTTTCGAGGTAGGAATTACATTGATATTCCAAAATCCTGACTCTGTAGATAAATGTATTTCAATTTTTTCCCCTTGTACACTTTTTATTTACCTGGGGAAGGAACTTTCAGGTTGGTGGGAATGTGCTGCTATCTCTTTAGGCTGGCAGAATAGCCTGCCTTTGGTCCTCACATCCTATTTCTGTGGATACAGCAGCTGTGCTTCCTAGGGAGGTCAGAGCTGGATACCAGCAATCTCTCCCTTCACTGGGCTTAGGGACAGCCTTACACTGTCATATGCTACCCTGAATGAACGATGGGAAAGCCCCAAAACCTCTGGAATTTACCTCTACTTCAATAATTCTGAATATTTTTCAGCATTACAATGTGTTATGTCACATGAATTAATTTTAATTACATTTTGGCTTTAGAGAGGAATCATTTCAAATAACCATTTGTAACTTTCTAAACTAGATAGTCAAAAGACTCTAAAATGCACATTTCATACTGTTAAGTTTTACCAGTCAGGAAGATTTTCTACAATCAGTATAGTAATTTTTTTAATATAAATTCTGTTTAGGCTGCACCATTTAGCTTTTGTAATGCCTTATTTTGCTATCTTAATAAGTTCATTACTGTATTTAATGGCATCCTTGCTGAGATATGTAAAAAGCATGTTTTGGTAATTTTCTTTAATAGATTCATATTGAAGCTGAGACTTACCATTAACAAGTTAAATGACAAGACTGGTATGTTGTGCCTTATAACAAAGCTCTTGCCAGAATTTCAGTAAATATAATGTTTTAGAATTTAAAAAAAGGGGGGGGTGGATCAACTAGATATTTGTATAAAAAAAAAAACTATCATCCACATCTTGTACTATGAACAAAAACTATCTCAAAATGAATCATAGACCTAAACAAAATACTGAAAACTTCAAGAAGTAAATTGTGACACTGGGTTGAGTAAAGATTTTTTAGATACGATATCAAAAGGATAATACATGAAAGAAAAAATTACTGCATCAAATTAAAACCTACTGTTCTAACGACCCTCTTAAGAGAATAAAAAGACAAACCAGACTGGCAGAAAATGTTTGCAAAGCATTAATCTGAAACAGGACTTTATTCAGAATATATAAATACCTCTCAAAACTCAACAATCAGAAGACAACGAATCCAATTAATAAATGGGCAAAACACTTGAATAGTCACAAAATAAAATATATGGATAATAAGCAAATAAAAAGATGCTCACTATCATTTATCATTAAGGAAATGTACATTAAAACCACAATGAAATGTAACTACATACTTTAAAATGGCTAAAATTAAAGAGGCTGATCACAGCAAAGACATGGAGGACATGACATTCTCATATACTGCTGATGGGAATGTAAAACGGTACAACTACTTTGGAAAATAGTTTGGCAGTTTCTTAAAAAGTTAAAAAATACACCTACCGTATGATCCAGCTATTCCACAACTAGGCATTTTCCCAAAAGAACATACAGATGCAAACAAAGACTACATAAATGTTCATAGCAACTCCATTCATAATTGTCAAAAACTAGAAACAAACCATCTATAGGTGAACAGCTAAATAAATTGTGGAATTGTATAAAAAGAATAAACAGCCATAAATGAAATATAACTCAGCAATAAAACAGAGTTATTAATACATGCCACAATTTGAATGTAATATCAAACGCATTATGCTAAGCAAAAAAAAAACAAAAACACAGAACAAAAGTGTACAAACTTCTCTATGCTTCCATATGTGTAGCTCGTTGAAATGCTTGGATTGCTGGGGAAGAGTAAGGATAAAGGGGTAAGTTTCTGAGGATCATGGATATTATTCATTATTTTGAATGTGGTGATATTTGTGGTTGCATAAATATGTTAAAAATTAATCAAATTGTGCAATTTAAAAACGTTCAGTGTATTATAGGTGCACTAAAGCTCAAAGATGATTATTAAAAAAGAAAAAAAAAAGACAAGGAGAGAAAAGTTCACA
The DNA here is from genome assembly GCF_023851605.1 of Tamandua tetradactyla. Classification (NCBI taxonomy): domain Eukaryota; kingdom Metazoa; phylum Chordata; class Mammalia; order Pilosa; family Myrmecophagidae; genus Tamandua; species Tamandua tetradactyla. The sequence goes on along the minus strand of NC_135337.1, from coordinate 70,950,028 downwards.
AACATACCCAGAAGGCTGAAAGGGAGAATTTTAAGACACTGAGTTAACTAAAATACGTAAGAAACAGAAGGGACAAGATCAGATGTGTATCATAAAAGAGCCAATCAGAGACCAATTTGGAGAACGGACTTTAGGAAGACAGTGAGTAGGAACGCGGTAAAGCAGTCTGGAAGACAGATAACTAAACTAAGCCCAGGCAAACAAGAGGGAATAGAAAACATCCACTAGACACATTTCAGATACAGAACTTCCCAGACCATGCACCCAAAAAATAAAAAAAGAAAGAAAAAGAACTGACAGGATGAGGCAGCTGACTGGACATGTAAAAAGAAGAGCACGGTCTAGGAAAGTCTCAAGTTTCTTGCTTGGATAAATGATGGTAACAGTAAGATGGAGGCCTTGATACTCAGGTGGAAACACAGACTAGAGATATGGGCTAAAGTTAGCGGCGTGGGTCAAGGTCATCCAAGGAGGGAAAACAGGATAAGAGCGTGAGCAGAACTCTCATGGGATACGACACCAATGATTGAAGCGAGGCGCAGGGGAAAAGGAGCATGCTATAGAAACCAAGGAGTGGTCAAAAAGAAAAACAGAACAGATTCAGAGAGAGCAACACTACGAAGCAGAGGGTCCACCAGCCAGTGACCTTTGGAGATGAAGAAGGAAGACCCCTCTCAGGGAGCTTCATGAAACCGGAAGCCAGGAGAGAAAGCTAGAAGATGATGCTGTATTCGCCACGTGCCCTTCCAGCTGAGAGAGAAGCCCTGACTGTGTTCGCCATGTGCCTTCTCACTTGAGAGAGAAACCCTGAAATTTATCAACCTTATTGAACCAAGGTATCTTTCCCTGAATGCCTTTGATTGGACATTTCTTTAGACTTGTTGTAATTGGGACATTTTCTCGGCCTTAGAACTGTAAACTAGCAACTCATTAAACTCCCCTTGTTAAAAGCCAAAAAAAAAAAAAAAAGAAAAACAGAACAGAAAGCAGTCCTAGAGATCAAGAGAGATTTCAAGGAAGGAGGAGCTAAGAAGATCAAATGCCACAAAGTTGAAGTGAGATAGATAAGAACTAAAATACACTCAATTAGGAGATTCTTCTTGACAATAGCAAAAGAAATTAGGAGTAGTTATGGATTTAAGATTTAAGAAATAAAAGGAATGTAAGAAATGGTATAAGACACATTCTTTTAAAACTTGGCTATGAGGGAAAAAATAGTGATGTTAAGAGCAGAACATGAGTAAAGGGAACAAAATTTCCCTTTAAGAGAGATTTAAACATCTGTTCATGTTGAAGGGAAGAGCCAGCAGAAAAAGAGAGGTCAAAGGCACCAGAAATTGATGTAGAGAGCCTCAGGAGACGAGAGTATATGAAAGGCAAAATCCAGATAAAGGGAATATTATGGAATGAGACAGAGCCTCTCTGATAAGAGGAGGGGAGGGAGGAGACAGATAAATGCCGATGGAGGTAAGCTTTACCTGACGGAAGTGATGGATGAGGGGGGAACGGACAAAAGGTTGTCCTGATGACTTCTACTTTCTCTGCGAAGGAAGAAACAACATCTGTTGAGAGTGAAACAAACAAGCACCAAGAAAAAGGCTAAAGAGATGAAGGCTAAAGTGAGAACTGCTGAGTAGAAAGTGCTCAGGACAGGTGGAGGTTAGTATCCACCCACCTGCACCATCAGCAAGCTACCTGGTAGTGGCTCTTCTCTAGCAGTGTGCTCACAAACAGAAAATGCAGTTAGTTTGCGTGATCAAATAAGACTTTTTTCAGCACAAGTCTGGCAGGAAGGCGAAGGCATCCGTGTTTAAGGGTGTGGACAACAGGATCAGAACCAGTCAAAGGTGAAATGCAACCAAGAGAGAACGGAAGCCCTGACAAACACAGAAAGAGCAAAGAGATGAAGGACTTGATGGCATGAAAGAACAGGTATACAGGGGTGAAGAAGTAAGGAAGACAGGAGATTGAATGGTCATAAGAAAGAGTTTAAGACCTGGATTATGGAGTGCTTCTTGCTGACGAGGTCCCAGATATTTGCCCAGGAAAGTAGCAGAGAGTGGGGAAAAGAGAAAAGGCTAAATTGTACATTTAAATACAGAAGTGGCTGAGCTTCTGACAGTAAAGAATAGCATGACTTTAACATTAATCTGGGAAAAGTTGTATACTATATACCCCCACCTCACAGAGAGTCACTAACATATTAAACGTTCTGAAGACGTGTGCAGTAAAGAAAATTCATTAGCAATGATCATTTGTTTCAAATTTCCTCTGAAAGAGAAATAGCCCATTTAAGATTTAGTATTGTTGTCAGAGGCACTGCTGCAGCTTGACTTTTAAAAGATTACTCCCGAGTTCTAAAATATACAGGTAAGGAGAATAAACTTGGTTCTCTTCAAAAAATAGAGAAATGTAATCCTGAGCAATTCAAAATTATCCTTGGCTATACACTACTGCAAATCATATTTTAGAACAGCTTTGAACTAACAGAAAACTAAGCTAAAAATTGATGAATATCATATTTAAAAGTGGAGATTTCATACCTCTACTTTTTCTTGCTCCTCTAGTGCCAAAAACACAGCTGCTCGGAGTTCAGCCTAAAAAAAACAGGAAAAAAAAGGTAGAAACAAAAATCATTTCAAGACAAAAGTAGAAAAGGAATTTTAAAAAGATTATTTCAAGGCAATTCTCACGACAAGCAGCACCGATCAAACTACTGGAATAATGAGTGCTTCCCGTTACTCTTCCTGCTCCTGACAGACGTGCGCGTGTCTCGAGGGGACCGGAAAGGGGCGAGCGGCGGTGGGGGGCCGGCTCGTGAACCCCGCAGGCACCACCCCTACCCTCCAAAGGCCCGGCAGCGAGGCTCTCTGGGCCCGAGGCTGCCCGACGCTTCTGGAAGAAGCGCAGATACCCCGAGTCAGCCCTCCAGCCACTCCTCCTCCCGACTCCTCATTTCGGGCGAGTTCCCCGCTTTCCCTTAATGAATGAGCGGCCAAGTCCACCTCCGGGCGGCGACTCCCAGGCCGGCCGGCGTCCCTCCACGAGCCCGAGGCCCCCGGCGCTGCCCGCGATCCAGCCGGCGGTCCCGAGCCGCGCCCGCCGCCCCGCAGGCCTCGGCCCCGCCCGCCCCGCCTCCGGCGCCGTGGACCCCGGTGGCCTCCCCGTCGGGCCCCGGGCCTGCGCGCCGCCAGCCAGCATGGCGGGCCCGACCCGGCCCCTCCGTGACACCGACCCCCGCACGGCGCGGCGCACCTTGATGCGGCTGAGGACGCCGCTGTTCTCCAGCGTCTGCACCAGTAGGTCCCGCAGCTCCGTGTCCTCCTCCGCCGCCACCGCGGCCGCCGTCGCCGCCATCTTGCTTCTCCAAGACAACCGCGCAAACAGCACCAATGGCCCAACGGCCGCGGCCGAGACCTCCGCGGAGGGGGCGGGGCGACGTGACGCGCGCCGCGAGACACTCCACGGCGCGGTGCGGCCCGAGGTGCAGGGGCGGGGCCTGGATGGGGGCGGGGTCTCAGGCGCGCGGACCGGAAGCCTGGGGCGGGGCCGTGGAGCGGGGCGGGGCCTCGAAAGGGCCGACAAGGCGGCTTGGGGCGGGGCCTAGGCCCATGGGGCGGGGTCTACTGTCGTGGGGCGGGGCCTCGGTAGTGCGGACAACGCGGCGCGGGGGGGGCTGTGTCCGAGGGGCGGGGACTGGGGCGGGGCTTGGGCCTGCGGGGCGGGGCGGGGGGAAAGCCGCCGCTTGACCGCCCTACCCCGGCAGGTGCGGTGCAGCCCGGAACCCGCGTCCCAGGTGCGAGCTGCGACGTCGTGCCACGCGGATGTGCGTGGAGCTTCTCGACTGTGAATTTGTTTTCATTTATTTGCACAGATGCTCGGAACCCGCGTCCCAGGTGCGAGCTGCGACGTCGTGCCACGCGGATGTGCGTGGAGCTTCTCGACTGTGAATTTGTTTTCATTTATTTGCACAGATGCTCAAAGTTACTTTTACAAAATGCGGAAGCGTTCCATCTAGATCACAAAGTTCACGGCACAGGCGATTCCCGAAGCGGCGCTGGGAGGTGCAGGGGGACGTGGAGGTGGGGGGGCCGAGCGGGGAGGGGCGACCGCTGGGTAGCCCCAGGGGATTAGGGGCATCAGGAGATGCTAGGTGCTAGGAGACAGAGGGCGTGTGGACGCACAGGTGTGCTGTGTGTGGGGGGTGTAGGGGATTTGTTCCAGGAGACGCGGCTGCAGCACTTCGGGGGGGCGGAGGCCAGCTGTCTGCCCCCTTTCCGGGGGTGCGGCCTCCAGGGGAGAGGGCGAGCCCGGCCCGCACCCCCGTTACAGATGCAGGCCCTGTAACCACGCTATTCCGTACACTCCTCTGTGCGTTTGAGTCGTTTTGCGATGAAGTAGTGGAGAAGGAGAGGGAGTCCGAGCCCCCAGCCGGCGATGGGACTCCGGCTCTAGCTCACGTGCCAGTGGTGGAGAAGCTTGTGAGGAAGGACACGCAGCTTCTAGGAGTCCGCGCCCAGGGGTGGGCATTTCTGGGTTTGCTGCAGGCCTTGGGAGCTGGCTTCACACAGTAGCCTGGTGAGTTTAATGCAAGCAGTCTACAGGCTGTATTTTGAGATGCAAATAGTATTAATTAAAAGTTGAAGTTTATGCCTCTCCCAACTCTACTTCCCATTGCTATCCTCTGTTAAAATTGATGTATATCTTTCCGGGCAATTTTTTTTATTGAGATGTATTATATATTAACATACCATATAATCATCCAAAGTGTACAATCAGCAGTTCACGGCATCATCACATAGCTGTGCATTCATCATCACAATAGATTTTTGAACATTTCCTTTACTCCAAAAAAAATTATAAAAATGAACGTTAAAAAGAACACCCAAAATATCTCATATACCTCATACCCCTGTTTATCGTTTATTTTTTGTCTTTTTTTTTTCTTATCTGTGCATACACTGGACAAAGGAGCGTCAGTCACAAGGTTTTCACAATCACGCAGACACCCTTTAAAGCTCTATAATTATTCAGTCATCTTCAAGAATCAAGGCTATTGCATTACAGCTAAACAGTTTCAGGTATTTCCCTCTAGCTACTCCAATATACCAAAAGCTGAAAAGGGATATCTATTTATTACATATGAATAACCTCCAGAATGACCTCTCAACTCTATTTGAAATCTCTTAGCCATTGAAAATTTATTTTGTTTCATTTCTCTTTCCTCTTTTGGTCAAGAAAGCTCTCTCACTTCCATAATGCCAGGTCCTGGCTCATCCCGGGATTTCTGTCCAATGCTGCCAGGAAGATTTACACCCCTGGGGGGCATGTCTCATGTAGGGGGGAGCGCAGTGAGTTCACCTGCTGAGTTGGCTTAGAGACAGAGGCCACATCTGAGCAGCAAAAGAAGTTCTCTGGTGGTGACTCTTAGGCATAATTATAATTACACTTAGCTTCTCCTTTGGAGGATCTAGGGCCTGGCCTATCAAATTGGCAGCCCCCAGTGCTTGTGAGAATATCAGAAACTCCCCAGGTGGGGAAGGTTAATATTTTACCCCAGTCGCTCAAGGGGACTTTACAAATACTTTTGAATCTTCTGCCCAAATTACTCTGGGATGTATTGGGGCATCACAACAACCTGTACAAACCTACACGATCTCACGCCCTATTCAAGACTCCATGTAATTACAGAGTTTGACTAAGCTGACCAAAGTTAAATTAATGTGCTACTGAAAATATAAATTTTGCACCAAATTAGCATCTCTTCCTTTGGTCACAGAAAGAAGCTGAAGTTTTCAAATACAATCAAAATCGTCCTTTACCCTTTAGTTTGAATTACCTTAGTTCCATAAAGTTCAGCTTCATTCATATCTCTAGTTAAAGTCTGATCGCTTTTTCAACTTTTTAAACAGTTGTTGTATGGGGTAGTGCTGACTTTCATAGCTTCAGAGCTCAACTCTGAGTCTCAGGTGTCACACAAATACCGGAAGTTCCAGGGAACGACCAGGTTATACACAAATAGCTCAGTATCTCAGAATTTAGAAATAACAATTACAACTCCAGAATAGATGGGACTGCTGTAAGAGCTTACAGTCTAGGGCCCTTTCTAAGAAATAGGCCTTCCCATGATAACCTATGCCCACGAATTCAATTCTCAGAGTTTGCATGTTATAATTACTCCATATTTGAGAGGCATTGTATTTGTCTTTTCGGTCCTGGCTTATTTTGCTCAACATACTGTCCTCAAGGTTCATTCACCTCTTTGCATGGCTCACAACTTCATTTCTTCTTGCAGCCACTCAGTAGTCCATGGTTTATATACACCACCGCTCTGCCTTCCATGCCTGCGTTAGTGTATCCTTAGGCCACCTCTATCCATTGCGAACACTGTTTCCAGGCAATTTTAATGCCTACATAGATATGATGGCTACATGAATGCACTTTTTCCCCTTCTGTAATCTGGATCTTATACTTACCTGTCTATTAATTTCACTTAATAAATCCTGAGCGTCTTCCAATATCTGTACATGTAGATTCTATATTTTTGTAATTAAGCTACAGTTTGCATTGACTTTGTTTGCTGAAGAAAGAATGCATACTAATGATTTTAAAATCCAAATCAAAGGGAAAAATATTAAAAGAGAATTAAAAATTCCCCATCCTTCTTCCTATTCACCCATCCACAGACCTGGTATCGCACCCTAGACCCAAGTGCAGTGGAGTTCAGTTCAAGTCATCTGGTTGAAGTTCTTCAGGTTCTTTTCATTATAACTTTAAATATTATATTATACTTCCATTTATTAATTCATCAAGTGTACACAGCACCTTTCAAAAGAGTAAAAACGCCCCGTTTCTTCTCCTCCAACTCCTATTTTTATAAATTGTATTACTCTTATGCTCTTCTGACTTTGTACTGCTTACCTAAGCATTTATCTGTACTTGTAGGTATTGTCTGTTGGCTGCGCGCTGTGCCAGGTGGGAAGGCAGGAGCTTGCTCCAGGTGTGGGCTCCTGTCCAATTAGAAACTGCCTCAGTAGCACATCCTGCATTAGCTTCCTTCCCTTTTTTGCCTCACTGCCCCATTTCCCCCCGCCCCATGTTTCCAGGGTCACCTCCCAAGGGGACAATTTGCACTCAGATCCAGCAGCGTGGGCAGCAGCTTTACTGACACAAAAGTCCTCACCTGTCGGAACTGGGACGGGACACAGGTGGAAGCGGAAGCCCTGCCGGCTGCAACATCTCTAGCATTTGGGAGAGATGTGGGGTGGGGCGGGGTGATTTTAGGGACTGGGGAGTTAGTGTAATGACATCAAAGCCCTGGAGGAAGAAAATGACAGGCTCCCATCAGCCCGCCACCAGCTGTAGCGTGCCGTGAAAGCCGTTCTGGGAGCCGGAGACACCCACACTAGCACATTGGCAGCTTGAAGTCAGCTACGGTAGGAGCAAGGAACTTGGCAAACACTCAAAATCAGGGCTTTTTGAAATTCCTTTAGCAAAGAGCCAGTTGTTAACATTTGCCAGCACACCACTCTATTCACTAGGCTCCTGGATGAAATCTCAGTCTCCAGACCCTTCCAGGCCTGTTTTGTCACCTGTGAAGTATGAAGCATCTCACGGGTTTTGTAAGGTAAAATGAGATAGTTTGTTGGAAGCATACCTATATTTCTTGAGATCAGGAAAGGATTTATTAAGAAGATACCTTCTGAGATGGGCAGTAAGGAGGAAGGGTAAGTGGACTGGTGTGAGAGAAGGAAGGCCCTTGCGAACGTGAGGAGAGGCCGGAAGGGGGGCTCATATTGGCAAACAGCCTCGAATCTGATTGAAACTAGGGCACGTGAGAGAAGAATGGTGACCAATAGATACGGAAACCAGTGCAAAACCCGATGAACAGGCAGACCTTAAACAAGGGGGAGCCAAGGAGAGAAAAGCATTCTAACCAAGAGAGACACCACGTCAAAAGGCTGCATAATGGACCCACCAGGAAGTGAAAACAAAGGCAGTGCCATTAAGAAAAACCGCAACCCAGAGGAGCTGGGTTAGATGTGGAAGGTGACCCGTAACTGGAAAAATGAAAAATTCCAGGTGTCAGCTTAGAGTCCAGGGCCCGAAGGCAGGCCTGCAACCCAGTTAGTCCAGGCCTTGGCGTGACCACCTGCCGTGTCCTGGGCCTTCAGCTGGGTGATGAGGACACGCCCAGCTCCGCTGCAGGGACTCGGGCTCTCTGTCAGAACAGGAGGATTCAGGCTGAGTTCTGGGGGATGGGGGGCGGGAAGGAGCAGCCAGTCTGCCATAAGGGGGCATGGCCGTTTCACAAGGAAGGCAGTGGTCAGGAGAGACACGCACACCATATCCAGCAAGAAAGGGGCCTTCCAGGCAGAAGGAAGGAGTGCAGGATGAAGCAGAGGCCAAGAGGCAGGAGGTGTTTGCTCCCGGCAGAGCCTGGCGAGTGGTGTGGCAATCTGGAGATGGGAAAGTGGCCGGGTCAGGAAGGACTTTATCTTCCACTCTGACAAATTTGAATTTTTATCCTAAAGCTGCTAAGTCATGGGCTAAAAGTAATAGCCCATTTGGACTTGCAGAAGCCACATGTGGGTGGATTCAATGTGGCAACCCTAAGGCTAAGAAATTATCCCAGGGATCCAGGGTAAACTTCAGAAGGCCTGCCGACAGGTTGCAGGAGTGAAGATGAAGAGAGATGGATGGATTTCAGAGAGGTGAAGATGTCACAGTAACAAAGCCTTTCAATAAACAGATTCTGATAAGAACAAATTCAGGATGATTGAAGAAATGCCTTCAGATTTTCCACTTACATATTCTTGAAATGAAGCCACTGTTTCTTTAATATTAAAGATTGAAAATGGCTTTTGAGGCATGGAGGCAGTCATTTGTCATCTGTGCTCATTAATATTCACGACTTCTCACTTGTGGCCAGTCTTGCAGGCACCTGAAAAGTTTGAACAGAGGTGGAGAATGAATAAGCTTCTTGATGGCCTGTCTGTCTCCATAAATGTTTCATAGATTGGGCAAAAAACAGTGGTATGCCGGGAAAAGAGAGGAGCTCTGCCTTTCCCCTGTGAGAGTCACCATACCTTATTGAACTTACTTATTTCATAAGAGTTTCTTGAAAACAGATTTTGTGTCATGTTAAAAGCATCGATTTTTGAGACACTGCACAAGTTCAAAACTACTCACTGGTTACATTGACTTTTGTAAGTTATTCACCTCTCTGCTCTTCCACTCTCCCAAATGTGAAATGGAAATAAGAATTTGTGTGTGCGCGTGCGTGCGAGTATGTGTAAGCAGAAAGATTGCTAGTTGTGCTGGTTGAATCCGTGGTGTACCCTGGAAAAGCCAAGTTCTTTAATCCTCATTCAATATTGCTGAGTGGGAGCTTTTTGATAGTTTCTATGGTGATGTGGGCCACCCAACTGTGGGTGGTAACTTTTGATTAGATGGTTTCCATGGAGATGTGTCTCCACCCATTCAAGGTGGGGTTGCTTATTGGAGCTCTTCAAGAGGGAACCATTTTGGAAAAAGCTTTAGAGCCCCAGAACAGACACAGTGCCAGGGGAAGCCATTGAAGATTCCTGGAGAGAAAGCTAGCAGACTTTGCCAGGTGCCTTTCCAGCTGATTGGCCTTCTTGAACCACGTATATTTCTCTGGATGCCTTAATTTGGACATTTTCTCAGCCTTAGAATTGTAAACTTGTAAACTATTAAATTTCCCTTTTTAAATGTGGTTCCATTTCAGGTATACTGCATTCTGGCAGCTTGCAAACTACAATACTATTTAATGACTGAAGCATGGAAAGCATGATACAAATATTAACCATTATTTGTTGTTTCACATATAACCTCATTTAATTTTCCCCATGATCTCCAGAACTAAGTGTCTTTTCTTCGTTAACTCCATTTTACAGATGAGACAACTATATTCAGGAAAATTTGGTAGTTTGCACAAAGTCACAAAGCCAGCAGCTAAAATTAAACCACCCAGGTCAGTTTGGTTCTCAAACTCATTCTCTTTCCATTTTATTTTGCTTCCTCGCAATATTCTAAAATGTAATAAATTCAAATAGAGAGACTAGAGAAGAAGGAACCGAATGAAGACGGTATGGAACAAGTAGAAAAGGAGCCTCCACCTTCCCAAGGAGAGATGCCAAGCCAACGCCAGCTGGACTGATGCCGAGCCAGCAGAGAGCGATGTGCGCCAAGAAAAGCAGCCTCCCGGCTTGTTTTCATCTGCTTCTGCGCAGACAAAAGATGGGACGTGAGTGCTGCCAGTTCATACACTCTCCATTCAATGATGTCTTTTAATCAGATGTTCCCAAATGCTAAAGCAACATGAAAATGGCTCTCTTCTACTTTATGACCACTCCAGGGGTTTCACATTGTATATATGTATGTATTTAGTTTTACGCAGACTGGCGCTCTTTATAAATTTAATTGTCTTGTTGCTAAGTGAAGTGCTACTCATAAATGATTGGTACACAAACCTTAGCTACAGAACCATAGCAATATATGGCACAGTTAAATCTTGGAAATGCAATTTTGCTTTACTTGTTAATTTATTTACTTATTTTGCTTTACACTGAGTAGACCTCTACGAATGTGATTAACTTGTTGCTAAAGTGAATTTTTACGCATAATTGATTGGTACAGAAGCCATAGCTATGATACCGTAGCAAGGTACATTTAAACCTTCGAAATGCAAATTCTGAGTATTTGAAAAGCTTTGTACTGCTCATAATTGAGTAATTGGAATTTTTAAAATTACCTTGAATTGCTTTTAACTCACGATTTTAACTCATTATTTTAATCTATTACTTGACTATCTTTGCCATTTGAGCATGGAATTTGGCCAATATATCAAGTCTGAGATAATAAGTAGAACCGTTAGACACCACTTGTATTTTTGTATCTATTTTTTTATCATGATTACATATATATATATTTGCCATTTTAACCATCTTTTAGCCAATTCTATTTGGGGGGGGGGGGGGGCAAGCGGTACATGGTCCAGGAATTGAACCCAGGTCTCCCACATGGAAGCAGGCGTTCTAACCACTGAACTACCCGTGCACCCTTAGCAGATTCTATTTTGATAACAGAATGGACATGAATTCATTCTCTAAAACTTGGGTGAAATAGAAAATAGACTGATTTAATTTTGGAATCTAAAAAATACAGATTAAATACATGCATGTACACAGACTATGAAGATTAGAATATGCCTGTGGAAAACGAATCCTTAGGCTCTTAAAATTTCTTTCATGTCTGTGTATATTTGTACATATACCAACCTCCTGCTTTTGCTTTAAATTTTTCTGTACCACTGACTCTAGAATCTGGGAGATCTTGCTCCCCAGGATACATTTGGCGGTGACCAGAGACATGTTCTGGGTTGTCACAATGGGAAGGGGGCATGTCCCTGCTGCCCAGTGGGTCATGGCCAGGGAGACGGCTGAACATCCTGCAGTGCTCAGAATTATCAGAACCAAATATCCATACTGACAGGGCTGAGCAATTCTGCCCTAGAAGTAGGTAAGTGCAAGTTACCAACTTTTAGTACGTTTTTTAGCTCACGTTACATTCTTTTTGCCTCCTAAAACATCTCCTCCTTCTCACCGGGTCCAGTGATTCCAGTCTCTTCTTAGCAGCTCTGAAACCAGAACCCAAAGAAACTTTGCAACTCAAAAGCCAAAAAAAGGAAGAAAATAAGAATTTAGTTTTAAATGGAATAATTTATGTGTAGGAGATATACTTAAATTTTTTAAATATTCACACATTAATTTTATCATAAGAAATTTAAAGTCTTTTGGAAAAGGCCACTTCAAGGTATCCTGAGAGCTTCAGACCAAAAGGCAAAGATCTTTGCTGTGGCGACTTTGAATGAGTCAGTTGTGTGGCTTGGATTGAATAACATGGACACATCATGCATTGGTGTTTAAAAAAATTATTCTTAGATGCACTAGTGGCTCAGTGGCAGAATTCTCGCCTGCTGTTCTGGAGGCCTGGATTTGATTCCTGGAGCCTGTACATGTAAAAAAAAATATATTAATTTCAAACGTACAGAAGAGTGACAAAATAGTACAAAGAACTATTTACACAGATTTACTAGTTGATACTATTTTGCCACATTAGCTGTATCACTGTCTATCTATCTATCTGTCTTTCCTCTATCATCCATCCCGCCCTCCAGTCCATCCATCAATCTACTATTTATCCAATCTGTGCAGCTAGGCAGCACCTAACTATCCTGAACCTTTTGACTATAAATTGCAGACTTTGATCCCTAAAACTTCACTGTGGATTTCCATTATCTTACATGGCCACGGTACAATGATCACAATCAGGAAAACAAATGCTGTTAGAATACTATTGTCAACAGGCAGTGTGCTGACAAACCGGCTAAACCGGGGGTAGCCCTGATTTGAAACATTTGCCAATTTCCAGGGCAAATGGCTCATCATGGTTTACCAGCCTCAAAATTCTTGAATTAAGCACACACCCAGTCTTCACTAATGGAGATTTTTCACTACTGTAGGACTGAGGCAAAAGGTACATTCAAAATGTCAGGTACAACAATGGATTTTAAGGTAGAAAAAGTTAATTAATGCAGTTTCAGATTCCACACTGAGGCCAACCTTTTGGAAATTCTAGAGTTTTAGTCCAGAATCTAAAAGGCTATTTAAATATTCCTCCCCTTTCCAGCTACTGTGGAAATATACAGTTGTGGGGCCAGAATTTCTTTAAAAACTGTAACCAAACACCATATTGCACCAGACTGAATGTAAGAGCAAATATGAGAATCCAGCTTTCTTCCAGCATACCAGACATTAAAGAGATTTGCAAAAAATGTAAAACAATGCCACTTTTACCATTAAATTGCTTTCATTTTGGGAAAATATTGTCATTTTTAATAAAACTATGTTGTTTATATTCATGTATAAGGGTTCACTGTTATTTTTAAGTTAAGGAATATTTTTTAGTGTTCCCAGATTTAATTTCTAATCAGGTAAATATCATTAGATATAACTCATAGAAACAAAAGTTCTTTGGGGTCCTCAACAGTTTCTGAATGTAAGGGCTCCCAAGGGCGGCAGGTTTGAGAACCGCTCTGGAGGTCGTGCACTAGCCCTTATGGACCCCAGGGATGGGGACAGTCCATGTAGTCAGCCTGTCAGTGCGCCCCACATTCTGGGTAAATTTCATAGCAAATGCTCTCCAGAACCCCTGGCTCACTTGCTCGACAGCTGCATCTCCTTTGACACAGGCTGAGCATCTTAAGAGTGCACTTTCCTCCTCTGTGAAATGGGCACAAATACCCACTTTGCCCATCTACAGGGTTGTCAGAAAACTAAGCAAGATGGAGTGAAGTGCTTTCCAATCCAGAAATTGCGACGTGCATGTAAGATTCTTGGTTTTGTTTGTTTTGAGCATACCTCTGGGGATATCTGTGGACAGATTGCTTTGGGCTGAGCAGATGACCGGGACGAAAACAGTACGTTGACAACTGCCTCGTAAATGCCCTATCCATAACACAGTGTGCAAGGAACGTCAGACACAGCTCTGTCCCCAGAGTTTATCATTTTGTTGAAGAAAATGATCCATCCATATATGAGACTACCTTTCCAGTGACTTTGGGCTACAAAAAAAAATTAGAGTTCTGATTAGAGAACTCCAGGGTTGGGGGAAGGGAGTGGCGTTTCCTAAAGCAGATGACAGGGGCTGGATGTGAAGAGCGCAATGCGTCTGGACGGCAGGAGGTCCAGGTCCTCCCAACAGAGATGCCAAAAGGAAATGCTAGAGCCTCAGGAGGGGAGAAAGGTGAACTGGAAACACACGTGCTCGCCACTGGACACTCTGGGCACACCTGCCTCCTGCCTTGGGCCACCGCTCCTCCTGCTCCTCTCTTCCCAGCACCCACTTTTTTTTAGTGCAAGTAGGTAGAAAACTCATTGAACACACATGCAGAGAAGGCGCATGCGGGCACCCTCAGGAGAGGATACAGGCAAGAGGGTACCCACACCAGGACCATCCACTATTACTGCTTTGCTTTACTTTCTCCCCCACCCCCCTTCGGACTCGAGGCCCTTCCTCCAACCCTCCCTTCTCTCCGGGCAGGGCCTGCTGGCAGACGGTGCTGGGAGGGTGGGTGGGCTCCAGCCTCTCCGCAGATGACTCGCTCAGGTGGGGTTGGTTAGGCTCCAGGTGGGTCTCTTGCCGCCAGGTGTTTCCTGTAAGTGTGTAGCCCCCGGGCAGGTGTCTGTCCAGGGCACGGGCCCTCCTGACCTTGGTTAACACCCTTGCTCGAGAGCTCCTTCACAATTTTTCTCTGTCCCCTTCCTCCCTGTTCCAGCCAGCCTCAAGTTCCCCCAGAGGGTTCCTCCTCTTAATCTGAAGGGGTGCTGAGGGACTAGGGGCTCTGCTCCATAGCTGCTCGGGGGTGCACCCTGCCCTACCGCAGGTGGACCTCTCTGGCCACGTGATTTATGTGGAGGGCGGTGGAGGGTGGCGGGGGCGGGGTGGAGGGGACGTGGAGGACAGTGGAACATCCTCGCCCCAGTGTGGGCTGAGTGTCCTCTGGAAGAAACAGACTTGGTGCGAAGCTTAAAAGTGCAAGGGAGGATGGAAATGGGTGGGCCTAGGAGAGGCCTTAGCCAACAGAGACGGGGAAGGACCAGCACCCACCTTTGCCTCTTTCTTCTGCTGCAGGTATTTAATTATATACACAGCTAATACTAATGAGCCAAATGGCTCCGCCCACCATCCCGCACATTCAGACTTATTAGGAGACTAAGGAAAGCCAAATTATAATAGAAAATCTTGTTTACCTAAACTACTGAAGTTATGACTCATGATCTAGCCTGTCCAGATAAGCCGTGCTCTTTAATCAGGCTCCCAGGTCAACCCACCCCGGGGGAGGGGTAAATTACCTTAATGACTAACTGCCTTTTGAAGAAAGGGCAAGATACCATTTAGACTAAATAGAATCCCCTTTTAAATCAGTGGCCAAGTGATTGCTTGAAAGGTATTGAAGGGAAACGCAAAGACATATCAAAATAAGAAAACAAAATAACAGAGAAGCAAAATAAATCCTGTCATCCTAAATTTGAATTATAAATTTCACTGTGAACTCATGATATATTTTCCTTAAAACAAACAAAAAATAAACAGAAACAAACACATTAAAGTGGCTAGCTCTGTGCGCTGAGCCCCGCATCCAGCCTGCGCCTCTAGGAGCACATTTTCCCCACCCCGCACAAGGGCTCCTTTTAAGAAAATAAAGCAGGGGTAGCAATATCTGTACTAATGGCTGTGGAGTTTGAAGCTAAAAGTATGATGGCACCAAAAGGAACCTTTTTCATGATAAAAGATTCACTTTATAAAGAAAACCGGAAGCTGTAATACCAAACAAACTAGAAGAAGAAAAGAGAGAGAGAGAGGAAGAGATAACACAAGCCTCTAGTGAGGATACTGCACCGGAGAGTTGTGTATTTCCTATTGCATCCATCAAATCAGGAGTCTGCTCGCCTGATAAGGATGTGAAAACTGACCAGTGGGCTGTCGGTGCTGTCGGATTCATGCATCTCTATGAATCTCTCTCTTCCCCAGCCCTTCCCTTTTCTGCTAAGGATGTCACCGTCCTCTGACGCTCATTATTTCATCTCAGGTTCAAAGTGGTGATATTGTAAGTATACCATTCCTTCTTCATTCCTCAGCTGGAATTCTACAAAGGAGAACTTCTCATTCATTGTTTAATTAACCTGAGGTGCACTTCATATATAAAAGGAAAAATAGATGAGCGGGGCTTGCTGTTTATTTACAACTCTTCACAATAGAGTTGGTTTGCTAGCATTCTCCAAAGGTGACCAATATGAACTTTTTTGTATCATTATGCACCCAGGAAATGTAACATATTTGACACGTTTCAATCCATTGCATTTATTATTGTCTTTATTGCTTGAAGGTCATTTTGCTGGTGGGAGGCTCTCCAGTATCCAGGATTCTGACCTGATCCCAGCGTCTCTTATAGCTTCCTTTCTTTCTGATATGACTATATTCCAGGCCTGTACTGTGCATTTCCTTCTCCAGACCTGGAACCAGCCATTTCCCCAAGGAGCCCTCGTTCCTTTCAGTGGCAGCTCATATATAGGGAGCACGGTTCAGGCACTAGGGGTGCCTGCAACTGCTGGGCCACTCATTGTTTCTGGGTCTTTGTGATAGATAAGGCTGGGTAATGAGAGGTTTGTTTTGTGTTGTTTTGTTCTTGTTGAAGGACCAGACGTCATGAGTTCTATCATGGTCAGGTTCATGTGTCAACTTGGCCAAGTGGTGGTACCTGTTTGTCTGGTGGGGCAAGTACTGGCCTCTCTGTTGCGATGAGGACGTTTCATAGAATTAAATCACGATCATGTCAGCTGTATCCACAGTTGACTCCATTTGTAATCAGCCAAGGGGAGTGTCTTCTATAATGAGTGATGCTTAATCTAATCACTGGAAGCCTTTTAAGGAGGATTCAGAAGAGACAGGCCCTTCCTGTTTCGGCTGGTGAGCCTCTCCTGTGGAGTTCGTACAAACCCTCCATCAAAATCGTCATCTTCACAGCCTGCACTGCAGATTTTGGACTCTGCATTCCTATGGTTATATGAGACACTTTTGTAAATTTTATATTTGCGAGTGTTTCCTGTTGATTCTGTTTTTCTAGAGAACCCTAACTAATACAACTTGATACCAGGAGTGGTTCTTAAGAAACAAAATCTTAAAAATGGGTTTTTATGAATGGTTTTCTATTCTGACTGGACTCAAAGGCACTAAGGACTCTGATTCTCATAATCAGAATGACACTCCCAATCCATGGAGTGAGTTGGCAAAAGAGATAGTCAAAATATCACCATTCGATTCTCCTAATGCTTCGCTTGTACAAAGCCAGGCTCTGGGGAATAATGTTTTTGACACCTTTACGGAGTTTTGTGGAAATAGGAGGTATAGAGATGTTGGCTGGTTGTTGTCAGATACACTGGCTCCATTAAGGAGTGAAAGGGATGGGCTTAAGGCTTCAAATGAGAAGCTTAAGTACCGTGTGACAGATGTAGAAGTTTCTATGAGTATCTTCAAGGAAAATCTTATTTCCTGTAGCAGTAGACTTGAGATCTCTGAAAATCAGACTCAGAATCTTATTGTTAGAGTAGCAACTTTACAACGTAAACTGAAATCTCAGTGTTGCATGGTGTCTGCCATTAAAGTGAGGACATTGATTGGAAAGGAGTGGGAACCTGAAAAATGGGATGGTGACATAAGGATTGATAATGATGTCGGGGGTGAGTTTGAAACCTTACGTCATGCTGAGTCTTCTCTAGATAACCCTGTAATGGTTTGCCCTGAGTACATAGCTGCCCCACCTCCAGCCTGCCTTGAGGAGTTGGCCACCCAACCTCCTCCTGAAGGGATTAGCCCTAGAGTGATTAATCCTGTTTCACCAGATGAAACTGCAAATGAATGCCCTGAAGCAAATGGCTTGAAAGATACTTCTAATTCTTTTCATGACCCACCCCTACCACACCTCATTTCTTCTAGACCTATAACTAGACTAAAGTCCCAACAGGCCCCTAAAGGTGAGGCACAAAGTATCACACTTGAGGAGGTACGTTATACTCCAAAAGAACTGTGTGAGTTTTCTAACTTATATAGACAGAAATCAGGGGAATATGTGCGGCAATGGATTTTAAGGGTGTGGGATAATGGTGGGAGGAATATAAGGCTGGAACAGGCTGAATTTATTGATATGGGCCCACTAAGCAGAGATTTTACATTCAATGTTATAGCTTGAGGGGTTAGAAAAGATATTAACAGTTTGATTGGATGGTTGGTTGAAACATGGATCAAAAGGTAGCTGACATTACCTGAGGTTGAAATGCCAGAACTGCCCTGATATAATGTAGATGAAGGGATCCAGAGGCTTAGAGAGACTGGGAATGTTAGAGTGGATTTATCATGCACAGCCTGCTCTTACACCCCAGGAATGTCCAGAGGATGCACCTTTTACCAGAACAGTGAGAAATAAATTTGTGAGACTAGCACCATCATCCCTGAAGAGCTCTGTAGTTGCACTTGTGTGTAGGTCAGATATTACTGTAGGAACTGCTGTCACTGAGCTGGAATCCTTTAACACTATGGGGATAACTGGATCCTGAGTTGGCAGAAGCCAGGTGGCAGCACTTAATTGCCAAATACAGGGTAGACATGGCTATTATAATAGACAGCAAACTCAAAGCAGGAGTCAAAATAATCTGACTTGCAGAGATTTGTGGCATTGGCTAGTAAATCATGGGCTATTTAGAAATACAATAGAAGGGCAGTCTACTAAATTCTTGTTCGAGCTGTATAAACAAAAGAGTTCTAGGTCAAGTGAACAGAAGTCTAACCTGAATTACAAAAGCACAGAGTCACGGCCCCTTAATCAATTTCCAGACTTGAAACAGTTTACAGACCCAGAGCCCTTTGAATGAAGGGGAGGCCAGGTCCCTTTGGGGGAGAACCCTGTTACACTGCCACAAATTTTACTGTTAATCTTCTCCAAGCCTTCCCCAAGGAGACCAATGGCCTTTTACCAGGGTAACTGTGCATTGGGGAAAAGGAAATGATCAGATATTTTGGGGATCATTAGACACTGATTCAGAAGTGACATTAATTCCAGGGGACCCAAAATGTCATCCTGGTCCACCAGTCAGAGTGGGGCTTATGGAGGCCAGGTGATCAAAAGAGTTTTAGCTCAGGTCCACTTCACAGTGGGTCTAGTGGGTCCCTGGACCCATTCTATAGTTATTTCCCCAGTTCCAGAGTGTGTAATTGGAATGGACATCCTGAGCAACTGGCAGAATCTCCACATTGGCTCTCAAACTCATGCAGTGAGGGCTATTATGGTGGGAAAGGCCAAGTAGAAGCCACTAGAACTGCCCCTACCTAGAAAAATAGTGAATCAGAAGTAATGCTGGATTCCTGGAGGGATTGCAGAGATTACTGCCACTCTTAAGCACTTAAAGGATGCAGGGGTGGTGATTCCCACCACATCCCCGTTCAACTCTCCTATTTGGCCTGGGCAGAAAACAGGTGGGTCTTGGAGGATGACAGTGGATTATCATAAGCTCAACCAGGTGGTAACTCCAATTGCAGCTGCCGTTCCAGATGTGGTATCATTGCTTGAGCAAATCAATACATCCCCTGGTACCTGGTATGCAGCTATTGATCTGTCAAATGCTTTTTTCTCGATAGCTGTTAGTAAGGACCACCAGAAACAGTTTGCTTTCAGCTGGCAAGGTCAGCAATATACTTTCACTGTCCTACCTCAGGGGTATATCAACTCTCCAGCCCTGCATCATATCTTATTCTCAGGGAACTTGATTGTTTCTCCCTCTCACAAGATATCACGCTGGTCCATTATATTGATGATATCATGTTGATTGAACCTAGTGAGCAAGAAGTAGCAACTACTCTAGATTTACTGGTAAGGCATTTGCATGTCAGAGGATGGGCGATAAATCCAACAAAAATACAGGGGCCTTCCACCTCAGTGAAACTTCTAGGTGTCCAGTGGTATGGGGCATGTTGAGATATCTCTTCTAAGGTGAAGGATAAGTTCCTGCATCTGGCCCCTCCCACAACTAAAAAGGAGGCACAACGCCTAGTTGGTCTCTTCAGATTTTGGCAACAACATATTCATTTAGGTGTGCTACTCTGGCCCATTTATTGAGTGACCAGAAAAGCTGCTAATTTTGACTGGGGACCTGAACAAGAGGAGGTTCTGTGACAGGTCCAGGCTGCTGTGCAAGCTGCTCTGCCACTTGGGCCATATGATCCAGCAGATCCAATGGTGCTAGAAGTGTCAGTGTCAAATAGAAATGCTGTTTGAAGCCTTTGGCAGGACTCTATAGGAGAGTCACAACACAGACCCTTAGGATTTTGGAGCAAAGCCTTACCATCTGCAGCAGATAATTACTCTCCTTTGAGAAACAGCTTTTGGCCTGCTACTGGGCCTTAGTAGAGACTGAACGCTTAACCATGGGCCACCAAGTTACCATGAGACCTGAGTTGCCTATCATGAGCTGGGTGTTGTCTGACCCATCAAGCCATAAAGTTGGGCATGCACAGCAGCACTCTGTTGTAAAATGGAAATGGTATATACGAGATACAGCCAGAGCAGGTCCTGAAGGCACAAGTAAGTTACATGAAGAAGTGGTCCAAATGCCCATGATCTCCACTCCTGCCACATTACCTTCTCTTTCCCAGACCAGAGCTATGGTCTCTTGGTAAGTTCCTTAGAGTGAATTGACTGAGGAAGAGAAAACTCAGGCCTGGTTTACAGATGGTTCAGCGTGACATGCAGGTACCACCTGAAAGTAGACAGCCGCAGCACTATAACCCCTTTCTGGGGTGTCCTTGAAGGACAGAGGTGAGGGGAAATCCTCCCAGGGGGCAGAATTTTGAGCAGTGCACCTGGTTGTTCATTTTGCTTGGAAGGACAACTGGCCAGAGGTTCATTTGTATACCGACTCATGGGCTGTTCCTAATGGTTTGGTTTAATGATCAGGGACTTGGAAAGACCATAATTGGAAAATCGGTGACAAAGAGGTCTGGGGAAGAAGTATGTGGATAGACCTTTCTGAGTGGGCTTAAAACATGAACATATTTGTGTCCCATGTGAATGTGCACCAGAGGGTGACTTCAGCAGAGGAAGACTTTAATAATCAAGTGGATAAGATCCCATTCTGTAGATACCAGTCAGCCTCTTTCCCCAGCAACTCCTGTCATTGTCCAATGGGCTCATGAAAAAAGTGGTCATGGTGGTAGGAATGGAGGTTGTGCATGGGCTCAGCAACATGGACTTCCACTCACCAAGGCTGACCTGGCTACAGCCACTGCTGAGTGCCCAATCTGCCAGCAGCAGAGACCCACACTCAGCCCCCAATATGGCACCATTCCCCGAGGTGACCAGCCAGCTACATGGTGGCAGGTTGATTACATTGGACCACACCCTTCATGGAAGGGGCAGTGATTTGTTCCAACTGGAGTAGACAAATAATCTGGATATGGGTTTGCTTTTCCTGCATGCAGCGCTTCTGCCAAAACTACCATCCATCGGCTTACAGAATGCCTTATCCATCGTCATGGTATTTATGCTGGTTTGAAAGGATGAATGTCCCCTAGAAAACCCATGTTTTAACCAAAATCCCATTTCGTAAAGTGAGAATAATCCCTATTCAATACCGTATGTTTGAAACTGTAATCAGAGCATCTCCCTGGAGATGTGATTTAATCAAGAGTAGTTGTTAAACTGGATTAGGTGATGACATGTCTCCACCCATTTGGGTGGGTCATAATAAGTTTCTGAAGTCCTATAAAAGAGGGAACATTTTGGAGAATGAAGGAGAGCAGAGAATGCTGTAGTACCATGAAGCAGAGTCCATGAGCTATCGACCTTTGGAGATGAAGAAGGAAAATGCCTCCCAGGGTACTTCATGAAACAGGAAGCCAGGAGAGAAAGCTAGCAGATGACACCTTCCTCACCATATGCCCTTCCATATGAGAGAGAAACCCTGACTG
Source organism: Tamandua tetradactyla (assembly GCF_023851605.1). Classification (NCBI taxonomy): domain Eukaryota; kingdom Metazoa; phylum Chordata; class Mammalia; order Pilosa; family Myrmecophagidae; genus Tamandua; species Tamandua tetradactyla. Next base: position 70,928,425 of record NC_135337.1, on the reverse strand, counting down.
TGTTCACCATGTGCCTTCTACTTGAGAGAGAAATCCTGAACTTCATCGACCTTCTTGAACCAAGGTATCTTTCCCTGGATGCCTTCGATTGGACATTTCTATAGACTTGTAATTGGGACATTTTCTCGGCCTTAGAACTGTAAACTAGCAACTTATTAAATTTTCCTTTTTAAAAGCCATTCCATTTCTGCTATATTGCCTTATGGCAGCTAGCTAGCCAGAACAGTATTCCACACAGCATTGCTTCTGATCAAGGAACACACTTCACAGCAAATGAAGTGCGGGAATGGGTACATGCTCATGGAATTCTCTAGTCTTACCATGTTCCCCATCCTCTAGAAGCAGCTAGATTGATAGAACGGTGGAAAGGCCTTTTGAAAACTCAATTTCGGTGCCAACTAGGTGGCAATACCTTGAAGGGCTGGGCTAATGTTCTCCAGGAAGCTGTATATGCTCTGAATCAGTGTCCACTGTATGGTGCTGTTTCTCCCATAGCCAGGATACACGGGTCCAGGAACCAGGGGGTGGAAATGGGAATGGTACCATAAACTATTACCCCTAGTGATCCCCTAGGAAAACTTTTGCTTCCTGTCCCTGTGACCCTGAGCTCTGCTGGTCTACAGGTTTTAGTTCCAAAAGGGGGAATGCTTCCACCAGGAGAAACAACAATGATTCCATTGAACTGGAATCTAAGACTGCCACCTGGTCACTTTGGGTTACTCATACCCCTGGATCAACAAGCCAAGAAGGGGATTACATTATTGTCTGGGGTGATTGACCCTGACTATCAGGGGAAATAGGACTGCAACTACACAATGGAGGTAAAGACGAGTTTTCTTGGAACATAGGAGATCCCCTAGAGCGTCTTTTAGTACTACCATGCCCTGTGATTAAAATCAATGGAAAACTGCAACAACCCAATCCAGGCAGGACTACCAATGGCTCTGAAACTTCAGGAATGAAGGTTTGGGTCACCCCACCAGGTAAAGAACCACGGCCAGCAGAAGTGCTTGCTGAGGGAAAAGGGAACATGGAATGGGTAGTGGAAGAAGGTAGTGATAAATATGAACTACAACCATATGATCAGTTACAGAAACGAGAACTGTAATGCTGTTTTGTTCATGTTATACTATTTAAGTTGTAAGATATCAAGTTTAAGAATGAATATTATCCAAAGACTTGCACCCTATTCTGGAGAGATTTAATGTGTTTCTAGTTATATGCAGGACAGTTGAGTATTGTTAGCTGAAAGAAAAAATGTGTGTTTTACTGTTTTTTATTTAGAAATTAGGTATGGTTTAAGGTGATATGTATAGCTGCCAAGTTGACAAGTGGTGGACTGTCATAGTCAGGTTCATGTGTCAACTTGGCCAAGTGGTAGTACCTGTTTGTCTGGTTGGGCAAGTGCTGGACTCTGTTGTGATGAGGATGTTTCATAGAATTAAATCACGATCATGTCAGCTGTATCCACAGCTGATTCCATTTATAATCAGCTAAGGGGAGTGTCTTCTGTAATGAGTGAGGCTTAATCTAATCATTGGAAGCCTTTTAAGGAGGATTCAGAAGAGACAGGCTCTATTCCTGCTTTAGTCAGCGAACCTTTCCTGTGGAGTTCGTCCAGACCCTCCATCGGAATCGTCAGCTTCACAGCTTGCACTGCGGATTTTGGATTGTGCATTTCCACGGTTATGTGAGACACTTTCATAAATTTTATATTTGCGAGTGTTTCCTGTTGATTCTATTTCTCTAGAGAACCCTAACTAATACAACTTGCTGTTGACAGTTCAAATTTAGAATGAAAGAACTTTTACTAAATTTTTAATGCATTTCTTAATTTCTTTCATTTTATTTTTGTATTGTCTCTCTCTTATACTTAAAATATCCCTAAAGGCATCAATATAGCTCCCTATTTGCTTTTTGTATTTTGTTTAGTTTGTTTCACAAGACTAATACTATGTAATTACTAACAAAATGGAAACCAAGGCCCTGTCCAAAACTCCCCGGGAAGACACTGCCCTCTTGTACAAGGGAGCCCCTGATCTGCTCCTCATTTAGTTGTGGAGCCCCTCCATATTGGGGCGCAAGGTGGAGAGCCAGACGGGAAGGGCCACCCATAAGCAAGGGAACCACCGCCCTCTGGCGCCTCTTTGAGGGGTCCCCTCCCAGGCGCCCGAAGGAGGCACTAGACTGAGCAGGAGATGGTAAAAGGTGGGGGGCTGTCGCACAGCCTGGCTCTCATGTAGGAGCTCATCCGCCCCCCACCCCCCTCCGCCGCCAGCCTTTAATGATGGTCCTTGCTGCTCCGCTGGGTTCCACGCGGGCCAAGGAAGCGCATTACACAGTGGAGGCGGGGTGTGCGCAGAGCGCCTTTCATGAGCCTGCCTCCACTGTGTCGGTGCCGGGCGGCACACAGTAGGGCAGCGTAGGTGAAGGGGCGGAAGGAACTGGACTGGCTGTGTGTTGGGGTGAGCCGGGCAGACGGCGGGGAACTAGAGCAGGCGCCTGCGCCCTCCAGCTCCAAACCCCTGTCTTTAAGATGTCCATCACACGTTTTCTCGGGCCACAGCAAAGACAAAGACGGGAGTTTCCTGAGGCCCTGCGGGGAGGCGCCCTGTTCTAGTTTGCTAGCTGCTGGAATGCAATATACCAGAAACGGAACGGCTTTTAAAAGGGGAAATTTAATAAGTTGCTAGTTTACAGTTCCAAGGCCGAGAAAATGTCCCAATTACAAGTCTATAGAAATGTCCAATCAAAGGCATCCAGGGAAAGATACCTTGGTTCAAGAAGGCCGTGAAGTTCAGGGTTTCTCTTTCATCTGGAACCAGGCACATGGTGAACACGGTCAGGGTTCCTCTCTCATCTGGAACGGCACATGGCAAACAAGGCATCATCTGCTAGCATCTTCTCCTGGCTTCCTGTTTCGTGAAGCTCCCCTGTAGGCACTCTCCTTCATCTCCAGAGGTCACTGGCTGGTGGACTCTCTGCTTTGTGGTGGTGCTGCAGCATTCTCTGCTCTCTCTGAATCTCTCATTCTCCAAAATATTTCCTCTTTTATAGAACTCCAATAAACCAATCAAGACCCACCCAAATGGGTGGAGACATGTCCTCCCTTAATCCAGTTTAACAACCACTTGACTAAATCACATCATCCAGGGAGATGATCTCATTACAGTTTCAAACATTGAATAGAGATTATTCTACTTTTATGAAACGGGATTTATATTAAAACATCGCCTTTCTTAGGGGGCATACTTCCTTTCAAACCAGAACACGCCATAAGCCAACGCATCGCTGCCGGTGCGACTCTGTCAGGGTGCTGTGCCCCGGCGCCTGGTTTCTGCCAGCGCCGCTGCTGACTCAACCGGCAGCTGCAGGGGCAGAGGCAGACTGGCGACTCGGCAAGAGAACTTGGGTTCCCCCCTCCCCTTTCGCAACTGTTTATTTTATTTTAAAATTCCCCAGATTTCCAAGCACTCTACCCGCCACGCGACACTCCTTCCCCTTTCCGGCCAACCCTGGTAACTTCTAGTCCACTTTCCGTCCCCGCAAGTTTGCGATTTCTGGACGTTTCCTGTAAGGGAAACTGGCCAGGCCTTGGCCCCGAGGCCGCGCTGGCTGCGCTGAGCACAGGGTGTCCCGCGGGCGGCCGCGCTCTGGAGCCGTTCGTTCCTCCCGCGCCTCTGCTCCTCGCCGGCTCCCCAGCCGGAGTTTGGGCTGGGCGCACCTTTAGGCTAGTGGGGACACTTCTGCTAGGGCTGCCGCCTCTGCACCCGTTTGGGAGCCGGTTTCTCCAGCTTGGCACGGACCTAGCAGAGACACTCCGGGCGCGTGTGCCTCTGGGCTGCCCTCCCTGAGGAACCACCGCGCTGTTTCCCCGGCGGCGGCCCCCTTTCCCGTTCCCATGTGCCCGAGGATTCCCCGTTCTCAGCTCCTCTCCCACACTTGCGGTTTTCCCCACAGCACCCTTATGGGGACGGGGTGGGAGCCCGTGCGGTTTTGCCTCCATTTCCCTCACCTGGCGCCCTCAGCCCCGGCCCAGACCCGGCGACCCGCTTCCCTCTCCCCTTTGGAGCAGAGCCAGCGCGAGGGGTTTGAAAACCGGCGCCTGCCCAGCGGGGAGTGGAGGTGGGCCAGGTCGGCTGAACACCGAAACATCTCAGTCAAGGGGACCCGGCGGGCTGGAGGGTGTGTGGGGACCCGGCGGATGCCGCGGGGCCCCAAACGCGCTCGGGGGCGTAGCCTGGGCCGGGGGCGTGGCCTGGGCTGAGGGCGTGACCTGGGCTGGGGCCTGGGGCGGGTCCTGGGGCGGGTCCGGGCGGGTCACGGAAGTGCCCCTGGGGTCCGGCCTTGGGGACATCGGGCCGTCCGGGGAGGCTGCGGCGGCGGCGGCACAGAGGATCGGGGTGCGCAGTCGGGACGCCGCCACGGGCCGGGGTAAAGCGGCAGCCAGGGTGGCCCGGGGCGCAGGCGCGCACAGGTTGCTGCGAGGCGGCGGAGGACGGGCCGGGGGGCTTGGTGGCGCGACCTCTGCCCTCGTCCCGCCGACCGCTGCAGGGACCCGTCTCCTGCCCGGCCGGGTATGGGGAGGCCGGCACAGCGTGGCCCGGGGCGCCCGGAGCGCAGGGCAGGGGCGCGCCGCCTTCGGGGTGCAGGCCCGTGAGGGGTTGGTGTTCGGGTCGCGCCCGGGGCCGCGGAAGCACCGGGGCCGGCGCTGCCGTGCGCCCTCCCGCCCCGGCTGCCCCTGTGCGGCAGTGGGGATTCCTCGGGTCCTCGTGGGCTCTTTACAACCGTCACAAATTAAGAAACATAAATGCAGGCGCTGAGAGGTTGGGTTGCGGGGACCCCAGCGGCCCTTCCCGGGCTCGGACTTCTGTAAAGGCGCAGTTTCACTCCAGGATCTCAGTTGCGTTCCTTATATGGGAAGACGAGACAGCTGCTGTTGTATGCGAAATTATATACACACTAGCTAAAGCCGCTTTACATTAGGCAAAACGTGTTAAGAAATTTTGTGTTCGAGAAACAGACAATTCTAGGGATTTAAAATTCTGGTATCTTTCTAATGTACTTTTTAAGTTTGAGATGGGAGCATGTTATAATATATGATGCCTTCTCTTCGTAGATTTCAATACGATGAAGCCCAGAGGACTTCACAGTCTCCTTCTGGGTTCCCTTTGCGTGGCTTTTTATTGCCTGTGCCATGCTGATAACTTCTTGAAGAGGTGAGTTAATTTTTTGAAAGAACATTTGAAAATAGCTGTTTTCAGGGTGGCAGACCTAGTATGAGTATACAGACGCAGCTAACTGTTTGCAGCAAGGCAGGAGCCTGGAGAGCTTGTTCTGTTTCAGGATTGTGTTGGAACACTGAGCTAAGCACTGTGTCTTAAGAGTGAAAAGACTGGTAACTGCAGAGGGAGGGAGGGGCGAATCCACGGATGCGTCAGGTGCCAAAGCAGAGGACCGCTCTCAGCCCTGCAGAGACTCACCAACAAATTGATGGAAATATTTATTTTTACATTCCAATGTGATATCTGGTGCTCCAGTTGTTGTTGCCTTTAAGTTTCTTAATGTGTATCCCTTCCTCTCCCTTCCCCTCCCTGTCCTTTCTGCAGCAGTGGTCAGCCCTGTCAGTTAGGGTCAGTCATGTCAGTTAGGGTACGTGCCCAACACCATCAAGGATTCTCATTTCAGGTCCCTGGAGGAAACTACATTTTGAACACCAGTCTTTCCATTTTTTCTATTTTATTTGGATAATAACTAGTCTATTAGAGGAATTTCGTATTTATGGAGTCAGTATGAAGAAATACGGGTTTTAATTAAGCACCATTGCTGTTTTATCATATAGTTTAAAAGGTAACATTTTTCAGTTCTTCCAGCAATTAATTTCCTGAAAAAAAAAAAATAGCTAGTCTCTTTTTGTTGTTGTCGCTACAAGATTAAGAAGTATACCAGTTGAAAGGTGTACTGATGAGTGCAGATGGCTAGTTCAAGTCTAGATATGTGACCTGGCAGCTCCCTGGGGAATAAAAATCCACTGACTTCAGAGTCAAGGGTGGAGATAATAGAGCATCGCCTGGCCAGTGGTAAGTAACCGATAAATGTTAGCTAAGACCATCTCAGAATTCATGAAACAGACGTAATTAAACAGCCACACTGAGCAAGATACAGTTTTGGGGAACACAAAATTGATCGAGACCCCCGCCCCCCAAGGGGTTCCCAGATGCATGTTGCATTTTCTGTAAAGCTCACTGAGTTTGAGAGCCTAGCGATGTTTTTTTGTCCTTCCTTCCTGTACTTCGGGAACTTCCTCTTTAGCAGCACCCTTTAGTGTCCCCTTTATTTCCTGACCTTCTTAGTGCTTTCTCAGTGTGGTCTTTCTTTTAAACCCACATCACTGTTTTGACTGGCTCTTACGTGGAGATTTCATCACAGATTTTCTGACTGTTGATAATTTCGTTGTCAACTGTAAAGTGAATTCTAGTTTTCCTGGCTGATCTTTGGCCTCTGCTGGCCTCAGCATTCGCAGAGGTAAATAGTGGTTTTACACCCAGAAAAGCAATCCTTTGACAGTTTCCCAGCACTGATATTCTCACCCTGTAGTTCGTTTCTTTTTTTCTTTTATGCAGAGAGCTGGCGTTGTTGGTTCAGACTTATAATTAATTTTCCATAACATCTTAATTGTGACTTCCATTCTTATTCATCAGCATCTAATTATTTACACAGCTTAATGTGTCAGAGCGTGACTCCATTTTACTCCGGAATCTTTTATGCTAAAATTTAATTTATCCTGGATTAAGTGTCAATTTGAGTTATTTCAGTGTTGCTTGTGAGTTTTCCCATGTAGAGAATGAGGATTTGTACAAGCTACAGTTTCTGCTTGTGTGGGTTAGCCGTGTCGGCGTAGCTGGAGGCCTCCCGCCTTGGGGCTTGGAGTAAGAACACAGCACCCCATCCTGCTGGAGTCAGAGGGGTTTCAGGATTTCCGATTTTAGGACACAGTGTGTGCACACGCCCTCTTCTCTTAGCAGCCTTGGTGGGGCCTGGGGCATGGAACTATCACTGCTGATTCCAGAGAGAAACAGATGACTGGTCCTCCTAAATTGGGTCATGTTGTATCGTCAAAGGGATTATAGCAAATTGTTCAATTTCCAGGGCCTTTGGGATTTCACAGACGCAGAGGAGAAGGGAGCAACTGGGGGTTCTAAACTACATGTCCTGGGGGAGGACTCTGTGTGGCCGACCTGCACTTTGGGCCTTTATTCTCCCTTCCCTAGGCTTTTGTCTGTCTGTTCACTGCGGGAGCCCTAGTTCACAACCATACCTGCATGTAATAGGCGCTACCTGCATGTAGTAGGTACTGCGTGTAGTAAGCAGTACAGTACACTGGCCTACCACGGTGTGCAAGGTGAGTCCTAGCCACCCTGCCTATGCACTCTTACCTTACGGCGCTGGGGTCTGTCTGTCCGGCTCTCCCTTGAGAGCTCTGAATGCTTATGCCTGCATTAGAGGATGGGCTACCTGTCCCCAGGAACAGCATCACGGTATTGCGTGTAGTAAGCACTACCTGCATGTATTAGGTGTTTACGGAAGAAGTGATTGAGTGAATGAATGGATGAGTTCATTTTTTTCCTTTGGGATTTTCTGTTCTTTATCTGCTTAGTACCGTTAAAAAAAGTTCTGGGGAAAAAATGGGTTCCTTGTCTTTTCACAGTGGCAACCATGAGTGGAAAAAACTGATTATGGTTCACCACTGGCCTGCCACGGTGTGCAAGGTGAGTCCTAGCCACCCCAGCTGAGCGCTCTTACCTTACGGCGCGGGGGTCTGTTTGTCCAACTCTTCCTCCAGAGCTCTGAATGCTTGCGCCTGCATTAGAGGATGGGGTTCCTATCTCCAGGAACAGCATCATGGCACTGGAAAGGCCCTGGACATGGAGCCAGCCAAGGGTTTGAGTCTTGGCTTGGCTGGTTATCTGCCCAGTGCCCTTTGGCAGGTCATCCAACTGCTTTAGATTTTGGTATCCTCATTGATAAAACTGGGAAGAAGGTAGAGTAAAATATGTGACCTTTAACATTCGATGACCACCTCCTCCCCTGTTCTTTTGCCATTTCATTACACAGCAGGTGCTGCTCATTTCTCCTCACATCAGGTATTTTGGGGACCTCAACAAGGACCGCTATAATTTTAAATGAATTGTGAAAAGGAGCTCTGTCCCCACCCGAGGGGCTTAGAGAGGAGAGGATGAGGTGCAGTGGACGTGGGTCTCAGCCCCCTTACCAGGCTGCAGTGCCCGCTGTGTGTGCGTTTGCTCCTTCGGGAGGCATCAGCTGCCTCGTCTGGTCTCTTGGCGGACACACATTTCTTGCTGTCGTTATTTGGGGAAATCTCCTTTTTAGCTAAACACTTTGGAAGTCCCTAAAAAGTGTTATAATGAGATTTTTATCTTTATTATTGAGATGAAGTATCTACTCTTATTCTCACCTTGGCATTTTTTTGTTGGTTCCAGAATTTTAATACTTTACGTTTTCTCTGGTAACTGAACAAGCTTGAATATGGCAGAATATTATGACCCATTTGTTCACAAACAGTTATTTTTAATTGGATGGTAACAAAATAATTCATGGACATATATGAATGTTTCCATCAGATTGGCCTAATTTGCAAGCATATGCAAAAAGTAAAAATAGCTTTCTGATTCTGTTATTTAAACTGTTTGAAACTCTGTCTAGGCATTTCAAATAGAAAATTCAGCCCCAGTGTGGTCACCTCATGAATGTATTCCTGGTATGAATTTATTGTAAAAGAATGCTGGGTTTATCTTGTACAAGGATTGTGTATCTTACTGATGTTGTATCAAAAGAAAAGAGTTGTTAAATGTGTGTAAACAAAGAATTAACCATTTATTTTGTGTCTGTGTATGTCTTTTCTCCCTAGGAAATTGAGAACGAATGTACTGAGCCTCCAGACTACTGGACAATACATGGATTATGGCAAGTATTTAATGCAATTAAAGTCCAATTAAACAGAAGAAAGGAGATAAATTGAAGAGGCTAGTCTTTATATTTATTCTTGTTCTTTTTTGTTAGAAATTCAGTAGGCCCTATCCTTATTTAAAAACATCCTTAGTTTTTCTAACAACCCTGATTCTGTCATTGTTTTGTTCTGTTTTGATAGAATAGTAACAGTCTATTTTAAATATGAGCATACTTATTTTGGGGACAATTTGGGATCACGACATCTTAGTTTTCTCCTTTTGTCCTTTTAGGGGTAATAAATAAATATATACATGAAAATAAATGTCACTTAACTATAAGTAAATAAGTACTACTGACATGTTCTATGTGTGTCTACATCCCATAGAAGTACATGTATTAGAAATAAATAAGGGTCTGAATAATAGTCGTACTTTACAGACATCCAAACTCATGCTTCTGTTTTGGCCGGCATTTCGCTTTATTTATTTATTTATTTCCTTTGTTCCTGGTGTGGGAATTGTGACCTTACACGCGCGTGTGAGTTGCGCGGTCACGGGCATGGCTGTTGCTGGGAGGAGAGTGGAGGGGTGTGTAGTGCTCTGGGCCCCACCGCCCCCTGGGGACAAGGCTGCTCCGGAGCAGCCCCGGTTCTCCTGGCCACAGGCTCCTCGCCTGACCTCGGAGACCTTGGACTTTTCTCCATGGCCTCTGAGGCGTTCCCACGCCCTCACTAGTCTCTGCTCCGAACTGCGGCCTCATCTCAAGGCTGGAATAAAGGTGCGCAGCGCCACCGCCTCACGCCCACGGTGCACAGCCGGATTGGCGAGGAGAGGGTGGGTCCGTGCCCGGAGGAGGGGTGCCTGCTGGGTGGACGCTCTCGGTAGTTAGAGAAGCTCGTCCCCGCTGCAGCTCCCGGGTCCTGCGCCCCAGGGTGAGCATGGGGCGCCCACCGCCTCGCTGTCCTCCCTGCGGTTCGGGGAGCGGCTCGGCTGTGGACATGGAGGTTTCCAGAGGCCGAAGGAGAGCAGGGCAAGCTGGGGTCCGTCCCTCGGCCCCCAGCACAGGGTTACTCCTTGGCTCTCTGACAGCCACCTGCGGGTTTGAATCAGGCCTGCACCTTCCTATCGCAACTGTTTTCCTCCTCAAAAGAGACTGTGTATCTGAGTGTTCCTGTTGCATGGTGTGTATGGCATAAGGAATTCCCAATTGGAATTGTTATTTGTGCTCCCTGTGTATCTTTTTGTTGTTGTTGTGGGTTTTTTTTTTTCTTTTTTTTGCACGGGCAGTCACCGGGAATTGAACCCGGGTCTCCGGCATGGCAAGCGAGAACTCTGCCACCCCCTGTGGAGCTTAATGATGACTTTCATAAATTTCAAGAATTTTCTACTGTCCTGTAGAAGCCATCCCATCACAGACTAATTTCTCTTTATTTATTTTGTTATTTGGATTTCAAGGCCTGACAAAGCTGAAGATTGCAATGGATCCTGGCACTTTAACTTAGATGAGATTAAGGTATTGCCTTTTAATTATGCTCCTTCTGCAGAGTGTTGAACTGGGTCATTGTTTTCTCCATAAATGACATGCACAGTCATGTTTGGAGTTATGGGATCATGAATGTCTTTGCCAGGATGGAGCCCCTGGTAATTTTTAGTAATTATGGATGTCTTAAAAATGCCCCCACCTCCCCCGCCTGGGCCACACCACTGCATGGTGGCTCTGATGTGGCAGCACATGCTGAGCGGGCGTCTGGCGCCGCAGCTCTCGGCACCCGTGGCCCATCCCTGCCCAGCCCCCAGGCACGAGAAGAGGTCACGTGGAACAGAGGACCTATAACTGGGGGTAGGAAGGATTATGAGCAAGGAGGAAATGGGGCCTTCCAGCAGAAAAGCTTGCATTAAAGACTAATTCACAGAACTGGGGTCTATAAGAGATGTTAGCTGAAGTGCTTATTTCAGTGGCTTCATTTGCTCAGCTACCCTTAGGGCCCCCCCACCCCGAGCTCGTCCATCCAGCCGTGGGGTGCCGAGAAGCCCTGGCGTGTGTGTCGTTAGTGAGACGCTGCTGCAAGCACAGCCTGGGTTCTCAGGGCTGGGTCCCGGGGTCCGTGGGGCCTTCTTGAAAGCACGAGGCAGAGTGGAGGACTTGCTGGTATGGTGGCCCCTCCCGGGGACACAGGCCCCTGCAAAGTAAGGGTCATCAGCCCAGAGCCCACCCTGGGCTGAAATCCAGCTTGAGATGTTGTCTGCTTTTCCTCATGGTGAGGAGCTTCCCTGGCCTAAGGCAAGGGTCCGGGAGGCCAGTTAGCACGCCCCAAAGCCTGGACAGCACCGCGTGTTTCCAACTGGCTGTCCCGCCACACCCTGGCTCCCCCTACGGCCATGCCTGCCGTGACAGGTTACCTCGCAGGCGGTGGAGATGGTTTTACTCTGTGGCCCACATTGGGCCCAGCCTGGAGATGAGCAGCCAGCGGCCCAGCTGGTAGTCTCTGGCCACTGGGACCCCAGTCGATGGGAGACGGTCACCAAGGACGCCGGCACACACGATTACCAGCTGCGGAGGAAAGCACGCTTTAGCTGAAGAGGGTGGGCCTGGCCTCTGCTCCTCCGGGAACCTGAGGCTGATTCAGTGCAGTGGTGGAAGGAGGGTGGGGGAGCAGGGTGTGCAAAGGCCCTGAGGTGGGGTGGGGAGAGGGCGGTGGGGAGGGGTCTGGGCTGCCGTGGGCCCAGGGCTGGATGGTGTGGAGCCTCAGGGCTGGGGGAGGAACTGCTGTTTCAGCTCAGGACTTCTGGGGCATCCCAGCCTTTGAGCGGGGTCCTGGAGCCACATGGAGAGATGAGCTGGGGGGCTCCCCCATGGCCAGGGAGGCGCTGGACATGCTGGTGGATGGCACATGGGGCTGCGGGCGGAAGCCTCCGGAATGGTGCTCGGTCCTTTCCCTGCCAGCGGGGACCAGGCAGGGCGGGCGGAGTGGGAGCAGCTGTAGTCGGCCTTGCTGAAGCCCAAGTGGTGTGGGTGGGGGGCGGGGAGGCGCAGGGAGGGGGCAGCCATGCAGGTAGCGGGCCTGTGCGTGGGAGTTGGAGCCCTGAAATTGGACAGAGTGCAGGAGCCCGAAGCCAGCCTCGGGAGGTGCAGGGGTCAGGTGCCCCTGCCTGCCCGGGCCCCGGAGGGGACGACGGGGCCTGTGGTGCTGTGCTCGCAGCCCGGCACTCTGTGCTGCAGCGGTCCCGGCTGACTTGCTTTCGTAGCCTTGTGTCCAGGGTGGCGTCAGCCCCAAAGGAAGGGGCCTGGCGGGGCCACAGTTCCATGGTCAGTTGGGTCAGCGGCAGAGGCCGGCCGGGGCTTCAGCTGTGAGCAGGAAGAAGGCGGTGCTGAGCCAGGGAGAGAGAACTCAAGCTGAGGGCGTTTCAGCACGGGTTCCTTATTTAGATTGCTGAGCCCCTAAAGGATGTTGAGTGGACTTACTGTTCGCCGCACCCCGCTTTGCTATTACTCTCTGCCCAGGGTGGATGCGTGGCCTCCTCTCAACTGAGCTGCACCTGCGCTTATGACCCCTCCTCAGGCTGCCCAGCCGCGCCTCCCGGAGCCCCTCCAGCTGCCCCCCCGGGGGGGGGGAGGAACTTGCTTTTGCCTTTCAGCCCCAAATAAGAAGTGAAACCGGGGTGATCTTGGGGTGCCTTGGTGCTCGGGGTAACTCCCTACTACGCTGACAGGAAGGATCTGGTGGGGGGTGGAAAGTGAAGCCGCCCTAAGTTTGTTCTCAGGCCTCTGTAGGGAGCAGCTTTGTAGTTTTTGGTCTCATGGATCTCTAGACACTGGGAAGCAACCCCGGGGTGGTCAGTTCAGCGAAACTGCCCGGCCGGGGTTCTTTTCTGGGAAGGGGAGAGTTTGTATTTTCAAATTCAGTTTTATGATTAATCGTGTTTCATTTTTAAGTAGAACTGAAGAAACGCTTCCTGCAAAATAAGCACAGAAGCATTTTACTCACCTGAGTGTAACAAATGAGCAGAGATAAATGCTTTTCACATGTTACCAGATTTGCCTTCTAGGTTTTGGGTTACGAGGCCTGCCCTGCATCGACCTCGTTTTCTTTGCTCACATGCAGGACCTTCTCCCAGCCATGAAGGAATACTGGCCGGACGTGGTGCATCCGAACCGCAGCCACTTCTGGTGAGTGCGCATTTCTCACATGCCCTGAGCCTAGACACGCGCTGCGGGGAGCTCTGGGCTGCAGCCAGAGGGCAGGGACAGGGAAGCGCAGGTAATAGGCCCGGGTCTGCCTTCTGCGGCTGAGAAGTTTGAACAGCGTTTTATCTAGAAGGAATTCTGTTTTGCCATTTCAGCTGCCTCCCTCTAGTGGATAAAAAATGTGGATAAAAATGAGGGCAAGTGGAACTTACAGGATTATCTTCTAATTGGTGGGCTAGTCATCGTAGTTCAATTAAAAAAGTCTCCTCTGCTAAGGTTTGACTGAGCCAAATATTTGAATTTCTAAGAAGTTGTTACTTCAAAGCAGACAAGACATTTTTTTTTTAATGGCGCTGCTGTTCTGAAATATATTAAGAAAAACAGAGAAATCTTATGGTTATCTTACTCCTATGACTTAGGGAGGACAGAGTGAAACTCTCACCTAAATCTTCAGTCTGTTTTGAGCACCTTTAAGTTTATCGGGTATTGAGCCTATTAGAAAAATGATATGTTTGATTCAAGATAAATTGCTTTTGCTAACAGTGCTTGACTTTTTAACATTCCTTTTATTTACAAATTAGCTGAAAGTAAAAGTATTTATTTTCTCCATCTCACTTCAATATGGCAATTCATAATTCAGATGACAGCTAATTGGGCTTTACCTAAAAAGATGAACCTGGAAATATCTTTGTACAGAATGATCGGAAAACAGAGTTAAGTTTAGAAAAAAAAGCTTTTGGAAACAAAATGGGATGAAAGTTATGTCCATCTTCCTGGTTCACTGGTGCTTAGTTTGAGATTCCACTTGAGGGTTGTGACAGAGACGCAGTTTTGTGATTCATTACAGATCCAGCATCCTGGGTCCTTAGCTTGAAATCACCCCTTTAACAGACAGGAGAACCGATCTTAATGAAAATTAGGATGTGAGTGCTTCAGCTCTTACACAGCCTGTATTCTAAGAGAATGGTAAGAAAATAAATAAGGGCTTTCATGTATTAAGATGGGGAAAGCAAGGGGAGAAAATTCACAGGGCACTACACAGTATACTTCAACACTGTTAATCTCTGATAGCTAAATTTACAAGGTATAGTTTATTTCCAATTCTTTCTCTTTTTAATGTTTTGTTGTTGTTGTTGTGAAATATGTATACAAAAAAACAGTAAATTTCCAAGTACATTTTGACAAGTGGTTATAGAACACATTTTAAAGTTTGGTATGGGTTACCATTCCACGATTTTTCATTTTTTCTTCTAGCTGCTCCAAACACTGTAGACCAACAGAAATATCAATATAATGATACAGCAGTCATACTCATTTGTTAAATCTTATCTTCTCTTATACTCCTTCTTCTCTTTAAATAACAAACATGTATACATAAAATCAATAAATTTCAAAACACAGCGCAACAATTAGTTGTAGAACAGATTTCATAGTTTGGTATGGGTTATAATTCCACAATTTTAGGTCTTTACTTCTAGCTGCTCTAAGATACTGGAGACTATAGAAATATCAATGTAACGATTCAGCAATCATATTCATTTGTTAAACCCTATCTTTTCTATATAACACTACCATCACCTTTGATCTTTCTCTAACTCTTTACTGGTGTTTGGGCTATGCCATTCTAACTTTATCGTGTTGGAAGGGGCTATCGATATGGGGTAGGGAGATGGAACTAGCTGATGTTCTGGAGAGGCTGGGTCCTCTAGGTTAAGACTTATCTGGTCCAGAAGACCCATCTGGAGGTTGTAGGTTTCTGGAAAGTTACCCTACTGCATGGAATCTTTGTAGACTCTTATATATTGCCCTAGGTGTTCTTTAGAATTGGCTGGAATGTTTTGGTTGGAGTTTGGCAAGTTATGGTAGGTAGCAGTGTCTAACAGAAGCTTGCATAAGAGTGACCTCCAGTATAACGTCTTGACTGTATTTGAGCTCACTTAGCAACTGATACCTTATTTGTTTCTCTTCTTTTCCCCCTTTTTGTCAGGTTGGCACTGTTGATCCCATGGTACCAGGTCTAGACTCATCCCTGGGAGTCATCTCCCATGCTACCAGGGAGACTTTCATCCCTGGATGTCATGTCTCACATAGTGGGGAGGGCAATGGTTCTACTTGCAGAGTTGGTCTTAGAGAGAGTGCAGCCACATCTGAGCACCAAAAGAGGCCCTCCAGAGATGATTCTTAGGCATACCTATAGGTAGACAAAACTTCTCTGCTACCTGCATAAGCTTCACAAGAACAAGCCTCAAGATCAAGGGAAATGATGGAGATGGAACTAGCTGATGTTCTGGAGAAGCTGACTCTTCTAGGTTTCAGGACTTATCTGGTCCAGGGGCCCATCTGGAGGTTGTAGGTTTCTGGAAAGTTACCCTACTGCATGGAACTATTGATTTGGGTGTCCCTAATGTTTGGCACAGTATCTGGGGTTTCCTCGGTGGTAAAGTTAAATAGTTCCAAAATTTTTCTCCCATCCCTCAAGGTACTTTGCCAAGACTTTCTGATCATTTCCTTAATATACTCTGGGATGTATCAAGGCATTTCATTAAGCTATACAGGATTAAAGACCCTCATTCTTATTCTGGGCTCCCTGTGTTTAGATTGTTTAAATGATCTATCCAGACAGGTTGAGTTATTTCTGTGTTCTACAATGGAGTCAATCAAATTTTAGCCAACTGGCTCAAAATAAACCAACAAACATATCTATGAAAGGTCCACTGTGGGCAGGTCCTTGAAATTTAAGGAAAGTCCTGTGTGCTAAGTCTGCATTTTTTTTGTGGCTCTTACAAAGGCAAGGTGATGTAAAAGTAATACCTTAATTTTTCAGGTAAGTTAGTTAAATTACATATGTATAAAACTTTTCTGTTCTAAGCAAAAAAGGTAAATATCACATACTAGTGAATCTTACTTTTTAGGGCTCCCGAGTAAAACATGACAGCTAAGGAAACTGCTTACATCCTGCTCTTATCTTTAATATCTCTGTAAGTGTTGTATTTGTCATCATCATTGCCCAAATTGTGCCTTTACTATTAAAGCCCCCCAGGCTGTCCCACAGCGATGCATCCGAGGGGAGACCTGCAGGGAGGGAACAAGTGCTTCCATCAAAAAAATGCTTTCTTTTTAATCCCAAATAAGCATCAGTATGTGAAGTTGAGTGTCCTGGTGGTGCTTGGTGCTCAAGACAGTTCTGTAGGAGTAAATCTATTCATCCTGCCAGCCCTACGAGCACCTGGATCTCCACCTGAGATCCTATAAAGCCTCCATGCACTAGGATTGCTTTCAGAAACCTACAGCCTCCAGAGGGGTCCCTGGACCAGATAAGTCCTGAAATGCAGAGGGCCCAGCCTCTCCAGAACATCAACTAGTTCCACCCCCCAACCCCATGTTGTCAACAGCCTTTCCAACATGAAAAATTTAGAATCGGCATAACCCAAATACCCATGAAGAGCGCAAGAAAGATCACAGAAGAAGGGGGAGTTACAACAGAGAAGACAGGATTTAACAAACGAGATGACTGCTGAATCACTGTATTGATACTTCTTTTAGTCTCCAGTGTCTTGGAGCAGCTAGAAGGAAACACCTAAAATTGTGGAAGTGTAACCCATACCAGACTCTGAAATCTGTTCCACAACTAATTGTTGTGGTGTCCTTTGAGATTTATTGTTTTTTTATATATTATTTTTCACAATACAGTAGTAAATCTATTCATAAAAATAGCCATATTGAAATATGTTACAGACACAGCCTCCTGCAGAGCAGCGTGCTTTTTGATTCTTGTAGGAGAGAAGGACCAGCCTTGGGTCCTGCCCACTTTGGCCCTGCAGCCCAGTGGCCCCGGGGGCGTGCATCTCATCACTTAGGGAGCGAGGGACCCCCAGGCCCTGCCGCTGGCCTCTGACCGTAGGGAAATTGCCAATCGTGTCTCGCTCCTGCTAGGGGGGTCTGGGCATCATTGGGTACAAAAGGCGGACAAATTTAGTCACTTCGGGTTGCAAATTCAGAATTTGGGCATTAAAATAAAAAATGTCCAGTTCTAAAGTATGATTCAATATTTTGAACCCTGCAGATATCAATACTTGAATATATTCCTGTCCCCAACATCTGTTGAGTTAAACTTGCTCCGAAAATAAAAAAACGGACATTTCTTGAGTATTTGTTAAGAGCTAGGGGCTATTTTGCTTGTGTAAAATGCTCTGCCTCCTCAACTCATTTACTCAACAGCCCTTCGAAATGGGTTCTAGAATTTTCCTGGATTACAGAAACCATGGTACCTCATTATACGTTTGGTTTGTTTTGAGAGAATCTCCCTTTTATATTCTACAGAGTAGAATGAGACCAAATAATTCACTGTGGAAATGCTTCTAAATAAAGCTAGTAATTTGTCCATTATTATCCTTCCTAAGTTCAACTTACCATAGTTTATTTAGGTCTTGGTAGCATATGACCAATGCAGTTATTTAAAACCGGCACTCTGGGTGAATTTTACCAATGGGTTAATAAGTATTTAGGTTATATTTTTGAGAGACTGCATATATGTGCTTTATAAGAGGTGGCAGGCATGCCATTTATTAAAACCTTGTGAATTAATTGCTGATGAAGCTTTGGAAACCTGATGTCCATTTTTTGTTTCCATGCCAAATGGAACTGACAATCCAGTGAAGTGACACGTCACTGGGCACTCTGAAGGTAGATAAAAATTACCTTTAGCAGTTGCACAGAACAGGGGAAAGGGCCTGGACTTCGAAACCAAAAGGACTGCGGAGTCTGTTTCCCTGTCTCTAAAGCAGAGATGATATTATTGCCTCACAGAATTGTGAGAAACAAAGGAGAAATGTGGAAATATTTTACAGAATTTGTATAAAATCTAGGGAATTATTTTATTAGTAACAATGTTTTTATTGAATAAATATGGCTTTTTGTTTGAAGACCTGTTTATTTATTTATTATTATTATGGTCCTATATGTAGATTGGACATAGAAGCTGTAATAATCAGCAGAAGTTGAAATGGGAAGTGGGCCTTCAGCATTTCTTAGTAATTAGTAATTCTGTCTTTGCTAGTTGCTTAGAAATGACTATTCAGCCTGCCTTCATATGTGAAATTCTCCACCTGCAAAATACTGGGTCCCCAAGCAAGAGCCCACACTTCTGTGGGCTTGTGGGCATGGGAACACTGCATTTTCTGTGTTTTCAGCTTTCTCTGATGCTTGATCAAGCTGTCATTGTAGAAGTAAATTGCAAGTGATTAGCAGTGAGAACCTTGCAGGGAGGATAAAGAGGATTGTTTTCTGGGGGGCTCGTGGGGGATTTTCATGATTGCCTCTCTTTATCCTCCCAGTTTGTCAGAGAAACAACCCGGCGGCTGCACGTGAATGTCCTAGACTGTTATCCTTGTGAATGGGTCTCATGACATTTCAACGGGAGGGTATTTTGGTTTGTTTTGATACTCGCAGGAAGCACGAGTGGGAGAAACATGGGACCTGTGCAGCACAGCTGGACTCTCTCAACTCTGAGAAAAAGTACTTTGGGACAAGCCTGCATCTGTATGAGGACCTGGACCTGAACAGGTGGGTTAGCTCCCTGTTTTCACTTTGGTGGAGAACCGTGGCTGGTGTGAGCCTCGCGTGGCACACTTCTGTTTGCGCGCTCAAGTTCAGCAGCTGAAGTCTCCAGGGTGACAGCAGAGCCAGCCACGCATGCCGCAGAGCCCTGGGTTGGCATGAGCTGTGAGTGCAGAATAGACACCAGCTTCCACAGACTTGATACCAAAAAAGAGGAGATGCCTCAAAAATGGTCTCTATTTTTACCAATTGAAAAGCGAGTATTTGGGATGTATTGAGTTAAATATATTAAAATTAGTTTCACCTTTTTTCTAACTACTTTTTGTCATGAAGTGACTAGAAAATTTAAAATTGCATTATATCTCTGTTGAATTGTGCTTAGGTGATTCAAGGAAATAAGGCAAAGAGAGAGATATTTGAGAGAACTCTGCATCTAACCCAGATATATTTATAGAATATATAATGTTTTCTATTGGGTTAATTAGTTTGCGCTCATCCTCTGGCCTGTCTCTGTGGGTATTCGTAGGGGTTCAGTTCAGGATATTTTGCAGTTTTTCGGGTTTGCTGCCTTTGTGTGTGTGTATTTTTTTTTGCATGGACAGGCACCAGGAATCGAACCCAGGTCTCTGGCACGGCAGGCGAGAACTCTGCCACTGAGCCACCCTAGCACCACCCTACGTTTATGTTTTAAAGTGAATTTAAAAATTGCTACTTTCATGGTAATTTGACAGACTCACATATGAGAAAAATATAACTTATAGGAATGTTTTCTAGAGGGCAAAAAGTTGTTGTTTTTTTTAAATTTGCCTTCCCAGTTTTAATTCTCTGAGTGCCACGCATTTTAGATTTTCCTTGGAGAAACTGTAAGAAAGAATAAATGTTTTGTACATGATTTTTAGCAAACACGATACCCCCAGGAATGCTTTCCACACGGTCGGCCCTCCCTGTCAACATTTATTGTGTGAAAACTAAGAGAAGCGTTTCTGGCACCAAAGCAATGGTGCATTTGACCTTGTCCATGCCCTCTGTTCTAGTTTGCTAGCTGCCGGAATGCAATATACCAGAATGGCTTTTAAAAAGGGGAATTTAATAAGTTTCTAATTTACAGTTCTAAGGCCAAGAAAATGTCTCAATTAAAACAAGTCCGTAGATATGTCCAATCAAAGGCATCCAGGAAAAGGTACCTTGGTTCAAGAAGGCCAATGAAGTTCAGGGTTTCTCTCTCAAGTGAGAAGGCACATGGCAAACACAGTCAGGGCTTCTCTCTCAGCTGGAAGGGCACATGGCAAACACGGCGTCATCTGCCAGCTTTCTCTCCTGGCTTCTGGTTTCATGAAGCTCCCCGGAGGCGTTTTCCTTCTTCATCTCCAAAGGTCTCTGGCTCATGGGCTCTCCGCTTCGCGGTGCTACAGCATTCTCTGCTCTCTCTGGATCTCCTCTGAAATGTTTCCTCTTTTATAGGACTCCAGAAAACCAATCAAGATCCACCCAAATGGGTGGAGACATGTTGTTATCTAATCTAGTTTAACAACCACTCTTGACTAAATCACATCATCCAGGGAGATGATCCAATCACAGTTTCAAACATACAGTATTGAGCAGGGATATTCTACTTTTATGAAATGGGATTTTGATTAAAGCATGGCTTTTCTAGGGGGCATACATCCCTTCAAACCAGCATACCTTCCGAGACTAGCACAGAGAGTGTGTGTGTGTGTGAAGATACTGGGAGTAAAAAGTGTAAATGGGAGTCCTTCATCTTTGTTGACTAAGGGGGTGAATGCTGTGGCTTTTAGGTGAGGACAGCGTCCAGGCACTCTGCTTTCCTGTGGGACACGCAAGGCCGCTTGGCTCTGGAGGCTCGTCCTTGGATTCTGTCCTGCCAGGCCAGCAGTAATGGCTGCTTCTTTCACGTGCCTCCCTTCCGGGGTCCACGGGCTTATACTGCAGGCGTTCTCTCAGTTCCTTCTCATGCTGACTTTTGAAGTGGGTAATAACTACAGTTTTTTGGACAAGGAAATAAGTTTACAGTGACCTTCCTCTTACTGCAACAATGCACTGCAAATATTTCTCTGTGACAGGCCTATACGTAATCAAGTTAGAGGAGCTGTAATAAGCTGCAGTGCACATAACTTCCTTGTTATATTGCAGATTTTTAGAGCTAGAAGAGACTTCAGAATCTGAGGCCCCATTCGTCTTACAGCATGGAAAGCAAGCTCTAAAGATGTTAGATGACCCAGCATGCAGCTAGTTAGTGTCAGAATGAGGATCCAAAGGCACACCGAAAAATACGAGCATGTGAGCTGCTGATGTAAAGTGTTCTTTGTTGAAATGAGTTGGCCTCCGCAGGCACCCTGTCCCTTCCCTTCCAGCCTCCCAGCCCTTCCATCCTGTCGGATCCGAGCTGTTAGATTGCTTTTGATCAGAATAAATAGAAGACCCATCTGTAGGAGGCGGGTGGTGTATTCATTTCTGGATGTTTTTGTGTGCCAGGGGACGGGAGTACATGCCTAGAGAGCTGAGGTAGGGTCGTCTTCTGAGCGGATTTGATTCATACCGGTTAAATGTCGTTGATTAGATGGTACCCTGGCTTGGGGGGATGGCTGCGAGCAGTGTGCATCGTAAGCAGCAGTGCAGAGATCGCATCATCTCCTGCCCAGTTTTCTTAAACATAAACCCCGTTTATTCTGACTGTTATCATGAAAGGAAATACGCAAACCCAGCAGCACCAAGCAAAGCAAGGCAGGGCTCCCAGCGCATCCTCGAGCCCTGTGAGTAGGAGATGGGGCCCTCGGGGAGGGGGCGGCAGCCTGCAGCTCGGCCCTCTGCCGCTTTCACCAGCTCCGCTCGAGGGGCTGCGGCGCATTCCGCCTCGGTCTGGAACCCCGAGGCGGGGGCAGCAGGGGGAGGTTTACACTGCGTGGGGGCATTTCCGGTGTGGAAGGGCCTGTGCCCGCTGCCTCTTTACTGCTTATTTCAGGAGCACCGTCCCAAGATGGGCGCGCTGATGTGCAGTCTTAGGAGAAACTGCCTCGTTATAGTGTACGCCCTAGGAACAAACGCCGGCTAGAAACAGAAGACCCTTTCCAGGGTGGTTTTCTTTCCTCAGGGCTCACTCTCCGCAGAGGCCTGCTTAGTGCCCAGCCCAAGTCTCTGAGCCCACCCTGTGTGTTCACAATTTGGAATAAGCAAGAAGGGTGCAGTGGGGTCCTGCAGAGTAATATTTTGGGGATGATTACTGTGAGAATCTTTTACATTGTACCCCTACAATCAATCAATCAATCAATTCTATGATGCCTTGATAGGATTCTCTACAGTGGGTTAGGAAGTGATTCAAGGCTTGAACTGATGCGGTTTTAAGCTGGACCTGGAACCAAAAGCTTTTGCTAGCTACCTTTTAGAGCAGGTGTGGCAATTAGGCAGTACCCCTGGACACTCCACTGGGGGTTTCGCTGGAAAGAAAGTCCCGGCTGGGAGCGCTGTCTGTTGGGGTCACAGGGCCACCCGAATGCTCAGCTCGCCTGCCTAAAAAAGGCTTGGTGCCTACAGTAGTCGAAAAAGCAGACTCCTTTAAGAATATCTTACTAATGTTTACTCTGAAATGCAATGCTTAAAAAGAAAAAGAAAGGAAAATGGACTTTCATTGTACAACTAATTTGTTTTTAAATTTGAATTTTAGCATGCTTCAAAAATTGGGGATAAGACCGTCTCTCAACTACTACCAGGTAAGTCTTGCTTTAAACTTCTTATTTAATGTATTTCTACTAAAGGGGGATGCTTAGCAAAATGAAAACATCACTTAAGCTGGTGAGCTACGGTTGTGTTTGAAAGGGACCCAACACAAGCCACTTCTCCCCCAACTTTTATGCTTCTAAATGGATCTCACTTAAGTCTTATTTTCTCGTGTATTTTGAGCATACATTGAAGCCAGTTGGAGCAGCGCTGCTGCAGCACACCTCAACTGTCCGTGGGAAGGCTGCCTCGGGATCTCAGGGAGCAGGCGGGACGTGCCAGTCAAAAAAAGCACACTCAGCCACAGCTTTACGTTTCAGGAAAAATCTCTCGTTTGCAGAATAAACTATACAAATGAAAGGACACCCACTCTTACTGGCAGGAAGGATATAGGAAAGGTAGTTAGTTTCAGCTCAGTGGGCAGCCTGTTTATAAATAAGGATTTTGAGGTCCCGTACACATCCGTTCATTACATATTGTCCTGGCTCCTGGGGCTAAAGGCCGGGTGGGGCGGGCAGAGATGAGAGTGGCCGAGCTGTAAGAGAAACAGACACAGGCCCCACAAAGCCTCAACTGTTTACCCTCTGGCCCTGTATAGAAAAAAATTCACTGATGCTCTCTCTAGAGAAACATTCTCAAGGTCTTTGAGATGGTTTTGTGTTTATCATAGATGTGGCTGGAAAAAAATGAGAATCACTGATTTAAACAATTCTGTGGTTCCAAGTATTTAACCCATTTTTTGGTTGCAGTATCATTGTTGGATGTTTGGGTTTCTTGACAGTTTGTGAAATAAATTGGCTAATTTTGTCTTTGTTCTCAGTGTTATCTGCACTTGACCATCCAGCCACTTTCTGACTTTTTTCTTTTTCTTAAAGAAAAATTCTGTGGAATATGCAAAGTTCTCACATAGTTACCCCTCAAAAACATGATTTTTTTTCTATTAGAACTTTGCATTAGTGTGGTGCCTTTGTTAAAATTGATGAAACAATGTTATCGTTATATTAGTCCATAGTCCGCATTAAGGTTAACCGTGTTGTGTTGTGTGGTCCTATTCTAGTAACACATACAACCTAAAATTTCTCACTCCTAATCCCATTCCGATATGTAATTCAATAGTTAATTACATTCGCAATGTGCTACCATCACCACCATCCATATGACCAAAACTTTCCACCACTGCAGACAGAAACTGCACCAAGTAACCAATAGCTCCCCACCCCTTCCCGCACCCCACACCTGGCTACCTGCATTCTAGTTCCTGGTTCTGTGCATCTGTTATTCTAATGAGCTCATAGCAGTGAGATCATACAACATCTGTCCTTTTGTGTCTGTCGTATTTCACTCAACGTCATGTCTTCAGGTGAGTCCGTGTTGTCACATGTCTTAGAATTTCATTTCTTTTTATGGCTGAATAATATCCCTTTGTGTGTATGCACCACATTTTGTCTATCCACTTCTCTCTTGATGGACGCTGGGGTCGCTTCCGACTTTTGGCCATTGTGGATAATACCGCTGTGAGCGCCGGTGACCAGTATCTGTTCAAGTCCTGGATACGCCTCGAAGTGGGATTGCTGGCTCACGTGGTAGTTCTGTTCTTAACTTTCTGAGGCTCCACTAAACGTCTTCCACAGCAGCCGCACCCGTTTACAGTCCCAACAACAGTGAACGATGTTCCTATCTTTTCACATCCTCTCCCACACTTACTATTCTCCATCCTTTGAATTACAGCCATTCTAGTGGGTGTGAAATATCTCCTTGTGGTTTTGGTTTGCATTTCCCTAATGGCTGGTGATACTGAACATCTTTTCATGTGCTTGCTGATCATTTTATATCATTGGAGAAATGTGTATTCAAGTCTTTTGCCCATTTTAAATTGAATTGTCATTTTGTTGTCAGATTTCTTTATGTATTCTATTTATTAACTCGAATTGGCTACTTGAGTTCCAAGTATTTTCTCTCATTGTGCAGGTTTTCTTTTTACTTTCATGATAAATAACTTTGCCGCACAAAACTTAAATGTTGACAGTGTCTCACTTACCTATTTATTCTTTAAGCCTCATTCTTTGGGCATAAAGTCTAAGAAACCAGTGTTTACCACAATATCTTGAAAATGCTTCCCTGCATTTTCTTTCAGGAGTTTTATGGTCCTGGCTTCTGCATAGTTCTCTGATCCATTTTGAGTTAGTTTTTCTATATGGAATGAGGTAGGGTCCACCGTCTTTCTTTTTCATATGAACATCTCATTAGACCAGCACCATTTGCTAAAGACACTCTCCTTTCCCCACTGCGTGGACCTGGCACCCTTGACAAAGATCAGCTGATCGTAGATGTGAGGGTTTATTTCTGAATTCTTAGTTTGATTATATTAGTCTAGATGTCTGTCTTTGTGCAGATGCCAGGCTGTAGTAATTACTGTAGCTTTGTAATGAGTTTTAAAAGTGGGAAGTGTGAGTCCTTCCAATTTCATTCTTCCTTTTCAAGATAGCTTTGGCTATTTGGGCCACTTCACCTTCTGTATAAATCTGATGACGGGGTTTTCCATTTCTGCTGATGGAGTTTAGATTGAGATGTGTTGAATCTGTGAATCGCTAGTGTCATGCAGCTGGGGAAGAATGAATGGGTTTGAGAGGCGTAGGTCTTGGCCGAAGGTTGGACCTGTGGGCTGAGGGGGAAGACAGAGTGCTGGGTTTTACCCTGGCAGTGCCATTTGGTTCCACTGGGGACACAGCCAGGGGAGGGGCTGTTCGGGGGCGGAGAGTTCGATCCCTCTCGGAGAGTTTGGGTTTGTGTGCCTGCCTGGCATGGAGCTACCAGTTATGCTCTGGGGCTCTGGAGGGACTGAAGGCCAGACGCAGTGGGGTGCTGGCTGCCCTGGGCCGAAAGAGGACCTGAAGCAAGGGGCAGGAGGAAAGCCAACATTTAGGGGTCCCTAGAGGGAAAGGAAGCCCAAAGAAGATGAAGAAGGGATACAGGGCAGGCAGGAGGGAGGCCCAGGGAGGCAGAGCTCCCAGAAGCCCAAAGAAGAGCGCGCTGGGGGCGGCCCTGCAGTGCCGCAGGACCGAGGGGCGCTGAGGGGCTCGTGGGAGTGTGGGGGGGAAGGACTGCTGGTCCGGGAGGGCGATGGCCCCGGATGACACTGAGACTGCGGATGCCAGCAGCCTTCAGGAGGGAAGCAGAGAGGAGAGAGGCGCGGAAGGCTGCAGAGCGCGGTGAAGACGGTTTGGAGAGAGCTGGGGGGGCCTCGGGGGGCCTCAGGGGAAGCTGTGCCCCGAAAGCAGCAGTGTCTACCGGCGTGTGCTGGTTAGGGTGGCCGTGGGCGGAGACTCCGCGGAGTGTGCAGGACGCAGCCGCAGCGGTGGAGACGGGAAAGAGAGAGATACGCGGTAGTTGAAAAGGGTCACGTGTGGCTTGTGGCATTTAAGGGAAAGGAAGGGAGGGGAGGTGGTAGGAGAGTGGGTTGAGCTTTGGGTCCAAACAGAATCTCAGGAGAGAGAGGGAGTAAAACCTGAAAACCTTTAGGGCCTTAGCCTGGCAGCTGGGGAAGAAGGTCTTTGCTGGGCGGAGCCGAGTGGCCCAGCCTCCCACGCAGGGCGCTGAACTCCCAGGAGCCTTCTAGAGTCCTCTCTACCCGCCAGGGCCCAGTTCGGAGCTGGCTGTCTGGGAGAGCATCACACAAAATGGAAACGGACGGGTTTTCTTTCTTATGTTTGCAGAGATGTAAATGTGCGTTGCACGCTTGGCTGCCAACACCACTGATCTTTTTTTTATGGTTGACCTTTCATTTCTAATCAACTTTATTTAATTTCAGATTTCCGATATTAAAGATGCCCTTGCCAGTGTGTATGGAGTAATTCCTAAAGTCCAGTGCCTTCCGCCAAAACAGGTATTGCATTTTGTCTTCCTTTCTACTTCACTGTGAAACAAGTTTCTCTCTGGACAGCCTAGTTTTCACCAGAGTTCCCTGGAGCAGAGTTGAATTTGTACAGACGTGCATATGTGCACACGTGGCCATGTTTGTGTGTATTTTGAGATAACAGAGTTTTCTTTCACACTGTGCCAGGATAGGGTTTGTTTCCTTGTCCCTTATCTCAAATCAGAACGTATCTGTTCTGGAAGGGAGAGTGGAGTAGGAAGAAGGGAGGTGACATGTTACTATGGTTTAAAAATTTCTAAGACAAATTACGTTTTTACATTGTTAACTTTAGTAATTTTAATTGTAGGTTTTCATGCAATTTATAAACAAAGTTGTAGTTTTTTTTCCCCAGCTGATTAAAAATTTAACTTCTTTTGGCAATAGAGTACCATTTACCTGCTTCTCCAAAAGCCATTTCCTTATCCTAATGTCTGGAGATATGTGGTCTGTGTGTGTGTGTATGTGTGTGTGTGCACGCAGCAGTATCTGTGGAGAACTTTGAGGATGCATGCATGGCTTATTAATTTTTTTTTCTAAGATCAAACCTGTATTTCTGCACACACAATTACCAAGTGGGTGTCATGTAGACAGGTGCTGGACTGGTCACCTGCAGACCTGAGCTGAAGCCCAGCTACCCTGCTCACGGCACAGCCCTTTGGTCCTCTGCCTTCCATTCTCTTCTGCACACTCCCCCCAGTTTTCTTCTGTTACGTCAAGGGAGGTTGGTCTGTTGGGGGGACCTGGAATCGCAGATCTGCAGCCGTGTCTTTTGTCATCTTCACGTTCTAAAACTTTGCAATTCTAAAACCAGGACGGTAACCCAAGACCTGAATTCTAAAGCTGTCTGACCTCTCTCCTGGCCAGGATGAGGATGTGCAGTTAATTGCCCAGATAGAGCTGTGCCTCACCAAGGGGCTCCAGTTACGGAACTGCTCGGAGCCGGAGCCGCACCCCCCAGCCTCAAGTCCCACGCTCTCTGTCTGCGACGAGGGCCCGGCCTTCTACCCGCCCCCCCGAAGAGCTCAGGTGGGGCTGCCAAACTCTAGGAAGCGGCCTGTGTTTTAAAAGCAAGAGACAATCACCAACCCCACTGCTTCTTAAGAAAACCTCTCCAAGGCAAGGCCGCATGTGCCCTCCTCGGTAACAGAACCCTGTCTGCTTGTGCTGTTTTCAGTTCCATGGCTGGGAGTTGATTTGGGGGGGTTGTATTAAAAGCGGGGCTAAGTTCGAGTGCACTGAAAAAAAATAAAATGATCTCAAGGCCTGAGCAGCCTGGCTTGGGGTTGAAGGAAAACTGACAGATGGCCTTGCTTTCCTGTATGAAACTCTTCACATCACTGAGAGGCTGGGGCATGTGCCTTGGGTTTGGGGAAATGGTACTGACTGAGGAGCACGGCTTGGCTGTGTTTTCCTGTTGGAATATCTGGCCTTCCTGGGGCGGGGGGGGGTGGATCTTGTTGGGAAGGAGGAGACCTGGTCACCAGCCGCAGCCTGGGCTCGGCTGCAGTGGTGGGGGTGGGGCATTAGCGTCCCTGGCCAGGTGCTGACAGTTCTCTGTTCCCCGTAGTTAAAACGATTTCAGAACGCTCCTTCCTTGCCAGCTCCTGCACTTTCTGTGACCTGACCCGAGGTAAACGGGTGCGCTCCTAGGACCCGGAAGCTGAAGAAGTGTTCTGAAAGAGCGGAGCTGCATAACCTGTCTGACAGCTTCTTCCTAGCAGTGTGCAAGTGTTAAAAAAGAAAACGCAGTCCCTCTTCCCCACTTTTTTATATTTTTCCAGAAGAGATTCAGATTGTATTTACCAGGCGAGCCCACTCGATTCCCCAGTGCCTGTTGCTGGAAGCTTTTCTAGGTTGCTACAGCCTCTCAACTTGCCTGCTGTGTTGGTCTGCTAATGCTGCCAGAATGCAGTATACCAGAAATGGAATGGCTTTTAAAAAGGGAATTTATAATGTTACAATTTTATAGTTCTGTGGCCATAAGAATGCCCAAACTAAGGCATCCAAAGAAAATAGTGTATTAGTGAGGGTTCTCTAGAGAAACAGAACCAACAGGAAAGATCTGTAAATCTAAGATTTATAAAGGTGTCTCACTTTATAATAGGAGAGTCCAAAATCACAGCTGGCAGCTTCATTGAAGGGTCTGGACAAACTCCACAGGAGAGGCTCACTGGCTAAAGAAGCAGTGAAAAGAGTGTCTCTCCTCCTTTAAAAAGCCTTCAAGTGTTGAACTATCTCATTGTGGGTTTTTGATCACAGATCTAAAAAGCCACAGATGCAGTCAACTGACTGATGATTTAATACACTAGGCTTCTGGTTTGTAAACCAGCCACAAAATATCCTTACAGTAACAGTGAGGTCACTGTTTGCCAGACCAGACAACTGGACATAATAATTTGGTCAAGTTGACACCAGAAACTAACCATCACAGTCCACTCCTTATCAGCATGGCAGCTATACACATCACCTTGAAACACGCTTAATTTCCAAATAGTGCACAATGGCAGACACGTTTCACCTAACAATACTCAACCATCCTGCATATAAATGGAAAGGCGCTACATCTCTCCAGAATAAAGTACAAGTCCTTAGGTAACATTCACTCTTAAACTTCGTATCCTATACCCTTCATATCTGGAAGGGAGAGTGGAGTAGGAAGAAGGGAGGTGACATGTTACTATGGTTTAAAAATTTCTAAGACAAACTACGTTTTTACATTGTTAACTTTAGTAATTTTAATTGTAGGTATTCATGCAATTTATAAACAAAGTTATAGTTTTTTAATTTATGTAGTACATAAATCCATTCTAACTTAAATTCACTATAACTTAAATACTATAGCCTGAGATATACACCTTCTGTCATATGATAAGAGGAAAACAAAATATTTGCTTATGTACAAATGCAAACATACTCATAACAAAACAGGGAGGAAACATTTATACAATCCCAGTCCTTGTTTCCATAACCGGTCACATGGTTGTAGTTCCTATTTATCACTACCTTCTTCTATTACCCAGTCCATGTTCCCTTCACCCTCAGCAAGCACTTCAGCTGGCCACGGTTCTTTGCCAGGTGGGATGACTTCATTCCTGAAGTTTCTGGGCCATTAGTAGTCCTACCTAGATTGGAATGTTGCAGTTTTCCATTGACTTTAATCACAGGGCGTGATAGTACTAAGAGATGCTCCAGGGGATCTCCTGTATTCCAAGGAGATCTTCTTTACCTCCATCATGCAGTTGCAGTCCTATTTCCCCTTGATAGCTCAATGTAGGCAACTCAGGTCTCCTGGTAACTTGGTGGCCTCTGGCTAAGCATTCATTCTCTACTAAGGCCCAGTAGCAGGCCAAAAGCTGTTTCTCAAAAGAAGGATAGTTATCTGGAGAGGATGGTAAGACTTTGCTCCGAAATCCCAAGAGTTTGTGTTGTGATTCTCCTATAGGGCTCCAGACAACATCTCTGTTTGTCACTGACATTTCCAGCACCACTGGATCTGCTGGATCATATGGCCCAAGTGGCAGAGCAGCTTGCACAGCAGCCTGCACTTGTCACAGAGCCTCCTTTTGTTCAGGTCCCCACTCAGAACTAGTAGCTTTTCTGGTCACTCAGTAAATGGGCCAGAGTAGCACACCCAAATGATGAATATATTGTCGCCAAAATCCAAAAAGACCCTCTAGGTGTTGTGCCTCTTTTTTGGTCATAGGAGGGGCCAGATGCAGCAACTTATCCTTCACCTTAGAAGGGATATTTCGACATGCCCCACACCACTGGACACCTAGAAATTTCACTGAGGTGGAAGGCCCCTGTATTTTTGCTGGATTTATCTCCCATCCTCTGACACGCAAATGCCTTACCAGCAAATCTAGAGTGGTTGCTACTTCTTGCTCACTAGGTCCAATCAACATGATATCATCAATGTAATGGACCAGTGTGATGTCTTGTGGGAGGGAGAAACGATCAAGGTCCCTGCGGCCAAGATTATGACATAGGGCTGGGCAATTGATATACCCCTGAGGTAGGACAGTGAAAGTATATTGCTGACCTTGCCAGCTGAAAGCGAACTGTTTTTGGTGGTCCTTACTAATAGCCATTGAGAAAAAAGTGTTTGCCAGATCAATAGCTGCATACCAGGTACCAGGGGATGTATTGATTTGCTCAAGCAATCATACCACATCTGAAACAGCAGCTGCAACTGGAGTTACCACCTGGTTAAGTTTGCAGTAATCTACTGTCATCCTCCAAGACCCGTCTGTTTTCTGCACAGGCCAAATAGCAGAGTTGAATGGGAGTGTGTGGTGGAAATCACCACCCCTGCATCCTTCAGGTCCTTAATAGGGCACTAATCTCTGCAATCCCTCCAGGAATCAGGTATTGCTTCTGATTCACTGTTTTACTAGGTAGAGGTGGTTCTAGTGGCTTCCACTTATCCCTTCCCACCATAACAGCCCTCACTCCATGAGTCAGGGAACCAATATGGGCATTCCGCCAGTTGCTGAGTATGTTGATTCCAATTTTGCATTCTGTAACTGGGGAAATGACCACAGAATGGTTCCAGGGACCCACTGAACCCACCAAGACAGACCTGAGATAAAATCCATAGATCACCTGATCTCCATAAGTCACTACTCTGACTGGTGGGCCAGAGTGATGTTTTGGGTTTCCTGGAATGAGTGTCACTTCTGAGCCAGTGTCCAATAATCCCTGAAATAT
Organism: Tamandua tetradactyla; assembly: GCF_023851605.1. Taxonomy (NCBI): domain Eukaryota; kingdom Metazoa; phylum Chordata; class Mammalia; order Pilosa; family Myrmecophagidae; genus Tamandua; species Tamandua tetradactyla. The sequence continues at coordinate 70,897,359 of NC_135337.1, read as the reverse complement.
TTGATCATTTCCTTTTCCCCAGCACGCAGTCACACTGGTAAAAGGCCATAGGTCTTCTCGGGGAAGGCTGGGAGGAAGGTTAACATTTGAAATTCTGGGCAGCATAATTAGGTCCTTCCCCAAGGGTACCCAAACCTCCCCTCATTCAAGGGGCCTTGGGCCTATAAACTGTCTCAAATCTGGGAATTGATTAAGGGGCCGTGACTCTCAGTTTTTGTAATTCAGATTTGACTTCTGTTCACCTAACCTAGAATTCTGCTTATATAGCCCAAAGAAGAATTTTGTAGACTGTCGATCTATCTTACTTGTGGGTACCCCATGCTCTACTAGCTAATGCCATAAGTCTCTGGAGTCAGATTATGTAGTCTGCTGCTTTAAATCTTCTGTCCATTATGGTGGCCATGCCCACCTCATCTATGGTGATTAACTGTCCCCACATGGCTTTGCCAACTCGGGATTTGATCATTCCCACTTGTGTTTAAGGATTCCAGCTCAGTGACAGCAGTTCCCACAGTAATATCTGACCTGTGGAGAAGTGCAACTACAGAGCTCTTCAGAGATGATGGCGCTGGTCTCACAAATTTATTTCTCAATGTTCTGGCGAAAGGTGTGTCCTCTGGGCACTCCTGGGGTGTGTGAGCAGGTCTTCCATGATAATTCCACTCTAACAGTCCCATCTCTCTAAGCCTCTGGATCCGTCATCTACCTTATACCAGGGCAGTTCTGGCATTTCACCCTCAGGTAATGCCAGCCACTTTGGGATCCATATTTCAACCAACCATCCAAACAAACTGTTAATGCCTTTTCTAACCCCTCGAGCTATAATATTGAATACAAAATCTCTGCTTAGTGGGCCCATATCAATAAATTCAGCCTGATCCAGCCTTATATTCCTCCCACCACTATCCTACACCCCTAATATCCATTCCCCCACGTATTTCCCTGATTTCTGTCTATATAGATGGGAAAACTCATGCAGTTCTTTTGAAGTATAGCGTACCCCCTCTTAGGTCACAGTTTGTACCTCACCTTTTGGAGTCTGTTAGGACTTTAGTACAGTTATACGTCTTGAAGAAAAGAGGGGTAGTGGGGGTGGGTCATGAAAAGAAATAGAAGTGTCTTTCAAGCCAACTACATCAGAGCATTCCTTTGCAGTTTCTATCTGGTAAAACAGGGTGATTCTCTCCAGATAGAGGGGTGAGGGGTGTTTCGCATGGGAGTTGGTTACAGGGTTACAGACACTGAAGGGTTAATCTCTTTAGGTGGAGGTTGGATGGCAGACTCCTCTGGGCAGGCTAAGGTCTGGGAAACTGTTTCCTGAAGGCAGGCTGGGCGTCGGGAAGCTCTGTCCTTGGGCGTCCATTATAGACCAAAGGCTCAGTAGATTCCAGGGAGTCCATTTACCCATCACCATCATTATTGAGCCAGGCATCTCTATCCCAGGTTTCAGGGTCCATCTTTTCCTGTCAGAGCCCTTACTTTGACAACAGACACCCTGCAATGTTGAATTCACGTTGTCAATCTGCTGCTCCCACAATGAGGCTTTGTGTCTCATTTTCAGAGATCTCTAGCCTGCAACCATAGGAAATAAAATTTTCTTTCAGGGCAAACGTGGAAACATTTACATTGTCATATGGTGCTTAAGTGGCAAATTTGAAGCCTTCAGCTCATCCCTTTCCCTCATCACTGTATCTAGCATATCTAACAACAACCAGCCAACATCATTATGCCTCTTAATTCCACAATACTCCATAAAGGCATCAAAACCCACTCTTACCCAGAGCCTTGCCTTGCATAAATGTACAACTGGCAGGATCTAATGGTCATATTTTGAGTGTCTCTATTGCCAACTCACCCCGTGGACTGCCAGTGCCATCTTGGTTATTGGAAACAGAGTCATTAGTGCCTCTAGTCTAGTCAGAGTAGAAAACCAATTGTAAAAACCCATTTTAAGATCCTGTTTCTCAAGAACCACTCCTGGAACCAAACTATAATAGGGTTCTCTAGAGAAACAGAACCAACAAGAGAGATCTGTAAAGGTGAGATTTATAATGGTGTCTCACACAAGCGTGGGAATGTAGAAGTCCAAAATCTGCAGGGCAGGCTGTGAGGCTGGCAGCTTCAACGAAGGGTTTGGACGAACTCCACAGGAGAGGCTCGCTGGCTGAGGAAGTGTTGAAAGAGTCTCTCTTCCTTAAAAAGCCTTCAACTGACTGGACTATTTCGTCGTGGGAGACACACCTCAGTGGATTGTAATCAGCCACTGAAGCAATCAACTGACTGATGATTTAATCCACCAGCCTTCCGTTTATCAACCAGCCATGAAATATCTTTTCAGCAACAGTCAGGCTGGTGCTTGCCTGACCAGACAGCTAGCTGGGCATCATTGCTTGGCCAAGTTGATGCCAGAACCTCACCATCACAGACACCTTGACCCAAGAAAGGCTGATGGTGTCTGGAACACCTCTGTCAGCTGGGAAGGCGCTTGGCTGGCATCTGCTGGTCCTTTGACTTCTGGTTTTAAACAGCTTCCCCGAGGGGCATTTTCTTTCGCATCTCCGAATGTCTTTGTGTCAGCTCTGACTTTTTCCAAAATGGTTCCTCTTAAAGGACTCCAGTACGTGGATTAACCCACCCTGAATGGGTGGAGACACACTTCTATGGAAACCACCTAATCAAAAGGTCCTACCTATAAATGGATGGGTCGCATCTCTATGGAAACAACCTAATCAAAATGATCCCACTCAGCAATATTGAATGAGGATTAAAGAATGTAGCTATTTGGGGTACATGACAGCTTCACATTGGCATACCTGCAAACTCTGAAAGCTGTGGTTTTGTTTGCAGTTACATTTCACTCATTTTGTATCTGAAGATAGTCTGGGCCCCTGTGAAAGATTTAGGCTGCTGGTAAGTAATTGGACATGCTGTAATCAACTCTGGCTCCAAGTATAGTGTTTTCATCTTGAGATACTACATTCAATTTGGAGTGAAACATTCTTTACTTTTAGATGTAAGAAAACATGGTTTTTCTTGCACTGATGGAGAGCCCCAGGCCTCAGGCACCCTCTTCGAGTAACGAACTTTACCAGCTGTGGTGGGGTTTCATTTTAAAAATCAGGGTAACTAATGCTCTATAAAATGTAATACTTCCCATGCTACATGCTAATGTAAACTACTTTTTAACATTATATTTTTCCTGATCTTTGCCCCATTTTTTTCAAAAAAATATGGGTATGTAACAATATAAAAATATGACCCATCTGCTTGTCTTAATTAGGTTGATATTCTCCTATTTATTTTTGTCAACAAACATTTTAAAATAGAACATATATGTCAGGCATTGTGTTAAGACCTTATAAATACCAACTTCCTTGTCTTCAGAAAACCATATTTTGAAATAATCCTATCTTTAAAAACCTACTATGTTGAATGACTGTGAGAGGTGATGTGTTAATAACAATTAGATGCTCCCTTTTCATATTTTATAATTGCTGGTAGCTAACCTGATTCCAATAGCATAAAGATTTCTTTAAATGCTGTTTTTCTCTTCATAAAAAATCTTGCTTCTATCCCTTTTCAGGAAGAATCTCTACAACTTTTTGTTGGTCTCTATTGTCTTAGCCTATCAGGATCTTGGCTGCTTGTCTTTGTGTTTTTTACAGAGATTTTGCTTCAAAGATTACCCTATTAACAAATGAAATCACCCTCCTAAGAAAATGAACAACCTGGGAATCATTGAATAAGGAGCTCTTGAGTACAGATAAAAGACATGCAATAAAGTAGGCTTTCCTTGATCAGGATTGAAGGGGTTGTTTTTTTAAAAAGTGTGAGGTTATCTTTTGTAATTTCTGCACGAAAACTGAAGTGAGACGCCCGCACACAATAGATTTTGAATCGATGCATTTGAGATGTTTACAGCTTCGTGAGCACGAGCTGGGATTTAAGGTGGATTACGGTCTGTGTTGACAGATGTCGAAACAGATTTCTGGGAAACACAGAAAGGAGCCGACGCATCTAATTCTGGCCAACAGGAGAAGATTTAAGAGAGGACAGGAGAGCGGAAAGGCCCATGAAAGATCATTTTGTGGAGAGGTTTTGCTAGGATGTGTCTCTGAGTTAATCCTCTGCATCATTTTTCCTGGTGCCCAGTGGGTCCTTCAACGTATAGGTCCAGAGCTCACTTCTAGAATGTTTCCTATGATTTTAGTTTTAAATGATCAGTTACATGTTGTCCTAGTTTGCAAGCTGCTGGAATACGATATACCCGAAATGGAATGGCTTTTAAAAGGGGAATTTATGAAGTTGCAAGTTTACAGTTCTAAGGCTGTGAAAATGTTCATTTAAGGCAAGGCTATAGAAATGTCCAATCTAAGGCATCAAGGGAAAGATACCTTGGTTCAAGAAGGCTGATGATTTTCAGCATTTCTCTCTCAAATGGAGAGCACATGGCGAACATGGTGACATCTGCTAGCTTTCTCTCCAGGCTTCTTGTTTCATGAAGCTCCTCTGGGGTCATTTACCTTCTTTATCTCCAAAGGTCTCTGGTTGTGTGGGCTCTTGTGGCTCTAGTGGCTCTAAACCTTTTTCCAAAATGTTCCCTCTTTTAAAGAATTCCAGTAAACTATTTGAGACCCACCTGGAATGGGTGGAGTTATATCTCCCTCTAATCAAAGGTTAATACCCACAAGTAGGTGTGTTACAGCTCCAATTACTGTACTGAATAGGGATTAAAAGAAATAGGAATTTCCAACCTACAGTACTGAATAGGGATTAAAAGAAACGGCTGGGGGTGCGAGGGCAGTGCAGTGGTAGAATTCTCGCCTGCCATGCGGGAGACCTGGGTTCGATTCCCAGTCCATGCACTTCCCAAAAAATAAACAAGCAAAACAAAAAACAAAAAATGAGCAAAAACAAAAATTCAACAAATGGTGCTGCAATAACGGATACTCACATGGAAAAATAATGAAATGTGACCCAGCCATATAGCATACAAAAAAAAAAAAGACAGAAAAAGAAACTGCTGCCTCCACAAGATGACTCAGGATTAAAACCTGGCTTTTCTAGGGGACATGATCCTTTCAGACCGGCACACAGGTGTTTTAATTTTCTTCTTCAGGGACACCAATTATCCATATTCTAAAATGTATTAATCTAAAGGTTGTCACTAGAGTAAAAAAATGAATCTTCCTAAGTACCAAAATACAATTTTTAAAAAGCAAAAAGAGGGTGGGCCACAGTAGCTCAGTGGCAGAGTTTCTCACCCAGGTTCAATTCCCAGTGCCTGCCCATGCCAAAAAAAAAAGCAAAAAGAACACCTCAGTAGAGACACAGAAATCTTATGATATTAACAGTAATTGCAGCATTGCAGCATAATATAAAATGACAGAATCAAAAGCAAACATATCAGCAGTATTAATATATGTGGGCTTAAATTGCTGATTAAAAAAAAATCTTCAAATTGGCTCAAAAGGAAAACTTAGCTCTATGTTGTACGCAAGACGCACTTTAATTTCCCAGCTGCTAAAACAAATGCCGTGTAGCAGGTTGACTTATAACAGGAGAGGAATTCATTTGGCTCATGGTTTTGAGGTTATAAGTCCAAGATTGAGAGTTCAGCAGGCACTGCTCTGTCCGTGGAGACATTGTGGGGGGCGCTGCCCACCGCCCTGGGCTCTCCTGCCCCCCGACAGTGCACACAGCCACAGATTTTCCTGGCTCCTCTCCCGTCTGGCTTTCACTGTGCTATAAAGGATTCCTGGAGTCAGGACTGAAGCTGACCTGCCCCCCCCTCCCCCGGGCCCCTCACCTGGAGGAACCTCCTGGAGAGACCCTGTTTACGGTGGGCCCACACCCAGGGGCGCACAATTCCATCCAGCACACACCGCCCTCGCAGAGGTGCCCAAAGGCGGAAAGTCAAGACTGGGACAAGGCTTTACCAGGCAAATGGAGATGACGAGAGGCAGGAGGTGTAAACCCAATACCAGACTACGTAGAAGTTAAGCCCCCCAACTCCAGATATTAAAGGAGATGAAGAAGGCACTTGATAAGTTTTAAAAATGACCTTGACACTAATAATGTTCTGAAACAGAGAAAGCTGCTAAGTGGTGAGTGATAGCTTCTTCAGACAGATCATAAAGTGAAATTATCCGGAGATTGAATCATGAACAGTCTCTTGATTTTTCCTTTTCTGGAATGAGAGGGGAGCTTAGCCCCTCAGTCGTGGTGTGACCTGGCCGGTTTGCGTCCTGCAGGGCAGGAGAGCGTGCCCACACCGAGGACACGCTCACCGCCCGGTGCCCTGGCCTTGTCTGCCACTTTTCTCCTGTGTTCTCTGGGAGCCCAGCCCTGGCTCCTGTCATTCCTGCTTTTCTCCCCGTTGGCATGCCAACTGAGAAGGTATTCATTTTTCTCCTACACAGGTTTACTGTTTGGACGTTTGTGAAGAGAGAAAAGATGAAAACCTAAAGAGGAAATATTATTTTGTGCCTAGACTGGCAGGATGGATTTTGCTCATGTCGAATAGGACTCCCAGAGGGTCACTTAGAAGATGACGGTTGTTTCTTTTGAGTCATTTTGCAAATTCACAGGGCCCAAGGCAAAGATTTCCACTTCCTTATTTCCAGATAAGCCGGTGAATTTAAACAAACTCCATATTTAGATGGCATTTATTGAATATGCCACTCTGAGGAGTCAGGGAGCACAGCGGTCGGCTGTGCACTTCAGACACTGACCGTCCCTGGCTGCCTTGTAACTTCATAAACCAAGCGTATTGGTTAAAATGCATCGGGCGTGCATTTGCTCATGTGTGCTGAGCCCGTCTGAGGCCGTTGTGCGCTCCAGAACAGCCCTATTCTTTTTCCTGGTGCACTCCTGTGGGGGCAGGCTTATTGTTTGCACAGGATCTTGTTGATTAAGTTGTATTCATGGAGATGTGACCACCCAGTTGCAGGTGGGAACTTCTGATTAGGTGGTTTCCATGGAGATGTGTCTCTGCCCATTCAAAGTGGGTCTTAATCCACTTACTGGGGACCTTTAAGTGGGGATGTTTTTTGGGAAAAAGCGGATAGAAAGTCGTTAAGATGAAGAAAGAAAAGGCCCCGGGGGAAGCTGAAACTGGAAGCTAGAGGACCAGCACGGGCAGTGACCTTGCCTTCCCAGCTGACAGATGTGTGCTGGACCCATCGTCCTCTCTTGAGTCAAAGTATCTTTGTCTGGATGCCTTAGTTTGGACATTTTTGTCACCTTAGAACTGTAAACTTGTAACTTAATAAAGCCCCTTTGTAAAAGCCATTCCGTGTCTGGTAGATTGCATTCCAGCAGCTTTAGGAAACTGAAACATATGCATCTCAGCTTTTCTTGGGGGTGGGCTTGGACCTAGGTTCATGAGAATTCCCACCGAGGAGAAAGCCCGACTGGTGACGTTGACTAAACAGCCCCTACCTGGAGGTGATGCCGTCCTCAGGGCGGGTGTCGATTAGTCCCCACTGGGCCCTTCACTATAGCTTCCACGCAGAGGGGAAGCCCGATTCGCTCGTGTCTCCGCTCACGGAACCAACATGTGGCCTTGGTTGCCGCCTAACCGTGGAGCACGGCTGGGCAGTGGGCTGGTCAGTGGGCTGGCAAGTGGGGGAGAGGAGCCAGCCCTGCCCGGAGGTGAGAACCAGCTTTCGGAGTGGAAAAAGGAGCAGGTGAGGAGGTGTCCGCTGGGTCTGAGCGGGGACAGGCATCCCTGGGAGCGTCCCTGCAGGCCTCCTGGGAAAGGACAGTGGGGCGAGCCCTAGAGGAGTGATGGAGGCTGGGCATGGGGGAAAGAGACAAGGGCACCAGGGAGGGCTGGATCACCCCAAAGCAGGCGGAAGCCCCGTGCCCAGGCCTCCTCGCCTGTGACTCTATGTGGGAACAGGGTGTTGCAGGTGGAATCGGGGACAACAAAGCTGTACTGGGGCAGGCTGGGTCCTTACCCCACAGGATAGTTCAGGGGGCCGAGGTAGAGATGGACGAGAGGCCACGGGGGGCTGTGGGCCGGCAGGAAGCCAGAAGAGACCTAAGTGCTCTCGGCAGGTTTGGGGAACACGGCCTGCACCCTGATTTCAGCCTCCGGGACTGTGAGGGAAGACAGTGCTGTCGATTTGAGTCACACAGTCTGCGGTGCTTTTCAGACGCCCTAGGGAAGCCACGACTGGCGCTGTGAACGCACAGGGAAGCTGCGAGCACCCGCCACACAGTCCTTCTCCCTCGAGACCCGCCGAGGGCTACGTCCGCGCGAGTTTCCCTGTGGCTCGAGGAAAGGAAGGTGCTCCGTCGTAGAGGAACTTCATCTTCACGGCTGCAGAGCTTGGCTGAGAGCAGCGCGGCCACACCAGGACACGCCTTTGTGGCCAGGGTGTCACGGGGGACTTGTCACTGGCGATCATCTCACATTCAGAGCCGGATATCCCCTCTTCCCGCTGAAACCCTTTCTGCCTCCTTTAGTCCGTGCCCTTGTCCAGGGGGAAACCTCAAAGCTAGCTTGGAAATGCTTTTCTTCTTTTCCCTCAGTCCCTAAAAACATTGCTTGATGCTGTATGTTCAAGTCCCCTTTCCACTTCTGATGGAGTTCAGGCCTCAGCATTTCTCGTCCGGGCTCTGCGTGGGCTGCTGACCAGTCTGTCGGGTCAAGGCTGCAGGTCTGCCCGCAGGCCACGGAGCCTCCCCCACACACTGCCCGCCCTTGGGGCTCCAGGCCCAGCACCCATCCCTGGGCGGCCCCCAGCCTGCAGCCCCTGCCAGCCAACCCGCCCGGCGACCTCTCCCGCCGCTGCCCGGCCTCCGGAGGCCTCCGCTCAGGCTTGTCCCGCACCCGGGTTTTCTGTGCTGCTCGGGGCACCTGAGGTCTCCTTCTCCTCACGTGCAGTGAATTCTCCTTTGTGCCGTGGGACCCAGGACCGTGCACGTGTCCCGGGGCTCTGGGCCGCGCCTGCCCCTGGGCTCCGCGTCCCAGAAGAGGGGGTGACAGGAGCCAGGACAAAGTCGCAGGGAACGCGAGTGGGGTGCACAGCGGTGGGAAGTCTGGGAGAAGAGAGCAGGCAAGAGGGGGGTGCTTCCTGCGGCTGAGAAGGTGGGCAGGGACCTCGGGGGAGGAGCTGTCAGGTGATGGCCATGGCCCGGGCAAAGCCCGGGGAGTGAGGGGTCCGGCGAGACGGGGACAGGGGCACAGGGGCTGGGCCGGAGGATGTGCCCCGAGAAGCACAGCAGCCACGGGGGCCACGAAGTTCGCGGCAAACCGTCCAGGGCAGTGGGCGCTACTGTCTGCGCCCCAGAGTTCACCGCGGTGTCCGGAGACCTGCGAAGGCCAAAGTAATGGCCTCTGCGGCTGAGCCAGTCGGAGAAGGGGACAGAACTAATGCCACGGAGGGTCTGAGGGACGTGAAAGGGACTGTTCCTTACTGTCAGGCACAGAAGAAGTCATGTGAATTGTCTGTCTCCATCTTCTCTTCGGTGATGTGTTTTGTTTTTAACTTTTTATTGTGTAGTACAACATATATGCAAAGCAAAGAAATAAAAAAGCAGTAGTTTTCAAAGCACTCTTCAACAAGCAGTTACAGGACAGATCCCAGAGTCTGTCATGGGCTACCATACCATCCTCTCAGATTTTCCATTCTACCTGTTCCAGAATGTAGAAGGCTGGAAGGAATAAATATTTTTTTATGATCATAATCGACTTTTTCCCCTTCTTTTTTTGTGAAAATAACGTATATACAAAAAAGCAGTAAATTTCGAAGCACAGCACTACAATAAGTTGTGGAACATATTTTGGAGTTTGGCATGGGTTACAATTCAACAATTTTAGGTTTTTACTTCTGCCTGTTCTAAGATACGGGAGACTAAAAGAGATACCAATTTAATGACTCGGCAATCATACTCATTTGTTAAATCCTATCTTCTCTGTGTAACTCCACCATCACCTTTGATCTTTCCATCCCTCTCTTTCTTCGGTGATGTTTTTGTGGAATTGAGGAATAAAGAAATTTTTCATCTAAATCCCAAGGCACATGAAAATTGCCCTGCAAATATTTTTCAAAATTCACCTGCTGACTATATTTATGAAGGCAGAAGGCTGAAAAACTTATGTCAAATGGGGATAGCTGCTTTCCCTCACCAACACCTGAAATCACAGGGACACGATCCCAGATTTGAAATAGATTATCTGTGTTTGAAATAGCTTCATCTACGTATCTACTGCAGTGCCCATGGGATGGAGCCACATTTTCCACAAAAGGGTGAAAGGGACTGTCTTCTTACCCTAAGCCGTCTCCCAGGCAATGAGAAGCACTGAAATTTTATGTAATTTTGGTGATGGAGATTCTTTTCTTTTTTGAGCGACTGTAGTGAGTCGTCCATTTATTTTGTACGAAAAGACAGAGTTAGCGTTCTGGGCTCGATTGAAGCCAGGCTACTAGGCAGTTCGAGGTGGAGGAAGTCCAGCTGCTGAGCCTTACAGACCTTCTGCTGAGCTGGCGCTCCATTTCCGACCTGTGAAGCCGTGACGGCTCCTTATGATCCCTTGTTTCATGGAGCAAGACTCAGGTGAAAACGTGTCCTATTCATTTCCAGGTGTGGGAGAAAGCCTGCAGGGAACCCGCCTATTTTTATCCACAAAGATCTGGGTCTTGGACAGCAAAGAGGGGCCCTGGAGAGAGCCTGCTGCCCTCTGCCTGTCCCGAATCTGTGTGCGCCCCGCGGTGGGGAGGCAGCGGGCTTCTGCGCTGCCCGCATGCCCACCGGGACGTGGCAGTGCCCAGCTAAGTGAGGGAAGGCGGCAGCATGACCCGGAGAGTGCGCCGTGCACCAAGAGCTGGTGTCTGACACAAACCCTCGCTGTGGCCCGTCACCAAACCACTCCTGTTGTCCAGCCGCGTGGTGCCACGAATCAGAAACACAAATGAGCAAGATGCATGTTTGCACCTAGGTGGACATGTGAGTGGGCAAGTCCACCACATGTATCGGCATGAGTGTGTTTCAAACAATCGTGGTTCCAACAAAATTGCATGAAGTTCCTGGAAGAATTTTAGTAATTTGTAGGATGGAAAGACTTGTGGAGAACATGGTCCTCGAGTCTGGGAAAGCCTCAGGAGTCCATAATCTGCATGGTTAGTTGTCTAGCTATGAAAGAGTTCCGAGGAAGGGCTGCACAATGGAAGGTTATAACTCATCTACTATAGCATAAGTGGTTGGTCAAAAGCGCGAACTTGGTGGAAATAAGAGAAGGCTGAGCAAAGCAGTCCAGTCACGGAAAAGAGTATAAAACCAAACCATCGTAACAAGAAAGATGAAGTAAATGGATTCTTAGGCCACTTGACTCTCCCTCCACCTCCAACTTTAATCCAGTTCACCCACATTTGTTGAGCACTCAGGTTTGCAGGTGGCACTTGGCTAGGCAGGGGGTACCAACTGCAGTACTTCAAGATTTATTCAACTATTACTGAATGAGCTAAAATGAAAGGTTTGTTTGTCCAATAAATGAAAAGACCAGGAGTTACCAAAATAACCTGGAACCCATCCCAGGCCCAACCCCTACAAAACCCCTTAACTGTCAACCAGAATAGATTGATTTTCTCGGAATGTCCTAGAACAGAATCCAAGAGTTACTTCAGCAAGGGGCTGGATGGAAGGGGCTTGCCCACAGCTATGCTTCCATTTAAACCAACAAATGCAATTTAATTTCCCTACGACTGAGGATCTAAACTGTGACAATAGTTTAGGACTATTTGAAACTACCAGGTCGTTTTTCAATGTGGGCAGAGTGGGATGCAAAAGGCTGACTGTGAGATAAGAGGAAGAGGATGTCACCAGGCAGGCAGCAGAGAGGGCTTGCTAGCCCTGGGGGCCTTGCATCATGGATGTGGAAGTTAGTGACCCATGAGCACATTTATGGATATTATGACATATAGTTTCCTCAGTCAGTGATATGTGTCACCAGTAGACACACACACACATATATGGAAATTGGGTATAACTAGGTATCAGTTAGGATCCTTGTAGTTACAAATGTTTGAAAATATGCAACTGTCATTATAAATGAACAGAGTTCATCAGCTCGCGTAATTGAAAAATTCTTGCTAGCTTCAGGCACGGTTTGGTCAGGAGTCCAGCTGAGCTGTTCTGTAGTTCCCTAGCGCTGGCTTCTCCCACAGGGTGCACGTGGTTGGATGGGGCCAGCACTTCATCCAGCAGTTTCCATGTTACTTCCTTGGTAAAGCAAAGCAACCTGTCCCCCAAACCATCTCCCTAAATTCATGCTTCCATTTACTTTCTGTAGAGGATTTATAAGGAAAAGTGGCACCTTTCTTACAGAGCTCAAGGATCTTTCTAAAAGAAAGACCACATTTTATGCTTCATGCTTAATTAAAATATTTAAGTGCCTAAAATACGTACTCTGGGTATTCTGCGTACGTATTCTTATTTAATTCTCCCGATAACTTGAGAAGCAGGTGTAAGCTTTGCCAATTTAACTAAGAACAGACAAGGACAGGTAGGTTAACCAAGTGGCCTCGGGGCATGGTAATGGTAAATGGCATTTTAAAAAAGCATTTGAACTTTCAGAATCGCTTGCTGAGGAACTTCCTTTCACAAAGCAGATACTCAGTGGATCTTTGTTAAAGGAGTAAACTCATGCCCAGCGGAAAGCCTCTGCTTCTCGGCCGCTTGGTGCGAACGGTTGGTGCTGCCTGCTGAGTTACTGAGCGGCACTGACGGTGTCCTTGGGGCTGGGCCGACGTCAGCCACTGGGGAGGCTCCTCCGACACTCTCTGTCACGTGGAGAGTGGTTCACGGCAAAGAGCAAGAGAGGGACGGCTGGCAAGATACCGTGGCAGGATGAAGCCAGCTCAGGGGGCAGCGGGCAGATGGACGGAGCAGGACATCGCGGCAGCTCAGTGGTCACAAGTGGGGTGACAGGAGCGTGCATGCATGCCGGGCACCTCCGCAGACAGAGCACGGCCAGTCCTGGGGAGGCAGTGGGGGGCCAGCCCGAAGGCACGGGGCATCTCCGACAGAGCTGGACAAGGCTGCAAAACACCGAGGCGGAGCAGCTGGTCTGCCGCAGAGTCGTTCCCCGCAGGAGGGGGCTCCCGCGGACGGCCCCCCAGCCCAGCGGCCTCCAGGACGCGGGGAGAGTGCTGCTGGGCCATGCACGTCTTCTCCCCGCACTCCCCGAGGAGGCGCAGCTGGGAGGGCGCAGCTCAAGACGGAGGAGTCTTCCTTCTGGGGCGGCTCCCGGGCTGGGGAGGCCCTCCCCTCCACGGCGCCTCCCGAGGGCAGCGGGCAGCAGGGGTGCGGGGGGGGGGGCGGGGGCGTGAACCCAGTGCTGCCCACGTGCCAGGAGGTTGCTGCCTCATCCCAAGGGGTCTCAGTGACATGCAGGAGCCCAACAGTCCCCTCCTTCCGTGGTGAAGACGGCGACGGGCTCGCTGGTGCTGCAGGACCCCTGAAGAAGGTGTCAGTCTTTTCCAAAGCAGACGCTCCCTCGGGGACTGGGGCCAGTTTTCTCAGATCTGGGTTACGCCAGGCGGTGTCAGAGATCCTGCTTGCCCAGAGCTCAGGGCTGGTCGCGCGTGGTTTGGGTGGGTGGAGCTGAGACCTGCTCACTGTGGGCCAAGTTCATGTGTCCAGTGACGGCCTGTGTGCGCAAACCACAGAATCGGGGCCGCAATTTCCTAGGGCAGCCGGGAGGCAGAGGTGCTCATTTCCGGCTCAGGTGGGTTTGGTGCGGGTGAGAGCAGCACGGGTGGGCGTGGCACGGGTGGGTGTGGTGCAGGTGGGCATGACTTGATCGAATATGCAGCTAGGAACTCCCTGTCTCTCTCCGGGACTACTGTGCCTGCCTCGGCGCTGCCTCTCCCTGGGCTTGGCCAGCAGAGCAAGGCTGGAGGGCGACGGGGCAGGGGACAGCGACGCAGAGCAGCAGGACAGCGGAGTGAGCACGACGTGACCAGCCGGGCTCCCTCCTGGCCTGACGTGACCCGTCCCTCCATGAGTGAAGGTCTGGAGGTGACCACCTCCCGTGGAAAGCAGTGGCCAGTTGCTTGAGAAAGTTGTGCATCTCCTACTCATTTGAACGTAGACAGACTGGCCTCTACTCTGTGTTGTGAAGCTGAGAGCAGGCGGGTTTCTAGATTTGTGTTAGGGCTCATGCCCCCAGGCTCACAGGCTGTTCGTTCTGCACCAGGACAGAGGAAACCATGACATGGAGGAGAACTGAAATGTATCACTGCACTCCCATTTGCCCACAGCTGTGAAGTTCAGGGAATTTACCATGTGTGTTCAAATAGTGAAACCTAAAGTGAAAATAATGGGAATAGCTTAATCGCTCCCTGCTTTCCTGTTTGTTCAGCCCCCTCAGCAATGCCTTGCTCCTGCTGGCCTGAGCTCCTCTGTCTCTCTAGCTGACTGGTTGTCTGGGTTTTTCCATGCTGGGGGCAGGTGAAGAGAGGAAATTATGCCCCCCGCGCAGGGCCTCCCACCTCCCAGGTGGCCACGCAGTCGCCCAGCAGACGGGGCCGTCTTGGTCACATGATGCCGCATTTCTTTAGAGTTTACATTTACAGAGAAGTGGCACGAGTGCAAAGGGGAACCATCCCTTCCCTGCGGCATTTGAGAGTGAGCTGGTGGCATGTCACCGCAGCCCCCGACGGCAGGGGTGCGTGGCTCTCTGCGGAGAAGGGCAGCTCGGGTGTGCTGGCCCCATGGCTGTGGGAAGGAGGCCTCTGACCCGCCGTGGCCCGGGAGTCAGACACCGCCTGCTTTTCCCGCAGCGCCCCGTGGGGCTGGATGTGGCCGCTCCACGCTGCATTGGGAGTCTCCGCGGTCGCCAGTAGCGCCCCGGGGCCCCCACCAGGGGCTCCAAGATCTCAGGCCCCCCTTGGGTCTGTCTGCAGCTTCCTGGCAGGAAGGACATGTGTCCCCACGGCCCTCCGTCCGCTGGTGCCCAACTCGACTATCCCTGGCATCGAGGGCTGCAAGCTTCACTGTGAGGCATCTCTTCTCTTATTATCAATATGTACTTTGAATGATGAACTCTGAAATTATACAGCTAACCCGGACCTCATCAAACATTCGATTCATCCAGTTAGTCATTTAAACGCAGATGGACTATTTTGTTCAAGGAGTTATAATCTGTTTTTTTCATGCTCAAATCGCCCTTGACTTGGCTGGTGGGGGCCCCTCACGCTGGCTTCCGTGTCCTTTCGACAGGCCCACATCACTTGAGCAGTTCCTGACTCTCTGGCCAGCAGGCTGTCCTGCACGCATCCAACTCCGGGCTCAGCCCTGTCTCTGGGGAGAGAAACATGGTTCTGTGTCCACACCCCGGCGACATCCGTGCTGACTTCGCACCTACCCACGCCCAAGCAAAGCCCTGGGTGCTCTCCAGTACTTCCGGGTCTATACACCGCCCCATCCTAGTTCTCTCCTCCCTGTCTTTGCAGCTCCGTCTGCAGTGTGGATGAACTTGGCTCCCTTAACCTCATGCACACGCCCTTTACACACGCGACTCAGCCACCCGTCTGCCACTGTCTCCTGTCACTGCCGCTGCCTCCCCTCCCCCTGCAGCAGTGTCGGCTCGACAGCAGGGCAGGGTCTGCCACACTGGCCCACACAGCGCCCTTCTCACCTGACCCCGGCCACACCAGGCCACACCAGACGACCTTGCCCACCTTGGCCATGTGCATGGGGCCGTCCTCCCATAGGGACACCTTGCCGGGCTCCCTCCACTGGGGGCTTGGAAGGAAACAATGTGGGGGACAAGGAGGGAGGTGGGGGGGAGGGAAGAGAGAGAGCCCACGTTCTGAACCATAGTAATCCTTGTATCCTTCCTCTCTGTAAAGTCTGCTCACATGTAGGCTTATTATATACTAACATTCTTGTAGAAGACATAAAATAAAAACAGTAAGAGGAAAGAGAACATGGCATATGTTTTAGTTAGTTAACACTGCTGGAAATGCAGTATACCAGAATTGATTGGCGTTTATAAAGGGAATTTATGAAGCTACAAGTTTACAGTTCTAAGGTCATAGAAAATGTCCAAACTAAGGCATACAGGGAAAGATGAGCCAGTCGGTCCAGAACCCCTCTGTCAGCTGGAAAGGCACGTGGCTGCCTCTGCTGGTCTTTTGGCTTCTAATTTCAAAAGACATCGCCAGGGGCGTTTTCCTTCTGTATCAACAAATGTCCATCTGTGTCAACTCTAACGCTTTTTCCGAAGTAGTTCCCTCTTAAAGGACTCAGTAAGTGGATTAAGACCCACCTTGAGTGGGCGGGTCGCAGCTCCGTGGAAACCCCCCAATCCACCCTGAACAGTGGGTCTGCCTCCATGAGATGGGTCAGGGAAGAGAGCATGGTTTTGGTGGGGCGCACGGCAGCCGAAACCAGCACAGCATGTGTTTAGTAAGAAACGTGTTTTAATGGCCAAGACTCAAATTATATCCAAGTTATCAGCTGGGAGGACCCACCGAAAGGGGTGGTGAGAGGCTCACTTGGGGTTAAATTAACGAAGAAAACTGCCCTGGTCCTGTCCCTGCTGGGTAAAGGTCACACTCACCAGAGGTCCCTAAAAGCTGAGATTTCACCCCAGGAACCTCCAGAGAGCCTGGGTTAGTTGGAGTGGAGTTTGTAGTTCCCTCTATCCTGCAATTTGCGTGGCTGTGAAAATATTTTAAAAATAACTTGTCTTCCCACGTCGCCTGCTTCCCGGGCCCGATGGCGGTGAGCAGGCAGGAGCAGGGCAGGCCGCGTGTCCCTCGGCCGTGTCCTCCGGGGCCGGGCGCGAAAGGAGGCGCTGGGCTGAGACGCGCGCCTGCGGGTCCCTGTGTGTTCCCGGGGCTCCGGGGACGAGGCGGGCGGGGCCGTTCCCCGCACGGGGAGGGGCTGTGGTCTTCCCCGCAGCAGGGCCCCGCGCGGTGCCAGCCGGTCTCGGAAGCGCACATATCACGTGCCAGAGCGGGCAGGTTTGCTCTTAAAAAGACGCCTTTCCCCTCTCGGGTTTTCCCCTAAATCCTCCTGAGGGAAGACTAAGGGAGCAGGATTTGTGGCTATGAAACCTCCTCAGCAGACACAATGAGCAGCCAGTGCCTGAGGAGAAACTGGGTTGGGGGCCTCGTTCCATGTGAGGCCACGCAAGGCCAAGGCACAGAGAGGCTCAGCCCAGAACCCCCGACTCCCTGGGCTCCCATGAGCTGCTCACCGGGCCGAGTAGGGCAGGCCGAGGGCAGAAGCACCAGGCCGAGCTGCCAGTAGCTGCCCATGTCCCCGTCCCCTTCTGGAAAAGGACGGGCTCTCGCTAAGGCCACTGGTAGGTGACTCCAGGCACCCTCTGCCTTTGCTTTCTGACGACCCCGGTGAGCTCCTTGCTGACTCTGTCCTCAGGCTTGCTAAGCCATTGCCCCAAATGAGACAGGACATCCCATCACGAGCGCTTCTGACTTTCGTGTTTTTGGGAAACCCGCACTAATCCGCATCATAGAGCCTTCTACTGAGAAGTGGGAGAAGTACTCGAGGACTCTCAGAGTTAATGCTGCTAAGTTAATGGTGTATGAGTATCTGAGAGAGGTTTTAGAGAGCACCCCATCCCAGGGCTGGAAGCAGTTTAGAGGACAGAAGACATGTTGCCCCAGGAGGTGTGCTGGGGAGCAAAGCAAAGGGCCTCAAGAGAGAGGCACACTCAGAAAAGTAGGGAATGAGTTATTTCTTTAAATCTTTTATGCTGTGAATAGGAATGTTTTTTTTAGCTTAAGGAAGATGTCCATCTTGATTCTGAGGTTGAAAGTGAGAAACTGTTAACAGCACTGCAAAATGCAAGATGTGATAAATTAAGGTAGACTCATAAGAGGTCAGTATATTAGGATTCACCAACCAGCATTAAAAACAAATTTCAGGCAGATTTTACTCCAAACAAAGGGAGAAGAGGGAAATAGAGGCGGTCCAGGGCCCTATTTCATCCTGTGGAACCAAGTTCTCTGTCCCACCTCTCTTGTCGAGCTGCTCAGAAATGCTGGGCTTGAGGACACCACAGCTCGCCGGGGCTTCTCCGGTGGCGCCTGGCCTAACCTAACCACCCCACTGCAGCCTCTGGGCCTTCTGCTCCTGAGAAGGACCCTTTCGTTCTCCTCCAGTCAGACGCATTTCTTCTCCTCTCCTGGGTCCTCGAATTCCTGTCATCATGTAGCTCAATTTTCAAGTCTTTCTCTGGTCCCAGCCCCTTTTCCCAGATTGCTACACCAATAGCTACTGTTTACTTTTCCTGGCTGCTAGCACCAACGCCTTGCAATGAGTTGGCTCAGAAACAGGCATTTATTGGCTCCCGGTTTCAGGGGCTGGGAGGCTGGCTTCCCCCTGGGGTGGTACCTTCTGATGGACCAGCAATGTTGGGGGCCCCTTGGCATTTCTGTTACCAGGCGATGCGTGTGACAGCATCTTCTCCTCTCCTCTGGGTTCTGATGGCTTCCAGCTCCTGGCTGCTCCTCGTGTTGCTCTCGCCTCTGAACTTCACTCTGCGTATGAAGGACTCCAGCAGTCGGCTTCAGTGGGGCTAAGCTTAACCGAGGCGACACCTCGAAGAGATCCTACCCACAGCAGGTCCACACCCGTAGGTGCACACTGAGACCAACGGGGCCCACGACTCAGCCCACCGCACACACTATCGCCTTCTCCATTTCCCCCAAATCCTCCAACTCTGGTGTGTCCATGATCCCCCTGACCTTCTAATCCTGTCACCCTAAGTGCATCTTCATCCTCCTTACATGAATTCCATCATTTAAATTATTATATACTACCAACAGTCACTGAGTGCTTAGTATGTAATGGCTACCTTCTGCTTTATCTCTGCTCTTATACCGTGCGGGCCGTCTGAGCGTTAACTGGACATCACCAGCCTCATGTCGCAGATGAGCAGATGGAGGCTCAGAGCAGGCATGCACCCCAACCTCACCACGCCCCAGCTAAGGGCCGGCAGGAGCTCAAGCTCGGGTCTGTCTGAACTGAAGCCGAGACACTGTCCCCTCACAGTGACCATTCCCATCCTTTCAGAGATGTAACCACCGAAGATCATTTTATCACCTTTTATGGATGATGCATTCACTGGATGTGTTTAGAATTTGTGTGGGTCCTTGGGACAGAGGCCATCGAGAAAGCACCAGCTGCAGTGTGGACACCACCGAGTCCCGGAGATCAGAATCGCATCTGGACGAGGCCTCTGTCTCCAAGTCACAGTTCTTCTCTGAGAGCGAACCTGCTTTTGGTCCATCTCACATTTCCAGAGCCTTCTGTGAGGCATTTGGAACAGATCAGTGACTTGGAAAGGATATTTCCTCAGAGAAGGGGTTCGAATGCAACTCCACCCCTTAAGCCCTACTTTTAGGAAAATCCAGAAGGTCTTAATTTTCCTATGTTAATCTATCACGGGTTGAACCCCTGTGAGAGTGACCTGATCTGGAAAAAGACTCTTTGTAGCTATAACCAAATTAGGGTGTTGAGATGAGAACCCCTTGGATTATCTGGGTGTGCTCTTATTCAATGACAAGGGTCCTTACAGGAGGCAGAAGAGGAGAAGGCAGAGGAGAAGGCTTCGTGAAGGTGGAGCAGAGAGAGATGCAGACACAAGCCGGAGGACGCAGGCAGCTGTCATGAGCAGGAGAAGCAAGGAAGGGCTCTCTCTGGGAGCCTCTGCAGGGGGTGTGGCCCCGTGGTCACCTTGATTTCGGACCTCTGGCCTCCGCAATGGTGAGAGAGTAAATGTCTGCTGTCATATGCGCCACGTTTGTGTGACTTGTTACAGCAGCTGCAAGAAACTAATGCATCATCTTAAAGGCTGAGTTGCCTTTTATCTGCTTCCTTTAGTGTTAAAAAGAGCACGAAATAGTAAAATAGTTACCATTAATGAATACTAATCAAAACCTCATAAGTCTGAGCTCAGTTGAGCCAGGATCGATGTAATTATTTCTTGAATAATTGCTCAATAAGAAAAGGAAATGCAGCCGAAAAGCAATAGTGTCTGTAAGCTACAGTTTCAACCAACATGGCTGTAATCAATCCATTCATGCGGGGAATGACACAATTATTAAGAAAGTATAGTCTTTTTAAAGTGTACATAATTCAATTTTTTTCCCACATCAAATGGCACCTGTGTGTAATCTGCCTTTCCTCTTATTTTTCTAACTGAATGATATTTCATTCAGGAAATGCTTGACAGTATCTTCATGATGAATCAATTTAGAAGGCCACTGTGATAAGGAATTGGAGAGGAGTGCAAAGGAAAATGAAACATGGCCCCAGCCTTCTAGCAGCCTAATGTATAGCTGGGAAAATAATCCATTCAGAAGAAACTGCAGTTCCAGATGAGGCAGAAAGGAAAAGTACTGCCCAATGGGCACAGCAGGCAGCAGGCAGGGACCTGAGCCAGAGCTGAAGGAGGGTGACAGATGGGGAAAGCAAGGCAGGACCCTGCAGGTAGGCTGGACAGCATGAGCGATGGCATGCCGTACGCTGCGAACGAGGCATATGCAAGCGTTAGGACTCAGGTGGTCAACGTGAATGAGAGGAGTAGAGAAAGTGGTCACGGGCTTTGATGGCGAATGTTGAGCTGTTGGAAGTTTAGCAGGAGAGTAGTCAGAATTGGGTTTCGGAAGTGGAATGTGGTTCTTAGAGACCAAAGGTCAGGAGCAGTAGCTTCTGGCGGCTGGAACGTCACAAGGTAGTCAGAAGGAAACCAGGGGACGTATGGAAGGGAGAAGGTGGAGGGAGAAGCCATAGGACTTGGGAGCTCGGCTGGATGGGCGACGCAAAGGAAAAGCAAGGCCCCGTTCTGGCATGAGGGTGGGCGGTGGCTCTGCTGCACACATGAACACCTTGTCATAGGAGCAGGCATTGGTGGGAGGTGAGAGGACAGCAGCCCCAGGAACGGGCAGGGCATTGTGCTCAGAAGGACTGAAAAGCCTGGAGAAACCTATGAGCCAAAGCTGGTTATCAAGAGATGCTGCTGTTCCTTGTTGATGTCCAGATGGAAACGACTTAACTGAGCCTATAGAAAAAACCGCATGCACTCTAAAGGGGCGATTGCCATCAATTTCAAATGAACTTATGTTTCCACTGTGTGCACACACATGCATGGAGTGTTGGGTGTGTTTTCCGTGGCAATAGATTTCCCAGTGCAAGCATCTGGTCCCTCTGCTGTCCTCTGCCGCTCCTGAACTCGTTATGCAGTTTCTCTTTTATTTACTGGCTCACTGATTCACACATTCGTTTAATAGCGATGTGTCAGGTGTCTGCTGTGGGGCAGCAGCCCTGTGCCAAGGGCAGCTCTGGGCAGCTGGAAATAGCAGATGAGCATTCTCTGCCAGCTCTGCGGGAGCGTCAGGGCGTCAGCCCTGCTCCTTCCATGGCTCTTGCCCTCACCCCCTCCAGCTTCAAGTGGCTCTTGGCGCCCCTTGGCTTGTGGCAGCATCGCTTCAAGCTCGGCCTTCATGGTCACGTGACCTTCTTGCCTACGGGTCTTCTGGTCTCCCTGTCTCGAGTCCCTCTCCTTCCTTTTAAAGGACCTGTCAGCCCTCGGTCCAGGGTGATTTCAACTTTAAGCTTCATCACAAGACCCGACAGCCAAATAAGGTCACAGCCCAGGTGCAGATGTTGGAATCTGGAGATCACCCACCACCCCTGGTGACTGGAGAATATGACCCCTGCCCCTACTGCCATCTGGGGGACAGACGAGGACATACACCACTGCAGGAAAGGGTGAGGAGGCCAGGGCCGGTGAGCATCCTTAGGAGCAGGGGCACTGTCCAGCTCCGCTTGGCCCTGCTTCGGCATTCGATCTTGCACCTCTCAAACAGCAGAAAATCTGCCCCTTGCCCCTGCTGGCTACCTCTGTGGTCTCTGGCATAGGTCAGTTTTAAATATCTCTACATAGAACCCCCCCAAGAATCTCAGCAGGGCAGGACCCTTGGGTTTTATGCTAAGTTTTCACAGGAGCGCCCGGCCATAGAGAGAGAGTACCTGGCAGGGAGTGTGCACAGAAGCATGTGCCAATGTCCTGTGGCACCTCCACGGAAACACAGTTCATCCAGTCAGGGCTGGATTGACCACCCCTCTCCACCCCGCAACCACGGCTGCCAGCAAAGGCACAGAGGCAGCAGACCACGTTCTGGGACGTCTTAGTTATTGTCATAGAAAACACAAAGAACCGCATGCTGGACTTTCCATCTAGACCCTAAATATTGGGGCATGAGGGTCTGCGCCTAAATCCCACTGGGATCGAGGCCAGAGCTTTGGATTTGCATTCTCAGACTGTAATGCCGCTAGAACGCCCCGTTTCCCTCTGCTTTGATGGCAGTTGGTGCATCTGCTGTTGTTTACTTGCCGGGTTCGCTGCCAGCCGCATTACTGGGTAGATGGGGAGCCAGGCGACGCTGGGTTTTTTTTTTTTTTTTCCCTTAGTTGGGAATTAGTCAGCAGGTGTTTAATGGCTCTAAAATGCATTTAAAATTATAGCCTTCAAGTAGCAAGCAAGAGACCACAAGTGATATACCTTTTTCATCCTTAAATTACATCCTGATGGACATGATGTAGTGGTGTGGGGCTCTGTGCACCCCCAAAAATCAGGTTCTTAAATCTATTCCTTCCCTAGGGGTGTGCACCAGTGTAAGAAGGACCTTTGATGGGGTCACCTGGGTTGAGGTCTGGCCCACCGCAGTCAGGACGGGTTTTAATGCCGTTGCTGGAGTCCTTTATAAGAGAGTGAAATTCAGGCATGGAGAGGGGGAAAGCCTCGGAATCCAGAAGCTGAGATCAAGGGAACCTGGAAGAGAAGGGAGAGGCCAGCAGATGCCCCACGCGCCTGGCTGAGGGGGAGAGGGCTCAGCAGCCAGTCTTTGGGGGAGAAAGCGTCACCTTGATGCGGCCTGACCTGGCCATTTTCCTGGACTTCAACTGCAAGCCGATGCATTCTCAGTGCTTAAGCTGAAAGGTTTCACGGCACCTGCTCGGACTAAGCCACGCGCGTCCTTTCCCCAGCGTGGGGGAAGGCCCCTTTCCCAGCCCGAGCTGTGCCTTCTTTCCGGCCCTGACTTCTGCTGTCCATCCTTTCCCTGTGGGGCGTGGGCCACGCAAGCCTCCCCGCTGCGGCGCTCCCAGCCAGGGGAGTCTGTCGGAGGCCCTGGGGTGGGCAGCAGGGAGCATGGCCACGTGTGGGGGGCCCTGCTCGCGGGGCTTCCCTGTGCCTGACTCCCGCGGCCCTCTCAGCCGCCCGGGATGGCCCAGGGTACGTGAAGGGCAGGAGGGGCCGGGCAGGTCTGCGCGAGGTCCCGAGGCCAGCAGTCGGTCTTCCCGGGATCCGCGCCGTGTGCCGCGTGGGAACCGCTTTCTCCCAGGCGCCCAGTGACAGCGGGTGGTCAGGGCTGCGGGGCTGCGACTTCGGGGGACGCGCTCAGGGGCCAGAGGTGGTGAGCGCGGCCTGTGGGTCCAGGGTGGCCGCATTCCCTCCTCGTGTGGTGGCCCGCCGGTGTGTCCTGGCCCAGGCTCAGGCGATGCACAGCAGCACAGAGCGGGCCTCAGGTAGCGGCTGGCCCAGGGAGGGGTGAGGGCAGCCCCAGCGCCCAGCGGACATTCAAGAGCAGGACCCCAGCCCCACCTTCACCAGCGGCATGGTGTGCTCAGGGGCGTCCTCCTTAGGGGGCAGGGGCTGAGGAGCCATGGAGCCAGGCCTTGGGCGTCCAGGAAGCGTCTGGCGCAGGCGAGGCTGTCGTGGAGCCAGGTGTGGGTGGGGTATGGGTGGGTGTGGGTGGGGTGGGGGATGGTGTGGGGATGGGGTGGGGGGGAGTATCCGCTAGCCAGGAGGGCTCAACTCCAATTCCGGCTCTCCCCCATCACACCCTCCCACTCGAGCTGCTGGAGTCAGTATTCCTGGTGAGTGGCTGCGCTCCACTTTGGATTTGGCTGCCCTTCAGCTGAGGAGGGAGGACAGCTGCTTGCTACACAGCTCCCGGGATCTCTGAATGAAGGCGCATCCCTCCACGACAGCCTTGCTGCGACCTATGCAAAGCCAGAGCTCTGTCACCTGGAACCCACCTGCCAGGGTGGATTCAGAGGAAGGACCAAGGAAGCGTTTGCAGAGCTGGCCGGAGGAGCTGCCTGCTCTACCCAGCCCAGGCCCTGGGCCCAGCTCCCACTTCTCCCCAGGGCTGCTGTGCACAACGCAGACAGATGGACCAGGTCTCTGCAGGAGGACGGGGTCTCTGCAGGAGGACGGGGGTCTCTGCAGGAGGACGGGGTCTCTGCAGGAGGATGGGGGTCTCTGCAGGAGGACGGGGTCTCTGCAGGAGGACAGGGGTCTCTCCAGTGCCTCCTGACACGGGCCCGCCTGGCCTGCAGTGATTGCTGCTGCCGTCCACTGCAGTTTATGTTTCTGTATTAGCTGGGGTAATGCTTGAATGCTGGGAGTTCATTTCTCAATCATTTGAAGTCCATCACCTTCTCAGGAGGTGGAAGTAATGGGGATTTCAGGCCCTAGAGCAGGGCTTCCCCATCTCGGCACTATTGACGTCTCGGGAGTATAATTCTCTGTTGTGGGGGCCCCTATGCACACGAGAACATGGAGCAGCATCTCTGGCCAGCACCTCAAGTGGGGGCAGCCCTACCCACAAAACATCTCTGAGCATCGCTGAGTGTCTCCCGGGGGTGCGAGGGGCAGGAATGGAGCAGCCCCTCAGGGGGGTCTTGGGTGTGCTTGAGACTTCAGCCACTCTCTAAATCTCTTGGGCAAGTCGTTTTTTACTCTCCAAATTAATTAATTCATTACCATTATTTTACCGGGCTCCGAGCGCAGCGTGAGCTGCAGGTGGGAATGGCATGGCACCACCCTCCCCAAGCTCAGCAAAGGACAGAATGCTGCGGTGCTGGGCTGAGGCTGCCTGCGCCCAGAGGTAGGGGCCCCCCCGAGGCCGATGCTCACAGGGGGAGGGGGGTCACCCTCCTACAGGCGCCACTGCAGCCGGCCCAGCTCACGCCTGCTTCTCTGCTTTCTTCCTAGTGCCCCCTGTTACTCTCCAAAGCATCCTGAGTGGAGGATGAGTCACGGCCCACGCCAGCAGCACTTCACTTCTTGCCCCAGGGTGGCTGGTTTGGCATGTGATTTAGTGATTTACACCGAAGGCTCCCCGCATTTGGAACCCTGAGGCCTGACAAGCAGCATTGCATTCAGGTTGGCAGTAGAAGAGAGATTTCAAACCTCAAGGGTCCCGCGTGACTCCAGGGATGAGTAGTGACCCAGCATCCTGGGATTGAGAAAGCCTTCTTGACCAAAAGGGGGACAGAGAAATGAGACAAAATAAAGTGTCAGTGGCTGAGAGATTTAAAACAGAGTGGAGGGTTATCCTGGAGGTTATTCTCACCCATTAAGGATTTAGTTCTCCTATGGAGGTATTCGCTGGGAATTGGAACATAGAGATCTCAGCTAATTTCACTGCTACCTAATTTCGTCAGAAAACAGAAGTTCGCATTTCAGTTTTTTTCCAGCCAGCCCTCCAAGCACGTTAAAAGTGTGTGTGTTGGGGGGGCCGGGGTGGGGGGAGGCTCCAACAGTGTCAAGAAATATTCCGGATTCGCCACAGGTGGGGCTACGCTCATGTTCTGCCACAAACGTGCGTAACCCTGGGCGATTGCGGCACGATCCTGAGTGCCGAGGTGGGCGCTGGTCGGGGGTGGGGGTGTCAAGCACCTGACCTGTGGCCATGACCTCTGGGGCCTGTGGAAGGGCCTGTGAGCTGCCCTCAGCTGGAGCCCGTGGGAGCCGCGGGGACCCCAGCGGGGCCGGACTCTGCATGAGGCCCTGGCTGCAGGCTGCAGGAGTGTGGGTGGCAGCATCTCCAGCCCCGGGGGGCTCGCGGGTGGAGCACGGCGTGCGGCAATGGCGCTGCCCTTCTCCCCACTCCTCTTTCCCAGCCTTTCATGAGGTTATCGCAGTCCAGGGCTGTTTCTCCTGTCCGCCGCGCCCCCCCCCCCAACACCCCACACAAGTTTTCAGGTGAAAAGCCTTTAAGTTCCAGTGTCTCGTCGCCTGTACTTTCACAGAACTGGTGAAAATGAGGTTGTGTTGGGTGAGAGCTTGTTGGGGCGCTGTTTTCTCGAAGTCCGGCTGTCCTGCCCTGAGGGTTGCACCTGGTCCCCGGCGCGGCTTCGGTAGGACCCAGGGGCCTCGGCCAGTGACACAGAGCTTGGACTTGCAAAAATAACTTTTAATTGTTAGAGCATGCATGGTTATTCATAGACGAAAGGAACTGAAACGTGGCCGTGATTCCATCATACAAAGGGAACGATTTGAAAACGTGCTCTATTTCCAGTGCCGTCTTCCCACTCCCGCTTCTCGCTCCCTCCCCATCCCTGCTCTCTTCAACCACGAGTGAGTCACCTGGGGCTTTGAGAACTACTGGCACCCGGACCAGTTGTCGCAAACCCTGGGGAAGGGCACTCAGGCACGGGAATTTCCATAGCTCTTAGCGATCTAACCAACTGGCCTAAAGCTTTAGGTTTTCTGATTCATTTCCATTTACTTTCTTCATCTGGACTCACCCTGTTACTTTTACTAAAAGTAAAAAGATTCAATTAAATGACAATATTGAAAGAATATTACAATGAACTCTTGCACACCCATCACAGATTCTACCAGTATTTATACTTATTTGTTCATATCTATCCACTTACCAACCCTTCTATCTACCTATTAATCCATCTAATTTTTAGCACATTTCAAAATAAATTGCAGACACCTGTACACTTCCACATAAATGCTTTATCATGCATATCATTAACTAGAGTTCAAAGTTTTTTCTTTTTTTAAAAATTTATTAATTTAAAAAATTAAAAACAAACAAAAACATTAACATGTAATTCCGTTTTACATATATATTCAATAATTCTCAATATCATCACATAATTGCATATTCATCATTTCTTAGAACATTTGCATCAATTCAGAAAAAGAAATAAAAAGACAATAGAAAAAGAAGTAAAATGAACACAGGAAAGAAAAAAAAAAAAGATTATACCACCATACCCTTTAGCCCTCGCTTTCATTGATTACTAGCAGAGTTCAATGTTTTTTTCAAAAATATTTTTACTGAGAAATCTTCACACACATACCACCATCTGTAGTATCCAGTCAATGGCTCCCAGTATCATCACAGCGTGTGTATTCGACACCATGATCATTTTTAGAACACTTGCATCACTCCAGAAAAAGAAATAAAAAGGAAAAAACCCCTCATGCATCCCATACCCCTTATCCCTCCCTTTCATAATTTCATGGAATCTCGAAAAGGACATGAGATCTTGTTGGTTTATACAGCTTAGTGTGATACCCTGATATGCCCCAAAGTAATTTGGGCAGTTAATAAAAAAATATTTGCAAAGTCCCCTTGGGAAACCAGGGAGAAAGGAGGAAATATTAAACTTCCCCATCTGGGGAATTCCTAATCTTCTCACAAGCAGTGGGGACAGCCAATTCAATAGGCTGAGCTTTTGATATTGTGGTTCACCCCTAGGAAACTTATTCCTGCAAAGGAGAAGCTAAGCCTACTTACATTATGCTTAAGAGTCACCCTCAGAGAACCTCTTTTGTTGCTCAGTTGTGGCCTCTCTCTCTAAGCCAACTCAGCAGATGAACTCATGGCCCTCCCCACTATGTGAGACATGCCTCCCAGGGGTTTAAATCTCCCTGGCAACATGGGACAGAACTCCCAGGATGAGCTGAGACCTGGCATCATGGGATTGAGAAAGCCTTCTTGCCTGAAAGGGGGAAGAGAGAAATGAGATAAAATAAAGTGTCAGTGGCTGAGAGATTTCAAGCAGAGTCAAGCAGTTATCCTGGAGATTTTTCTTACACATTATATAGATATCCCTTTTTAGTTTATGATGCATTGGAGTGGCTAGATGAAAGTACCTGAAACTGTTGAACTATGTCCAGTAACTTAATTTTTTTAAACTTTTTTTAATTGCATAGTATAAAATATATACAAAGCAAAAAAATAAAAAAGCAATAATTTTCAAAGCACTCTTCAACAAGTTGTTATAGGAGAGATCCCAGAGTTTGTCATGGGCTATCATACCATCATCTCAGATTTTTCCTTCCAGCTGCTCCAGAATATAGGAGGCTAGAAGGAACAAATATCTTTTTATCATCACACTCAACTTCTTATTTCTTTTTTGTGAAAAATAACATATGTACAAAAAAACAATAAATTTCAAAGCACAGCACAACAATTAGTTGTAGAACAGATTTCAGAGTTTGGTATGGGTTACAATTCCACAATTTTAGGTTTTTATTTCCAGCTGCTCTAAGATACTGGAGACTAAAAGAAATATCAGTATAATGATTCAGCAATCATACTCTCTTTTAAAATCCTACCTTCTCTGTATAACTGCACCATCACCTTTGCTCTTTCTCCCATTTTTGGGGGTAATTGGGTTATGCCCATTTTAACGTTTTCATGTTGGAAGGGGCTGTTGGTAATACGGGGTAGGGGGATGGAACTATCTGATGTTCTGGAGAGGTTGGGCCCTCCGGGTTTCAGGATCTATCTGGTCAGGGACCCATCTGGAGGTTGTAGGTTTATGGAAAGTTACCCTAGTGCCTGGAGCCTTTATAGAATCTTATATAATACCCTGGTGTTCTTTAGGATTGGCTGGAATGGTTTTGGCTGGGACTTGGCAGGCTATGATAGGTGGCAATGTCTAACTGAAGCATGTGTAAGAGCAACCTCCAGAGTAGCCTCTAGACTCTATTTGCAGTAGCCTTGACTCTTGAAGACGGTTGTATAAATATCAAGTTTTTACAGTGTCACCGTGTCATTGTGAAAACCTGTGTCTGGTGCTCCTTTTGTTCAAGGTGTGGTCAGATGAGTAAAAACATATGGATAAAAAATAAATAATGGGGGGAGATAAAGGGTAAAAAATTGGGTAGCTTGATGTCTATATTTTTAAATAACATATTAATTTTCTATTTTTATTAATCTTTTTACTAGTTTTCCTTTTCTATAGCTGCTGTTCTGCTCATCAAAACACACCATTAATGAAATGACAAAGCTAGGTACAACTTGAGAAAATGTTTGCAAAACACCTATCTGATGAAAAACTGATATATAGAATCTGTAAAGAACTCCTAAACTCAATAAGAAAGAAACAAACAACCCCTAAAAATGGGCAAAAAAGTTGAATGGACACGTTACTAAAGAAGAAATGGGAATGGCCAAAAAGTACAGGGTAAGGACTTAGCGTTATTAGTTATCAGGGAAATGCAAATGATTAAAACCGTATAAAATACTGCCCCCAACTCACTAGAATGTCTAGAATAAGGAAGAGCAATATCACCAAGTGTGTGCAAGATGTGGAACAAGCAGAAGCCCTCATACATAATTGGTGGGGGTGTAAAAACAGTGCAACTTCTTTGGAAACTGATCTGCCGTACCTTAAGCGTTGTGTACACTTACTGAGACTCTGTTGGCTTGGGCTGGTGACTATGAGAAAGGAGTGTTGAGCTGTCCAGCTGCAATTGTGGGTTTCTCTTTTTCTCCTTTTCATTCTGTATGATTTTGCTGGTGTCTTTTGAGGTTTTGATATTTGGGACATACAATTTTTAGATTTAACCTACTTTGTCTGATCTAAACACAGCCACTCTAGCTTTCTTTTGATTAATATTTGGATGGTATATATTTTTCTGTCCTTTTTTTTTTTTTGCATTGGTAGGCACTGGGAATTGAACCTGGGTCTTGAGCATGGCAGGCGAGAACTCTGCCTGCTGAGCCACCGGTGACCCACGCTGGTCTTTTGTTTTTTTAACTTATTTTTGTCTTTTTATTTAAAGTTGTTATTTTGTAGAGTTCATTTACTTAGCCCTTGCTGTTTAATCCAATTTGATACCCTCTGCCCTTTAACTGGAGGGCTTAGACCATTTACGTTAATGTCATCCTGGTATGCTTGGGTTTAAATCTACCATGTTACCTGTTTTATATTTGTCTATTTGTTCTTTGTTCCATTTTCCTCTCTTTTCCTGCTTTTTTTCCAGAATAATTGTTTTATCTTTCCATTTCAACTCCATTAATACATGGTAGTTATACATCCTCTCTTTTAAATGGTTGCTCCTTCCACCTTCAAAGAAAATTATATCATTTCATACTTATTGTAAAATACTTTTGACAATTGTGAAGATTAGGCTATGGTGTCAACTTGGCCAAGTGAAGATGCCCAGTTGTCTGGTCAGGCAAGCACCGGCCTGACCATTGCTGCAAGGGTATTTCATGGTGGTTGATAAACCAGAAGTTGGGTGTATTAAATCATCAGTCAGTTGATTGTATCTGTGGCTAATTACATCTGCAATCAACGAAGGTGTGTCTCCAAGCAATGAAATAATCCAATCAGTTGAAGACTTTAAAGAAGAAGAGAGACCCTTTCACTGCTTCTTCAGCCAGCGAGCCTCTCCTGTGGAGTTCATCCAGACCCTTCAATGGAGCTGCCAGCTTCACAGCCTGCCCTACGGATTTTGGACTCGTCCGTTCCCATGCTTGTGTGAAATACTTTTATAAATCTCATATTTACAGATTTCTCCTGTTGGTTCTGTTTCTCTAGAGAACCCTGACTGATACAACAACGTACTTCTATTTCTTCCTTCTCATACTTCCTTTTTACTGTTATTGTCTATGTTTACTTCTATACATGTTATAAATTCCAAATACATTGTTATTATTTTTAACTTAAGCAGTCAATTATTTTAAAAGATATTTTGAAACTGAAAAGTATTTTTATATTAGTTCATGTACTTGTTATTTTCAGTGTTTTTCATTCTTTTTGTAGGTCCAAATTTCCCTCTCATTTTATTTCTTTCTGAAGAGTTTTCTTTAGCTGTCTTGCAATACATGTCAAGTCAATTTTTGTTACATTCATTTAAAAAACAATTATCATGGTAACATATTGTGCTGGTTTGAAAGGATTATGCACCCTAGAAAAACCATGTTTTAATCCTGATTCAATCTTATGGGAGCAACAATTTCTTTTTAATCACCAATCAATAATGTAGGTTGGAAACTTTAATTAGATTATCTCCATGGAGATGTACACACCCTATTGTGGGTATTACCTTTTGATTAACTGGAGATGTGACCCCACCCATTCCAGGTGAGTCTTAATTGGTTCATTGGAAGCCTTTAAAAGACGCAACACATTTGAAAAAGCTTGAGAGCAACAGAACCACGAGAGCCACGAGAGCCCACGCAGTCAGAGACCTTTGGAGATGAAGAAGGAAAACACCCTTGAGGAAGCTTCATGAAACAAGAAGCCTGGAGAGAAAGCTAGCAGATGCCACCATGTTTGTCATGTGCCTTTCCAGTTGAGAGAGAAACTCTAAATGTCATCGGCTTACCTGAACCAAGTATCTTTCCCTGAATGCCTTAGATTGGACATTTCTATATCCTTGCTTTAATTGGGACATTTCTCACAGACTTAGAACTGTAAATTTGCAACTTAATAAATTCCCCCTTTCAAAAGCCATCCTGTTTCTTATATCACATTCTGGCAGCTAGCAAACTAGAACACATATATAAAATGCAAATTTTTTATTTAACTGCTTTCATGTGCATGATTCAGTAACATCAATTACATCCACAATATTGTGTTCCCATCACCACTATCCATTACCAAAACTCTTTCATCATCCCAAACAGAAACTCTACACCTATTAGGCAATAACTTTCCATTCCCCATCCCCAGCCTGTGGTAATATGTTATCACCTTTCTGTCTCTATGAATTTGCTTATTCTAGGAATTTCATATAAGTAAAATCATATAATAATATTCCTTTGTGCCTGGGCTTCTTTCACGCAATATGACCTGGCTCATTTCACTCAGCGTGAGATTTCAAGTTTCACCCATGGTATAACGTGTGTCAAAATTTCATTCATTTTTGTGGCTGAATAATATTACATTGTATTTTTATAATACATTGTGTTTATCCTATTCACCCATTGATGAATACTTGTGTTGTTTCCACCTCTGGGTTTTTGTGAATAATGCTATGATGAACATTAGTGTAAAAATATCTGTATGAGTCAATTCTTTGGGGTACATGCTTAGAAATAGAGTTGCTGGGACATATGTAGTAATCCTCTGTTTAACTTTCTGAGGAACCACAACCGTTTTCCACAGTGTCTGCCCCATTTTACACCCCCACCAGCAATGTGTGAGGTCATGTTCCTATTTCTCCACATCCTCTCCAGCACTTGCTATTTTTCACTTTTAAAAAACAGCTCTCCTTGTGGTGTGAATTTACCTTCATCTTTGAAAGACATTTTTGCTAGGTATAGAATTCTAGGCTTTTGTCTTTCCATATTTTAAAGGTGTCACTCCAAAGTCTTTTGGCTTACCCAATTATGACAAGAAGTTGGTTGTCATTCCAATCGTTGCTTCTCTCTCTCTGTCTTTTTTCTCTGGTTGTTTTTGAGATTTTCGCTTTATCATGTTTACAGAAAGTTGGTTAAAAGTCCCCTGGCAGAGTGATGCCCCAATAAATCCCAGAGTGATTTGAGCAGTGAATAAAAATGTATTTGCAAAGTCCCCTTGGGGGAACAGTGAGAAGGGATAAATTCAACTTCCCCATGTGGAGAAGTCTTGATGTTCTCACAAACAGTGGAGCCAACCAAAGCAATAGGCTGAGCCCCCAATCTTGGGGTTTGTTCATATGAAACTTCAACCCCACAAAGGATAGGCTAAGCCTGCTTAAAGTTAGGCCTAAGAGTCACCCCCAAGAGAACCTCTTTTGTTGCTCAGATGTGGCCTCTCTCTCCAGCCAACACAATAAGCAAACTCACCACCCTCTCCCTGTCTACGTGGAACATGACTTCCAGGGTGTGGACTTTCCTGGCAACATGGGACAGAAATCCTAGAATGAGCTGGGACTCAGCCTCAAAGGATTGAGAAAACCTTTTCAACTGAATTGGGGAACAGAGAAATGAAGTGTTAATGGCTGAGAGATTCCAAACAGAGTTGAGAGGTTATCCTGGAGGTTATTCTTACACAGTATATAGATATCACCTGTTTATTTAAGGTGTAATGAAGAGGCTGGAGGGAACTGCTTGAAAATGTAGAGCTGTGTTCCAGTAGCCATGTTTCTTGAAGATGATTGTATAATGATATTGCTTTTGCAATGTGACTGTGTGATTGTGAAAACCTTGTGTCTGATGCTCCTTTTATCCGCCTTATCGATAGATGAGTAAAACACATGGATTAAAAATAAATAAATAATAGGGGGAACAAATGTTAAAATAAATTTAATAGATTGAAATGCTAGTGATCAATGAAAGGGAGGGCTATGGGGTATGGGATGTATGAATTTTTTTTCTGTTCCCCGTTTCTGAATTAATGCAAATGTTCTAAGAAATGGTCATGATGAATACACAACTATGTGATGATATTGTGAGTTATTGATTATATATCAAGAATGGAATGATCATGTGGTAAGAATGGTTGTGTTTGTAAGTGCTTATGTTTAATAAATAAATAAATAATTGGGAAACATAAATTTATTTATGTTTAATAAATAAATAAATAATTGGGAAAAAAACTTGGCTTACCAAAATACTAAAAAAAATGTCCCCTGGCATAGCTTGTTGTTGATTACTGTATTTTGTTTGTAGTTCTTTGGACCTCTTAGATCTGCAAATTTTTAGTTTTGCATCAAATTTGAAAAATGATCACCCATTATTTATGAAAGTATCTTTATTTATTTCTTCCCCTCCTCTCCTTCAGAGCTCCAATAACACATGTCGAATACAACTTGATAGTGTCCCACAGATCGTTACTTTGTTAGTTTCTTTAATGTTTCCCCCTTTGTCACTATGTCTTCAAAGTTCATTGATAATATACTCTTAATGCCAGTCAATATTTTTTTCATTTCAGATATTTTATTTCTCATCTATAGCAGTCCCTTTGGATCATTTTTATATCTTGCATTTTTGTCCCTCTCATGGTCATGCTTTCCTCTGTCTTCCTCAGCTTATGGTGTGCGGTTTGAATAGATGTCTACATATCTTTGATTATTATTTCTACCATCTGTGTTATTTCTGAGTCTTTCTTTTGATTGACTTTTTTCTGATTGTGAATCATACTCCCCCACCCCCCCTTTTTTTTTTTGCATACCTGATAGTTTTTGATTGGATACTGGGAATTTTTAACTTAATATTGTTGGGGGCTGGATTTTGTTTTATTACTTTAAGTATTGTTGAACTTTGTTTTAGAATACAGTTACTTCTAATTAGCAATTAGCACAATCCCCTCAAACACTGCTTTTTTTTTTTTTTTTTGCATGGGGAGACACCAGGAATTGAATTTTTTTTTTTTTTGCATGGGGAGACACCAGGGTCTCTGGCATGGCAGGCAAGAACTTAGCCTCTGAGCCACCATGGCCCACCCTTCAAATACTGATTTTAAACTCTGTTGCATGGGTCCAGAGAGGCCTTTAGACTAGGGCTAATCTACTATACCTCATTTAGTATTCTTCTGAGGAAGTCTTTCCATTCTGTCTGGTGAAAGCATGAGTTATTCTCAGCTCTGGGCAGTCTGGGTAATCTAGATTGTCCCCTGGCCTCAGGTAGCAACCTAATGCATCTGGCAGGTCAGTGCCAGCCACATTTCCAAGGACACCCCACTTCGTGTCTCTGGAGCACCCTTTCATTGGTATTTCTCGCTGTCTTGAATTATCAACTCCAAATTCTTTCTCCTCAATTCAGGGTGACCCCCAGGCTCTGTTTAGGTTTTTCTTATGACTATCACTGGGCAATAAGGTGGCGCAATCTTGGCGCTTATCTTATCTGTTCACTCTGTCTTAAATAAATGATCAGTGGAAACTCCGTCCTGTGCTTCCTGTGTTAAACATCTGAAAACCAGTGCTTCATATATTTAAAAAATATATATTTGTTCATATGTCTTATTGCTTAAGGCAGGAGGGTAAATTCAGCCCCTGTTGCTATGTCATGGCTGGAGCAGAATTCTGACTATGAGTTTATGATCAGGGTTTTAGGGGCACAATATTGTGACTGTGGCTAAAAATAATTAGATGGGAAACTCACCCCGTGCTATTCCTTTCTTACAAATTTCAACTCCCTTCTAAAATGTGCCTGCTTTCATTTACTCTCTAGAGCCTTTAAGTTTTTATTTTTGTCCATAATTGATCACTGTGATTTGCAGGAGATTGATCTGTTAGGAGATGAAACCAAATTTTATCTTTTTCTTTAATGAAATGCAATTTGCTCAATCCTTAAAATTATCCTATTGGTATTTTCAGCCAATGTAGCAGTCCTCTCGTAAATTAGTTTCCCTCTGATTTATGCGCTGGTTCTTTCTGGGCTAGACCCAGTGTAGATCAAGTCACTACCTCTGTGAGCTAACTAGTTCTCCATCTTTTCCACCATTTGGCCCAGTTTCTGTTTCCTGACCACTTGGTACACAGTCCTCCCTGAAAGAAGGTTTGAATCATTCTTTGATGGTGGAAGCTCCCAAGTTATGATGTAATAATGATTCATGTGTTTATTAGCTCATGAATTATATAACGTCCAGGCTGTCTGCAGAGCCAGAGATGCAAGATTGGAAAATCGAGGTCTCTGTTGGGTCATTTAATTCTAGCTCAGAAGAGTGAGCAGGTGGGGGTAAAGCACCAAGGAACAGGTGTGAAATCAGGTGTGACACCCTGGATAATTGTTACAAAGCTCCTAACAGAGTGTGGAGGGGACTGAGAGGGGCTGGGCAGGGAGCAGGGACATTGCACCCAGCCACGCCAGCTGTGCACCGGACGCTGCCAGGGTCAGCCCGGGTCAGCCATGTCCCGTGGACAGTCAGTGGCTCTGGGTGTGCAGTGTGAGACCCGCCAGTCTACCAAGGCCTGGAAGATGCCAATTTTGAGGGACCTGAGGGCTGAGTGACTGCTTGCCAATAGTGATGGGACAGTGAGAGTGAGTATTGCAGTCAATCGAAAGATATTTTTTTTAAAAAAAGCACTTAAAAAACATTAACATGTTTGATCCCCACAGCAGTTTGCTGGGTTTGTTAGAGGTGAGAGCCCGACACTGCAGCCAGTCCTCCCGTTTGGCAGGGACCTGGGCGCACAAGCCCACCTCGTCTAAAGACCCTGCTTCGACCCAGTGGGACCCATTCCTTCCCACTCAGACTGCACGCTGTATGCCCTCCCCTGCCCGGACTTCCGATCACAGAACGGATCTTTCCTTCCTGGGTTCCGGGCCCCTGGTTTTGGTGCTACTGTCGCTCAAGGTGGGAGACCCTGCTGCAGGGTCTGGAGTTCAGAAAGCCACCATCAGCCTGGGACTGTATTCTAGTCTGCTAGCTGCCGGAATGCAACATACCAGAAGCGGAATGGCTTTTAAAAAGGGGAATTTAATAAGTTGATAGTTTATAGTTCTAAGGCCGAGAAAATGTCCTAATTAAAGCAAGTCTATAGAAATATCCAATTTAAGGCATTCAGGGAGAGATACCTTGGTTCAAGAAGGCCAATGAAGTTCAGGGTTTCTCTCTCAAGTGAGAAGGCACATGGCAAACACAGTCAGGGCTTCTCTCTCATCTGGAAGGGCACATGGTGAAAACGGTGTCATTGCCAGCTTTCTCTCCTGGCTTCCGGTTTCATGAAGCACCCCGGGAGGCGTTTTCCTTCTTCATCTCCAAAGGTTGCTGTCTGGTGGACTCTCTGCTTTGTGGTGCTGCAGCATTCTCTGCTCTCTCCGAATCTCCCATTCTCCAAAACGTTTCCTCTTTTATAGGACTTCAGAAACTAATCAAGACTCACCCAAGTGGGTGGAGACATGCCTCGACCTAATCCAGTTTAACAACCACTGTTGATTAAATCACATCTCTAGGGAGATGGTGCAATTAGTTTCAAACATACAATACTGAATAGGGATTAGAAGAAACGGCTGCCTTTACAAAATGGGACTGGGATTAAAACATGGCTTTCCTAGGGGGCACACGTCATTTCCAGCCAGCCCAGGCTGTGACCCTGCAGATGTGTTAGTGGTTGTTGACTAAAAGGCTGTGACGTTTACTTCTCTGGAGGAAACTGAAGCTCAGAGAAAGAGTCACCAGCCCAGGTCATGGGATGATTATGTAGTAGAGCCAGGTCTTTTAACCCAAGTCCTGAGTTCTCTCCACACCTGAACTCAACACCTACTACTTGTTCACACTTACTACATAATACACTTCCTACATTACCTGCGGGATCTGCTGAAATGGTGATCCCGGCTTAGCCTCATCTTGAGTCTCCTTCGTTTCATTTTGTGAATATATGCCCTGATCTGGCCCATATGAGTCTAGTTTAATTTCGTTCCCTTGCAAATGTAGGAACGGACATTTCTGTCTTCTCAAAAAGCACGATGGACTTATTCTAGTCCTCTTGGAGTGCCTGTCTGCAGTCCAGTTCCAAGCCCACAGTTGCCTTCTCGGAGGGTTTAGCTCAGATGGTGCCAGTTAAATCACAACTAACGATGTCATCATAAACAAGTCTATAATTTACCCAATTACTAATTTCTCATTTTTGAAAATAAACTTTGGACAGATGGTTCATTAAAATGTAGTAGAAAAACATCAAAAGTGTTACAGATACATAAGGAAATAAATGGATAATAGATTTCATGTTTAAAAAGGCTCCTTCCTCCCCAATAGGGGGAAAGGTAGAAGTTTTGTTTCTAAGCACAAGGGAAAGGGAGACTTCATAAATAGTTCATGGCAACGAAGATTTAGGTTTGTCCATCAAATTTAAAATGTGGCATTACATAAGTTATTCACAGTGATTGTTGCAAGGCTCTCCTGTTACTTTAGGACATTAGTTTCAGTCCTCAGCTTTCACGTAGAAAAATATATCAATCTGTTCCTTTGTGATTTATTCCATTTTTATGCTTAAAAAATTACTCCCAACTAAGATGAATATTTACCTATATTTTCTTTTGTTATGAATTCATATTTTATAGTAATGATTTTAATATTAAAGTGAGACTTTAAACTTTTTTTCCCAAATAATCAATTTGTCTCACAACAATCACTGAATGCTTGTTCCTTTGTAACTGGTGTTGAGTAGTTTTTCAATCATATGTACATTTGCTGCAGTTACCAGTTCAGCTATTCTCTCTCACCGATTTGTGTGTACTGTACTTTTTTAGTCCCACTACCACACTGCTTTAATTATCGTACCTTCAGAATATAAATCTGATCTGGCAGATATTGTTCTTGTTATTCTTGGTCTTTTTGCTTTTCAGAAACACTTCTGCTTGTTTTTTAAAGTTGCAAATCTCATTTGAATTTTGACTGTTGTCACAATAAAATTAAGATTAATTTCAAGAGAATATACATCTTTCAAGTTTTCCACATTCCTCAGTATTTATGTCAATGAGTCAATCCTTTGATGCCCCCAAATCAACTTTCCAGCAAACAGTCCAGAGTGGAAAGTACGCTGTGGTCGAGATGATCTTTCAGGCCGCAGCCTTAAGAAAACCCACATGGTTTCTATTTGTAGGAGGAACCCTTCATGAAAAAGCATCTTCCTGTGGTATATAACAAGAAGCACAAAACTGTTTAGAGCCATTTACCTAGCAAGCTCACCTCTGGGAATTAAGCCCACGCTTGTGCTTAAGCATAGTGCAAAGAGCACAAAAAGCTATATGCCAGAATTTAGGGAGCAAAAGTATTCATCTCTGGGGAATGCTTCCATAGACGTACTGTGTGATGCTACACAATGGGCTGTTATACAGAAATTTAATATAGTTTTGAGGACTACAGTAATGTGGGAAATGCTTATGCTGCACTGTGGGTAGAAAGAAGACCACAAAATGGTACATGCCTTTTAACAGTATCTCCTTTCTCCTTTGCTTTTGTTCTTTCAGCTCCTCTTTGGAGCTTGCCCTTGCCCAGTACACCCCCACTGCAGACCTCGGCTGTGCTGACCTCCATTGCCCCCTGCCTCTTATCTGGACACTTACGGGGCAAGGCTCCTTCATGACCTCCCAGTGTTTGCTCATTTCATCTCCTGAGCCAGGCGTTGCTTTCTGCCCCATGTGCTTCTGTTTGCTAGAGCTGCCAGAATGCAATACACCAGAAATGGATTAGCTTTTACAAAGGGGATTTATTTGCTTATACATGTACTGTTCTAAGGCCATGAAATGTCCAAATTAAGGCATCAACAGGACAATCCCTTCTCTGAAGAAAGGCCAGTGGCGCCCAGGGCTCCTCTGTCACTAGGGAAGGCGCATGGTGACATCTGCTGTCCTTCTCTCCTGGCTTCTGGTTTCAAATGGCTCTCTCACTCCTGTTTCCAGTGGCTTTCTCTCTAAGTGTCTGTGGGGCCTCACTTAGCTTCTCTGGGGCAGACTCTGGGTTTCATCTCTTAGCGTTGCATCTCCAAACATCTGTGTCCTGGTTTCATCTTTCTGCTCTCTGTGTTGGCTCAACTCAATCTCTCTCTCTCTCTCTCTCTCTCATTGTGAGCTCTTTTAAGGATTCCAGTAAACTAATTAAGACCTACCTTGAATGGGCAGGGCCACATCTCCATGGACGCAATCTAATCAAAAGGTCCCACCCACAATAAGTCTGCACCCACAAGATTAGATTAAAAGAGTGTGGTTTTTCTGGGGGATATAACAGTTTCAAGCCAGCACACTATGTGACAGATGTGTCTCAGATACCAGCAGCCTTTCTTCAGAGTCCAGTATCATCCTGGTCATGTCTTAATTGGGACATTTTCATGGCTTTAGAACTGTAGATTTTAAGTTAACCAATCCCCATTGTAAAAGCCAATCCATTTCTGGTATATTGCATTCTGGCAGCTTTACAAACTGAAACAACTATATTAGCTTGTCAATATTTATTAAAAAGTGCTCTCAGCTCTTGCTAGAAGCAGCTTTGTCCACACATCTTTATTAATCACCAATAAAAAGCTGATAAAGATCGATGGAGGGATAGTAATTTCCTAGAAGAAGCTACAGTTCTGAACAGCAACCTGAGAGCAGCCTGAGAAGAGACAAGGAAGGCTGTACATCCCCGGGATGGGATTTAGGAGATGAAGGTAAGCTTTGCCATTTGCATATTGGGTAGGCACTCACCCATGCCCACTTCCCTCTCTGCCCCCACTTTCTAGATCCAGATGAAAAGCATCTCTGGTCTCAGTGGGCTCAGTGCCATCTCCTGGCATCAGTTGTCCTGTAATCCTACACACTCATGTGTGTCTGAGTGGCGTGGAAAAGGTGGACACAGAAGAGGAAAGCTGACGGTCTCCTCTGTCCTCACCTTCATGAGGAAACGACACTGGCAAGGTAACCTCTGCCATGCCCTCTGCTCTGTGCCCGCTCTCCTGAGAAGGCTGCGTTGACCTGTATCACACCTTGTCTTACACCAACCATTTCCTCCAAATCTAGTCTATCGCTTAACAGGTGATAAGGAAGTAAAAAAAAAAAAAAAAAACATGTCCTTCTACTCTGACTTTTCCCAAGTTCATTTAAAAATACTTCTCAGGAAAGAGCTGAGATTTATGTTGATGAGGGAGCCACATCTGAAAATGCAGAAAAAACTTCCATAAACTCTCATCAGAAAATATCTATTTTTGCTAGGATGAAGAAAAGAGTCAAGCAAAGCCTTCTCAGCTGACAGAAGTGCTATCTAAAAAGACTGCTGCGTCATCTGTGAGGAAGAAAACACTGAAAACATTAGATAAAAGACTTTTTAAAGAAAATCAAGCCAGATTTTTTAAAAGAGAAAAAAAAGCTTAATGGAACAAACAAATCAGAAGCCTATTTGGCTTGTTTTTGAAAGCCTGTATTTTTATGTGAAAGGAATCCAGGTCCGTGAAAACACAGAAATGAAACAAAATAGCTGGCAGAAAGTGTGTCTGTCCCTGTTCCAACACTTAAAAGCTTTCAAGTGCATCCAGCTTGAAGACCAGGCCCGTTAAAAAAGGGACAGGCTGATTTGAGCAACCAGGTCAATTTCACCTACCGATTGGGTGGTACATATGGGGATCAAC
This sequence comes from Tamandua tetradactyla, assembly GCF_023851605.1. Classification (NCBI taxonomy): domain Eukaryota; kingdom Metazoa; phylum Chordata; class Mammalia; order Pilosa; family Myrmecophagidae; genus Tamandua; species Tamandua tetradactyla. Next base: position 70,856,285 of record NC_135337.1, on the reverse strand, counting down.
TATAGGAGCCAGAAAGAGGAGAAAAATAATTGTCTTTCACTGCCAGGTGTTCCAGCTTGCCCTGGCCCCAAGATGTAATTTTATTATCCAGAGGCTACCAAGTCTGACCGCTGGAAGACTGAATCCTGGTGGGGCTGAGCTGGGTCCACGGGTGATGGAAGCCCACCTGTCTTACCTCCTTAGAGGGAGAAACGGCTCATAAGCTCGGGTGTGCAAGAGCTACCGCGTTTCATCCCTTTGCACCCAGCTAGACCCGCCCTCCGGGGGCCTTGAACCTCAGGGGGTGTCCAGGGCGTAGCTCTGGGGTCACTGGTATCGCCCACGCGGTCCCTGCAGGACAGCTGCTCCTTAGTCCCCGGTCCCACTCCTGGCCTGCGCCCAGGGCCTGCTCCCTGCAGCCGCCCCCCGCGGGGGCTCCCGCGCAGGTCTGCACCCTCCTAGATCCAGGGCCAGCGCTGCCTCAGGGAGCCCGGCTCCCCACCATCCCCTGCAGGGCGCAGCCTCCACCCCTGGGAGCCGGGCTGCCCCAGGGCCAGGCCGGGCTGCGGCACCTCGGGGCCGACCCGGAGCACGCCGGGGGTCCCAGGGTGGCAGGCAGGACAGAACATGCTGCTAAGGGAGAAGCAGGAAAGCAGACAACCAATCAGCCCCAAAACTTCTCGTCCTGAGGGTAGAGTTCTGTTGCTTCCTATGAAACAGAGCTCGAAGGATATTAAGGAATGACGAGAAAGAAAGGAAGGAAGGAAGGGAGGGAGGGAGGAAAGAGAAGACTATTAACAACACAATAGTCTACATGGGGCTGAGACCAGGCTAGTTTAAACATCACATAGTAAGTCTACACAGGGCTGAGATCAGGCTAGAGTGACCATCCCGTAGTGAGTCTACACGGGGCTGGGGCCAGGCTAGATTAACAACACAATAGTCTACATGGGCTGAGACCAGGCTAGAGTGACCATCACATAGTGAGTCTACATGGGCTGAGACCAGGCTAGAGTGACCATCACATAGTGAGTCTACATGGACTGAGACCAGGCTAGAGTGACCATCACAATAGCGAGTGCACTCGGGGCTGGGACCAGGGTCGAATAGCTACTACTACTGTAACTGTAAACAGTTAGAGTTTACAGTTGACTGTAACTGTAGTTGATTTTGAGTCGTTTCAGGTATGAACTTCTGCCTCTTCTACACTACAGAAAGAAAAACATCTATATAGTGATTCTACAATCATAATCATTTGTTTATCATTGTTTCTTGGTTACACTGCTGTGATGACTCCATTTTAGTGTTCTCATTAATAGACTCAATATTCATCTTGCACGATTTCATTTACAAGTAGGGGAGCTCTCAATCTTTTCCCCTATAGTCCTTTGCCGAATTCCATCCTCAGTGCGCTCACCCTGGGAGATGGATGCCTGGGTCCCAGCCCTCGCTGCCCACCCTGCCTCTCCCACCTGAGCCCTGCAACACCTCCGATATTCCTTTACTTAGCAGAGGCCTGGTGGCTCTGGCCGGGCCTCGGGGCACGAGAATCCTACAGGGAGGCAACACTGCGGGGGCCACCCAGAGCCCTGGCCCTGGGGGCTCCTGGAGGACTCTGTAACCTTCATTATTTTCCATGAAATGAATGGGCTGCCATCACACACATACACACACACACGTGCACACATGCTCACACACATGCACACACATACAATTTTGCTGACACCTTGAAGATTCCCTTGGCAAATCCCCTTAGCAACCAGTCGGTGACCGTTGATCACGTACTTCATGTCTGTCCACTGCTGTGCTGGGTGTTTTGGTGAAGGCGGAATAAACCATTCTCCAGAATTTCATGCTTGCTTTGCTTTAAGCTAATGAGCATGAGGCGTGACGGAGCGAAGGGACGCCTGGGAAGGGGACAGGGCGGTGGTGCCCACGCAGCCCCCACCCTGCTGTGGCCGGGGTACATGCCATTCGCTCTACAGTGAGCTGCTCTCTCAGCTCGCCCTGCTCTGTCTGACCAGGAGCAGCTGGCGCGCCTGCCGCTTGCTCCGAGAAATTCCGCAGGTGCTCACTGGTCTCTACGCACGCCGCCCTGTCACCTTCCGGAAGGCATTTTAACACACACTCAGGTCCAGCAGGGCAAAATGCAAATAAATATTTGCTTCGTGGTGGGTGGCATGTTTTCATTGTGTTAGCTTATCATTCTAAGGGTTATCTTTCTAGGGTTTTTTGTTTGTATAATTCTTTTCAGATCTCAAACAGTTGATTCAGAAATGGTTATTTATTTCTATCATTCTTACTGTTTTGGTCACTCTTAAGTATTTTCTTGCTGTTTCGAGGTGAGGTGATCCAGTCCCTTCCTGCATTTTCCCATCGTGTTAAAGACAAGCACTAGTCCACCCCCATCCCCCACCCAACCCCCCACCCTCATCCCCCTTTTTAAAAAAACCAGAGTAGAAATTAAAGCCAACAGCTGGGGAAAAAACTAGCCCTTTCAGCAGAAGGACCAGTGCTGAGGCTTCTGGGCTCTGAAGCTGAATGTGTTCTAGCCACTGGACATTTGGAGTTCATAGTGCAAACTCTCCTTTCCTCAATTTTCTCTCTCAAGAGGCTTAATTCACTTGTGGAATCAAATGACATTCCACTTTTCAAACTTCTCCTTTTCTACTATAGAGGAAAATTCAACACCACTCTAGTTGTTATTCCATAATTGTGAATATTTTAATGTACTTCACATACTTTCAGGAGTCGATATTTGGTTCCATAGATTATTGGAAAGATGTCTATAGATATCATGATTTTAATGATTATTTATAAGAAAGCAACTTTGTTTTGTGAATTGGCCAAGTTCCATTCACACATGCATTTAATTTGCTAATGTAAATACAAATTATAATTATGAATAGTTCCAATGCTTTTCCAAATTCTACTGAGTATAGAGCAGTCTTTTTTAATTGTTATTTTTTATTTTTGCATGGGCGGGCGCCAGGAAACGAACCCAGGTCCCCGGCATAGCACGTGAGACTCTGCCACTGAGCCACCGTGGCCCGCCCTGGAGCAGACTTTTAAGTTTCAATATTTATGGTCTTTAGTCATTTTTATATACCTGTTTCTTAACCTGACAACTGATGATCATTTCTTTCTTTATAAATAGACTCAGTCATTATTAAAAAAAAAAAAAAGAAGTAAATGAAAGACCGAGTACCATGAGCGCTGAGAAGGAAAGGAAATAAAGGCACAGCCCTGGGGTCGGGTCCGTGACACTCATCCTATGGTCGGTTCTCCACTTCACCACTCCCAGGCGTGAGAGTGTCAACACTGAACAACAACAAAAGGCATTGTGCATATTCAGCAAAAATATTTTTGTTTTCAAAAAGAACGGAGTTTGGTCACAGGAGACATTAAAAAAAAAATCTAGGAATGTCTCTCTCCTGCTTTAAGAACCATCCTTGAAAGTCTCGGTCATTCATGTGAAATCCTGCAGCAAGGTCCAGGCTCCATGCTCATCCCTCTCGGATGTGGCTTGGGGGAAATGACAAGCATTGCAACTGCCAGAGGATATTTTGCTTAGGGCGTATTCATTGAAGTATTATGAAAGCTGAACTAAATGTTTGGCTGGAGACTAAACTAAATAAATCCCTGGAATGAGCCTGATTGACCATTGCTTCATACTATGCCAAATTTGTACAGAGCACAACTTCTGTTTCACGATCTCTGCAGGACCAGCAATTCAGCAAAAACCCTGACCCACGAAAGCTGATAAACACTGCGTGTTTTAGTTTTTACAAGATCACATTACTTTCTGTGAAATATATGTAGGGAACTACAATGTTGAGTTGAAAAGAGAGTATAAATGTTTCATCACTTTTACCTCCTGTATTTATTTTCCTCTTGTAGATGGTTCTTGTTTCTTTAGGAGAGTCATGCCATGGACATAGCAGTGCTGTGTCTACACCGCAGAGCTGAGTTGCCTTTGCAGCATCTAGAAACACTGCCCCAGCGAGCCAAGGGTCAGCTCCTGCTGGGGGCAGCTGCTTCCTCACCAGTCATGGGAAAGAGTCCTCGGGTCCTGCCAGCAAAGGCTCTCGGTAAACATCTCTCCCAGCTGATCATTCACTTTTCATAGTAAGTGGATCGGTTCGCTCTGTATTCAGTCCATCCCCGTGAACAATTTCTTTTGGAAAGAAGCTGCAGTCGTGAGTGGGTGTGTCCTGGCTCTGTTGTGCTGGAAAGGCGCCTCCGGGGTTGTCCTGCAGAGGCAGCTCCGCTTTGGCTGCCGGTTTCCTTTTGGGTCTCTCTGGGCCAAACTGGAGAGTGCTCAGGCCTCTGCGAGCTGCTGGACGCCGACTGGTCGCCGGGCAGGATGACGCCCTGTGCCCTGGCCTGTCCCAATACAAGGAGGTGTCCAGGCACGGTCTTTATGTGACACATTATTTCAGACCCCATGTCTTGATTACTGGAGAATTGGGGTGATATGGGGCTTTTTGATTTGTTGTTACCTTCTCTCCTGATTCCCTAACAGGGAATGTTAAATTAATTGGGTTTTGGAGAACTTGGTGAAACTCTGGAGTAATGAGTGTCCCCTGCAAAAGGGCACCTATTCCTGCGGCCAGGAAACCATTTGTAAATGGGGCGTTTGGAGCTGTTCCTGGGTAAGGCATGTCCACACTGAAAAGGGTGGACCTTCCTCCAACCAGGCCAAGGTCCTTGCCGAAAAGGAAATGGGCCGTGGAGAGAGGCCTCGGGGAGTGCTAGAAGCGGCGAGTCAGGGGAATTTGGAGCAGAAAGCAGAGTCCCCAGATGCAGCCCAGTGTGACAGAAAAGGCAGGAACCCCAGAAACTGCTGGCCAGTCAGAAGATGCCAGCCTGGAGGCAGCAAGCCTTCTGAAACACCGCTCCAGTAAATCCCTGTGTTAGGACAACCCATTGTGTGGTTTTTGCTTTAGCAACCAGGAAACCAATGCGAATTCCTTGGGTGGAAATACCAAGCCAGTTGCAGCTTCTGGAAGTGAGGACACCTGTTTACCAAACTCCTTTGTAGGTCTCGGTTGGCAAATGGCACAGCCAAGGATAAGCATTTTTGTCTTTTAAAAGTGTTTTGCAAAGCCAATAGGAACATCAAACATCTTATCATCTTATGTTTCAGATAACTTGGATTTAGTGGGGGGCTTTTCTTACAGGGCATGAAGCACATTTATAGGCATTATTTTATTTCATTATTTATTTTGTATAGAATCTGTGAGCCACTGTGGGTGCTGCCATTACTCAGATGGGAAACTGAGCCACAGAGAAGCATGGCTCTCACGGAGGGAGTGGGACTAGTGTCAGATTTCCTACCTCCCAGTTCTGTCCCCCAAAAGATTTAGCTTTCACTTGGTAAATGGGAAAGCCACTGTGTACATGGCGTCTCCCTTCCTGCTTTCCTCCTTTTTTCCTTCCTCCCTTTCTTTCTAAGAGAAAAGAAACAGTGTTTAGCATTTAAAGGGAATAAGCTGTAATGGTGCTCTTCATTTGATCGGGAGAGTAGTGATTTTTCTGAGGGACTGGATTTCAATGGATTTGATGCCAATTTGTGCAGTTTGTCTCGCGATGATTTTGTGACTTAGGAATCTTGAAATACATCCCATTGCTTTCAGTCTGTTGGGTTTTGCTCATTAAGGAGTCATTTTCAGCAAGTCTGCTGCAAATGCCATTTCTCCTTGGAAATTGATCTTATTGGATGGGTTTCTTGGAAATCAGCCTTTATAGGTGTCATTTCTGTTGAGAGAGCTGTTTTGAGTTTTCTTGGAATTTAGTTGAACCCTTTTATACTAATGCACATGATTCCTTTGGTCCTTTATTTGAATCTTTATCTTTTTAGGCATTTATATAGAATTATTATTTCCTTTCAGAAAAATTGTTGCTTGTTGTCTGAGTTTTCCAGCTACAACCAATCTTCACTGGGCTGGGTTAAACAATGGGAATTTATTGGCTTACGGTTTTAGGCTAAGAAATGTCCCAAATCAAGAGGTCATCAAGGTGATGCTTTCTCCCTGTGGACTGTGGCGTTGTAGGGGCTGGCTGCCGGCCATCCTCGGCCCTTGGCTTTTCTGACATGACCATGTGCACGGTGGCAGTTCCCCTTCCTTCCCCAGTTCTCTTGACTTCCGTGGCCCTTTCCCCATGACTGCAGTTCGTTCTGCTTATACAGGGCTCCAGTGACGCCGAGTCCAGGAATGCCCATCTGAGTCAGCCACAGCGCAACTGAGGTGACCTCCTGAAGTGACCCCTGGAGTGACCCCCTGAAGTGACCTCCTGAATCGGCCCCCACCCACCAGTATGTGTGCCCAGACCAAGACCATGTCCAAACGGGCGACGTGGTTCAACCCACCACACTGTGTTTTCTAATTGCTCATCTTTTGGAATTCCAGCTTTATAAATGGAGTGAATGTTTTCCTGATCAATATTTATTTTTGAACTTTTCTACTTTTTCTTAGAGAAGTTATGGGTATACACAAAAATCATGCATAAAATACAGGGTTCCTCTATACACTCTCTTATTAACATCATGCATTAAGGTGGTACATTTGTTACAATTGATAAAAGCAGGTTTTTATAATTGCAATATAAACCATAATCCATGGTTTATCCTAGGGGTCACTGTGGTGTACAGTCCTACAGATTTTTAAAACTTATTATTCTAGCAACATATATACAACCTAAAATTTCCCATTTTTACCACATTCAAATATATAATTCAGTGCTGTTACGTTCACAGTGTTGCCCTACAATCATTATCACCAAAACTTTTCCATCATCCCAAATAGAAACTCTGTAAAATTTAAGTCTTAACTCCTTATTCCCTTCCCCACCTGAACCCCTCATAACCTCTATTCAAGATTTAGCCTCTATGAGTTTGCTTATTCTAATTATTTCATAGCAATATTCCTTTTGAAACTTTTCTTTTTACACACTCACATTTTGTTTTCCTGCATAGTCTGTTTCCATGTCCTTTTCTCTTTTCCAACTAGCATATCTATTACTGCACCTTGGCAGGTAGTATCATGGAATTGTCATACATTATAAAAAAAAATGGTAAAAAGATAGCTCAATGCTGTGGCTGTTTAATTTTAAATAACAATTGTAGATGTTTTAAAAAGTGACAATGAGAAATGAATTAAGCATGAAAATGTGAATCCAGAGGCTGGTTTATGTAAAATCTTATTTTCTTGATCAAATCACTTTCTTTCTCCAGGCGTCACTTTCATCTGTAAAATGGTTGAATAATGTTGTCTGTTCATTACTGTCACATTTGCATAGATAAAAGATAGATAGCATGCTCAATTATGAACCGTATTTTGAGCAATTCCTAAGATACCCCTAATAATAGCTCTTTTGTGTTCAGTGTCATCTAATTCTGGTAAGGTGTTTTTCTCTCTATTGCATGAAATAGATTGACTTTTTATTCTGTCATATTTACGTGATGAGAGGCGCATTCCCAGTCTACCAGGAACACAGAGGGGAACAAAGCCGGCGCGATATCAAGCAGTCCGGAATCTCCTGGCCGGGTTTCTGACCCCATGCCTCCCAGCGCAGCCTCCCAGCGCAGCCTCCCAGCCTAGGCTCCAGCACCTTTCTTTGGAGAGAGGGCGGGGACGTCCCAGCTGCTCGGCCAAAGACAGAAAGCATGCCGGTCCGAAGGGGTCCCTCTGAAGTTCCTTTCCCGCACGCCCATTCCCCAGATGACAGGCCCCGCGTTCCTGCGGTCTGCTCCTTGTGAATCCCTGGAGGGAGGCCCGGAACGTGGTATGGCGTTCCATTCCATTCCGTTTCCCGACCCTTTCCCTCTTGAGCTGGCACCCATTTTTTTAGCCCTGCAGATAAAAAAATCCTGGCACTGCTTCAGCCTACTTTTATATATCAGGAATTTCCCTAGTTTTAATACAGAAAACCATTTCATTTTATGTTATTGATCTGTGACCTTTTATATTATGTGAAAAATTACCTCACTATGATTACCATATTGGAAACCTTCACTTTTCTCTGTCAACCAATGACTGTACAGTTTGAAAATGAATGATATACTAGGATCGTTTTTATTCTGAATGGAATTAGTCCCCAAAATCCCTATTGGCCTCATGTAGCAGAAAGATGAAATGGCGATTGTATATCAGACCCTCCACTGTTAACTTCTGACTTATTCTCTCCATTCCTTTTTTCTCTTTTTTCAAATATCCAAATAAAATTTATTGCAGCTTTTTGTTAGGATTTAATTTGTGCTACAAGACAAGTTGCAAAGGAAACTATTTAAAGCCCTTGAGGAAAATATCCATGGTTTAAGGTGCAACTGGTTTGTTTCTTCTTTGGGGGAAAGGTGAGAGATGATTTCTGGAAAAAAAAATGATGGGGGAAGAGTGGAGAAGCAGAATTTAAGACTAGTTATTGTGCTGTTTGGGGCATGTGAGTCTGGTTCTTACAGCATAAACTATTTTAGTGGTTTTTGCTTATTTGTTTTGCTTTTCAGCCTTTGGTCTCTAATATCTGAATCAGCAGATAGAAAACAACATCTGGGTACACCAAGAAATTATAAGATGATAATACTACAGATTTCAAGAAAGCGGATTACAGAATGATGTCTGGAGATACTGAGAGGCTCATCATGACATCAAATGCAGTCTTCCTGTGCCACCTCACTCTACCAATTTGTCAAATGTTTCACCAGTTCTGTCTCCTGCTCCCTTCTGAGATGTCACAACTACAGCACTCCCCATTCTTTTTTTTTGTATGCTGCATTGTGGGGTTACATTTCATTCTTGTTCCATGTGAGTGTCCCATTATTGCAGCACCATTTGCTGAATTTTTGTGTGTTTGTTTTGGGGAGTGCAGTGGCCAGAAATTGAACCCAGGTCTCCCACGTGACAGGCGAGATGAACTACCCTTGCACCCCCCACGGAACTACCCTTGCACCTCCACTCCCCGTTCTTTTTGCTGTGAAACATGAGGCATCTGGGACTCGGGCTCTAGTTGTTTTGGTAACAAACTGGATTCCTTAGTGATTTTATAAAGGTGAAAAATTGAAAGGGGATTGATCATTTTCTGGAAGTAGGAGGCCATTTCTTAGATGTTGTTCTCAAAGATAAAGGAATTAACTATAGGAATGAAAACACTTCTCCAAAAAGCAACGTTAAATTGTAGTAGACTTGAACATTCTTTGCCCAAAGAGAGAACTAAAAGGCCTTCAGCTGAGAGGGGGGCGGGGAAGGCATTGCCTTCCAGCTTCCCCTCCAGAGACCACCTGGACGGGCAGAACTCTGGGGAGAGGGGAGAAAAACAGTCCCTACGTTTTAAAGAAGGGGAAGATTATATTCACAGCGTTCCCCTTTCTAAGAAACTGGGATCTCATCGTCCCCCACTCACAACCGGACGTGGTTTCCACTTCTTTCCTTGGGTGTGTATCCTTGGATAAGCCTCAGGGTTCTCAGCTGTGAAATGGGATCATGATGCTGACCTCAAGGCAGAAACTTGAATGAGATAATGGTCTGGACGCCCCTGGCAGTCTTTGGGGAGTTCGATAAACAAGTGGCATGACTGATCGGAAGGACCACTCCCCAGAGCTCTGACCCGCTGTCACTGGGCCCTGGCATGTGGGGGTTTGAACCACGCACTCGCTGCCTTTTCTCTCCCAGTGACACTTCTGCTGCCCTGTGCCCGCAGTGCATAGCCAGCGTTGTCCTCTTGAGCCCTCCTTGGGCACCAGCAGGCAGGGGCTGGGGAGCAGGGCCCCGGCTCCTCACCTGCAGCTGCTTTGCGCTCCTTTGCTCTGTGTGTGTTTCCCGTTGCTTGGGGTGGGAGCGGTGAAAGGGAAAACCCACGTTAGTGGCCTGGCTGCTGTGTAGGGAGTCTCTTGGATATGAATGCAAGAAAAGTGGCTCTGCTGCCCCTGGCTGCTGGTCTGCCTCCTGCCCTGGTGCTCTGTTGGCTAATGGTGGTCGTGGGAGGCCTTGGAGGGGTCTCAGGTAAAGAATGGAGAGGTGTGTGTGCGTGCGTGTGTATGCTTGTGCATGCGGTGTGTGTATGCATGTGCATGCATGTGGCTGAGGATAGAGAAGGGGCTGAGCCTGCTTCACTGCTCCCCCCCTCCCCCCCCACCCCCCCTTCCCTAGCCTCTGGTTGCTAGGCAGTTTCTATGGTAGCAGCATCCTCAGACTCAACTTTTCCCTTTCATTTAGAGCCAATTAAGGTAAAATAGTGTGTGTGTGGAGGGGGGAGGGGGGGTGTGATAGGGAAGAGCTTGCAATGTAAGGGGGCGGGGGGGAGAGGGAGGGAAGCGATTTGGTGCTGCAAGTGAAGCGTTTTCTCTGCCAAAGTCGCAGTAGAGATTCTGAAGCTGCAGTTGCATCTCCTTTCCTGTGTCCACGCCTGAGCGGGAAGCAGCAGCAGCTCTGCGCCGAGCTGGGCATTTGGCAGGAAGGCTCTCACCCGAGCAGCCACACTGCAGACCCCTCTTGGGGAGCTCCCCCGCAACCGCGCCCCCAGGAGACCCCGACCGGACTCCCCTCCTGAGCCCCGTCTGGTTTCGTTTTTCGCCCTCTCCCTCCTGCTCTGGCTCTGGTTTTGTTTGTTTCTGACGTTCTGTCTGTGTCTGCACTGTTTGGTGTCTCTATTTTCTCTTTTGCTATCAATACTTGATCAGAGGAGAGCCAAAAGTTTTTTAAAATGCCAATTGCACAGTTGCTGGAGCTATGGAAAAAGATAGAAGTGGAACCCATGGAAATAGAGGTGAGTAAAGAGAAGAAAATATGTACTTTTCATACTATCCTGGAAAATCCTAGCTGTAGCAAATGAACTGTTTTATTTAATATAATGAATCCCTATCTAATGAGTGACTATTATGTGATAGATGTAACGTGTATACATGCATATGTTATATTGTATAGATGTGTTTATACCTTATACATATACACTATATATGAACAGTATTTGTGTAGGGCAAATATATAAATGAAAATGAATAGAGTTGGAAAACATTGTTGCTCTAATGCCATCAGGGTGTTTGTTAAAGTGTGTGTGTCTTAAAGTGTTTGCAGGCTTCCAAACTAGTCTGCCTCACTTTGATTTCCCTTCAACAAGTGGCTTTAAATTAAAAGACCTCCATTTGCTACAGTGGAGGCTGAAACTAGAAGGCAAAATAAATGATGAATTCGTCTTCAAGGAACAGAAAGCAGAAGCACAATACAATCTTAAAAGGATGTTTGTTCAAACAAAGAGGCATGCTTAAAGATAAAGGGAAAAGATAATGAAATGTCAATATCAAGAACCCATTCCCAGGGCTGGCTGACGTGCAGAAGACGTTGCTGATATTAAGTATTTGCTTCCCCAGGGATGGGCAGAGCTCTCTTTCCTGGAATTTGATTTGCTTAATTTGAATTATAAATGAACGTTTATTTTTCCGTGAACAGAAAGCTCCCCCAAATTATTAAGATCTACTAAATTATTAGATGTACTGTGTCTATAGCAACTCAAATTGCACTGAACAATTTGCTCATTTCAATAACTTACTAAAGGCCAAGCTTTAATTTTTGCCTTATCTCCCACATCAACTATCATATCTAAAAGTTTAATCCTTTCTGTTTTAAATTATATTTTAAGTATACATACAGTATATTGAGATATTGACATCACCATTTTAAACCGAATGAGAGATTCCATCTTGGAAGAGAGTTTTCACTTAATGTTTTATGTTTAATACTTTACTCGGAAGTCAAACTAACTTAACCGTGCTTGAAATGCATATCTGCATTTTATATAGCTTGTCCAGCACAGCACAGATACTAAACCCAAGTTGTAAGTTGTAATCCCCCAAGCTGGGTTGTGTCTAGAGCGCTACCTAAGCTGGGAGCAGCTGGCACCCGGCGGCGGGAGCCTGTGTGGTCTGTGCCCCACAGCGCCGAGAAGAGTCCTTCACTTCTGCCGGGCCAGGCACTGTCGCTGCTTGCTTTTTGAGAAGTAGTTGAATATTTACAAAATTGAGCTAATGAGTGAACAAACTATTAAGCAGAAATTCTTTTCTTTTTTGTCAGCACTTTCTAAAGCCCTTCTGAGCATCTTCACCATTTTTGTCTGTGCCGAGATGCCTCTGCCTCCCCCGCTTCCCGGGCACTGGGCAGCTCACCTATTTTCTCTGAGGACGCAGAGTTTGAGATTCATTGCATCTCTTCCATTCAAATCATCTTCATTCAAAAACATAGAACCGGGGAAATCTCTGTGACTGTCTAGGGAAAGTATTTGTGCTTTTGTGAGCTGTTTTGAGATATTTTGGATGATACATTTTACCCATGAACGAGGTGTGTTGACAAGGAAACATGTGCTAATTAAAAACTGGGTCTGCCATAAAAATCCCTGAAAATCTAGCATTAAAAAGAAGCATGCGGTGTTTCAAAAGTTATATTTTTGCAAGTTAAATCCATGCTTCAAAAGCAGGGCTTTTCAGATCAGTAGCTTCCGTAGGGCACAGGGCACGCTTTGGGGGGAGGTGAGAGGTAGAAGATGGGACAAGTAAAGTGAGTATGTGCGCCAGCCGGGCTGTGCCCCTGGGCCATTTCAGTTGTATTCTTTCCGAGGGATAAACATGCCTTGTCTTTCTGGGCTATCACAATGCATCAGAGAGAGGAAAATCCCTGTTTTCAACAATGCAGATAAAACATGATTCCCTGAAGACTTGTGGTCAAGTTAGTATAATGAATATTATTCTACAACTCTGAGGTCGGAAGGCAAAACTAGGGCTTAGAACTATGCAAAGAGCTGACATAGTGTGTCTCCTGTCTGCTGGAACCTGGGCTGCGGTCTCATGCCTCCTCTCCAGGCTTCTGGGAAGTAATCAGTTTTCTTAAACCAAAGGTTCGTTAGGCGTTTGCCCAGTCATGTTACGTCAGAAGCAGAGGCTCAGGTCCCTGGCTGTTTAATGTTCAGAATACAGCAATGCCGTGCTTTGTGTTATCATGGGTGGGGGCCTATCCAGTCTTTGGTTTCATTAATTCTCTAGGCCTTCCCCTGAGATTATGGTTTTATTCCATTCAACTAGGAATGGTGACACATACCTTTGGGGAATGGTGACACATACCTTTGGTTGTCACTTCTCTGCTGCCTTCTTAACCATGCCAGCATTTCAGCTTCACGTTACTCCACCCTTCCAGCTCTGCAAAGCTATAAGGAACTTATATAAACCACCTATCCTTTCGACTGTGGCATACATTACACAACCTTGGTTCATTTAGTGACTTACAATTTTGGACATGAGTGATCCCTGCCTTATGTCACACCTACTTTGTAAAGGATCAGCCTTTGGAATGAAGCATGATATAGTTACATGTAAATTCAAGCAGAAAAAGAGCTTGCACAGTTTTCACATGCTGGCTGCACTGAGTATTCATCAAATCCTCCTTTACGCGATTGCCTGTGGGTGGCTATTGACAAAACCTTTGCAAGGATGACGATAGCTGATGCTTATCTTTGTTGTCAGACCCCCGAGGAGGACCCTGGCCTGGGTGCAGAGTCCATCATAGAAGACACCACGGAAGAGGTAACTATCCTCATAGCACAGCCTGATGGTTTGGGGAGGGTCGGCTCCAGAAGACAGGATGGAGGGGAACATGGAAGTTTGAAAGTGATAGTCTATGAGTAGTTATTTTACTGAAATATGTATACACACATGCACACATACACAAACGTATGTATGCACACGCACATATTATGTGCATATGATGTTCAATAATTTCCCACAAAATAAATACTTAGAACGTAGAAAGAAAAACTATGATCCAAGACAAAATTCATAGTCTTTTTGTTATAGACCTTTTAAAGGAAGGAAATGGCATGTTATCAACAATATATCCAGCAGGGGCATGAAATAAGAGACAAATAATTTTGCCTGTTGGTAGTAGAAAATGTAGAGTGTTAAAATGTTCAGTGATGTGTCAAAGAGCCATGGAAGAAAAGGGAATTTCGCCTGTGAGCAAATGGCCTCTCCAATGAGCTTTCTGGTTTATTAAAGTTGGAGTTGATGTCTGCTTTCACATCATATTTCAATTTTATATTTGAACACACATTGAAGAGTGTGTTTCTGAACCAGACAACAGGAAACCAACTCCAACTTTAATAATTCAGGGCCTTACTGGCATCCCAGTGCAGATTTCATTGATAACGAGCACATCACAGGGGAGGCATTGGGCATGAAAGAGCTAAATCCCGAAGCTGAATTGAAGCAGTAAAATAATCCTACTGAAGCAGCCATATTTCTACACTTACAAAGTAAATTCTCTCAAAGGCAGATGGAACCATGGAAAGTTGACTAGGCAATTAATAAGATTCAGCAACCTAAGTGGCTCAGAAAGGAACAACTTAGAACCATAAAAGTTGTACAGTTTGCAACTCTGTCAACTTTTAAAAATAGCTGGCCAGGTAGGAAGCCTGGATCAATGAACACTACTGACTTCACAGTAGAGTCCACTCAGATGCTGAAAAATGCTTATGACAACCAGCTCAGCCTAGGCGCACCAACAGAAATTTAAGCCAAGCGTAAAATGGATCTTGTGATTAGATGATGTAGGATGTTGGTTAAATAAAGCAAAATGGCTTTAAGCGGCCTCATCCTTAACTGCCAGCCCTTCAAAGTTCTGTGCTTTTGTACCTGGCCTGGGAGTCTGGATCCCCGATTCTATTCCTAGCTTTACAATGATCTTGCTGTGTTCTTAATCAAAATGTTTGGCCCGGCCATCACTTTTGTGTTCCCCTGGGAAAGTAGGTGTGTCTCTGCTTTTGCTAGTTCCACAAAGATCACAGAGAGAAAAGGCATATAAACCAGCAAATATCATGGAAAACTGGGGGTTCAGTCCAGTACATTACAAAGCAGTGGGGAGAAGGAAAGAAAGCTCTAAGAACCCAGCATCTCAGAGAAAGCAAGCCACTGCCTGTCATTTTAAATAACACCTTGATAGGTTTCTTGGAAACTTTCATTTCCAGTGAACCTTAAGAGTTGCAGGCAGATTAATGTGGTAATTTAGCAATTAACTTCAGGAGACAGACTTTCTGGCATCAAGCTGAAGTAGTATTATTAGGCTATTCATTTGGGTCGACTTGAACTGAGCAACGAGATCGGGTGGCATGACATGTTCAAAAGCACTTAACCAGATAACAAAGAATCTTTTACTTATGTAACAATATTAATTTCCTTGAGGCCTCCTGGTGGTCTTATCCTTGATATTTGTGATGGAGATCTAGATATGAATTGGTTGCAGGCTGTGATTAAAACAACTGACCTCTTCAAAAGTTATTTTTAATAATGGAATATGAGATATAGGAAACCATTACTATTTTTCTTCTGAATGATAGGAGAATCAGTATATTTTCTGGTTCTTAATCGATGAAGAAAAATGGTTTCCCAACAAATTTTACTAGTATTTTGCAGAGCCCTTACCAAACATAATATTGATATGTAGATAAAAATTTATACACTTTTGGAAGGAATAATGGAAAATAGTGTGGTAAATTATTTGTTGTCGACTTGATGGTTTAAACAGAAGATGCCAAAAATTCAACTTGCAGTTTTTAATCTAGCAGCAGATGAATATCATTTGGTTATTCCATACAGTGCTCTAATTTTTAAACAAGGGAATCATTCTCCTTGTACATCCTTCTTGAGCTTCAGAGTGGTAATTTGCAATGTCTATTTTAATTGAAGAATTTAATGCTCAAGATAAATGAGGGAAATTAGAGGGTAACTGAATGGAGTATAAAAAATCTGATGCCTTTTGCTAATCTGAAAGTGTATGATGATAAAGAGTCATCTTATTTGGAAAAAATCTTTCAAATCAACAAGTTTGTTCACTAATTCATTCTTTCAACCAGTGTTTATTGATAACCATGCTCAGCATTGCAAGATAAAAAGGTAAGTAAGACTTGTCTTGGAAAACTGGAGGAGAACATTGTAATTACTTCAACCTTGTAATTACTTTAATTTAGATGGCTTTCTTCTGTGGAACATTTTCTCACGTGATTTTTTTTTTTAAGTATAGAACCCATTTGGGATAGTTTGTGTGTATATATCTCAGTGTGTGAGTCTTGTCCAGTGGTAGACCACGCTGTGGCTCTGTCCAACTGCTGAAAAGAGAATTCTGGTGAAGGTCTAGGACAAAGATGGAAAATAAGACAGGAAGTCTGTGTTTGAATGTGGGTGTTAATGCAACCTATCCTTTCCTCACCTATCACTAAGGAAAAGGCTCCCTCTCCTAGGAAGTAAGCATTGGTGCTGAGGAGTTTGGGTTCTATTGATCAGGAGGGTAGATTCCGGCTAATTTCATTCGACACATAGGCAGGCATCCTTTTCATATTCTGAAAAAATAAATTGGCACATTTCATTAGAAACATTTCTAGAGCTATGTTCTTTGAGGGTGATTCAAATGGGCTCTATATCAAAACAGATCACAGTCATGGAAAGAAATTTCTAGAAACAAATTCTCAATGGACATTTATAGTGTGTTATGTAAGGATTCCTGATCCTCCTTCTTGATTTTCTTTTTGCATAACAAAGCAAGTGGAGATCCTAAGAAATTACATTAGCTAAAATATTTTGAAGTTAAATGCAGGAAAAAAACGTGCCTCACTTGGCCCAGCTAGTGTGATGTAGACAGGAGGGCTGAGAGCAGGTCCTCCACCTGGCTGCCAAGAAACCTTGCAGTTTGGGGTGAATTTCGTGAATTCAACACGGCCCAGAGTCGACCTATAGCCTCATTGTCTGGGAAGCACGATTTGGACATGATACCAAGAGCACTTAGGGCAGGTCTGCCCAGCCCCACTCAGGAGACCTAGGCACTAGAGCATTCACGAATTTACCGTGGGAGAGAAGGGGACATGATGTGCCCCCACCCTCAGCCCACCCAGTGCCCCCACCTTCAGCCCATCCCATGCACCCACCCTCAACCCACCCTGTGCCCCCCACTCTCAGCACACCCAGTGCCCCCACCTTCAGCACACCCAATGCCCCCCACCCTCAGCCCATCCCATGCCCCCCACCCTCAGCCCATCCCGTGCCCCCCATTCTCAGCCCACCCTGTGCCCCCACCCTCAGCCCTGGGCCCAGGGCAGGCATGGAGTGGAGGAGGGGAGGGCACGGGTCAGAACAAGCCACGGAAAGTCTTGACCTCCTAACTCCACAGTATGGAATTTAAGTCTCCTTACTGAGTATCTCCACGCAGTATCTCTGGGCTGTGTGTTAACCTTTGGTCTCTAGTGCCATGTATTTTAGAATCATAGGTGATATATATATATATTTTGGTAAACTGTGCAGTGGGGGTCAAGTGTTATTCTTTTTCCACTTGACTATCTTGTTATTGCAGCACCATTTGTTGAGTTTTTTTGCGGGGGGGAGTGCATGGTCCAGGAATTGAACCTGGATCTCCCGCATGGCAGGTGAGAATTCTACCATTGAACTACCCTTGCATCCATCCCCCCATAGGTGATTTTTTTAATGTCACACAACAGTCTGTGAATAAATTAGAATCTGTTTTATGCATTTTTAAGAATGCTTGGATTTCAGGACTGTTTATTAATAGTCTTAAAGACCATTTTCCTATCTGGTCAACTGTAGAAAACCAGACCCAAAGAATCTACTTAAAATATTAGCAGGTTTTTACTTTATTTCCTTATGATTGGTCACTAGGGTAATTTTCCCAGCAATTTTAATCTCTGACTTGACAGCAGAAATTAGGCTCTCCAGCACAGAGCTGAGTGGTATCCAAAAAGGGCTGGAGGGGGTGGCATCTCCCTGTCATTCAGTAATGAGTGGACAGGAGAGGCTGGAAGGAGAACCCCTGAGAACCGCCCCTGTCCTGGCTGCAGGAAGACGACTCTCTTTGACTCCTATGCAAATTCTTGAGTGTGCAGCACCACGCATTTCTCAGCTAGGGAGGTAGGAGGAGATGTGTGTGTCTGGGCACATGGCCCCTTCCTCAAAGTGCCAGGGGGTTGAGGGGGAAGTCCACCAGAGCACAAAGTCCTGTAAGACTCTGATTCTGATTAACATAACTTCTGCCAATGACCTGCTCTCTCTGAATTCCACGGCTGGTCACAGGCTTGGACTGCTAGATTGTTCGGCCCTGGAAGGGAAGTCAGGAGAAGGCCGGGGAGAGGTTTGCAGGATCGTATCAGAGAAGGTCAACTGGAAGGAAAGAACCAATCCTGGAGTTTCATCAGAACTCTCTGGAAGGAAGTCAAGATGGTGACAGTGACATTACCCTGGCAGGGCTGGGGCAAGTGGACACTTCTCCACTTCAGTTCACCTTCCCTGGGATCCAGGCAGAGTATTATTCCTCTTTTTTGAAAATAAAGAGAAAAGGAAGCTGGTTTCAATAGAAATAGGACAAGATGAACAATGATATCTAGGAATTAATAAAGCAATCAAGAGCAATACACCTACAAATAGTTAATAGTTTTGGGGGGAAAAAAAGATTGATAAAACAATTTTCCAAGCCCTGTTTATTGTCTTATCTTTGAAAACATCTATCATATCTCTAAAAGCTGGTGTTATTTAGTCACATTAACTATGTCAATCTATTTACAGCTGTATTTTGTATTATCTTTCTGTCTGGTAAAAGACAGGGACCACTTTCAGCATTATAGACATTCTGGACAATTCAATTAAACAATATTCATTTTGAAAGGGGTGATGTGCCTAAGGTATTAGAAACTCCATCTGGGTTGAAATGGACTGTGGGGAGGATAACAGTAATATTAGCTTCATGAAACATCAGCCTTTATTGAGGCAGGCAGGAGGGAAAGTTTATGATTTTGTAACAGAAATTGGTGGAATGCATTATTTGGTGTGCAGGAGGTAGTTATTTGCAAGAGTCAACAAAAGATAGGAAGTCTGGCTTTTGTCATCTATAGACATCTGTCCTTTCAGTTATCT
Source organism: Tamandua tetradactyla (assembly GCF_023851605.1). Taxonomy (NCBI): domain Eukaryota; kingdom Metazoa; phylum Chordata; class Mammalia; order Pilosa; family Myrmecophagidae; genus Tamandua; species Tamandua tetradactyla. The sequence goes on along the minus strand of NC_135337.1, from coordinate 70,837,363 downwards.
CAATTGCACTTAAATGTTAGTCAGTAATCATTACTGGACATGTTTTGGGACGATTTACTGCTACTTTCAGTTTCTGAGCGCCTCACGGTTCTGCTTCTGCAGCCTGGTCAGAATGAGCTCATTTCCCTGAGTACATTCTCTCTGAAAACAAAATGATTATCATTTTACCACTAACTGCAGCACTCTCGCTAAAATCACAGGCCCCAGTTGGAGATCTTGTCTTGTAATCCAGAGACGACATTATTCCATATGTAGACCAGTAAACAAACCCTCCGCATCTCACTCCATCCTGGGGTGAACCGGCGAATGGCCTGTGTGTTTCCACTGCCCTTTTCTAGACACGCTGCAGGAGCAGACTCGGAGCCCGCAGGCGTTTCCTGCCAGCTCAGGCAGCTTTACAGACGGCCTCATAAAGGGAACAGTGGTTTTCTGGGGGGACATCCCGCTTACCCTCTCATGCGAAGAATATCTTGTGCTGGGATAGTCGCTGAAGCATGAAGCAAAGCACCCGGTCAAGGCTGTCTGTTCCCTGTGCTGTCACGTGCAGAGGTAGTGTGGAGGAAGCCCTACACGTAAATTTGCTGTCTTTTAGCCTCTTGAGATGGCGATGCACCTGACCCCCTGCAGAGAAACTCAATGGTGAGACAAAATAATACCACTGCCTTTTAATATGTTCTGAGCCCTGGGAAGTGGAGGAGTGGCCTCAACTTTCCATCCTTTTCAAGGGGGGGGGGAGGTGAAATTAAGGCTCAAACAATGAGGTAACTTGTCAGGTATATCAGAGAACCAGTAAATAAGGGAGCCTCAACCAAAGCTGCTCTGTTGACCTGTTTTCTCTTTCTAGAACTGCTGAGTCCCCATATTGTGCTCAAGGTGGGGGTGGGGAAGGGTGCTTGGCCAATGGGACCATGCCATGGGGTTAAATGCTGAGGCTCAGGCCTTCCCTGTGGGTTTAAGATCATGTTCCATGCACCTTCAGTCACACGGACGGGGTCCTGCCCACGCCGCCTGGGCCTTGCCCCTCCTGGAATCTTCCGGAGAGTTTAACTCCAGGAGGTGTGGTCTGGAGCAGAGGTCTTCTGGGGAAAGGCCCAGTGGTTCAGATGCCTGCATGGCTCCTCCTTCCCCAGGAGCTGGACAGATGCCTGCATGGCTCCTCCTTCCCCAGGAGCTGGACAGATGCCTGCATGGCTCTTCCTTCCCCAGGAGCTGGACAGAGCTCAGACTCCACCTGGTCACATGTGATTCTCCTTTTCTCCTCTTGTATTCTCTTTCCTTCTCAGTTCAAGTTGGTGAAAAATGCAAACGTTGGTTTTTTTCATGTATGCATAAAAATCCATGGTAACATGAGCTAGAGATGCTTTTGAAAACCATGCTACTTTTTTCCGGGGAGAGGGGAGACCAATATCCCTCTCAACTTGGGATCACTGATTGAATTGCAATTGAAATTGCAATTGAAAAATGTCCTTGTATTTTATTAATTTCAAATGGATAACTGAACAATGATTTCAAGAGAGGATGTCTACATATGTTTTAATTGAGTCAGTTTTCCTCCCCAAATAATGCAGTACATGTCTGGGTAAGATGCAAGGCACCAGTTAGAAAGCTGGATAATTTACTGTGCTTGAGACACTCTGAAGTAAGGGAGAGTAAAAGCAAAAGGAAAAGAGCTCACCCTTTTAACATACGTACAGCTGGGAGCTGGGTGTGAAGGCATAGATTTGCAATTTATGTGAGTCATAAAACTCTCTCAGGCATCATTAAAACATATTCTTTTCCGAGATGTACTACCCAAACACTCCGCAGTGCCAACGCGTGATGAGCGCCCGCCAGCGCCACAACGGAAGCGCCTCCAGCGCGCCTCCACCCTGGAAGGAATCCGCAGAAACACTGGTGATGGGCTGAAATCCATGGCCCCTAAACTTGGATTCTTACCAGTGGAGCAAACAGTTTATAACTATATAGGAAGAAAATGAAAGGCAAAAATTAAAAATGTACTCGAGGGGGTGCAAGGGTCGTGCAGTGGTGGAATTCTCACCTGCCACGCGGGAGACTGGGTTCAATTCCCAGTCCAAGCACTTCCCCCAACCAAGCAAATAAGCAAAACAAACAAAAATTCAGCAAATGGTGCTGCATTAAGGGGACACTCACATGGAAAAATAATGACATGTGACCCTGCCATACAGCATACAAAAAAAGGAATGCACTGAGGAGATGGTTCGGCTCTGGGACCATGCCCTGCACCTCGGTTTGAGGCAGACACTGCAGAAGCTCCGTGGACCCAAACACGCATGGGGCAGGAAACACCCACTGTGCAGGAATTGGAGGATTCAGACACCTGGACGCAGGTTTCCCAGGTAATAGAATAACAGCAGCGACAACAGGGTAATTTCCTAAAGTTCCTTCTCCATGCGACCACAGGGCCCGTGCTCAGCCCCGGGCAGGTGAAGCTACCGTGGGTGCCACAGGTGCCGGGCTGCACAGGTGGCTCCAGCAGGTGCCTTCCGCTCCTCCTTGCAGTCCGCTCCTCCTGCTGTCTCCCTTTCCGCTGCCAGCGGTGACACCTGAGCCGTGGCCACGTGCCGAGCACCTGCGAGGTGCCGGTGGTTCGTGAGAACTAAGACATGTGATGCCTCTGCCACCGCGCAGCTCAGATTTGGGGGTTCTCATAAACAAGCAGCTGATTCAGATCACTCCTTATGGCTCTGTGCTAGGTGGAAAGAAAACAGAGGGCTGGAGCGTGACTGGGGGGCCATTTGAGAGCAATGGTGCCGAAGGCTTCTCTGAGTAAGTGATGTCTCAGCTGCAACCTAAAGGAAGAAAGCAGAGTTACAGAGCTCTGGGGGAAGATTGAAGCCGAAGGAACAGCCCATGGATGGGCCTCAGGGAGCACGGAGCTGGGCCTGGCCCAGGTACCCGGAGCGGGCTGGCAGATGAGGGTGGAGAAGTAAGCGAGGCCAGATCACAGAGGGACAGGGACACTGGGGTAAGGTTTGGGTTCTACTCGAGTTTTTCTCTAGGAAGCCGTTGGAGACTTCCACGCAGGGATGTGATGTGATTTCATTTATGTTTTCCAAAAAATCACCCTGGTTATGGTAAAGAAGCGCATGAGCCTTACGGGGAAAGCATGTCTGTGGGATGGGTTGGTAGCTCCTGCAGTAGCCTGGGACGGAGACGGGGGTGCTGGCAGTGGCCACACTGAGAGGTTTGCTTGTAAGTCACCTGTGAGGGATAAGGCAGCCTCCAGCGTCAGTCGCACATGTGGGAAATCCTGTATTGTTGGTTTTGTGGGTCTAGGTCACAAAGTCTTTGTCAGAGACTTTGCTTTTGCCTCTTAACTCATCTTGAAATAATTTCAAACTTAGAGGACACTTGCAAAAATAATACAAAACCCACGCGGAGAACTCCAACTACACGCCACTGCCCCGCCCCACGCCACCCAGCTCCACAACTTTGAATGTTATTCTGTCTACGCAGCTGTCCGTCCATCCGTCTATCTGTTATCTATTTTCTAAACCTTTGAGAGTAGGTCGTATACATCAAATTCCTTGAACACCTAGTGCTTTCATGTGTGTTTCCTAAGAACAGGGACATTCATTTCTGCAACCACCCTCAGTGCTGTCATCAACTTCAAGGAAGTTATCTTGATCTCAAGCTTGCTGTTTATAGTCATCTGTCCCAATCAGATCTTTCTGGATCTTTTCTCCTTCAATATTAGATCCAGGCCAGGATCCTGTATTGCTTTTAATGTCATTGTCTCTTCCGTTTTTTTTTTTTTTTTGAATTGTGGAAATGTATGAACAACTTGAGATGGCCCTTCCCAAGCACTCCGTTCAGTGATTCGTCACATTGACACTGTGGTGGTCCCCTCACCACCTGCCATTACTGAAGCTGTCCCTTCACCCAAACAGAAACCTCCCACCCATAGTGACTTATCTCGCTGTTTGCCTTCACCCCCAGCCAACCCGCACTCCACTGTCTGCCTCCGTGAGTGTGCATGTTCTGGTTATTTCTTATAAATGAGATAAATGAGGCCGTGCAATATTTATCGTTTCGCATCTGGCTTGTTTCATTCAACACGATGCCTTCAAAGGCATCCACGCTGCAGCACTTCATTTGTCACCATTTCACGTATCAGAACTTCATCTCTTTTGCAGGCTGAGTAATATTCTATTGACGAGTAAACCACATTTTGTTTATTCATCTGCTGATGGGTATTTGGGTTCCTTTCACCTTTTGCTTTTATGAATAACACTGCTATGAACATTGATGTATCAACATCTGTCTGAGTCTCTGCTTTCAATTCTTTTGGGTCTATACTAGAAGCGGGACTGCCAGGTCATATGGTAGTTCTATGTCAGACTTCCTGAGCAAATGCCAAACTGCTTTTCACAGCAGCTGCACCATTTTATCTTCCACCAACAACGCATAAAGACTCCTGTTTCTTGCCTCGTCACCAGCACCTATTATCATTATTTTTAAGTAATAGCCATCCTAGTGGGTGAGACGGGATATCTTATTGTGGTTTTGATCTGTATTTCCCTAATGACTAATGTTAAGCATCTTTTCAGGTGTTCATTGGCCACTTTCTTTGAAGAAATGTATATTCAAGTCCTCTGCACATTTTTAAATTGTGTTGTCTTTCATTGTTGAGCTGTAGGAGTTCTTTATATATTTTGGATGTTAAACCCTTATCAGATCCAAGGTTTACAAATATCTTCTTTCTTTCTTTTTGTAGGTTGTCTTTTCACTTTCTAGATAATGTCCTTTGATGCATACAAGTTTTTAGTTTTGATGAAATCCAATTTTTTGATTTTTCTTTTGTTATTTGTAGTTTTGTTGTAAAGTCTAAGAATCCATTGCCTAAGTCAAGGTCCTAAAGATACTTCCTTGTGTTTTCTTCCAAGAGTTTTATAGCTTTATCTCTTATACTTAAGTCTTGATCCATTTTGAGTTGATTTTTGTGTATGATGTGAGGTATGAGTCCATTTTCATTCTTGTCTTTCCAATAGAGTGGACTTGTAAACTGTCTTAGTTTGCCAGAGCTATCACAAATGCAGCAAATGGTTTGGGTTTAAACAACAGAAATTTACTGGCTCATGGTTTAGGAGTTAAAAGGAGTCCCAATTCTAGATCTCAGCAAGACTTTCCTTCTCTCTGAAACCTGCAGCATTCTGGTGCTGGCTGCAGTAAAGCTGTCACATGCCTCAGATTTCCCATGGCGTGGTGGTGCGCTCTCCTTTCTCTTCCAGGACCCCACTAAGTTCCTACTTCTCCCCGTGGCCTTCTTATCAGGCCTCCAGGAATCCTGATGAAGACCCACTCTGGTTCAGTTCGCTGTGCCTTAACCAAAAATAAGCCCCCTAAAAGGCCCTCTTTACAATGGGTTCACATTCGCCGGGACATGGGTTAAGAAGATGTGTTTGTTGGGGCACAAAATTCAGCCTCCACAGTCTGTCTTTCAGACCCCTGAAAGGATGTTCTTCCAACAGGCAAAATTCATTCATTCCATCACAACACCCGCAAAATGATCCCAAATCCCAATTTCTGTAACAACTCTATGTCCGAAGTGTCAACAAAATCAGTTCTGGGTGTGGTCTGTTCTGAAGCAAGTCTTCCTCTCGCTCTCCGCACCATGAAAACCTAGAAACCAGGTCATCTGGTTCCAAAATACAGTGGTGAGACAGGGATTCCAGTTCCAGAAGGAAGAAATTGAAAGGAAAACTGGGGTCCCAGGTCCTAAGAAAACCCAAAAACCGGCAGAACAAATTGCATTAAATTTCAAGGTCTGAGAGTCATCTTTGGACCTGTGCTTTGTCCCCCAGGCCTGCTGGAGCAGCCTACCTGACTTTGTCCCCTGGGACTGCTGGAGTGGCCTCCCCAACTTTGTCCTCTGGGCCTGCTGGAACGGCCTCCCCGACTTTTTTGCACTCTAGGTCTATGGTCGTTTCCTCCTGGAATGCGGGGACCTGGGCCCCAACATATCTGAGCACTGGAGTGGCAGCCTTGCTCTGAAAGAAAACTGGGGTGTAGGCCCTACCCCTCCAAGCATGGGGTGGTGGCTGAACTCTCCTTGGGGTGGAAGCCCTGCCCCCTCCAAGCTCAGGGTCAGACCCACCCCATCCACATACATGGGGGTGCCCTCTCTCTGGGCTGAAGAGCTCTCTGGCCCTGACTTCTGCTCCCATGTCCTTCCTTGAAGTCACTTTTCCTTCAGTTCATGTCGTCTGTGACCCTTTCAGTCTGGGCTGGTACTGCTTCTGCTTGCACAAAATTCTAAAATAATTTGTCAGTTTTCCATGCAGTTCAAGGAAGTTCAAACCATCAGACAAAAGGATTTTATGATGATCATCCCTAGACAAATATATTTTCAATCCTGAAATCATGACTTCTTCTAGATGGCTGATTGTATCCATGAGTCACAGGCAAAACATACGGTCCTCCCATCTTTTCTGTGCCTGCGTTTTGACCTGGGCACTTGTGTGTGGCCCTACGAATCCCCTGTTGAAATGGATGCGTATGTCTCCATTCCCTAGGACAAGGTGTCTCCCGTGGTCTTGCATGTCCCACGGCCAGCAGTCATCGCCCGCAGGCAGCTGTGCTTTGTCGGCTCTCCCACAGCATCCTGCCTGTATGTCCAGGGAAATTTCTGGGGTGGCGAACTTGTGACATATGTCCTGGTTCAGTCTCTCAGGTGCCACCAGACAGATTGGCATAGACATGCATGCACCTAGTATGCAGCCAAGGTCATTCTGTCCCCTCTGGAAGGAATACAGGCTGGCCCAGCTGTGGACCTGGTAAGGAGTGGGGGAGGGGCCACAAAGACTCAAGGAGATCTATAATTTTTAGGTTGCCTTTTTTCCTGACTCAGTGCTTACCCTGTTATATCGACTATTTTCTGGAGCTTTGAGAAAGGTGTTTCTGCCAGTTCCTATTTGTTTGCTTAAAATTTCTGCAGGAGATAGAGCCCTAGAGCATCTCACTTGGCCATCTTGATCATAACAGGGCCCAAGACTTTGGCTTAATTTAAGGCAGGAAGTGAAAGTCCAAATATTGCACACTATCCTGACCTTTTGTAGTGATTTCTGCCTCTCCTATGCTGGCAGGGAAGTGTGTGGAGAACTCCCTTCTGGGCACTGCACACTGCCCGGGGCATTGCACATTGCCTGGGGCACCGCACACTGCCTGGGGCGTGCTCCTGTACAGCAGCTCCAGCTCACGCCGGAGACGAGCCAGAGGCCATCAGAAGCGCTGGTGAACCTCAGCCAAGACCCCAAGCCGGCCGAACTCCTGGGCTGCAAGAGCAGAGGACAGTGCTTGGGGTGGTTTGCAACAGACTTGCAGTGGTCAAAGCTTATCTCCTGGACAAGCTTTATGTCCTTTGTCCCTTTTAGAGGATGATAGGATGTTACCATTGTACCATGTAGAAAAAGAGGAATAGAACACAAGCTTTATTATTGTGCTTTTAGAATCACTCTCACCCTTTCCTGAGTGTATTGCTGGGCCCTTCCCTCATGAGCACAGCACCCCCTCTGCTGGGTGGCCCTGGGAGGCCACGGGCAATTCCTGCTTTTTGTCTAGATTAAACTGTCCCAAGAGCCACTATCTCAGACGTGTGTGTGTATGTGCACTCACCTTTGCAATTCAGCTTTCATTCTTGTGTTCTCATCTTGCCTTCCTATGACTTTGAGAAAGTATATTTTCTGAAGCTTCCCTGGTGCCTGACTCACTCATCTTCGTCTTTCAGTAACTGTTAATTATGAAATCAGATTGCTGCCATCTTCCAAAGAGGAGGAGAGCAGCCTGAGCCTTGCCTGGCTGCCTTAGAATGGCAACAAAGGAGCTATGTGCTAAGCGCTTCAGCTTCTGGATGAGTTTGCTTCTTACATGGACAACCAGCATTGTCTTCCTATTTTTTTTTTTTTTTTTTAACATGGGCAGGCACCGGGAATCGAACCCGGGTCCTCTGGCATGGCAGGCAAGCATTCTTGCCTGCTGAGCCACCGTGGCCCGCCTTGTCTTCCTATTTTTAATACTTCAGGAGCATTTAATATTTTCTTTTGAAAGAATGTGAAGCTACAGCTTTTATGATTAAGTTAAGCCTCTGAGCCTCACAAAGCAACTAATTGGTGTATTTATTGTAATAGAGACGTGCTGTCACCATAGAAATTATAGCACTTTTAGGATTGTTGTCACCAGAGTACTGATCCTCCTTCCTGGGTGAATGGATGTCCCATAGTTTTGTGCTACTGGCAGCTTTAATGACATATTTGAAATCAACTGGAGAAAAAAAAACACAAAAAACCAAAATCCACCCCATTTGCACAGCTGTGGAATAGATGTCCGTCAATGCAAACTTAGTCTTTCTCTGGCGTGGACTGCATCATGCAGGAGAAGCTAAGTTGATCTGCCTGTGATTTGCTGCAGCTGAAGTGAAGGGGGAGGGAAAACCACCTCGTTCTTTACGTGGCCTGGTGGGGAAAGTAGTTTCTCTTTATTGTGCACAAAAGCCACCTGGTGGCTTTGGTAGAGCTGCAGGTTCTGCTATGTGGGTCGGGGCTGAGGCTCAGATTCTACGTTTCCAACAAGCTCCGACTCGGACTGGGCTGCAGGTCTCTCACCACCTCTTGAGGACCAACAGCACAGGACAGACGGACGAAGGGCTGAGCAGCCAGTCGCCAAAGTCTAGTTATACAGCTAGAAATAAATAAAAAGTTAACAGCTAGAACTAAATATCCTTTCTAATAAAGTACAATTTAGCTACAATTGATTTTTTAAAGGAAGTTAAATAACATGGGAGAGGAAGGGCGGTTTTTAACTTACCAAGTGAAATGACTGACTTCCTTAACCCATGGTTTGAGGAAAGCAGGAACAAATGCTCCAGCCCATCAGAGATTAAAATACACTGCGCTTATGTAAAAAATGTTCTTAGTTTTGAAAGAGGCATGCTGAAATACTTAGGAGTGAAATGTACTGGCTTATGTACGTCACATAAGCTGACAAACCTCATGTGAGGATTGGATATTCAGACTTTGTTCCTTCCTCACCATTTAGAGATGTGGATATCTGCGGCCTTTGGCAGTGACAGCTCACTCCTACACAGAAACGCCACAGGGGCGGTCCCGGCAGCCTTGGAGAATATGTCCGCCATGCACTCCCTGATCCTGTCTCCCCCCAGCCAGAGGCATGACGCCATCGATTTTTAATTCATAAACTACTGCTCAGGAGTCCCCATTATAAGATCAGAAATGCCATTTTAATTTTACATTTGAAAATGATGCTCAAGTAACTAAACTTTCAGAAAAGGGGTAGATCCCTCTTCCTCCTTATTCCCACTTTTCTTCCCTTAGAAGTTCCTACATGAATAATAAACACTTTTTCACTTATCTAAGAGAGATTTCTTTAGTATCTAACCTCGGAAAGACAGTTTAGAAGACGCAGTGATGGCTCCATGATGCCTGTTGTGTGGTTGAAGTGATAACTACAGCAATGAATTCACAAAACAATGCGGGAAAGGACTTTAAACCCAACTTCCCGGCTACAGGAGACAGGGGAATCAGCAGGCTTAAGCTACTGTAATCTATCCCTCGGGCAACTCTGCCTACTGCTCACACTGCCTGTGCTCGCATCAGGTTCCTAGTGCTGCTCTAACAAGTCACCACACACGCAGTGGCTTTAAACAACACAAATTTATTATTTTAAAGTTCTGGAGGGCAGATGTCCCCAAATCTAGGGGCTGGCAAGGCTGCGCTCCATTTCCAGAATCTGCGTCCTTGCCTCCTCCTGCTTCCGGAGGCTGTCCGTGTCCATCTCCCGCCTCCTGCCCCTCACCCGTCACCCCTGTCACCCCTGTCGCCTCTTGTGCGCTGGGGGGTGACGAATGCAGGAGTTGGGGAGAGGCCAGGGCCCTCTAGGGAGCCACGTTCTGCTGCCGGAGGTGCTCGCTGCAGGCGGCCCCATCCCTCCGCAAGTCCCAAACCGGGGCGGGGAGACCTGGGTGCGTGAGAGAAGCGCAAGGGACGTCACAGCGGAATGTAACGCACGCGCCTGGACTGGATCCTGATTGGAACAAACCAACCCTAAAATACATTTCTTGGGAGAATTGGACGATTTGGGGCATGCGTAGGTATCAGTTTGTATTAGGAACTTTTCATTAAATTTTTTTTTGCTAATGTACTTTTATGTGACGTACATAAACCAGAACATTTCACTCCTAAGTATTTCAGCATGCCTCTTTCAAAACTAAGAACATTTTTTTACATAAGCACAATGTGTTTTAATCTCTGATGGGCTGAAGCATTTGTCCCTGCTTTCCTCAAACCATGGGTTAGGGAAGTCAGTCATTTCACTTGGTAAGTTAAAAACCGCCCTTCCCCTCCCATGTTATTTAACTTCCTTTAAAAAATCAATTGTAGCTAAATTGTACTTCTATTAGAAAGGATATTTAGTTCTAGCTGTTAACTTTAACAAACGTATGGTGCTGACAAACCTCATATGAGGACTGGATATTCAGACTTTGTTCCTTCCTCACCATTTAGAGATTTGGGTGTCCGTGGCTGTTCTGGTTTGCTAGCTGCCGGAATGCAACACACCAGAGACGGATTGGCTTTTAATAAAAGGGGATTTATTTTGTTGGTTCTTCAGAGGAAAGGCAGCTAACTTTCCACTGAGGCTCTTTTCTTACGTGGAAGGCACAGGATGGTCTCTGCTGGTCTTCTCTCCAGGCCCCTGGGTTCCAACAACTTTCCCCAGGGTGACTTCTCCAAAGGCCTGGGCTGAGCTGCAAGTGCTGTGATGAGGAATGCTGAGCTGCTAGACTGTGCTACATTGCGTTCTCTCATTTAAGCACAAGCCAATTAAGTTAAACGTCACTCATTGCAGCAGACACGCCTCCTAGCCGACTGCGGATGTAATTAGCAACAGATGAGATTCACCTACCATTGGCTCATGTCCACAGCAACAGAACTAGGTGCTTTCACCTGGCCAAGTTGACAACTGAATCTAACTACTACAGTGGCCTTTGGCGGGGACAGCTCACTCGTACACAGAACCAACTTCATTTTGTGTGTGTCCTGAAAGTACAAACCAGCCCTTGAGCACTTGGTCGTTTAAGACGAAGTCACTTCCTGCTCTGTCATTTCTCATGTGAGAGCGTTGTTTTTCATGCTGAAGGGAAGACACTTGGATAGGTTGTGGTAAAAAACAAACAACAAAACCTTTGGCGTTCTCCTGCTTAGGAGGTAGAAAGCCACAAGGGAACACTGTTAGCAATGAGAGAAGGAGAATCTGCAGAATCACAGCATTTCTCAAGTCCATCAGAGGGCAGGTCACAGGCACGTGGAATTCTAAAGGGTGACAAGCCTCGGGACGGGAGCTGGGACCCTGACTACGGCACCTTTGGCAGAGAACAGCAGGACGACACAGCTACCGTACAAGGGGGTAAAAAGGAAACAGCTAATTTTAAGTGTATGAACTTCTCACGGCTGAGTGTGGACCAGTTTAGAATCCTAAGAGCCCAGGCGCGGGAGCTCACACTTATTCGCCCCCCATTTTCCACGGGTCTCCACTGGACCTTTGCAAGGGCGGGGCGAGGGCGGGGCGAGGGCAGGGCCGGGAGAGCCCTCCGCAGAACCGCATCCAGTCCGGTGCACCTTTCTCACGTGAAGCAAAAGGCTAAGTCACTGAGGGATGGAGAAAACCTTCCATGCTGAGGGCCTGGCGGGACCTTCGCATCAGGGAGAGGGAGAGGCTGAAGCCCACTGCTCCCTGAGAGCGGCCGGCCACCCCCGCCGCCCAACTGCAGCCCTTGACCTGCGTGAAAGGCAGCAGCTGTCTACCTGTGCGCCAGCTGTCCACCTGCGCTCCAGCTGCAGGTGAACTGAGACGGAAGGAGACAAAGAGGCAAAAGCATTTTCCCCCTGGAGAACAGGTAGGAAAAAGGATTGCACCCTGAACTGAAACAAAGAAGAGAACTACTTCCCCAGGGAAGGGGCCAGAAACTCAACCCCCCAAAGATACGAGGCAGAGTTTTGCTGTCCTGAGACCCAGGTCTTCAGGGCCTGTGCCGAGACTGAGGTTGGACCAGGCGGACCAGCGCTCCCCGGGTTCCTCCACAAGCCTTATCCTGAGAAACGTCAGTATCAGCCTCCTGCATGGGGATCCAGGCTGTGAGGACAGACTATACCTGTGGCCCAGGTGTGCAGCACCTGCTGAGAGCCGAACGTGGGGCAGGAACACCGGAAGAACCTTCTGGTACTCCATCCTCCATATCCAGTACTGGGAAAACCACAGAATAAAACGGAAGGCATCTGTGGGTGCAACGGTAGTTCAGTGGTAGAATTCTTGCTTGTCATGCAGGAAACCCGGGTTCGATTCCCAGCCCGTGCACCTTCCCCCACCAAGAATGATTCCATAAATGGTGCTGCAATAATGGGACACTCGCAGGGAAAAAGAATGAAGTGTGACCCCCACCACAGAGCATACACACAGAAATTGAAGGCATTTGAAGACTGCGGTGCGCCGAAGGTAACTTTGAAAACAATAAAATTCGAACCTGGTTCAACTGCAGACTAGATTAACTCAATCCCCTACACTAAAAGGATCACAAAAGGAGAGGTATGCCAGTTTTGGGTGCAAATCTTATTTACTTTGGTCTCTGCTGTTCTTTCGTGCATAATAGGTGATACCTGGCCAAAAATTTGAGACATGCAGCAATAAAAAAGCAAGAATAAAAATTCATTGTCAAAGCATAAAGCAGAAACCAAATGATTCAAGTGAATGTACCAGAAATTGTAAAAGCTGATATCAGAGAAAAAGTATTCCTTCAACAAGCTTATTTGCAGACTAGACACAGCAAGGTAAAAGTCAGAGAACTCAAAGCTAGGTAAACAGAAATTAAGCTGGGTAGTTGACTTTTTGTTGCTGAGTTGAAGGATTTCTTTATGGATTCTGAATATTAAATCTTTATCAGATCTATGGTTTCCAAATGTTTTTTTTCCATTTGGTGGTTGTCTTTTCACTTTCTAGATAATGTTCTTTAATGCACAAAAGGTTTTAATTTTGATGAAGTACCATTTATCTACTTTTTTCTTTTCTTGCTTGTGTTTTGAGGGTAAAGTCTGAGAAACCATTGACTAACATGAGATCCTGAACATGCATCCCTGTTTGCTTCTAGGAGTTTTATAGTTCTGGTTCTTACATCTGGGTCTTTGATCCTCTTTGCACTGATTTTTCTGTATGGTGGATGTAGGAGCCCATGTTCTTTCTTGTGCATTTGGACATTCACTTCTTCCAGTACCATTTGTTGAAGAGATGATTCTTTCCCAGTTGAATGGATTTGGCAGCCTTGTCAAAAATCAAATGGTGGGTGGGCCACCATGGCTCAGCAGGCAGAGTTCTCTCCTGCCATGCCGGAGACCCAGGTTTGATTCCCAGTGCCTATCCATGCGAAAAATAAAAAATGGCCACAGAGTGAGGGTTGATTTCTGAACTATCAATTTGATTCCATTAGTCTATATATCTGTCCATGAGCCAGTACCATGCTGATCTCTGTAGCTTTGTCCTCCACCTTTGTTCTTCTTTTCCAGATGTTGCTGGGTGTTTGGGGTCCCTTGCCCTTCCATGTGAATTTGATCTTTGGCTTTTCCATTTCTGTAAAGAAGGCTGGTGGAGTTTTGATTGTGATTGTGCTGAATCTGTAAATCACGATGGGCCGTACTGTCATTTCGACAGTATTTAAGATGTGAATGCTGTCCTGTTTCTGTCCTTCAGGCTGCCACCAGACAGATTGGTACATGCGCCCTGTGTGTGCACAAGGGTTATGTCGCTCCCTCTGGTACTGGGGCCTGCACTGACAGCACAGGCTGGCTCTACACTGAGCCGAGGACGGGTGAGGGGAGGGCCTGCAACAGCACCACGGGGTTTTCCTAACAATGCTTGCCAGTTACTGCAAAGTTTTAACTGAGAAAGATGACTCTGCTCTGGAGGAGTGGGGCTGGAGCATCTCACTGTTTTACTGATCCAATCAATTGAATTTGACACGGTGCCAAGGAAATTCAATGGGGGAAGGATAACCTCATTTAACAAATGGTGTACGGACCATTGGATATCTGTAAGTAAGAAGCTTGTATTAGTCTCAAGGTCACAGGGACAGGAAGCAAAAATTTTCCTAGTAGATCACTAGGGGTAATAGTGAGTGGTACCACTCCCTTCATGGAAGGGGCAGCGATTTGTTCTAACTGGAATAGACACATACTCTGGATATGAGTTTGCTTTCCTTACATGCAATGCTTCTGCCAAAACTACCATCCATGGACTTAACAGAATGCCTTATCCATCATCATGGTATTCCACACAGCTTTGCTTCTGATCAAGGAACACACTTCACAGCAAATGAGGTGCGAGAACGGGCACATGCTCATGGAATTCTCTGGTCTTACCATGTTCCCCATCATCCAGAAGCAGCTGGATTGATAGAACGGTGGAATGGCCTTTTGAAAACTCAATTACAGTGCCAACCAGGTGGCAATACCTTGAAGGGCTAAGGTAATGTTCTCCAGGAAGCTGTGTATGCTCTGAATCAGCGTCCACTATATGGTACTGTTTCCCCCATAGCCAGTATCCATGGGTCCAGGAACCAAGGGGTGGAAATGGGAGTGGTTCCACTCAGTATTACCCCTAGTGATCCACTAGGAAAATTTTTGCTTCCTGTCCCTGCAACCCTGAGCTCTGCTGGTCTACAGGTTTTAGTTCCATTGAACTAGAATCCAAGACTGCCACCTGGTCACTTTGGGCTACTCATGCCCCTGGATCAACAAGCCAAGAAGGGGATTACATTATTGTCTGGGGTGATTGACCCTATCGGGGAAATAGGACTGCAACTACACAATGGAGGTAAAGACGAGTTTTCTTGGAACATAAGAAATCCCCTAGGGCATCTTTTAGAACTACCATGCCCTGTGATTAAAATCAATGGAAAACTGCAACAACCCAATCTGGGCAGGACTACCAATGGCTCTGAAACTTCAGGAATGAAGGTTTGGGTCACCCCATCAGGCAAAGAACCACAGCCAGCTGAAGTGCTTGCTGAGGGTAAAGGGAATATGGAATGGGTAGTGGGAGAGGGTAGGGATAAATATGAACTACGTCCATGTGATCAGTTACAGAAACGAGGACGGTAATGCTGTTTTGTTCATGTTATACTATTTAAGTTGTAAGATATCAAGTTTAAGAATGAATATTACCCAAGGATTTGCACCCTATTCTGGAGAGATTTAATGTGTATCTAGTTATATGCAGGACAGTTGAGTATTGTTAGGTGAAAGAAAAAAATTGTGTTTTATTGTTTTTTATTTAAAAATTAGGTACGGTTTAAGGTGGTATGTATAGCTGCCAAGTTGACAGGGGGTGGACTGTCATGGTCAGGTTCATGTGTCAACTGGGCCAAGCAGTGGTATCTATTTGTCTGGTTGGGCAAGTGCTGGCCTGTCTGTTGCAATGAGGACATTTCACAGAATTAAATCATGATCATGTCAGCTGCATCCACAGCTGATTTCATTTGTAATCAGCCAAGGAGAGTGTCTTCTTTAATGAGTGATGCTTAATCTAATCACTGGAAGCCTTTTAAAGAGGGTTCAGAAGAGACAGCCTTTCTTCCTGCTTTGGCTGGCGAGCCTCTCCTGTGGAGTTCACCCAGACCCTCCATCAGAATTGTCAGCTTCACAGTCTGCCCTGTGGATTTTGGACTCTGCATTCCCATGGTTACGTGAGACACTTTTACAAGTTTTATATTGGCAAGTGTTTCCTGTTGATTCTTTTTCTCTAGAGAACCCTAACTAATATAAAGATGAATCTCAATTTTCATAGATCTTGTATCATCTATGAAAATAGCTAGAAATGGATCATTGAACTAAGGATGAGAGCTAAACCTGTAATACTTCTAGAGGAACCTTTAATGAAAGGTTTTTCCAGGTAGGACACAAAAAGAAAGAACCATTTAAAATAAAAAAAAAATAGGACTTGGTAAAAATCAAAGACTTTTCTCTTTGAAAAGACACAATCAGAAACGTTGAAAGATTTGCCATAGATTGAGAGTAAAATGTTTTCAAAATTCATACCTGATAAAGGACCAATATTCAAATTACATAACAAACTCTTACATCTGCAAAATAAAAAGACAAGCATCCAATAAAAAATGGTCAAAAGGTTTGAACAGACATTTCAACAATTACGATATAAGAGTGACAAATAAATACATGAAAAGGTGTTCAAAACCATTACTTATTAGGGAATGTGAATGAAGACCACAATGAAATGCTATTCTACACCTATCAGAATAGGTGAATGTTGACAGTATCGGGTGCTGTCAGGGATGTGAAGCAAATGGAACTTTTTTACATTGTGGATGGCAATGCAAAATAATACAGCCACCTTAGAAAACAACTTGATAATTTCTTATAAGTTACACATACCCTTGCACCATGGCCCAACAATTCTGCTCCTAAGTTTTCCACTAGAGAAATAAAACACATGTTCTCACAAACCCTTGTATTTCAACATTAATAGCAGCTTTGTTCATAGTCACAAAAAGGGCAAACAGCTCAAATACCCATCAACTTGTGGATGAATGAAGGAGCTTGGATTTAGTTCCACAAATGGGCTACTTCTCAGCAGTATAAAGAACAACCTGCAGAGGCATGTGCAGCCTGGGTGCACCTCACCCTCAGCCTGCCACGTAGAAGAAGCCAGACACAGCGTCACATCCTTATAATTCCATTTATATAGGGGCAGAAATTAGCTCGGTGACTTCCAGGGAAAGTAAGTTCTGTGAGAGGACTGGCCACAAAGGATCAGGAGAGGATGTTTCAGTTGCTACATCTTGATTGTCTTGATAGCTACATGACCATCTAAATGTGTCAGATTTCATAAATCTATTTAAAGGAAGTGAATTTTTTGTGGGTAAATTGTACTTCAATAAATTTGACTTAAGAAATATATAAGTTCTGGGAAGTTACTGTTTCAAATATTGTGTAGTAAAGGCAAAGTTCATATTCTGTCATAAACCCCATTAATTGAGATTGTGGATGGTTTAATCTGTTTAATTTGTCCTTCGTTGGTTAAGAACATGGGCTCTTCTGTCGGATTCCCTGGGTGTGAATCTATTTTACCACATCTTAACTGAGTGGCCGACCATCTCTGTGTCGTTTCAGAGTGTAAGGATACTATTTGCAGCTACTTCACAGGATTGAGAGGATTAAATGAGGTTATACTTGGCAAGGCCTGAACAGAGTAAGCATTCAATATTAGCTATTGTGATTATTTGCATTAGCATGGAAGAAAAAGTTTGCTAAATATCTAATTAGACCAATTAAATTGTTCTTACATAAGAGAACAGCTGTTTTCAAATACATTGGCATGATCTATTTGCAATAAGATGTTTTAATGTGAAAATTATAAATAAATTCTGCTCTTTAAGGCATCATGGACAAAGCCTTGGTTCAACACTTCTGTTTGAACATTTAGTTACTCTAATTATGAGTGCATGAAAGCGATAAAACTCAACTTTAAAAATGTTATATGTAATTCAGGATTTTCCTTAATTCATACCATTTTCCTAGTTAGTTCAGATTAATTACAGTAGATATCAAAAGACATTTAGTAACTATGCTTTCAATATCTATAAATTTTTCAACATTTAAATTGTGGGAGGATTCAACTTTCTGAGCATACTTGTTGCGAGATAGATTCAGAAAAAAATTATTTTCAAGATAGAATTGGATTCCCTTGAGGTAATTAGATCCAATATAAAGAAAACAACAGCATAATTCCCACTTTTAAGCTCTTATCTTTAAAAGGTGTGCTTCCTGTGTCTTTAGAGGCAGCATCATGAGAACCAAGGGGCAGGATTGCCTGGGATTATGAATCTGGGCTCCAGCGTCCACCACAACTGGATTCCAACTAGATTAGCTTCCCGGCTCGGTTTCTGCTCTCTGTGCTCTCTTGAGTAAATCCAAATATATAGAGACAATCTAGATATCTAATCCAGCTCCTGACCAATGGTTCAGCTGCCATTCGAGCATGCCCATTAGGTAAGTTCCAAACATCATACTTGATGTGTCGAAATCTGACTTACCTTCATCCCTAACTCTGTTCTTCTTCCCACATTCCCTAGGCTAATGCTATCACCACCAGCCATTGACTGTTTTCCTGTTTCTTTCATTGTTAAACATATCCCCAAACCACAAATCTGGTCACATTCTTCCTCTGTTGTACCATGCACCTGGTCAATTACTGAGTGCACAAATTCTGTCTATCTAGGTATGTATGCATGTATGCATGCATGTATATATGTGTTCTAGTTTGCTAGCTGCTGGAATGCAATATACCAGAAACAGAATGGCTTTTAAAAAGGGGAATTTAATAATTTCTAATTTACAGTTCTAAGGCTGAGAAAATGTCCCAACTAAAACAAGTCTATAGAAGTGTCCCATCTAAGGCATCCAGGGAAAGATACCTTGGTTCAAGAAGGCTGATGAAGTTCAGGGTTTCTCTCTCAAGTGAGAAGGCACATGGTGAACACAGTCAGGTCTTCTCTCTCATTTGAAAAGGCATATAGTGAACACGGTCAGGGTTCCTCTCTCATCTGGAAGGGCACATGGCAAACACAGCATCATTTGCTAGCTTCTTCTACTGGCTTCCTGTTTCATGGAACTCCCCGGGAGGCATTTTCCTTCTTCATCTCCAAAGGTTGCTGGCTGGTGGACTCTGCTTCTTGTGGCTATGTCGTTCTGCTCTGCTCTCTCTGAGACTCTCTTTCTCCAAAATGTTTCCACTTTTATAGGATTCCAGTAAACTAATCAAGACCCACCCAAATGGGTGGAGACACACCTCCACCTAATCCAGCTTAACAACCACTCTTGATCAAATCACATCTCCAGGGAGATGATCTAATTACAGTTTCAAGCGAACAATACTGAATAGGAATTAGAAGAAATGGCTGCCTTTACAAAATGGGGTTAGGATTAAAACATGGCTTTTCTAGGGTACATGCATTATTTCAAACTGGCACAGTATGTATGCATCATCTATCTATCTATCTATCTATCTATCTATCTATCTATCTATCTATCTATCTATCTATCTATCTATCTGGCCCATGTATAATTATGTGATTGTCTGTCTGTGTATTAGTATATGTGGTAGATCATAATTTTTTGAAATATTTCCTGTTTTAGTTTCCATTCTCGGTTTTGGAATTTCTCTCTCTAGGCTCTAGGTGGACAGGCCCAGGGCAGGGAAGAGGGTCTATCCTAGGGAAAGAGGAGGGTCTATGGGAACCCATTTCAGAAAGGAGAAAGCCCTGCCCCTGTAGGAAGAGCAAGGCTTTAAAGAGGAGCAGAGAAGGACAAGAGAGCAAACCCAAGGTCCTTGCTTCTCAGGGTCCATAGAATCATATTTTGGGGGAATCATTTCACAAGCTAATGATTCCAGTTCACAGCATCAAACTAGGCACCATCAGCCAGTTAAGCTGACACCCAAGTCTAACTACCACATGAACAAGAATGGAAATCCATATTGCTTTTGGTTCCAAATGATGGCAAACTGTTTCTGACCCTCTTTTCTGAATGGATGGGAAGCATTGGCCTTGCCAGTTCAGTGGTCACATGGGGCCATGTTAATCTGTTGAACCAAAGACACCACATCAAGCACAACAGCTGCAACTGGGGCTTTTGTTTGGTTGAGTTTGCAGAGGTCCACTGACATCTATTATTTTATGCGCAAACCGATGAATTCAATGGGGACTCAATGGGTAACTCCACCCTTCCATCCTTTAGGCCATTAAGTGAGGCACCAATCTCTGCTGTTCCCCTTGGGATGGGATGTTGATTTTATTTCTCCTCTTGGCTGTGGAGGAGGGTGCAGTTCTAGAGGTTTCTCCTAGTCCTTCCCCACTATGATAGGGGCCAGGGAACCAGTGTAGGGATTCTGCCAACCCCCAGAATGTGTATTCCAGGTGTATATTTGAGGACCATGGAAATGGGCATCAGATAGGTTCCTGGATCCAGTGGACCCTCTGAGAGGTGGATTCCATTTATTATCCAGTCACCATATTCTCTCACTCTAAGAAGAGGGCCATGATAACTCTGTGTCTCTAGGAATCAGTATTAGCTCAGACTCTTGAAATGAGTGCACATTCTCTCTTTGCCAGTATTCAGTTACCTACATGGTAGTAGCCCCCTTCGCAAAGGACTGAGCAACTCATTGCTAGCAACTGTTGCCATAATGTCACAGGATCCATCCTCAGTGATTCTGGGGTCTGAGATCTGGCTTAGGTCTTAAATCCGGGCAAGAGATCCTAACTTTTTATTGAGGAGTTGCCTTTTAACCTCCTGACATGCCATCTTGATTACTTTTGGTTATACAGATTATGGAAGAACTTCCTATCTTGCCTCAGAGAATACTACGTCTACCTAACCAACTCCATAACTCTCTGTGGGTCAGGCCCCCTTGGCTGCCACTCAGACCTGGCCATCATTACATTAATTGCATTCACCTTAATGTAATTAATTAATTACATTAATTGTTTAACACTACAACCTGGATCTTATCATCCCCTTTGCTCTCAGGATGCCCAGTTCTGTAATGACATCTACTGTCATCCTTGGCCTATTAAGCTTCTTTGGAACACTAGATCCCCTCTCACTGGTGCATAACTTGTGGGCTTTGATAAACAGAGCATCATCTGGACCCTCTTGTGAAACACTATCAGGTTGTCTATTTTCTGACCTTATATAATATATAATTTTGTCACCCTCTCCTCTAGCTTTTTATTTTTTCCTCCACTATGTTCCATGGCTCTTCCAGTCCTACATCACACACTTTGAGCCATTGCTTTTCCTAACTTCCAAAAACCAGCCTAAGAGCTGGAGATTACAACCATCTCCAGGTGTCCTTGCCAGGGTGGTGAGTCATGGTAGAGTGCTCCCATATTGACAAACACTCCTTTCTCCACATTAGTGTCTCAGCCCCCTTGATCCAGCACCCTGAGAATCCAGTCCCATCCATACGCTCTAGCCTCCATGTGTAGACATGGTCCTGCAGTTCCTTTAACATTTACTTCCTTATCTCAAGACCTCAGCAGACCAAGTGCTTCCCCAGAAGGGTTCTGCTGTAACCTAACCCTATATGTTATTCTGGTGGCCAAGAGAAGAGGAGGGATAGATTCTAAGGGTAACCAATCTTGTTTAGCAAAGCAGAGACCTCTGCTTCATCTTCAACTTGTGAGTGATCAATAGAGTTATTTTTAGCCCATATCTCAGGGTCTTCCTTCTCCCCAGTCAGGGCCAGGACCTTGGCATAACAGACTCACCATGGTCTCCATCTCCTCTGGAGTTATGCTATTCTTATTAGTAAGTCCTTGTTCTCTTCCCTTCAACTGCAGGGGAGGAAAATCTCTTTGTATGTTGCCAAGGAGCCCCTAGCTTTGGTTGGTGATGATTCATCCTTGGATATTCATTGTCTGTTCCTGAGCACAGGTTGAAACAACAATCTCACTCAAAGGTTCTTATAATTCCTATTTCCCTTTCTCCTCTCAAATACTGGGAATATTGACCCACCAGGACATTTCAGTCACTAGCTGTGCATTGTCAGCTCATGACTAGCAGAAGTTTACACAGTTGCTCCACTACAGTGTGCCAGGGGATACCAGGGTTCCACCTACCTCCAGCGATAAGACCCCTATTGCTAGAACCTATGGCTCATCCAGCTTGAGGATGCCATTTGCAATTTGCTCCTTTGGACCTCTCCTAATGTCAGCTGATATAGGATGCCTACAAATCTGTCTCTGAGATGAAGACTTGTGTTGAGGAAGTCTAATGGGGAATGCTCTCGGGATCAGACCCAATGGGGAGAGAAGGAGGCCGGACTGGACAGGGAAGGAACGACACAGATATGCAATGTATACAGTCACAACAAAGGCCTCAGCCAGTCTCCAAAGGGTGGCCTGAGGACTTGTCCATCGTTAAGGGAAGTTGGCCAGGCCTGGGTAGCTCATATCACTGGATGTTGGATA
The DNA here is from genome assembly GCF_023851605.1 of Tamandua tetradactyla. Classification (NCBI taxonomy): domain Eukaryota; kingdom Metazoa; phylum Chordata; class Mammalia; order Pilosa; family Myrmecophagidae; genus Tamandua; species Tamandua tetradactyla. The sequence goes on along the minus strand of NC_135337.1, from coordinate 70,815,294 downwards.
CCCTCAGGAGAGGTACTTCTCTTAAGCTGAGGACAGATTTCAAGGAGGAACTCAGTACCAAGTAGCTGGATGCAGGAAGGGCATTGTCTTCACTTCGTCAATGGGGAAGGCCAGGGATCCAGGGGGAAAACCTCCCAGATAAACAGCAGGGTCTAGCCCCAAGGAAGAGGGAGGATCTGGCCAGAGCTGTTCGGTGGTCAGGACTCTAGCTCAATAGAATGCAGTTTGGGAAATGGAATAGGATGCAGTTTGGGAAATGGCTGTTGTCCAGAAAGGGAGAGGAAAGAAGAGAGAGGAATATTCTGGCTCCCAAATAAAAGACCTTAAAGAATAACATCGGAGTCAAGACAGAAGGCCACAGCTCTGGGCACTCACCCACCCAGGCAAGGAAAATGGGAGGGGACAAGACTAATTCCAGAGCGCACTATTTTAATTTCCTTGGCTGCTCAAGCAAAGACTATGACTGGGTTGGCTTAGGCAATGGGAATTTATTAACTTACAGGTTTGAAACTAAAAGAAAGTCAAAATCAGAGCATCATCAAGGAGATGCTTTCTTCCTGAAGACCGGCATTCTGGGGCTGGCTGCCATGATCCTCGTCACATGGCAATGCAGATGGCAGCTTCTCCTGGCCTCTGTTCTCTTCCAGGTAGCATGGAATTTCAGCTTCTGGCTGCTCCCTGTGGCACTCTCTGAATTTCATTCCTCTTATAAAGGACTCCAGTAATAGGATTAAAACATACTTACTGAGGTGGGCCACGACTTAGCTGGGGTCACCTCATCCAAAGGTCCTGCCTGCAATGGGTTCACACCCACAGAGATGGGTCAATTTTAAGAACAGGTTTTTTGGGGGCTGTCCCCCCAGATTAGCTTAAAAGAGAGTGGAAGTAACTGAAATTCTTTGGCAAGCTTGCCCAAGTCTTTTGTACAAACAAAAGCAAAAACAAAAACAAAAAACTCAAACCACCCTCCCTTCTGTCTATACGGGGCTACACTGATTTCAGAGATTGGTTTATTCTGGGGCCAGGCCATGCAGCTGGAAAGTGTCCCACTGCCTCAGGAGGCATCCAAGAGGGAAGTCAGAAGGATAATTATCATGACTCTGCCTATGAGAGGGAGAAAAAGAGAGAAAGGTAGAAAAGGAGGGTGATTAGGAAGCAGTGGGAGTGTTCATGGAAGGCTCTATGAGAGGATCAAGCCTTGGGCCCAAACCTTAGACCCAGCGGCCCGGTTCGGTGTGACTGCCGGGGAAGGCCACCTTTGGACATCCCCAGAGACCCTTGCCCAGGTGTCCCTGGGGCATGGAAGGAGATGAGCACAGGCTATAAAGGTCCTCAACCTGGACAGGAGAACTCTTCCCTGAAGGGAGTCCCTAAGGCATTTGGGTGGCTCTCAAGAACTGCCTTTTTCCCTGAAGCAGCCCTCTGGCAGCCCTAGGGAAATTCCAGGGGTGGTTTCTTTACAATGTCCAGATTTACAGTACTAACAAAAACCAGGCTTTGAACCCTGTTGTTTAAAGGGTTGTTGGTTTTTTTCTCAGATACCACGAGTACTAATATCATAGAGTGTGAAGGCAGTAGGGAGAGAGACTCAAGCATAGCTTAGAGATAAGCCAGCAAACTCCTGTACACTTGGGAGAGCTCCTCCAGCCAAGGCCTGAAGGATGGCGTCAACTTTTATACATTTAACCCTTGAATTTGTGGTCCTTCCCCCTCCTGTGGGGGAGGTGGGGCGGGGGGAGATGTGGTCACACAGGCAGCTGAGAGTATGTTCTGCAGCCAGAGGAGAGAAGGGGACAAAGATGGAGAGCAACCCTCCTACCTGCAGCAGGTGTTACTGGGTCCCTCCATGGTTGCCAATGACACCAGTCAATGCCACAGGAGTTCTCAGAGACGTTGAGACTTCCACGAAGGGCTGGTGCTGTGCAGGTTCTCGGGTCAGTTGCAGGAAAGTATTCAGGGACTAGTCAATGTGCCCAGCCAAATGGTTTAATAAGCTCCATGCTGAAGACCCCAGGAGTTCTCTCCAAGAACTCCGTAAAGGTTCTTGACTCAGCCACAGGAGAGAATTCAGGGACCAATCATTGTGTACAGCCAAGGAATCCTAGGACTAGTATAGACAAAGAATCTAAGGAGTAGTGAGCATGTACAGCCCAAAAGTTTAATGCATAGTGAAATCGCATGCTTGATGGTGGTGAGCGTGTTCGTCTCTCAGAGGAGAAGAAGCCCTCTGAGGTTGGGGGTCCTTGTATCATAAGGATGTGGGGGCCCTTTCCCTTCCATTTATGCAGTAAGGGGTTGATGAGCTGCACTTTTCTTTGGTCCTCTTGGGCGCCGACCTGAGTGAGGGCTGGCTGTGCATGCGCCAAAAGCAACTTCTTATTATGGGTCTTTGGGCCACCTCCCCTCCCTCCTTCCTATCTCAGGCCTTGGTCAGATGCCAAGTTCTGTCACGTGGACTTCACAGATCCGCCTCTGTTCCAATAGAATATATGCATTTGTTTGCTTTTTACATATTTATACCCAACTTACATTCCAAGAGGAATTTGAGAGACTTTCTGAAGAATCCTCACAACAAAATGGGGTGAACCCAAAAAGCCATGCCGTTGACAAGAAAAGGAAGGCAGAATAATAACATGAGGGAGAACCAGGCAACTCTCCAGCTGAAGCACGAGGGCAGCTCAGGAGGGTGCTGGTCTCAGCACTGGGGGCTGGGGTGCGTTTTCCTGCCCTTGCCCATCAGTTACACCCTGAAAACCCAGAGCAGCAACCTCTGAAATAAATCTCCATGATGAGGGGTCCTGACAACCTGCCCATTCCTCTAACAGCATCCATAAATGGAACCTGAGAGTATGATGGAAAAACTGAGGTCAGTGAAAACAATTTGAAGGGACACAAGCTCACATGGCAAAGTTGAAGCCCTCTGATAACTCTTGCTTGATTCGGGGGTAGAACTTACAATTTCTAGAAAAGTACATGCTTAGAAATTTTTTTTCTGGCCATCTGCGAGGAAAATGAGTTGCCCACCCAAGCTTTTGTACGAGTCAAATAGCAGCTGAGTCATCTGCATGCGTGAGTGTGGAAGTTCCCACACGTGCATGTTACAGCAGCGCTCTGGGGCACGACTTCGCTCGCCCACACTCTGGCACAGAGCTGTCCGAGGAGGAGGGTTCAGGCTTCTGTACAGTGCCAGCATAATACCAGGTACATAAGTGGAAATGGACAAATGCTTATTTTTGTTGATTATGTGCTATAGAATTAAGCATTTATATAAAGTCAAGACATGGAAATAGTAATTCTTTATTACTTCTTTTAAATTCTCTAAGAACAAACATAAAATATGTTAATTTGTAGATTAAAAATGTAAACTGCATATCAGTTTAGAAAAAAAATTATTTGGAGGATGAAGAGAAAAAACACAGAAAAATATTTCTGGTGTAACAATGCCTCCAGTAGCTTAAGAAAATTTACATCTGTTTTCCTCTGTAAAACTTAAAATACCCACTAACCTAGAAAATTGGCAGAACATCTATTTACGTACATGGTGTTATTTAATGATTCATTGTTAGTATTTGCCTAGCCTCATTCTTTTAGACTAACTTAATCCAGTTTTCTTTATTTTATACTCAGAAGAGGTGTGAAAGGTAGGGTCACACAGGTGGCTGTCAGACTGCAGAGCCCTTTCTTCCTGCTGGGAATATGTGTTCCATCTTCCCGTCTCTGGCCACTCCACACCTCCACGTAGAGTCTGGCTGGCTTGGTCTGGGGGTTTATCTTCATCCATGGCATTATCTAAAAGTGAGAGTGAAAAATTATTTGCTTTGGAAATCGTTGCCTTCACTTGCAATCTCTGGCTAGCTAGCTGCCATACCTAGCTGCAGAGAGGTAGAACTCTCAGTCCTTGCTTTTGTTCTCCAGTGTTTGTTTCCCACCTGCATGCCCCACTTGGTTGGCCAGCTCCTAGCTGGGAAAACAGAATCTGCAGACAGCCAGGTGATTTCCATTCATATGCAGATTCCATCCCTGCCACGGCTTTGAAACAGGAGTCCTGATGGCAAAATCGGCTGAAGTGTTTAAAAGGATTTTTAAAGGCTCTTTTCACTCCTTTGAGGAAAAACAGCACTTGGAAATAATGCCCTGTGGGTGATGCTTGAAGGTTATTCACTTTCCCTGTGGTTTAGGAAGCAAGAAAGGAAGCATGCTGACTTTCTGGAGAGGACGGCAATCAGTGAAGTGCCGGCATGCTGGATTTGGGCATGAGCATGGGCACTGGAGCTGCTTTTTGCTGAGTAGACCATGCCTGGGGCTGGGGACGGATGGATGCGCCAGGTCAGCAGCTGAGGCTAAAGTACAGAATGCTTTGGCTCTTAACTTTTTTAATCTTGTCTCTCCTTTTTTCACCAGGTTGAAGTGCACACACACATACATATAACTGAGAAGTTAGGATTTAAGGGATGATTATGGTTGCTGAATCATTATATAGATGTTCCTTTTTACATTCTGATATATTGGAGTAGACAGAGGGAAATACCTGGAATCTTAGAATTGTAACCCAGGTGCCTGATCTCTAATAATGACTCTACGGCCTTTATCTTGTGTCCTCATGACTGCAAAACCCTTGTGACCGACCCTCACTTATACCTGCTTTATCTGGTTATTGGATTTTAGAGTCTTGTGATCACTAAAGACAGTCCTTAATTTTTATTAATGAAGGACCTTGGGTCAGCCCAGAACTGACCCACCCCAAGTCCAAAGTCAACTTGATAACCAAGACCGGATCTAACCAATGTGGGCCCGCCTGACATGTGCAGCAGTTTAGACTTTAACCTGCCAGTCACCTGGACCTCATTATAATACTAAAAATCATGCCCATCGTCATAGTATCATATTAAGGACCCTGTTTTTCTTGTATACATTCTGTGACTAAGCACATAATCAATCTGTGCTTGCTCAATAATTAGATCCCCTCTAATTACATCATCTGGGGCCGGTGTGCGCGTTATCCTAAAATCTGCCCATGCTTTAATTCTATAAAACTATCAGAATTCCTGCAGTTCAGGGAGACAGATTTTTAGGCTACTAGACCATCTGCCATCCTACTACCTTCCCAGCAATAAAACTCTTTCTCTCTTTGAAACCCTGGTGTCCCAGGAATTGGTTATTGAGCGCACCTGGCAGAGAACTTACTGCCCTCGTCTGGTATCACACACAGGCAGAAAAATTTGATTTGGTACCAGATTATATATTCAAACTTCATTTTAAGTGAGAACAACCACAAGGCAATTGGGAAATGTATCCCCAAGTATCTCATCAAGTGAGAATTGAGACAAGTTTCTACTTGCTCCCTCATTGCCCGGGTCAGACACTGGTCCAGGTTGGCACTTTTAGTGGGCCTTGGGCCACAGTTGGTTCAGTTCTAATGCTTGGCTTTGGTTCACATCACGTTTTTATCATTGGTCCACGGGCAGCCTTCCTTTATTATTTTTTTTTATTTAGCTATTTGCTTTAAGCATTTTTTACACAAGATACCTGAAGTGTATGTGCAAGAGTTTCTCCTGAATAAGTATATACGTGAGAGTACACAATGTACACACACATTCCCCTCACGTCCACCACGTATGCACACACATTCATATACACATCACATGCACACACGTGTACACACACCCCTGTTTACCTGAGCTGGAGTGGCTGGTCATAGAGAATGTGAATGCGCAACTTTATGAGAGAGTGAGAAATTAGTTTCCAAAGCGATTGAGCCAATTTACATCCTAGCAGCAATGAATAAGAGATTCTGGGGCTCTACATCCTCCCCAACATTTAGTATAATGAGACTTGCTAAAACTTTATGCCAATTGAAAAGGTATAAAATAAACTTCCCTTATGGTTCTGATTTCCACTTTCCTGGTCAAAAAAGTTAGCATCTCTTTATACTTTTAGTGGCAATATTCAAATTGTTCTCTGTGAAATGCCTATTCGTGTTCTTTGCCCGGAATAGTTCCTTTTTTTTTTTTTTTTCACATAACTTTTATTTTGGAAAATATTAAGCAACTGCAAAAGTTGGGGGAAAGGCACACTGAACTTTATGTCCCCAGGACCCAGCTTCGACGATTATCACTCAAAGCCAGTCCTTGCCTCATTTATAGGTCCTACCCTGTCTCTTTGCCCACTGTATTAGTTAGGGTTCTCTAGAGAAACAGAATCAACAGGGAACACTTGCAAATATAAAATTTATGAAAGTGTCTCACGTGACCGTAGGAATGCAGAGTCCAAAATCCACAGGGCAGGCTGCAAAGCTGATGACTCCAATGGATGGCCTGGATGAACTCCACAGGAGAGGCTCACCAGCCAAAGCAGGAATGCAACCTGTCTCCTCTGAGTCCTCCTTAAAAGGCTTCCCATGATTGGATTTAGCATCACTAATTGCAGAAGACACTCCCCCTTGGCTGATTACAAATGGAATCAGCTGTGGATGTAGCTGATGTGATCATGACCTAATCCTATGAAATGTCCTCATTGCAACAGACAGGCCAGCGCTTGCCCAATCAGATGAACAGGTACCGCAACTTGGCCAAGTTGACACCTGTCCCTAACCATGACACCCACCCAACCCCATCAGATTGTTTTGAAGGAAATTCCATTATTCTATCATTTCAGCCGTAAATATTTCAAGAAATGTTACTAAAAGGTAAGGCCTCCCTTTAAAAACAAGAATTGGACAACCAAATAATTGTAACAGAAAAATTCAATCATAATGTTTAATATCATCAAATGTCATTTTCAACTTTCCCCAGTTACCTAATTTTTAATGATCCCAATAAGGTTCATATAACATGGTAGGTTGAAATGTCCTTAAGTCTTGTTTAATCTGTGGTTTCCTTATCTACCTTTTGTTTTTTTCTTGTATTTTTATTTGTTAAAGAAACAGAATCATTTATCCTGTAGAGTTTCCAGAATCTGGATTTGACTACTTGTCTCCTTATTCTGTCATTCAACATATCATTTAATATGTTCTTCTGTCCCTTGCATTTCTTGTCATTTGTAAGTCGGATCTAGCATCTTGATTAAGTTGAGGTTTAATTGGGCGGGAGGGCACGAATGTCTCACAGTAAGAGGCTCACAGTACCTGGATGCTTCCTCTTTGCGATGCTGTCAGCGGTTGCTGGTCCTCATCTGAATCCACTAATTCACTAGGGACTGTAAAACAGCACTACTCTAATTCTAGCAATGTTTTCCTTTTTTTTTTTTAATGTTTCAAAATGTTACATTTATCTGAGCAGCTCCATCAGGTGGTTTCTTTATTATAAATTAATTATAAATGGCAATATTCTGCTAAGAAGCCAGTCCTTGTATCCAAAAATGATGAATAATCTGTGCCATCATCATCAAAGAAATATGTGGACCCTTTACTTGCCATTCCCTTCTCTGATACCTTCTAATGTTACTAGTTGAATGGTCAACCTTCCACATATGATTTGTTTAGAGCAGCAATACCTAATAGAAAGTTTTCTAGGATATTGGCAACACTCGATTTTTTTTTTTTGCAGAAATAAGCCATATTTGATTATGTTATTATATTTCAGCTTCTCTTACATGCATTTGAATACAGTCACTAACTGATGTTCATACCAAATATAAAATCCAGATGCTAGAGTTTGTAAGAGGCATTCATTATTTTGTGCACTTTTGGCTGTTGTGAATAAAGGAAGAACTGCTGCCAATTATAACATAATGCCTCATTAGTCCTAGTAGATACATGAATTGGCTGTGTGGCTTTCTTGCTTTGAAATGTCTTTCATCTAATCTCGAGAATAACATCATTTTTCCTGCCATCCATTTCATTGCTGAAGGATGATAAGCAATCGCTTTACAAATATTTCAGTAACTAAACCAGATTTGTGAGTGTCTTCTTTTCTTTTCTTTTCTAAAATTAAATCCCTCATTTCTCTCTGCCTCGTAATTTCATTTTAGGTTGTAGAGTTTACTGCCTGTTCCCCCTCTCCCCCATTATTTTTCCCCTCCTGAGAAAATCATCTGTGAATTCTTTGTTTTGTTTTAATATGGACTTTTTATAAACAAGTAATACTTTAAGTCAATGCACTACAATTCGTATCAGTTACTTATTTGCCTCATACTCTGCAGACACAGGAAATACTGTTAAAAACCATAGAACTTCTCAAGGCTATCTTGCTTATTATGGCCTTTATTTCTAAGCACAGAAATTAAATGTATCTATATGCAGCCCCAGGCTCTCTCTCTCTCTCACCCTCTCTCTCTGTCTCCAAACAAACACTCCTTCTTTTCTTTCCCTCTTCCCCCCATTCCTCTCTTCCCTGATGACCTCTAATCTGCTATCTCTGCAAATTTCCTATTTCTAGTCATGTCTTATAAATGCTATCATACAGTTTTTGACCTTATATGTCTTGCTATTTCACTGAGTATGATGTTTTCAAGGTCCTTCCATATTGCAGCATGTCTCAGAACTTTATATTTTCTTATGGACAAATAATATTCCATTGTGTGCCATATTCTGTTTACCAAGTTATATGGTGATGGACACTCGGGTTGCTCCTAGCTTTTGGCTGTTGTGAATAATGCTGGTATGCACACTGGTGTTCATTTATCTGTTTGCAACCCTGTTTTCCCTCTTTGGGTATAGACCCGGAAGTGGGATTGCTGAGCCATGTAGAGCTTTCATACTTAGCTTTCTGAGGAGCTGTCCAACCGTTCTCCACGGCACATGCACCATTTTGCATTCCCACCACAATGCACAGGTGTCCCAATTTCTCCGCATCTTCTCCCACACTTGTTCTTTTCCATTCTTTTAATAATATCCCCTTTATTGCAGGGATAAAGTACATTTCATTGTGGTTTTAATTTGTGTTTTTCTAATGGCTAATGATGTTGAACATCTTTTCATGTATTTATTGGTCATTTGTATATATTCTTTGTAGGAAAGTCTATTCAATCCTTTGCCCATTTTTAAATTGGGATGTTTGTCTTTATGTTGTTGAGTTGTAGGTGTTCTGTATATATTCTGGATGTTAAATCCTTATCTGATATATGGTGTAATATAGTTTAAAATGACTTTCTCCCATTCTGTAGGCTGTCTTTTCACTTTCTTGGTAATTTCCTTTGATACACAAAAGTTTTTAAATTTCGATTAAGACAAATTTATCAATTGTTTCTTCTGTTGTTCATGCTATTGGTATCATATCTTGGGAATCCATTGCTGAATCCCAGTTCATGAAGATTTGCCCCTATCTTCTATGAGTTTTATGGTTTTAGCTTTTATATTCAGGTCTTTGATCCATTTTGAGTTGATTTTTGCATATGGTGTGAGGTCCTCTCATATGCCAGTGGGAAGCACATGCTTGGTGCTTTTGATATCTGTGTAGATCCATAGATATGTGTTCTATTCCTGAGACGTGGCCGTGTGATTATTGTTCCAAAATAGCAGAATTATCGTGTGCTTGATTTCCTCATCGATGCAATAGGACCCACTCATTGGGTTCCTCAATATGGTCCCCTTCAGAGAAGACTGAAATTCTGTAGAAACCACACGCCCTCTCGAACTCTCCATTCTCCTGCAGGTTGGCATGACAGACTCCCAGTTTGCCAGAAAAACGAGAGATTTTTTTATATTTAAAAAATTTTAGGAAAATTACATTACCAGCTTATTTAAAGGATTCTTAAAGTGTGAACATTTCCTATTTGGGGTCCCAGTCTGGGTTGGCAGTCCATTCCCAGAGTCACACAGTAAAGGCTCATCTTAAACAATTGTGAGGCACATCACTCATCGAAGGCCATCTTTGTGATAAAAACCACTTCTGAGTCACTGGCTCTCCAAGGCATTTTCTTCCAGGTGGGCTCAAGGGAGACCCCTGCTCGGGCAAGGGTCACCCATGTTCCGGTGGGGGGTGTGCACCTCAGCGCCCAAATCTCCACAGTACTGGACCCCAGAGGTGACCCTCTCTGCCCACAGGGCTCTCCCTTGGCCACTCTTTGGGCTGTGCTCACGCATTCATAGACCGGAGGTTCTTGTTGAATTTTTACCCGCGTAGAACTCACACATAGCGGACTGATTTCAAGTAATGTTCTAAACTAGTAAGAAGCAGTGACGCTTTAATGCAGCAATTGGTTATTTAATTAGACAAAATAATTGAGGTCAGCCTAAGCAGGTTCACTGTTATTTGTTTGGAAATGAATGTATTCTCTTATGACACACGTCGTTTACAATTCTAAGTTGACAAGCCCAGTTCTCTATAGCAAATATTCCGAGAAATGAGTTTCTTTAAACATACATTTATAATCTCAAGGTTGTAAGTCAACTCTTCTTGGAATTATTGCAACAAACGTTTCGGAATTGTACAAAACCTTTTGTTCTTCCCAGTAAACAGACATACGCAGTAACCACTTCATGGTGACAAAATAGAGCATTTAATTTACATTTCCTGGTAACCTTGTCCATTATCTTTTCAACCAAGTCAGGGCTTCGCATTTCCAAAGCAGAGTCCTTCATTGGAGGCTTCTTAGAAAGTAATGCTGACCCTGACAACCCAGGAAACTAAATGTAATTTTACCCAAGGTTGAATCAAATCATTTGAGACTGAGGAGAGGCACTTGATTAAAAGCGAGGCTGAGTTAGAGTAAGGAACACAGGGAAAGCTCTAAGAAAAGACATAAAAATGAGAACTGAGGAATAACTAGGACCCGGCCAGGCAAAGGGGGTTGAGGCCATGTCAGCCTCTGGAGTCTCGAAGGAAGGGGGCTCAGAACTCAGGGCACAGGTAGCAGCAGAGGTTTTGTTGGAATATGTTGATATGCCCTATGAAAAACATGAGCAGACAGCTCACAGAAAATAGTGTAAAAAATGACTCTCAATCATATTCATGAGAAGAAAAATTTCATTAAAACCGTTCTGAGACATCACCTTTCATTTTTGCAAAAGTTCAAAATCTTGATTCTGCACATGTTGTTGAGTTGTGGAGAAATAGGCCCTTATATATTGTTGAGGAGACCACAAACTGGCACAATCCTTGTGGCTGTAACACAGCTATAAATGCATTTGCCCTTCAACCCAGAAATTCCACCTCTGGGGATTTATCCTGAAGACATATCTCCACAAATACAATTGGCCCACAGTTATTTATGCATTGTGGCATGATTTGTGTAACCAATTAATAAAAACACTAAATGCCATCCATAGGAGACTGGTTGAGGGAACTATACTGCATCTACACAATGGAACCTTGAACAGCCCTAAAAAAAATGAGGTGGAGTGCTACGAAATATTATGGAGTAATCTTCAGGATTTATTTCTAATTTTTCCACTTGCAAGCTATGTATAAAATATAGTATATGTATAGCATGTACTATATATTATGTAGAGTAATTATATTTTTATTTAATGCTACCTTCTACATATTATATATAATAGCTATGTTTATATATAATGCTACCTTTGTGTAATAAGTGGGAGAAGTAAAAAATTCATATGCAAGTATTTATTTTGTAAAAAACAAGATAAACAAATGTACAAAACCAGCACGCCCTTATACTGCAAGTGTCTCCTTTAGGGAGTGAGTTGGAATAGACAGTGAGTTGGAAAGGGTGGGGATGAGTATGAGACTTCTCAGAGGGTACTTTATTAATATACACTCTTGGCTTTTGAACAGTGTAAATGTTTTATGTATTAAACAACACTTTTCCTGGCTTTGTCCACCGAGGGGCTTTCGAGGAATGAGCAGCAGTGAGCAAACCCAGCATCCAGCTCGGGGTTTCTAAGTCATGGTGCCACTAAAAGGAACCAGGGTCCTTGGCATGATGGCTGAGTCCGTGTCTGGGACAAGCACATACAAGATGAGGCTGCAGTGCTTGGCTGCTCCAGACAGTAAGGAAATGGCCAAAGATAAACAGGAACATGTAACAACGACACAGAAACTGGCTTGAAGAGGCTTCAACTGGCCACATTTGGGAAAAAAAAAATGCATAGTAAAAAGAACCATGATGGTATTGGATTATAAAACCTTGAATAAAAAATAATATTGTAATATTGAGAGGTAAAAAAGTAGAGGAGAAACTCTCTTCTTAAAAGAAGAATGCCCATCAGTAAATGACAAAGGAATATAGAATTAGAAAACCTCTACGTTCAACCCCGAATTTAATAATTAATACCAGCAAAGACCTTCCTGCCTGTATTACCAGCGCCCAAATACCAGCACCCAATGCTAAAACCAGGTGGGAAGCAGGATGGTCACATGGTCTCAGATATCACAGAGATTACCTGTTATTTAACAACAGGTAAAGGGTCCATTAGGGTGGGGAGACCTGGCTGATAGCTCCTTAATCAACTGATCAAAGAGCCTCCTCAATAACGTGCCTCTGACAGCTTGCGGTAGAAAACAGATAGCATCACCTTTGCAGCATCCACACCACAACATTTTCATCTGACTCGCAGGAAATGAATAGAACCATTTAGATTGTGGAAAATCGTATAATGCCTCTACCTGGGACTTTTCAAGGGTAAAAATAATGGAGAATGTTTTACGTTAAAGAAGACTAAAGAGCCGCAAACACAAAATGCCGTGCCATGTACGATGGTATCCTGAATTAAGAAATAAGCCACAAACACATTTTGCTGATAACTGGAAACATGTGACTATAAACTACACATTTTATAACATGGGCATGATAAAATTATTGTGGCCCTGAACAATTTTCCTGGTTCTTAGGGAAAACCTGCTGAATGTTTGTAAGTTACTTTAAATCGTTCAGGAAAAAGTTGTGCATGAATGAATAGAGAGAGGGACAGAAGAAATATTGCATAATAGTTGTAATTAGTTAATCCAAGTGAAGGGAATACGGGTGCTTATTGTATTTTTTAAAGCGGTTTCATTGCAATATATTCACATACTATACTATCCATCCAACATGTACGATCCATGGCGATTAGTATCAGCACAGAGCTGTGCATGCATCACCACAATTCATTTCAGAGCATTTTCATTCTTCCAAAGAGAAGAACCCAATCTTCTCTGACATGCTCTCCCTGAACTCCTTTCTCAATCTCCTTTCAAACAGATTTTCTGGAAGTGGGTGAGGAGTGAGGCTCCCTGAACTCATCCTGGTTACATCCGCAGCAAATTTTCCTTAGATGGCTTGGAAGTTCATTTTAGAATTTGTGGCTCTCCTGACCCATGTATATATAACTTCTCTTAGTTATAGGGCTTCTGCTGAAAACAAGGGGTTCTGAATTCTGGGTAACAGCATTAGGATTTAAAACAACAGCACTCATTTCTTTCGACCGTGACCCCAGGGATTGGCTGTGCTCAGCTAGGCAGTTCCCTCCTGGGGTCTCCCAGGTGGACGCCCCGGCCGTACAGGGCTGGGGACATCTCAGAGGCGCCTCCGCTCACAAGACTCGGCCACAGGCTGGAGGACAAAGGGCTGCGGGCTGGACGAGCCGGAGCTTCTGGGCATTTCCCTCTCAGGGTGTGCGTGCACGCACGTGTGTGTGGGTGTCTCACCTCCAAGAGAGGGCCTTGGGGAAGCCGCAGAAGCAGCTGCCCCTTTTCTAATCCAGCTGTGGAATTCTGCAGCGTCATCACAGAAGCCCACTCAAAGATTCGAAGTGAGGAGACAAACTCTACCTTTTGATGGAGGATTGCCAAAAAATTGTAGATAGGCTGAAAATCACCATAAGAGGGACCAAAACGTCTCAGTTAATATCTTTTGGGAACATCATCTTAAGCAGACCATTTTGACTTAGGACTGTCTCACCACAGTGAGTTCTTTGCCCTCAGCCAGTGAGTGTGTGGTGAGTTCTTTATGTGTGAGTGTCCGTCAAGCTTATTTTATTGACAACCTGGGAACTAGGGGTCAAGCTTAAGCTTGTTCCATTTCTGCCCCTTAGAGACGAAAGCAGCTGAGCAGTGCTGCCCAGATATTGGGGACCAGCAGTATTCAGACCTGAGTTCAGATGAAAACTTTTCTAGACTCTGCGGAATGGTGATTGCAGAATAATCTTTAAAATCCATACTTCATGCCCATAAAAAGTGATTTTTGATAAATGATTCTTTAGTAGATCCTGCACAAGAAACTGCAGCATGTTTAGATTCCTCATTTTTTTGTCGTACCTTGAATACCATCTCTCAAATGTTAACATGAGCTATTCCTAGCTTTAAAGAGTTCCTAAGAAATTGTTGTACTTAATTCCAAGATAGTTTCCTTTGACTTCAAAGAATAACAATGAGCAATTTAAAAGAAAAGTATTTGTCTTTGCTCTACTGTACCTTAAAATCAAAGAGCTCATATGATTTTTAGATTAGAGTTTAAAAATATTTTTTCTTTGTTCTTTAGTGGTTAATATTGTCGACATTTAAAAATAGTTCCTAGTTACAATTGATTGTACAATCTTTTTCTTAAAATTTCTTAAAATTTTAAGAAATGTCATCAATGTGGTATTCCAATTAGATGGCCCCAGTGCGATAAAAAATGTAGGCATGAAATCATACATATCTTTGACAAATAGCACATATATTTTAAGTTTATGATTTCACGATGTAGGCACATAAGTGACATGGAATTGATTAGTAGCAATGAGCTGATCCATAAATATTTATGCAGTGTCTGCTGCATGCCAGACAGAACATGAGGTTCTAGGCATCATTACATTTAAAGGGACAAGGCAATCCTACTGAAACATCTGAAGTCAATTTACTGGAGAAAGGTGAAGCAAAAATCTCTCTCTAATTCCAATACTATTGCTCTCTAAGGTGCTCCCAATTCTTTCCCCTTAGAAAAAAGTCACGTCAAAGAGGTCTTGCAGGGAAAGTACACATTTCTGTACTATATTATCAATGAACTTGGAAAAAATGATAAAACTCAGAATTCTTTTTCAACTTATTGGAGTTTGATAGAATCAAATCAACATTCACAGACTCACGTTATAGGTTTAGCTGCTTTTAGGCGCTCAACGGGGATGTAATGGCTTTCAGTTTGGTCACAAGGAGCACAGGGGTGGGGGGCCACGGCAGGGGGTGCATGGGGGGCTGGGGTGGGGGCGGGGCAGGGGCTCCCACAGGTGGCCTCTCAGGTCACTGCAGCAGCTGCGCCTGTCGCCCACTCCTTAAATGCAGGCAGGGCCGGCCTGGCTGGAAGGGTTATAACCAAGGTGGAAAAGCACAGATCGGCTTTCTAAGGGGAAGTGCTGTGGGCCAGGTAAACAGCCAGTCCCCTCCCTGCACTCAGGTGACAGGCAGGGCCATGGAGCACAGGGAACTGTCATGGTTCACTCTATTTTATTTGAATGAATAGAAAATAAAACCGACATGACTTTTTTTCCTCTAAATTGTCTTAAAATCATCCTCAATTAGAAATGGAGAATTTTCTGACTTCTACAGCAAATGCTCTTTATGCTTGAAGGGGCCTGGCGACCTCATGACTCAGCAGACCCTCCCAGGCCTATTTCTCGGTGACGGCACCATGCAGCTAAAGATGAAAAATGTGCTAAGCTGTTGAACTGATTTGCTCATTAGATCACTTGGAAACATGCAAATGAGCAGGGTCTATTAAAATAGTTTGTCTTTAGCTTAAAATAAATAGTTCAGGCAGGGCGTGAACTTGGAGGGAACAGGGCCAGGGACGTGTGGGAGCTGGAGCTGGGTGCAGGTCATGGGAGTTTGCACCTATTTACAGGTTAAAACAGGTGCACTGAACAAACAAGGAGGCGAGTGCGAGTGTGCCCAGAGCCGTGCTGGAGAAGTGCAGCAGGGTCTCGGGGACCCCATGGGGGGCACCTCGCTGCATGGAGCACTGGGAGAGCTCCCTGGGAGAGTGCCCCTCAAGCTGAGAGCCAGGGGCGGGGGCAGGCGGCAGGGGGCAAGGCCCGGGGTCCGGGAGGCTGGCCATGGTGTGAGCACACAGTGCCATGAGCAGCCCACACCTGCTTTCATTCACCGTCTTCCAATGTGAGCCTATGGTAGCATCATTTTATAAAAAGTTCGAAATGCCCACTTCCCAGTGTGCAGGGCACTGGAATTATTGCTCAAGTTCATGATGAATGTTCTGAAGAGGTGCTGAAATACCCTGGGATGACTTGGGCATCGCGAGAGAAAGAACATACTCTGTTCAGCATAATCTTCTTGTTAGGTGGGTTTTAATCTTTGAAAACCGTTGTTTGAAGGATTGTATATAGGATAATGCTATCAAGAAATACATGCGATTACTTTCCTTCCTTAGCCACACAACTCTGGCAGAAACCAGATGGTTTTCATATTTGCACATGTGATGTACTGGATTTGCTTTTCAAAGGTCAGGATGCCTTCCTTTGATCAAAGGGTCAAAAAGAATTTTTGCTCAGTGTGAAACCCTTCTGTTTTTTTTTAATTAGTAAACATTGATTCTAGCATCCCAAGAAGGGATCAAAAGTCTATAACTGTGAAAAAGAAAGTTTCTAATTGTATAGTTCCCAGTGTTAGCGTCAACAGGTTAACGCCCCAGAGTTCAGTGTGGACTTTCAAGCGCTAACAGACCCTGCATCTCAACATAAACTCACCCTCGACCCTGGAATACACGGTTCCCATGTTTTCATCCGTTCACAATATGCACAGTTGTGTTATAGATGCCTTAATTGTCCCGTTACGAGCAGCTCAGCCAGGGAAGTTCCATCGACCAGCATGAGCCCTGGTTTGGTCATGTGAGCAAAGAGCATTGGGTAATGGTGACCCCGCGGAAGATGTTTCCATGTGGCCCTTCCAATGAGAGGGTGTAGTAGCCACCCAAAGGCCAGTGCTGAAAAACTGCTCTGACTGTGTCAGTGGCAAGGCCTGGTTTATCCACGATCTGGTAGAAGATGGGATTGAGAAAGAGGAGTGCTGTGCCCAAGTAGAACATCCTTGTTCCTTGCACTGGAGTAACTGAAGATCTTACAGTAGCGGTGGTGTCTCCCCAACTCTCATCACTTGTGGCGTTGCAGTGCTCACACTGGGAAGTTTCCTTCCTGGAGCTTATTTTCTCACTGTTCCTAATCACGGGTGCTGTTTAGGAGAGAGTGGCATATTGTGTAACCAATTTTAGGTGTATGGTGCCAGACAGAAGTGAGAAATGTTGACGGAGAGGCATTTCCTGAGTCATATGGGATGGGCCATGGGTTGTTTTCCAAATGGAAGGAGGTTCTAGGGTCTATGGGTGTGTCACTTGACTGTAGTTTGTGTGGTAAGGTTTGGGGAAGCCCACTCAAGTAGGACATTATAAGGTAGAGCAAATCTTATAAGAGGATAGCAGGCTGACACTCTGAAAACATGACATAGATCATAATATTTTGGGTAAGACCAACAGAGCACCAGGGCTATTGGCTGTCATTTGGCTGAGGACATCTGAGGGGGTTCTGGCCTGTTGGAACAGACCACAGTCTAAGCCTGCATATGTTAAAGATAAGGAAATATAAATAAAGTTATTAAAATTCTATCAATGAGATCAATTTGTCCACCTCCTAGGACACCCACATAGAATATGCATGTGACATATATCTCGATGACGTTTCTAAAGATCTCATCATCTCTTCTTAGTTGTTGTCAAAGTCTTAACTCTCAAAAGACAGACTTGCCTGAAAACACATGAACCACTTACCAGCTGCACAGGTCTCACGGTGCTCTCTGCCAGCGGGCTCCCAGGAGAAGATGGGTCATCAGACAGTTGTGTTGAGTGTTTTGTAGCCCTCTCGGCTGGCTGTAATATGGTATAGAGGCACTTGGTGCACTTTTTTGTTATATTGTTTTTGAGTCTCAGAAAGAGGTAGCTGGTCCACTGAAATGTGGCCTCAATTGGATATTGACGTGTCCAGATTTCTCACCCTAGCAACTTATGATCGTGTGCTATGCCAAGAGCTGACGCGTTGAGGATCTGGTAGTGTCTAGGTAGGGCCCTGTATTAGTTAGGGTTCTCTAGAGAAACAGAATCAACAGGAAACACTTGCAAATATAAAATTTATAAAAGTGTCTCACGTGACCGCAGGAACGCAGACTCCAAAATCCACAGGGCAGGCTGCAAAGCCGACGACTCCAATGGATGGCCTGGATGAACTCCACAGGAGAGGCTCACCAGCCAAAGCAGGAATGGAACTGTCTCCTCTGAGTCCTCCTTAAAAGGCTTCCCATGATTAGATTTAGCATCACTAATTGCAGAAGACACTCCCCTTTGGCTGATTACAAATGGAATCAGCTGTGGATGTAGCTGACGTGCTCATGACCTAATCCTATGAAATGTCTTCATTGCAAGAGACAGACCAGCGCTTGCCCAATCAGATGAACAGGTACCACAACTTGGCCAAGTTGACACGTGTCCCTAACCATGACAGGCCCTGACACAGGTCAGCCTTAGCGACAGCCTGGGCGCAATTGCTTAGAAGGGCAGACTTCACCTCCGGTCACTTACAAAGCTTGACCCCGTGAGGGGAAGTTATGGATTACCTGTACTCTGCACTATTCAAGGGCATTTTTCTTTTTAATTCAGGTGCATCAGGTTGAATAAAAAACACTCTCAGCCCAAGGCACACTCTCATTTTTAATCTAAGATCCCTCTCTCATTTTTTAAATTTGTCCTGTTTTTAATCCTATTCTCCTTTCTGCCCAAAGACAAACATTCTAACGTGGCTTAAGTTCTTCCCATGTCGCTCCATTCTCATTTGTCCATCACTGGGGACCCATTGTAAACGTTCCATCCTACTGCGTGCACCAGAATATGTTCTTTGTTCTATTCCCCAGGCCTGGACGCCTCGGCTGCCTCAGCACTCCGTTTCCACGCACGCTGCTATGGGAGAGTCCCGCCACTGACCCGTGTGTGTGCATATCCTTAGGGACGATGTTTCTGGGTCTTAGACTACTATATTCTTTCTTAACAAAGTTTTACCACAGTGACACATCTGCAACTCTACATTTCCCAATTCCATCAAATACCACTTCAATGGTGTTAATGACATTCACAATTTTGTGCTGCCATCACCGACATTCACTCCCCAAACTTTTTCATCACAGAACAGAAACTCTGCAACTACATGTACTATTAATTTGAATAGCTATTGCCGGATGCCCTTCCCCACGGCTGAAGCGGAGCACACTCCCACCTGCAGTGCGTGGCCTGGCGGAACCCCACATCCTCAGCCCTTGGCATTGTCTAGCGTTCTAACTTTTACCAACCTGACATGGACAAAATGATATTCTATTGGTGTTTCACTTGAATTTCTCTAACTCACTACAACCTTGACCATCTCTTCCTGTGTTTGCGAGCCATTTGGGTTTTCTCTTCTGATGATTGCCTATCCATGTCCTTTGCCCATTTCTTGGTTTGAATTCTTGCCTTTTTCTTTGGATTCACAAGATTTCCTTCTTATTATTGATATTAGTTCCTCACTGAATTAAATAATTGTGCGCATCATCTAATATATCTACTGTATGTTAATTTTGTCCATTTCCCCCTCATTTCATTAAGAATGAAAGTCTTAAATTTTGAAATTGGCAAATCCACATTTTTGTTTTTGCCTTATGGTTTGAGTTTTGGGTATTTATTATTTAAGACATCTTTTTCCATTCTCGGGTCAAATAATAGTCTCCTAAATTATCTTCCATAAATCTTATTGTTTAATTTTCCACTTTCAGTTCTTTAATCCTCTGGGAGCTCACTATTTCATGTAGTTGTATTAGGAATCTGATTTTGTTCTTTCTTCATATAGTGATCCAGTTTTCCCAAAAACACTCAAGATTCATCTTTTCCCCTATTGACTTGTGAGGCTAAATTCCTAAGTATAGTCTATTTCTGAACTTCCTATTCCGTTTGATTGTCTGTTGTTGCACCAGTATCATACTTAAAAAATTATTATCATTACTTCTTAGGTTTTATAGTACATTTTATATAGTAGTAATAATAATAATTGTGTAGTTTAGGTTTACCAAGAAGCAAGCGGCAAGACAAGGTCAGATGGTAAGGGTCAGATGGTGGGGTGTCAGATGATGGGGGGGTCAGATGATGGGGGCGGTCAGATGGTGGGGTGTCAGATGGTGGGGGTCAGATGGTGGGGTGTCAGATGATGGGGGCGGTCAGATGGTGGGGTGTCAGATGGTGGGGGTCAGATGGTGGGGTGTCAGATGATGGGGGGGTCAGATGATGGGGGCGGTCAGATGGTGGGGTGTCAGATGGTGGGGGTCAGATGGTGGGGTGTCAGATGGTGGGGGGTCAGATGGTGGGGGTCAGATGGTGGGGGCAGGCCAGATGGTGGGGGTCAGATGTGGGGGGTCAGATGGTGGGGTGTCAGATGGTGGGGTCAGATGGTGGGGGTCAGATGGTGGGGTCAGATGGTGAGGGTCAAATGGTGAGGGGTCAGATGTGAGGGGTCAGATGTGGGGGTCAGATGGTGGAGGTCAGATGGTGGGGGTCAGATGGTGGGGGTCAGATGGTGGGGTCAGATGGTGGGGGTCAGATGGTGGGGGGTCAGATGGTAAGGGTCAGATGGTGGGGGGTCAGGTCAGATGGTGGGGTGTCAGATGGTGGGGGGGTCAGATGGTGGGAGCAGGTCAGATGGTGGGGGTCAGATGTGGGGGTCAGATGGTGGGGGTCAGATGTGGGGGTCAGATGGTGGGGGGGTCAGATGGTGGGGGGTCAGATGGTGGGGGTCAGATGGTGGGGGTCAGATGGTAGGGGCAGGTCAGATGGTAGGGGTCAGATGGTGGGGGTCAGATGGTGGGGGCAGGTCAGATGGTGGGGGTCAGATGTTGGGGTGTCAGATGGTGGGGTCAGATAGTGGGGGTCAGATGGTGGGGTCAGATGGTGAGGGTCAAATGGTGAGGGGTCAGATGTGAGGGGTCAGATGTGGGGGTCAGATGGTGGAGGTCAGATGGTGGGGGTCAGATGGTGGGGGTCAGATGGTGGGGTCAGATGGTGGGGGTCAGATGGTGGGGGGTCAGATGTGAGGGGTCAGATGTGGGGGGTCAGATGGTGGGGGTCAGATGGTGGGGGCAGGTCAGATGGTGGGGGGTCAGATGGTGGGGGGTCAGATGGTGGGGGGTCAGATGGTGGGGGTCAGATGGTGGGGGCAGGTCAGATGGTGGGGGTCAGATGTGGGGGTCAGATGGTGGGGTGTCAGATGGTGGGTTCAGATGGTGGGGGTCAGATGGTGGGGGTCAAATGGTGAGGGGTCAGATGTGAGGGGTCAGATGTGGGGGTCAGATGGTGGAGGTCAGATGGTGGGGGTCAGATGGTGGGGTCAGATGGTGGGGGTCAGATGGTGGGGGTCAGATGGTGGGGGGTCAGATGTGAGGGGTCAGATGTGGGGGGTCAGATGGTGGGGGTCAGATGGTGGGGGCAGGTCAGATGGTGGGGGGTCAGATGGTGGGGGGTCAGATGTGGGGGGTCAGATGGTGGGGGTCAGATGGTGGGGGCAGGTCAGATGATGGGGTCAGATGGTGGGGTCAGATGGTGGGGGTCAGATGTGGGGGGTCAGATGGTGGGGGTCAGATGGTGGGGGTCAGATGGTGGGGGCAGGTCAGATGGTGGGGTCAGATGGTGGGGTCAGATGGTGGAGGGTCAGATGGTGGGGGTCAGATGTGGGGGGTCAGATGGTGGGGGTCAGATGGTGGGGGTCAGATGGTGGGGTCAGATGGTGGGGGTCAAATGGTGAGGGGTCAGATGTGAGGGGTCAGATGTGGGGGTCAGATGGTGGAGGTCAGATGGTGGGGGTCAGATGGTGGGGGTCAGATGGTGGGGTCAGATGGTGAGGGTCAAATGGTGAGGGGTCAGATGTGAGGGGTCAGATGTGGGGGTCAGATGGTGGAGGTCAGATGGTGGGGGTCAGATGGTGGGGGTCAGATGGTGGGGTCAGATGGTGGGGGGTCAGATGTGAGGGGTCAGATGTGGGGGGTCAGATGGTGGGGTCAGATGGTGGGGGCAGGTCAGATGGTGGGGGGTCAGATGGTGGGGGGTCAGATGGTGGGGGGACAGATGGTGGGGGTCAGATGGTGGGGGCAGGTCAGATGGTGGGGGTCAGATGTGGGGGGTCAGATGGTGGGGGTCAGATGGTGGGGTGTCAGATGGTGGGTTCAGTTGGTGGGGGTCAGATGGTGGGGGTCAAATGGTGAGGGGTCAGATGTGAGGGGTCAGATGTGGGGGTCAGATGGTGGAGGTCAGATGGTGGGGGTCAGATGGTGGGGTCAGATGGTGGGGGTCAGATGGTGGGGGTCAGATGGTGGGGGGTCAGATGTGAGGGGTCAGATGTGGGGGGTCAGATGGTGGGGGTCAGATGGTGGGGGCAGGTCAGATGGTGGGGGGTCAGATGGTGGGGGGTCAGATGTGGGGGGTCAGATGGTGGGGGTCAGATGCTGGGGGCAGGTCAGATGATGGGGTCAGATGGTGGGGTCAGATGGTGGGGGTCAGATGTGGGGGGTCAGATGGTGGGGGTCAGATGGTGGGGGTCAGATGGTGGGGGCAGGTCAGATGGTGGGGTCAGATGGTGGGGTCAGATGGTGGAGGGTCAGATGGTGGGGGTCAGATGTGGGGGGTCAGATGGTGGGGGTCAGATGGTGGGGGTCAGATGGTGGGGTCAGATGGTGGGGGTCAAATGGTGAGGGGTCAGAT
Organism: Tamandua tetradactyla; assembly: GCF_023851605.1. NCBI lineage: Eukaryota > Metazoa > Chordata > Mammalia > Pilosa > Myrmecophagidae > Tamandua > Tamandua tetradactyla. The sequence goes on along the minus strand of NC_135337.1, from coordinate 70,792,674 downwards.
GTGAGGGGTCAGATGTGGGGGTCAGATGGTGGAGGTCAGATGGTGGGGGTCAGATGGTGGGGGTCAGATGGTGGGGTCAGATGGTGAGGGTCAAATGGTGAGGGGTCAGATGTGAGGGGTCAGATGTGGGGGTCAGATGGTGGAGGTCAGATGGTGGGGGTCAGATGGTGGGGGTCAGATGGTGGGGTCAGATGGTGGGGGTCAGATGGTGGGGGGTCAGATGTGAGGGGTCAGATGTGGGGGGTCAGATGGTGGGGGTCAGATGGTGGGGGCAGGTCAGATGGTGGGGGGTCAGATGGTGGGGGGTCAGATGGTGGGGGGACAGATGGTGGGGGTCAGATGGTGGGGGCAGGTCAGATGGTGGGGGTCAGATGTGGGGGGTCAGATGGTGGGGTGTCAGATGGTGGGTTCAGATGGTGGGGGTCAGATAGTGGGGGTCAAATGGTGAGGGGTCAGATGTGAGGGGTCAGATGTGGGGGTCAGATGGTGCAGGTCAGATGGTGGGGGTCAGATGGTGGGGGTCAGATGGTGGGGTCAGATGGTGGGGGTCAGATGGTGGGGGGTCAGATGTGAGGGGTCAGATGTGGGGGGTCAGATGGTGGGGGTCAGATGGTGGGGGCAGGTCAGATGGTGGGGGGTCAGATGGTGGGGGGTCAGATGTGGGGGGTCAGATGGTGGGGGTCAGATGGTGGGGGCAGGTCAGATGGTGGGGTCAGATGGTGGGGTCAGATGGTGGGGGTCAGATGGTGGAGGGTCAGATGGTGGGGGTCAGATGGTGGGGGCAGGTCAGATGGTGGGGTCAGATGGTGGGGTCAGATGGTGGGGGTCAGATGGTGGAGGGTCAGATGGTGGAGGGTCAGATGGTGGGGGTCAAATGTGGGGGGTCAGATGGTGGGGGTCAGATGGTGGGGGTCAGATGGTGGGGGCAGGTCAGATGGTGGGGTCAGATGGTGGGGTCAGATGGTGGGGGTCAGATGGTGGAGGGTCAGATGGTGGGGGTCAGATGTGGGGGGTCAGATGGTGGGGGTCAGATGGTGGGGGTCAGATGGTGGGGGCAGGTCAGATGGTGGGGGTCAGATGGTAGAAGGTCAGATGGTGGGGGTCAGATTGTGGGGGTCAGATGGTGGGGGTCAGATGTGGGGGGTCAGATGGTGTGGGGTCAGACAGTGAGGGTCAGATGGTGGAGTCAGATGGTGGGGGGGTCAGAGGGCTCCCGGATCCTAATGCGGCCTGGCACCTGGGCAGGAGAGAGGGGATGGAGAGAGAGGGTAGGGAGGCCCTTAGGGTGCTGCGCAGCGCCAAGATCGCTCTCCCCAGGCCAGCAGGGAGCCTTGAGGCAGAGGTGCTGCTTGGAGGAGTCTCTCCTCTGGACATGGTGGGCCTGCCCCAGTCCCCACGGGAAACTGCCCGGGAAGGGGTGCCCGTGGATGCAGTGGAGACTTGGGGTGGGGGGGCAGCTGGGGCTGTCCGGCAATTTGTTCCCAGCCTTTTCATGACGGTCTTGTTAATTAACAAAATTAGATGGTCTATTAGAAGGGGATGAGTGCTATGGAAGAAATGTGAGGTATAGCAGGGGAGGGAACAGGGACGCTGGGAGTGGAGTGGTCATCACTGTAAACAGCTGTCCAGGCAGACCTCGGTAAGATGACGTTGGAATAAAGAGCCCTGCAGTGATCTGGGAAACTCGCGTTCCGGACGGAGGGGCGTGCGCTGGCCCGTTTGAGGACAGGGAGAAGTGGCCAGAAGGCCAATTCCGCTGGCACAGAGGGCGTGTCAGGGAAAGGAGCCCGCATGGGGCTGAGAGAGGCGTGCAGGGGGCTGCAGGGCCCCGGGGCACGGTAAGGTGTGATCCTCACTCCTGGAGGAGACGGAGAGCCAGCGGCTCCGCGCAGCGTCTGCTTCTGTGTGGCTGCAGCGACGCCAGGGCGGGAGGGCAGAGGCAGGCTGACCCTGCGGTCCCCCACACTGCGGGCGAGCATTGCTTGGACAGCGTGTTGGCCTGCGAGAGAAGTGGGGAGAAGAAGTTGAACTGTGAGGCTATTTCAAAGGTAGAACAAAGAGGATTTTCTGAAAGGCTGGATATGATGAAGCCACGTAAAAGAGGTTTCAGAAAGGAGGTGGAGGCCCAGTGTGCTGGTAGGATGGGAACTGAGAACGGGCTGCTGGCCTCAGCAACGGGAGGTCAGCTGCGTCCTGGGGCGCTGGGGCCTGGCAAAGGGAAAGGGGAGGGGGACCATAGCCAGAGAACCCACAGTTCTCTCAAGGAACTTTTTGGCCAAAGGGGGTAAAGGATGCAATGGTAGGTAGCAGGGAGGCAGATACTGTTAGGATCACACCGGTTTCCCGGAAGGCGGAAGGCGGAAGGCGGAGGCACGAGGGCTGTTGGCAAACCTGCCCAAAGGCGCATCCCCAGGAAGGAGCAGGGCCACGGGCTTGGCATCAGCTTTGCTTGGTTAGTGTCTAATGCCTCACAGTTTCTGTTGTGAGCGGCACATAATTTGTATCAAATTTCTTAGTTCGTGTCAGCTGGGACAGAGAAATGATACTGATTTTGTAAAGTGAATCTTTACACTGGCGACCTTCTTACCTGTTATTAGACCCAAAGATTTGTCTGTTGACTCCATTCATTTTTGTATGTGAAAAACATATTATATGCAAATGACAACCGTTTTCTCTCTTTCTTGGTATCAAAATGGGTATTTATTAATTCATTGTTTTATTTGTGCTTAATATAATTTTCCTTTCATGTGCGTCCTGATATGTACTGAGTCAAAAAGGGATGGCTTTTCGCACCAATTTTAAATTCCCTTGTCACAAATTTCATTTTTTAAAAACTTTTTTAATAGTATAATATAACATATACCCAAAGCAAAGAAAGAAAAAAGCAATAGTCTGCAAAGCACTCTTCAACAAGTAGTTACAGGACAGATCCCAGAGTTTGTCATGTAGTCAATTTCATTTTTAAAGTTTCAATTTCTTCTTTTTAACTGTGCCTAGCCTTTGAGGGTGATGAGGAATAGTTATGCACAGAAATGTACTGATTTGCTGTAGGACCTGGCCTATGAGATGTGCTTCCTGCTACTGCAGTGGAAAGAGGTACTTTCTGCCCCAGTGGGGCAGGGAATGACTGCCTACGTCCAGCTCTCCCTGTGACTGCAGCTGAATTAGTTCTTTAAGAAGAATATCCTTCTAGAGAACAGGAGAAATAAACGAAATTATTAGACAATATGTATATAAATTTATGATGGAAAATTGAGTGAAATCCATTTTTAAATTCAGGAAAGGCTCCGAGGTGCTGTTTTCCTGCGCATACGTGACTTTACAAGTTTTCTTACAGTTTTTACCTTGTAAACTGCAGATATTGCACACGAGGCGATGCTCCTGAGAAACATTGATTACGTTTCTGAGGCTGATTTGTCGCCCGTCCATGGTGCGTGGGTGAGACGGGGAGAACTTGTGGGAAGCCTCACAGCAGCCTTCCGTGTTCCCCGCAAGGGTCTGGGACAAAGGGGTTGCTTTGTTTTGGTTGCCAAATTTTCCTCTCAGTTTTCCTCCTTCCACCCTCTCTCCCCAGCTCCAGGAAGTGCTGTCTTGACTTGGCCAGATCTGAGCTGTGCCAGGGCAGGGTCCAGGGTGCTCCAGCTGGGTGTGGCTGCGTCCCCCAGTGCCCCTGACGAGGTGGGGCCCTGGGGCCACAACGGTATTTGTCTATGATGGATTTGGGGTTACCAAAGCAAAGTTATTTCCAAAATAGAAAAGGCAGTTATTTAATACATTCCAGTACACTCATCTCAGCATCACGTCATGGCAGAATATTTGAGAACAATGGGTAACAACGAAGTTTACCATTATTGACTTTTTGTGTACATTTGATGCAAATATGAACATGGTACCTGTCCAGGTAACCGCACAGCAGGCTCTCAGAAAACAATTACTCCCTGTGTGCTTCCCCGTGGCACGCCAGTTCTCAAATACGTTTCATTTACCATTTGCAGAATGGCTGGTCTATGTACAGGATACTTCCTGAGTCTCTATTTCAGAACATTGTTTCGTCTCAGAACCCAATCAGTCAGCACAAATCACAAAGTCTCAGGGCCACAGGTTTAAAGAGACAGGTTTGGTTTCTGGTATTTAAAGGGTATTGATTAAAACAAATGACATAAAAGCAATGTAAGGTTTAAAAAGGATTGTAATGAATCTCGTTTCATCATTTTATATACACAGTGTATAGTGTTTATTACATGATCACGGACAGTTCACCATTTTAGAATATTTTTCTATTTTAGAATGGTAACTCTAATTTAATCCACAGTTTATCATTATGGTTCGGGACAATCAAATTGTTTTACCCGTATTAACATGGTTGCTTGCTGTGGTGGCTTCAATTATTTACCCCCGATTTAGACGTGGGGTTGGTCTTATTCTATCCCTGTGTGTGTGTGAACCCAGTGTAAACGAGCCCTCTCAGAGATGCCGTTTTTATTTAAAGTATGTCAACTGAATCAGGGTGGGTCTTGGATTAGGTTCCTGGAGTCCTTTATCAACAAGATAAATAGAGAAATGGTGAGGGACAGGCCCGGCGCGGCGGCTGCGAGGCACGGCGGGAACCGAGGAGAAAAGGGAGGCCCGCGCGGGGCTGCGAGGCGCGGAGGCAGGCAGGGAGACAATGCCTGCCCAGGCCGCTGCATTAACAACAAAACCGTATGCAAAAGTGCTAAGGCTGATACCAGACAAAGGCAGTGAATTCTCTGCTCAACACACTCAAATGACCAATTCCTGAGACACTGGGGCTTCAAAAAGAGAAGGAATTTATTTCTAGGTACAAAGCAGAGGATAAGATGGCCGAGAAGCCAAAAAATATGTCTCCCCAAATTTAGATGGTTCAAGGTTTATAAGGATTCAACAAGGGACACGGAGTGGTTACCTTTAAAATAGCGAGTTTATGCAGGGCTGAGACCGGGCTGCAGTGACCATCACAAGAGTGAGTCTACACGGGCTGAAAGTGGGCTAGAGTAACATCACAATAGTGAGTTTACACAAGTTTGAAACTAGTTCATTTTTAGTAAGTTCAGGAATTAACTTTTTCTATAATATAGAAAGAAAAACAATCTATGTAACGCTTCAGCAAACATAATTATCCCTAAATTTTAATTTCTTCATTAAAAGGCCATGGTTTAAGCTTTTTCTTCATTCCACTAACTTTTTTTTTATTGGGTGCATGGTCTGGGAATGGAACCCTGGTTTTCCGCATGGAAGGCACACTTTCTACCACTGAACCACCTGTGCACCCCTCCCTCTAACTTCTGTAGAGGCCTTAAAACCCATGAAATCCTGGAGAATTTCTCGGTTTCACTCTCATTTCAGTTACATCTAAAACTTTGACATTTATCCTATTCATTCTGTAGAGGAGTTTATTTTAAATTTATTTTATATTCTTCATACTTCAAGAGTTGTACAAGGAGTCCTATTCCATGTATTTTACGTTATAAATAGTCTTTGCAGCTACAGAGCAAACTGAAGACTTATGAAATAAAATACTTTCCCTGGCAGGAGTGATCCAGCTAAGGGAAGATGGATTTGTCACGTTCATTAGTTAAAGGAAACGTAAAGATACTTGCAAACGTGGTTTTGCAGATGCCTCATTCTTAAAGCTTGTATTTCCCTCCCCCACCCCTTTCTTTCTTTTGAAACTTTTAACCAGCCCTAGCTGCTCTGATTGAACAGAGACCAGAATGCACTGGGATAGAAGGTTCCAGAGAACAGCCTCCCTGCCTCCCTGGGAGGACAGGCTGCCACTGCCCTGTCCTGTCCAAGGGTACATCAGTTAACCCTTTACCCAGGGCCCTACTCGGTGGCATAATGAGTTCCCAGGTCCTCTCTATCAGGACCCAAAGGAGTCATCAGCTTAAGCTGCTTTTTCTAAAACAACTAAAGAGTTATCCTAATTGAAACAGAGGGGTCTATTGCCTAGAAATCCAGTGTGCCGTTACACAGAAACTGCCAGAACTGCTACAAACTGAAAAGACACCTAAATTTCTAAAGGGGCCCTCATAATTCTGATGGAGCAGCTGCCCAGAACTCCCACCAGACGAAGCAAGCTGGGCCTAAAATGCATCTCCTTCTGGGTTGTGAGATGGGCGAACCCCGCAGATATCTTGGCTAATGAATGCACTCAAACATTTTTGCAAAAATCATATATCCTTTCTTACCTTCAGAATTTTTCATCTAAAATTGAGTTTTGTTATTCAGAAAAGTTGTATCTTCTAGCATTAAAAAATATTGACATTTTGATATAAAACCATTGCACCAATCTTGTTTCCGCTGGAATATAAACCACCATAGTCATTTTTTTTAATACATGAAAATGCTTTTCTTTTACCAGGCAAAATATTTTCATGACTCCTTTTTCACCTTGATGTAGATTTCCATTTTACTTATCCCTTAGAATATTATCCGAATAGAATTTATTTTTGTGCTTGAAAGTCTTATTCCTCACCTTTTATTTCTTGAAACAGAAATCTGTTTATAAATAGAAACTAATGTTCAAAATTAATTTTCTATTACTGTGAGACTCCAAGTGTTGTTTCTTTTAACTTATCATCACATTTATTCTTAGTATGCAATTGGTGAAAATGAAAACACCATAATTTTGATAAATATGAAATAGAGTAAGTGCATTATTAGAAATATCTAAGAAGGCTATGGGGAGGGTTCTCCCAACCCTGTGGAGAACTGCTAAGGTGAGAAGGACCCAGCATCAATATTTTCCTCTAATTTTATTTTTATGAGATGAAGCCAACTTGTTCACATAAATCGAAATGGAAAATGGAATCAGAAAGAGATTTGTTATAATAAGTCACTCAAATTTTTTGAACACCTTCCTAGTCGTGTGTCAAAAATCACCTTATGATTGTTGTGAAAAATTATTTTTAAAGATCTATCTGCTGACAACCTGAATAGGTTCCCCTCCAATTTTCCTGAAAGCAAACTGCCTGACTTGCAAGAGGTTTTGTTCCTTAGGCGTTGAAGTACAATTAGCTTCTAATATTTCACAGGGTGGCACGTTAGGTGCCTCAGGAGCTCTGCATCTGTCAGGACAATGCCAAGAAGTAAGGTTTGTGGGGTGGGGGTGGGGGGCGAGGGTGAGACTGGGAAGTGGGGGCTGGGAAGGGCGAGAGGGCAGCAAAAATCGATGAACTTCTCAGATCCCTCAGGAGACGAGGGTCGGGAAACGATGAATAACTTCTTGGAAAACACAGTTGCCCACAACCCCTCAGAAAGCCTTTTGTGCACCAAGCTACTTGTGTTGGAGAATTCATTCCTCCATCTCAGGTGTCTCCATTACAGCGGGAAAGGATCTGCACTCAGATTTGCAGAAATGTTGTTTGGGGCTTCTTAGAAAAGCTTAGTCATATCTTCTTTGGGCATAAGGATTCCAAAGAGCTTTTGCTCAGATGCGCTTTTCTGGGCACTAAATTCTGATACGAGAGTTGTCTACTCTGAAGGGTTAAGAGCTCTTACAGACCTCCCCAGATGTTTTGTGCAGGATGTTGGTTTGGGACAGTGGTGGACGTGCTTGTTGGACCCGGCCACCTCGGGCTTCCAATTAGGCCAGTGAAAGGTCCGCTCATGAAGCTGCCAAGCAGGACCACTGTCCAATAGGTGGTCTGTTTTAGTTACCGGTGATAAGAACCAAAAACGTGGCTGAACAGAAAGTTACAACTCCAAGTCTGTTTCGCCAATCGTTTGATCTTCTCTCAGTTTGGCAGCCTGCCTGGGTGGGTGGATCACCCACCAAGGGCAAACCCTGTAGGATGTAAGAGGCTTCCACCTCCTCCCGTGTCTACCACTTGCTGCAAAAGTAGAAGTGTTTGGAGCTGATGAAAGAGCAGGTGGATTGGACCGTCTCTGGGAAGGCGCCATCTTCTCTCCAGTCCCCTGGGTAAGAAACTGGGGACTCTCATGTCTTCCTTCTCCTTCTTTTATCCCTGACATCCAATTGGCCGTCAAGTCTTGACACTTAAATAGCCCAAACACAAACTGACTCGTTCCTCTCTTCTCTCTCCACCAGCCACCTTGTATTCAAGCCCTCGTCACCTTAAAGCAGGCAATTAGAACTAACAATAATTTCTGTGCTTAATCTCCTTTAAGGACTCTTCTCTACAGTGATTCTGTCTTCTAAAATGAAATAATATTCCAAGGTGAATAATATATCACAGCTTAGAAAATAAAATCAGTTGTCTTCCCGTGGTCTGTAGAATATAATCTAATCTCCTCAAATGATATTCAAATCTTCGGCCACCCATACCTTGTTCATTGCTTCCTCACCTCTTGGCATCCTCCACGGTGTCCCCTCTGCCTGTGTGGGCAACTCCCTCCACCAGCCATGGACAATGCCTATCGGGGGAAGAAGTGTCTGGAGCTGGCTTCCCTGCTCCTCTATCCATATGCCCCCTTGTGCCTTTTCCAGCTCCTAGGTCGTTTCCACCCTCATCCTCAGCTTTGAGGAGTCCCACTAACCAGGACTGTGACCCGTGATGGTTTAGCTTTGGCTTCACCCACCCCTTAGGAATTGCTCTCACAAGCTGCCGCGGAGGATGCAGCCAGACTTCCCCATGCGCGCCCCATTCCTTGACTCCTCTTCCATTGCCACTCAGCCCCATGGGAACATTTGCCACTTCCTGAATGTGTCTTTCTCTCCCACACCTCCGGTTCTTCCCCCTTCCCTCCGCCTGGGACCCCACCCTGCCCCTGCCTGCTTAGCCTTGCCGGTCAAGCAGCACTGCTCTCCGGACCGTCCCTGAGGCCCTCTGGTGGAGTTGGTCCAATGGTGTGGGCACATGGCCCGGCGAGCTGGCACCTGCAGCCTCTGCCGTCCTGTCCAGGAGCTGCTGTCCTTCGCTCCGCGCCCAGAGCGAAGCCCCTTCACGCCCGAGGGGCTCGGGCTTCCACCTCGGAGCCACAAGGCCTGACTTGGGGAAGAGACCAACGAGAGCTTCACTCTGTGATGATCGACGGATAGATCCTCTCTCACAGGAAAGGAAAATGAAGTCCTGAAAAATCAAGAGAATGTAGGGAATGGGGGAGTCACGTCCTATCTGCTGTGTAACTGCACTAGAGTCCAGGCGGAGCGAGGAGGTGTCCTTACTGGGCAATGGCTCTTCATGCCACATGGCCATGCTCCACCTGTCTTCTGGACCAGTTTCAATGCCAATGTCCAGTGGTTGTAGGGTCTGGGATATATATTTATATATGTTTATATGTTTGTATATATTCATACATACGTTTATGCATGTATATATATGTGTGCGCTTTGGCTTATTTTCATTTAAAGGCTGCACCTTCTTTATTTTTCCTGTTGTGATGAAAAAATAGCTTTGATAGAATAGCAAAATAAATAAAAACATGGTAAAGATTTGCAGATTTCTTTGAACTAGAAACTACTGGTTGATCCCAAATGGGTTTGACGTCACCATTTTGAGATATGAACAAGCCAAAGAAAGCTCTGTTTTTGTTTTGTAATATTCGTAAAGGACTTTTATTTTTCCCTGAATTTAAAAATAATACGTTACATAATAGAAAATGTGAAACACGTAGGGAAATATAAATGAGCCATTTTAATTCACCATAACACAGTAAGATGGAGATAATCACTTTTAATGATTTTAATACTTCCTCATCTCAGGGCCTGGTTTGGTAGCTTTTGTCTCCACATCTGAAGTCCATATCTAATTCTATAGCTTTTTTCTATAATCAATATCCATATGTTTCTATGTTTACATCACTGTACACATATTGATATAGCTTACCAATATTCAATCATACTTTCTATAATGTTCTCTTAACATTTTTATCTTTTGCCCCCAAAAACTTAAATATTACTTTAAAAATATGATTTCTAAAACCTGTAGCATTTTCCATTATATAATTACACCACATTTATTCATTCAATCCTCTATTGTTGAATATTTGATTTCCAACATTATGAAAAGCACTATGCTAAACATCCACAGACATGGGGCTTTGTTTTTTAGTATATTCTTTGCATAAATCCCTAGAGGTTGCTGGATCAAAGGATATGCATATATTTTTACGTGGACACGCTCAATTTTATACCTTCTATGTCTTATGAAAAATAATACTCTAAGAGCTAAGTAAGAAACAATATTTTAATTCCTGGTTCAAGTTCCCTGTGCAGAAATTGGACACCCTTTGTAGAGAATACCTAACGTTAATGAAAACTCCTCAATTCTGCAGCCCATTTTAGCCAAGACCCCCAAAATACTGTTAAGCACATTTGACCAAGTATTGCACTTCCCTGTACTTCTCTCCTGCCCTCTGGTGGACATGCTGAGAATAAAAAAAGCCGAAAAGTGAAATAGGAATTATTACTCAATTGACAAAATGAGCTAAAATTAAGCATAGAGGGACATAAACTAAACTACTTGTGAGTGCAGACACAACCACTAAAAATTTAACATTACATGGTTTATTTCTTCTTTGCGTGGATTTATTTTTTAGAATTATTTTCAGGAATGATTTGGAAAGGGACCCTTTTAAAAAATAACTTTAAAATTTCGTATCTGTATCAATATAAAATCCCACAATATCTATTAACTTAGCACTGTATGAAGTAAAAAAGCACAATGCTTTTACATTCTTCCTTCCCTACCACTTCACCCCATTAAAAGTTCTTGTTAATAGAATCAGGATTTTTTCTACATCTATTTTATCATTAATGGATTATTGTGTTGTCTTTCCTATTTTAATTGTTAGTTTTGTCATTTGCTTTGATTCTTATAGCCCTAATGACAACAATTATTCACAAATAATTCCATGTTTAACAGGTTTATTTTGCTTACAGCCAATGCAGTTATTTGTAGATTCTCCTTCCTCAAGCTCTTTGTTTTGAATTATTATTTATTAGACTAATGAACCTTTTAAAGTAATTTGGGGAACAAGCACATGGATGGTAAACTGAGAAGTTCTGTCTGTTGTCCACAGTCTGGGATCACCACTTAGCTGGGTATAGAGTTGGGGCTGCCGTCTTTCTCTAACTCGGAAATGTAGGCTTTTAAAAGAGAACCTCCGGGACAACCCGCTCATGATATTTTCAGACAAACCCCTCTGCCCTGCCTAGTGTATAGAGTTTAAAGTGGACCCCTGCCCTGCGCATTCCAGTCGTTTCCTGTCGACAGGGGTCCCTGGCAGGAGACGGGAGATGGGGGCAGGGAGGCTGCGTTTCTCCTCATGCCTCCTATTTCTGGAAGCTTCTCTCCAGCGCTGCCCCTCCACCCCACAGGAGGTCCCCATTCTCTATATGTCCAATTCTCCCCCTTCCCTCCACCTGGGACCCCTGCCTGCTCCTGTCTCCTGAGGCGTGGGAGGGCACCTGTACCCGTCCTTGCCCGCTGCTGGGGACCTTGCTAGCCCTGCACATTCTCTGGAGCTTGCTCAGGCCTCGTGAAGCCCTTCATTAACCATCTCCAATTGCATCGCTTGTGTGCATTCTCTTTTCTTCTGGAACTTGACGTTGTTGAGATCTTCTGAACTGAACCAAAAAATTTGTGCAATTCACTTTATTGCGATATTCACCTGACGGCAGTAGGCTGGAACCCAACCCGCCATATCTCCAGGGGATGCCTGAGGGTAGCTTTTTGAATGTTTACCTTGGACATAGCAGTAAATAGGTCAAAAAACAGGTAGCCGAACAGAAGCTAACAAAGGAAATTCTGCCCAAAGAAATTCATTTGGTGTGTATGGTCTCCTACAATTTTGCCTCAGTCCAACTTCTGGGCGTCGGCTACTTCTCACCCCGTGGCCTCTGGAGTCCAGCCACACAAGTCTCCTGCTGTCCACGGCTGGGAGGGGACTCGGGGCTCTGCACTGTACACGGGTGGGCCTACCTGCCTCCCAAACACTCACCCTTCCCTCAGGGTCAACTCCTGTCACCCCTTCCGTACAGCCCTTCTGGAGCTGAATTACCTGTTCTTGCGATGCTTTCAAGAGTATTTTTCATGTGCTTCTAGTTGACCATGTGTAACACTGTAATTATTAATCAATAGATGGACCTGCTTCTCAAAGCGGATGGCCATCGTCCCCTACCCAATCTAGGCTTGTCGCCTTGGGTAGAATTCTGCCACTAATCGGCTAAATGATCTAGATGAGTTAGACTCTACTTAGAAATATAAACATTGAAAAAGCCTCATGGCATCATTTAAAGGTGAGATAATAAAACATCTGCCCTTGCAGTTTGGCTGCCATTGAACCTGTGCCACCCTCGCCCCTCTCCAACCTACCCTGGGACCCGCGAGGATGGACTGGGCAGTCCATGGCGCCTGGCTGCCTCAAAACTGTGTGCCCAGTGCCTGTGGGGCTCCCTGGTGGCCTCAAACTCTGCTTCCATTGGCTTTGGGCAACAAAGGATGCCCAGTTGGGAATGGCTCCCTCCGTCTTCAGTGCTGTGGTCCTCAGAGGTCCCAGCTTCTACCAGACCCGCAGCCCGGATCTCTAACAGCCACCCCCCATCACCATTTCCAGCCTGGATGCCACACCAGCCTCTTCTCTTACCGTGGGTACTGCTTGCCCCTCACCTCACAGGCGTAAACATCATTTATTCATCTGTCTGCACTGCACAGCTTGCTATTTTCTGCCAGGACTCAGATTGGCACGTTACTTCATAGGGCCTGTAATACTTCATAGGGCCTGTAATAAAACATGTCATATAAGATAATGCAAGACTCAGAGCAGTAGGATATATTGTAAATATTTATTTTTATCATTTCCAAAAGCTTGTATAATTCCTTACATAAATCCGGTGTCCAAAAATCAATGATTTCTGAAAGGAATGTACCGGCAGGTCCACAGGGAGCCCTGGGAAGATAACCTACCTGGGTCCCAGCAGTGCTCCTGCAGCCAAACCCGACAGGAAGCAAGAGCTTGGGGGTCGGCCATCGATTGTGTCTGTGGTTCAAAACCAGGCCTTCAGTATGAAAGCTGATTTCTTCTATTCAAAATATTAGCAGTGTTAACCTTTTATTTTTACCATGTCCCATTAGTGAGCTCACTTTTATATTCTCAGAGACCTAAAAGCATTTCATGCTGGCAAACGTCATGCTGAGTGCCCCCTGCTTTTTGATTGTCTCCATTATAACGTTTCTCTTGGTCATGGTCACACTAGCCCTGAATCCTCTGACTCAGAAGTGGTAAATGCACTTCACTCGTGACTGCCACTCATCCCGGATCTTTGGAAAATAGCATGCACTAGGAAAACACTTCTGGCACAGCCTTAAGTTGCAAGATTGTTGACCCATTTACTCTGCTTAAAATTAGCAACTCAACATTGCTGATTTTAAGTTTTGTTTCATAAACGGTGTCTCAGGTAGAAATTTACCTAAAGCCGAAATGAGTTTAGATAGACACAGATCTGACAGGTTCAGCTGGATGGCGCATCAGACTAGCTGGCGTGTTCTAGAAAACATCTTCGGACTGCTTCCAAAGAGCCCGACCCTGCCATAGAAGCCTTCCTTCCTTCTTAGGGACACACGCTGCAGCAGCTGCCCGAGGCATGGGCCCTGATGCCACGCTTAGGTCCTCGCTTCGTCCTGTTCCCTGTGATGGGCCATCAAAGTGTGGGTGCTTCACCTCGGGGAGGTTCCTGAGTAACTGTGACACCAGCTGTCCACACTGACGGCTGGAGTGAAGTAATCACAGCTCATATCACAGTTCCCTCCAAGAAATAAGGCCTCCAAATGATCACTGGGAGAGGAACACTGAAATGCATGCTTTTTAGGCCACATTTATCAAAACCAATTTGGATGTAGAATTAAAATATATATACAGCGCCAAATTTTATCAATTTATTGTTAGCTGCTGTTATTCTTTCTATTTTATGAGATTGCAATTGATCATCTAGAACAAAAGGAAGAGAGATAAGCTTTTGATAATGTTATCTTTATACTTAAAAGGTCTAAAAGTATATTTGGGTGACTAAAATCTCAAATAAACATGACTAATTTAGTAAAACTCTACGTCCTTTAAGAAAACAAAGTACATGGAGACAATAACAGTGAAGAACACCAGCTTGGCATTTGGTCCATCTGCCTTAAATGCTTACCAGCAGCCCGGCCTTGGGGAAGTGCATCGCCAAGTCTTAGTTCCTTTTTCGGAGAAGATGATCTTGTGCCTCCTGGAGTTACCGGGAGGACGGCGTCAGTGAAGCGTGAGAAGCACGTGGCTGTGTCTAGCACAGGAAGGCTTGCAGTAATGCCTGCCATTTTGCAGATGTTTCTGGAATGTGGTCCATGGAGCATCATCATTTTAAGAATATGAAGACCTTGGGAGGTTGAAGAAAGGAGCAGCAGCCCCCATCATCTGACAGAGCAAATGATTCCCAATTCGTGGTCATTTATCCAAGCAGCTGAGCACCACCGCTGCGTGGGCGGCCAGGGAACGGAGGCCCGCAGCACCGGGAGACGTGCCCAGGCAGCTCCTGGGAGGGGACGCTGGAGGCGACAACGAGAAGTAGCAGCCGCCCCTCCCCTGGCTCCTGGAGAAGGTCTAAGACGCGACCATAGACGTTTAAATCACGTTGGAAGGTGTGCCTCTGACAAGGACAGGTGGGGGGGCGTCTTCTCATTTTAGAGTCGAGATTGCCTTTGTGAATGGAAGGGACCAAGGGACTTGGATCAGTTAGAAGGAGCAGACCCATCCTGGGAGGGCCTGAAGTATTCTTTCATCTGAGGCAGAGGAAGAAACTATGCTAAAGAAATTCACACATGAATACAAATTTTGAGTAAGTGTATAAATAAATAAACCTATTAATACATAAAGTGCTTCCTGATGGCATCCCCACTGCCTGCTTGCTTCTCCCTTTGCCGTGTGTGATGGTGAAGTTCATGTGTCAGCGTGGCCAGGTGATGGTGTCCATTTGTTGGGTCAAGCAAGCACTGGCCTGGCTGTAACTGTGGAGGAGGTTCATGGACTTAACTCAGCAGTAAGCTGATTGCATCATGGCTGATGACACCTGCAATGAACTGAGGGGACCACCATCTACAATGAGACATGTCTCCTGAAACTGGTTGAAGGCCTCAAGAGGAGAAGTGATAATTTCAGCAGTCAGAAGAGAGAGTTTCCATCTCTCCTTCAGCCAGCCAACTTGTCCTGGGGGATTCACCAAAAACTTTCATTGGAGTTCCCAGCTTATAACCTGCCCTACGGAATTTGGACTCGCCCATTCTCATAGTCGTGTGAGCCAATTCCTATTTAAAAATCTCATACTATTTATATAATATATGTATGTATACATGTACAGCTATGTCTCCTGTCGGCTCGGTTTCCCTAGAGAACCCTGACAAGTACCGTGCATTTCCTGGTTTTGGTTGTACATAAGCCTGGGGTGGGGGTGGCGTGTCTCTCCTAGTGGTCAGAAGTACCCAAGCGTGGCATTGCAGTTTGCTTCTTTCTGCACCATAGCTATAGTCAATTGCTTCCCACTTTAAGATTCAGGCTTTAAATTAATTCGTTGGGGCTAAAGGAAGATTTAAGGGGGTCAAGCCCAGATCTCTGGGTCTTGGAACCAACTCATCCTTTCTGCTAGCCCGGCTTTAACCTTGGGCTACCATTTTTGTATTTGGCTTCTGAACAGCTCTTAGGAACATGGCTGGGACCTTGTTTAACGATCTGGTTTGTGGGTGCATGTCTTCTCTATCTCAGTTTCCTGTCTTCACAACCCTCTAGCAGCCAGGACAGACTTGCTCCTAAACCCGTGGTTTTCAAGCTAGGGGTGGGGGCTATGTGGATTTTGTTTCCCGGTGTCTGGAGATCTTTTTGATGGTCTCAGTTGGGAGGGGCTTTTTACTGGCATCTGGAGGGTAAAGACCAGGCATGCTGCTACCATCCAGCAACGCACAGGGCAACTCTCCACAACAAAGAATTATCCGGCCCCACCTTTCAGCGGTGCTGAGGTTGACAACCCCGTCTTCAGTGCTAGCTCTTAGGAAGCGCTTGCCTTCTGGAAGCCTGAATCACTCCTCATTGGCTCGCTGCGGTGTCTGCCTATCTCTTGGCTCTTCGCTTAGCTCCCACTGAGTCTCTCCGATGCTGTCTACCCACTGACCAGCTACTCGGTCCTCTGATGGCAGTGACGTCCCATTGTGCCGAGCATCCTGTCATGGACAGCTGGGTCTGCTCACCGAGCACCTGCCCAATGAATGAGGGCATCTAATCCCTAGTTTGGTTTATCCAGATGCCACTGATGCTCCTCAGTCACATCAGGGTTTTGTTGGGGGTCATGACACCTCGTGTGTTGGCTTCGCCCTATATAGGGGTGAAATTACCTTGTCTTCTCTGGGCACATGCCCACTGATACAGAACATACTCCAAGGAACAAGGGAAAGTCCTCATATTAAGAAATCATCTTGAACAATCCCTAAATGTATAACCAATTTATGCATAATTAAGAACAAAAGGCAGTTTCTAGTTTCTATGTGTGAATTGTTGATGACGAGCCGAGATGGTCTTCAATTCACTTAGTAAGAACTTTACATATTGATTAATCGTAATAAAGATATGGCCTTTGTAAATTGAGACAAAGAGGAAAAGCACAAAATGTTTTGTATTTCTGTTGTTGAAGAGATCGCTCAACCACAATTCTATAATACTGTTCCTTTAGAGAGATTTCTAGTCCATAATGGCCAGAGAAGGATGTAAAATTCTAATAGGATTTGATAAGTATTTGTCTTAGTTTGTCAGGGCTGTTATGACAAATACCACACATTGTGGGCTCATCGTTGTAGAAGTCAGAAGTCCCAAATGAAGGCATTGAAGAGCCCGTACTTTCTCCTCAAAGCCTGTAGTGTCCTGTTTGCCTTCCATCATCGCATGAAAATCTGCGTATTCTTTCAAATTCTTCTTTATGCTCTTCTGGTGTCTTTTTTCTCTCTTTAGCCAGCTCACTGAAGTTATTTAGGAAATTTGTGTGAACATCTTTGATTCATTGGTCCAAACTCTGTGTCTCCTCTGGCTTTTTAATTTGGTCATTTGGCTTGGATACGTGTTCTTGCTGCTTCTTGTGCTTTGCGAATTTTTGTTGGTCTCTTGGCATTTGACTATGTTGATGAGGTTATTATGAAAGTTGATTTCCCTCACTCGTCCAAGATGCTGTAGTTGTCGGGTTTGCGGTGAAGGTTCTTTTGGCACCTGACAAACCTGGCCTGGGGCCTCATGCAGAGAGGGCAGCCCTTCTCCGAGGTCCATTATGTGCTGGGCGGAAAGGCTTCTTGCCAGCCTGCGCTTTCCCCATCTTTCTCGCCAGTGGCACTCCCGGGTCACCTCTTCCCCACAGCCCTGCCTCTCTGCCATGTGGCAGCCGGCTGAGCTGGCCAGAGACCTGGTGCAACTCCAGCCGAGACTGCCATTCTCCACGTGTGCCAGCAGCTGCCAACCCCGGGAGTAGAGGGTGGGTGCTTGTGCACCCTAATTGAGACCCTGCTTGTTGGCACACTGCGTCTGGGGATTCCCAGGCTCCCATGTTGAAAGGACTCGGGCTGCAGGGCTGAGAAATTCAACTTCCCCAGCCAGCAGCTGGCCTGGGAATGCTCTGCCTTTCGCTGGCCAGCAAGACCTAGGTTTTTTTTAGGGCACTGCATTGACAGCTGGGCCGTCCATATTTCTCAGCCAAATTAAGGCTGGGTTCTCAGCCGGGCCCACTCCAGTGGATCTGAGATAGGGTCTGGAGAGGCTCTGAAAAGCCCTGCAGTTCCCTTAACAAGGTCAGGGTGTGTCCACCTGCTCCGATGGTCTTGGGATAGGGTCTGGAGAGGCTCTGAGAAGCCCGGCAGTTCCCATGTACTTTCCTGCCTGCCCAGCAGATGGCACTGCTCAGTGAGTTACTCTTCCTGGGAAGCTGTTTTCCTCCTGGGCCCCAGGCTAGTGTGTCCAGGTGGGGCTGAAACTGAGGGTTCCTGTCCCTCACTCCACTCAGTGCAGGGCTGTGTCCCCTGCTTTTACTTGGGGTGGAGGGGTCCTCCAGCCACCCCAGTCTGCAGCCGTCCCCCAGGTAAGGATCAGGTCTCCTGCTGCTGTTTCCCTTATGGTGGGGGTGGGGCCCCAGGACCCAGCGCTGGAGGCAGTCTCTGTCCACATTTCCTTAGACTCTTCGTCCCTCACTAACCTGGGCCTTGAGATGTCGTCCCCCATCCCCCAGGTCCTCACACGGTGGGGGTCTCACTGCTGTGAGAGATTTTATAGTCCGTGTCCCCAGTGGGAGGTGGGAGGACCCCGGCCGCTGCCTCCCAGCACTTCCCAAGATGGGTGGGGACAGGTGAGCAGTGGGGGTTGGAGTGGGGACCGGCCAGTTGGGGACAGAAATTTCCTGCATGGTATTTTTATCTTTCTTTGATTCAGTGTTTGTGGGATCCTTCTCCAGTCTGTACCTTCCTCCAGAGTTCTGAGCAAGTGGGATTTGTCCTTTTTCTCACTGAATCTCTGGGGAGAGGTTTTCAGTAGCTGTTTATGTTGCCAAGTTGATGATGTCACTCCATTCTCCTAACCTTTTAATTTTTTTTTTTAATTTTTGATTTTTTGTGTGCTGTCTGGTGGGGTTACCTCTCATTGTTTTTCCATGTGAGCGTCCTGTTATTACAGCACCATTTGTTGAATTTTTTGTTTGTTTGTTTTGCCTGCTTGTTTGGTTTTTTGGGTGTTCTGCATGGCAGGCGAGAAAGTCTACCGTGGAACTACCCTTGCACCCCCTTAATTTATTTTAACTATTTTTCATGTCCCAAAACTCTACCTTATGGCCACTAACTATGTTTTAATTTAAAACATTTGAAATAATGTAGCATTTAGAACCTATGAAAAATACAGAAAGGTGTATACTAATATTTATATACATGCCGCTCAGATGAAGGGATGTTAGCATTCTGCCATACTTCGTAGAGAATCAGCTGAAGTCTCTCCTACTCACCATATTTCCACTCTATCCTGACTCACAGTTAACCACTCCCCTGCTATTGGCACACATTATTTCTGTGCATGAGTTTACTCTTTGAATATTAGATCTGTATCTATAGATAACGGGTGTGCTTCCTTTTGCAACTCACTTAAAAAAATAAAACTACCTATGATGTTTTTGAGATTTATTCAGGTTAATTAAATAGTTCTAGCTCACTCCTTTTGAGTGCTGTGTAGTATTCCATGATATGGAAAATATCACAGTTTATTTTCCCATTTTCCTACCGAGGAACAGTTAGGTTATTTTCACTCTTTTTTCTATTTTAAGCAGTGCTCAACGGAAAATCATGTACCTGTTTTCCTATACTGTGATCATATACTAGGGTTTTTCTACCTGGTTGTGCTGGTTTGAAGGGATGTATGTCCCCTAGAAAAGCCATGTTTTTTTTTTTATTTTGTTTTGTTTTTTTGCTTACTTTTTTAAAATAATTTTTTATTAATTAAAAAAATTACAAGAAAGAAATGCAAACATCCTTAATATATGCTCATTCCATTCTACATATATAATCAGTAATTCACAATATCATCACATAGTTGAATATTCATCATCATGATCATTTCTTAGAACATTTGCATCAATTCAGAAAAAGAAATAAAAAGACAACAGAAAAAGAAAAAAAATTTTACATACCATACCCCTCACCCCTCCCTTTCATTGATCCACTAGCATTTCATACTGAATTTATTTTAACATTTGTTCCCACTACTATTTATTATTATTCCGTATGTTCTACTCGTCTGTTGACAAGGTAGATAAAAGGAACATCAGACACAAGGTTTTCACAATCACAGTCACATTGTGAAAGCTGTATCATTATAAAATCATCATCAAGAAACATGGCTACTGGAACACAGCTCTACATTTTCAAGCAGTTCTCTCCAGCCTCTCCATTATGTCTTGAATAACAAGGTGATATCTACTTAATGCGTAAGAATAACCTCCAGGATAACCTTTCGACTCTGTTTGGAATCTCACAGCCATTGACACTTTGTCTCATTTCACTCTTCCCCCCTTTGGTCGAGAAGGTTAGAAAAGCCATGTTTTAATCAAAACCCCACTTCATAAAGGTAGAGCAATCCCTATTCAATACTGTATGTTTGAAACTGTAATCAGATCATCTCCCTAGAGATGTGATTTAATCAAGAGTGGTTGTTAAACTGGATTAGGTGACGACATGTCTCCACCCATTTGGGTGGGTCTTGATAAGTTTATAGAGTCCTATAAAAGAGGGAACATTTAGGAGAATGAAGGAGATTCAGAGAAAGCAGAGAATGCTGCAGCACCATGAAGCAGAGTCTGCGAGCCAGTGACTGTTGGAGATGAAGAGGGAAAATGCCTCCTGGGGAGCTTCATGAAACAGGAAGCCAGGAGAGAAAGCTAGCAGATGATGCAGTGTTCGCCATGTGCCCTTCCAGCTGAGTGAGGAACCCTGAACGTGTTCACCACGTGCCTTTCCAGATGAGAAAGAAACTCTGACTGTGTTCGCATTCCACTTGAGAGAGAAACCCTGAACTTCATCAGCCTTCTTGAATCAAGGTATCTTTCCTTGGATGCCTTTAATTGGACATTTCAATAGACTTGTTTTAATTGGGACATTTTCTTGGCCTTAGAACTATAAACTAGCACCTTATTAAATTCCCCTTTTTGAGAGCCATTCTGTTTTTAGTATATTGCATTCCGGCAGCTAGCAAACTAGAACACTGGTCTAGATATTTAAAAGTGAAATGGTTGGGTCACAAGGTAAGTGCATTCTCGAATTACTTTGGTATTGACAAATAGCTCTCCCCAGTGAAATCATTTAATCTCTACCCAGAAATGGATCAGGGTTTCTGTTTCTTCAAATCCTTGCCCACAGTTGCTGACAATTTGGTATACTTATTGTGCTGTTTTAAGAGCAAAGAATTTGCATGATTATTAATTATTTAATTAGCTTTTGCATGAATTAATATTAACATATCTCAAATGCTAATCCCTTTTCAGTTACACAAGTTACAAATACATTTTTCTGTCTTTAGCCTATTTTACCTTTTTGTACAGATCATTTATCACGTTAAGTTTTTTATTTAAATGAAGTCAAATCTATTGACTTATATATATTTTTAATAATGTGTTGTTTGTAAAAAACTTTAGTGCCACAAGTTATAAAGATAGTCTCTGAGATGTCCTTTAAAAATTGTGTAGTTTGGCTTTTTCACATTTTGGTTTTTAAATTTGTTTGACTTTCATTTTTAAATTTATTTTTGTATATGGTATGAGAGATTGGTATATTTTTATCTTTTTCTGTTTAGCTAGTGAATGGCCCATTTACCCTTTCTCCACTGTGTTTCTCCGTGCACTCAGCCATATGGAGGTGTGTCTTCCACGCTCTATTTGCTTCTTGCACAATTGTAGCTCTGTTTTAATTATTACATAAGCATAAGTGCTAATATCTGTCTGACGAGGTGGGTTTCCCCCTTCACCCTTCTTCAAAATAGTATTGTCTTTTTTTCAACTTTTCATATGATTTTAGGGGAAGTTTCTCAAATTCTAGGAAAAAAATAATCCTACTCGGGTTATTATTGTTTTACATTGTATTTTACATTTATACATTGATTTGATATAAATTGTCATTTTTACCACATTAAGATTTCCATCCATGAATATGACATTTCACTTTAAAATTTTTGGATCTTCTTTGATTTCTTTCAATAAAGTTTATGATTTTTTGTGTAAAGACCTAATACATTTTTGTTATATTTACCCTTTTATATCTTAAAAAGTTTCTTTCCTTTTTTTCTCCTCTCTCCTTTAATTTTTGTGATCATTTAAGTGTTATGTTTTCTAATTGTTTGTCGGTATACAAAACATCATTAATTTTTAAAATCTTGCTCTTGTATCCAGCAATCTTTCCACACCCTCTTATTATGAGGAATAAATTGTCAGTATATGCACTTAGATTTTTGTGCAGTCATAGTATCTGTGAACATAACATTTTTATTCTTTCTAACTTGTTTCCACTTATTTTTTTTTTTACTATGCTCTTATTATTTTTAAACATGCTTATTTTATATTCTCTGCTTAATATTCGCATTTTGTTCTGTGTTTCTTGACTCAGGTCTTCGTTTTGTGAGTCTGCTCTCTTTTACTCATGGTACGTTTTTCTCAGCCTTTGTGATTTTTGGTGGTGAATATGTCCTGGAAGCCTTGCTTTTCCTTGGCCCATTCCCGTGACCTCGGTTTGAATGGCGTCCCCCAGAGGTGTCCTCCTTTAGCTTCTCCAGGGAACTCAGAGGTAGTCTTGGAATAAGACCAAACTGTCATGTTCAACTTCAGATTGAACTGTAATGGCATTATAAATCACACCCAGACTCATGGAAAGCATGGCCCTGGGGTTTTTGTTATGGGTGCAAACTTTTTTTCTACTGTGGGTGCAAAGCTGAGTCCTGGACAAGATAGATTAATTTCTTTATTACTCTTCTAAGTGGGTGGTGGAGGTTCCTCTAGCTCAGTGGGCAGCCTTCTGGTGCACTGCTGCCGGCAGGAGTCTCAGTCCCGACCCCTCGCACGCCCAGGCACCTCACACACCCGGTCCTGTATCTGTGCTGACTCTCTCCTCCAGCCACTCGGCGCCTTGGAACCCCTGGATTGACCTTCTTTTCTTACAATTCAGCTTTTCATTTATCTGAATTTTTTTTTGTTTTATTTTTTCCATCGTCTGTAGGAGTGTGGGGTGGGATAGTTTTCAGGTTATTCCTCCTGCCGCCTTGCTAGACTAGACGTCCTCAGAGTGATTCCTGGAACTATTTTATCATTTCCCTGGTCCATCAGAGATGGGGGAAAGGAGAAGGAGATTGAACCACATGCAGAAAACCCGCTTTCTGGCCTTTGTTTTCCTGCTGCCCCTGTGACGTGGGGCATGGAGCAGCTCCTCCTTGGCCTTTGGCCCTGTCCTTTGTCAGGCAATGGTCACTTCTAGTCCCCAATCACTTCGAGTTCCAACCTTCCGAGGCTTTTGCTTCTCTAACTGCCCACAGCCGCCCCTCCATCCTGGATGAAATTATTCCCCTTTCTTGAATAAGTCCCCAAGATACGCCTCTGTCCCCGCTCCTGTGTCTACCCCACTGCAGTGCCTCGTTCCAGACACAAATCCCGGAGCTCAGACCCGGAGGTGTGCACCCACCGCCACATTTACAGATCAGTCATCCTTTACCCTGTATTCTGACCTGCCTTCGGCCTAACCAGATCGGCTTCACTAGTATCTCTGCTTGAAGTCTGGTCTCTTTTACAGCCTAGCAGTTGCTGTATGAGGTAATGCTGACTTTCAGATGCAGAGCCCTAGCTCTGAGTCTCAGGTGTCACACGGGTACCCAAAGTCTCAGAGACTAAACAGGTTGTGCACAAAGAGCTCTGCCTCTCAGAATTTAGAAATAACAGTTACAACTCAGGAAAAGATGTGACTGCTGACAATCCAGGCCCGAATTTTCTCAGAAGCAATTTCTAAATGAGACAATACAATATCTGTCCATTTGTTTCTGGCTTATTTTACTCAACATAATGTCCTCAAGTTTCATCCACCTCATTGCATGACTCACAACTGTGTTCCTTTGTGTAGCCAAACAGTATTCCATCGTATGTTTTCACCACGGTTCGCCCTTCCACTCGCCGGCCGATGGCCACTTCGGCCACCCCCACCCATTGGTTATGGTTGACAGTGCTGCCATAAACAGCAGTGTGCAAATGTCCTTTTGTGCCCTGCCTTCAGTTCTTCTGAGTGCAGTCCTAGGAACGAGCTTGCATGATCAATGGTGACTCTCTATCCAGCTGCCTGTGACCTGCCGCCCTGCCCTCTGGGACTCAGGGGCCTGTGAACTGCAACCCAGCAGCCCCGGCCTTCCGTGACGATTGCAAACCTGTGACTGACACCCCCTTTCCCCAGTGTATGGACAGCTGAGCAATAAAATGAAGACAGGCACGGGGGAAGAAAGGATGTAGGTCTTTGGTTTTGTTTGTTTTTAGCTCTTGCTCATGTGATCCTGGAAAAATTAAAATGCTAATTTCACATGCAGTCCGCGTTGTAGGGAAGGCTAAGTCTGTTTTCCATGACCCTCATCTCTCCCACCTCTCCACCCCAGGCTACCCAAAACTCTCCACAAATTTGTCAGCTTTATTTAGAGATGCATTAACCCTAAAGGATTAAAGACTTGATGCTGTAGCATCAACCAAGAAACTCTCCCTTTTTGTAATTTTACTGGTTTTTCTTGATTGTCTCCTGGATATACATACACTATTGTCTGTATTTTAAAACTTCAACTTCGGTATGTGACCAAAGGGAGAGATGTTTATTTGATGCAAAATTGATATTTTCCGTAGCACACCGTCTCATTTAACTTGTCAGTTTATTTGGACACCATTGTTACATGGAACCTTGACCAGGGAGCGGGAGCCCATGGGTTTGTGTGGGTGTGTGATGCCCAGTACATCCCAGGGTAATCTGGACAGGAGATTAAAAAGTATTTGTAAAGTCCCCTTGAGGGAATGGAGAAAAAGGTTAAAGTATCAAACATCCACCCTGCAAGGACCTGATATTCTCACAAGCACGGGGACCTGCCAATTTAATAAATTTCTAGGGTTTCATCGGCTGACATCTAGTGGCACAGAGTACAAATTGAGGAGGGAGAACCTGCTCAAACCCAGCCAGGATTACAGACATTGGGATAAAGTCTCTCCGAGACCAGATGGCTAGGTCCCAGAGGGCTGAGCACCCTGGGAGCTACAGGTGTGGGGTGGAGGTGCAGTTCCTTAAGGGGGGGACTAAGCAAACATCTAAGCCATCCACCACCCAAAGATATTCTTGAACTCGATACTGAAGCAAAAAGTCTGGGTCAAGTCAAAAACTTAAATGAACCATTTGGATAATTTCTAAATGATTTCAAAGTGATAGAATCTCATTCATTGATCGTAGGATAAATAGATTTGTCTGTTGATAAACAGAATTCAAGCGGTGCTGGACCCTGTCCACATCCACCTGGGCAGATTTCTTAAGCAGGTTGTATAGTGCGATGTTAAATTTCTGGTACTTGATAACTATTCTCAAGGTGATAACTCAATTGAGTGTCCTTAGTCTCAGGAAATGGGCGTGGGGGTGCTTCCGGGAGCACCATGTAAGCAACCTACCCTCAAATGTTTAGGAAATTCATGGGTAGATGGAGGTGAAGGTGTGACGTAACATCTGCCATAAACAGCTAACACTTGTAAGGCTGGGTGTCTGGGCACCCGTGCATTGGAGTTGAATGCATTGTTTCTGTATAATTTTTGCAATTTCCCTCTAGGGTTGCATTTCAAAGAAATGATAAAGATATCTGTACTGCCACCTGCTGTTTATCTTTCATCATTCCACCCTTATAAACCAGAAGTTGGAATCGAGTCAGAATTGAGGACAGTTCAGATATATCAAGCACCTTGATGGTCAGACTCTTTAGAGATCACAGGTGTGCCCTGTCAGGAAACGGGATTCCAGCCTTCTCAAAGAAGGGCTAGATTACATTCGGGGCATGCTATGCAACTATACTTTGGGGACCCCCCCTTACTTTTTCCCCAACATCTTCATCGTCAGGACTAGTGTTGAAAGAGGGCTGCTGCGTGCGGAGCCTGCAATGCTCTGGCGTATTTATCCCGCCCGAGAACCTTGCGGGGCAGGTACGACTCTGCCGGGGGGAATGGAGGCCCGGCGGGGAAGCGGCTTGCCCAAGGTCCTGGGGCAGGAAGTGGGCCCTGCGCCGTCGCTGGCCAGCCCGGGCGTGGGCCTCTAGGGACGCGGAGGGACGGCCGATGAACCTGGCACTCAGCCACGGAGCAGGTGAGGAGGGGAGCCGCCACCTGCCCAGGACGTTTGCTAATGAGGGCAACGGCAACAGCGCTCCAAGCCAAATCATAGAATCATCGCTTGAGCCTGCAAGCTTTCCTAGCATCTCTCACACTCATTCCATTCAGAGAAAAGTAGCTTGTATTGATCACACACTTGCCGCAGACGGTCTAAAAGTGTTTTTTTTTTTTGAGGAAGACCAGCAAAGCCTTGGTCATATTCCATTATCTAGTAAGTGGAGTGAAGAGTGACTGAGCAAGCCCAACCCCTTTTGCATTCTGAAACGGACGCTCAGCCCTACACACGGGAGGTCAGTCTTACCTGCTAAAGCTTGGCCATTCACACCAGAAATCTCAAATGCGGCTGCAAATTTCCTGCTTGCCTGTCATGTTTGCCCCAGGACACGTTTGCTTTTTTTTTTTTTTTGCATCTTCCATTCTTTTTTTATTGTGAAAAATAACATATATATACAAAAAAGCAATGCATCTCAAAGCACACCACGAGAATTAGTTATATAACAGAACGATTGCTTTTCTTAAGTTAAAAAAGCTAATTAAAATTTTTTTCTTTGTAATTTGTCTAGACATTTCTAACATTCTATTTCAAATCAACAAAACGCACAAAAATATTTGATCATTTTGGTATTTGGTATAATCCACGCGTTTATTCTTCACGGAATCTATTTGGAACACAAATTGTACAAAGTGTTTTAAATCATCTCCACTTTCTTATTTTTTCTTCTCTGAGGGGACTGGCGAGGATGATATTAAATCACGCTAGATATGTTTGGACAATAGCAGAGTGGCTGGTTTACCACAGAAGAGGAAAGGGACAAAAACAGATTTAGAGGCAGGATTTCCTGGTAGATGTGGGGTTTCCTGGCTGGTTCGGATTCCTCCTGTGGTGGAAAATCCCTTGAAAGGAATGTCATTGAGAGCTGGCCTGAGAGTTCCGTTCAGTCCCTCTCCTTCCATTTTCCACTCCCTTCCCTGTCCTTCCTCGGAGCATCACAGATGCTCCGAGAAGAGGCCAGAAGGGAAGTCTTCTCATATCCTGGATAAAACGAAGCAAAGCTCCTGGGATTTCGTTTTTGGAGTTTAAAGAGCTCTCTTCTTGGCCACCGAAGTTTGAGACAGAAGCTGAAGTACAGTAGGTTTCTCATGATATAGAGAGAATGGGGGTAGGAAATGAGGTAGAAGGAGCATAAGGGAATACACTGGGGCTGAAGGAACAGCACGGTTACCAAAAGGTTGAGAGAATCACAACTGCGTTTCCAAGTCATCCCTGATTCCCTGTTTAATTCACTGTCATCCTGAATCTTGTCGGCAAAGCAGGAAGGTTCAGAAAATGAAAAAGGAAAAGATCAATGATTCTAAGGGAGAAAATATGCAAAATTTAACAACTTGCCTGTTGTGTGTGTGAGCTCCCCAAACACAGGCCTGGAGTTAGGAGATGGGTCTGCCCGTGGGCTGGTTCCGTGGTCAGGTACGTGAATGGGTGAGTGCATGGTGCTGTGGCACTTTTGAGATTCTCCTTTCATGCTATCAGGCATTTATCTGTAAACACATCATTTATGTTGCATTAGGTCTACACTCTCTTTTGTGCTATGGAAACCAAGTCAAACTGGTTTAAGTGAAGTTAGCAATTAACTAAAATGTCTAGGGGTCGATGGCTTCTGGAAGGTTTGCATCCAAGGCTACAAAAGGTGTCATTGGGACGCTGTATCTCTCCCCATCCATATTGTCTCACTTTCACCAGCAGGCATGTTTCCCATGGTGAGACCAGCACAGCTCCAGAGCAGGCATGCCAGTAAGAGAGGCGGCTGAGAGCCCAGGGCAGCCCTGCCTGCTGCGGCCAGCCTCTGATCTGTCACCATGCCCAGACCTGGGCCACCTGCCCCTCTGCAGCAGAGGCAGGGGCTGGTGCCAGATGGTGAACATTCTCACCTGCGCCACATGCATTCATTCTTACAAGATAGGTACTCCTGGTCAAGACAGGAGAAGAGTGGTCGGGTTAAAAAAACCAAAACAACAGCACCAAACAACCCACAGTACTCACTACGTATCCAGTGCAGCAGAAACTGGTGTGTAAACTAGAAAAACAAGTGGTGAAAATGTGTTCACGCCATTTAATAATTACAGTCCTGTTGAGGACATGAAATGAGGAGAAAGAAGCTCTGAGAGCAACGGTTCTCAGCCTTGAGGGCACCTGGAAATCATCTGGAAGCGTTAAAACTGCTGACAAGCCAGGATTCTCTCTCCGGAGATTCTGATGTAATTCATCTAGGGTGCAACTGGCACCGCACGTTCTCAAGGCTTTCCAGAAGGTTCTGACGTGCAGACAAAGCTGGGCACATTCTAGGGAAGAAAGAAATGAAGATGTCGCGGAGCAGCTGCTTGTTCTGTGAGAAGGCAGAGGTGCTGGAAGTTAACACTGAACACAATAATAACCAACATGCTGAGCTCCCTTTCCTGGGTTTTGTTAAGGTCCTATGGGATCCCTGAGTCTCCTTTTCCAGGGTTTGGTAGGTAGACGCCTGTCCACAGTTGTGTGGTGTTGACCAGGTCAGTGTGAGGGAGTGTAGATAAGTTAAATCACCTGCTAGCCCCCAGTATAGACGTAATTCTTTCTACAGACATTTTGACCCACAATTGTTTGTAAGAGGCAAAAGAGATTTTTAACTTGAGTTCTGTGGCTGCTCTCTCTCATCTCTCATTTTTTAGTGGATTTTAACAAAGGAACAGGAACAGAAGAGCAAGGCAGGAGGAGTAAATCTCATGGATAAAATAGAAAATGAAAATCTTGCCCTGTGACATTGTGTGCGCAGAATAGCTATTATTTCTGTTCTCAAAGATACTGAGCCACATTGCTGAGTAAAATCTTCAGGTTCTCTCCAAATCTTACTCTATCCATAAGAGGTTTGGGAAGAGGAAGGAGCCTGAATGAATGTGTTTCTGAGTGTGGGCCCCTATTGGAATTTTCGTTGGGTATATGGTAGCCTGTTGAGAGATGAAAACGCTTCACTTTCCCATAGCTGGAAATAGCCCCTTCTCTAGAATGAAGAGTTTAGAAGTCAACTTAAAACGTTTGCCCAGCTCCACTGGTGATAACCACAGCTGATTAGTTAGATGCTGTGTATCTGGAGGGTTAGAACAGTTGTTTTTTTCTTCAGTTGGGTTTTGAGGTTGGTGATGGAAGCAACATCACTTCCTTTGGCTGAATTTTAAAAGTTGCACAAAACGTAGCAAGTTCCCTTCTTTTGGTTGTCACTAAAGGGCTTCCTGAAAGTGAGAGAAACTCCTCAAGTTATTTAAAATCATGTGGAGATTAATGTTCAGAAACAAAAAGTTCATGGCTTTGGTTAGTGTCTGTTCGAATAGTCTCAGTGAAGGAATTGCTTACTGTAAATGACATACTATGACTTACAGGAATTCTCTCTTAACATTCTACTTTCCCAGGGCAAATGGGACCCAGCCTTACCTGAGACAAAGTCGGCTGCACCAGGAGAGGTAAGAGAAATTCACGTTGGCTTATTTTTCTTCATTCTAATAGGAGTGACATTTTTTAATATGTGGAATGCAAAGTCTTTCTTTCAATTTCGTTGGCTTTTTACCCTGTCCAAGGTCTAGCAAAGCATGCTGCAATGGGCTTTTGTAGTAGAGTGCCGTCTTAAACAGTAAAACTTAAATTATTTGACATTGTGTGGGAAACCAATAAATGCTTAGAGTTGTGCAATAACGTCTTTGTACAGTAGGGGTCTGCCTTGTGTGTTGAACTGGAAGTTTCATCCATTATGCCTTAAGATTGTGTTTTTTACAGAATCTTGGATCATTATGGACAGATATGAATATATACATGTATATGTAGAGTCATAGGCGATAACGTGATTTTACATGTAATATGTATTTTAAAATTTTATTGTGTGTCTTCAAAATAAATTGGAATTACAAATGACAAAGAGGCATTGAAGCTAAACAAACTTGGAATATGGGGCAGGCTAACGTGCTGTGCCTCGACCACTGGAATTTCAGGTTGGTGGCCAGCCAGCTCTAAAACCTTAGTGCGTATGAGGTCAGGTTCTCAGCGGAAGATTTTCTCAGAATTAGGCCTAAAATGGATAATTTCAGTTGGAGGTATATTTCTCATACATATTTTTTCCAAACAATTATGTGGTTTTAATAGTAATATTATAAATAAGGCATTTTATCACATAGTGTTTTTGTTTGTTTGATTTGGCATGGGCTGGCTCTGGGAATCAAACCCGGGTCTCTCGCCTGGCAGAATTCTGCCACTGAGCCACCGTTGTACCGCCCATAACATAGTTTTATTATTGTTTTCAAGTTTTAATTTCTTCCAACTCCCGTGATGCTGGTAAGTAATAATACTACATGTGACGCTTGCTGGAGGATTTATGGGTATCAGTGCTAAATATTCCCGGGCAGCCAGGGCAGGTAAAATGGGGCTACTACTTGTGGGTACCAAACAGTTAGTTCATTTGAAACTTGGGTTCTGGTGAGGTTTATTTTCATTTATAATGATACAATAAGTTATATTGAAACTCAGTGCTCCTGAGTTTCTCGTGTATTTGGCCACTTTCTAGCAATATTTGAAATTAAAAAAAAAAATAGGCATCTCAAGGGAAGACGTTTTCTAGGGTCAGCGCCGTGGCCTGCGGAGGTGTGGAGCTGCCCGAGCTGGCCCTGGGATTCCGGGGCACCGCTGGGAGTGGGGAGCCAGGGGCGTTGCTGGGTCCTGGCTGGCTGGGGAGGCAGTAACCTCAGGGAATAGTATATACTTCACTCAATAGTTGGCTTTAGCCAGCGGCTGACACAGACACAAGCAAATCTGGTCACGGAATTTGATTACTGGTTCTGTATTTGTGGTACTTCTGTTGGTGTCTGAACATATTTTTATGAACGTTTTTTTTTAAGTTGTGTAAACATAAGTACAACATAAACTTTCCCATCTCAGCCACTCCTAAGCTTCCACGCCACTGGGATTGACCACACTCACGATGCTGTGTTACCCTTGCCACCATCCATTACTAGAAATTTCCTAAGCAGAAGTCCTGCTCCCCTAGGCCTTAACTCCCAATTCCTACCGCCCTTTCCATCCTTGGGAACCCGTACTCCACTTTCTGTCTCTATGAATTTGCATATTCTATTTCACAGAAGTGGCATCCCTTTGGTGCCTGGCTTGTTTCACTCAATAGGAGATCTTCAGAAATCATCCATGCTGTAGCAGGTGTCAGGACTTAATTCCCTTTTATGGCTAATATTCCGTTGTACATATATGCCACCTTTTGTTTATCACTCACCTGTTGATGGTATTTAGGTTGGTCCACCTTTTGGCTATGGTGAATAATGCCACAGTGTGCAAACATCTGCTGCAGTCCCTGATTTCAGTTCTTTTGGGTATATACCCAGAAGTGGGATTGCCAGGTCTCATGGTAATTCTGCATTTAACTTTTTAAGGAACTGTCAAACTGTTTCCAAAAGAAGCTGCATTATTTTAAATTCCCACCACTGATGTACTAAGGTTTCTATGTATCCACACCCTTGCCAGTGCTTGTTGTTTCCAGTTCTTTTAATAATAGCCATTCTACTGGGTGTGAAATGCTATATCCTTGTGAATTGATTTCCCTTTCCCTAATGGCTAATGATGTTGAGCATCTTTTCATTCCCTAATGGCTAATGATGTTGAGCATGCTTTTTGGCCATTTGTATATCTTCTTTGGAGAAACATCTGTTTAGGCCCTTTGCCCATTTTTAATTGAGTTGTCTTTTTGTTGTTGGGTTGTAGGTTCTCAAGTTTAATATTGAATGCCACTATATTGGATCCATTAACTGGTATGAATTGGATCCCCTTATTAGATCTAAAACTTGTGTCAGTAGAATTTTATGACCATATAAAATCTCAAATTGCTTCTAGTTATTTTTAGCTAAGTGACCAGATGAATGTCCAAACTTAAATAAATTCAGAAAGCTCCGTATCTTGAGGTGGGGGAAATAGCCCTTTTACTCTTTTCTCATGATCTTTCTCAGTGTAGTTTATAGTCTGTCCAAGGAAAAAGAAGTTAATCTCTAGCTGGTGACTCTTGGTAAAACTTCATTTGGCTTTATAAAAATGAACAAAAAATTGTGTCTCTTGGAAAATCAAAAGATTATTATTACACATAGCGTCATAATCCACATTTGGACTGGCCACACTAAACAAAAATTCAGAGTATCAGAACCCAATGTCTCTCTTTTCTTGGTTATGGAAGTTAACACGTATCAGCTGGATGCTTCTGACCGAGTACCAGGGATTGGTGATGCACATGAGGGGCCACACGTGAGTTAAATTTCTTTGGAAACGCATGACCCATCCTACACACGAGAGTGTGCTGAGAACTGGAAGGTTTCCAAAGGAGAGTGGCTGTTTCTCTCAGGACGTCTGCTTCCGCCTTGTGTCCAGATTAGCATCTTAGCCCCTGAAGCAGCACTCAGCAAAATCAGAATTTTATTCTGATTCTCGGGATAAAAAAAGCAGATGCCAGAGCTCAAACAGCACCACCAGGACCCACTAAAAGTATGGAAAGGGTAGGAAGGTAGCAGGGACTTAAAAGATAAGAGTAAGAGATAAGTAAGAAAGGATGAGAGAAAAGAACCTTTCCTTCTGTTAGTCTTTTCCTCTCCTCCCCTCCCATCCCCTCTCCTTCTCCCCCTCCCCTCCCTTCCTCTCTTCTCCTTTCCCCTCCCCTGCCATTCCCTTCCCCTCCCCCTTCCCCTTCCACCCTACATATATATTATGTACACAAACACACACACATATTTATGTATATATATATATAATTTTTTGTATGCTATATGGCGGGGTCACATCTCATTATTTTTCCATATGAGTATCCAATTATTTTGGCACCATTTGTTGAATTTTGTTTATTTGTTTGTTGGTTTTTTTTTGGGGAGGGGGAAGTGCATGGACTGGGAATCGAACCCTGGTCTCTCACATGACAAGTGAGAATTCTTACCTTTTTTTTTTTTGCATGGGCAGGCACTGGGAAACGAACCCAGGTCCCTGGCATGGCAGGTGAGATGTCTGTCTGCTGAGCCTCCGTGGTCTGCCCCCACAAATTTATTTTTAATAAGGCTCTGTAAAAGTTTGTGTTAAACACATTTTTACACCAAGTTAGAGGATTATAGGGGCTCCTGTTTAAAATCCTAACATGGATTCGCTGCTGGGGCCCGAGCAGGGGCTCCCACAGTAACTTTGACAAGTGCTATATTATAGCAGAAGGTCATGGAAGCTGCCAATATCCAAACACAATGATGCACGATCTTTTGTGTGTTTTACTGAATAGAACCTACAAGCCACCTCCCATGTAGCAGCTAATTGAATTTCTTCTTTCTCTACCTTGGTCTCACTCATCAGTTACTTTGTTTCATAAAAAGACATTTGAAAAGGAGACAAAGGAGGCTAAGTTTCCAAAGGGAGAATGTGTGTTTTGTGGGTGCATTCAGCCTTAACCATAACAGAAGGAGTGGCGGATGGGGAGCCATTTCTGCCCACGGCCATTTGGTTTCTGCCTCCCTTTTCCTTCTCTCATGGCTTGGAATGAACACACGTGGCCCAGCCTGGGCATTCGCACTGCCCTATGACGTATTGATTTGGTGGGACTTTTCTTAGGAAAAAGCAGCTGTTGGGCCTGGTTTCCTGCCATGTGCTGCTCTTGCTGGGACCAGGTGGCAGTCTGGCAGGTGGAGAGGTGACAGCCCGTGTGCCCAGGTGAAGATGTGTGCCCAAGCCTAGGGCATGCCCAGCCCTTAGCACCCATCCTTCGGTGGCTACCAGACCCCTGTGGCGCGTATGGTTGGGTTTCTAATTCTTAATAATTTGTGAAACAACCTGTTCCTTTCCCAGATACCTTGAGATGCAGGCAGAATACCCTGACTCTTCAACTCAATCCTTTTGAACAGAAATTTAGAGCTTAAAAAGGCTGCAGGTATGGCTGGATATCAGAGGCACTCGATAAACACTTGCTGAGGCCCAGCTTCTTTGGGGGACGCATTAGCAGTGAGGGTGCTGTCTAAGGCGCCCGGGTGACAGCGGCAGCCCAGGCTGCATCACAGAATTCAATTTGTGATGAGAACTTTGAAATTGCAGCAGGAGCTGCGCTGTCCGCTCTGTTGGTGTCTTCTAACTGTGCGCTAATCTTTTCTGCCCTGGACCAAGCTGACCCTGCGCTGTTGCCTTGGCCCTCAAAGAGATTTTTCTGTTTTTCTTTCCCTTTTTCATCACGTCTGTCCTCGCCTCTGTCGTGACTGCTGAAGTACATGACGTGGTGCCCACAGATCAATTTTGCTTCTGATGGAGCCAATAATGTGCAGTCGATATGTGATGTGGGAAAACGGGTGATATGAGCTGAATCCAAAACTTGGGTGGTTCGGTCTGTTTTCAGAGACAAAATCTCTACCATGGATCTTGTTAATTACGGAGGATAGTTGGCCGCCTTCTGCCTGTGAAGGCGCGGCTCACTCACTCATTCATTCATTCATTCATTCATTCATTCATTGGCTCCACAGTGGTCTATTGTGGACTTCTGTGTGAGGCGTTTCAGAGAGGAAGTCCCATTTCCAACTCTGATGGCCTGTGGGGCTGGGAGGAAGGGTCAGCCGGAGGGCAGGGGGCCGGAGGCAGCTCATCAGGACAGCGGGGGCACGAGAGCAGTCCCGGGGCCGCTGGCATGGGGGTAGGTTCTAGCAGAGGGGCAGCGCCCAGAGGAGATGCCAGGACACAGCCCCCGCAGCCCCTGCGCTGCCCGCTTCCTCTCCCCGATCCATTCTAATGGCTGAATTTGTCTCTCCATATCCGTGTCTGTTGCTTCAGCAGAAACTAGTTGTCTTCAGAGGCGTATTTCATATTTCAAGCTATGAAAATCCTTTCATCGAGGTCATGCTTTGAAATTCCCTCTTGGGATAGTTTGAGAAAAAACAAATATTAACACTAGGAGAAAAGTTTACTCCAAATGTTTGCATATTCACCTATACCACTGAACCATTTTTAAATGAACATATTAAGAGCTGAGCCACTGCAAAGAGGCGTCTGCACATGCTCCCCGAGGTCCTTTCGCTTATCTGGAGAAGAACTGGCAATAACTGAGCACCCACCCCATGTCACACTGGTCAAGGTAACGTAGTTGTGGCTTATTTTTCTATTATTATTGCCACTTCCAGGGGAGGAAGTGAAGGTTGAAAGAAATTAAGCAATTGCTCACAGTCATACAACTAAAAAGTGATGCCCAGCCTCTCGTCTTCCAAAAAATAGGACACTGTTTCCATTCCCTTTTAATAAATGCCAGCTCCGTGCGTCACACCCTCTGATTTAGGCCAGCGTCTTCTGAATTATGTTCTCCTGAAAAACAGCTGCAGGAAACTGTGGCTGTCTTTTATAATCTAGTACAAGCGAAGCAGCTTTATTAGCAGTCTTTCTGTGAGTGGAGGAGTTCGTTATACAAGACTCTCCTACTAACGGGTAGGTGCCTGTCCACAGCTGTGGATAAACACGAAGGAACCCCACTGCACAGGACACTGGAGGGTGGAGGGCCGGGCCAGGGGCTGTGAGGTCCCGCAGTACTGCCCACTGCAATAACGGGTCTGGCCGCTCTGTGTCCAGTCCAACAACAGCAGCCACGGAAAGCAGCCTGGAAAGCTCCTCGAAGCTCTTGGTTTTCTGTGGAACACGGTTTGAGAAGCATTATGTATTTGTCCATAGATATTTCATGGTGTTTAGAATGCAAACAGCCACAATCGCTTCAACCGGTTTTCCACCTTGAGAGTTTTTCAGATTCCTTTTTCAGAAAATGTAATGTTACTCGAAGACTGGCATTTGCCTTATGTTATTTTTGGATAGTTCCCTTCTTTGGCACACAACAATCATTTCTTTATATGGTTTTTAGAACTGGTATTGAATAGAAGCATGGTGGATTAAAATTGCTCTCCATTAAGGGCCAAGAGACCTGGCATTGAGACCCACCTTTGTCCCCAGTTAGCTGTTTAAACCTGGTAATGTCATGCCACTCTGCTGGGCGGCAGCTGAAATGATGGAATTGAATCAGAGATGAGCTGTAAGGTATTTTAGGTACTTTGCTTTTCTTTCATATATATGATCACCCATCTATAAGCTCACACATATATAAATACTTATTATACAGTATGTACATATATAAATATAGTAGATAATTATAACTCTAGATGCACATGCCGATTCAGATATAGAGATAAAGAGATAAAAATGTATCTGCTGCTCTTCTCCAGGTTCTTTCTAAGAATTTTTGTCCTCACGGTAGTGGAGGTTACCCACTCGTGATAAAGATTTTCCATCTCATGTTCTGAAGAATATTGACACGCCGCCCACCTGCGTGGGGCACGCCTTCACCCCTAAACGGGCCACTCAGAGGAGATGGCCCTGCCCCTCCCCTGCCCCTCCCCTGCCCAGCTGGTAGAGTGGGGCCTCTGGACTGCTTGAGTCTCTCTCCTTCCTCTCCTGCCGACTTCCCATCCCCTCCTCACTCCGCTGTCATCTGACTTTGTCCCGTCCACTCTACTACAGCTGCACTTGTAAGAGGGGATGGATGCGCTCCCTCTCGTTAAGTCCACTGTGATTCCCAGGCAACGTCTCATCCTGCTCGACCCCCAGCTGGAACAGGTAACTTTGTGCGGCTCCTGTTTGGGGAGGACCCTCTCCGTGCAGCCCCAGTGGCATCCTCCCGCTTCACCCCTTGCCTCGCTGCCCTGGTGCCCGGTGCCCTGGTCTCGTGCCCATCACTTCACTGTCAATGCTGCCGAACTCTGTCCACACGCTCTTGGGCCTCTGGTGAGGCAGAGCTCAGGCTCGTTTCTCTCTGACACGCGGGGTAGCCTTGGACCCTCCTTCTCCCCAGTGGGGGTGGGTGCCACAGGCTTGTTAGGGAATAAATGGTCCCCAGAGTAGGGGGCTGTGAGTTGTACAAAGAAACAGAAATGCAGGTCCTCTGTCCACAGACTCCACCATTGTCAATTCTTTTACCTTTTAGAGCAATCCATAGGTACTTTCCATTATTTTTCATGAAACACTAAGGTCCTATAGGAAATTACTTTGTAATTAATCGTGGAAGGCGTTATGCCTAGGGGATGTAGTTCAGTAGTTCACAGCAGAGGTGTGGACATAACCAGATCATGCAGTCATGAATTTGAAAAACAATTCTTAAAAGGATTGCTTGATACTGTTTTATTTCTGTAAGTAAGACAACATCGAGGGCTTTCAAAATAGGTGACTGTTCACAGGCGGCTGTGCGAAGGAGCACCAGGGAAGCGGTTTATAACACTGGACTGGCTGAGCCAGTACTTGGTACATCTGTCCCACACCCCTTGGTGTATACAATGCTTTATCATAAGGACTCTTTATGTGCAGTGAGGAGCTTGAACAAATGGACTGTTCTAGCTTTTTCACCAATGCAATCAAGATGTTTTCTGGCTCCTCTTTTGTTTTCCTTTCATTCATTTAGCAAATCCTTAAATAATTTATTGTATGCCCCAGGAACTTTTCTAAGCACCTTCCAAACTTAAGTCAGGTGACTCTCACAACCATGTGAAGTGGCTACTGTGATTACTACTGTCCCACTTTACAGATGAGGAAATTGAGGCAGACAAGTTGCCCAAGGTCACACAGTGAAGATTTGCGCCTGGGCCCTCGAGCTCTCGAGTCTTAGTGAAGATGCATAAGTGCAATGCACAGACTCTTGCTGAAAACAAAGTTTCTCCTGCAATTCCTTTTGTAGAAATGACATTTTACATCCTCTTCACGTAACCCTTTGATAATTCAGAAAGAATTTAGCATGACTCTTCACCTTATTTTCTTCATCCTAAGCAAATGACATTCACCTAATCCTGGAAATAAAAGGCAAGAAATCAGAGTCCTCCCAGGATCCTGATTGAGTCCCAAACTGTCTTCTAATATGAGATCCCTTGTTTAAAATAATAATAAACTGCAGATCCTGCATTAGGGTAGTTCCAGTTTTGTTATCTAGACATTGAAGAAAGCATATAATATTAAAAAAAGAAAAAATGACTCCACTGATGCCTTTTAAATAAAATTGAATTTTATTCGTCACAATAGCATCCATACTTGCGGGTTGTGATACACATGCATGGGAGGCGGTGTTTGTTCAGCCTGCCGGAAACACCGGGTGTGCGGGGATCTTCACAGTAACCCACCAGCGTGCAGCGAATTCCATACCCCAGGCCGGTGCCCCAGCTGCCGCTCCAGTTTTCTTGGAAGTCATGGTGGAAATGAAGACAATTTCATGGGCTTGGATGGGGAGGGGAAGAGCTGCCTTTTCCTGCGACGTCATCGATTTACCTGCAAATCGGGAGTTAATGGGATTTTTACTAGAGTTGGAGGTTCTCGGGGACTAGAGTTCAGGAAAGAGTGGAACCAAATACCAGCTTAAAACCTGACTGTGATGTGCTCCTATTATGCGTTTTCTCTAAAACCCACTCTCAGGTTCACGTACCACAGCGATTGTCAGAGACCCGGTCCCAAAGGGAATGGGAGCACAAGCATGCTTTCCTTTGGTAAAAATGCCTTTACACACGCCTTGTGCCAAGTGTGTTCCAGGCTGGGTGCTGGGGGCGGGGTTAGGATGTGTCGTCCCTCCCCCCCCACCAGATCTCTGAAGACTGCGGCAGGCAGGATAAGGTTGTCTGGAAAAGTGACAAGGAATGACGGCTGTTGCGTGCCTCCGGGGGTTAAGGAGGTAGCCTGTGGCCTGTGGAGTGAAGGAAGACGGGGTGCTTTCCGGGGCCTTGAGGTGGTTTATTTCCTGGGCCTGCCTGTGTGGGCCTTTTGGTTCCCAGGAGGGGGCTTTAGGCCCTGTGAGACCATGGGCAGTGGCAAATAAACAGTGATAGCTGCTTTCCAAAATGATTTCTTTAAAAATATGTTTGGAAGATGAGTAAGCCAAGATTGTGTTCTGACTCTTTCCCATGGCACAAAATTAGAGGCAATTTCTTGCCATAGTAACCATGACAAAATTGAATCCACCAGCCTACATATAGCCGCAATTAAATTCCATTCAGAAAGAAAGGTTTCCTTTGCAAAGCCAGAAGATCTACATGACAATTTAGCCAGAGGTCAGATCCATTCGACGAATGCATTTGCAAATGTACCAAGTGCTGTGTAATTACACTTGAATTCTTACGGAGGTTTGCATTGAATTGCATGTGAGATAACTCAAAATACTTTTACTAAAAAACTAATAATTTTAGGCCAGGATTTTTCAGACCCTCTGTTTCTCCATTTCTCCCATCCTCTTCTCTCTCTTTCATCACTCAGTACTCACGCTCACAGCTACCGGATTGGAAACAGGTGAAAAGAACTGCCAGCGAGCAGGCGATTTCAAGGAAAATGTGTGGTACAGGAAAGCTGAACATTTTCGGCTGAGCGGTTTTTTGAGTCTCCCCGTGGCTTGCATTAATCTGATCTAGGTGAGGGTCCCTTACCCCGCTGACTGAGTGACCGCACAGCCCTCACTGGTTACGGAGAGTCTCCATTCTGAGCAGTCATCATCTCTCTCACATTCTAATTAGAGCTCTGTCAAATTCATCTTTGATTTCATTACGATATTCTTTGCTTTTACGCTTGCGCTTTCCCCCTTAGGGTAGACTTATCCCAAGGATTAAACTGGTAGATGTACAGAGAGCCAAACCCGCAGAACAGCTAGACATGCCCATGGAAGCAGACGTTTAATATCTTTTTGTTTGTTTGTTTTGCATGGGCAGGTACTGGGAAGCAAACGTTTTATATCTTTTTACTCTGCATGCAAAATAATTTCAGGAAATGTTTGGGTCCCCAAATAAGCCCACTCTTCTCTCACCAAAAAAATCATTTCCCATTGGACATTAATCTGGGCTATGCTATGAACACTTCCGGGAATGAGATATGTATATTTTCCCAGGGGTTAAAGAGGTTATAGTCAGTAAAAGAAAATAAGCCCCCCACCTTTATCTCTCCATGTTTGTGGCAATACCAGAGCCTCAATCATCACCCCTCCACTAAACAAAAATTCAGTAAAAAATTCTCTTACGTCTAACTCAAGCCTGGATAGCTTATTCTCTTGATAGAGCAAAATAGTAAAATATTAAAAAACAAAATATTCAAGAAGGATCACAGGAGCCCAGGCTTTAAGGACAGTATTTTATATTGTCCACCCTCAATAGTTAGAAAGACTGTGGGCTCAGGCGTGAAGAAACATCAGCTGCTCTTTTTACAGTGTCTCAGTGGCCATTGCGATGGTCACTGAAAGGGGGAAAATCTGGGGTTACCGGCCGTGTCTGTAGTGGGAAGTTGAGTCCCTGCCTAATGGTTGTGGGCGGGAGAACATGCCACCAGTGTGAAAATTCTCCAAAGAACTATTTATCTCTGTGAAGGGTTGCATATCGTTCCAAAGGGGTGAGATGCAGTAGGACTGGATTTATTTTAGCGCTTCTGCTGATTTGACAAAGAGAGAATTCAAAACTGAATGTGGCCTAGACCCAAACAAAATAGTGCAGAAGTAATTCGATGAGACCATGAAGAAGGCGGGCTGATATTAGTTCTATGATATTATTTTGTCCAGCTATCAGAACAAAATAAATCATTGGGAAAAATTTAAAAAGAGAAATGTTTTTCCCTATTGCCGTAACTTGTGTATGAACAATATTTAGCCGTGCTCTACTCTCAATATAACATCTCAAAGTGATTGTTCGTTTTGAGGAATTGCCAATGTACCAGAATAGAATAAACTGCATATATAAAGATGCACAGCACATATTTTCTTTTTAAATCCTATGTGATAGGTTTCTAATAAAGTTTTCCCTGTAGGAAGTATGATTAATAAAAATACCTTAGCGCGCCTGAAGGATAACGTGATAACCGCGTTTCTTCCAAGTTCTCCCAGGTTGTTATTCATCTAAATTATGTCCGTGCCGCCCACGCACACGCAGATAGAGCATTTACGTGGGCAGATGGCTTCTAATCAGTTCTGCCACTCTAGAGAGAGCATCCTGTGTGCTCCACACCTGATGGACTGAGTGAAAAGTTGTTTTGGTAGACGTTTCCCGGAATAGCGACCACTCGAGAAAGGACAATTGCACTTCAACTATTTTATTTGATTGGAAAACAAGTACTGTACCGTTCAATCCTTCAGAGTAAGACAGGGGCGGAGGGGCCCGGGCCTCGTCCGGAGCTGCTCTAGCCAAGGTCACTTCTGTGCATTTCCGTCCAGAACCGCCCCTCCCCGTTGGCTCCTTCTCTTCCCTCCCTGTGTGTCTAAACCGGTTCGTTTCTGCGCCCACACCTCAGCCTCGGCCTCTGCTTCCCACCACCTACAAGCGGATACTTAGTTGCACCTCTTCATATTGCATCTTTAAAGCGTGTGTGTGTGTCCACACGCGTGTGCGTGTGTGCAAGCGCATGTGCGTGTGCCCGCGTGGGTGTCGTGGGGTCGCGGCCGTTACGAGAAGTCGTGCTGCCAGGGCTCATCCTGGCACACTCGATGTGCGATCGTTGGATCGGTGCCCCTAAAAGGAAAGCAAGCCTTGTCATGTAGCTCTGTCCCACGAGTGTTTCCTTCCAGTTCAGTGACCCAGGCGAGCAGGGGCGGCCCCTTCCGTCTGCCGCTGCCGGGAGACCGGCCCTCGGCAGGCGCCCTGGGGAGGGTCTCGGGGCCTGCCGCGCTGGGTGTCTTTGGCAGCTTCGAATATTCGCGTGGCGCCCGGGCTTTGACCAGACGCAGCGCCCAGCCTTGGGGCTGACCCCGCCCCGCTCCGCCGGCTCCCGACAGCAGCTGGCCGCGGAGCCTCGGCTCGCTGGAGGGGCAGAGGGGCTTGGTCCGTCGCTGCGGGAGGAGGGGCGGCGGGCGGCGGGGAGGGCGCTGGAGAGGCCGCCTGTGACGCGGAGGGAAGCTGGCTCCAAGGAGAGGATAAAGGGAGGTGATGGCCGCGGGGCGAGCGGCACTGGGCCCCCGGGTCTGCGGAGTGAGCCATGATCAGGCTGCCGCGCAAGAAACTGCAGAGACTCTTTCTCAGAAAGGTAGGGGCAGAGCTTGTCCGGTGATCCTGGGGGAGTCTGGGCAGTTTGTCTTTACTGCTGGGAAACCGCACGTGGAGTAGCTTTTGCTTGATGAGGGGTCACTTCTAAAGTTTTTTTGTGGGGCAGGTGATGTTTCACATGTCCTTATGGGTAAGAACGTCCTGGGCGCTGGGACACACGGTGCTAAGAGCCGCCCAGCACCACATGCAGGGCTGTCGCCGTCTTTTTAAAAAAAAATGTACCTTGTTAGAAGCTGGTTAAATTTAATTTTATTGTTCTCAAATGTGTTTGTCAATTGTGCAGAAGTCACTCGAATTTTTAGAAGCAAAGGAAAGGGAATGTGACTAAAGTGATGTTGATTTAAACTGCCACAAAAA
This sequence comes from Tamandua tetradactyla, assembly GCF_023851605.1. Classification (NCBI taxonomy): domain Eukaryota; kingdom Metazoa; phylum Chordata; class Mammalia; order Pilosa; family Myrmecophagidae; genus Tamandua; species Tamandua tetradactyla. Next base: position 70,750,352 of record NC_135337.1, on the reverse strand, counting down.
GATAAAGATTTGGGTGAAAGGCATCGACTGGTCAGGATGTAAGTTTGTCCATAATTTTAGGTTAAATGACACAAATACTTCTACGGTCCTGTGTGAGAAGCCTGCATCAAATTCCAGTCCAAACCAGGTCATGCAGAAGAGCTGCTATAGCTTGTGTGCTGGGCTTGCTGAAGAAGTTACTTTCAACTGTTGTATCTCACATAGCTCTTTGTAGAAAGGAAAAATATAAAACACAGGGTTTAAAAGTAACTGATACATGGATATATGACTATGGAGTGTTAACTTTTTGTTTAAGGAACCTGTGACTTTACCAAGTCTGTGCATGATTTTTTTAACAGGGTCACAAGTGTTCTGATTCCCATTGTTTTAGTAAATATCTCTGTGTATATGTTTGTCATATAAATATGCATGTGTTTAAATAAATACATGTATATAAGTATATATAATATGTAAATATGTATATATTATGCAGACTTATGGTTAATAAATATTCTTTATGCATGAGACTCTAATTTTAAGGTAAACTGACGTGTCACTTTGTAATCACTCCTAAAATGATAAAATTTTTACTGATTTTATAAGATAACCGTAAGTTGTTTCCTTCTGTTTGAGGGGCTAAGAAAACGGAAGCAGGAAGAAAGTAAGTGACATGTCTCATTTTAGAAGCAACGAGAGAGACATGGAAAAATGTCTGCCCTTGAGTCCCAGTTCCTCAGCCTTTGATGATCAAGCCTTCAATTGTCTTTTCCCATGCGGCTGATTGTTTAGAATTAAATGAACAGTGTATCTACACTAGTATTTCCTTATGTATATTCATCATATTCCCAAAAAACTTCAGTAAGTCTTATTCCATACAAAATTAAAATATATTCAAAACAAGTTTAAGAAAACAGGTAAGTGCATTTACGTCCAAAGGCCGAGTACGTTTGAGGAAGATGGCTGTGGGTTTGGCTCTGAAATTGCTAGCTTCCCGAAGAGCAAGGCACAGGCTGTGGCAGAATTCATAGCATAGACCAGAAAACCAAAACCAGCCCAAACCAAAGCAACTGTTTAGGAGAACACATCCAATTTTTTAATCGAGCCTAGAGAGAAACACTTCCTGCAGAGGGCCTTGAAAATAGGATGTCATGTAAAGGAGTGAGCAATTTCCTCACCAACGGCCTTATAGTAAATAGAATGAACTTCTTAATAGCCTGTTCTGTAACATCCTGACCATAGGCTGACGGTGTAAGGTCAAAAGACAAAGCAGAATAAAACAGTTTTAACAGAAGGTAACACGATGTGGGCCAGGTAAATGGCTCTCTGAAGATGGGACTTCATCCCAGAACCCAATGGGAAACACCTAGAAATACGTATGGATGTCGTAACTTCAAACAGTTCTTCCTAACTTCCATTGAGGACATCAATATGTTCTATTAGAATTCAGTGTTCCCAAATTCAGGTTCCTTGACAAGTACCAGGAATACACATGTCGCATGTTGTAAGGAAAGATTCATAAAATTTTGGAAGTAGAAGGGGTCTTAGAAGTCCCAATGCCCAGCCCTTCATTTGTAGAGAAAGAGACTGAGGGTCTCAGTAGCTGAAATGCCTTACCCAAGATCACACAGTGAGTGGCAGAGCTGGGGCCAGAACCTTGCCTATGGCCACCTCCATAGCCTGAAGCAGCCTCAGCACACCCAAAGGAGAGCTGGGGAAACGATCCCAACCCATTGCTTGCCAGTTTTTATTTATATTCTTTGAACAAATATGCTTTGGGAAAGGCAAAGAGAGGCACCTTAGTTTGCTAGGGCTGTCGTAAGACAGGGCCACAAGCTGGGTGGCTGAAAGCCATGGGAACTGCGCGTCTCCCCATTCCAGAGACCAGAAGGTGATCTGAAATGAAGACCTGAAATGAAGGTGGCGGCAGGTCGTGCTGCCTCTGTAACGTGGAGGCAGGTTTGTTCCACGCCTCTCTCCTGGCTTCAGGCATTGGTTTGCAGGAGCCCACGGCATGCTCTGCCTCAGTCTTCGCGTAGCCAACTCCCCTACATCTGTCTGTCTGTGTTCAGGTCTTCCTCTCTATAAGGATACCAATCCCATGACTTAAGGGCCCCCCAAATCCAGTTTGGCTTCATGCTAACTTATCACATCTTCAAAGACCCCTTTCCAGATAAGCTCATGTTCACAGGGCAGCAGGTAGGATATGAACGTGTTTTTTGGGGAGGACATGATTCAACCCATAACAAAAGCAAAAACTGAGTCCCTGTTTCCAGAGACCATTAGAGGTGTTCAGATGACAGGTGAGCAACCTGGGATGAAAGGCGCTGTGCACTGGTCCCCGGGGACGGGGGTGGCCCCTACAGCTCGAGAAGGGGAGGGACAGCCCAAGAGGATGGTACAGATAAAATTCTTGGTGAGCACAAAGGAATTTTCCAGAATGCTGCTACTGCCTCCTCGTTCTTGGGTTGGCTTAGGGGGGTTTCCGATACTGACGTCTTTAGAAAATTTTGATGATTGGGCATGCCACTTAAAGGTTCCCAAAGGTTTTCGTAAGTACTCATTATGGACCCTTGCTGGCTCATGGGAAAATGCGTTCAGTCTGTTTTCCCAGGCAGCAATGACTGTCTAAAGGACGCATGACATGTAAAAAGAACTTCTTTATAATAAGACATCTCATTAACAAAGTCAAAATTTGTGACGGTTGAAATATGTTTCTAGTGAGGTGATAAACTTTCAACAGTTCAATCTGTTTCCCTATAGATGTATTTTTAAACCTGTGATGCTACCACTAAGCCCGTCCGGGTTTTGATGAGTTTGTTTCATGTGGTGTAATATTAGGAAGACTGTTGAGGAAGCCAGTGTAACAAGGTCCGCACAAGGTCAACCCACAAACAGCAATTTTTGTATAAATATAGGATATTTTATGTTTAATATAGGACAAGAAAAAAAAAGATTCCAATAGCATTATACTCAGCTATTTTATAAGATAAATGTAAACCACAGTTTAGTTGGGTAAGATAAGAAAATCTGGGCCAAGTAGGTTTTGACTTGCCTGGAATTAGGGAGGAGAAATGTCATTAAACTGCTTTAAAAGCACAAACTTGAGAGGGTTTTCTACCACTACTAAAAGACATCCGAAAATGTACATAGTTGAGGAGTTTTTAAGAGCTGATATATTGACTATTATTTAAGAATGGCTGGTCCGCAGTGTTCACCGTTGGAAATTTTAAGAATATAGGAATATAATGACCCGAGGCAAAGGGGGAAGAGGCAAGGATCTTACACAGCGCAAAGTAGAATTCAACAAATATTTATCAACTTATTGAGTCTCTCTTTCCCATTTTATCAATGAAAATGGCTGTTCAAAGGAAATTTGTGGTAGTGAAGCTTAAGAGGAGTTGTGAAGGGAAGACAAAAATACCCCAAAAGTAAAAACCTTAGGAAAGAAAGTGTAAGTAATTCTTATAATACTATGGGGTTGATGCGTAGAGCTGATTCCGATAGTTTGAGGTCACCCTGAGACTTGTAAAACCTCTTGTTCAAACCTCTTGTTCTCTGACCTGTGAGGGTCTACTGTGAATTTTATTCGTCTGCTTATAGTAAAATGTTTTCCAGTGACACAGAATTGTTTGCTTATAATGGGATGCATGTGGCTAATGATGTTGCTTTTTTAGAAGGAGTGGGAAGAGGCATTGATGTCCTTTATTTTTTACTCAAGAAAGGCCGTGAGCAACAAGGCAGCCCAGGTTGATAGCAAGGCTGCTTCATCGGAGGCTTTTAAGGTATATTATTGGGTCTTTACGGAGATTAATTTTCTGAAGTTATGTCTCAGATTTTACTTCCAAGGAGCTTAGTCTCAAATGAGCAATGAGAGTCAGTTGAGCACCATTATATAGTGAGGAGATGGCACCTCTTTGTCCCCCCTAAGGCAGTCTGTTCATTCAGTCAGTCAGTCCACAAATGTTTATCGCGGACCTCTTAGGATGCATCAGCTACGTGCTACATGCTAAGGATGCAGGTGTGGGCTGGACGGGTGGGGCTCTACTCCCAGGACCCAGCAGTCCTGCGGGGAGGTCGGCCACAGTGGGACACATTCTCTGCAGCCTCGGCTGTCGTGACCATGCAGTTCATGGAGAGACAGCCAGGAAGACTGCCGGAAAGGAACATGTGCTTTCCATGAAACATAAAAGAGAAGTGGCGTCTTTGAGCTTCAACAAAGCGACGGAAACACAGAGCACACTGCTCGCTGTAATTGTTGGTGGGTAGGAAGGGGCCCAGCCACCACAGCACACAGGGCCATAGGCAGGGAGAGAAGGGTCCAGCTTCTCAGCAGAATGTAGACGACTCAACCCGAGGGTCAGGCAGTGGCTCAAGGGGCCACCACCAAGAGAGGGACAAGCAACGTGAGACGATGGGGCAGTTACGGGGGGAGGGGAACAGCCCAGTGCCCTGCTTTAGGAATCCGAGCGGGGAGAAAGGGTTCTAGTCCTCCCCTCGCTCTGAAACAAGTCACTTTCTCTCTCTCAGCCTCTGCTTTCCTGTGTGTACAAACGGAAGTGGCTGAGTAAGGGATTTCTGACACCAGGAATCATAATTTTCTATAATAACCTTAATCACCCTTATGGATCTATCGTCTTTGAATTCATTGAAATATCTAATAACCCATTAATTTTTTTAGCCAATGCCATGATGCTCTCCTTCTGTTTTTACTATACCCATAAAATAAGACTTTTCTTTGTTTCCTTTTACAATTTCTTTTTAGTCCATTCTGAATTCTCTGTGGAGCTGAGTGTGGTGCCCAGCTCGTGTTGTCACGCTGAGGGTTTAGGCACTGAGCATGCTCTGGGCTTCCGGATTTTGCCAAGCGTGGCTCGGGGCCCTGGGTTCAGAGGCTGATTTTGCTTCACGAGACCCCAGCGCGTCACCAGAGGGGCCTTACGGGTGGCACACTGTCCAGTATGCCAGGCTGGCCTCTGAGTCGTTACAGGATATTACTAATTAAAATGGTCAACAGTAAGGTTTTTATTTTAAATAATATACCTAGAGGCTACCTAATTTTTAAATTAATGTACATGAGGCATGGATATAGACTTTGGAGTAAGATTCTAAAGGAATACCAACATTCATGTGCAAATTAAATATCCTTTTCACTAGACAGGAAAAAATACGATGAATAACCATGTTCAAATTCTCCAGTATTTTTCAGAGGCAGCACTTGTTCTCGCTCCTCCACGTTCTTCTGGGTTCTGTGTCTTGTGGGAAGGTTGGCTTCGGCTCTTCTTGAATTTCTTTGCTCTCAGGGCTGGATGACGAATAGTAGGGAAGCCATGCTCTGTGGTTCTATAGATTCCCGGGAGTCTGCGTGTCTCTTTGGCTTCGTATAAAATCTCCCGATTGGGAGGTCTTAGAATTCATTAGGATACAAAGACCAATCAGACTGGCTCGAACAAAAAAAATGAGAATCAGGTGGCTCACAAACGGGAAACCCAGGAACCTGGCATCGGGATACTGGGTCTTCTCCTCCACGTCCTCGGTGGGTGCCCGGCCCCCACATGGCAGCTCCTGGTGGGTCCTGTCCCCTGGCTGCGTCGCCCCAGGCCAGCAGAAGGGAGCACCACTCGCCCAACCCGACACAAGGTCTGCGCTGAGCCTGCTGGCCCCGGAGGGCGCGTTTTAGGTCCGATTTCCGTTCCTCAAATCTGTGTCTACACACAGCATACAGCAGGAGCCGGGCAAACAGAATCCTGGCTCATAGGAGCCCACATTTTACAGGCATTATTTGTATTTTTGTTGGCACCTGCATATCTTTTTTGGGAACTAGGTGGGGTACAATTAAGAAGGAATTAATAAGCCATAGTCTCGTGCCATGGCCGGAAGCAGACGAGCCCAGAGTCTCTGGAAGCTACTTGGTCAAGGGGCAGAGTTCTGCAGCACGCACAGCTGCTCGGCTCCCACTGCCAGCCCCGGGCACGTGGAAATCTCCTCTCGCAAAGACCCCTGAACTGATCCGTTAGAAGCAATGCCTTGTGATAAATTTTCCTGGAATCTCTATCTGTTAAAAATCACATGATCTTCAGGGCCCAACACAGAACCCTCTCCCGAGTTGAGGAGCTGTCCCTGATTCCACGTGGGACCACACGCTCATTGTTTCCAGACCTCCCGTAGCACACGTGCCTTTATTACAGTGACTCGTGTGCAGCTCTCTTCAAGTGCATCACCGAGTGATTCCTACACGCATTAGGGGCCTCTGCAGCACTTAGCTCGGTGCCCTCAACACGGCACGTCCTCAGAAAATGAACCTCATTTCCAAAGAAAAGGTTGACAGCTATGGACAGAGAATCTGTTCTCCACCTGCTTTAGTTTCTGAGGGTGCTTAAAGCTGATACTGTGAAACGGGTTGACTTAAACAATGGGAGCTTACAGTTTGAGGCCAAGTAAATGTCCAGTCAAGGCATGGTCAAGGTGATGCTTTCTTGCCACAGAACAGCTACTGGCGATCCTGGGCTCCTCTACTACCTACTAGGGCCCATGGCGGAGTCCCCTGGGCCCTGCCTTCTGTTCTGGGTTTCCTTGATCTAAATTTCTTGCTTCTGTGGCTCTCTGTGTCTCTGTCTCTCTCTCGGTATCATTCCGTTTATGAAAGACCCCAGAAATAGGATGAAGCCCCATCCTGACTGAGGTGGCCACACCTTACCTGAAGTGACCCCATCAAAAGGTCCTACTGACGATGGGTCCGTACCCAAAGAATGGACTGAATTTAAGAACATGTCTTTCTGGGGTACATGCATCTTTAAACCATCATAGCACCTGACACCTACATCCTGTGAGGCTCAAAATAAACTCAGGGATGTGTCTTCTCTGCCCTCAAGCATGTGCGGTATAGACAAGACATGGAATCAAGAGAAACTTGAAATACTTTGTAGGAGGAGAATTGAGTGCAGGTATTTAAAACTAAGAGAATGTTTGAGTAACACATGCAGGGAGAATGAGCTGGAGAAGGGGATACCCAGTGGAGGCCGTGTGGCTGTGGACAAGTCTGTTGGCCTCTTGGCACCTCAGCTCCCGCTATCTGTTAAACAAGGACAGAGAATGCTAATGCTAGCACCATGCGCCAAGCGCAGGGCTAGTGCTTTTTCTGAATGTGTTCATTTATCTCTCACAGAGGTAGGGCTTGCCTTCTTCTGTCTTACAGAGAGCCTCAGCGCCTGCCTCTTGTCACATCACAGGTAAGGATGAGGCTGGACGTGAGCACGGGGACGCATGGGGGCTCACCCTGCTCGCACCTGCACTGGACGGACTTGTCTGCCCTGGCCTGGGTCTGGTCCTGGTCTCGGTCCACGTTCCGATGGTGCCGACCCACTGCAACTACGAGGTCTTCACGATGTTACCTCCGCTCCGGGGTAGAACCTCCTGAGGTGGGCTGGGCGCCCACCTGGATTTCCCGAGTCCTTTTGAAGCAGAGTGAAATTCAGACACAGGGAGAGGAAGCCATGGGAGCTGTCAGAGGTCAGTGGAACCCGAAGGAGAAAGGAGACGACACTGCCCTGTGCGTTGCTGAGTGACGGAAAGCCACAGACCAAAGATCGCTGGCAGCCAGCCCACAGATGCTAGTCTCTGGGGACAGAGAACCGTCTTGCTGATGCCTAGATTTGGGCTTCTCCTAGCCTCAAAACCGTGAGCCAGTAAATTCCCATTGCTTAAGCCAACTCACTGTATGGCATTTCTCTTAGCAGCTGGAAAACTAAGACAATAATGTTCCTGTCTGTGATGGGCGAAAGACAGGATAGAAAGACTCTAAGTGCCTAGCACGAAGGCTGCGCATCGCCAATGCTCAGTCAGTGGCCGGGGTTATCTCCAGCCTCTGGAAGATTCTACCCAAGGCGAGCACGGCTGCACCTCCTTCGCTCTCCCTAGAGCTGCCCCTCCCGCTCTGAGCATCCTGCAGCTGACTGTTTAGCCTCTGCCCCCGTAGGTGCCACCGACAGTCAGTGGCGTGAAGAAGTTTCCCCTCTGCGGTGGAGGAGCTCCCCAGGGCTTCCCGGGAGTCCCTCAGGGGCTTTGGCCAGTGAGTCCCCTGGGACACATCTGGACCTGGTCACGCCACGTGGACAATAAACAGACAATTTGATGAGCATCCTTGAAGGCTGCAAAACACAGTGCGGGGCTTTGCAAACCTCCCACTGACTTGCAGATGTAATGCCCCAGTGCCTTTGTCCCTGCTGTCTCGCCACTGGGCCATGGGCTGGTTGTGAGCTGTGGGGTCAGGTGCTGTGTGCCAGCCCGGGCCCCTGCTTAGGATGACAAAGGCGGGCGCTGTGGGCACGGAGGAGCCTGGAGCATTTCAAAGTGCTGCAGGCCACGGCGGACCTTCCCACTCTCCTTGCATTTTAGACAAATACAATTCCTCCCAGAAAGTTGTGCTTTCCTTTCTGAATATGATCACAATCTCCAAAGTGAGATGGGAGCCTCACTCCTTGGCCAGTTTTAAATGGTTCAAAGGAGAAGAGCCTGGGTGAATTGGGTGAATTGAATTTCCACCTTCCATTGCCCTAGCCCAGCACACAGCTGGAGTCAGAGCTGCGTGGTGCAATTTCATGTCGCTGCATGGGGTGGAGGCTGAACGTCCCCAGACCAAGATCAGGTTCCTGAAGGGAACCCATCCCTGTGGGCGTGGCCCCTGTAAGGAGATCTTTGGGTGAGCGGGACGTTAAGCTGTGACCCGCCTCGTTCAGCGCGGGTCTTAATCTCATACTGGAGTCCTTTAAAGGAGAAGCTGAGAGCAGAAAACACACAGACGCTGAGGGAGAAGCAGCCAGAAGCGGACAGCATTGGAACCCGGGAGAAGGTCCAGCCGAGGGCGCCGTGTGCCTGGTCGCATGGCAGGGGAGCCCAGGATCGCCGGCAGCCGCTCTTCAGGCAGAAGGTATTGTCCTGGTGATGCCTTGATTTGGCCATTTCCACAGCCTCAGAGCTGTAAGCCTGTAAGCTGACACACCCCCACCGTGAAGCCAGACCGCTTCTGCTCTACTGCATTTCCTCGGCTTTAACAAACCAGAACATCCCCCCTCTTTCTAACAAAGAGGTGAGGACTGGAGGCTTCCATGGCATGGCCCCCCAACCAGTCACGCCCTCATTTCCGCTGTGGCTGGCCCGCTCAGGGCCCTGGGGGATGCCCAGCCAGGGATGACAGGACACAGATGAGCAAAGGCTGTCGTGACTGATGGAGGCCAGGAGAGTGAAGGGCGGTGACGCTGGGCCAGGAGGAGGCGTGGGAGAGGACACCCTGGACGGCGTCCTTGAGGCAGGGGTCTGAAGGGACACCCGGGGAGCGCCAGGGACAGAGCTATGAGGAAGGGAAGGATGGACACGGCTGGGTGGGGGGAGGTCCTGTGGGGCACGTGGGGCAGGCTGGGGGCCTCAAAGACCAGGCAAAGGCACGTGGCCTCCTGGTTCCTGGAGTGGCCAGCATGGCACCCCAGGCCAGCACCCCGGAGCAGCCAAGGACGCAGGTGGACAGCATCCAGCCTCCACCAACTCCTGCGTGCCCATCAGCACGTGTCACAGAAGTGGGCCCAAACCCATTTTCTGGCTTAAGAACATGGAGCTCAGAGAAGTGAAATCGCTTCCCCAAAGTGGCCCAGCCTCCCAGCAGCATTTAGCTCACTCGGCTCAAGGTCTTCAAGGCTCATCCATGTTGTAGGTATATCAGAACTTCTTTCTCCCTTTTCTTGGCTGAATAATATTCCACTGTAAGATTTCATCCCTATGAAGTACCTAGAATAAGCAAATTCACAGAGCAGAGAGCAGATTCAAGACTGTCAGTGGTGGGCCAGGGTGGGGGAGGTTGATGAATGGGGTATAAGGTTTCTGTCTGGGGTGATGGAAAAACTTGTAATGGATGGTGAGATGATGGCTGCACACATCAAAAATGTAACTGATATACCGAATTCTATACGTACAAGTGGTTACAAGCAGAAATTTTGTGTATTATATATGTTGTCACAATAAATTTTTTTTAATTTAAAATTTTTAAAAATGCCATGTTTCCGTCTCATGCTGAGATTGGCTTGTGTGTGAGGAAGCCTTGAGCCTTTCCTCTAGGAAGGAACTCCTCCACACCTCACCTACACTGGGTTCGGAGGGTGCTACTTGCCTCGCTTTCAACATCAATTTTCTTCTCAGCCTCTTACCCCGCCTCTTTATTTTTCCACTGAATATTTTAAGCATTTAAAGTGTATAATTCTGTGCCTTAAATTGCATTCACGGTGTTGTGCAGCCATCACCACTCCCTATTTCCAAACTTTCCCATTGTCCCAAACAGAAACTTTGTATCCAGGTAAGCAATTATGCCCCATGCCCCTCCCCGCCGCATCTGGTAACTGCTGAGTTACTTGCTGGCTCTATGAACTTGCTTATTTGGGCTATTTCATCTAAGTGGAATCGTATAAGACTCATCTTTTTGAGTGTGGCTTATTTCACGCAACGTGATGTCTTCAGGTTCACCCATGCGGTGGCACGTACCAGAGCTTCATTCCTTTTCAGGGCTGGAGAAGATTCCATCGCGTGTTTGCACCACATTTGGGTTCTCCATCTGTTGACGGACACTTGGTTTTTTTCCAACTTTGGGTTATTGTGAAAATGCTGCGATGATATCTGTGTACAAGTATCTGTTCAGGTCCCTGTTTTCAATTCTTTGGGATCTATGCCTAGAAAGAGAATTTCTGGGTCATATGGTAATTCTATACTTCACTTTCTGAAGAACTGTCAAATTGTCTTCCACAGTGGCTGTGCCTTTTACGCTTCCCCCAGCAAGGCATGAGGGTTTCAGTTTCTCTGCATCCTCTCCAACACTGTTGCTTCGCCTCATTGTAAGAACGCATCCGAGGGGGTGAGGGGGCACGTGCTGTGGCTTCGATTTGCAGCCCCTCGCTGCTGGAGCTACTGAGTGTCTTCTTATGGACATACGTGAAATCCACCATCGTGAGGTCTTTTCTGTTCATCAGGTGAAGAATGAGACTGTGGGAAGGCTTAGACGGGATAATATATGTAAGAAACTTAGCAGAGTTTCCAGAACACACAAATGCTGCATAAATGTTCGCTGTTACTATTCAACATTTAGCTTTGTCTTGGGCTTAGGACAGTGTGTCAGTACTGGTGGCTGGGAGGGTGGGACACCTGGGGCCCCTGGCATTACTGCTAAGGCTTCTTTTAAAAAAAGTAATAGCATATGCATATGTGGTTCCCCATCCACTTATGCATTTATTTTTATTTTTAAGTGGTAATGCACTCACATTAGTCTACAATTAAAATGTGTATAAAATAAAAGGGTAACAGGTGAACATCTCTGCTACCCTGTTCACCAGTAACCCAGGTCTCACCTCTACAAGTGACCCAGGCCGGCCGTTTCTTGTGACTCTTTAGAGATTTCCTGCACTGACAAGCATCGGCACGTCATGGTTCTCCATCTGTTTTCCATCACTCTCCACATGCGCTTTGGCACTTTGGGCCTTTTTCACCAACGTTACATTTGGGAGGCGCCTCCCTAGCAGTAGGTGAGTGTCTCCCGCTTATGGCTGCAGAGTATCCACATATTTTAAAGGGTGCCTTGAAGGCGGTCTGTCTGCCCTCCTGACATCTGTTGAGATCGCTTGCATTTGAAAGGGATTCCCAGCCAGACCCACTGTGCCCCCAGGTGGATGGTGCAGCTCCCCTCAGACACCCGCCCGCAGACCGAAGCTTGGCAGGCAGAGGTTCCCCACCTCTAGGGTCGCTCAAGGGCAGAGAGAACGAGCGCCGGGGGGTGCAGCAGCCTCTAAGGGGCCTCTGGCTCTCTCATTTCATGAGTCTGGGCTCTGGACCACCCGGAACAGCCCTGTGAGGCTGGCCGTGTCCCAGTCGGGATATGGGGGCCCCAGCCCAGGAGGTGAATTCAGAGCTGACGCAAGGGGAACCTCGAGGAGAAGTCCCCATGGGCTCCTGGAGTTTTGCCTCCCTGCCGTCTAGCCCCCGCCTGCCTGCGGGGTGAGTTTGCACACGCAGAGGAGCTGGCCAGGGCGTCACTGGCTTCTCTGCCAAAAGGCCCCTCTCAGGGAAACTCCTAGGGGCAGAAGGGAAGCACAGACGAGCAAAACTGGTGTGTCACCAGTTACAAGATGGACATTTCCTAGAGCTCTATGTCTGGGCTATTTGCTCCGAGTGTGGACAGAGTGAAAGAAGGAGGGAAGGGAGAAGCAGAGAGGGAGAAGGAGAAAGGGAAAGGGAGAGGGAGAGAAGGGCGGGTGGGGAGAGGCAGAGGCAGCGGCCCGCCAGTAGGCATGGTGTATGTGCCACCTGCTGCCTTTCACCCTTGGTGTCTGTCCTGGGTATTGCAGCACCACCATTAATATCCTGTTATCCCTGCCAGCTCTTCTGAACGGGTCTCTGTTCTCTGATTGTTGTAGAGATGGTGGGATCCTCAGCTCTGTGCAGTGTCACTGTGAGCAGAGACAAGCCAGAGGGTTTTCGGTGGGCCCGAAAGTGTCCTTGCCTTAGATGCGGGCTGTGCAGTGCACGCTGCAGGCAGGGCTGCCAGCCCTTCTCATGGGAGAGCCAGGATGGGTGTTTTCTGATCTTTCCAGAACGGCCCCTAAATGACAGCTGCTGCTGCTTAGACCCTTCTTCTCCAAATGAGTCCTAAGCAGATGCCCAGCTTCTGGAATTCAGCCACAAAATGCCCTAATGGGAGCTGAAAGACAGAGAGCAGAACTCACTGCAGGCACTGGGAGAACACGCGCTTCCGCAAGCTTCAAGAGCTGCAGAGGCAGCGTAATGAGGGTTTTCGCTCCGTTTTTTGTAACTGGAGTCAGGTGGCAAGGTCCCTGTCACGGATCGTATGGGAGGTGGCAGTTCTCCAGCTCTCTCCATAAATGGATGCACAGCCACCAGGGATGCTGCGGTTAAGCAGAGAATGGAGATGGGCCCCTGGGTGCTGGCACAGCTGTTCTCGCCTCACCCTTGTTTTCCTCTGTCCTGCCCTTAAGAAAACACAAATGACTGTTTGAAACAGGAGGCCGGTTCTGGAATGCCCTTGTATCTGTGCAATTGGAAGCCAGAGTCCTGACCTGGGCTTCACCCCTTTGCCCTCAACGCTGCTGCTGGTATTCCTGATTTCTTACTTTCCCAGTCCTCTGCGCTCTGCTCCAACTTGAGCTTTTCCTCCAGGGATCCATGGATGCTGAAAACCTAGCACTTACTTCTCTGCAACCCAGAGTGCTGTGTTTTGCAAGAAGAGAAGTCTCCCGAGGACTGTCCTTCTCCCCAGGAGGCCCTGCCTCCTGGCTGCGTGTGGGTGAGGGCGGCACGGCACTGGCCCAGCCTGGGAGGTGCCAGGAGGCGCCAGGTGCAGCCGCCATGGCCCGGCCCCGACGCACGGGTCGGGAGTGCGCGGGGAGCTGGGCGCACCTGTGCTCCGAGGCGGATGTGCCCTCGGTGGACAGTGCCTTCGTCTCGCTGGCCGAGGATGAGGGACCCTTCCAGTGGCCTCAGCAACCCACCGCATCTTCAGGGGTGGGTGTCCTCCAAGGTTTTTTAAAAAGGAGAACCCAGGTCGGTGAAAAGAATCTCGTGAATACTAAATGCTGTGGGAGAGGCTGTGGTCAGCATGGGTGTGGTTAGTTCTTATTCCCGGACACAGAAACTGTCCAGTGGAAATTCCGGTGCTGGAAGGCATTGGTGACGCACAGGACTGTGCCACTGTTGGTGGGAGGTGACACAGGCCTGTGCAGAGTATGCGAAGCTGGTGTGGGAAGGAGAGTACTGAGAACGGGAGTGCTTGCCGTGTCTCAAATGTCCCCGCCTCCATTTCTCCCTCTAAGGGAAGCGGTGCGTGTGCATCGCGGCAGGCGGGTTTCATATTCCGGTTGATGAGTGAAAAGGCAGCGGGGAGGGCAGCGAGCTCCCCTTGCGTCCTCAGGCATGGTGGGCTCGCCCTGGCGGGGAAATGGAAGCGTCTGAGTGCTCCTGGTCTACCTGTGCACACCTGGCTGCACTAAATGGTCACGGAGGGCCCAGCCACTGCCCCGGGGGACAGGAGAGGAGGGCGACCTCCTGGCAGACGGAGCAGCACTGTCATTACAGCAGCGGAAGCTGTAATGTACACACCTGACGAATACCCAGGTGTGTGCATTGTTAATGCTTTAGAGAACGGGTACGGCTTGGCGTTTGGGACCCGCAGCTCTGCCAGTCAGCCGGCGGGCGAGGCGGGGTCAGTGGAGCTTGCCCCCAGGATGGGAAGCACATGCCAGTTTGGGTGGCAGTTGTGACCCTTCTTTCTGGTTCTTTTTTCGTTATTGGACTAGTTCAGGGGGAAGTATATCAGCTTTTTTTTTTTTTTTTTTAATAAGTGTCAGTTCTTGCTTCTTGGCTCCTAGCTCCATATTAAGTGTCTTGAGGCGGGTGTGGCCGTGCGTGCCGAGTGGACAAGGCGCGTGTGGGAAGTGACTGCACGTGGTCCGCACCTGCGGCCTGACTGTGGGAATTCTCGGGGGCCCCGCGCCCCGCTCCGCCCTCCGCGAGCTCTCACCCCTGCCTGCTGGCTGCTTGGCATCGTCGTGGGGTGGCGGGGGGAGAAAATAGACACTAAAAGTAAGCATAGGACGTTGGGCGGCTGGGAGTCCTGTGGGGAAGGTGAAGGAAGAGGGAGGAGTGCGGCGAAGGAGGTCGAGGGCGCGAGCAGGTGAGGGCACGAGTGACTGACACACGAGGCAAGGACAGTTCAAGTCTCCCCCCCACCCCGCACCCTCCCCTCCCCCGCCCTGTCTCCTCTGCCTGCAGTGAGGGCGCTGTGCGTGGACTTGCGTGGAGGGGACCCAATCACACATCTGGCTGGGTTTTCATGTTCCTTTCGCTTTGGGGAATGCATTTCCTGCTATTGCTTAGGACCGTGGTTCTGGTGTACCTCTAATGGGGTCAGCACTGCAGAGGGCTTTACTCCAAGTGTTTTCCTTAAAGACAAATATTCTCAGACAAAATCAGCATTTTGCATTTCTTGAAAGGCCTTTCTCCTTAAGCTCTGTTCCTCCAGGCACCTGTGTACACTAGGATGACATGCTTGAAAAGACCTGTGCTTGCCACATCATTTTCCCCAGACAGCCCTATTTGTCTGGGATTGCTACAGCTCTCAGCCCCAGGATGGCAGCTGCAGGGTCTATGAGGGATTGGGGGGCGTGTGCCAGGCTGGGAAGGGGGCTGCCGTGGAGAGCACATGCAGGAAGCCATTCTGTGGGGTTCCTGCTCCTTCTGCAGACCCAGAAGGCAGATACCTGGGAAGGAAAGCTGCGGCTACCTTATGTGGCTGTTTGAATATTCCTCAGTAGCACGCTTAGGTCATACGTCAAAAACAGTCGATGATTAATCAACCCATCATTAAATAACACTAGAGTTCTAATTAATCCAGATTCGAGTAGGTGGTATGCTCATTAGGGCTGCTAAATTATCAACCTCAGTGCCAGCTTGTATATATTTTTTTGTGTGTTCCCTTTTTCAGTTGGGGAAGAAATTGCATGTAGAAAAGAACAGAGAAGAATTTAACATTCAACATCCAAAGCTTAGCTATTCTTACCAAGCCAGAATAGCATTTCATCTATCTGCTTTAAATTATTTTAAAGTTGAACTCTGCTTTGTAAAACTCAATCCCACCCCACCAATCCCTCTTCCCTGCCAAAGGCAGCCACTGCCTCGGATTTGGCGTGTGAGCCTTCTCATTTTTTACATTTTAAAGACGTGTCTGCAAACAACATATATGCTTATATAAACAATATGCGCGCGCAGTGCACGGAAGTGTCCTGTGTGGTTTGAAAGTCTGACAAATGGAGCCATACCTGTCTTTCTGCAGCCCACATGTCCCTTTAACATTTTACTGATTCTTTACCCATACTCCTGCTGGACATTTACGTATTTTCACAGCTTGCCTATTACACACGCTGCAGGGACCATCCTGAACAGCTGTCCATGTGCGAATGTGTCCCACGCGGCATCTCTAGAGGTAGAATTGTGTTGTCACGCCCCTACATCTTCAGTTCTCTCAGGTGCTGCCCATGACTCTGCACTTGGATTTCTCCTAGCAGTGTGGGAAAGCACTTGAGGTTCTCACACTTTCTAAACATTTCACCCGCCTAATGGATGAAATACTTTAATTTTCATTTCTCTGTTTATGGTGAGATGGGGCATTTCATCCAGTATTTTCTTGGCCATTTTGTTGCCTTGTCTGTGAATTGCCTATTCACATCCTTTTGTTCATTTTTGTATTAGGCTGTCTTTTTTCTTAATGATTCCTGAAGTTCTGTATAAATTCTGGATGTCAATCCATCATGTTTACAAATATCTTCACAACTTTCGTTGTCTTTAGCTTTCAAACCAACCACTGCTTTTAACATTTTTGCTGGTATTTTTTAAAGAAATTCTTCCCTACTTAAGAATAGAAAGGCCGGCTATATTACTTCTTATACTAAATCATTGTTTTAATTTTATTTTACATATGGTATGATATAGGATTCTAATGTTATTTTTCCAGGTAGAATAACAATTATTCAATATGGATCAGTTGAGAGCCCATCTTTTCCTCTCTGCTACTTTCATCATATATTTTCATTGGTTTTAAATGTACATTTTGGGTCCTAAGAGCCCCTTAGCCATCAGTAAACAGATGATTCAACCGAAAATTATTTTCAAAATAGGCACTGTGCCAGCTTGTGTATTTTAAATCGTAGTTTCCACAATGCTATACGGCTGGAATTAACTCACGTGTTTTCCTTAGAGTGCACTTAGCGAGGCACTGAATCTCTGGGAAAAGCTTAGCCTCTCTGCTGGGCAGCTCACGTGCCAGCTGCGGGGTTTAGTTCCACATCCTACACTTGAAAAGAAATGGAAACACCCGGAAGCCATGTTCAGAGGTGCTGAGCATGCCCATCCACTGGGGTGTAAAGGCCTTCAGGGAACGGAACTTGGTTTTGTTCAGAGATGCATCCAGCACTCAGAGGCCTGTCCAGGGAAGGTGCTTACCAGTACTTAGTGGACGCACTAACTCAGAGCATGCCCTCCACGTAACCGTGAAGAAACGGGTGCCACTTAGCATGAGGAGGCAAGAAAAAACAGAGAAAACAGGGTGGATAGGGTAATTTCTCAAACGCTTGGCCACGTGACGGAAGGATGTTTGACTTGCCCTGAGTCCCTCACGATGGCGCGGGATGGCCGGGTGAAGGCTGTGAGGGGGCAGGCTTGGTTCCCCCTTACCTCTTTTCTGATTCGGAACTTGGCCAGATGACACGGCTCTCTGCAGTGTCCTGCTATTGAAGAGTTTGGTGTGGAGGAAAACGGAGAAGTGCCATTGGCCTAGAGCCTGAGATGCTCGGATTCTGTGGCAATGAACTATTTTCAGTCCTTTGGATAACTTTCAGGATCTTGGCCCTACGGTTTCAGTTGCATGCCTCAGCCACAGAGCAAAACCTTAGGGAAGGAAACGGTGGTTTACAGCCTCATCTACTAGCTCACAGTGTAAAAGTCATGGCCCAGTTTTCAGGAGACAAAGCTTTAACGAAATGCTTAATTGAAAATTATTTTCAAAATAAGCACCATGCCAACTTGGTTATTTTAAATCATAGTTTCAACAATGCTATATGGCTGGAATTATTTGTACAAATATTTAGAGATATGCTGTTGGCCTAACAGCCGTAATCCATTTGGAGAGCAGGTTTCTTGGAATTTATATATTTAAGTTTATCTGCTTAAGGTTCTTCTGCATTATACTTTTAAGTGACTGGCAGATTTCAGACTACTTAAATGTGTAATAGCGCCATGAAAAATATCAAGGAAAAGAGGAAATGTTACAATAATCGAAGGCATGAGTTTAGACAAGTTAAATCCGAATGACTCACCCACAGACGCTAAGCTTGTCATAAGTTTTAAAAATATCTGCTCACTCTTGTAAATTGTATTTCTGATGTTAGGAGTTCTCCCCCCTCCCTTTAAAAATCACTCTCAATTTTTTTTTTACATTCTCCACTGAGACAATATGGCTGGCATTCGAGTGTGAGATAGTTTGCACTTACAGACATCTAAACGCTTTCCCACATGCTGACCTGGCGAACATACAGCCTGCACGTCACCTCCCGCAGGAGGGTAGGGACGTTTGAGGGGAATCACTGGCCAGGACCTGATGAATAACCCCTGATGCCCTTGAATATTTTCTTGGTGGGGGACACCATGGCTGGAACAAAGCATTCTCCATGGGAACTCTTGTTTTAAAACTCCATCCCTAGTTTTGCATAAAATAGTTTGCTATCTCCCTGGCAGATTTCATCCCACCCAATTTCATAGATTTCCAACCAAGGAAGCTATGTTGCTTTCATCTGTAAAGTGGGGTCATGCTGGTGAGTAACTGCTTATGGGGACGATTAAATGAGTTGCGATATGTCAAGCTGTAGGGCGGCCCGTACCTGGCTCAGGCCCCCCCTGGAGCCCCGAGCAGGTGTTGGCAGCTGCTGCTGCTGCTGCTCTCCAGCCTTGCCCCCCAGCGTGTTCTCCCATGGATGGTGGGTACACTCCTGAGTGGGTCAGGTCTGGCTTTGTCTCTTGCTGCTCGTGGTCAGCTCTTGGTGACTTGGGGCCAGGCTGTCCCCTTCTCGCTGGCCTCATCCCTCCTTATGAAGTCCTGGGAAACCCTTAGTCTTAATTGATGGAGGGAATCTGCTGGGTGAGTCTCTAAAATGTTGGGGGGGCTGCCTCCAAAGAGCTGCTTTTTAGGATTGCAAAGCTATGACTACTCTGCCCTGCTATTTATAATGACAATGATAAAAATTGAGGACAAATGTGCATCAATATAGGATTGGAACATTCGACAATGAAATGCCACAATGTTCAATATGTTTATCGATAAGAAAAGGAATCCACATATATTAAAGGCTAAAGGCAGGCTATAAGACAGTAGATATGAACGTAATTTTTTAATTAAAAATAAGGATAGATGTATGCATACAAATTCTAGAAGGGCATAAAATGACAATGCTAAAAGTGATTTTCATTGAATGACAAGATCAGAGACGATTTTTGTTTTACTTTACTTTTTATTTATGCTCTTCAGTATTTTCATATCTTTTGCAATGAGGAATCGTACTTTTAACATAATCCATAAAACAAGGCTATTTCTCTTTATGAAAAAATTAATAAGATAGAACGAAATGGATTGGAGGTTAATTTAGAGTTCGGCTAAGCAGGAGATTTACTATTTTCAGTATCTGTCTTAACAGTAACAACCCTGATGGTGCCCATGTCCCAGGGTGGGTGTGCGTGTCCGCCAGCTGCCTGCGCACCCCCTGCCCTGCGTCTCTCAAAGCAGAGGGCTGTGCTCTTCTCTCTAAATGAACTCATCCGGTGCTTGGGTGCTTGTGTGCACGGCCTCGCTGACGGCAGGTGGTGAGGATAGAGTTGGGGTCAGCAACCTCAGGTAGCTGGTGACCTGGCGATCACACCTCGGATGCAGTGCAGAGAGTGGTGACTGCTGTGATTATGAGTGCAGAAGACAGATGCTATCATGTGAAGGTCCCAAGGAAGGAAACACTGCTCCCAGGAGGGGAATGGGTGGGTCAGCAGGTGTCCGCAGAGAAGGGGCTGGTCGAACAAGGCAATACAAATGGAGTGTATTAGTTATCCTTTGCCGTGTAACAAATTGCCCTCACACTGAGTGGCATAAAATAAGACACATTTATGATTTTACAGTTTCTGTGGGTCAGGAATCCAGGCCTGACTCACCTGGGTCTCTCCTGAGGCCAAAGAGTATAAAGCTGACACCCCTTCCCCTTGCCATGTCCTCTTGGTGAGAGGACGTTGCTGGGCTCAGCCCCTGATGGGGGTCAACCCCAGGCGTGGGGACCATCAGGCACCCCACCAAAGTGGCCTCCACCAAAGTGGCCTCCCCCCAGGACTGGTAATAGGTTCAGATACTGGGTGGAGGTGGGGGGGCATCTGGGCATAAGGGCAAAGGAAAGGGAGGGTCACCCTCAGAGACACAAACTATTCCTTTCAAAGCAAAGGACAACACTTTATAGGATTTTGCTTTTCTTTCCCCAAAATGGAATGGGTTTTCTCTCTTTTGGGTGCTCTCTTTTTCTGATGTCAAGGTCATCACAGAAAGGGAGGAGAAAGAAAGTCTAAACCTTCTTGCTGCAAAATAACTTAGAGGATCGCAACTCCTTCCTCACCACGGTCTGCTGGGGAGCTCTCTTCCATTTTACGTAGGACATTTTCATAGCTGTGTAGGTGGATTCCTTCACCCACCTCGGGTGCATGATTCCAGGTGCCCTGGGAGACTCTGCAGGTCCCGTTTAGGAAAGATGGAGCTGGGGGACCTTCAGGCAGCAGGACAGAGCCTGGAGGCCCCACTGCACTGGGCATTGCTCATGTAGAGGACTAAAGAGTAGTGTCCTCTGTGAGTAAGTGCATTTGTTTTTAATTTAACAATTTACCAGCAAGACAATGAGAATTCTCTTTAGAGCCTCTGGAGTGTAAAGCTTTGCTCTAACTTATAAATGTTTCACTGTCTGCATGACGCTGAGTATGAATACGATTAAAAAGCGTGAGCCACTGCATGAGGTGGCTGGCTGCACATGTCTAGGAATCCGAGGGAGATAATTAAGCAATTTTTGGAGGAAAAAAATTAATTGGCTCCACACCAATTGCTGCAGCAGCCTGAAGCTGGGGCAATGGGTCATGGCCCAGCATGATTGATTTGGTAAGGAGAAGCTGACAGCCTTGTAAATCGATTTAAACTAAAATAATTTTACAAGTGTCGTCCCCTCATGGAAGCGCATGATTCCTAATCAGCAATGGACAAGAACTGAACTGTGGAACTTGCATTTTAGTTAAGATTTCATGGACATTCAAAATCCAGAACCTTTCTTGTGGGCCAAAGAATCTCAGAACTTGATGTGTACTTATCCTTTCATTTTTGTTAAGAAACAAACAAAAATCTTAGCCCTTGTAAGCTGGGCCGCCTCTGCTTTCTTCCCCCCCCCCCTTCTCCCCCCCCCCGCCTCCCCCCCCCCCCCCCCCCCGCAAGCACACATCTTCAAGGGTTTCTCTATTCTGTCGATTCCACCAAGGAGATATTTTTCATTTCCTCTTGCTGCTGTAGCCTTCAGCTCGTCTGTGATGTGTGGACTTTATACCTGGAAGAAAAAGTCCTCCCCTTCTGAGAGTGCTCCGTGAGCTTTTAGGAGAGCCCACTGTCCTCACCAGTTTGGCACGGGGGCGTGGTAGGGACAGGGGCGGGAGCACAGCTGCCAGGGAGGCAGGCTCAAGTAGCGATGGGGTTTTAGAGGGTTTCAGATATAGGGGTGGAGTTTTCCTGGCCAGGAAAAAAATGTTTGTGCACTTGGCCTCCCCCTCTACATGCAGCCTCAGTATTTTGTGGCTCCCTCTTGAGTTTGGGTATATTTGACTGTCAAAATCAAAAGGAATAGCAAGAAAAGGGCAGGGATAGTTCAGAATCTGACGTTTGTGCCATCGAAATGGTAAGGGGAGCAAAAATAAAAGTTTGATCTGGAAATCACCTGAGAACGGAATGCAAGCAATACATAATTACAGCGTGCTTCTTGCATGGGTGATGACTTCACGTGACTCTAGATAATCTTGGTGAGAACCACTCTCGTGAAGGAACATCCAGAAAGGAACAGGACAGCCTGATTCGGTGGATGGAATGGGTTTTGAGACAACTTCCTTACCCTATCTTATAAGAGATGAAATACAACCGCGTAGTCACTCAATTTTATGATTCTCAATAATTTTCTGGTGGTAAAGCAGAGACAACATTACACAGACGTATTTTCTTCCCAATTCATTTGTATGTGAATTTCAGTGATGTCCTATTTCGGTGATGACTAGAAAATCAACTGTTCTGCATTTGTTGATGCACCTGGCTGTTTTGGGGAGTTTTACCATGATTTTGGCATCGGGAACCAAACTACCATATTTTTAATGAAACAATCAGTACATTATTCAATCAGATTGAATTTGTACCCATAAATCCTACGTTGTACTTTTTCCAACAAACCTTTTCAGAACTATCTATGCCATTGTTCCCTCTAAAAACAGGGTAATCCGTCATGAAAGGGTACCTTAATTCATGTATCAGCTCCCCTGTAGACTTCAGGTATTTTTTTAAATTTATTTTGCTTTTGCAGATAACACATTTCCATGTGCATGTGCGCAAGAGTTTCTCTGTGTCCCTGGACTTAAAGAACCATTATTTTAAGCTCTAAGTATGCTGCCAAATTGTTCTCCAATGTGGACAAGCTAAGAAACTTTTCTAAGTTCTTTCAAGTTTGGTGGAAATTTAATCTAAAATCTGCTTCCCATGAATCACAACTCAGAAACTGGATCAAAAGCAAGTGGTAGTACAAGGGTATAGACACAGAGTTAAAGAGTGTTTAAATTGAGACTCTTTTCTATTGAATATTTCACCAATTGCCATAATAAGGGGATATGAAGTTTCAAAATCAGCAACATTTTATCATTCTGCTTATAAAAAGACCGAGAAAGGTGAGTTTGTTCTGAGTTTTTTTTTAAATATTTCATGAGGCAAATTTATAAAATATTTAAATACCCCTGAAGGAGAAATAGCTTTATAAATAAAACATGACATCAGTTAGTTCTGGTTCAGCATCTGCAGTTTCCAGCATGCCGAATCCCAGCAGCTCGTGCTCTCTTTAGCATCGAATGAATCGTGCATTGCAGGGAAGATAAACATACCGCTGGTTACACTTGCAATGCGGTCAGGCCCCGTGGACCTGTGTTTAAACACATTATTTTATTTTACTGTACTTTAATGAATAATGGCTGGGTGCTTTAATTGGCACGGAAAAGAATCAATTGCTGGAACCTCCCAATTACTTTGCCAATATCAAACACTGCTTGCAAGCACAGTCATTACATACTAATGAACATAAGATGCTGATAGATTACTTTTATTTCCTAGTGTCTGAATACGGAAGGGTGAACTCATTTATCTTCCACCTGAGTACACAGTCCTAGTTTTTGATGTCAAAATCATAGAAAAGTCAGTGCTAAAGAGAGAAAAAGAAAAGTAGGTGACATGTATGATGAAAGAGCTATTAAATGATGCTATAACAAAATAGTAGTAAGGACAGGAGCATCCAATATCCATCACTTTCCCAGCTCCTGCCTCATACCGCCCTCCCCTTGCCAGCCTGGGCGTCTCTAACTTCCATCTCCCTCTTCAAGGCCCTTCCCAACCTCTGAAAAGATGACTCATCTCCTATTGTTCGATAAAATTGAAGCAATCAAATGACCTCAACTTCCTGTCTCCCTCTTAAAAATATCTCTTTGTCTGTAGCCAGCCTGACTTGCTTTCAGCTCAGAGGATGAGATGCTTCTCCTACAGGAGGTCAGTCCTCCCCACTGCTCCTGGTTCCACAGCCCACCAGCAGCGTTCTCCCCGCTCCCCGTCCTCCCAATTCCCCTGTGCTTCGCTTTAATTATTATTTCATTGATTTTACCTTCTGTCCTGTATCATCAAGTTTCTCTCTTTCTATTCAGCCTAAAAACTTGCTTGAATCCCTTCTTACGAACAAACCGAAAAGGAGCCTTCCCTGAGCACACACTCTCCCCTGGCTTCCCCCCATCCCCAAGCAGCTCAGGGGCTCTGCTATGGCAGCCTCCACTTCCCACCTTGAGTTCTCTCCACAGCCCACGGACACTGCTGCAGGTGTCACCGGTGACCTCTGTGTCACCAAACCCAACACCTGTTTTTACCTGCCTCCTTCCAGAAAAGATTTTTTTCTTCCTCATGCAAAAACATTTTTTAATTTGTACGTTTAGTCACTATCATTGTACACTCTAGGCATTCCTAGATTATACAATCTCGGTCTTTATCGTCTATCTTTCCTTCTGATTTCATTTGTGCCCCCAGCCCACCTCCCTCTATCATTCTCACATTCAGCTACATTCAGTATTCTAACATTATTATATTACAGTTAGGTAGTATTGTGCTATCCTTTTCTGAATTTTTACAATCAGCCCTGTTGCACAATCTGTATACCTTCAGCTCCAGTCACCCAGTATCTACCCTATTTCTATCTCCTGATGGTCCCAAAAAAGATTTAAATTTATATATAACACAAAATAAAATTGGAGTTATTTTACGGACAAAATGAAATGAGGACATGAGTGTGGGAAAGACTGGATAAAATAAACCATGAGGTTAGTGCCCAAAATCCATGCCATGAGAATTTCTGTCTCTCGGGGATCAGATCCTACATTTGTCTCTAAATGCTCTAGATGGAAGCACCCCAGTGGACTCAGAAGATCAACCAACCAAGAGGACCAAGGCTGTTCTTGCCACAGAGGCCAGTGAGATGTGTCTCCTGTGGGTCTGTAAAGAAGGTCATCGGCCTCTGAGAGCAGCCAATCAACAGTGTCCTTTCAGCCTGACATCCATCGGGCATCCTCTTTTATATTCCTTCAAGTTAGACTGATGATGTTTCATCCAGGTATAATTCAGTAGAAGGTTCTGAAGTGTCAAGTGCTGTGGGATGGTTTGGTTTTACCTTGGGGTCAGTTTTCCACCAAGACAGACTTGTTGCCCCCAGGCTCATGAAAGCATCCATGTGTGGGTTTTTCCCAACCTCCAGAAAACATTGGAGAAATCTGATGAATGTTTATATGCATATTCCCTAGGGAGAGGATGGAAAGCTTTCATCAGATCCCTTTTTCTGAACATAATGACTTTTGAGGAGTAAGTGGCTTTGAGTTTGAGGTCAGGTCTCCCGACAGGTGCAGGTAAACAGAACTTCCATGTTTCTCACTAAAACCATGGCTGTCCACATTAATGTTAGCACTCAGCCCACCTGGGATGGACTAGCATGCAGGGCGAGGGGCTTATCAAGGAAGTGTCTGGACAGAAGGTCTACCATGTCATATGAGGTGGACCTCACTCCACCTGTCCTCTGCCTCATCTCCTGCCATCTGCCTCACAGTCCCTAGTCCTGTCAGCCCTGGGAACCCATTGCTTCTGAGGCAGGCTGTCCAACCCACGTTCCTTTGCCTGACTCACCCTTCGGTAGCCTTCCAAACTCACTTCCGTCAGTGCCTCCGTTGGGAAGAGATCCTGAGGAGGCTCCGTGATCACCCCCCCACCCACCTTCATGCCTGTACCTAACATAGTTCAAGGAGTAACCTCTCTTTCCACTCTCATCCCTGGCCAGCCATTTGCCTGAAGGGTCACTGTTCCTTGTTACTGTTGAATACCCAACAGCTCAGAACATCATACCCTAAGCGTCTGTGGAGTGGAATTGGGGTAGATCTCTCCTATTCTTACTGTGGCAATCCCGCAGCAGCTCTGTCAGAGAAGGCAGAAAGGTACCTTCTGGGCAGCTTACTGGACCTGAGTGGCCAAGCCAAGGTCCGGTGCTGGCTTGTGAGGTCCATGATGGACGCTCCGGTGTGGTCAACACCAGGGGGCCCACGTGCTGCCTGCTACGTGGTGGGCTCTGCATATTTCCAAGAGCCGGTGTACCTCAGTGGGAAGCAATAGTCCTAAGAGTCTTTAAAATTTTAATTATGATATGTGGGGGGGAGGGGTCATCATAAAGCTATGGAGAAGTTCTGAAAAGAGTTATCAGATGCCAGGTCCCCAGAAGCCAGTTTGCTACGTTAATATTTTGTCATATTTTCTTACTCTTTCTTTATCTGTTGAGCGAAAAAAAAGAAAAGGAAAAAGAAATGAAGTCTTATCGAAAGGTATTTCACCTTTATTACTAAATGAAATGCCCCATGAGTTTATCTTCCTTCCTCGATCTCGCCATTTCTTTATTTTCTACAAATGTTTGCAGACCGATTGCGTGTGACCTTCCTGTCTGAGATGCCGTCCGTTTCTCCATCCACTTGTCTACCACAAGAAAGGATAAAATGAGACGCCAGTGGCCAGTCCCATGGTGTAAACAGTGGGTTTATTAGTGATGGGAACTGAGTTTTGCGTTTAAAAAAAGTCTTCATTTTGTGGCCTCAGGGATATTTTCAGGATCTGAAAAACATGTTTTCATAGTAATACGTGGTATAATATACGGTTGTGCCGTCTATTTTTACACTTTTGGGCTGAAAACTTTCAGTTCCACTAAGACTCTTGCAAATTTGATGTAATTCTCTTTAGGAAATCTGTCTTAGCCTCTGTCGATTCCTCAAAATCCCCTGCTCTCCTGCTCCAGCCCAATGGGGCATTGCGCATGGGGCTCCCGCAGCCTCCTCGCTGCCTTCACCCTGATACTTCTGTTTGTCATGGGAGGTCCATGGGGACACTAAGTCTCCACAGCCTTCTCCAGGCCTCAGTGGGCAGGAGCTGAGCCCTTGCAAGCCGCTCACTGCAGCTGCAATCCTATGCAGGATTCAGCAAGGCATAACCCACAGGTTGGGCCCAGGAAGTTGTGCAAGCAGAAATTCCAGTCTTGGCTCCCCCATCGCAAACATTTACAGAGAAGATGGACATCAGAGCCCGGGGCTGCTGTCCTGGAGATGCCTGCGCCCCGCCCCTCCCTGTTGGCGGCCCCTCGACAGCCCCTTACACCCCCGACCAGCCCGCCTCTCTCCTACCGCCCTCACCATTCGCACTGCAGTCACCACTACCACCCTTTCACCTTGCTACGAGGCACATCATGAGGGGTTGGACTGTGTCCCCCCAAAAGATGTGTTAAAGTCCTAACCCCCAGAACCTCCTGATGGGACCTCACTTGAAATAGGGTCACTGCAGATGGACTACTAAGGTTAAAATGAGGTCGTTCTGGAGAAGGCTGGGCCCCTAACCCAATATGTCCCTGTAAGAAGTGGAAACGAGACAGGCACAGAGAGGAGATGGCCATTTGGCCACAAAGGGCAGACCGAAGGGCTGCGGCTGCCAGCCAAGCATGGCCCAGGACGGCCGGCACACAGCAGGATCTAAGAAGAAATGAGGGACTCCCCCTTACAGGGTCCAGAGGGAGCTTGGGGCTGTGGACACCTGGACTTGGAACCTGTGGCCTCCAGATGGTGAGAGAACACCTCTCTGCTGTCCCCGGCTGCACCTTACGTAGCACGATGCTTTCCTACAGCTGCCCCAAGAAGCGAAGACACACGGCATCAGCTAAAGGTGATGTTCACTCAAACTGACTTTCTGGTGGAAATCCACCTGACTGTGGCTTTAGGTCTTTCTCCCTTTGGACAGCAAAGAGAGCAGAGGGGCACAGAAGGGAGGACACGCTCAGCTGGGAGGTGGAGGGCACCAGGGAGCTTCCTCTGGGGGTGAGCTCAGTTCCACTGTATGTGTGATGACACAGTAGGCGCCCATTTCCCCCTGTGCCATGCGCTCTACAAGGCCAGGTCAGGTCTGCTTTGTCCTCATCTCCCAGGTCTTCACACATAACCTGACACATAGTAGATGGTCAACACATGTTTTTAAATTATATGTTAATTGGAGTACTTGTTACGGGCTAGACAGTGGTGCAGGATGCTGGGGACATTTGGGGACATTGTAAAGAAGAAGAGAGCAAACCCAGTAGACCCAGAGCCCAGAAGCCTTGGCAAAGCAGAAGTTCAGCCATTCAGCGACGTGGCCCCACGAGGACCGGCTTAGCTCTTTCCACAGCCCTGCTGGGAGCGTCCGTTACCACAGTGAAAACAAAGGAGAAGCCACATACAAAGTGGACAGAAGTCCTCAAACTTTCCACCACCCCTCTGGTCAAACAGCAATCCTTCAGTTACTCCGGCCCGCCAATTTATTTCTGTTCTTGAATGAACGGTTTTTATTTAACGGTGAATCTTTTCTCTTGGTGTGAATATCGGGAGGGAAAACAGCATCCAGATTGCCGACCCCTTGGGGGCTCGGATGTCAGTCAGGGTGTCTGGGTGAGGACGGAAGCCCCCCCGCTGGCAGGATGAAACAGCGCGCAGCAGTTAAGCTCTGTAAGACTCGTTTTATGTGGTTGTAAAATGAAGACAGAGATTCATTTTTGTCAAATAAGATTGTCCATGTAAACTGCTTGCTTAGCGCTGTACTCAGCGAAGAAGTGGCCCTCAAAACACTCAAAAAGTGAAGATAAATTTTTTAAAATATAAGCTCCCACACCCTCTTATTCAAAATAAATAACTCTTCTGGCTTCTATAATCTGTTAAATTCATGTTTGGTTGCGTGGGAAAATATGAGGAAGTTTAGGTGCATTTTCTTTTTATGATTGGCCAAACGTGAATTTGGTCACAATTGCAGTTCTCAGTTCTTTGCATTCGCACACCTAACTGGGAAAGTGTTTTTCGTAATTCTGCAACATCTACTGCTAGGAAGTTGCCCTGAGTGGAAAATCAATGTCGTGAGCAGGTAAACGTGAAGTTCAAACACACTTAGCAGAGTGGAGACCGTGCCTGAACAGCGCCAGAACCGTGAGGAAGGGGTCTGACAAGAGGTCATCTGGGAAACAGGGTGCAGGGAGCACGAATGCTTAGAAGTGTTAGGGTATTTGAGGTGTCAGGATGTGAAGGATGGTTATAGCGTGTGTGTCCGGAGGGAAAGCAGGGGACAGAGCCGGGCGGGGAGGGAAGGCGGCAAAGACCGAGGCTTGGCTTCAGAGCAAGGTTTCAGCTCAACAACCAGAGCTGTGAAAACGAGCAGCGTTGCTTCCAAACACAATGTGCTCCTTATTACTGGCGATTTTTAAAGAACAGAGAACTAAATGAGCTCGGAAAAGGACGTCATAAAAGAGATTTTTGTATCTAAAGAATTATACTCGAGATGGCCTCTGTGTCTTTTCAATACTCTTTCTGATGCCACATGAGGAAGATGTGACAATTTTCATCCTTATGAGAAATAACAAAATTTTCTTTTTAAATGTCACACAAGTCCAGGGGCTAACCTAACACCGGCTGAGAGCGAACTTCACTGTAAATATGTTCTTGAAACACAATTCTCTGATGTTCCTAACAGTCCCCACACGCCACTGTTCTGCTGCTAAGACGGAACATCGAGGACACCAAAGAGGAAAGCATGCCAGCGCTCCTTTCCCGCAGCCTGATTCCATGTCCAGCCCATGTCATACGCACACACACACATGCACACACGCGCACACACATACACATGCGCACGCACACACACACACACACCGCCTTCTTGTCTCAACCAGACACCAGGGTGGGTTTATCTGCCTGCTCACGTAGCATGTGCACCTCTCCCAGGTCTGGCCAGCTTCCCTCCCACACGATGCCTGGTTCCTGCCTGCCCCCCACCCCCCCCCCATCCCGGAGACATCTCCGCCCCCCACCCCACCTGCCCAACTCTCCCTGAATCAAAGTCAAAGGGCAGGGCTGCCGGATGCTCATACCAGGTTGGATAAAATCGTGACAAACCTTTACCTATAAATGAACATTTCTATAAAAGCAAATCTTGTCTTCCTTCTACCTGGGTCAATAGGCCTAAAATTGCCAGATACAGAGAAATGCACAATCACAGCCAAGTACTCACAGTAGGTTTTCATACAGAAAGTAGTGCTGTACTTTTAGGCCTTCAGGGATAAGTACTTTAATGGAGGATTGATTTCTCCCCTAACTTGCGCTTTGCCTGCCCTAGTTAGGTTAACTGCTATGATATTTAAAAAGTGATTGCATTCGCTTTGCCTTCATTAACTATTAGACATAAAAGGCAACTTAATATTCAACAAAATCTAATTCTCCAGAAAGCTAAAGAAGTTTTGTTAACTGATAGGATATTGAAACAAGCTGAGAGTACATCATATTCATCATTAACGTGTTTTGTTTTGTTTTGTTTTGTTTGCATGGGCAGGCACTGGGAACCGAACCCGGGTCTCTGGCATGGCAGGCAAGAACTCTGCCACTGAGCTAGTGTGGCCCACCCATCATTAACTTTTAAAATTAAATACGAGGTTGAATTTTTTCATTTAATGTGTAAGATTCTTAAACCCTTATCTGAATTGGCATAATCATCGATTCAACAAAGAAATGAAAACTAAGTTCTAGAATTTAGGATGTTACAGTATAATGCATCCAATTTTTCTAAACACAATTTTTAAAAGAGAAAGCATCATGTAGCTTAATACATAAGAATTTAATACTGATCCACGTTTGTCTTCAAGGAAGAAGAAAATTCGGACATTGTTAAATAGGAAAGAAATCAGACAATGGAGCAAGATTGTCTTTCTTTAAAAACATTTTATTATCTGTTCAGCAAACCAAAGGATAAATGGAAAAGCCAGGGGAAGAAGGAAAAAAATGAATCTATCTAAATGCAGAACCAAAGCCAAATACCTGTGGGGATTATTGTTACAGAAGAAAATGTAAATGGTTAAACTTTGCACATCAAAGGAGATAAGACAAGTGCGGTGAAGGAAAAGGGGAGGGAAAGGCTTCTGCTATTCTAATTGACCCTGGAGGCAAGGGGTCAGTGGGGAAAATTTTCATCTGAGAGGTCAAATGTAAAGATTTTAAATTGCCAGAAAATTGAATATTGCAATTTAAAAAATAAAAACAAGAAGTGGAGAGGAAATGAGGGGAGTACGCTAATTTGTTTATCTTTCATCTTAGCTTACTAAGGGAGCTTGCATAACTGTTCCTTGTTTTTCCTCTGGACCCACACCCAATATCCATTGTTCATATTTTGACACCTCAAATATTTTAACACATCTAAGCTTCTAGCTCCCTCTGCCATGCTTTTTACATAGCCTCTTGTCAGATGTCATATATTTCAACTTCTTATAAAGCTTTTTAGTTACAACAACGTACTTAGATGGTTCAAGCTAACGGAATAGAATCATGCCCACATAGCCACAACGTAAAACCACGAAACCAGGCCAGTTGGACAAAGGTAGAAAACAATGGAAGCACGGAATGGAGGAAACATAATATGTAATGTGATGACAAAACCGAGGCGAGAGGGAGTTATCATTTCAAAAATATGAATGCGATATACACACATAAAAAAACATTCTTGGATTAAAAAACAGAACATCTTTATTTATCTGTATAAAAACTGCATGCAAAATAATATGCCTGTGAAGGGTTGACTGTAGAAGACTGGGCTGAAAGGATTTTAAATAAAAAAGGAAGCAAAGTTTGTAATGTGAATAACTGAGACGATTAAATCTTAAAAATGCATTAAAGGGCACTTATTATAAGATAAAGTTCTAATCCATGAAAGCTATAAAGGCGCTTAATGGAATAATATGGTAGCATAGATAAACCTATGTGATTGTGTGTGTGTGATTACACTTGCCATGCAATATCCATGAAACAGAGTGTAAAATCATTCTCTAAAGTGAGCCTCAAAGGAAACCCACTGTCTCCTGAAAGACCCGACTTTCTCTTCGCTGTGCCACCCACCAGCTGAGCAGCCCTTTGTGCCATCCTCTCTGCGTCCTGGCTGGCTGCAGCTGCAGACCAGCCCTCCTGGGCCGCCGGGCACCTCCACCTTTCGGAGGCAGCCCTGGGGGTCAGGACTGGACCAGGGCGTCACCGCTAGGGAGCGGCAGAAGGGGCTGGAACCCTGCAGCGCTTGGCTGGAGCCCCGGCTGGCCCCCCAGCATGGTCGGCCCTGACTGGCCTCTGCGCCTGGCACGCAGCACCCAGACCCAGCCGCCGCGCTGTGGGCCACCTTCTCGTCCTCCCGGGGCCGGGAGAGGTCCCTGCGCGGCCACGAGAGGAGGGGACACGCGTCGTGGGGGCTGTGGGGCCGCGTGGACTCATGAAGCGTCCCAGGACGGGTGGGGATGGAGCTGCTGGGAGAGACGAACCAGAACCCCAGGGAGGCCCAGGGTTACTGAATGAAAAACCAAGCGGCTGAGCCCAGTAGGGACGTAAGGAAGCTCCAACAGGCTGAACAGGAGCAAATCTCAACAAGGGACAATTTTACTTCACTCAGAGAAGCACAGAGTGTTTCAGGGGAAGAGATCAAAAGAAAACTAAAAAGCTTTCCACCTACAACAAATCTCAGGCAGCTCTACTAAAAGGTGCCGTGGCCTTTTTCTTCTGAAATTCCGGACTCTGATGATAAAAGCGTGAACCGTGCAGCCCGCGTTTAAAGAGAATTTTCCTCCCCTCATGACTGAGATGTAACGTGGTTCTCAAAACCAGACCCAGTCTCTGCAGCAGGTGGACCCTGCTTTGTCCCTGGCCGTGCGTGTGGCTGTATTTTTAGAAACACCACCGCTTTGTAGTACTAAAAGAGGAAAAATAAAGTGTGCCCTCCCACCAGTTCATCTCTCTCTCTCCCCGTCCCCTGAGGCTCGCCCACTTCTTTATCATTTTTATCTCCTTTGTTGAAATGTCCGCCTGATCTGACCAGACACTGCTCCACTTTACACATGTTTGTAACCTCCTTTCCCTTGAAGAAAAAGAGACGTGGGATCTTGATATGGCTTTGAAAAGAGACCATTTTGTTTGGTGGTTGGAACATAACAGCTAGAATTTAGAATAAACTGTTTGGATTGTCAGAGCTATTACTCTACAGTCATCTTAACCAACTATTAAAATGTAAATTGCTTCTCTGGGCAATTCACTGTTCCATAACTAGGACTTTAGGAGACTAGCACCTGTTGTTTTCTTCTCTTTATATTTTCTGATTACCTTTTATTCTCATTATATTTTTTGTTCTGATTATATTTTCCTGCTATATTTTATATTTTCTCTACCATGATATTCCAAATAAAATGTAACATTTTAATGACTCTATACATGCGATTGGGTACTTAAATATTTTTCAGAAGCGGTGGTGTCCTAGCAGGCAGAGACATGTGATGGAAACAGGCATTTCTGAGTCAAAGCATCTGGATTTGAGGCACAGCTTTACTTACCTTTTCTCCTCTGAGTTGGCAGTTCGTGAAGGCAGTGCAGGGTGGTTGATGAACAGAGGGTGTAAAACAAAGGCGGGTCTAGTGCTGGTTTGAAGCTGTGTGTGCCCAGAGAAGGTCATGTTCCTTTAATCCGTCCCTGGGGCGGACCTGCTGTGGCCTTGTGTTAGGTTCTATCAGTTGAGATGTGACCCAGCTCCTTCAAGACAGGTCTCAATCCTTTTCTGGAATCCTTTATAAGAAGATAAAGCCATAGAGAACGTAAGAGATGAAATTCAGAGAATCACCCAGAGACGCTGAGAGACAGCAGGCAGGAGGTGGACGCAAGGACACCTGGAGAGAAGGACCAGCAGACATCACCATGTGCCTTCTCACGTGATGGACGAGCCTGGATGCCAGCCGCCTGTCCTCAGAGTCCAGGTGTTGTCCCGTTGATGCCATGAGCTGGGGATCTTCATGGCCTGAGAACTGTAAATTATAAACTCACAAATCCCCACTGTCAAGGTCAGTCCATTTCTGGTATATTGCATTTCATCAGCTTTAGCTAACACAGAACAGGGATCAGTTGAACTCCCAGTTCTGCTAATTCTGTGGCTGCTAGGAAAACAGTCAAAGGAGCTCAGTGTACCTGGCTTTTCCATAAGGTTCTATCTACTTCAGGAATAAAGGGCCAGCACAAAGCAACTGTGATTAACTGGCATTACAAGGAAAGTACCCTATCATTTTATTTTTAAGAAACTAGCATATTCGTTTGTTGTTGTTGTTTGGTTCAGAAAATGAGAATTATTTCTTTAACAAAGATGCATTTTAAAAGCTTCATCTTCTAGAATAATAATAATAATAATAATAATAATAATAACACTGTCTGGAGAAGTCCCTTAAGAAGGGAGGGACTGGAGATTGAGCTTCGCCAGGACTGCGTGAAGAACTGCAGGGACATGGGCTGGATGTGCAGGTCCAGGGGTTATCGTCTCCACTGGTGGGTGAAAAGCATCTCCAGGGGTTATCGTCTCCACTGGTGGATGAAAAGCATGCAGAGTTGGGCACCAGACATAAAAGCTATGACTTGACTGCAAATAATCAAATTCCTCCCAGAGAAAGGAAGAGCAATTTGAGGGTCCTGTAGTATTAATATCTGCCCGATGACATATCTGCTTTCTAAATGATCAGCACCTTGAAGGCAAAGACTGTCATTTACATCCCTTTATGACCTCTACAGCTCCTGGCAAAGGGCCTTGCAATATTTGAAGGGGTGGATGGATGGATGGATGCATGGATAAGGGTGGCTGGATGGAAAAGTACTAGCAGTGTGAAAACCTAGCCTAGCCAAGCTTCACTCACTGAGCGGCAGGAGCTATGAATCACACAGTCCCATGCTGTGGAGTCACGTACGTCAACGTGCTTTGTCAGCTGAGAGACAGGAAAGCCCATGGTCTCCATCTACCCTCACCTGTAGACGTGAGAACAAGGCCACGGTCTTGGTCTTTATTTGACAACTGACTCTCCCATACTTCTTCCACATCAGACCTTGTTCTAAGGACTTCATAAACATTAGTTTGTTTAATCCTCACGACAACTTAGGAGGTTTTCCTACTATTAGATTTCATAGAGGAGGACACGAAAGAAGAAAGAGAATGCGTAACTAGCCTAAGGTCACCCAGCCAGCAAGAGGCGGACCTGGGAGGTTGAATGGAAGCCATCCAGCTCTGGACCTGGTCTCTCAATCACTATATGAAGCTGCCTTCCACTAATGATAACACATGAATTGTTCATTTATGGCAAAACCATTGTTTAATCCACCAATCGAGGGCCAGGCCCCACCATTATTTTCTTTTAATCTTACCTGTGTCACAGGGCCCATCAAACCTGCCAACTTTTTTGACTTCTCACTACTCTGGAATGACAGCTGTAGTTTTAAAAGTTTTTAAAGGCTTTTAGGAAGTCAGTATTTTGTTGCAAATAGATAGCTCTTTACAGTTTAGGGCCAACATCCCCGTCTATTAACTCACTGATTTTCATGCCTATCCTAGCAGTAGAGAGATGGGTGATAAATATCCTTATTTCCCAAATAAGGAAACTGCAGCCCAGAGAACTGACCTGAGTAAGTCGTGGAACGGAGCTCCCTCAGCTCATCGAGGGCAGGGCAGCCCTGTCTCCCAGGCCTGGGCACGCTGTTCTTGGCCAAACCAGAGGGCGGGATTGTCAGTGCCAGGGTCCCTAATGGCCAAACTGAAGAAGGGATGGTGGGTTCCCCAGGTCCCTCCACACTCCCGGTCAGCTTGTCCCACCTTCCGAGGCCTTCCCAGGCCCCGCCAGGCCAACGGCCTCACACCTGTGACCCAGGCTCTGCCCACCTCTCACATGCCTGGAGCTCCACGCCCACCCCCACCCTGACTCCACATCTGCTCCAAGGAGCTGCTCCAGAGGGCTCGTGCTGAAAGGGAGGGGAGTGGCCGGGCACCTGAGAACATCATATGTCTGGAGAGGTCGTTCCAGGGGACCACGTTTGCCAAAGAGATCTGAACTGGGTGGCTGGAATCACCCGGCCGCTGAGTCCAAAGCTGCCCTGGATGCTCTCTTGGCCCCTTGGCTGGACTACTCTCTAATTTTATATTTAATTAGTATGTGAATAAATTGTTCTTGCAAGCAGTTCAACCATAGAGAATGCTGAAGTCTATCCTGACTGTGCCCCCACCCCAGTTCCCCTCCCTATTCGAGGGCTCACATCCTTACACTGGTTTTTCTTCTTACTTAAGGATACATTTAGTTATAGTATAGTAGAGTGGTATTTTGAAGGTTTAATATAAACTACAAGCTGCAACTTGCATTTTACCACCAAAGGGAATGTCCTGGAGGCTGATTTACATTGTATTTTTACATAGATGTATGAAAGTGTTATAGCGTACTAATCCTTTTCCTTAGAGATGGGCATTTGGGTCTTGTTTTTTGCTGTTACAGTCAATGGGGCAGTGGCCATCCCAGGTCCAATGTCCTGCTAAATGCTTCCCTAGTGACCGAACCTCACTTGCCCTAACAAGCCTCTTGCCTTAGCTTTGGGATTTACAGCTCTGGGATTTCAGAGCTGAGAGGGACCTCAGCTGTCATCTGCGGTGCCTTCCACTCATTTTGAGGATGAGGAGGCCTGGACTTTGGAGAGCACATCTTAAGTCCGCAGAGGAGCACACTGACCCATCTAACTCCGCAGAGCCCTGCCGGGTTGGCTGCCCTGGCACCGCAGTCTGTCTCCTGCCCGCCCCGCAACACCGAATCGTCATCTGGTCCGTGAGCTAGAAACTGTGAGTGCCCAAAGGCCCCTGCCCTGATGGAGTCACAGTTACCACATTGTTTTCTAGTAAACGTTTAAGTGAAGCTTTGACCCTTTTTGATAACTTTTCTCTCTTATTGGTGGCTACTCAGACGCTAATCATTCTGGAAAAACTATTTGAGGTTTTACACCTTTCTTGATTAATTTGCCGTTGTCTATCGTTGCTTCAATATTAAACCATTTCATTAGACACACGAGTTTAAATTCCAGAGTTGGAACTGAGATCCTTATGAAGTGGACAGAGGCATACTTGTTAGAACTCATGTATTGAGACACGCAAACCAGTCAAATAGCTTCCATTTGCTGTGAGATTTATATGAAATGACTTTTGACAGCTAAATTATCCTTTCACATTAAACATGTAACTTTTCAAAAAGTATCTTCCCAATTAATATTTAAAAATTTCACCTTATGTGTGAGACCAAAGCAAAAAATGTTTCTTTGGTACAAAATTTATATTTGACTAGTACATTTCCTAATGTAACTTATGTGGACAGTTTAATTGACCACCATAAGTACACGGAACCTTGAGTAGGACATGAGTTTGGTTGGTTTGTCCAGAGTGATGCCCCGACGAATCCCAGAGTAATTTGAACAGCGAATAAAAAAGTATTTGCAAAGTTGAATGGTAAGAAAGGGGGAAAATTTAACTTCCCCAAGTTGAATTCTTGATATTCTCACAAGCAGTGGGGACAATAAAAGCAGTAGGCTGAGCCCCCAGTCTTGGGGTTTGTTCCATATGAGACTTAACCCCACAAAGGATAGGTCAAGCCTACTTAAAATTAGGCCTAAGAGTCACCCCCAAGAGAACCTCTTTTGTTGCTCAGATGTGGCCTCTCTCTCCAGCCAACACAACAAGCAAACTCACCACCCTCAACCTGTCTATGTGGGACATGACTCCCAGGGTTGTGGACCTTCCTGGCAATGTGGGACAGAAATCCTAGAATGAGCTGAGACTCAGCATCAAGGGATTGAGAAAACCTTCTCGACCAAAAGGGGAAAGAGTGAAATGAGACAAAATAGATTGTCAATGGCTGAGAGATTCCAAACAGAGTCGAGAGGTTATCCTGGAGGTTATTCTTACACATTAAATAGATACCACCTTGTTAGTCAAGATATAATGGAGAGGCTGGGAGACAACTGCCTGAAAATGTAGAGCTGTGTTCCAGTAGCCATGTTTCTTGAAGATGATTATATAATGATAAGCTTTTGCTATGTGACTGTGTGATTGTGAAAACCTTGTGTCTGATGCTCCTTTTATCTACCTTATCAACAGACGAGTAAAACATATGGAATAAAAATAAATAATAGGGGGAGCAAATATTAAAATAAATTTAGTTTGAAATGCTAGTGATCAATGAAAGGGGAGGGGTAAGGGGTATGCCATATATGATTTTTTTTCTGTTGTCTTTTTATTTCTTTTTCTGAATAGATGCAGATGTTCCAAGAAATGATCATGATGATGAATAGGCAACTATGTGATGATATTGTGAAGTACTGATTATATATATAGAACAGAATGATCAAAAGTTAACAATGTTTGAGCTTGTTTGGTGTTTTTGGCATTTAAAAAATATAATTAAAAAAGATGTATGGAAAAACAAAACAAACAAACAATCTTCCCAAATCCGAAATTAAATACAATACTTATCTGATAGCTACTCAGAGGTGCTTTGGGAGAATTTTGAAGTCCATTGGGATTTAATGGTGAGAAGGTGAACAGAGACTTGCCCCATACAAATTAAAGTCAGCATATCTCAGTTTCCTTCTTGGTGAAATGAGGGCAATGATAATGACCTAGTAGGATTTAAATGGGATATAAAATACATGGTATAAACCTCACATTTAATACATAGAAGCCATTTTTCTATTACGTCTCATTTTGAATAAGGAATATGGTCCAACATTCTCCGAAGGCTGGTTATTCAGCGCTAGTGTCTCATTCAAGAACTTTCCAGATCTCCTTTAATAACACTTTTCCTTAGGCTCCTTTTTTTTTTTTTTTTTAAGAGAGACAGTTTTTTGGTGGATGGCTCTGTTTCTCAGTGTCCATCTGGCTGCTTCTGTGCACTACATGGGTTACTCTGGGGAAAAGACTCAACTCTCCATGTCTCCACTTCCTCCCCTGTAAATGGAATAGTCATATCCGCTCCTTCAGTGTCGCTGAGAGGGTTAATTGAAGTAATTCACATTCTTATTATTGTCATCACATTGATCTCTTCTAAAATGTTATCCTCTGTTTTAATTATTTCAAATGACTGTCTTATCTAATAGAGCGTGAAAGATAAAGATTATATTGTCAAAATGATCGTGTACTCGTGTTGACTCTGAGCATTTGTTGCCCTGGGGTAATATGGATTTGGTTAAAAAATACTGATACATTAAAAAAACAAACATTGATTAATTTAGGGCCCCCTAGATGTTGGGGGTACAGAGAACGACAGCACAGAGTTTCTGTTTTTAAAGAGTAAGGGAGGGCACGCAGATCGAGTGCTTCCGACAGGACGAGATGCAGAGGGCAGACGACCAGGCATTTTCACCTATCTTATCAGAGAGGAATTGGTAACTGTGAACCAAGACTTTTTATATTTCACCTGTTTTCCCCTTTGTGATCAGCTGCCAAGGAATTGCCAGAAAAGGGGTTCTGTGTGTTTAATTCAGTTGCGGCAACAAACTTTTAAAAAAGCAAACAAAAGGGTGGCCGAGAGAGAAGACAGGCAGAAAGGTGGGGGGGGGGGGGCGCATGGAGAGAAGGGAGGGGAGAAAGGGGAGCAGAAGACTTCAGGATCTGGGAGGGCTGGCTTCAGTCTTGTGAAGGAGATGGTTATTTTAAGATGTAGGGTAGGTGTTTTAACTTCCTTGGCCACTCAAGAAAATACTAAGCCGTGGGCTGGTATCAACCACAGGAATTTATTAGTTCATGGTTCTGAGGCTGGGAAACAATCCTAATCAAGGCATCATCAAGACGATGCCTTCTCCCCAAAGCTGTGGCATTCTGGGACTGGCTGCTGGTGATCCGTGGTCCTTGCTTGTCACATGGCAAGGTGTAGAGGCATCTGCTGGCCTCTCCCTTCTCTTCTAGGCTCTGCTGGTGTTCTGCCCCCACTGCAGCTTCCTCTCTCTCTATCTGAATTTTGTTCTGCTCATACAGGACTCTGGCAGCAGGATTAAGTCCTGATTGAGGTGGGCCACGTGGCTGCCCAAGCAAACACCCTGCAAAGGGCCAACTTAGACAGGAAGGTATTAAAAGGGTCTGCTGAGTGACCCGCTCTGCTGGCCATTATGGTCACTGAAAATGACCATGACTGGGTCCTTCCTCGAAAGGGCTTACAAGCTAGTGTGTCATAGTCCAGCCAATCAGCATCTGAGGGAAAATGGTGATGAGCTTGTTGAGGTGGAAAGCGTTAGGGCCAGAAGGAAGAGCATGTTCACTGGACCTGAGATATGGCAAAGTAAATCCATTGGGAGACTTTTAAAAAATCCTTTTGCAATTATAAAATGAAGGTGTGCAGCGAACAGTGAAAACTTTCCACTTTTCTTGAAAAGTGGTGTCCAGGAACCATGAGAGATCAAAAAGATTTAAGCAGCTCACATTCTGAATTCAAGGAATGCAAACCCCTGCTCTGGAGTCCACGGCCACCCAGGCCCCAGGACACGGCTTCACAGGTCCCAGCCCACAGTCCCTCCCCTCCCAGTTGGCACAAAAGATGGCTGGAGAGGGTTGGAAAGTCGAAGTAGAGAAAGGGAATGTCCTCCATGGTGGGGCAATGGGGAGGCGATGCCATCTCAGGGCTGGAGTCTGCATCCTCCTGCCGTGATGCTGGGGCACAGGGACGCAGCCCGGAGATGGCATGGTGGTGCCCATGCTGTGCTGGCATGGGAGGGCTTGAGGGCAGCCTCATGGGTGCTCAGCCCCACAGAGCCTTCTGGATGAACCCTGCCCCTGCCTGAGGGCCCAGATTTGAGACCTTCATGGCAAATCAATAGGCGCTCCAGGCCTGCTGGGCCATGGGGAAGGGGTCAGGCGCCAAAGCCAGCTGAGGGTCAGCCCCGCACGCTGCTGGAAGCTCCAGGGAGCCAGCGGAAGCTGCTGGGCCGGGAGGCTCACTGCTGGGAGCTGCCGGGAGCTACCCCGACCCCACTGTGCCCACTTGACATTCCAACTGAAAATCCCATTAATGGGTTAATTAGTGAGAATGTGCATCCCTTCCACATGTGTGTGTCTGCTTATGCATTGTTAAGGGAGACTCAGCTTCTACGGTGCCCTCAAGTTGTAGGCATTACCCAAAATGGTCACCACACAGATTTCGGTGAAGGTCAAGGAAGGATGACACAAATACTCTTAAATTTTATGTGTTAGTGTTAAAAACTTTTGTCCACATCCAATGCTATTTTAATCAGATAATATAAAAGAATATCACGATTGCTTTTGAAAATCTTGGCAAAATAGATGTGATATAGATATTTAAAGATCTGGTTCCAAATGACTTTGGTACTTGGTTTTCATGACTGCCGTGGCCAAAAAAAGGCACTTTATAAAAGTATCTCTGTTCACAGGGAGAAGTATGCCAGGGGTACTCACTTTTCAATGTTATTCATTGGTTACAGAAAGAGTAATTCAGTTATCTCATTTAGTGGATTTATTGGAACCTACTCTTTGTAGGTTGCTTGGAAGAAAATAAAGGATGAAATGAATCTCATGTCCTAACTTGAGAGTTTGTAACACTTCTTGGCAATAATAGGAGCTCACAAAATGGTAGTTATTATTCCAACTTATATAGGATGCAGCAATCATTCAATTACTTATTATCTAAAATAAAAGAAGTCTAATATTAAATTTATATTAAATTTTATATTAAATGTATATTAAAATTATGTAATTTAACTACATTATTATTATTTAATGGTATTATTTAATTAGCCAAAAGAAGCCCATTTTACAATATATTATTATTTTAAAAATTTATATTGAATTATTGTAGTAAGTGCTTATATACGTGAAAGCCTTATTAGAAATTCTACAAAGTAGCTTGAGATGTTTTGAGGCTTTGGAGATTTTTAAACTGGGAGTTTAAAACAGCTAAACGTTTAGCTCTTAGTTCTTTCTCCCAAACATTTCAAAGCTGTCAATTTTTCAGAAATTTGCTATGAAATCTCTTCTGCAAATTGAGGTTGAAAGCTGGGAAGTAGAATTTGCACATTGTAATTTCAGCATTCCTCGTGAGGTCTCCTCACCATGCCCAAGCCAGTGTTATTAGGATGACGTTTATTAGGAGGAGGAATTCAGGATTATTTATCATGCTTCCCTGTCACTCCTGAGCAGAACGGAGTCATCTTCCAATCTGAAAAATGGTGAGATTGATTAACTTTTCATCAGTGAGTGCTGGAATGCCAGGCTAGCAGAATTTGGGAGGCAGTCATTCAATCCTTGCTTCATCTGATGCATTTCACAATAAATTACCAGGAACTGCATTATATCCAGAATATCCTCCTTGGAGTTGAAGAAAATCATTCACAATAAAATTAAGTTCGCAGAGAAAGGGTTTCGGATAACACGAGTCATTCAAAGAGCGATGGCACATCGGGTGAGACGTCAGCACATTTGTTCTTTGAAACCAGTGTAGGTCCTTGGGACGGTTTATTGATATCAAACCTCATATACATGTCAGTTATATGAAATTTTGAGGAAAAGAAGACTCTGGTGTGCCTGGGGCCATTTGTAGGAAGAGCCAGAGATCAGGAAGAAACAACAAACCCGAAAGTGAAGTGCCTTGCTGGCCAGCCCTTGCCGGTGGAAGCTGGGAGAAGCCTGTGGGGACAGCTGCTCCAGGGAAGGACTCGGGGTCCTCTCTGGGTCTGCCTGTCACTACTGCAGGTCACCATTAAATGATGACCATTTATTGGCCCACAAAGCCATGGAGAAGCCACGGCCTGGGGGTCACCAAGCAACGGCCCACCATCTGTTTTTCAGTGGTCCCCAGGCTAAAAATGACTTTTGCACTTTTAAATGGCTCAGAAAAAATTAAAAGAAGAATATTTATTTCATGACCCATAAAAAGTATATGAAGTTCAAATTTCAGTGTCCCTAAATAAAATATTGTAAGAACCAAGCCATGCCCCTTCATTTATATATCGTCCAGGGCTGTTTCCCTCCATGGTGGCAGAGTCGAGCATGTGAGAGGCCACGTGGCCTGCAGACCTTAGAATATTTACTGTCTAGCCCTTTATAGGAGAAGCTTGCTGGCTGCTGCCAGGGCTCTTGGCCTGTTGTCAGCACCCACGTTTGGTCTGGAGATGGAGAGTTTCTTCCCTGTGGTGGGAATGGACCACTCTTAAGGCCCTGGGCTTCCTACAATTCTGTGGGAAACCACAAAGCTCTTGGTGGCTTTCAGATGTGCAATTTCCATCCAGACGTAAGTGCAAACAAGCAAATATCATGGTTGGATTTTTAACCTGTTTATCCTGGCCTTCCCCCTTTGCCTTGTCTGCCCTCCCCAATTTCATTAACAACAACAACAAAAACCCTCTTCAGTGTGTTTAGAAATACTGGGATAAAACCCTTATCTTTCTTCTCTTGAACATAAGGGTCAGTTAGTAAGAGATAACTGATCTTAAAGTATTTCCCAAGTTTGCATTGCCTGTGTGTGTGTGTGTGTGTGTGTGTGTGTGTGTGTGTAGGTACCTTACAATAGTAGATGACATTTTGAGATATATCTTTATTGAAATATTTGCTATTTTCCTAGATCCACATTCTCATTAGTCTATGTTTTGGGGTGAAGTTATATTGAACATTTAAAAAGGAATATATCCACAGATACTTGAGACTTACATTTTCATATGTAATTGTATTTTACTGTATGGTTAATAAGTCAATATGAACTGGTTTGGATATTGATATGCCCTTAAGATTATTAATATTGTTCGAACATCAAATGCTTAGTCTTAATTTTCAAAGGGAAAATCATTTTCGAAAGTTTTTATTCTAATGAATTAATTGAGATGTCCTTTGCAAATTTAAGTATAGCTTAACAAAGAAGGCTCAGCACCATTTCCTAAAGAACACCCTAATACCTGAAGAAATTATTAACTTCCTCCAGAGTCAGCCTGATAACTGCTCTCTGTCAGTTGAAAGGTAGCTGGTGACAGTAAAGATCTTTCCTCTTTCCTTTTGTGCCTGTGTCTAAGTAAGCGCTGTAAAGGAAGTGAAGGTAACTTACAAAGCTGTTTTTGTCTTTGTAGACAAATGACAAACAAATCAATGAAGTAATCATCAGAAAAAGCCTTGGCAAATGTACTTGCCATGAGTAGAAGTTAATTATGAAGGCTACTATTGGTGAAATTTCTGGGACATATTCAGCATGCTAATTTGATTTATTGCCACATGCTGAATCTCAGACTGGTATGCCCTGTGTCTGAGATCATAAATTCAAAATCCCCTGTCTCCGACCACCATGTGCCAGGTCCGACACTCTCCCCTCCCAGCCCCCGGATCCTTTAATTTCTGGTGGTGCACTCATCTCATCTCATCTCATCTCATCTCACAGTTCATCATCTGAACTATTCTCACACTCATTCCCTGATTCCCTCGGCACCCCAGTTCTGCCGTTGCTCCCACCTGGTAGAATCCCACTGCTTTCTTTTTATCTTCAGGATAGCCAGGCAAAGCCGGAGAGAAACCCTCACCAGTGCTCACTGGTGGCCTCTAACCTCAGCAGTGTTTTCAGTTCCACACATTCGTGCTCTTGATTGTCCTTGGTCCATGTTCTCTTCCATCTCCTAGAGCTCCACATGTGCCTTTCAGCAGTCTGCCAAGTGCTGGGCTGTGCTGCCGAGTGCTGGGCGGTGCTGCCGAGTCCTGGGCGGTGCTGCCGAGTGCTGGGCTGTGCTGCCGAGTGCTGGGCGGTGCTGCGTGTATAAACATCGTGCAGCCTTTGTCATGATGTCTGGAGGAGGAGACATGCAATAACAATTCCAGCTGTTCACTGTCCTTTTCAAACCCCTTTCCTACTCCAGCCCCCTTGGTCCTAGCCGGTGATGGTGACAAGTTCATTGTAAACCTGAGCCTCTGACAAATTCGAATTCCTGCCCCTTACCTGTAAATTAGCTATAAACACAGGCCCCCTCCTCTCAATCTCAGAGGGTGGGAGGTTTGTGATTGCTGATTAAATCTCTTACCTCGTAATTGGTCTGTTGACATTTTCCACTGCTTATAGAGTAAGTGTAGGGAATTCATGTGTTTCCAGAAATTTTCCTTTTCACCTAAGTTGTCTAATTTGTTGGCATGCAGTGGTTCATGGTATCTTTTTCTGAGCCTTTTTCTTTCTGTGGGGCTGGTAGTTAAACTAATTCCCTGACTCTCACTTCTGATGTTATTTATTTGCAGCTTCTCTTTTTTGCTTTGTCAGTATAGCAAGGGGGTTGCCAATTTTATTGATCTTCTCAATAAACCAACTTTTGGTTTTGTTGATTGTCTTTGTCAGTTTTCTGTTCTCAATTTCCTTTATTTTTGCTTGAGTCTTTTTTATTTCTTTCTTTCTGCTTGCTTTGGGATTAGTTGGCTCTTCTTTTTCTGGTTCTTCCAGGTATGCATTGTGGTCTTTGATTTTAGCTCTTTCCTCTTCACCCTCTCAGCACTGCCCTCACTGCATCCCATCATTTTTGATAGGTTGTTTCCTCATTTTCGTTTGTCATAAGGCTTTTACTGATTTCTCTTGCAATGTCTTCTTTGACCCACTGATGGTTTAAGAGTGTGTATTTCCCTTCCATATGTTTGTGTATTTTCTAGTTCTCTGACTGTTATTTATTTCCACTTTCATTTCAA
Source organism: Tamandua tetradactyla (assembly GCF_023851605.1). Classification (NCBI taxonomy): domain Eukaryota; kingdom Metazoa; phylum Chordata; class Mammalia; order Pilosa; family Myrmecophagidae; genus Tamandua; species Tamandua tetradactyla. The sequence goes on along the minus strand of NC_135337.1, from coordinate 70,705,366 downwards.
AGAAAGTGCTTTGTATAATTTCAATCGATTAAAATTTATTGAGACTTGTTTTATAACTAAACATTTGTTGTAGCCCAGAGAATGATCCATGAGCACTTGAGAAGAATTTGTGTCCTGCTATTGGGGGTGCAGTGTCTGATAGGTCTAGTTCAGTTATCACAGTATTCAAGTTTCCTCTTTCTTTATTGATCCTCTGTCTAGATGTTCTGTATATTGAGGAGATTGGTGTACTCAAGTCTCCAACTACTACTGCAGAGGTGTCCATTTCTCAATTTCAGTTTTGCCAGTGTTTACCTGGTGTATTTTGGGGCACCACGGTTAGGTGCATAAAAATTTATTATTGTTATTTCTTCTTGGTGGATTGCTCCTTTTAATTAATATATAGTATCCTTCTTTGTCTTATAACAATTTTGCATTTAAAATCTAATATTTGTAATGCTACCCTAGATTATTCCTGGCTATTGATTATGTGGGATATCTTTTCCAACCTTTTACTTCCAACCTATTTGTGTCCCTGAGTCTAAGGTGAGTCTCTTGTAGACAGCATTTAGTTGGATCATACTTCTTTATCCATTCTGCCAATCTGAATCTTTTCATTGGGGAGTTCAATCCATTAACATTCTATGCTATTACTGTAAAGGAAGTACATCAACCATTTTATCATTTGTTGGTTTTTTTTTTTGTATGCTTTATCTTATTTTCGTCTCTCTTTTTACCCCTTTAATTCTCCTTGCTGATAATTTTCATTTGTACGCTCTACTCCATGCATCTCTCTCCTGTCTTTTCTTTTCAGCCTGCAGAACTCCCTTGACTATTTCTATAGAGCAGTTCTCTTATTGATGAACTGTCTCAGTTTTTGTTATCTGTGAATATTTTAAACTCTCCCTCATTTTTGATGGAGAGTTTTGCTGGATAAAGAATTCCTGGATGGCAGTTTTTCGCTTTCAATAATTTAAATATAGTATACCATTGCCTTCTTGCCTCCTTGGTTTCTACATTTCCCTCGGATGTGATAAGGCGCTTTTCTCTCGCTGCTCTCAGGATTCTCTCTGTATCTGTGGCATGTGACATTCTGATTAGTAGGTTTCTCAGAGTACGTCTATTAGGATTTTATTCTGTTTGGAGTATGTTGCATTTTTGGGACATGTATATTTATGTCTTTCATAAAAAATGGGAAGTTTTCAGCCATCATTTCCTCAAATATTCCTTATTCTTTCTGTCCCTTCTCTCTTCTCTTCTCCTTCTGAGACATCCATGATGTGCATGTTTGCACATTTTATGCTGCCATTCAAATCCCTGAGGTCCTGCTCCATTGTTTCCACTCTTTTCTCCATCTGTTCTTTTGTCTCTTCGATTTCAGATGTCCTATATTCTAGGTCACTGATCCTCTCGTCTGCCTGTTCAAATCTATTATTGTGTGCTTTCGAATATTTTAAATCACATCTACTGTGTCTTTCATTCCCATAATAGCTGTTATTTCTCTTTGCATGCTTTCAAATTCTTCTTTGTGCTCACCCCAGTGTCTTCTCAATATCTTATATCTGTTTCGCCGTATTTTCTTCATCTCCTTGAGTTTAGGAGATTTGTTTGAACATCTTTGACCAGCCATTCCAAATTCTGTGTCTCCTCTGAAGTTTTGATTTGTCCCTTTTAATAGGCCATCTCTTCCTGTTTCTTAATATGGCTTGTAATGTTTTGCTAATGTCTATTTAGGCATTGATTATCTTGATGAATTTACCCTGAAGGCAATTTCTTTTTCTTGCCTAGGGTTTTATTGTTGATTGGCTTTGGGTTCAGGCTTTTCTTTGACACTTACTTCAACTTATTCTAAATTTTTAGAATTGCCTGTGCTTAATTGATTAGATTTTCCCACTTCTTATTCATTTATTCTTGCCCTGGATAAGAAGTACCATTTTTCAGATTGCACTATTTGTTCAATTATTCCACCTCCATGAGAAAGCTTCCTTTCCTCTGTTCCATTGCTGGGAATCTTGATTTGTTCCATTTGTTTCTGTTTTGCTTCTATAGTTGTTTTTCACACTCTTTTCTTTGCCTCTAGCTGCTTTTGCCTGGAGAGCAAATTCTGGGAGGAGGGTCACTCCAGAGAAGACTTTCCCAGGTCAGGATCCCAGTCAAAACGAGGACAGGGGCCCATGAAGAGAGTGAAGACCAGCTCCAAAGAGTCCAGGGGGAGGCTCAGGAAGGCAACAGACGCTTTCTGACGGCTCCCCAGGCTATGCTTTCCTGGCCTGCCCAGCAGATGGCCCTCGTCAGCTGCCCACCCCCTACCGCCCTAAGGTGGTCTGATACCTCACCACCTGTGCCCCTATCAGGCAGGGCAGGCTGGAACTGCAGCTCAGAGCCAGGACCCGGCAATCCTAATTCTCTGATCAAAATCTACGGCCAGTGCTCAGCTGTGCTCTCCCCGCCGCCCACGCCCTCCCCGCCGCCCACGCCCTGCCCACCGCCCATGCTTTGTAGGGAAGAGGACCTCCACATCTCCCTCTGCCACAGCCAGCAGGGACTAGACCTCCAGACTGGGGGGTGGGCACCACAGCTTCCACGGAGCAGGTTACTCAACGGTTCTTCACTGCAGCTTCTCAGTCTCCTGGTCCTGCTCTTCCTTGGAGCCGCACAGGGCTCCCCAGGCCTCTTGGGCCCCACAACAGTTCTTTCAGACAGTTCCTGCTATCCACTCCCAGTTTTGGAGGACTGAGTCCTGGACCTCCCCACTCCACCATCTTCCCTGGAAGTTCCCCATCTACAGCTCTTGCTCTCATTGCTTGCCTCTCCTCCAAGTCATTGCTCCTTCAGCTCATTCTGAATCCTGTCATTTTAATCCCGCCACTCCTTAAGACTCTTCTGCTTAGTTTATGAACGTGTTTACATGTTTCTCATCCTCAATTGCTCTTTTCCCCAAACCTGCTTGCCTGTCAGTCTACAGACGTCATCTTGTCTTCCTTCCTTCCTGCCACAGTTTGAGAAATTGAAATCTGGCTTCAGGCTTCCCTGATCTACTGACAACAATCCTTCAACACCACCAAGAGCAGGGTTTACCCTCATGACGCAGGCCCTCTCTGCTGTACTTGACACAGCTGGTCCTTCCTGCTTTCTAAGGCTCCCCAGGCCGTCAGTGTACTGCTCTACTTCTTCTCCCCTCTCTCTGATCATTCCGATTTCTTTTTCCTCAGTTCTTCCTTTTAGTCTTTGAGTTCTCCAGAATTCACTTTTCACTACACTAGCTTTGGATTTTCTGACCTGTGCCCATTGCTTTCAGTAGCACCAATACTGGAATGGAATGCCAGATGTCCATGTGTCCTCCAATCTAGACCTCCCCCTGCCCTCAGATTCACAAAGCAACCAACCAGCCGTCCCCTGGTACCACAAATTCGATGTATCTCAAAGACAGCTCTTTGCAGGTTCCCCACTGGTTGTGCTTTCCTCACAGCCTCTCCTGATTTTATTTCCTAAAGTTTGTTTTGTCACTGCCCCACTGGGCTCATTGCCCAATCTGAACCGAATTCAATGCTGTAACACCAATTTCAAGAAAAGAGTTTACCGTGAGGCAGCCCAGTGAAGACAAGCGACATGCTTCAGAGCTGTCTCGCTGAGCTGCAAAGGTCTGAGGGATTTGTGCAGTTTTGGGTAGGTGGGCCCAAGAGAGTGGTTTAGGATGAGGGGAGGTCACACAGGTTAGGAGGTGGGCTTTAGTGGAGCCATGGACCATTCTAAATCATGCTCCTTCATGTATTGCATATATAACATGATGGCTTGGCGTGATCGGTGGTTGTGATTTTTACTATTATAATCAGGCAGAGGTGACCTCAGGTTGGATTTTCTCCTGCCTGTGCCTTTCCTTTTGGCTAGACCTGGTTGGGACCTAAGGCTTTAGCAGGGGCCACGCAAGGAGGGAAAAGCAGGAAACTGTCTTGTAGTGAAGCAAACTTCTTACGAGTCAACATGAGGAGGCGGGGGCTCAATTAAAGGAAATAGAAACTTCTTCAAACCAGTAAGAAAGGGGGTGCTTTGGAGCCAAAGTGGGAGGAGTGTGCTGGCAGGTGGCAGCTTCAGTTTCCTCTCATCCATTCCTACGTCCACCACCTCCCTTCCTCCTCACTGATTCTGGCCTGCAGTCCTGACTGACCTCCTTGCCTCCCGTCTTACCTCTCGTGTCCACAGCCCACATGGCCATCACGATGCACTGGCTAAAGTGTCCTTTAGACTGGGCCCTTCTGTGAAGAACTTTACTGACCCCCGCCATCTTCCACTTTACAGCGTGGTGCCCAGGGCCTCCCGTGAGGTGGACACAGCCCACCCCACGGCCCACCCACTTGGCTCCCTCCCTTGAGCGTTGTCCGTCAGCTGCACAGACGCAGCCCGGCAGGGAGTGGCGTGGGCTGGTTTCTTTTAGGTGTCTGGGTCTGGGCGTCCTGCTCCTGCCCTGGGTGGCACCGGGCATCTTCCTCAACGGTCCCAGAAACTCCAGCTTACTAGATTGCATTATTATTATTATTGGTTTATGCCCCTATCTCAAACACTAGTCGATGGGCTTACTGAATAAAGGAACTGTATAAATATTTTTCTGCAGTGCCTAATACAGTAGCAGATGCAAACTAAGAACTGGGTAGATTCTTCCTGAAAGAGTGAGTCAAGTAATTAACTTGAATAGTTGGATATTTTTCATAACACCAATAATCAATATTCACTAAAGAAAATTAGACAATATAAAAAGGAAATAATAAAATCTCCTATAATCACACCACCCAGAGATTACCACTGTTAACAATTTGACAAGTCTTTAGACTTTGTTTTTAAGTGTGTTTTGTATATGATATATAATATATAAATTTTGAAATTGGATTATTTTAAGGTAAAAATTGTATCATTTTTGGCTTTTTTAAAGCTTAATACCTTTTTATGTCAATAATTTTTAGTTTATAATTGTTAAAGGATTAAATATTTTATGGTTCTATGAGATCAATTCCATATGGTTGGATGTTCAGATTAAGTTTTGTGAAATAGTTCCTGGTGATTTGCTTGAAAACAATTTGATCAAAAGTAAAACAATAAAAAAAAAAAGTCTTAGGCTACAGTTTAATTTAAACAATATATTGGTTGAAAATGATAGTTCCTGTCTCTGTTTTTTCAGATATTGATCATTTTGATGTAGTATGTGTAGTTTTATAATTTATCACATATCATCTTTTGCATATTTATCAAAATTTTCAAATTGAGTTTACTTGTTTGCTTTTGTACTTCAAGTCACGTTTTAGATCATTGTTTCTACCCTGCAAGTTTCATAATAGCAAAAACCTGGTAATAGTGTTTGATAGTAGTGATTTGATAAAAAATAATTATAGCTCACGCAAACAGTGGACAGTATGAGGGAAGGCACTAAACATATTATTACACAAACATATTAAACAGCATAGAAGTCCATGTCCCCAGCTGTCTTACCAAGTGTTCCACAAATCTGCTCCTTCATGTCATTATTATCACTTACTTTGATTTTTCCCATCTTTTTACTCAATCAAGCATGATTAGAAACAAACTCACCATTTCTCAGGTGTAAAATAGCAGTAGATTTGGCTCTACTTTTCTAGTTTATAGGAATCCAACTGGTCAGCAGGTCAACCTGGGACAAGGCTTCCTAATCTGTGAAAAGAAAATAACAGTAATTCTTCGATTGAGGTGGAGAGTGAGTAAAACTCAGGGGTGGGAAAGCGCAGGTGCTGTAACATAAGAGTGTCTGCCAGGGGGTGTCATAACATGAGAACCCCGGGGGTCATGGAAGCTTAACAAAATCTAAAATTGGGAGGAGCCGTAGAGAATATGCTGGCTGATACTGAAGTGAGAAGATGGGTCCTCTCCAGTGGTCAGAGGGCTGTTTTCCTGATCTGGGTTTTTTTTTGGCTTCACTTCTAAATAAGCTGTCAGGAATCCAAACCTCCTTGGTTCAGTGCTTTGCCTCTGCTATAAGCAGAAACTCAACTCCTACCTGCGGGAAGAGGAGCAAGTAATTAACCACAAAAAGCTGTCGAAGAAATAATTGCCAGGTGGAAAATGGCAGATGGTCAGCTCTCAATATGTACAATTATGTTCCAATTAATCCACCTCAGTGAGAGGCAGATTAGATTTTTTCCTTATTAATAAAAAAGAAAGCTCAGTATAAACTTTATATTTAGCAGTCAGATGTTCCTCCACCCGGAGGACACAAGGCTGTGTGCAGGAGTAACTGAGAAGGCAGAGCCCTCTGCATTAATAGTTTCTTTTGGGCGTGGGGATGCGTGGGTCAGGAATCGAACCCGGGTCTCCCACAGTGCAGGAGAGCATTCTAGACTGAACCACCCATGCACCCATTTCTTAGGTATTTTTTCTCATTCTTTGGCATTAATATACTTTATAGCCATGTGATGAGATGGCATGCAAATGCAGCTCAGGGTTGCTTCGCTGGGACACAGCTCAGGGCTGGATGCCATCAGGTCGTGGTGCACAAAGTGCCTGCCGGCGTTTCAGGATGTGGTACCTCTCTGTCATACTGTCGTGGCCCCTTTGTCGCCAGACTCTTCCTGGCGCAGAGTTGGCACCCCATGAATCCTTGCCGAATAAATGAATGTACAGCCGAGAAGCGACTATATGATCTGCATGGATGGGGGTTAGTCCTAACCCCCAAAACTAAGTCATCTGCAACACTGCTCATGTATCTCATCATCAACTGCAAGAAAAAAATCTTTAAAAATTTCACATGTAGCCCTGGACAGGAGGGGCCCCTGCCTTGCACCCTGAGCATGAGGCAGAGCCCCTCCCAGCCTGCCCCGGCCTCGCCGCTCACCACAGGGGAGGGTCTGCGGAACCCAGGGCTGTGCCCCCAGATGTGGCGCCCCTCACCTCCAGACTGCAGCCCAGGGACCTGGGATCCCACAGTTCCTTGTCGCAGGGAGCCCGAGCCTTCCGTGGCTTGTGTGGGCCTCCTGCCTCGGTGTCTCCACGCTGGGTGGACTGCCCCACTCGTGCATATAGCCCAGGTCTGACTGCAGCGGTTGTGTGTGGAGCTTGGGCTCGTGGCACCTGTGGGCATGAGTCCAGAGCCATCCCTGTGGGGTGAGGCTGGGGGAGTGGGTGACAGGTCATGAGCCGAGCTCTCCGGGTTTTCTCCACTGTGGCAGGGAGCCCTGAGCAGGGGGTTCTGAATTTGAACCTGACCTTCTAGGTCATTGTGAAGGCATGTCTGGTAAGGGAGAAGAATAGAACATTTGATTTAATGATTTATTCGCTTGATATATAACTTCTAAATATTTAAACACACGGGATGTGAGCGTCCATTTGCAAGACTTTTCAAATGTTAGGTGTGGACCTACATTTAATGTCCCCTCACTCTGTGTAGGACACTTATTTGATTCTGAAGCTATGACAGCTGCACAATTCCGTTTGGACCATTATAGCCATCTGAAGTGAATCAGACAGGATAACAGGACAGGTAGCAAAAGAAAGCATGCGCTGCCAGCCAAGTAAAAAAGCCGAACGTGTTCAGTGAAGGCTGGAAAGAGACGGGCCAGCCCTGTGGATGCAGCAGGAGGGATTGGAGCTAGGCATTCCGAATAGGTAAGAATCAGAGGGTAGCTGAGAGCCAGCCCAAGAATGGGAAACAATTGAGAGTTAAGGCTTTCAGGCAGAATTCTCAGAGTACACTTGGGAATCAGTAAATGGACCAATGCAGCCGAGGGGAATGGCTCAAGTAGAGGAGCAGCAAGAACCGAGTCAAAGGACACTGCAGAAGTTTTGTTGGACAATGGCACTTTGGGCAATTTTGATTTTATGCCTTGGCAATGAAGACTGCCTGGAAGTTATTAAACCAGAGGATTATGTGAAAATAAACAGTTAAAGAGGGAGAAACTAGAGTCAGAAGGGGACCATGACTTTCCCATCCATGAAATTAGTCTGTCACTATTTTTTTTTTTTTTTGACATTGCAGGCAGGCTCTGGGAATCGAACCCAAGTCTCCAGCACAGCAGAGAGAATTCTGCTGAGCCGCTGGCACATGGCCCAGTCTGTCTCTATTTTGAGGCGATTTGTCAGTACCGTGCAGTTTCCAGCATACAAGTCTTGCACATATTTTATAAGACGTACCCTCAAATAGTTCATTGGGAGCAATTGTAGATGGTATTGTGTCTTTACTTCCAGCATTTACATGTTCCTTGCTAGTATATGGAAACATAATACATTTTTTTTCATTTGAATATAATATATTTTTTGCAGCATTAAAACCATGAAGATAAACAGCCATAGATTTGTATCAGGAAGCACACAACTTTCAAATGTGCTGTTTTTCACAAGTAATTCAAGTACAGCATTATTATTATTTGGTACTAGATTTGAAGATTCTTCAGCTTTGGGGCATTTAGTAACATTAAATTCATTGTCCAGTCAGGCAGAGCTAAGAAATTCAAAAGCTGTTTCTTTTTCTTCTCCCAGTTCCTTTGCAGTAAGATCCATCTTCTCAGGTGAGAAATCATCAATGGGGGACCCTCAGAAACTCCTGGACATTATTCTTGATCACAGCAGGGAACAAGCAGAGTAGACCATCAGGAATACGTAGGAGTTGGCATCAGAGATAACACCTGCCTCAGTTTGCAAAAGCTTCCAGAATGCAACATACCAGATATGGGTTGGCTTTTACAATGGGGATTTATTATGTAACAAGTTTACAGTTCTAATGCCATAAAAATGTCCAAACTAAGGCATCCAGGAAAAAATACCTTGACTCAAGAAATACCTATGTGTCTATGACACCTCTCGGTGGGAAGGCATGTGGCTGGTGTCTGCTGGTCCTTTGGCTTCTGGCTTCAAACAGCTTCCCAAGAAACATTTTCTTTTGGCATCTCCAAATGTCTCTGTCTGTGTCAGCTCTGAGCTTTTCCCGAAACAGTTCCCCCTTAAAGGACTCCAATAAGTAGATTAAGGCCCACCTTGAATGGGAGGAGACACATCTCCATAGAAACCACCCAATCAAAAGGTCCCACCCACAGTTAAGGGGGTCACATCTCCATGAAAACAACTTAATCAAAAAACATCCCACCTTAAACATGGCTTTTCTGAGGAATACAGCCATCTCAAACCAGCCCTCTCAAACACCAAATCCCCTTCCTTGCAATTTCATCTTGGCTTGGTTGACATCTGGATACTGAATTGAGGAATGGTTTCCTCAGGTGACAACATTATTTACATTATCAGCAGTCACACCAAATTTAAGAACACTTTGAGATTTACCTCAGTTTTGACCCAAACGCACCAAGCAACTGAAGTTTCCCTGGGGACGGATGGAGCCAACTTTGAGCAGCGAGGCAGTTAGCATGGGCTGGGTTTCCCATGACGACAGCTTTAACTGACTTCTTGGCATATTTTTCTAAGGCTGCACCTTGGACTTTGAAACTTAAAACTTGTAAGTTTCTTGTAGATGCTCCTTACCAAGTTGAGGAAATGCTCTATTCCTATTTCCCTGAGAACTTTTATTATGAATGGATATTGGATTTTGTCAAATGCTTATTCTGCAACAATTGATACGATGATGTGATTTTTCTCCTTTAGTTGGTTAACGTGGTGTGTGACTGTGTTAGCAGCGTTCCCCAGAGAAACAGAACCAAAAGGAGATGGGCCTTGCAGGCATTTCGTGGGGCTTTTTCTTTTTTGTGTGCCCACTGGTATTTTATGGGTTGCTGGTTTCTTCCGCTCCAATTCTGGCAAAAAGAAAACACAGGGAAATCACCACCATGTCATTCCTTGGGTCCTGAAGTCTTGCTGTTTGCCTTTTTCTCTCCTTTTTTTATTTATATGCAATGTCCTGGGTTTTAAATTGTACTTAGTGGGAGAGTTGGGAAAAGTGCATCATCTCCAGCTTCCTGGAAGTGGAGTGAAAGGTGGTTACACAATATATGTACCTCCAGGATATGACAAAAAGGGCCAGTACTTGACCACACACTTACACACACATACACACAAATGCAGGTGGTAATATGTACACATTATAATCTACTGAAGAATACAGAGGAAACTGTGTTGCACTAGGACAATACATCCTGGAGCTGAGAGCGATATTCGAGAATGATCTATGTGATGGAACTGATATAAAGCCACAGTATGCTACCACGATTATGATTGCAGGCTACTTGAAATACCTCAGATTTGGAATAAGGCTTTACAGAAAAAGACAAAAATGAACTGAATCCTTCAGATGTTCAGAGATTCAAGTTATACATTCTTTAATTGACATGCCCATGATGGCACCATAAGAGAATTTCTACAACAGCAGACCAGGAGACTGGTAAAGAAAGAAGAAAAAAAAGATGTTTTAGAAACAAATATATTAAAATTAAGTTGCTGATTTGATCAGTATTCACTGGGACTGCAAATATTACTCTGTATTGAGGATTCTGGTCAAATAATAGAATGTGCTATACTTGAAAATTAAAACCCTCCCAAATTTTTAAAGATGTCATTTCCAATCAGAAAATCGTGGCTGTTTTGTACACAATATGGACCTTTGCAACCCCTGATTTGCTTTCATCTGTGATAAGTCAGAGGCAGGTGGAAATGGAAAACCCTGTGTTTGATAGATACTTCTTGATGATAATTAAATCCATCCTTGTGAATAGAAGGGACATTTATGTACCTATAAATCAGTGAGATGATGGGACCAGGAAGATAAATACAGCTGACTAAAGAATGCCGCATGATTTATTTTCTTTTTCTTTTTTTTCGGGGGGGGGGGGGTGGGTGCATGGTCCGGGAATCGAACCCGGCTCTCCCACATGAGAGGCGGGCATTCTAACCACTAAACTACCCGTGCGCCCAGGATTTATTTTCATCCCTCTCTTCTTTTTTGTTATTTGACGTTAACTAATCCTCTTAACCCACCCATACCTCAGGTTCTTCCACAATTTCATTTAAATGTCTGGCTTTTCAGATAAATGGGGGGGGGGGGTGAGGGTAAAGGAAAGCAATGATTAGAAATAGAATTTGATTTGTGGTCAAGGGAAAACCCAAAGCAATCTTTAGAAAATACCAAATATTTATCTTTAAGTACATGTCCTGTGTTTATTTCTGGATTATCAGGCAAGCATTTCTATTCTTCCAGTAATAAAAGTCATGATCTCTTACATTTATTCCACCTTGGAGAGCATTTCCCAGGCATGATCCATCACATCTTCACAGCACCCCGCCGAGGTTCGCAGACCCGCATTTTCACCCCTATTTTAAGTGTGAGGAAAGGGAGATGGTAAGGATAAGTGGTGCGTAAAGAAGATGCAGATAGACAGAAGGGCAGAGTCAAAAATGCAGCGACTGGCCTGGGCTCGGGACCTGTGTCGTATGTGTCATCCTGCTCTGATTTTTCTCCTTTGACGTAAGACACATTGGGCAGATTTTACCTCTGACTCTCACTTGTCCAGTTAGCTACATAACTAGCTCAAGGTATTCCACAAAATTTAATAAATATTAATTCTGTGGTATGATTCACTGTTTTGGTCATTTGTGACCTATGAATATCGATGGTGGAGACGTCAAATTGGAAGTGACGTATTCCAAGTACGTAACTGAACTTGAGAGGACAAAGGCTCAGTTGTGCCGGAGGTTACTCATGGTGGGAAAAAAGCCTGTTCATTATTTAGTCTTCAGTAAGGGTTTGCCTGTTTCATAAGAGAGGACATTGCTAGATTCCATGCACCTTTGTTTATATTAAAAATGTTCAGTATATAAGGTGTTGTGAAGCACCTTCCACGTTCCTAGTTTTACACCAGCCTCATAAGGTGGGGCCAATAAGGAATTGGCCTGGAAAATGAATAAGAAGTGCTTCTGTTTACAGTAATTTTTTTTTTTTTTGCATCAGCTTAATTGTTTTTAGCATCTTGATAAAGGCGAGTATTGGGATTGGCTTAACTTTTTGAGTGTTGAGGCTCTTCTTTAGAGAATGCAACTAACTATCCTTAAAGTGATTTAACTCTTCTGTTTGATATCACACTTAATCCTGTTATGTTTCCAACAGAATTAGGACATAATTATAAAAATATACCTAGTAATATTAGTTTTTGTTTCAAATCCAGTTAAGATGAATGCGAATATTTTAATGAACTAATGCATAAATGTAAACGCAAAAATGTAGACACCTATCCTAGAAAATATTTTGCTTTTTAACAACAACAAATTCTTTTCTTCTTTAAAGGATGAAAAGTAATCATAATCATAATCACAAAATAATATATTTGCACTTTTATGATAAATTTTGTCAACTGCTCGATCCAATCCCTTTCCACTTCCTAGGCTTCAATAATTATCCTTATTTGTTAGCGTCTCCATTCTGTACTTCATCCTTCATTTTCTCCCATATCATTTAAAATGTGCCCAGATATAAATCCAGATATTTTAACTTTTCTGCATCTCCCCACTGCTGTCACCCTATATTTTGCCTCGTCCCTCGCCACTCCACTGAAATTGTTTCAGGAAGCAATCTCCATTCTTTTTAATAATCTAACAGTATTTTCTCATCGAAAATAATGCTGCACTTTTGAAAACTGATCCATCCTTCTTGAGGGTGTCCAGGCCAGATCCCTGTGGCCTGTGGATGGCTGGGCAAGGCGGGGGCTTCCAACCCTCCTCTCTGCCCACAGCTGCCACCTAGTTTCCGGCCAGTCTATTCATCGGCCCCGTTTTTCCAGCTGCCCGAGCCCACTGCCCGCCGCTGCCTCAGTGAGGCCCGTGCGGTGGTTTTTAGACACTTACCAGACCACAGCATACTGCAAACATAACTTACGTGCCCTGGGAAAACCAAAGGTTCCTGTGACGCAGCCCGGGCCCATTTGGGCTGGTCTGGGACTGAGCCCACAGTCTCCACGCTATGCCTGTATCTAGAATAACTGCCACTTGTCTGTGATTGAGCGCATCCTAAGGTTTTTTCGGGGTGGACAGTCCTTTCCCAGACGTGACCTCAGCTCTACTACACAAAATCAAGTTCCAGTTCCTCAACTCTGTGTGAGAAGCGTAAGCCAATTCCTTCTATAAAATGAAAATAATAAGACCCATATTTAAATTCTTCTGAAGAAAGCAGGTAGAAGAACTGAAAGTAATTTCATAAAACTAATGTTACCTGCGGAAATATTCAAACTTAATTATTCCATTTCTTAATCAGCGAGTAGAACAATTATATCCTCTCATAATTTCTTCCAGCCTCTTTTTTTTTTCCCTGAGTGGGAAAAAATTAGCATTGTATAGTAGAAAGGTACATATAAGGCCAATTGACTTGCAAAAAGGAAATTGGAAGCTGCCAGCATTTCTGAGTTGTAATCACAGTAAATAGAACTTTCCATTCTCCTAAACAAATCTCTGGTTCTCTGGTTTCACATATATGTCACTTTTTTATTATTCTTCATATTTCTCCTATGAAGAATTTTTGAGCTACCAAGAGGAACATTTAAGAAGAAAAGAGGGTGTATTTTTAATGGTGCGGGGTATAAAAGAAATGACTCACCACTCCAATATGCCAGCTTCTTTCAGGTACACAGTTGAGCTGCTTTAGCTTTGATCATAAACTAACTCCCAGTCAAGGCTGGGTCTTTATTTAATTAATGGGGTGGTTTAGCAAGATCATGTTCCGTGCTTAATAAGGAAGGTGATATCCATATTTATTTTAAAAAATTGTCCCCAACCAATGTTAGTTGAACCCTCTGTACAAGATAGAAGTTCAAGCAAAGCAAAATATCATCTGTCCTCTGGAGAAACTTATCATCCAGTACGACTTAAGGCATAACACACAAAAAATGATATTTTAAAATGTGCCCAGTCATTCCCCTAATAAAATAAGTGCGGAGGGAATTATAAACAACACTCCATGGCTGCTGACATCTTTATATGAATGAACATGCTGTGGATAATGAAGCTAAAATTATACCAGAGTGGGGTAAACATGCTTCACGTGTATTTGTTGTTTAGATGGCAGTCATGGTTGGAAAGTGATGGAAAAGTCATACCGCATTCAAAGGAGGCGGCTATAGCAGGAAATGAGACCCAACCTACATGCCCAAAGCAGATAACCGCCCGGGATATGTCCTTTCCACTCACCCGTGCATCTAAGCAATCACCAAGCCAGCGGATTTTACCACCACTTAGATCAGACTGCTCGGTCCTGCACCCGTGCCTCACCTGGTCCGAGCCATCTGTGTCCTGAGACTTGTCCCAGCCGCTTCGCTGCTCTGCTCACCCAGCTCCCTCCCCTGCCCCGTGCAGTCTGGAACACCGCATCCTGCCACTCACCCTAACCCAGCTCCCTCCCCTGCCCTGTGCAGTCGGGAACACCGCATCCTGCCACTCACCCTAACCCAGCTCCCTCCCCTGCCCCGTGCAGTTGGGAACACCTCATCCTGCTGCACACCCTAACCCAGCTCCCTCCCCTGCCCTGTGCAGTCGGGAATACCACATCCCGCTGCTCACCCTGCCCGTGCAGTCCGGAACACCACATCCTGCCGCTCACCCTAACCCAGCTCCCTCCCCTGCCCTGTGCAGTCGGGAACACCGCATCCTGCCACTCACCCTAACCCAGCTCCCTCCCCTGCCCTGTGCAGTCGGGAACACCGCATCCTGCCACTCACCCTAACCCAGCTCCCTCCCCTGCCCCGTGCAGTCGGGAACACTGCATCCTGCCACTCACCCTAACCCAGCTCCCTCCCCTGCCCTGTGCAGTTGGGAACACCACATCCCGCTGCTCACCCTGCCCCGTGCAGTCCAGAACACCGCATCCTGCCGCTGCTCACCCTTTAGGGTCCCACTCAATCAAGTAAACCCCGAGTCCCTCACCGCATTTCCACATTTCACACGAGTTCTCCTCAGCCGTCCCAGTTCTGCTGGCCTTCACGTGGCTTTGGTTGCAGGAGTTTATCTCAAACTCAAGCTTTGTCTGGTGTGTGTCAGCACCTTTGTTTTGTTCTGGGTCTGCATCTTGTTTTCCCACTCTCTCTCCTTTTACAGCTTGCTCTTCTACTTCTCTTTCCCCAGATGATTTCTAACTCACTTTGGCTTTAAAGGTTTCAGCTTTAATGATGTTTTCTCAAGGGAGACTCCCACGTCTCTTCGGGGCTATGCTAAGGCCTCTCTGCCATTCACTGCCGTAGCTCCTCAACTGCCAGCGAGAAGGACAATTACATCTGAACAGGAGCCTAACAGTTCTGTTTAGTGACCATTGTCCAACCAGCATCTTGGCGGCATCATGACAAGCACGGCCCCTCTTACTCACTGCTGTACTTCCAGAGTTTATTTCACAGCATAATTAATACATATTTCTCGAATAAATGGGTACTGTGTCCAGAACTGTAGAAACTAATAACACACCAACTGCATTGTAACTGAAACCCAGCTCGCAGGCGTGGTGACGAGGTCAGATGATGAAACCAGAGTCCAAAGAATTCTCTCCAGGCAACCAAGCCCTTCAGTTGTTGGTGGAAAAATACCTCAAGGCCATGATTATCTGAGAAAGTTGACATGTTAGTGTGAATTAATTGACTGAATCCTTTTCTATCCTGGTGGAAAAAGGAGGCATCCATTCATTTAAGAAACATTTATTGAGTGCCCACGTTAGTCAGTGGGGATGTGCAGTCAAAATTAGCAGGACTAGGACAAAGTAAAACAATGGAGAGTCACATGTCATGTATTTTAAAATACTTAAAAGTTATATATAAAATAAGTTATATCTTTCCTATCTCAATAAATATAGTTGCAGAAAAACACATTTTTTTTAAAGTATCAAACTATGGGTTTTCTTATGATTGAAAGTCAGTAAAATATCAAATATGACTATAGTTAGTTTTTCTTGCCCAGATCCGGGTGTTAGTAGGCTAGTGATATATGGATGAATAATAAAATTATAACATGTATCTCAAAAAATATTATGTTATTCCATAAGTTTTATTTTTCTTGTCTTAATTATATTGTCATAATCAAGTTTTTCACATGCATTGCATTTCATGGACACTAATGCCAAAATGGATAGCTTTTCTTGAGAACTGAAGTTAGTTTTTCATTCCATTTCATTTTAGAGAAATTTCATTCTGCCAAAAGCAGCTGAAATTGCCAATACACTTCCTTAAGCAAGTCTCAGATTTAGATATAAATAAACCATGAATTTTGCATATCATTTTCAAGGTTTATAATGAGGTCCCTTAATTGATCGTTATCAGAAAAACGCTACAAAATATTTTATTTCACCAGATAAAATTGATATCACTCTTATCACTATTTTCATCACCTCCTAAAACAAGACCTAGTTCTAACAGTAAACATTAAAGAACGCCCGCTACCCAGCGTGCATATCTGTCTAGGCCCGTGCATACACATTTAAAAGTAATATGAATTGCTTAACATCACAAGACATTCCTCAGCTGTCACAGGCAAGCCTTGCCAATCCCTAGAAATTCCTGGTTATTTCTTGGATCGTGAGTTGGAGGCTGAGGAGAAGCCCGGCCTGTGCATGGGCCTGCTGGGACGCAGGACTCTGACACGCCTGCGTGCTGCCCCCACCTGGGGAGGACGTGTCTGGGACCTGCTCCACCTTCTCGCCTGGGTGAGTGTGCCTCTGGCCCAATGCTGCCCCCACTCCGCAGCACCTCATTTGGTTTCTGTTTTGGAAGGCACAGGGCAAGAGTTCGGACATGTAGCTCGTGGTTCTGAGCAGCGTTCGTTGTGGCCGTGACTCTTCAGGGTCAGGGCTGGGGCTGTGTCCGCCCACTCTGAGAACTGTGCTCCTGGGCGATTTCTGTGTGTTTGTGGAATGCGAGGCCCTGCGAGGCCCTGCGAGGCCCTCCGAGGCAGAGGCCCCTCTCCCAGCGTTCATGGATGCGTAGCTCCTCTCCCTGACCCCAGAGACAGAGCACCTCGCCGAGCCTGCAGACCGGGAAGCGGAGATTGCAATGCAGCGTGCTTTGGCAGCAGACGGGAGCATCCTCCTCACCCATCCTTGGGGGGCCGGGTGGGGGCTCGTGGAAAAGGGATGTTTCTGCTGAGAGCAGACGGGTGAGTACGTCCTGGCCGGGCTAAAGGGGCCGGAGGCGAGGAAATGGACTCCATGTCGGAGGAGCAGGTCGTTGGAAGAAAGTAACATGTGGAGAAATATGGAGGTTTGGATGAGGCGAGCCAGGAAAGGATGAGAGAAGAGGTAGCAGACACCAGATGTAGCAGTCAGGGCTCTCTAGGGAAAGAGGACCAACAGCAGAGATGTGAAAATAGTAAGAGATTTTATCAAAGTGCGTCACACAACTGCAGGGATGCACGGGTCCAAATTCCTTAGGGCAGGCTGCAAGCTGGCACCCCCCAGGAAGGTCTTCGATGAGTTCCCCAGGAGAGGCTGGCTGGCTGAATGGGAGATGAAGGCTCTCTCTTCTGACTGCTGAAGTAAGCCCCCTCCCCCTTAAACGCCCAACTGACTGGCTCACACCTTTCTCACTGCGGAAGACTCTCCCCTCAGCCAAGAGCAGATGCAGTCAGCTATAGGCGGCGTCCACTGACTGATGATATAAGTCCACCAATGTCCTCACGGCCACAGTAGGCCTGTGCCTGCTTGACCAGACACCTGGCGCCAGCCCCTGGCCAAGCTGACACATGAACCTAACCATCACAGCAGATTGAGAGATGATGAGCCGTTTTAAGTCTCCATCCGAGGGCAGGAGGCGGCCCTTGAAGGACTGCCAGGTGTCATTGTCAAGGCAGCCTGGCTGTGCTATGGAGAATGGTTTGGAGATGGATGGGTATGGAGTTGGCAGGGCCCGTGGATAGTGTGCCGGGACCCAGGAGGGAAACGGGGTGCTCGTGGGGCTGCAGGGTGCAGAGGAGGATGGAGTGATTGTGCCATGTGGAGAACAAGGCGGGCGGGATGAAGTACCCAGCACAGCTCCCGTGTTTTGGGCCTGCGTGCCTGGGGCTGGAGGCGGTGCCATCACCACGGCAAACCAAGCAGATCGGGAGCCGCCAACTTGCTGAGGAAGAAGATAAATTCGATTTTGGACACTTTGAATTTGAGTTGGCTATTTGGCATCCAGAAGAGCCCTTCAGCAGGGGAATTCCTTCTGGAGATCAGGAGGCAGAGCTCAGAAATAACATATAAACACCATGGAAAGGTAAAGGATTCCCATTGTGGGGGTGGGGTGGGGCGGAATTAACCCAATCCTCTTGCTCTGGCCACTTCACAGACAGTACCTGGCAGTGTCACGGCACAGTCACCCAGCAATTCCGATTCTGAAAACTCAGGAGTCCAACTCCACGGAGGCTGAGCGCTGCCCTTGGCAGTTTCAAATACATTGCCCGTTTGATCAGAGACGCTGTCTTTGGTTCTTCACCATCTGCAGAAATGTCCCTCTTTTAACAGTTTAGATACTGCCCCGGCGGTCCTGGCAGTGAGCTCCCTGCAGCGAGAGACCTTGGCCAGGTCCTTCTCATTTGAGAGGCGCGAGCAGGAAGGGGCTCCTTGAGTCTTCCGAAGGAGGTGGGAAATTTTCAGTGAGTTCACCTAAAGGGAAGAACCTGGATATTTCATTCTTCAAAATGAAATAAAGCAGCTGGCTTCCATGTGGGTCAAATGAGCTGTCAAAGGAAATTCCTACGCAAGACGGGGTTTCCACACATCTAATAAACAAGGTGTGCATGTGGCAGGGCAGGGCTTAACCCTCTGCAGTGACTTGTGGAATGAGCCCTGGTTATAAAGATGTTCTCTGTCCTCTTGTTAAAAGTGATGCATAAATTCCTGATAAACAGCAGCGTGAGATAATGCAGGGTACTGACACCAATTAGTTTTGTCACTCCACAAAATGCTGAAACTCATGAGTGAGTGAGAGAGGGATATCTTTGAGAGGCAGGATAGAGAGACGCTCGTGGCTAAGCGGGGATGTAAAATGAGGTTCTCACTCCTTCCCTTAGCAAGCCAGGTGAGCGACTGTCAGCCAAAAGGTGGGGTTGACCAAGGACACGGTGAGTGGAACCTGTCTGTTAACAACTTCTTCTATTCTTGTTGGAAAGTTGCAATTAGGCTGCTCTTGGGGAAAGCACAGAAGCAAAGCCCGGTGGCCATGGTCGAGCTTCAAATCCACGGGCAGGTGTGTGGACAGAGGGCACAAAACCACACAAGTTCAATCAGCCAAGCACGTGCCTTAAAGGGCAGGTGGGGTGGGAAGTTAATGGTCCAGTTTTGTTTTATTTTGTTTTTTAAAAACAGCATCATTATACAATGCCTGGGCCATTTTATAAGAAGTTAGTGTGCTTTAGATAAGTGTGGCCACAGGTTTGGAGAGAGATCCTGATTTGATGGGCCAAAAATCCTGATTCAGGCACTGTGAGTCCTCCTCCGGCTTCATGGTTAAGAATCTGTGCCCTTGGGTCCACGGCCACCCTCCCCCGGGCTGTGCTTTTTAAACAGGGCCCCTATGCATGGCAGAGAGAAGAAGTGTTTTAAAAGGACACAAAGTTTCCAGAGGAACTGTATAAATAACAATATTAATAAAGAGAATCACTTTTTGCTTATGCCAGCACCTAATTCACAGCCCATTCGGGATGCAGAAGAAGGGGATGACTCTTCTGGATTTCACGACAGGGTTGGAGGGTGTCTCAGTGGCAGCAGCACCCTCGGGGAGCTTCCTGTCCCCTCTACCTTGTGAACTTCTTGGTGCCTGCCTCTGATTTGGGCTTCGCTCAAGACAGGCAGCCTTGCCGTAAAGCAGGTGGCCACCTGGCTGGATGTGCCGCCCAGTGGAAATCGCAGTCCCTATATTAAGTAAGTGACCCCGAGGTGTTGGATTAAGTCAGTTACTAAAAGTGACATTGATATGCCATCTCTGTGAGGAAGCGGCTCCTTGCTCTCCTCCGACTCGCGGGGAGACCGAGCGAGGCTTGGGCTGAGTGTGGCTGAAGCTCGCTGGAAGGTCTGCTCCCCACGGCGTGCAGCAATGACATTCTGACACTTTGAAGACCAAGACTGTGCTGTCCCCTGGCCAAACTCATCGTCATTTCTAACTTTAGCGGTATGATCTCTCTCCTCCGCCAAGCCTTCTCGAAAGTCTACGGGGCACTGTTAGTAAGTACCCTTGCCCGTGTTGTTAAAAGGCACTTTGGAACGTGTGGTCGTTTTTTTCCTTTTTGAAGTGACCCCTAGCCTACTTGGAGACCAAGCAGGCAAAGGCAGTCAGGTCACTGGTTTCTTTTCACCGTCAAATGACATTTGTACCTTTTCTCCTTACCTCTTAATGTTTTACTTACTAGGAAGCAGGATTTTTTTTAAAGTTCAGTTTCCCATGTTTTTCTGTCCCTGTTTGAGGTTAAAACTTGTTCTACTCTCCTTCTGTTTTTCTTTCCCTTTTGCTTTGCAAAAGTTTCCTGCGCTGTGCAGTGTCTCTTCTCTCTCAAATGTTATTTGATCTCATCCCTGCATTTGCAGAGGCTCGGTCCCCCTCACATGTCTCTGGACAGATAGTGACTTCTGGGTTGAGATGCTCAAATGCTCACTGCAAACTTCTTGTCATTTCTTTTGCTTGGGCATGTTTTAAGAGAGTGGGGATTTTAGTTGACACAGAACTGGAGCCCAAAAGGGAAGGGAGAAGCTCATTTCTTTCTTACGACTCCTCCCCTCATTTCCCTGCCTCCTTCTTTCTTTATGCTACCCATCCAACCTCCTGCCATTCCTCCCTTCTCTTCCCTCTTCTGACCACAGGCGCCGGGAGGGGACTCTGTGCTCACCCTGCCGTTGCAAGGCCAAGCCCACAGCTTCCGCACGCCCACAGCTTCCGCACGCCCACAGCTTCCGCACGCCCACTGCTCCCGCCCTCCCTTGCAACACCCGTGAACCAGATTGTGTCCCCGTCGGCTGGCCATTCTTTCCCCCCAGTGCAGGATGCCATGTCCTGTTGGCAAGCCTGGATGTAGGGGGTGATTTCATCGGTGAACAGCTGGTCACTGAGTGCCACGTACAGCTGCACGCGAGCCCGTGCCCTGCTCAGTGTCCTTCTAGCTTTCTATGATCCTTGATCTTCTGTGCCAATCTTTGTTTTTTTTGTTAGCATTTCTATTTGTTATTTATTTACTTATTATTTTTCTTTCCTTATTTTATAGTATATGAGATGAGTAAATAGATAATTACATAAATAAATGCCTGTGATCTGCTTAGCATGGCTCTTGGGTCACTCGAAGAGCCCCAAGCCTGAGGACCCCCCAAGCCCAAGGGCCCCCCCCACCTAGGAATCCTCCAATCCTTCTGAAGATAAATTGTTCAGGTAGGGGGCCCTCAGAAAATGTCACGTGCCTTGTGGTACATAATGGACAAATAAATAATGGACCTAAGGTGGTAGGCAGACACAACATACAGGAATCTGGAGTTACGTGGGTGAAACACTTCAGAGAACCTCCTGGAGGGGGTCAGAGTGCACACGGCTTTGCAGAGCCCAAGACTTTCCGTAGGGATGAAGTTCCAGGCTGCAAGAGTTGTGCTGGTAGGAACCTGGAGGTGAGAACTGCATGTCTAAGCGAGAGGCTGCCAGGCTGCCTATCATTTTGTGTCAAGGGTGCAGTAAAGATATGGCTGGAGGCAGCGGTTGGCACTTGAGTGGGTAGTGACATACTAGAGAGCTGTTTAACTCTTGTTTAAGGGGATGTTAGCCTGGCTGGTACCACGCTGCATGAGAGGGGGCAGGGATGGACAGCAGGAAGTGTTTTGGGAGGTTGTCATAGATCATAATGCGAGTGGGGCCCAAGCTGGCCTGAGAGTAATGAAAAGAGGGGGGACGGACTCCAAGAGAGCTCCTGGAGTCAAATCCTGAAAGTACCTTCCCTGAATACTGAAATCTGGGGTCCAGATCTTCTCTTGCACACTGTAAAAGCTACATTGTATATTTTTCCTTTTCATACCTAAATTCTCATGGCTCAAATATGATAACCATATATACAAGGAGCATTATTGTCTTGCAGCTGAATTCAGATTTCCCAAAATGAACTGGTGATGCTTAAATCTTCCAGAACCTAAAGTTTTTCCATGTTTATGGTCATTATATTTAAAAGCCATCAAGAATACATTATATATACAGTACACTGTTAATTTTGATAGCTACTGTAGACCATTGGTAACCATCTTTAAATTAATCATACATTTATTAGTGTGTTCATTCCACTAATGTTATTCATAAAATGTCATCATGGAGATGCGCCTGCCCAATGGAAAGTCCATTATCATCTATTCGTGCCAGGGGTATGCAAAGATGTCTACGATGAGAGATTTCCCTAAAAACTTTCAAAGAACAGATCTAGGTCTTCGACCAAAAGCACATGGGCTCACATTTGGACCTGTGGCCACTCACATCTGTACCATCCACTCTGCCACAAGGAAACGGGTCACTTCCAGGACTGCCCTGGCACAGAAACAGCGTTTGCTAAATTCCTGCTTATGACCATTTTATAGATGAGGAAACCGAGGCTTAGCCTGATGATATAACTTGCTCAAGTTATTCAGATCCTAAGTTGTGAAACTAGGATTCTGTGCAGTCGTCTAACCCTGGGGTGTCAGCCGTTCCCTAGTGCTGCCTCCCAACACAGAAACTCAGGTTTTACAGGAGAGAAAAACCAAAGCTCAAGGAATTAAATGGATTCATCTGACGCTGCTTTGCCTAGTAAATGGCAGGTGTCTTTTAACACATGGCGAGGTGTCTTCTCTTTTAAGCATCCTAGAACTGTGCAAAACTGTGTGCAGCCATCTGGACACAGTTCTAGAGCAAAGAAAGTGGTGAATCTGATTTGATGACAGATGATCTTGATGGAAACTATTTGTTTTTCTGTGTTGACATATCCATATTTCCACATAAGCTTTGAGGTTATGATGGCGTCTTTAAAAGAATAGACCAGTCCAACCCTGACGTGGCAGCATGGAAGGTTTCTCTAGCATCTCTTATGTAAAGAGGTCTAGGAGAGAGGCCTCTGGTGTCCGTGTCAGATGCTCGCCACGGGCTTCAGAGCTGTGACATGCCCCACGTGGGCAGGGGTCCTTGACTCAAGGGTTTGTGGTACTGTGTGTTGCAGGAACACTCGGTCTCCCTAGACACCACTGGGTCAAGACTTGATCCTCTCCCCTCCACTCCTTATGGACCAGCTCCACAGCTTTATTCCTTTCTTAGACAGGCTACCTCCTGGGCCCTCGGGCCCCCCGACCCATCTCCTCAGGTCTGGCGCTCCGTGGGGAGGGGTCTTGCTTCCTCACCACCTCCCGGGGGCACCTTGCCTGGGCCAGCTACTCCAAGGCCTCCAGGGCTGCTGGCCTCCAGGCACCCTTGGCAGCCCACCTGGACTGTGCATAGACACACGTCACGTGCAGCCTTCGCCGTGCAGGGCCCATGGACCCTCTCCTCCCCAGCCAAGAGCTCAGCTCCCTGGGGCCGCCGCCACTGTGCCCCACCGTGAGTCAGGCTGGGTGGTCCTTGTTCCAAAGCATCAGGGGTCCCCCTACAAGCCCTGGAAAAGCCTATTCAAATTCACAAGGCTCCTGGCAGCCGACAGAGGTGGCTGTATTCAGTTGCCCCCACCTGCCCTTAACATGCCCCGTGGGCAGCACACCTGGCCCCCAGGAGCTGCGAACCCACACCTCTGGGGCTCGCCATCCAGCACCCGCTTCCCTGAGACGGTCTGTGACGTCTGCAGATGGAACAGCCAGGCTCAGCTTACACCCGCCCTGCTAGGTGCCCTCCGTTTGTCTGTCCATTTAGTTGATCCCTGTGGCTTGCTGCACGGCGGGCTCCTTTTTCCTCTTTTCTTGGCTCGGCTTTAAGGCCACCGTGATGTCCGCCCACCCGCCTGCCAGCACCCGGGTGGGCTCGTAGTTTGTTTCTCTTACCGAGCACCTGGGCTTGTGTTTGTAATTCGTGTCGATTCGAATTTGTGCCTTTCCCTTTTAGAGAGGGGAGAGCAGTCACTTCTGTATTAATAGGGGACAGGTCCAAGGAGCTGGGAACATCGATGTTTATGTAATGGGAATATTTGCTGGAACGTTCTGACAGATGCAGACCAGGGTTTCTGCAGTGGCCCTAATGAGGCCCAGGGTCTGGAAGCTGACCTGGGGACTGGAAGGTCCTGAAATATTTTTGAGAGGTTATCTCTGAAGAAAGAGTGAGAGGTGCTTGTACTCAGGAGAAATGCTTGGGTTCGGAGGATGCGTGCGGGAGGCAGGCAGGGCGGGCGCGTGTCCCTGAGGACTGCGGCGGTGCGGGACCAGCTGCCGCTGCTGACCGAGCGCTGGGACGGGGACGCACGGCCCTTGTCCCCCCTGCGGAGGGCGAGCGGCAGGTGCGCTGCGCTGCCCCGGGTGGACGCCCTGTCCTTCCAGACCCCAGGCCCGGGCCACAGACCCGCTCTCCCAGAGACCCCACCTGGGCTCCCCACCTCCGGTCAGGGCCACAGCCCACCTGTCTCCTTCCGCCCCCTGCTGTTAGACGCCCTCCACCTCCTTCCCAGCACAGCCCTCCCCATCCCCACCAGAGCAGATCAGCTCTGCCCCAGCTCTTGTTCCCAGACGGGGTATCCAGAGTAACGGGGAAATCCAGTTCCGGGCCCCCTCCCTGCTCCCCTGGCAGCTGTCCCACCTGGTTGAGTACCAGGTCTCACTCCTACCCCAAGTGGCTCAGAAGCATTTCTTCCATCCACAGGTAGTCCCAGAGTAATTCTGGGGAAAGGCGATTTCACATCTCTGTGCCCATGCTTTAGGGCAAACCCTGCCCATGACATATCAGCTCTCTCAAAGCCATAATGTGCTTCATTCAAATGTTCCAAATTTAATTTGTTTGAACATTTCATGTTTGCTTTCAGCACAGCGAATCAAAGTTCAACAAACTACATACCAAGCAAATAAAAATGATTGGATTCATGCATTTTAAATGATCCGGTAAACTCTCTTAGTGGAAAAATAAATATGGTGAAGTCAGATGGAGTCCCATAGCTTTCTGGAATCTTTTAAGCAAACTCTTTTTTCCCTCCAAACCACCTCTGTGTTTTTTCTTTAGCTTTCTATAGCTTCCTCGGAAAATTCCATTAACCCCAGCTCCTCTTCCCCTGCCTGTGTCAGCAACATGACAGATGCCAAAGGGCTGGAAAGTGCTTGTTATTATTCTTTAAATGATGAATATTTCACTAGCACTGATTTACATAAAAACAACAGTGATTTATACTATCGAGCACTTAAGCATAGACCTATTTAATATCATTTAAAACCTTATTTTCCTCACCTGAAAATTGGACATAGATCTTGTACCCTGCCACTTTGCTGAATTTATTTATTAGCTCTAGTTGCTCTGTTGTGGAATTTTTAGGATTTTCTGTATACAGGATTACTTCATGGAGAGATAGGGAAAGTTTTATTTCTTTTTTTTTTTTTTAATTTTTTTATTAATAAAAAAAAGAAAAGAAATTAACACAACATTTAGAAATCATTCCATTCTACAAATGCACTCAGTAATTCTTAGTATCATCACATAGATGTATGATCATCATTTCTTAGTACATTTGCATCGATTTAGGAAAAGAACTAGCAAAACAGCAGAAAAAGATATAGAATGTTAATATAGAGAAGAGAATTAAAATAATAATACTAATAATATATATATATATATAAAGGAAAAAGAAAAAAACAAAAACAAAAGATACAAACACACAAACAAACAAACAAAAAACCATATTTCAGGTGCAGCTTCATTCAGTGTTCCAACCTAGTTACATTACACTTAGGTATTATTGTGCTGTCCATTTTTGAGTTCCTGTATCTAGTCTTGTTGCACAGTCTGCATCCCCCCAGCTCCAACCACCCACCATCCTACCCTGTTTCCAACTCCTGCTGGTCTCTGTTACCAATGATATATTCCAAGCTGATTCTCGAATGTCGGTTCACATCAGTGGGACCTTACAGTATTTGTCCTTTAGTTTTGGGCTAGACTCACTCAGCATAATGTTCTCTAGGTCCATCCATGTTATTACATGCTTCATAAGTTTAGTCTGTCTTAAAGCTGCATAATATTCCATCGTAGGTATACGCCACAGTTTGTTTAGCCACTCGTCTATTGATGAACATTTTGGCTGTTTCCATCTCTTTGCAATTGTAGATAATGCTGCTATAAACACTGGTGTGCAAATGTCCGTCTGTGTCTTTGCCCTTAAGTCCTTTGAGTAGATACCTAGCAGTGGTATTGCTGGGTGGTAATCCATTCTGCCATTCTATGTCTTTTGATTGGGAAATTCAGTCCATTAACTTTTAGTATTATTACTGTTTGGATAATATTTTCCTCTACCATTTTGGCTTTTGTATTATATATATCATATCTGATTTTCCTTCTTTCTACACTTTACTCCATACCTCTCTCTTCTGTCTTTTCGTATCTGACTCTAGTGCTCCCTTTAGTATTTCTTGCAGAGCTGGTCTCTTGGTCACAAATTCTCTCAGTGACTTTTTGTCTATAAATGTTTTAATTTCTCCTTCATTTTTGAAGGACAATTTTGCTGGATATAGGAGTCTTGGTTGGCAGTTTTTCTCTTTTAGTGATTTAAATATATCATCCCACTGTCTTCTAGCTTCCATGGTTTCTGCTGAGAAATCTACACATAGTCTTATTGGGTTTCCCTTGTATGTGACAGATTGTTTTTCTCTTGCTGCTTTCAAGATCCTCTCTTTCTCTTTGACCTCTGACATTCTAACTAGTAAGTATCTTGGAGAACGCCTATTTGGGTCTATTCTCTTTGGGGTGCGCTGCACTTCTTGGATCTGCAAATTTAGGTCTTTCATAAGAGTTGGGAAATTTTCAGTGATAATTTCTTCCATTAGTTTTTCTCCTCCTTTTCCCTTCTCTTCTCCTTCTGGGACACCCACAACACGTATATTTGTGCGCTTCATATTGTCATTCAGTTCCCTGATCCCCTGCTCAAGTTTTTCCATTCTTTTCCCTATAGTTTCTGTTTCTTTTTGGAATTCAGATGTTCCATCCTCCAGTTCACTAATTGTAGCTTCTGTCTCTTTAGATCTACCATTGTAGGTATCCCTTGTTTTTTCCATTTTTTCTTCTTTGTCCTTCACTCCCATAAGTTCTGTGATTTGTTTTTTCAGATTTTCTATTTCTTCTTTTTGTTCAGCCCATGTCTTCTTCATGTCCTCCCTCAATTTATTGATTTGGTTTTTGAAGAGTTTTTCCATTTCTGTTCGTATATTCAGCATTAGTTGTCTCAGCTCCTGTATCTCATTTGAACTATTGGTTTGTTCCTTTGACTGGGCCATATCTTCAATTTTCCAAGCGTCATCCATTATTTTCTGCTGGTGTCTGGGCATTTGATCAGATTTCCCTGGGTGTGGGACCCAGCTGGTTGAAAGCTTTTTCTGTGAAATCTCTGGGCTCTGTTTTTCTTTTCCTGCCCAGTAGGTGGCGCTCGTGGCGCTCGTCTGTCTGCGGGGCAGTCAGCCCGGGAAACTGCACGTGGAGGCGGGGGTCGCTGGCTGCCGCGGCTTGGGAGAGTGCCGGTCCTAATTGCCCAGCTGGCCCGAAACGCCAAGCGTGACGGGACGGCCCCGCTATCCAACGTTCCCAGTCAGACCGGGGAGCCACGTGCGTGGAGGGGACCCCAGTCGCCAGCCGCCCCGGCCGGGAAAACGCGCGCCCCTCGGGTATCTCACCGCAGCGGATTCTCCCTGCCGGTTCAGCTGTTCCAGAATGGGGTACGCTGTCTTTTTGGTCTCTGTCGTGACTCCGGGAGCTGTTTCGTATTGTTTCTGTTTCTTTAGTTGCTTTTCTGGAGGAGGAACTAAGACCCGCGCGTCTTACTAAGCCACCATCTTCACCGGAAGTCGAAAGTTTTATTTCTTCATTTCCAATTTGGATGCCTTTCATTTCTTTTTCTTGCCCAATTGCTCTGGCAAGAACTTCCAGTACAGTGTTAAGTAACAGTGGTGACAGTGGGCATCCTTGTCTTGTTTCTGATCTTAGAGGAAAGGCTTTCAGTTTTTCCCCATTGAGTGTGTTAGCTGTGGGTTTTTCATATATAACTTTTATCATGTTGAGGAAGCTTCCTTCTATTCCTAATGTTCTAAGGATTTTTATCAAGAAGGGGGACTGGATTTGGTCAAATGCCTTTTCTACATCAATTGAAATGATCGTGTGGGTTTTTTCCTTCATTCTCTTAATGTGCTGTATTACATTAATTTATTTTCTCATATTGAAACACTCTTGCATACCTGAGATAAATCCTACTTGATTATGCTATATAATTCTTTTAATATGCTGTTGGATTCAGTTTGCTAGTATTTTGTTGGGGATTTTTGTATTTTTCACCTCTATTCATGAGAGATATTGGTCTGTAATTTTCTTTTCTTGGGGTCTTTTTCTCTGGCATTGGTATGAGGGTGATGTTGCCCTCAATTGACACCCGAAAGTCAGTAGTGTTTCTAAACACAAGCAATGAACAATTAGAAGAAGATATCAAGAAAACAATTCCATTTATAAAAGTAACTAAAGGATTCAAATATATAGGATTAAATCTACCAAATGTTGTAAAGGACTTGAGCACAGAAAACTGCAAAGCTAAGAGTAAATCAAAGAAGACCTAAATAAATGGAAGGATATTCCGTGTTCATGGATTGGAGACTAAAAATCATAAGATGGTGATTCTACCCCAAAGTAACTTATAGATTCAATGCAATCCCAATCAAAATTCTAACAACATTCTTTGCAGAAATGGAAAAGCCAATCATTAAATTCATATGAAAGGGTAAGGGGCTTAGAATACCCAAAGCCACTTTGAAAAATAAGAATGATCTTGGGAGACTCACATTTCCCAATCTTAAAATTTAGTACAAAGCCACAGTAAACAAAACAGCATGGTAGTGGCACAAGGACACACATATGGACCAATGAAATCAAACTGAGAGCTCAAAAATCAATCCTTACTTTTATGGCCAACTGATTTTTGGTAAGGGGGAAAAGACCACTCTGTTGAGAAAGAATAATCTCTTCACCAAACAGTACTGGGAAAACTAGGTCTCCAGTTTAAAAAAAAAAGAGGACCCCTACCTCACCTGCTAAACAAAAAACAACTCAAAATGGATGAAAGATCTAACTATAAGAGTCAGAGAACTATCAAACTCTTAGAAGAAAATGTAGGGAAACATCTTCAAGAATGTGTGTTAGGCAATGGTTTCTTAGACTTTACACCCATAGCAAACGCAACAAAAGAAAAAAATAGGTAAATGGGCCGTCATCAAAATAAAAAACTTTTGTGACCTCAGAGGAATTTATCTTGAAGGTAAAATGACACCCTACAAAATGGGAGAACGTATTTGGAAGTCACATATCCAATAAGGGTTTAATATCCTGAATACAAAGAAATCCTTCAACTTAACAACGAAAAGACAAACAATCCAATTTTAAAATGAGCAAAAGACTCGAACAGACATCTCTCCAAAGAAGATACACAAATGGCCAGAAAGCACATGAAAAGATGTTCAGCATCTTTAACCATCAGAGAAATATAAATCAAAACCACAATGAGATACTTTTTTTCATACCCATTAGAGTTGCTGCTATTAAAATTGGAAAATTGCAAGTGTTGGAGATGACGTGGAGAAACAGGAATACTTATTCATTATTGGTGGGAATGTAAAATGGTAAAGTTGGTGCAGAAGACAGCTCGGTAGTTCCTTAGAATGTTAAGTATAGAACTACTGTATGACCCAGCAATCCCACTGCTCGGTACATACCCAAAAGAATTGAAAGCAAGGACTTGAACAAATATGCACACCGATGTTAAGAGTGGCATTATTTATGATTGCCAAAAGGTGGAAACAACCCAGGTGTCCATCAGCCAAAGAATGGATAAACAGAATGTGGTATATATATATATATATATATATATACAATGGTGCATTATTAAGCTGTAAAAAGGAATGAAATAATGATACATGCAACAACATGGATAAACCCTGAGGACATTATGTTGAGTGAAATAAGCAAAACACAAAAGGAAAAACATATAATGATTTCCAATGATATGAAGTAATTAGAATAAGCAAATTAATAGAATCTACAATATAGGTTACCAGGGGCTGGGGTGGGGATAAGAAAGGGTAAGTTAAGATAATGTCTGGGGTTCCCATTTGGAATGATGGAAATGTTTTGGTAATGGATGGTGGTGATGGTAGCACAAGATTGTGGATTTAATTAACAGCACTGAAATCTATACCTGCTTGTGGTTTAAAGGGGAAATATTAGGTTATTGCATATATGGCAACAGAATAAACATTTTTTAAAACCTATGGAACTGAGCAGTGAACCCTAAGCAAACCATGGGCGGTAGTGAACAGTACAGTTATAAAATGTGCTGTCACCGGTTGTAACAAATGTGCCACACAACGCAAGGTGTTACTAATAGGGTGGTAGGTGGGAATCCTATACTTTATGGCTGGTTGTTGTGAACCCATCACTTCTCTAATAAAGATGAAAAGCACGTGGACATGGGATCTAGAGTGTCCCTCTCACGGCCTTGTTGTCAGGGTCCAATGAGGTAAAGCAGGTGCAGTCCCCATTACACCTGGCGCACAGCAGGTGGTCGTGCGGCGGCTGCGGAGGCTGAGGGTGAGAGGGTGAGAGGGTGAGCTGCTCACGCCCGCGTTGGGTTGAGGGGAGCTGGGGTCTCACTGCTGCCCCGGCCATCTCTACTACCTCCACTCAGTTGTGGCCATAGACACCGGGAGGGCGGGTCTTTTGATGCATTTTCTCTCCTCCTTATGGGCTTTTATAACAGCATGGGGCAGGGACCCAGACACAGATGCCACAGAAACGTTTCTCAGGCTGCCATCTGCGGCTGGACGCGGTCCTCCGCTCCCATTCAGTGTCCATTCCCTCTCCTCTAAGCCACCGAGGAAGGACATGGCAGGGTGGTCCTGTATCGTCAGAGCTGTGAGTTTGGGTCCCTAAAGGTGTTAAAGCTCCCAGAATGAATCTTCTCTTTCATGGTTCTCAATTTGTTATGCTCAGATGGTATTTACGTTTATATAATGATCTGGGGACATTGATTTCTCTGGCGATGAAGCACTGTTGGAAAAAAGAAATTTTATTATCGATAAATGAAGGGAAATATTTGACCCATAGATTGTCCTGAGATGACCCATTGACTCATGCCAGATGAAATATGATTTTTCATATGGTCACATGAGTAACTAATCAGGTAATTTTAAAACATAGTTCCTATCTCTGTAACTGAGGGAATGTGGGTGATAGATTACAAGTGACTCTTTGAAACAAAAGCTTTTTTTCTTGCTTATCATTGCTTGTTTTGGAGGACCTGCTACCTCTTCTGTGCTCTCCAATATTTTCTTTTGGTAAACAAAGCATAACTGCATGCAATGTATACATTTAAAGCTTTTTGAAGTTGCGTGCATTTGTGATACACAACATTGCATCCATGCAGAGACACACGCAGATATTAGTTGTCTTAAGATGCACATATTCCTGTTTTAACCATCTGTCTCTGCTCCTTTTGGGACGAAGTGGCCCTCTTGGAGTTTTGTTGCCTGTTAGTGAGACCAGCCTCAGTGATAAGCCTTGAGAAGTTCACAATTCCTTCCCGTAGACCAGCCTCTGTTTAGAGTGAGGGTTGACTTGACCCAATGCAAGTGGTGAGACTGGATGTCCATTTGCTTGTAGGCCTCCCTACCATTTAATATTCTTATTTATTTTTTCACCTTTTCAACCTGGAATGACTTGGCACTAAAGACTGCAGTTTGAACAGTTAAGACTTGAATCCCTACATGGCCTGGCAGCAGCAGCAGATATACACACAGGGAAGCAAAGGTTTATGGTTAATAAAAAATCCTGGCTACAATTCTTTTCCTGAAATAGGGTGGTCAAAGGACGTGCTGCATGAGGCCCCACTATAAACCAGGCAGTTAGTTTGCTGTGGGCGGGTGATTTATTTTTGGCTTAATGCTGCATTTCATAGTTTTTGATGAACAGTCTTGTGAGATGTGTGTAGCTTTGCTTTCCTTGTGACCATATTACTCTGTGTATCTCAGCGCTCCCACCCGGTTTTCCCCTTGAGCCTCCATTTATTCAGCAACCAATTATGTGAGGCCCTGCTCCCTCCAGCACTGTGCTGAGAAGCAGAGCTGGTGTGCATGGGGCCTCCACTCCGCTGCTTCCCTGGGGCGGGCTCTCTGTGTTCTGCTCCTCCACCACCCTGTCCGCTTGGCCGGGCCTTCTCCTCCTGGGAGGGTCCAGGACCTAGAGCCAAGTGAGGGGAGCACACAGCCCCCCACCCCCACCCCCACCCCCCATCCCCGCTGCTCAGGCATTGCAGTGTAAGCCAAATATGGACAGTGAGCAAGAAAAAAGAGCAATAATATGACATTTTCCCACCCGGGCATTTCAGCACCCATGTTTTATTAAAAGGACTAAGAGGAAGAACTTAAGTGATGCACGACTCTTTATTTTTTTTATTTTTTATTTTATTGCATGAGCAGGCACCGGGAATGGAACCCCGGTCTCTGGCATGGCAGGCGAGAACTCTGCCTGCTGAGCCACCGTGGCCCGCCCACAACTCTTTATTTTTAATTGCACTTTTAATGTTCCCTAATTCATAAATGAAGAAAAAGGAAGAAAGCTGGTATGTTTTATTGCCTGTCATTCTTCAAGCAGAACTTCATATTGAAACGTATTTTGGAGCAAATTGCCTGTAGGTTAAATACAATAGCAGTGCCAGGAAACCCTTACGACGCTACTTAGAGGTGGACAAAGTGTTGCCATTTAAACCATGGGACGGTGAGGTCATTTTTCTTTTATGTTCTTCTTTGTCACCGTAAGCTGCAAGCCTGAGTGTACCATCCTTGGAGCGAAGGGTGGGGTGTGTGTGTGTGGTTGGGGGGATGGCGGAAGGGGTGCCCTGCAGGCAGCTGAGGCACGAGGCTGTCCTGGGGGGGGACCTGAGGGTCCGGTGGCGCTGGCATTCTGGGAGATGTGTTTGGGTGTTGGGGCCCCAGCCCCGGGACTAGGGCGCACGCCCGGCTTTGCTCTCCGGGAGACAGGGCAGCAGGACTGAAACCAGGGCAGAGACCAAGATGCCTGGGCCCGAGCGCAGCATCGGCTGAGGAAGGAGGAGCTGGGGACTGGGGGCCAGCCAGAAGCCATGTTTCTCCTGGAGGGCAAAGACGCCTGGGCTGGGCCAGCGGTCAGAAAGGCCGAGTGGCCCTCCCAGTGGTCTGTCCCTAGCAGGGGACCTGCAGGTGGTAGGGGGAAGGAGTGGCGAGGGCTGCCGGCTGAGGGCTGCTTAGCTGAGAGGTGCCACTGAGAACATCGTACCCTCTGCCAAGGCAGAGCTTGGAATTCAGGCTGGGCTACAAGAGGGGCAATGGTTTATTCACAATTCTATGCTCTCAGCCATCAGATATGCCCCATCTTTTGCTTGGGAAATGAGGGAATTTGTATTACCTAGGAGGAAATGATAAAAGTTCAAATGTGCAGTGCACTGATCGTACTTGTCTTGGAATGTTGCATCTGTTCCTTACACTCAGATGGCTCCTCCTTTGAAAAATGTCAGGTATAAATGGGGGTTCATACCCCTTTCTCTTTTTCCAAATGTTTATGACTGATGCATTAAGGAATGCATTCTTTACTTCTTGCTCTCATTCTCACTCCAATTCTTCCTTGACCTTTTCTCTCTCTTCTGCTGTCTTTGCTGTCACCTGAAGGTCAAGGCTTAAGGCAGACATGGATAAGGAGAGAGAACGTGACAAGGGGCTGATAGGAAAGAGAAGAAATCTTCACCCAACAGAAAATGCTATGTCAGATCCGTGGTCAGACATTCCCAGGATTAAAAGATGAGAGGAAAATGGTGAGGAGGCTGAAACATTTTTTATTTTACATCTTATGGAAGCTTGAATGGTGGCTTATCTTTAGGCTGGTTGCAGAATGCCTCCTCTTACTGTTAAGATCTTTTTTGGCCATGTCCTTTTTGTGGTCCCTAGCCTCAGATTTTTTTATATTTGCATGGTCTCCATTGCACTGGCAAATATGAGGGAAAATATTTATTACTTCTTGTTGTGTTGTGATTTGAAAGGCATCATCTCCCACGTAGGTGTTCTCTGTTGGCAGTTCGTTTCTCCAGGCTTACTGTTTCATTGCTTATTTTTGCTGGTGGTTGGTCAGACAGGTTTTGTAATGTCAACTAAGTCCTATCGAATTAATATTTATGGCAAACAACTATATTTTCATCTCCTAATGACTGTAATAATTTTTTTTATTAATAAATAATAAATTCACTTGGGGCATAGACATCCAAATGTGCATATACTTAGAGTTTTGGGCACTTTTGCCAAACTTTAGAAATTCATTTGTGGTCAACAAACATCTCATATGCACAGTGCATCCTGGAGCACAGCAGGAAATGTGGGAAACTTATAGTTAAAAGACAAATTTGGAGCCTTTTTTTTTTTTTTGCCACTTACTGTAGCCTGATGGAGGCCCCCTAGCCTCTTAGACTCTCGATCTTCCTCTCTTCTCTCTCCTCTCTCCCTTTCTCTCTCTTTCTCTCTCTCTCTGTATCTCTCTCTCTCACCTTTTCCCTCTCCTCCCCGAAATATGAGTCACAGTAACTTCTCTCATTTTCATTATTAGGAGCAAGAGATGATGTGTGAGAACATACATAGTAAACTCTGAAGTTTATGTAAACATTCTGTCCTGTTGGAAAGGCGCTAGAACATAATCCCTACCTTACAGTGGTGACGTTTATTTAGGAGAAAGGAAGCCTCCTGCAGGAAATAAAGGAGAGAAGACTTGAAGGCAGAAAATTGAGGTTTTATGTATGCTGCATTTCAGTAAAATGAAAAATTAACT
The DNA here is from genome assembly GCF_023851605.1 of Tamandua tetradactyla. NCBI lineage: Eukaryota > Metazoa > Chordata > Mammalia > Pilosa > Myrmecophagidae > Tamandua > Tamandua tetradactyla. Next base: position 70,670,465 of record NC_135337.1, on the reverse strand, counting down.
AGGGAAGAGAACACTGCGAACGAAATCATTGCAGAAAACGGCTTCTTACTATAAGAGGAACTTGAAATGCGTCTGCAAAGGTACAGCCCTAGAAGGCTTTGGTTCAGCGGTATCGTGAACAAGCCTAGGAAGGCAGTGGCTTCTGTAGGGGCAGAGTGGATTTAAAGTTGACCAGAGCAGGATAACTGCTGAGAAAAGGAGAGAATAAGGTGATTGGGCCGCGGAGCCCCTGGGAATTGGGATAGGATTCAGGAGAAAGCAACAGGCCATGCAGAGCCTGCAGCTGGCATTTATCCTCAAGTTGTGTTGTGTGAATACAGACACAAGTGTGTCAACTTGAGAAAGTAGTTTTATAGGTGCCCGGTGTCCCAGCTCCATGTTAGCATGCCAGCTTTAAAAATGACTTTTTGGTAGAGTACACACATTTTGGTGGCCAAGCAATTGCTGGATTATTAAAGAAACTTACCGTAGTTCTAGTTTCTGTGTTCATCACAGCATGCAGAGGACAATGGAAATAATTGAATTCATGATTATTAGCCTATTCAATGAGTAATAAGTATGGGAGCTACTGCAGAATATATACAGACCTGAAAGTTGAGGGAATTTTAAATCTGGTTAAGTATAAACTTGTCGACTACCAGAGTATACTTCACACCACAACATGTTAAGTGCCATGAAAATATGAAGTTCAAATTGATATGGACTTCAAAGGGAAAGAAAGTCTTACCAGGACAGGGAATCAAGAAAATAAGTAAGTGAGGAGCATTTCAGGAGAGGTAATCTACTGGGAGGAAAAGCATGACATACTGGAAGTACAAAGTATGTACCTGCAGTGACCTGGGATGTGAGTTCCACACGGGAATTCAGTGAGGTGTTACTGTGGGGAGCTTTAAATGATGGACCTAGAAATTCGAAAATGTAAAAAATACTGGGCTGCTGCTGAAGGCTTGAGGACAGAAAACACAGGAGTGGAAATGCACTTTAGGAAATTAGACTGACAGCATTTTCTAGGGGAGACCAGTCAAGGTCAGGTTCAAAATTTCAGGAGAAAGATAAGGAATTGAGCATTGCCTAAAGCTGGGTCTCCCCCTGGACTTTTCCTCCCTAAGGCAGTTGCCATCGGCTTCCGTCGCTGCAATTGCCAGCTTCCTTACCCACGTAGGAAAAAGCAAACAAATACTGACCACAGAAGAAGCAGATATAACTCAGGGGATAGAGGAGACCTTGGAAAACCCAGACAGATTTAAGAAAATATGGCATTCTGGCATCAAACAAATAGGACAGAATGAGTAAGGAATAATCCTTCTTAAAGTTCTTAGAAACTTAAAATACGACTGCTAGGGGAAAAAAATAACAGAAAAACTGGGAAAAGAGTGAGGAGTTCTTCTAATAGATAGAACAAATAGCAGACTCATAAAATGCAGTTGAAAGAGAAGAAATTTCATTAGCTCCTCACCATCATACGGGAAAGTCACACGTTTGACATGCCAAGACTGCATCTGCACGTTAAGGAAAGTGATGGAGCTGAAATCACAACAGCCGAGGGTGACCGAGGGTGACCGAGGGTGGGCAGTGTCTCCCTTGAGCCATAGGGTTTTCTGTTTGGTTACACCTGTTACCTTTTGTAGGTCTGACTTTGATATGAATATTTTCAAACTTAACACATTAATGGAGAGGAGAATGAAGGGCTGGAGAGAGTGGCACTTAGCAGGGTTGAGTGGGGCCAGCAGGAGGGAACCCAAGTGAAGAACTACCGGAAACGTGGGATTGAATTTGTAAATGGAGGGGGAGGGGGCAGAAGAGGTTCACCTGTCAGGAAAGCGCAAAAGACACACTTCTGAGCCAGAAACAAGGAGTAAACGTAAGGCTTCTCTCCCGTTTTCTTTCTCTCCATCTGTACTCTTTGAAAGCGAAAGAGTCAAGTCCCTACGCTGATTTTGGATGCCCTTAGCAAGGTGGAAGGATCCGTGCGAGGAGAGCAGAGAACACCCAGAAGCTCAGGACCTGGTTTTCTTTACCCAGCACAGCCCACATTTTCCGTATCTGCATTCAGGTCCAAAATAATTTGTGAAGTTTAAAAAATTGTTCTTGGAAATCATGAATCTTCTTTCTGCCTCATTTTCCCATTTTTCCACATAGATTTCTTGTTCCCCATAAGTAACGTCTGGATGCATTCCTGTGTTTCCTATTCCTACATTTGCTAATTCCCACATCCTCTCCCCAGCCTGACCTCCCTCCAAAGATAGGGACGTAGGCTGTCCGCACCTGTGTGACTTCAGGTCCCGACATGAGGGACTTGATCAGCAGCTAAACCGGCCTCCTTCCCCTCCCTGGGGGCCCACGACATGGGTCACCGTCTCACCGTCTAATCTTCTTCTCTGACAGATGGCCATCGCCCGGCCCCTGTGGCTTGGCCATCTCCTTTCTCTCCCTGGGGCGAGGCAGTGGCCCCAGCCCAAGGCCACCTGCTACATTCAAAGCACTATGGTCTCTGCTCCAGCCTCTTTCAGAGAAGAGTTTTCCTTGTTTCTCACAACTTCCTGAATGCCGGACATTGCCTTCTTTTAAAACCTAATCTATTTATTGACGTGGATGACTCTAAAGGATCGTCTTGGTGAGGAATTCTTCACATTTCCTGTTTCCCGACTCTACAGGGATCTAAGAGTCCTGGTGTAGGATTCTATCATTATTTTATTATTATGTGAAGGAAGAAGCAACAGTTCAACACAGAACTCTTCTCCCGATGGCAGCAACTCTCTTGAGTGCCTATAACGTACTTGGAAGAGATAGAAGCCGGTGCCGTGGAACGATTGCTCTTACTGTGAAGAGCAATCCCCGTGGTATTCATGTAGAGATTTGGGGGCCCGCCTTCTAGAACAAGCGCATTCGCGTGGAGCGGCCCATGAGGATGGCTGTGGCGGCAAGTCCTCGGGGAGCCCTGCGGCCGGCGATGGGCTTCGTGCCTGGAGCCTGTCCCGCCCCATGGCAACCAAGCTGGCCCCGGGCACCCAACCAGGAGTGGACCGGGGCAGCACCTTCTCACCCTCGACTCGGGGCCAGGCGCCCCCCAGGGCAGCAGGGACTCGGGGCACCAGTGGAGAGTCGGAGGAGGGGCAGGTGGGCGAGGGCGGGGGCGCACAGCACCCGTGACCTGTGCCCCCGAGAGCACCCCGGGTTCCTGCGCCCACAAGGGACCCAGTAGGCAGAAGTAAGCAGGGAGGTGGCGGAGGGCAGGTGGGGGCGCCCTCGATGTGCGCCCTGTGCCCCCTCTTTCCCAGCATCTTTCAGAAAAGCTGACGGAAAAATGCCGTGTAGGCTTTTGCTAGGAGGACACAAACACGAAACGGGGAAAGGCTGCCCTTTGGAGAGGCATCATTTGTGAATGAAGCCAGATTTCTCCCCCTCCACCCAGGAAGCGGCATGCCCCTGGGGGTGGATGGGGGCACCAAGCGGGCTCGCAGGGTCCCTGGTTAACTTTTGAGAAGACCAGGCTTCCTTCTTTGAAATTTCTCCTGGGGTGGGCCCTCATGCGGGTCGGCTCCGGGCTTCTGGCCCCCTCTTCAGCGTCAGCTTTGCAGACCCAGCTGTCTTCCCTCTGACTTTTACCCTCTCCCCGATGACATGATTTCAGAGGTCACAGACCAAAGTTGACGTTGACAGATGAGCCTGCGAGGGTCCTGTCCGGTTCTCACCTGCCACAGCGTCCTGAGGCTGAGTCTTCCCTCTGAGAATAACTTAGCTGGGCTGATACCCCTGAGTCCAACTGTCTACCTCTTGATATGAAGACAAGTCTTGCTGTGAGGTTGTCTCACCCTCCATGATACCTGTCAATAATAGGAAAACCCCGGGTGGGGCTCCAAAGACCAATGGGTGTTATTTTGGAACTGTTTATGCTCATAGCCAGCGATCACAGTTGCTAATTGTAAAAAAAGTCTTTCTACTTGAAACAGCCACAAAGAACTGTGTGTGCTTGATTTTAAATAGAGATGGTTACTAGACACACCCTCTTTAATATACTAAAAATAGACTAAACTAGAGGGGCGGAAGTTATGTTTTGTTTCCTCTGCTGAGTTTTCTGCGGTCACTGTCATGCCAGTTTTCCCGCAGTCTCGTCCTACTTGCATTGGACATGTATGGCATTTCATTCTGTGTTGTCATGATGCAATAGGCAACAGGAAAATGGCATTTAAATAACACTTTGGGCACATAATGGGATCTAACTGTGTCTAAGGAGAGCCTTAACAGTAGAGAAATTCTTATCATCTATAGGAACTGTAAGTTGTCACATTCTAAATATGACAAGTAAAGTTCTGGATAAAAACCCCTCAGGCTGCAGGGCAGTCTCATCGATGGCACACGTTTTCCCACCTTGCTTGGGCAATCCTTAAGTCTTAAAGCTTAAGATCATGTTTATTCTTTTCAAATGATGAGCATTACAATTAATATCTCAAAGTTTACACGTCGTGTTATCTCAGAATTAAACGGTGTAGGTTTCAGTTTTTCACCCCTTGCATTAGCCGCCTTTTGCTATATAGCAAATTAGCCAAAACCCAGGAGCCTAAAATCGCAAAGGTTTGTTATGCCGCGACTGCAGCTTGGCTGGCTGTCTCTGGCTCGGGGTCATGGGCTGGCAGTGGAGCCATCCCAGGGACCTTGGTGACGTGGGGAGCTGCTCCCCCGTTTGCCCTTGGGACCGTCGGCAGGTCTCAGCCCCTCACCCAGGTGAGCAATCCAAGAGAGAGCCCCAAGGTGGAAGGCTGGCTCGGAGGTCAGGCCCACTGTGTCCGCCACTTCTGTTTGCTAGGAGCGAGGTCCTAGGACCAGGCCCCGCTCCCGGGGCAGGGGGGTCACACCGCTGGGCAGGTCTCCGGGAGTCACACTGCTGGGCAGGTCTCCGGGGGTCTCCCTGGAAGCTGCCCAGCTCACTGCTGCTTCAGGCAAGAATGATTAACTGCGCAGAGTCTAGGAAAGAAAAATCGCCGCTAACATCCTCCTAAGAAACCACGTTTTCCATATTGTTTTTCGCTTGTCCTTTTGTAAGGAGGTGTGGATTCTTGTTACTCTTTTGTCAAGGTGTTATGGAAATACTCAAGGGCACAAGAGGAGGAAAGATGCGTCTTTGGATCTACTATGATAAGTAGATTTAAAATCCCGTGGAGGGTGAATGTTCATCCTTGGCTGGATGTTTCTGTAGCAGGTGTGAAGTTTGGCGATAATCGCATGGGCTATAAGAAATGTCTCTTTCACAAAAATTCCTGTAAACAAATGTAATCGCCTCTGAGTCCCCTCCCCCCAGGTGTGCTGGGGCTGCCTAGAAATACAGTCTGAGGACTTACCTGGCCTCTTCTTCACCCCACCAGGCAAACTCCCTGGCATTCCTACACAAGCCAGGTATTGGGGGGGTCTCTTCTTACAGCCCCCCTGTACTAAGGAGAAGCCTGTCGTTCAGAGGTCCGTGGGTAACAAGTGCTGCTGATTCTTGCCAGGGCCACGGGGGGGGGCTCGAAGGGACTTGGGTCTTTGCTACGCTTGGGAGCCCCAGGGTTTCAGGCCAGCTGCCAACGTGCCACAACTTCCCATGCCTTCCCGGTTTCCTCTGGGCTCTGGGCTTCGAGGAAGCAGGGCATGGCCGTGCAATTCCTGAGCCCACACACCTTCCATTCTTACCTTTTTAGAGTAAGCATCGCCAGCTACTTCTGCTTTTCTGTTTTCCAAATTCCAGAACCCACACTTGTCCCCCGATTTCAGCTCCTTAATATAAAATAAAAATAAATCCACATGGTCCTGGCAGGCAGCTGTACAACTCCAGACCTCAAATCCATGCTTGGTTGAAACTCTTGCCTGTACTGAAATACTTTTAATTTAAATCACACATCATATTTCCATTTCCTACTTAAGAGTGTTTTGGCACATGTCATGTGCCTGCCAGTCGCGGCTCACGACTCCCTTCCAAGGTCAACAGTGACTTCCTGTCATGGTCAGGTTCATGTGTCACCTTGGCCAGGTGGTGGTGCCGTTTGTCTGGTTGAGCATGTGCTGGGCTGTCTGTTGCGATGAGGACATTTCATAGAATTAAATCATGATCTCATCAGCTGCATCCACAGCTGATTCCATTTGTAATCAGCCAAGGAGAGTGTCTTCTGCAATGAGTGATCTTAATCTGATCACGGGAAGCCTTTTAAGGAGGATTCAGAAGAGACAGGCTCTTCCTGTTTTGGCTGGTGAGCCTCTCCTGCAGAGTTCCTCTTGGCCCTCCATCGGAATTGTCGGCTTCACAGCCTGCCCTGCGGATTTTGGACTCTGCGTTCCCACGGTCACGTGAGACACTTTTATAAATTTTATATTTGCGAGTGTTTCCTGTTGATTTTGTTTCTCTAGAGAACTCTAACTAATACACTTCCTAATCACCAAATTCAGTGATTTTCTCTTTTGACATTGCATAGTGTTAACACAGAGGCATCACCTCAAGTATGTGGAAATATAGAAAATTACAGGGCCCTCTGAGACCAAAATGGTAAAATCCACACACATGACCCATGTAATTAGCCATCTGCAGAAAAATTGGAAAGAGTTCCATAAAAGTAGGATACTCAAAATTCTATTCAGAAAGTCCTGAGGCTGAGATGAAAGTGTGATCATAATTTTGTGGGAAGAAATAAAATAAATGTACTGGGCAATTTAGGGGTGGGGTAGAGGGAAGACTGTAAGCCAAAAAGAGATGATAAACAATGAAGCATAAGAAATAGGAGAAGCTCAAAGAGCTCAAATTGGGCACTATTAATCATTGAGATCCATATAAGAAACACGGTCTCTGGAGGATAGAAACTCCCCAGTTGCTAGAGAAGTGTACTCTGATGAACCAAAGCTATTTCGTCAGAAAAAAACTGATCTGGAAAGCTATCAGATTCTCCACCTTCCTTTCTTCTGCTTTCATGCTGAATTAGTCTGGATTCTCTAGGGAAATAAACCAACAGAAGAGATCCGTAAATATTATGAGATTTTATAAAACTGTTTCACGCATCTGTGTCAGATGCACAAGTCCAAATTCAGTAAGGCAGGCCACAAACTGGCGACGCCAATGAAGGTTGTTGATGAATTCCCCAGGAGAAGCTGGCTGAAACAGAGATGGAAATTCTCTCTTCTGACTGCTGGAGTCACCACTTCCCCTTTTAAAGCCTTCAACCGATTGGATGAAATTTCTCTCATTGTGGAAGGCAATCAGTCTCCTCAGTTGGTTGTAGATGTCATCAGCCATGGATGCAAGTAACTTACTGATGACTCAAGTCCATGAAATGTCCTCACAGTAACAGTTAGGCCAATGCTTGCTTGACCTAACAACTGGGCATCATCGCCCAGCCAGCTTGACATATGAGCCTAACCATCACCCATGCTCACCAAGAAATGTTTTCAATAATTTGGATTCCCAGTTTACCAGCTCTTCCTATATAACAAACCTCTCCGAAAGCCAATGGCTCAAAACATCTGTTTGAGCTCATGAGTCGCTGGGCTAGGTGTTGACTGATCTTGGCTGGCTTCGCCCATTCGTCTGTGGAGTAGCTCGAGTAACAGCTCAGACCGACCTGCCCCTGTGTCTCTCCTTCTCCTGCTGGGACCAGTGAGCTAGCCTAGGAATGTCTGCATAGAGATGCCAGCTGCACGAGAGATAAGCCCCCATTGCACAGGTGCTCTTTACTTGTGTTCAACCAGCTAACATCCCTCTGGCCAGAATAAGTCACATGGCCAAACTTAGAGTCAAGGAGTAGAAAGAACATTCCACTTCTCAGGGGAGTTGCTGCAGTAACATGGCAAAGAACATGGACACATGGATTGGGGAAAAATTAGGCCATGAATGCAATCTGTCCTTCTCAGTTAATTCAATATTGGAAAGGTGTACCCTGAATGTTGTACCCTGGGACTGTAAATGTGTACCCTGGGACTGGAAAATGTATACTCCCTACTTTAAAATTAATGGATTGGCATTGTAACTTATATGTCTGTGAGTTTAGTTAGTATGAGTCAGATCTCCTGAGTATGCTCATTTCCAGAGTGCCCTGGTGAGGATGAGTTCCTGAACCTGCAAGAATGAGGAGCTGCCCTTGGACTGCAATGGTTAGACCCAGACAAGGCTTTCCCCACTTCTGGGACAGCCTGTCTTCCTTCCTTGGTCATGTACCTGCCTGAGGGATGCAACTTTCAAACTGTGACACATTTCTTGCAGGCCGTCGGTATTCTTGGCATGCCCTTGGGCTCCGTGGGAATCACCAGCTGTAATGACAAGATGGGGAGTCAGAGGGATGCCAAGATCTTCCTCAGTAGAATGATCTGCAGCACTGAAAGCAAACACGATGGGTCCAGCTACTGTGCATGAATGCGTCCAGGAGACATGGAGACTCTGGGTGCAATGTGGCAGCAGGGTGGAGAACAGGGAATAGCAGGGACTCCTGGGGAAGCAGTGAGGCATCCTGACATGTGGAATAAAAGTGGTGTTAACTCAGAAGCTCAAGCCATTGGCTGTCCTTGGAGAGGACACAGGTAAGGCCTATTTAGTGCTCCAGCACTTCTGCAGCTGCTCTGTGCGCCATCTCATGAAAACATGGTGGGACCTGATTCAGGGCAGACCTTCAGGCTCCAGTAAAGACAGAGGCAGGAGCACAACAAGTTTCCAGCAGCACGAACTTGGGACCAGACAACATGTTGGTTATTGAGCTGTGGTCTCTCAGCTCCAAACCCATTCTTCAAAACTCTGCCTTGGGAGGCTGGAGATGGAGCCTGCAAACCGACACCTCTCCATTGCCAGCTGGCCCTGTCACCTTGGGCCAACAGCAGGCACTGGGATTAGTCAGAGCCTGTACCCTGTGCCCCGGCGTTTGTGAAGCCTGGCGGCTGTCCCGGTGCTGAGCAAGGCTGGCTGGAGCCTTTACCCAGCGCTGGGGAGAATTTGGCCACTGGGCAAGAGCTTGGAGGGGGAAGGGGACTGCTGCTCCAGTAGGTCGGGCAAACGAAAAATCATTCCACAGATGACTTTCAGACCCTGAAATCTAATGGAGTATGCCCTCAGCGTTTCAGAAATATTTGTGACCCATGACCCTTGTTTTCCTTCCAATTTCTCCCTCCCAGAATGGAAGTGTTTGTCCTGTGCCTGACCCTCCTTTGCACATTGGAAGTGGACAGCTTAGACTCTGGGTTTCTCCACAGAGGGGAGTTAGACCCTGGGACAGACCACACCTAAAACCAATTTTGATGAGGCTTTGTACTAAGCACTGTTTCTGAAATGACTAGAGGCTCTGGGATACCATGAAGCATGAATGTGTTTCACATATAGAAAGAATAGGTTTTCCTGGGGTGCCTACAGCTTCACAACACCACCACGGCACTAGAGAGAGGGACTGGAAGGCTGGAGGAGGGAGGAGTACTGGCTCCTTCCTGTTTCTTTTTCCCACCAGTGGCGTCCCTGCGACTCTTCTGTTTTCTGGTAAGAGAGATTTGAATGGTTTCCAGATTTATTCGTCTGTTTTGTCACATTCCAGAGCTGGCCTCATTGTGCTGCTTCAGAGACCCTAAGACAAGCCGGGCATCCCCGCCCTCGGCAGGATCAGTCTGTCGTTGGGCCCCTTGCCCTCGTCTCAATCCGAGGTTCGCTTGCAGCTCCCTGTGCTTCGAGTTGACAATGACTGCAGCCTTTCCCTCGGTTTCCAAGTCCTAGGGTTAGCTGCGCCCGCACCCCTCTTTATCTCCTCATTCTCCCAATGCTTATTTCACCAATTCCATCTGCTAAATTCTATTGGTTAAAATGACTGGTTTTCCCATTGGACCCTGACTCAGACACAAAGACAGAAGCCTGGCCGTGAGAGATGCTCATGATGGGGACACTCGGTGACTTGAGGAAAAGGACCACAGTCCAGCTGGCGGCAAGGCCCTCTTGATGCCGAGCCAGTCCATGAACTTTGAGCTCTCGAAGGGCCCTTGGTATTAGGAAGGAATACGGGTGTATTTGTGACCATGATTTCCTGTTCTGAAGCATGGACAGGCTTCTCTATCTTGCATTTTCTCTGCTCTAATTTAACTTTCATCACTCAATGGTATCACTTCCCTGGGTCAGTTCCTCAAAATACGCAGCTTCCAATTCATCTTTCTCACTCTGGTTTTCAAGGTCACTGCCAGCTTGTCTTTGTCTGCTGCACCCAAGCTCCTCAGCTCTCTCTGCTTCAACCAAGAAAATTCTGTCTAGTCCGCCAGTCATTTTCCATTTAGCAAGCTCCTGCACGCTTCCCCTGAAGACTCTGGGTGCACTTTGACATGTCACCACAGCCATTCAAGGCAAGAAACCCAGCCTTTCTCTGTTCGGCCAGGACGGGGAGGGTCTCAGGGCCTGGCAGCCACTCCCCACGGGTTGGAACTCTTGAAAAGTTGCCAAGTTCTCTGATTTTCATCATTCCAAATATCATTCAAATGTTGTCTCATTCAAAACATTCAATTAGTGGTGCTAAAGGTGTGATGCCACCCTCCCCAAGAGTTGCTCGTTGTATTACTATTTATTCTGATTCCTTTCTCTAGATGTAAGTCTGCATTTCCACCACAGCAGGGTGGGGGCTGCAATATACAGTATATGAGCTTTCAAAGTGGTAATTTTGTAAACAACTCTCTATGAGTAGCTGTGTGTTCCTGTGACGTATTTTTGTTAATTAAATGACATGAAATCTGGCTTTGTATGTCTGTTCTACGGAGAATTCCGAAGCATTCAGATTTTATACAAATGCATGCACCACCAAAAAATATCAATATGTATTGTAAATTCAACATATGTTTCCAACATGTGAAAACAAAATAGCAGGAAAATAAGCTATTTTCACTTAGTATGTCTTCTGTAGGTTAAAATGATAAATGTACGTTATAGAATCATCTTACCAACATTATCATACGGTGTTATATGTCATGTACGTATACCATGGATATTTTTACCCTCACATTTAAAAATCAAACCAAAACAAAACATCTTGGCATTCAAAAACTGTTCTTTCTAGAGAAAAGACAAATGTCAGGGTTCAGACCGCTGACAATCCACTTAACTAAATGGAACATTATTATCGACGCTAGCAGGGAACAGATTGGTTTGGAAACCATCCACTTCTTTTAAGGAGAGTGCATTTGGCTTCTGTTCCCCGGGACTTGCCACGTCATGTCCCCTCCTTCTGACGTCCACGGGGGCACTCCTGGCTCTTATGGACGCTGGACACCATGTCACATCCCCTCCCTCTGACATCCATGAGGACACTCCTGGCTCTAATGGACACTGGTCACCATGTCACGTCCCCTCCCTCTGACATCCACGGGGACACTCCTGGCTCTAATGGACACTGGTCATCATGTCACATCCCCTCCCTCTGACGTCCGTGAGGACAGTCCTGGCTCTGATGGACACTGGTCACCACCTCACATCACAGCTGTCTGACGTCCATGAGGACACTCCTGGCTCTAATGGACACTGGTCACCATGTCACATCTCCTTTCTCTGATGTCTACAGGGACACTCCTGGCTCTAATGGACACTGGTCACCATGTCACATCCCCTCCCTCTGACATCCACGGGGACACTCCTGGCTCTGATGGACGCTGGTCACCATGTCACTTCCTCTCTCTGACATCCATTGGGACACTCCTGGCTCTAACGGGTGCTGGGTGCCATGTCACAGCCCCTCGCTCTGACGTCCATGAGGACATCCTGACTCTGATGGCCCTGGAAACTGAAGCACATCTCCTAGAACAAGTCTCCAATTTTAGATTCACACTGCTGATGAGACTTCAGTGTTCTTTCCTGTAATTTCTGGGCCAGTCAGCAGGAGAAAGTGCCTTTCAATAACCTGTCCATTTTGAGAGTCACCTATCAGTCTCCTCCAGCCCCAGACTCAAACCCAGGGTCTGTGGCCCTTGCTGCTTTCCACCTCGTCCTGTTGGAAGCGTGGGATCAGGCTGAGACGAGGCGCAGACTGCAGCACCCAAACCTGGTGCCCACGAGACCTCCACCCTGCAGTGTCCGTGCTGTGCTGGCCCAAGTCCAGCCCTGCGAAGGGCTCCTCCACCACCCAGCCTCGCCAGGGCGTAGGACTCAGCCACCAAACACCCCCAAAGGCAGCTCCGGAGAAATTCTGTGGTTTGCCTGGACTGGACAGAGTGAAGCCATAGAGTGAGCGGCTCTTACACTCAGGAAAGAGCCAGTGCTGGAGACAAGGCCACCAAATGGGGGATGAAGGAAAGAGATGCATTGAAGAGAAATTTAAGGATGATTAATGTTCCGTTACTGGCATATAAATATTTTGGCACTCTAACTAAGGATTAAAATAGAGCCATTCTTCCTTAAAGGATATAAAATTCCAGAGCAACCATTTCTGCAGATATTATATGCATATGAGGTAGGAATTCTCACAGTTTCACAGAGGAGGAAATGACCGTTCTGAAATGTCGAGATGTGCCAAGATCACTCAGCTGTGTGGCTGAGCCAAGACTTGGCCCTATTATTTGACATCATTTGATTCATTTATGATCCCTTTTAGTATTTAGGCCGCTATTCAACATATAGGAAGCCAAAGAGCGAGACAATTGAATTTCTTTTTTATGTGGCTGGTGGGGCTACTGGGAAGCAGGCCTTTGGAAAGGCCTACTGGGGATTTCAGCAGCAGTTGTTATATGAACACTTTATCCAGAAGGAACTGGTTTATATAATGGCTACCTTTTAGTAAAATACTGATTTGCAAAAGTTGACATGGTTCATTTTTATTGGGGTTGATCAACCAGTGACTACAGGGGATTTTTTTCATTTGTAATTTCTCCTTTCTTTCCTTTTCTAGTACATTCTTAATGCAAATAATTTCTCACAAATAGCATCTAACAGACTATTTCTTGCTCAGTAGGTTCCTAATATGTAATTTATAAAAATTACAATTTTTGTGCTTAAAACATGATCAAAGCTTTAGAAATTTCATAAGGTCCCACCTAACAATTTGTTCATTTTACCATTCAAGATTCTGTATGCCTAGCTTTGCAATCCCTTTCTTTAAAACAAACACTCAAGTAAAACAAACATGGAAATGTTTCGGTGTGCACATTTCCTCAACTATGGATTCCTCAGGGGACAGGAACGATTTTATTGTCTGCTATAGCCCTTGAAATATCTTCTGAAGTTCACATTTGGTGTATGTTTGGGTTAGTGATTCTAAGAACATTTTATTCTAAAACGAGCATGTCAACTCTTGGCTTTCATCAGTGATTGCTCACCTCTCATATACTGGAAAGTGTTTATTTTCCATTTACTGGCAGCCCTGGTGCATTGTGGATTCATCGGGCCTCGTGGAAAGCAGTTGATGCCCTTTTCGTTGCCAAGGCTACCCAGGTGAGGGTCAAGCAGAAGCAACGTTGTCATGGTTGTCATGAGTCTAGGAAGCTGAGCAGACCCAGGAAATTTAATCAAGGTCAAGTGGAATGCTAAAAAGAGTGGCCTGCATGGTTTACAGTGTGCAGATGGACCCATACATTACTATTAGTTGTAATGAATTTCTAGTAGAACTTTTTAAAACACTTTCCAGCATTGTTGAACTTTCCAAAAAGCCTGTGAGTTGGGCAATGCTGGTCTACTTTACAGAGAATAAACTGGAGGCATCAGAAGTCTATGTCATTTGTTCTGAGTCCCACAGCTAGTAGAGAACCAATTCAGAACTTCAACGCAGGTCTTGCCATCGAATCGCGTACCCTTGCTGGGATGCTGGCACAGCTCTCACTTCGTGGAAGTGAATGGGACGTGACTGTGGGGTTGAGAGCAGGCTGCCCCTGCTGTGCTCCCACCCCCTGTCTGCGAGGCCCCCGCCACCCTCACCCCTCCCAGCCCTGCGACTGGCCTTCCTGCCTCGGCTCCCCTCCTCAGGTCCCCAGGGAGAGGCAGCGCCTTCACCACGCATGTCCAACAGCTGCTGACCACGCGCTGGGCTCCTCCAGGTGGCCTGGGAAGAATGAACCCTAATCCTCTGGTGGGAAAGGTGGCGAGGAAACTAAGGTTTTCCTTTTGAAGGGGGAAAAAAACCAACCAAGCAAAGATGGGGAAGAACTTTTTTACACCTCCCCCAAGTGTGTAGGGCCGAGAGGTCACTGAAGATTCAGTTGTCATGGTGGACAAAACACTCTTAGGGACTCCGTGTTTTGTGCTTTTGCAGAGTGTGCAATTTGGGTTCTGGGGTTCTGGGGAGATGCCCAGAGCACTATGAAATTAGGCTCCCTGTAACCCCAGACCTTCCCCTGCCCTCACGGACCCTGGGTACACAATATATAATATACATTATTTTCTCTGCTCTATAGGGAATTTCCCACTCTAGTACACCAGGAGTACAGAGGAAAAATGATTTTCCGTTAGTTTTTGTTTCTTGACAGTCTCTAAATTGAGATCTTTGGTAAGAATAAGCATAGAGGCACAATCAGTTTTCTGTTTGGTTTAATGGATTGTGATGAAATGTTGGCTTTATAAACTAAATCAGAGTCCAGGCAGATGTCACCATGTCCGATGGATATATGCCTGACTCCAAGTCCGACTCTATTCACACACATGGACCCGTCACTGAGCTGAGCTCACTTTGGGCATGCTTCCACACTGCACCATTGAGAGTTTGTGTTAATGAGGTTTTGAACGGGTGTGAACAAGCCCTGAAATAGATTTTAATACTTAGTTATGCTATAAAAGAGACATCAAAAATGGAACGATATATATTGTTCAATAAATCATGTTGGAAAATTGACTCAGCTAAAGAGGATTTTCACTTTCTACTCCAAAAGAAACTCCAGCCAGATCAAAGAGCTAAATAAAAATAATGCCATAATTAAACAATTGAAAGAAAATATGGGTGAATATTTAACTGATCTCAAGGTTTCTAAGCACGCATACAAAGGGGAAACTCACACAAAAAGAGATCATTTGATTTGACTTATTAAAACATTGGAAACTGGGCGGGCCACAGTGGCTCAGTGGCAGAGTTCTCGTTTGCCATGCCGGAGACCTGGGTTCGGTTCCCGGTGCCTGCCCCCCCAAAAACAAACAAACAAACAAAAAAAAAACCATTGCAAACTGTTTCTATGTCAAAATTTATAAATAAAATAAGGCAAATAGGCTAGGGGAAAATATAAAGTACAATAAAATTCCTTAATATATAAAGAACACTTAGAAAACAATTAAGAAAGCTGCCAACTCTCCAACAGAAAAAAATGAACATAATTTACAAAATAGAAAAATATCAAAGAAGCACCATATATTTTTAAAACTGCTAATAATCAGATAAATGCAAATTCAAATAATAGAAGACTTGACCATTCAAATTGACAGTTTTTTTAGGGGAGTGCGTAATCCCCATGGGCATTCTTTGAGAGATATCTGCATATTCTCTGGTGGGGCATGAATTGAATCAATCTTGTAGAAAGCAAGTTGACATATGTACCATTAGCTTCAAATATTTCATGACTTTTAAATCAGTATTCCAAGTTGCAGAAATGTATTCTCAGAAAATAATAAGACATTGGTTAATGATTTAGGTTTTTATTTTAAGTTTTCAAAAATGGGGGATTGGTGCAACTATTCACCCCCACATGGTGAAGATACGCTGCAACCACCACCAAGCTGGTCGCAATGAACGCCTGTCATACAATGTCGGGAGAAGAAAGCAGACTTAAAAGTGTTATGTCCTGGAAAGTCTCAATTTGGTGAGAGTTTATTACACACCCTCCCGTCACTCAAATTATCTTGGTGATGCTTATCCACTTTTGTGATTCAGCCATCGGTTGTGCAAAATTAATTGTTTGTGCTTCTTCAAATAGGATGTATGCACATGAGGCTTGCACTGTTCGTCTGGTTGGCCTCTGTGTCCCCAGTAAGGCTGTACCCACAAGAGACTTGTGTGGTGCTGGCAGGTACTTCAATACTGCCCACCGGTCTCTCACCCTGAGAGACAGACAGGCAGGCAGACAGACAGACAGAAAAAGCGACACAGGCAGACTCAACACACACTTTGGAAAACAATACACCAAAATACCCGCATTGATTATCGATGGGCAATAAGATTATGGCTTCCTTACTTTAAAAAGAAAATGGCATTATGTCTCAATCCAATGTATTGAACATTTAGCTATTAAAAGTACTGGTGAAAAAAATATAGCAGGGTTTAAGATTCCTCAGCCCCTCTGATGGGAATTATTCATGCCGGACACTTATCTGGTGCTTCCTGGTTGGAATGTTTTAATTCCCTTGGATTCCTGTAAGCACCAGGTGAGGGCAAAACTGACGTCACCTTCCCAGGGAAGGGCCCAGGAGCCGCGCTCGCCTCGGCTGCCCACTGGCGCTGGAGCTGCAGAACCTGGCGCTGGGCTGGCGGGATCTGAACCCAGATCTTCTGACTCTGCTCCAAGTGCTCGCTGGGCCCACGGCGTTTGGGTTTCCTGCACCCAGCGCCGCCTGGGCCGCTCCCTTCTCCCCGCTCTGCCTGCGCCCTGGGCTTGGTGACTAACGTCAGGCACCCGGTACAGAGGAGGCGCTCCGTGAAATGCTAGCCCCTGGGTAGGAAAGAAGAAAACACAATTTGGAAGTGAAGACGTTCCTACTGTTGTCCTGAAGGAGTAGAAACAGGACAAGCCCCCTAGCGTCCGAGGAGCTGTGGCCCTGTCCCCAAGCTGGGGGGCCACTGTAGGTAGGACTGGCCCCATGTCTGCGGTTTCAGCAGGAGCCTTTCCCGAACCGGACAGAGGCCAGCAGGGCACAGCTGCGGGAGAGTTTGAGTCCAATTAGTTTTGCCAGCTTGGCTTTAAATGAAAGACTTAATGAGTGATCCTACGTAATTTTAATTTTGGTTTTTAATTAATCAGGCTGGAATTGGGAAAGGGCACTTTTTGTCTTAATATATTTAGCATATTTGACTTGTTTTTCTTCCTGCCTCATTAGTACTTCGATTTGGACATCTGTCCAATTTATATCTCCAGCTGGTGGCTCTGTCGTCCCCACGTAGCTGCCACAAAGGGCCTCGGAATGTGAAATGGCTTTACCCTCACATGCAATGGGGTCACGGGATCTGCACAGAGAAAACCGAGGACGGGTTTATTAGAGCGTCAAACGTAACTGGGGAGGGGAGGGGAGGGGGCGGAGCGTGTGTACTGCTAATAGTCATTCCCGTTGAGGGAAGGGGTCTGGGTGTCTCTGGTCCGGTGGCATTCAATGCAGTCGGGGCTGGGAGGCCTGCCAGGCAGCCCCTCTTGCGTGCTCTACTCCTCGCCCGAAGCTCTCCGGCCTCGACGCTGACGGGCGTGCTCAAAGGGGATGAGATGCAGTGACAGTCACAGGGCTGCCGTGCACGGCAGAGTTTGCCCACCTGATAAATGCTCCTGTTGATTACTGGTCTCAGCTGCAGTGTGCTCCGCCCGCCCAACCACCCACAAGGTCCCGAGGGCTCAGTTCTGTCCACAGCAGGCATCTCAAGGATACGTTCCAGCGACAACATGGTCTCCTACTCTCTGATCTAATGAGGGTGTTGACAGAGGTGGAAGACTCAGAGCTTTCAGCTGTTCTGGTCGAAAATAGTTCAGCAAATTCTCTTTAGAAGGATGGAGTTGAGAAATGTCAACTTCAGACTCACAAGCCATGCTGGCACTGCACAAGAAAATGCAGGAGCTTTCCAAGCTTCCCATTTCCCACTGTTTTCATAGCTACATGACTGTCCTCCTCTCCTTAGGCCCTTCGGTGATTCTGGCAGTGTTTCTCAGTACATTTTAGATTGAAGATGTTTTTATTTAGGTAGGCTGGCCTATTTATCTGAATGATCTTCAGCGTGTAATTTGAGAAGTTGCCCACAACTCACAGATGGAAACCTGTCGCTGTTATTTGTCAGTCGTGAAATTTATGTCAAGTGAAGGGTTTCCGTGACGCAGGAGGGGAAAAGGAGAAAAAGTGCTAAGAGCAGAGCCTCTGCATCAATTCCTGGCTGTGTCATCTTCAGTGGCTTACCTCCTGAGACCTCAGTGGCTGCACTTTGATGGTGGATTCTGAGCCCACGGGCTGCCAGGAGACTTGAACGCGAATGGACATGCAGCCTGGCATAGCTACCCTCATGCACACAAACACACATCAGCTATCATTATTCATCGGGACCACCCTACTTTATGGGTCCCCTTGGTCCCAAATTATATTTATGGGGTGTGGTAGTTAGATTCAGTTGTCAGCTTGGCCAGGTGAAGGCACCTAGTTCTGTTGCTGCAGGCATGAGCCAATGGTAGGTGAACCTCATCTGTTGCTCATTACATCTGCAGTCGGCTGGGAGGCGTGCCTGCTGCAATGAATGATGTTTGACTTAATTGGCTGGTGCTTAAATGAAAGACTCAATGTAGCACAGCCCAAGCAGTTCAGCATACCTCATCTCAGCACTCGCAGCTCAGCTCAGGCCTTTGGAGATGCAGAAAGGAATCACCCCAGGGAAAGTTGTTGGAACCTAGAGGCTTGGAGAGAAGGCCAGCAGAGATTATCCTGAGCCTTCCCACATAAGAAAGAACCTCAGTTGAAAGTTAACTGTCTCCTCTGAAGAACTAATGAAATAAATCTCCTTTTATTAAAAGCCAATCCATCTCTGGTGTGTTGCATTCCGGCAGCTAGCAAACTAGACCATGGGCCAACAATCACCCCTTGCTTCAGAACACTACATCAGTGCCAGCCACCCTTCATCTGAGGCCACTAATCTCGCGTACCTGTCTCTATCCTTCTTCCTTTAAAAACCGCGCTTGCCCATTTCCTTTATAAGGTGGAGAAAATCTATCAGGCTTGAAAGCAAAGACAAGCAGGCTATCGATTCTTTGCTCCCTTCGATTTCTTCTTCCCTTTTGACACCTTTGCTGCACGTCACTGCCTTAGAAACTACAAGTTGTACAGCCCAGCCAGGTGCTCGGCCCCAGTCCTTTAGGTCATTTGTTGGGTGCTATCTCGGGCCTTATGTCCAGTCCCTAAATCAACAGTGACAATAACAATAAGGTAACGATACTTATAATAATAATAAATGCTCATTAGTACCTCTTCCGATAGTTTTTAAAACAGTTTTCTAGTATTTGTTTTAAACGGTGGCCTGTAGAGACTGTAGGAATGTTACTGCTATGCATAACTGAGCTTCATGTATGCCATCTTTTGGTGAATTGACTTTAATTTTTGAGGCTGAAATGCCAGTTCCCTCTCTTAGTGTCTGTTTCAAGCTTTCTCTAAAGTCTTTTATGAAAATTAACAATAGCAGGACAAGTATTTATGGTCTAATAGTTACCCAGCCTGAGCACACACGTCCTATTTTCCAGTGGTGTCCATTGTTCCCGTGAAAGGCGTTTCCAATCCAGAACGGACATCCTCAGCCCAGCTGGGGGTTCAGGTCCCAACGAGCTCTCTTATTCTTTGTGTGTCTCCCGCAGAGCCAGGATTCCTCAATGATCCTTCCACGGCTTTGGGCCCGGCTTCTGCATTCATTAGCTCTTTGCTCAAAACCACCACCCTCTCGAGTCAGCTATTCCCCTTATTTCAGGAAAGAGGTAGAAATTCAGAAACTGTACATGTCCTGCCAAAGGCCATGCAGTGAGTCAGTGACTCAAATTCTAGTTTTTGGGCCCTCAAGAACAGTGGCCTTTTCCACTTTTTCTAAGACAAGCAGGCTCTCACAGCACCGCATACTGACGAGAGCAGCTTTGTCCACCCAGCGTCCTATTGCCAGGGGTTCTGTTTGCACCCCTGCAAAACCGTCGCTCGGGCTGGGAAGTGGATGTCATCTTCTTGGACCAAGGAGGACAGAGAGGTTTGGGAGCCCTTCCAGTGTGCCCGTGCAGGGCTGCGCTGAGCCTGCCTGAGATGGGCTGTCTCCTCTTGCGTCCTGCCTCCCTCCGGGTGGAATTTTGGACAGTGAGTAGTAGAAGTCACCATAGGAGAGAGTTCCCAGCCGTATGGGCCTGTCATGCACATTGCATGTCATTATACTTACTTATGTTTCATGGGCAAGTGAATTTTTTTCTGTCCAAACTCAATTGAGAGATCCTTAAAATCAGGAACCACGTCATGAGGCTTTGTCTTTCTCAGAGCCCACCCCTCACTTGCTGGTGGTAGAAGAATTACATAGATGCTTCTTGAATTGCTGTGCTTAAATCAATGCACATTTATTTAGTACTTTTACTTGCCAGCAGCACCATTTAATGACCTGTGACTCTAACTGCAGGATGTGCACAATTCTGGGGAGACGCACTCATCTGAGTAATTCCAGGTGGGGCATGAATGACGAGGTTGTGGCCAAAAGTTCTACGCACGGTCACTGCCTCACAAGGTAGATGCCATTGCAGCTGGGCTCGGGTGAAAGGGGTTTCTTTATATTCTGAAATATAGCATGCACTGGAGTTTCAAAAATATGCATACGGTATAAGCAAAATTACAAAACAATCGTGTAACCATCATCCAGGCCAAGACATGGCACAAGGCAGGACTCCAGAAGCCCCTTCCAGCTCTCACCAGCATCCCGACACTTATCTAAGGAATTTGTTTGCCTTTATCATTTTACCACCTGTATAGGGTTTCCAAACAATCCATCTTGTTTTACCTGTTGTTGAAGTTTGCGTGAATAGAGTCCATCCATTTGCTTTCCTGTGTGTCTCACTTCTTTTGTTCATCATTATATTTGTGACGTTCATCTTTGTTTTGACACGTACCTGTGGTTTGCTTATTGTCACTGTTGCAGAGTATTCTGTTGCAATTCAAGTATTCACGTTACTGTTCCCTGACACACAGGCTATTTCTAGTTGGAGGCCCTTATGGGAAAGGTACCAACATTCTCGTGTGGCCTCTCACTGCACGTGTGCTCAACATTTCTGCACAATGTAATCCCGAGGATGGACTCGGGGAGCCACAGTGTGTGCCCAGCTTCAGCCTATGAGATTATGCCTCTTTATTTTCCAAAACGTCTGTTCCAGTTTATACCCTTGGCAGCCATGTGTGAGAGTGCAAATTGCTCCAGTTTGCCGTCAACGTTTAATAGTAAGTAGGAGTTTAGTAGCTATGAGATAGTTTGAATGATAACAAGAAAGTAACGTAGTTCTCAGTTCCTTTGGAGAGTTTTACTTTTTCATTTGATATTCAATGTGAAATTAATAACAAGGAGAACCTCTCTCCAATTAGCCATCCACCCTTCTAACCAGTGCTGTAAGCGCATCTGCAGGACATACAGCCCAGAGCCCACGGCTCATGCCTCCTGCTTGGGCAGTGACTTCTGGCAGGTCTGCAGAGCTCTGCTCCCCCAGTGAACCCACACGCTTTCCAAGAGTCAGCTGTATTTGTTTCCTAACCTGTTTGTGCTAGTTGTACATATGGCATCATTTACCACATTTCACTGATTCTAAGATGCAAATATTTTCACTGAAATCAGAATGCATCTTACAATAAACAGCAGCCAGCATGTTTGGTTGGCAGAATTTTCTGTTGGTGGGCAAGTAAAATTATGATGCATCTTTCAATCAGTAATAACTTAGAGTCAATGGGGTATAAGTAATTACTAAAAACTGAGGAATTTTGGGTCAGAAGAAAAAAAGGGAGCCATTTCTGTGCAAGTTAAATGAATATTTTGGAAATATCCAATATATACGCACACTAACGAGAACTTCTATTGGACTAGGCATGGATGGAATAATTGTAAACATTTGATAAAAGGTGAGGCTGGGAACGTTCCGAAGAATTCTGTCCTTATAGTTCTTTGCCATGTTGATTAAACTCTCCCCCTACTCTTCTACCTTGAAAATGTAAACCTGGAAATCATCACTATCACGAAAACCATCAGGGACCTTCCTACACCCATCCTCACTCTCTTCTCCCAAATGGGGTCCAGTTTTGTCCAGGCATGCCCCACTCACAGGCTGGAGACCACTTTGTTCTAGGGCACGGGGACTGTACCCCAGGACCAGAGGCAAATCCACTGCCAGTTATGGATGTTGGTCTTTAGGCAGAAGGGTGGAGGCAGGGGACTGTCCGGAAGAAGATGGCTTGGTCAGGGTGTCACAGGGGTGCCAAGGAGTGGTCTGGTTTGCTTGAACCAATCTATTTTGCCAGATCATAATAATTCATATTTCAAGTTCTTATGGTCAAACTATCTCCCAAGTCTCTGTATCATCTGGATTGCAATTGTGGGGTTCAAAAACTCACAACATTGTGCACAGTCTCCAAGGAACAGGTGGAAAGGTTTTCAGCCTCCCAAGGTGCACAGCTGAGTTAGGCTGGCATGGTATAAGCAATAATTACAAAACAATCAAAAAGGATCAATTCCCCAATGCTCTCTTTCAATTTAAAATACATAAAAACACATTTATTTGCAATCTTTTTACGTAGGGCCAAGGACTTCTTTTTTGAATGTGGGTCTACTTTGTTCTTATGGTTAAGCCCAGCCCATAGCACAGTGGGTTCTGTGGGGTGCTGTCAGTGGGGTTCTGTGGGTGCTGTTGGTGGCCAGTGACCCAAGCAGCCTTAATAATGAGTGTCAGGATCTCACAGTCCGGGGGTGAAGGCTGGTCCAGAGCTGGCTCGTTGGTGGGTCTGTGGTGTCGGCAAGGTAAACCATTTCCTTGTGACAGGAGGTTCTCACTTCATCTTGTTAGCAGGTGACATTCTCTTAGGGGGTTTTGAGCTGGAGGGGAGCCTGTAAATTGGCCAACTGATGCTGAGATGCACATTTTTTCACATTCCTAAAAATGGAATACAGCTTAGATGAGACGGGGTCTAGGGTCCCAGAATTCGGAGTGAAATCTCACCTTCCAGCTAAATGTGAACATGTAAACATGCAGCCCTGCCGTAGGCACGGCTACCAGCAGAGAAACACTCAGCGTTAAGCTAACGTTGTAGTTAGTGAAGAAGAGTGTGAGAAGGACCCTGGACCTTGCCCATGCCATGGACCCGCCGACGAGCCAGCTCTGGACCAGCCTTCACCCCTGGACTGTGAGAACCTGACACTCATTATTAAGGCTGCTTGGGTCACTGGCCACTGACAGCACCCACAGAACCCACTGTGCTATGGGCTGAGCTTAACCATAAAAATAAAGTAGACCCACATTCAGATAAGAAGTCCTTGGCCCTACGTAAAAGATTGCAAATAAATGTGTTTTTATATATTTTAAATAGAAAGAGAGCATTGGGGAATTGATCTTTTTTGTTTTTCCCCCCACAATTTCCTGATCTGACTGATGGTTCTCATTTGCTGGCACACTGCAACCATGACTGGCCAGACAAAATGGCTTATGCTGAAGTCCAGTGAAGGGAATGAGAAGGTCAAGAGGCAGGAGGAGGGCACATGGGGGCTCAGTGATAGGACACTTGCCTGCCAGAGACCCGGGTTCAATTCCCAGCCTATGCACCCCCTAAAAAAGAGGCAGTGAGAGAAGTTAGGGGAGCTCACGTGAGGCAGGTGGCCAGAGTGGGGCAGCGGGCCTGCGGGATGCTGGCCTAACTCAGCTGTGCGCCTCGGGAGGCTGAAAACCTTTCCATCTGTTCCTTGGAGCCTGTGCACACCCTCTTGAGTTTTTGAACCCCACAATTGCAATCCAAATGATATAGAGACTTGGGACCTAGTTGGACCATAAGAACCTGAAGTATGAAGTATAATGATCTGACAAAATATATTGGGTCAAGCGAACCAGACCACTCCTTGGCACCCCTGTGACACCCTGACCAAGCCATCTTCTTCTGTCACCTGAGCTCCCGGTCAGTTCCCCTGCCTCCACCCTTCTGCCTAAAGACCAACACTGAACAGTAGAATTTTTAGGATGATGGAAATGTTCTCTATCTGTGGCTGCCTGGAATGTGGGTAGTGTGACTAAGGAACTGAATTTTGTTGCAGTTTTTGGTTTTTAATTTTATTTTGGAATAACGTTAGAATCGCATGAATGTTACAAAGAGTAGAAAGTTTCCTACAGCCCTCACCCACTTTCCTCTCTCGTTGACATGTCACGTTATCATGGGACATTTTTCAAACCTGAGAACTACTGTTGGTATGTTGGGGAAGGGACGTAAAGCTGAGAATTTGTAATGCCCACAGTTGAGACCAACCTGCATTTAAAATAGCACTTTCTATTGTTCTCCTTGATTCTCCTTCATATTTATTAATTAAACTTCGGACTTTATTTGGGTCTCACCAATTTTTCCACTAATGGCACCACATTTTAAATTGTATTTATTTAAATTGTTTAAATTTCAATAGCCACGTATGCCAGTGGCTACTGCATTAGATGGCGCAGCTATAGATGATTCTCACCACAAAAGCTAACGATCCCTTAAAAACTTTATCCAGATCGTACTCCTTCCTCAGTCAGAACCCTTCTGTACCTCCCATTTCTCTCACAAAGTCAAAGTCCTTGCAATTGGCCGGAAGGTCCCCTGCACGCTCTGTTCACGTCTCCTGTGACTTTTCCATCTTTCTAACTCCTCTCCAACTCTGGCCCCCTTGACTGAATAAAAGCACGGCAGCGGTGGGGTTAGGTCAGTGCCGCCAGTTCCCATGGCACAGAGAAGGACACGGGTGCGTGCCAATGTCGTGTGGGCAGTATGGCATGGCGGGAAAGATTTGGGCTCTAGAGACATAAATTTAACTAATTCTTGTGTTCAGCAAATATTTACTGATTGTCTCCTGCATACCAGGCATTCTTCTAAAGTGCTGAGACTACCACCTCAAAAAGAACAGGCAAAGTCTTTGTTCTTCAAGAGCTTCCTAAGTAGCAAGGGAAATTAGAAAATGAAAAAATTAAAGAGTTGCATGTCAGGCAGTGATAAATGTTAGGAGAAATGTGCTGAAGCATTTTAGGGGTCAAATCTCATGATATCAAATTTATTTAAAATTTTTTCAGAAAAAAAGAATAGATAGGGAGAATCATATACATAGATAGATGCATCTACATGAAGGAGGGAGAGTAACAAAGAGAAGGTAATGTGGCAAAGGTTAACCAGTCCATGCAGCGAGATGAATGGAACACAGGACAATTCTCCCAAAATGGTTCTGAAGATTTTAAATTTTTCAACATCAGAAGTTCAGACAAAAGGAAAAAATGCAATGGCACGCTAACAGCCCTGGAGGGACAGAGAAACATTTCTGAATAAGAGCTAATAAAATTCACACAGACTGGGGGAAAAATAAGTAAGCTCGAAGGATTTCACCGGTTCTGGGAATGTCCCAGTCCCTGCCCCTTCCAGTCTCACGCGTCCCTGACCCCAAGCTGCCCTGTGGCTGTGGAGTGGCGCCGCATCCCATTGTGTTTCTGGGTCCGGTGGATGCATCCGGCAGCTCATCGGAGTCACAGGATGGTGACGATGCAAACCAGGAGGAGCAGACACGGTGGCGGACGGGTGATGGCAGTGGAAGGGCCCTGCTTCCCAAAGCGTGGGGTGGCCGCCTCTCATTTAAGAAAATAAAACTTTTGCACAGAACGTGTTGGAAATGACCTTTGAGAGCATCCAGTAAAGCACTTCATTTTGCGGAGATGAAAGGCTGGGTTTGGCTGGTCATAAGTGGCGAGCCGCAGCTGGCTCCAGCCCACCTCGCCCTCAGCCCTCTCTGCCACCCCCCCGTGATTAATTGAGCTAATAGAACGAACGGTGCTGTTTCATTCTAAATATAGCAAGGAAGGGGTGCTTGTTTCCAACTCAATGTTAGCTATAAGGCATTAGGATGACTCATTGTAATTCTGTGATATTACTTGCAGAGAAATCTCTTAATTTTCTGGAGAGTAAAATATAGCACTGGGTGCATTATTCTCCATAATTACTTCTAGCCCTTTTCTGTTCAATAGCTCTGAACCAAACATTTGTTAAATTAAAGAATGTTAAAGAATCTTTTACCCTGGGAACCCAAACAGGCTGCTGTTGGTCAGATTTTAGCAACACAGTTGTTAGTTTAGTATTTTATTGTTTTACCCTCTGGCAAGTCCCAAATTGGTTTTCGATTATGTGAAGAAATGCAGTATAAGCCAAAGTAAGAACTGGTTAAGTCTAGAAATGTAGCATTTGGTACATGGGTACAGCACAGGAAAGTGATTTCCATGTGGGTTTTTGTTTGTTTGTTTGTTTGTATGTTTTTGGGGGGGTGCATGGTCTAGGAATTGAAGCCAGGTCTCCTGCATGGGAGGCGAGCATTCTACAACTGAAGATTTCCATGTGTTTTTTGCTGAACTCCTCAACAGAACCAAGTAAAAATGATCACACTCTGCATGGAGTTATTTAAATGAAGGCAGATTACTACCATTAAGACTGTGCGTTTTTATCCATCCTATAGGTCAAAAATTAATTGGTGTCAACTTCCCAAGAAAGGTTAGTTTAAAAATGTCTAATAAAATTTTTGAAAAGGGGAAGAAAATTGGAATGTAACCTGCAGACTGAAACAAATACAAACGAGAGGATGTATTATCAAAAAATCCACCTTCCACACCTAACTTTTCTGAGATGACCTGCAGCTCTATCCCTGCGGCTTCTACTTCCGTGGGACCGTAGGGCAACAATTTGCAAAGCACAGTATTGCCCTCGAGTCTCTATTTTAATATTCTGTAACATTCTTAAGTTCTTTCAACACTCAATGGTTTCAAAAACCTAACAGCAGAAAGAAACGGAGGACAAGTTAACATGTGGCAGCCATAAGAACACTTGGGAAATAAGTCCTAAAATGGGTGTCTCGGTTACAGGGAAGTGCCCGAACCAAAAACGAATTAAAACAACCCAGGTGTGCCGAGCGCGCTCTGGTATTGCAGCAGCCTGAGCACAGGGTGGGGGAGGGGGGCGGGGGGGCAGGGGGGTCCGGAGCCTGAGCGCAGGTGGGGCAGGGGGTAGAACAACTTGAGCCCAGGTGTGGAAGGGCCTTCAAGTCTGAGCGCAGGTGGGGGGGCGTGGCGCAACCTGAGCACAGGTGGTGTGGGGGTGGGGGGTGGGACAGCCTGAACCCAGGTGGAGGCAGCGGCGCAGCAGGCGGGGGGCTGGGACGGGGCCCCTCTGCAGGCCGCGGGGTGGCTGTGCCCGCAGTTCAGGCCACCGCTCCACCCCTGCCTCTGTCACTGGGCGTCTTCTCTGTGTCCAGGTTCCCTCTCCTTGTAAGGTCCCCAGTCCTGCTGGACCAGCCCCATCCCCGCCCCCCGGAGTCCAGGCTGTCTTAACTGCTAGCACCTTCGAAGACCCTGTTTGCTGACAGGCCCCGCTCAGGGGCGAGGGCCTAGTTCACCCCATCACAATGGTAGGTCTCCCCCGACTGGGCACGGTTCACGTGGGTGTAAGGGTGAGGGCTGCTGTCGTGCGCAGTGGCAGGGACCCCGACACACTGAAGGCAAGTGCGGGTCCGCACGTGCCCGCCCAGGCCCCGGGCTTTATGGACTCAGGAGGATGCTGTCAGGCGCAGGACGGTTGGGTGGCAGCGGCTACCTGCACGTCCCCAGCCGACGTGGCTGCTTGGGGGTCGGCGTCCTGACCGCGCTGGTTGGGGTGTGCATTTAAGGACCCTGGTCCACTGCTGCTGCCTGGGTTCTAAGCAGGCCCGGACCGTGGGGTGCATGGGCCTCTCCCACCTGTATTTCCAAGTGAGAGCATAAGCGCGACAAGGAAGATTTTTTCTTCAGTTCATAGGACACAAGTATTCATAGCCTTCTGTGGGTTTACTTTGCCGTTCTTTGAAGAATTGTCTGCCGTTGATAAAATGTTAACTTAAGCAACAAAACAACTTGGTGCCTGTATAAATTTTTTTCAAGAGTTTAAAACCACGCAAGAATGAATCAACTTCAAATCTCTAATTTTGTTGCGTGAAGTACCTATTTTTTCAGGTACACTTACATAATGCTGTGCATTGAGATAATGGCATAATCTGTTAAAAAGAAAAAACAAAAACAAATGTTGAATTGCTGCCCACATGATACAACACTTTTCTGTTCTGGCTGAATTGTAGAAATGGTTACAGATTGCCAATTAGAAGTAGAGATGTGTTCACACGCACGCACAACACCAAGATGTAAGTGTGTGATGAAGGAGAAATTTTAGCTTGATTTTTAAGCTAAAAATGCTTATGTAAATTGTGACAGCCGAGCGACCTGAGAGGAGAACCGATGCTTTCCCGTGCACGCCTTCCTGGGCTGCAGGATGAGGCGCTGGACGTGCGGATGTCATCGGGCCCTTTGGGGGGCGGGGGCGGGGGGAATCCCGGTGGTCCAGAGGCCCTTGCAAGGGGTTGTCCAGGGCCAGGACTGTAGGTGTTGGGAACATCGAGGGGCCGCGCAGGTGCTAACCCCCAGCCAAAGGGAGGTTCAGGGGCCGGCACCCACCTCCCACAATCGACCCCACCGCAGCCCATGCCCATGCCCATGCCCCGCCGTAACCCATGCCCACGCCCCTCCCGCCCTGCCGCAGTCCCCGGCCACGCAGCCCCACCCCGCCGCAGACCCCGCCCGCACCTCTGCAGAAGGGGCTTCGACTTTCAGCCCCACCGTGAGTGCGCAGCGTGGAAACCTGGGGGCCCTTTGTTCAGAGAGCTCCCGAGGTCAGGGTTATTTAGAATTCCAGCTGCGGCATCAAAAAGACCAAGGGGGAGGCTTGGGCGCGTCTGCAGTCAACAAGTTGAGCTTTCCCCAGTCCGTAGGCCGCTGTCTACACCCGCAGGCCGGGCCTTAGCGCCCGACTGCAGGAAGTACCTATGCCTCTGAATTCCGTCTGCGCCGAGCAGGACACAGGCTGGAAGGGAAAGCGTCAGTTCTTGACCCCAAAGTTGTGGTCTGGGAACTTAGGATGGTGAAAATGGCACCACTTCCCCCTCCCACTCAAGATAGCCCCCTCTCCTTAATGTCCTAGCACCCCCAAGTCCATTACTGCGCGCTGGCAGTGGGCCAAGGGCTATGAAAAAGAAAATGGTGATGGAAGATTTCTTGGGGGAGGCCTGGAAGATAGAAACCCTGGCGGAAGCAGCAACTCACTCCCGCACAGATAGGAAGGGGCTTTTGTCCCATAGCATGTGGCCCCAGGTAAGTGGGCTTTTTTTTTTTTTAATTCCCCATAAAACAAATGAGCATGAGACTAAGAAATCTTCCCCGTGGAAAGAGATTTCCAGGTGTGAGAAGAGTGAAAGCCGATGGTGCATTACGGGTGCCTCATCTACCCTCTTGGCGTGAGGACTGTGTCGTCTTCCCACTTTCGATGACAGCCCTAATGAGATGTTTCCACACATCTCTAAAATCCCTGCTAGAGAGCCCGATTGTTAGGAGAGCAGCAGAGAGACAGGGTTCCAGAACAGCCCTGGGTGCTGGCAGCTGGAAGAGCCGTGCTGGGTCCTGCCAGCTTCGTGTACAGACTCACTTGCCTGGGGTGGTACAAGGAGCCCTGCCCACATCTGGCCCTTTCCCTCCTCTGCCCAAACTGTCCTAGTGGAGACTGCAGAGGCAAAGGAGGTATAATCTATAAAGAGCATGTGTTTTAACAGGGAGGATAATGCAAAACATGAATAACTGAATACAAGTTAAAATGATCTAGACAACACACTGATTACAGATCTCTACGGGTTTTGAAGAAGGAAGAAGTCTTATCCGTTTGGGAATTCGGAAAAAGCATGGCTAAAAGGTCCTGTTTGAGTTTGGGCTTAGAAGGCGGGTAGAGCTTCAGGGGGCAGTGGCGTGGGGGAGGAGGGAAAGTATAAGGGGAAGAGGATGCAGCAGGAACTCAAAGAGCAGACCTGAAAATGCTGCCTGGCCCAGCTCGGTGGTGTGTAGAGCAGAGGCTGTGGTGGGAGGTGAGGCTTGAGGGAAGATGGGGACAAGTGGCCAGGAATTTTGGATGACAGCTTGGATTTAACGGAGTTGGCTTTGGGGCCATAGATGACTTAAGGACAGAGCACTGTATAGGCGCTCATCTGTTAGTAACATGATGGCCAGACTGGAGTAAGACCCAAGGAAGGAGCTCAGTTAGAGATGGGGACAAGGGAGAAGTGAATTTATGAGATGTTGCAAAGGCAACTTCGTGGGATCTGGCAGTTGACTTAGATGCTGTTCTAGTTTGCTAGCTGCAGGAATGCAATATACCAGAAACGGAATGGTTTTTAAAAAGGGGAATTTAATAAGTTGCCAGTTTACAGTTCTAAGGCCGAGAAAATGTCCCAGTTAAAAAAAGTGTATAGAAATGTCCAATCAAAGGCATCCAGGGAAAGATACCTTGGTTCAAGAAGGCCGATGAAGTTCAGGGCTTCTCTCTCAAGTGAGAAGGCTCATGGCGAACATAGTCAGGGCTTCTCTCTCGGCTGAAAGGGCACATGGTGAGCTCGGCATCATCTGCTAGCTTTCTCTCCTGGCTTCCTGTTTCATGAAGCCCCCCGGGAGGCATTTTCCTTCTTCATCTCCAAAGGTCACTGGCTGGTGGACTCTGCTTCTCGTGGCTATGTCATTCTGCTCTGCTCTCTGTGAATCTCTCAGTCTCCAAAATGTTTCCTTTTTTATAGGACTCTAGAAACTTATCAAGACCCACCCGAATGGATGGAGACATGTTGTCACCTAATCCACTGAACAACCACTCTTGATTAAATCACATCTCCAGGGAGATGATCTGATTACAGTTTCAAATACACAGTATTGAATAGGGATTATTTTGCCTTTACGAAATGGAATTGAGATTCAAACATGGCTTTTCTAGGGGACATTCCAACCAGTACAGATGCCTAAAGGGTGGTGAAGAGAGAGAGTGTCCGCTGTGCCTGGCACCCAAGTTTTGAGTCTGATTGACTAAGTGATTCAGAGGGTGGTGGTGCCATTATAAAATTAAGGAGCTCAGGATGAGATGCATATTTCAGAGAAAGCATCAGAAATACAGACTGAAATACATTCAGTGTGAAGGGCTCGTGGACATCCAGGTGGAACCGCCCAGCAGATGGCTGGATATATGAGGTTACAGCTATTGAGAGACATTGGAGCTGCAAACACAGATTTAGAAGTTTGCTGTGTAAACGTGATAAATGGAAACACCAAAATGGTCAGTCCCTGAATTAAAATCATTGGTCCATGAATACAAGAATTTTTGTTTGTTCAATCGAGAAACATTCACTAAATTTCTACCATGTGCCAACTGCCTACTTTGAAAGGAGACACGGTCTCTACTCTCAAATAGTTCTCTG
Source organism: Tamandua tetradactyla (assembly GCF_023851605.1). Taxonomy (NCBI): domain Eukaryota; kingdom Metazoa; phylum Chordata; class Mammalia; order Pilosa; family Myrmecophagidae; genus Tamandua; species Tamandua tetradactyla. Next base: position 70,639,302 of record NC_135337.1, on the reverse strand, counting down.
TGTGGTCATGAGTAAAAGGGAAATTAACTATTATAGTCATTATAAATTATATGCTGGAGGTGCGTGACCGTGTGCTACGACAAGATGTTCAGAGCAAGGGCATATAACCAGGCGCAGCCACGCGTGTGTGTGAGTGGTTAGGAAAGCTTTCGTGGTGGAAAGGGCGCAGGAACAAACTTTTGAAGGATGGAAAGGAATTGGCTAAATGAAGCTGCTATTTTAAAATAAGCTATATTTCAGGTCATTTAAATTAAATCAGAACAACTCAAGTAAAGAATTCCTGTTGAGAGTAGAGGGAAAAGAGATTGAAAAGGTACATTGCGTGGCCCTCTAGGGGATTTGAACTTTATTCTAAAAATTGTGGGAAACCATTGAAGTTACGGGATTTCAGTCTGGAGAGGAGACCATGGCCATGGGAACCCCTGGAAGGAGGATGTAGTTGTGAGAGTTATTAAAAGCATGGAATGGCAAGATCTGATGGGAGGCTGGATTTGGAACATGAGGGAAAGGGGAGAACTGCAGGATGAGCCCCAGATTTCTGACTTGGAGTTAATGACCTAACATGATGTCACTGACCACAAGCAGGAATAAAATAAAAGGAAGGGTCTGGGGATAAAATTGGTGACTTGGGGAGTTCACATTTCCTGGAAAATTTCCTGGCACATAGTAAATCTTTGTCACACGAGTTCATTTCTAGCTGGAGTGGCATTCCCTGGACATCCCAGCGTGGTTCTGTGAGCTCTGATGGAACATCAGCCTTAGAAAGGGCATGGGCTGAAAAGAGGGAGCCCGGCTGGCACGTTGTTTTGAGGGGAAACAGGGGAAAATAGTCAGCTTCTGAGCCCAAGACAATGTCCTCAGAAAGCAGGAGGATTTGTTAGAGAGGGGGAAAGAGATGAGACTCCTGAGCCATGCCTTCATTGGCGAGTCTCAGAGGACATTCCCAAGGAGAAAGAAGCAGGAGTGTTGGGAGGTGGCAGTCGTGGAAGCCAGGGGAGGGTCAAAGGAGAGTGACTTCTGTGGGTTCCGCCCCAGAGCGAGAAGCTCTCGTAAAGTGATCCCGGGTCGCTGAGAGCAGCAGTAGATCACAGAAGATCCTGGGGAGGCCAGGAGCTGAAATACCCCCGGCAGGGCCAGCCCGGCGGCATCATGATTTTGACAGAGCAGGTGCGGCCCCTCTCCCTTCGGCTTGGACAGAGCCCTGAATAAAATCCCAAGACCCTGATCCTTACCATGGCCTTTCCTCCTCAAAGAACCCACACGTGGCTGATAATCATTTCCACGGCTTATTTGTTTCTCTTTGAATACTGCAGCCCCTCTTTTGGGGAAAGCTTGTTTTGCTGTTTTCTTTTAGGGCCACTTAGCATTTATTGATCCTGGCCTCACCCAGCCCTGCCAGTCCAGGAGGCACCACGGTACCTTCATCCTGTCTTCCCTGTCACAGCTGCCTTCTCTTTTGTTCCACGGCCAGTGTCTGAGATTGATCTCTGCAGGGAACCAATCAATATATGGCCCACTCAGTGCTGAGGTGCCTGGAGCCTGCTATTAATTTTGTTAAATTGGGTGCATAGTGAATGGAGCTATGCACTCTGTACAGGAAATGTTCGGTTAGAGAAATGGATGAGGCCACAAGTCTCCTGGAATGAGGGAGGACAATTTCAGGTGTGCCCACAGCGGCAGCACAGGTATTTCAGCCCAGACATATCTGTGTTTTACCAGACATGTTTAAAACATACAATAGGGATCATTCTAGGAAAATTTGAAATAACACAAATGCATCAGCTCTTGACAAAATCCTGTGCAATTTTGCTTTTGTATGTCTTCATTAAGTAAGTGCTCATTTAGCAAACACTCAAGTGCCTACTCTTGCTAAACCTTGAGGCAGGGGTAGCAATGCTGAGTAACACATGTGATCTTCTTAAACTCGCCTCAGCACTCATACACTATTATTTCCTGGCAATACAAGCTCTCAGCTCTCTAGCTCAGAGTTTCCCACGTCAGCAGGGTTGATATTTGGGGTGGCTAAGCCCATGCGCCGGGGCCATCCCCTGCATTGTAGCATGCAGAGTAGCATGCCTGGCTTCTGGGTGCCCTCGCAGCCTTCTACTCACGACAAGGAAAACTGCCCCCAGATCTCTGTGCCCAGGGGGTGCTGGCTAAGAATCCCCTTTAGATTGATGTTGCACACACACACACATTCTCTCGCACATTCACACATGCACACACATTTATTCTGGGCTCAGTACTTTCACGAAGAGATTTTTGTGTTTCAATCTCATGCAGCTTTAGAATCTTAGAATCAAAGAATGCTTGTGGTAATCCAAGATAGTAATCCCTACCACAAAATAATGGCAGCAAAATCTATGTGCTAGAACTAAATTGAATGTAAAAACATCAATCCCCAGTCAAATGTGAATTATCCATGCAAAAGTTACTTTTCATACTAGACTAGCATCCTTCTTACCACACTGTGGGTGGCACCTGCTTTGCAGCACGTGTGTGTCCAGAGACTGGAAACTAACTTCATATCAGAACAAGGAAAAGGACTCGAGGAATAAATCTGTGGGAAAATAGCAAATATTTCAGCATTCCTACCTCTATCACCCTTTTCTTTTCACACACACATGACAGTGGATTCTATCTCAGAGAGCTCAAGCAGTGTGAAAAATCATGGAAAAATTTAAAAATACATACAAAAAGTTCTTTTTTGTCCCCATATTCCGCCGTGATACTGGCCACAAGGACACGGGTCCACCAAGGGAGGACGTGTATGCGCATGGCTTCAGTTTGCTACAGCCACCAGGGTGCAAAATGTCACAAGTGGATAAGCTTTTTCAAAGGGGATTTATTAGGTTACAAATTTACAGTTCTAAGGCCATGAAAATGTCCCAATTAAGGCATCAACAAGAGGAAACCTTCACTAAGGAAAGGCCACTGGCATCCGGAGTGCCTCTGGCACACGGGAAGTCACATGGCCATGTCTGCTGGCCCTTCCCCTGGGTTGGCTTCCACAATGGCTCTCTCAGCTGCTGGGGGTCCTTTGGGCTTCTGCTGGGGCATTTTCTTTCTCTCTGCATCCTTCACTTGGTTTCATCTCTCTGTTCTCTGTGTTGACTCTGAGCCTTCTCTATGGTTTATTCTCTTTGTTGAGAGCTCCAGTAAGCTGACTGAGACCCACCTTGAATTGGCTGGGCCACATCTCCATGGAAACAGCCTAGTCAAAAGTCCCACCCACAATGAGTCTGCACCCACAAGACTGAATGAGGGGAACATGACTTTTCTGGGGTACATAACAGCTCCAGACCAGCACAGTTGGTGAGTCTGGCCAGAAGGGGTGCTTTCTGTGGCCCCTCGGTGCCCGTTGCCAATGTGCTCAGCCCAGAAAATGGTAAAAAGCACGAACAGTCCCTGTCGATGAGGAGAGTAAGGGAAGCACAAACCTGGAAAATACTGTCATCCCTTTAACTGTGAGAGAAAAACTGTTTCCGGGAGCTGCGGAGCTGTATGTATTTATATGTGTGGTGTGTTTGTGTGTAGGCGTGCACACACTACGTGTATACATATACACACACTTATTAGGCACTGGAAGTTAATGGGCTGAAGGGTAAAAACATGTTACCTATTGTGTGAATTTGCAAAACCACGGCAAGAGGAGTATCACTATTCGTTACTAGATTTACTTCTTTAGCTCTGGACCCATTATGGGCTCAGAACTGGACCGGCATTGAATATGCTGGTTGAGGGCCCAGGATTCATGCCAGGTACATCCAGAGAAACAAGGGCCAGTTCCTGGCGGAGAACTTGTCATGCAGCCTGGAGAAGGCAGGGGAGACTCCCCAGGGGAGGTGAGGGCTGAGCTGGGCCAACGAGATGGGGAGAAGCAAGGCTGTTGAGGAGAAAGGAGAACTGGGTTGGGAGGTCATGACTCGAAGAAAACACAGGTGATCTTGTTTAATCCTGGCATTTCTAAAAAGAAACATATTAGACAGCATTGTGCTTTTTTCTACCTGTCACAGAATTCAAGTACATAAGGTTTTCTTTGAGATTATTCAGTCTGAATTGTTCATTTTGCGAATAGGGACACTGAGGCTGAAAGTCACATAGCTATAAAAGGCAGATCTGCAACTCGAACCCAACTCTTTTGACTCCCTGTTTCAGTGCTTTTATTTAACTGACTTACCCACAAGGTTAGTAATTCAGAAACTAAATGCTATAGAAATTTTAATTTTAGCTCCAAAATGTATCTACTTTTATGGAAGCCTCATCACCAATTGCTGTGGTATTTTTTCACATTAAAAGGCACATACTTGGGTGGGCTATGGTGGCTCAGTGCAGAGTTCTCACCTGCCATGCCAGACACCCGGGTTCGATTCCCGGTGCCTGCCCATGCGGGGAAAAAAAAAAAGGCACATACTTGTTCATTCTGTGCAAAGTTCAATAGCTTTAAAGGTTGTATAATAGTCATGTTAATACTGTATGGGCATGACAAATTCCCAGGACTTAATCTCTCTTTGGTTTTCCATGTTTTCAGGTCTTTATTGAAAAGTATTTCCATGGTAAAATGTTTCTGCCTTTGGGTTTGCAGCTTACGTCTAATTCTTCCCTGAGAAGACTGGGTGGGGTAACGAAAGCACGTGCTGTGCAGAAATGGGCTCTCAAGCTTCCTGATAACTCCCCAGAATCTCCAGCCAGTCCCTTGGGGAGGGAGCACAGCTATGATCATACCTGGAAGAGTGACATCAGGGCTAAGGAGACAGGCCGTGTCAGCCGGGCACACACTGGCTCAGGAATGCGGCTCTGCATGATGCCAGACTCGAGGATGAACCGTTGTGCATGTGACATCGGTTCCCGACTAAAAAAAAGTTTTTTTTTAATAGTGCACATCGCACCACTTAGCAAACCCAAAAATATGATTCAGGGCTGCTAACTTAGGCCCTTCATTCCCCAAGCTGATGTGGCCTCATGGGCTTAAAGAAAGAAGAGGAAACGGAAAGGAGGAGGAAGAGAGGATGGAGAGAGGACACGAGGGGAAGGGTGGGGGGTGCTGAGTGGTTCCTCGGTCCTCCTGGGCCTCAGCGGCGCCTCCTGCGGGAGGGGCAGCTGGAGCGCCCCAGCAGGGGTCCGCGGCCAGCGCCCACTCCCCTCCCTGCCAGCAGGTGAAGCTCTGAGCAGGCACGGGCAGGCAGTGGGGTGCAGTCAGCCCCCCGCCCGCGTTGAGTTTACGGCCCATTGGAAATAATCAGTGGTCCTGCACACCCACACGTGAGTGTCTAAGTACCCCAAAGGAAAATGGCCAAGAACTTCAGGAGCGTGTAGCTGGTGGGGCTTGGTTGATTCTGGGGGGGTCCTGGGAGACATCCCCGAAGGGCTAACATTTGAGGGAGAGCTGGAGGATTAGGCGCCAACCCAGGTGAATGGGTGGGGGTAGGCATGCTCCACATGCAGGTGGCAGGACGGCCCCGAGACAGCGACGTGCTCGTACAACCTGAAGACCTGGCACCGGGGGAAGGGGGAAGAGCCTGGCGAGCGGAGGCCAGAAGGTCCACGTTTGTCTCGGTCGTTGCTACAGGGTGGGGTGAGGATTGGGGTGAGGATTGGTAGGCTCGCGTGGGCTTGCAGGGAGAGAAGGGCAGCCCAAGGCATCGGTAGGGAAATCGGTCCAAGATCTCTGTTAACAGGTCATGGGTGCTTCCATGAAGTCTCCGATAGAGCATCTGGATTTCTATGTCCAGGTGTCCTTGTTCTGTTCCATTTCTTCTCTACACGATGCTGCCCCTCTCGATACCTTGATGAAGTCATTAGTCACTAGATTAAGGCTTTTTGCTTGACCTCTGGTGGGCAATTGGTCACCCTCATCCTTTCATTCTCCATAAAGGTTATAGAGCTGCATTCTCATTGGAATTGCATTATGCTATGGATCACCTTGGAGAGACTTTACATGCTCAAAATCTTGAGGATACTTTGTTTTTATTCTGGAGTAGCTGCTGTCTCTCCATTTCCCATAAGTATCTTTTAAAGTCATTTAATAGTTTTAGAATTATTTCCACATAGACCTTGCATATCTTTTGTTATGTTTACTCCTAAGCACCTTTATTTTTATTGTCAACATTCTCCATTTTTAAAGTTTGAGGACTTGTATTTGGGGTACATGCCTCCAGAGACTACGTAGATTTGCTTCTGCCAGGTCCTTGGGGTGCCACCTCTAAAAACTACATTTTTGGTTTGGAGTTTTTCAGGTCATTCCTAAGTGTGAATTGAGGCCTCACACTGGCATAACTGTGGGCATCTGGTCCAGACGTCCACGCAGAGAACTGTTTTCTGTTGCTCTTTCTGGTGCTTGCCCCGAGTAGGCCAGTCTCCTTCTTCAGGGAGGGGCTTTTCCTAGGGGGCCCCTGGGCATTGCTCCCCCAGAACCCCGACTTCAGGGGGCTCTGGTCTGACCCGTTCCCTGGGCCGCAGCGGGGGTGGGGGGTGGGGGGGGTGGGGACAGGTGTGGATGACTTCACCTGCCAATCACAATAGCCTTACCTTTGGGAGATACCTTCTTATCCTCTTTTTTTTTGGCCTGAGTTTGTTTTTCCCTACCTACTACCAGATTGACCATGCTTTAAAAAAGAGGGTGTTTTGTGTGTATCCCAGGAAGGAGTTCTCTACAGGGACAGCCCACCATATTGCCAAGCGTGCCTCCCCTCCCGTCGCGGCCCCCTTGGATGACAGCCCTGTAGGCTTCAGCTGCCCCACGCGTTCCTCTTTGTGTTCATTTAGTTCCCGCCTCTACTGTAAGCATTTGGTATTCATGGAGTCCTGCAATGTCTATGAAATCTTTTTAAATGATGAAAACTTCTTGCTAAAAATATTCTGGCAGGGAGTTTGCATTCTCCTTTGTATCCATTCCAGGTCTTGAGAGACGTTTTTATTATGAAGGGTTTTTTTTTTCCTTTTTAAATAACAGAAATCCTTCCTGCTATAGTTTTAACCTGTTTCCTCTTTCCTGCTAACTCCCTTCCCTTTTTTTTTTGCATAGGCAGGCACCGGGAATCAAACCGGGGTCTCCAGCATAGCAGGTGAGAACTCTGCCTGCTGAGCCACCGTGGCCCACCCACTCCCCTCCTTTTTAAGTTCCTCTATAATGAATTTAGGTAGATGGTTGGGTTGGCAACAGAAAGCTCCTCACTTCTCCATTCACAAAAGTAGCCTTCTGTTCTGTTGGACCAAATGCTTCCGTCGATAATAAGCCTTTTCACTGACCACCCACACCAGGCATCCCACCGTGGAATGCGGAGTGTAAAAGCCGAACTGAAGCTCAAATCCAAAAGCCAGGGGGGAGCGTCACCTCTGGGTGAGAGAATGCCCCTCTAACCCACCCCACCCCACGTTTGTATTGAGCCAAAAAGGATGCAAGTTAAAGCGTCTGCATGCCATGCTTACCAATCTCCCCCTCGCTTCTGTTCATCCTTCTCTCTCGATGCTGATGCTTATTTCACTAGAAAGCCTCACTGTGATGCCTCCCTACTGTCTCTTGAGTAAACTTATCATCAACAAGGAATTGAGCCCTTCTGGGTCCCAGAGCCCAAAGGCCGCAGCGACACGCTCTGCCAGCCCCGGAGCCAAGGGAGCTGGAGCTGGAGCCGCGGAGCTCTGCCAGGTCCGCGAGAGGCCCTGGGGGCAGCTTCCGGCCACAGTGGCATGTCCTCTACCAGGCTGGGATGGGAGGAAGGGCGAGCACAGCACAGATTTTGCCCAAGTTGATTTTCTTACAAAGCCCCTCCTGTCCTTCACTCCTCAGGGCATTTTATCTTCTCAGAGAAGGCGCGGAGCCCAGGTGCACAGTTATTTGTCATTGGCATACAGTTATTTGTACAGAGATTTTGAATGTGACCCCTTCTAAAGTTTTAGTAGAAACTTTACTTTTAATGAATTAATCCTGAGATCCTGTTTGTTGTAATGGCTCAATAACTCTGTAGTTCATTTACTTCTCTTCCCCTCTCCCCACCACTCTTCTTGTTTAAGCTGCCGTCGTTTCTGTCCTAGACTGCTGCACTAGCTGCTGTTCCATTCCTCTAGTGTGTTCATTCGATAGGTATCTACCGAGTGTGTGCTGTGAGCTTGGGGTGTATAATGCTAGCCTCGGGGATGGTGAGTTCTGTCCTGTAGAGCCTCGCATTGGAATTGGTGGGGACATTTTTACTATGAAGAAACAGAAGGAAGAAGAGGGAGGAGAAGGAGGAGGAGGAGGAGGAGGAGGGGGAGGGGGAGAAGGAGGAGGAGGAGGAGGGGGAGGGGGAGGGGGAGGGGGAGGGGGAGGAGGAGGAGGAGGAGGAGGAGGAGGAGGAGGAGGACGACAACGGGGCAGAGGAAGAAGTAAAAGAGAATCATCTACCATGAGAATTTGTATAAGGAAAATAAATGTTCCGGAGCGTCAAGGAGTAAGGCACTATTTTAGACAGGGTTCTGAGGAAGAGAGGTGTTATTTAAGCAGAAAGCTGAAGCCGAGAAGGAGCCAGCAGGACAGAGGTCCTGCAGATGACAGACCAAGTACAAAGGGCCAGAGGCGAGGACACGCTTGGCCCATTCAGAGAAGAGAGAGGAGGCTGGGGTGGCCGGAGCCCTGGGAGTGAAGGACAAGGGGGATCGAGGTGGGTGGGCGACACAGCAGGGTCTCTGTGGCATGGAGGCTTCATGGCCATGCTGAGGCGTTTGGGTTTTATTCTCATGGCAAGAAAGCGGGGTCCTTGCAGGGTTTCAAGCAGGGGAGTGATGCTGTCTGCTGTGGGTTCTACAAACCCCACACTGGCTGCTGCGTGTGGAGCGGACTGTGGGTGTTGGCACACATGCCCAGGCAGGAGTCAGCAGCTGGTACTGAACTCATGGCAGAAACGGGTGGAGAAGGGGACAGACTCGAGAGGGCCTCCACTGGACCGGCACGCACTGCATGGAGGCAGTGTTTCTGTCCCCGACTGCCCAGCCACCAGGACAAACGTCACACCCTGGCCACCTTACACAGGAATGTACTGCCCCCAGGGCTTGAGGCTGGAGGCTCCCACCATGGTGGCCACAGGCCAGGCCTTCTCCCCGGGGCCGCAGCGTGCTGGCGCTGGCTCACCGAGGTCCTCGGTCTTCTCCGCCTCCTGGTGAGCGCTCATTCTCTGGCTCCTTGCTTCTGGCTTCTACTTACATGTCCCAAATCCTTGTTTACAAGGCCTCCGGCCCACTGGGTCAAGGCCCGCGCCCGTCAGGTTGGCCCATCCTAGCTTAGCCATGGCACCTTCAGATGTCCCACTTACAGGCAGGGTCACGTCCACAGAACCAGGAGTCTGGACCTCAACATGCCTGTTGAGGGAGACGCCACTTCATCCCCAACACTCCCGTGCAGGGAACTTCAGTGCCCTTCGTTGTCCTCAGGTGCACCCGAGGGCCCTTTAACGTCAGCCTCCACCCTCTTCCTTGACCCCTGGCCCAGCCCCCCCCATGCCAAAACGTCCATTCGCGCACACACGTGCATTCCAGCCTGAGGAAACTTCCTTTGCACTGTGCTTTCTGGCCCTGTAAGATGTCCCCCCATCTACTTGGACCATCTTCTCCTTACCCCCGTGACCTGGCTAACTCCTTCTCACCCTGAGGTATGGACTTGATGCCACGTCCCACCTGGAAGGAAGGGCTGTTCCATTCTGCCTCTCCTCCAGAGCCCTTAACACACTGTCCAAGGTGCTCGCTGGCCTGTTTGTACCAAGGCAGGAATTAAGCTTTCCGTCTTCTCTGCTGACTCCTGGCTCCGTCCAGCAAAATGCACAGTGTTGGAGAAATGAATGCCACCTGGCTGTGGTTCTCTTGTAACAAATTTATGCTAAAATTGATGGGAGACAGGATTGATTAATAATTAGCAAATCAAGAACATGAATTGCTAACACAACTAAATATTCGCATCATGGTCTATCAGTTTCATTGTGCTATAATTAGTTCACATTTATGAGGCATCTTATCCTAATTATGATCTCATCTTCTGCGTGTTTTATTTTAAGGTTTCTAGTTACCTCTTGCTGTTAGATTTTTTTTCTGAATAATTTCCTTCAGAGTTCAGGAATGGATAGTGTGAAAATGCACCAAGCAGCCCAGAAATTTGACAAAAGTAAAATTCCCATCTTTTAGAGTTTATGCTTTGTCTTCTCATCTCATATGATTTTGGGTTTCCCTCTTTCCATGTTCGTGGTCACTTCTGGAATCAAACATGGACTGTATTGCAAATCATAGGTTTCCAGGGCACCCACGGAATGTGCTACATCAAGACTCAGAGATTGTAGGGCACTATCGTGGGAGTCACAAAGGAGCAGGGGACAGGGTGGCGAGAGTGGATTTGAGGGACAGCGTGAGGGCACGAGGCTCTCCTGGCCAGTGCAAACACACGCTTCCGCCCTCCCCGCGAGCACCTGGTCCCAGGTTGCATCTATGCTGGGTATTACCTTCCACAGCCATCCCTCCTACCCCGTCACGTCACTCCTGCCACTCCTGTGTCCACCGCATCGGGAGCTTGTCAAGCCCCTCACAACTGTCAGGAGAGCCTCTCCTCCAAAGTGCTGTGCCCAGGCTTCCCGGGTCCTCCTCCACTCTCCACCCTGACACAAGCCAGCGTTCCCAGCTGCAGCTGTGTCCCCATGTGTCCCTGCTTACTGCTTAATGCGAGGGCCAACATCACCCGTTCACCTGCCACCCACCCATGCTCGGGGCCATGTGGGAAGCACCTGTGAGCCAGGATGCCCCAGAAGCCCTGGCACAAGATGCCCCTCCCTTCCTCGCCCTTCTCCCCAGACCGCCCCGTTCCCCGAGGAGCCCTCTCCCAGGCAGTCGCCCCCCACCCCCTGCCCCTGTGCCCGCTGTCCTCCCTCCGTGCCCAGCAGCGCACTGTACACTGGGTATGTTGCTTTAGTTTGCTAAAGCTGCGGAAATACCAGAAATAGTCTGGCTTTTCTGATTTATTAGCTTCCAGGCTTGCCATTCTGAGGCTGTGGAAGTGCCCAAATCCAGGCATCAGCAGGTGACCCATGATCGCAGCTCCTGGCACCCAGCAGGCACGCACCAGTGCCCGCTCCTCCTTCACTCCCAGCTCCACTGCGTCCAGCCGCTCGGCTGCAGCTCTTTTTGAGCATCTGGGTGTGTCCTTCTCTCAGCTTCCGTGCTCGCTCTGGATTTCATCTCTTATAAAGAACTCCAGTAAGAGGATTCAGACCCCCCTGGGGCACGTCTCCACTGAAATAGCCTAACCAAAGGTCCCACGCACAATAGGTCTTCACCCGCAGGATGGATCAGCTTTAAGAACGAGGTCTCCTTGGGTCCATAAAGCTCCAAATCGTCACATGTGTGTATGTTAATTCTCCACTGGCTGTGGCCTTCCCGGGGGAAGACACAGTGCCGCAAACAGAGGAGGGCTTCGTGTTATGTGAATGAATCAAAAAGAGTAATTCTTCCGTCATATAATTAAAACTGCAATTATAACTTCAAAACATTTTCTACCAGTTTTACAAATATTATGGCTATTTAAATGATCTTTTTAACTTTTTCTAAAAATTAAAAAATATATCCATTTTATACATTAATCAACTGAGCAAGTAAAACAAAGTGGCTTGCTAAATATATCAATTATGATTTTTTTCAGCTGCAAATAACAGAAAACCTGGTTCAGTAAGGAGATTTATTATTTTCCATAAAAGTAAATGCCAAGGAAATTTGGCTTCAGAAATGGTTAATGCAGTAACTCAGTTATGTTATCAAGGAGTCAAGATTTTTCCAGATTTCTGTGATGCCATCCTTAGCAAAATTCCCTCATGGTCCCAAAATAGCTGCACTAGCTCTGGACATCACATTATCACACATTATCACCCAGGTATAGTAAAAGAGACATGCTCCTCTACTCTGCCTCAAGCAGCAACATTTTCCTCAGTCCTCACCGTGATCCATTCACTTTTGATAAACTTCATATTCCTATTGGGCGTATCATTATTTTCCTTGGCTCTCCTGTAGTCTTTCAATTTGTATCTGATTCGACACAACTCTATCCTTTGAGTCTCACAGTCCATTTCTGCTTTCTTTCTACTCATTAAGCTGCCCATTCTCATTTTTCTTATTTTGTAGATAAAGCTCACTCTGGGTGGTTTGTGCCTCTTATTTTCTCTCTGTGGCCATCACCGTCCATTTTATATTCTTCTCTGTCCTTCATTCATTCTGTCTCTGTCCCCACCTCTTAGCTCTCTGTCTGAATTTCAATTTGTGCATCTTTCTCAATCTGGGATTTGCTTTAGGTCCTTTCAAAGCACGTATGCCTGAGCTGATGATGCCTGTGACCCCAGACCTGGTAACTGCTCTGCCTTTCTCTGTCTCGCTGCCTTGCTCTCTCTTTCGTCCCACTGTGTATTTCCAGCACCCCTTAGATTTCACTCTGTCTTGAAAGGAAAATAAAATGTCCCTGGCAGCTGGTCTCTACCTTCTCACCCAATGGGGAGTCATGATTGCAGATGTGCTCTCCTAGGCACAACAGGCAGAGGGCTAAAAAAGAACCCACGTTTCCCAGAGAGCTGCCAGGATCAACAGCCCCTTCCATCCTAGACCTGTGGTTTGCAAATGGGTTTGAGCCCCCACATTCTTTCCTGGGATAAGCTGCTATGCAGGCATGTGGTCCTAAAAACAAGTGAAGCTCAGAGCTGTTCAGTTGACCAAGAGGAGAGGCTGGAGCCCCTTCCGGCCCCTCCCTGGCCTCTCTCTGCAGGGCTTCCGCTGCTGGAAACCCACGTGGTTCTCCACCCTGAGCGCTGGAAGTCTCTCCAAAATGCAGGAGGACGCAGGCCTTGCCCCCGTGCTGGGATTCTGGCAGGTGGTGAGACAGATGGGATGACACCATGGCCAGCCTCCCTGGTATTTTCCCTGCACGTTCCCAGCCGCTCTGCCTCCCGCAAGTCTACTTAGCTCCAGGGGCTCAGGCCAAGTGTCACCTCCCTGACATGCATTTCTGTTCTCTCACATCGCATGAAAAGCCGCATTGTACTTTTCGTTTGCTAACCTTCCCTCCGTGCACCTGTGAACATCTTCAGGTCACGGCACGTCACCATCACCTGTTTCCCTAAGGCTGGGCCTGGTGCCTCCCAAGGCTCAGCCTTCCTTACCCTCAGTTGTATGCAGTCAAGCTGGGGCTTCTTGAACACATTTTTAAGACCTATTGGTAGCCATGGATTTAGTCCCAAAATGTTTGTGCTTAAGTGAGAGGAAACGTAAGGAGATACCCACAGAGCTCTTTGTTTTCTCTTCAGCCGCCTGCCCTGTCTCACCTGTGCCCGAGCCGTTATTGAGTCTACATTTTCTTTTCTAGTACTTGGTAAGAATCATTTGGAGCCAAGTAAAAGTGGGCCTTGGTGGCCTGGAGAAAGTTATTATGTAAGTACAGTCGGGTTGAGTGATGGCCAAAGGTTTTCATCTAGCTGTGTTTTACCAGTACAAAAGCAGAAGAAATTCTTTTTCTTGAACTGAATTCCATTGTTGAAATATGGAAAGTTTTCTTTGTCTTCTCCTTCTCCTTGTCCTCTGCCTCCTCCTCCTCCATCTTCTTTTTGCCTTTGAGATTTCCAAATTTAATAGTATAATTTTGTTGCACTTGGACTTGGGGGGCCCTGAATGTTCCGTGTGGTTTTTCCTTTCCAACTCTGTTACACCAGGGTAAAATGCTCTTCTTGGTAAAACACAAGTTTTTGCCATGAGCCAGGAAACCCGCTAGTTAGTTTGCAGACTGTACTTCTGTCTCTGCCCAGCTGTCCCAGCCCCTCCACAGTAGAAACTTGGCCGTGCTGCCCCTCCCTCAGCCCCAGGAGCCGGGACCAGCCAGATGTCAGCGCTTTATGCCAGCGCCTCAGTGTCGCATTTCCGTGTCCTGCCTGCATGTGCTGAGAGCCAGGGCGGCAACCACAGAATGGGTAGGAGGCTGGCTCTGCTGAGCATACAGACAGCTCTCTTCTATCAGAGCCTTAAAATGAAGCAGGAAGCCGGTTCTGATAGGAATTCAACTGGCACACTTTGTCTTGAGAAGCAGTAGATAGTGGGACTCTGTACTTCTGGTGACAGTTATAGAAAAACATCAGTTATGGCTGTTTTAAAGTAACATATGAAAAATGAATTTGTACTTTTTAATTTAAAAGCACTGTCTTGTTTAAGCCTCATCATAAAGCAGTATCATACACCCAATTAGTGCTGAGCAGGGGGGCCCCAAAATGTGCAGGTGGGCCCAGGTTCACCAACAAGGAAGTGGCCTCTTGGGATCTGACTCCCTCTCCACGCGGAGCCCTGCAGCCTCCACTAAAATCCCAGAGAATGTCTCTTACCTCACGGCCTGGATATGCAACGTGAACTTACTGTTCCTATTTGGACCCTCTTTGCCTATTTTGGCATAAATAGTCTGATACAGCCACGGGGAATAAAACTACCCGCAGATTTGTACTGTCCATAGGGCAAAAGGAGTCCCTCCACACCGCATCAGCGCTTCTGGGCTTCCCAGGTGGCGGTGCTAGTGTTAGCAAAGAGGCTCTCCCATTTCTCTGTACACAGACTCCAGGTGGGACAGTGCTCAGGGTACGCCCGGGTCGGTGCCCCCCCGGGGGGGGTGGTGAGGAAAAAAGGAGCGTTTGCTTTAGGACGAAGCAGAGCCAGCAGCCAGCAGGCGCCCTCTGGGCAGGTGGTCCTCCGGAGGCCCTCCTCGCTAGGGGCTCCAAGGCTGCGAGGCGGGCTGCCCCGGGTGGGCTGGCAGCGCCGGCGCGAGGAGGGAACCGCAGCCGGAAGGCCTCCCAGCTGTGGGCGCTGCCGCGAGAGCCTCGGGACGGGACCTCGGGGACCGGTAGGGCCCCGGGGCTCCCCGCGCGCCTCGCCATCTCCGCGTCCCTGCACCGTCCGCTACCGACCAAGGGGGAGCTCTGCCCCATCCAGGGCCCCACCCAGGGCCGCACCCAGGGCCCCACCAGGAGCCCCACCCAGAGCCCCCCGGTCCGCGGCGCGCGGTGGAAAGCGGCCGAGCGGGAGGGACGGGGCGGGGCGGGGCGCGGCGCGGCCGGGAGCGGGCGTCCGCGTGGCGAGCCCCAGGCCCCGCTGGCGGAGCGGGCGGACCCGGCAGGTGCGCCCCGCAAGCGGGGTGCGCCGCGGGGCTGTCAGCTCGGCTCACTGTGCAGGCGGCGGCCACGGGCGCTAATTGGCTGGAGCGGGGCGGGGTGGGGCCGCGGCGTGGGGCGGGGCATGGAGTCTTGGACTGCGGGCACTGATTGGCCAGATGAGGACGGGGCGGAGCAGAGGCGGCGGGGCAGGGCCGGGAGACTAGGACTGCGGGCGTTGATTGGCAAGAGTGGGGCGGGGCGGGACGGGGAGATTTGGACTACGGCCGATGACTGGTTAGAGTGACGAGGGGCGGGGCGGGGTGCCTCGGGCTGTGGGCGCTCATTGGTTGGAATGGAGCGGTTCGGAGACGGGGGCGGGACGAGGCGTAGATTGGCTGGAGTGGCGAAAGGCGGAGCCGGGGCAAGAAGGGCGGGGTCTCGGGCGAGGCGGGGCGCCTGGGGCCCAGGGCGCAGAGTGACCCGAGGGAGGACCGAGGCGGCGCGCAGGGGCCCGGGCTGCGCTGGCCCGAGGGCCCGCCCTGCGCTCGCCCGCCCACCCGCGTCGCGGCCTGCATGGGCTCGGGCCCGCGCTCCCCGGCCGTGCGCGCTCGCCCGCGGACCCGACAGGCGGGCGCCGGGGATGCCCGAGCTCGCGGCGCCGGCCCCGCGGCTCCTCCTGGCCCTGCGTGGGGGCCGGCGGGCGATGGACGCTGGCATGAGGAAGTTCACGGTGCGCCGCTTCTTCTCGGTCTATCTCCGCAGGAAGTCCCGCGGCAAGAGCGCCAGCCTCAGCGGACTCGAGGTAAAGGCCGCTGCGCGCAGGTGTCCCGGCGCTCAGGTGTCCCGGCGCCCAGGTGTCCCGGCTCTCAAGTCTCCCGGCGCTCAGGTGTCCCTGCGCCAGGGTGTCCAGGTGTCCTGGCATCCAGGAGTCCCTGTGCCCATGTGTCCAGGTGTCCTGGCGTCCAGGTGTCCCTGAGCCCATGTGTCCAGGTGTCCCTGCGCCAAGGTGTCCAGGGATCCCGACGTCCCCCGCACCAGCGAGGCCCGCAGGGAGGCTCCCGGGACCCAGGCCGGTGGCCGTCCCGGGAGCGCTTGTGCGGTGGCGGAGAACCGAGCGGGAATGGCCCGCCCGGGTATGCGGTGACTCTGTCACAGAGCCCTGGTTCTCCAGTCCCCGCGGGCTTGAGCGCCGCGCCCAGAAACTTGGGGGCAGTAGTGGGAAACGCAAGGCGGGGGTTGGGGTGCGGCCGGCGGGGCGGGCTGTCCTGCATTGGCGTCGGGCGCCCCGGGGAACCCCAGTTGCGCGCGGCCGAGCCGGACCAGGTGTGTGTCCGCGGACCGGGGGCGCAGGCAGCGCCATCCATCGTGGCCCTTGGGGTGTGAGTGAGCCGATGCACAAGTGACAGCAGCGCCACAAAAGCAGCGGCCAGGCTTCTCAGCCGCTCCCGGAGATGCCCCTTAGTGGCCGGCGGGAGGCAGGAGCCCGCGCAGCCTGGGTGGGTATTTGGTCCTGAAAACCCAGAAGCCTGAAAGCCGTGTCCTTTCCTCAGGTCCCTCCTCTGTCCAGGCTTCCAGAGTCATCTCATGGGCGGGTCTTTCATGGTGGTCTCTCTGTCCATCCCCATGCATTCCCCTTTACTTCTCAGGATCCCGATTACACTGTTTGAACCTGCAGATGTCAAATGAAGAAAGTGACATTGTGGCTGAAGGAGCCATGACAGGTAGCCTGGGGACTCCCTGGAGCATGTCCTGCCCACGCTCCTGTCTGTGGGGTTTGGGTTTGCCTATTGGCAAAGAAGTTGCATAGGTTGGAACAGAGCCATGGTTTCATCTTAGCCTTGGTTCCTGCTGCCAGGAGAGTAGACTCTTGTGTGAGTTCTGGAACAATTAAGAGAGCCTAAAAATAATAATTTTTAAAAATGCAGATGTTCAAAAAAATGATCATGGTGATGAATACACAGCTATGTGATATTGTGAGCCACTGATCGTAACCCTGTCAAGAATGTTTGTATGTTTGTTTGTTGTTTACAATAAAAATATTAGAAAAAAAGAGACAGATCCTTAAGGAAACAGACAGAAAGCAGCAGGGAATTATGTGTTTAAAAAGTTTCTGCTGTGGTATGGCTGATTCAGAATCTAGAGTAGCAGATAGGATTTCTGTGGCTCTGCCAGGGAAAACTAAGCTTCGCACACGCACACACACCTGGTGGAGGGCTTTTTTAATTTAAGGCTGACTGAAATTAATTATAAGTTTGTTGAGTTACATAATAACCCCGTGAGTCAGGCGCTTAAAAAATCTAAAGTTGGTAAGAGCAGAAGCTCAGGACAGAATTTACCTTTTCGCTAAATAAGTTTTTTGTTTCTTGTTTCATCCCAACGCTGAGTTTCTTGTAGAGCTCCTCGCAGAGCTTCCTGTCTCCTCCAGTTTGTGGGCCTTTCCAAAGAGCCGTGTGTGTGAGCTTCTCGGGGGCTGCTCAGGAAGACGCTGGGCGCTGTGCTGAGCCCCTCAGCCTTGAGAATTCTCACCCTCACCTCCAGGGTTGTGGTTTGGCGGAGAACTGGGTTTGTGGAAATGCCTCCCCCCTACCAAAAAAAGTATGCAATGGAGAAACAGTGCATGGGGGGCATAGAATTGAGGTTTCTTCAACCTGAAAATAAAACTTCATTAATGAAAATAAAATTTTCATTAAAAAATACGAATATGTAAACCATCGAATATGTCTTGGCACCAGAAGGTCAAGCTGACTGGAAGGAGAAAAGGTAGTCTATCAGCAAAGATGGGTGAGCGCCCACTGTGGGCGGGGCCAGGGGTGCTGGCCAAGACGTCCAATGCTGACCCAGCACCTTAGCCTGACCACTGCCTCCGCCGAGGTGCGCTCAGCTCTCGCCTGCAGAGCCCAGGTGGGTGCATTTTCTCTCCTCACCCAGATTGGGAGAAAGAGCACCCGAGAAGCTGAAGGTCTCGCTGCAGGCTTGCCAGCCAGTTCATTGTGTGGATGTTTACTGAAACCCTTCCACCCTTTACTGCAGATCCAAGAAATACAAAAGATGTAGAGGCCTGGCTTGGGAGCCTCCAACGTAGGCAGGGAGATGGAACACAAGGCACAGCCTGAGCTTCGGTCCACTTAGATCCAGTGTCCATCCAGCTGCCCTCAGGGGCGTTTCTGGAGAATCCTTTGCTGCATTTATGTATTCACAGCCGAGAAACACTGATCACAATAGCGTGAAACTTAGGCCAGGAGGCCTGTTAGTAGTGTGAGATTGAGAAACACAGAGGCATATTTATGTTTTCCCTATTGTTCATTGTCTCCTGGTGTGTCTGAAGCCGAGATTTCCAGGGGAACAATCAGCTGCCCCCATGTGAAGTGACTTCCTTCCGGCTGGACCTGGACAGGCCTGTAGGATCTTAGGGTGCCTGCCCTGTGGGTCACCTGCAGTCATCCTCTGCTGCTTCACAGCCAGCTCCCGGCCACGGGCACCGTGGCCAAGGCCACTTCCTGAGCCTCCCCTTGGTGGAACTGAGACCCCAGCCGGGAGGCGCTGCCCCCTTAGCCCTCCCCGAGGACCGCGCGGATCCCTGCCCGCCTGGGTGACCTGGGAGCCTGGGAGGCTTGACTCTGACAAAGAGGGTAAAGTCTGTGAGATGACATATTTTTTTCCTTTTTGAACCGTATCGGGACTGTTTTTCCTTAGTTATTCCTTCCAGTCAGTTTGACCTTCTGATGTCAAGACATATTCAGTGGTTTACCTATTCATACTTTTTAATGAAAAATTGTATTTTCATTAATGAAAATTTTATTTTCAGGTTGAAGCTCAAAAAAAAAAAAATCCAGGAGGGATTTAGAGGTTTTTAAGTAATTAAAAGGTGTCTTATGTACTCAGGGTACAAGATCAATGAATTTGCTAAAGTATCACTATGCATGATCAGTTCCTTTAGGGAAAAGTCCTTTAGTTTGGAGGTACTGAAGCCAAAGGGACCTCTTTTGTTACCTATCACTGGGCCATTTCACCTGTTATTGGTGTCTCTACTAAAAGACAGTTGGGGATAAATGATGAGAGTGAAATGCAAGCCCTTTAATGGGATTTTGGTAATGGTGAACTGCTGAGTAGAAGGATCATTTCATTTAAGTATTTGCTCATTTGTTCATGCAGTCAAATTTTTTTAATGCGTCCTTTGTGCATTGTGCTAAGCATTTGGGATATGAAGACATGATCCCTGCCCTCAGGACACTTAACATCTATTGAGAGAGGCAGACAAGGAAATGGATGCTTGCTAGATAGTGTTTAAGTCCTGGGAAATTATTGGCATCACTGGATTTAAATGGTCTAATTAAATCAATTTTTGATTTCTATTTTCCACGGTCACAGAGATACATAAGTTATCTATGGGTACATATAAATATATTTTAATTGCTTACCCCTTAAAAAAGGGAAGTATAGTATCCTAATAATTTAAATATTAAAGGACTATTAGCAAATATCCTGAGCAATATTAGCTGCAGACATGGGGGACAAATCTTCTTGGAATATTAAATATTAAGGCTGGTTACTTCATAGGTGAGCTCTTCTTCTGGGTCTTGGGTGAATTCCAGGAAAACTATTTCTGATTTAAAAATTTTGTGGGTATTACCAATAAATACATCCCCAAATTCATGGTAATCCTTATTTTAATTGGGCTTCCTAACAACCAAAAGTATATATTTAAGATAAGATTATGATAAGTAATCCATATTAGTAAATACCTATTTTGCCTATTTTTTTGCTTATTTATGTTTTATTCTATTTTAAAGACACTAAACTAGGTTCTTCATTTTTGGTTGGTGTCTCTGATATGCCTTATCCTTAAAAGTTGATTACAGGCTTTCTTTCCTTATAACCTGGAAAATTCCCCCAGAATATCATTGCTTACTCAAACATGAGAGAAAGGACAACTTAAACTATTGAAGTTTCACCTCTTTTTTTCCCCTTTCTTCAACTCCATTACATAAGCCCATTTACTTACTGCCTTCTACCACCAACAGAGCATAGATATTTCAATATAGTTTTCATGCATTTCTAAGTAGAAGAATGAAATTAAGCCATATTAAATTTAAAAATGGGATATCTGTCCATCTCATCTGACTTACTCAGGATTTCTCCCTGCTTCTCACCTGCTGGGTGAATGTTTTCTCAGATGTGGAAAACTGATAAACGGGTAGGAGACATATGGATTTTCTGAGAGAGGAGAGACTTTGGAGTTTTGGCGGAAGGAAGAATGGGCTGTCCATGTAAACTGCGGCAGTGTGGGTGACTCAGAGCACGCAGGAAAAGCGCGCCTTGTTTGTGTCTGCGCCGAAACCGAGTCAAGTAGGCAACCGGTAGTTTTACTGGAAATACGCTACATCTTTTGCTTCAAGGTTTTGTGCAATGATTGTTAAATCTGTAAAGCTAGTCTAACACTAGAAGCGTTTTGTTTTTTTTTTTTTTAGAATGCTACAATTTTGTTTCCGATTACAGTGGAATTTTTTTGCTGTAATTTTTTTCCCAGCGTTGTATGCGCGCTGAAAGATTTTCACTGGTGAAAGCTATTAAATTAAACTCGAATAGGTAGAAACGATGAACAAACAGCCTGCTAAGCTACAGTGTGATCTAATCAGGCAAATGGATCTGGAGAAAATGCTGTTAATCATATTTGCAGCTGTGTTAGAAGCCTGTCACGCTGGCTAGTTAGCTGAGGGGATGAAATTATGGTACAGCTATAATTAAACACAGGGAACGTATGCGTGGGGTCCGCAGGATGGACGTGCAGCCTGCACACACCTGTGGTGTTTTACTAAGCGGGCGAGGACAGCATTGTAACCACCCCAGCCGGGCGGTGCTGGGCATCAGTTCCACGAGCTCTGTTGAAGGGCGTCCCAGGAAGGGTGGTTCTGATCGGAGAGCCGGCCGCAGCGGAGGCAGTGGCCTTGGGCTCTCTCCTTGAGCTCAAGTTCACAGGCTGCCCTCGCCCTCAGACTCTGCACCCATGTCCCTGTCCCTCTCGTGGCTCCATGCCACTGACCACGCCTGCATCCTGCCACCCCACACTCCACTCGTTTTCCTGCCTGGTCTGCCTCGCCAGGCCCCAGCTACCGAACAGGTGTCACCCTCCCATCATGATTATCCTCAAGTTACGAACTGTCTGGAAATCGAAACGTGCTTTGTCAGGAGAGAACTTGCATTTGCTGCTCCATGGCGCTGCTCAGAGCAGACTTTGATTAGCCCTTCTCGATAAGGAATTTTGCGCCACGGCACGGAAGAGAAAAACGGTTTTCCTCCCTTGCCACCCCCTCTCCCTTGCCCCTTTTGAGGATGATCTGTTTCAAATTAGCATTATCGCCATAAAGCCAGCTTTCCCCTAGGTTACAGCCCCGTTAATGAGAATGATGGTTTAATCCATGTGGCTGTCATTTTAAACATAATTCATGCACATAGCAGCTCAAAGCCTTGTAAAACAAAAGAGAGCGTTCGGGTTATGCCTTTGTGTCCTGGGCTTTGAGGAACAGCTGTCCCTGGAGCTGTGGGGAGAGGGGTGAGAAGCCATGAGAAATTACCTGACTTCTTAGAGAAAAGAATTTTTTTTTCTCTTGGCTGTTATTGTCTCCTATGTGAAATGAGTAAGATTCTAATAGAACGACCAGAGAATGAGTATTTAGGCTCCTGGCCAGCATTTTTCCTCCTGTTGCCAAAGAAAAGAATGGCTTGAATGAGAGTGACAAGCTAAGAAAAATATGCTTCACACCCATGGAATGATTTGTATGCTGTTATTTCCACAATCTCTGGATTTTCGGATGGGCATCAGCCAGAAGGCAAGTCCAGAGCCTGCTTTGCAAAATGCATCTCTGTGCATTCAGGTTATGAGTTGTAGCTCTCTTTTCAGTAGAATATCCCACATGCACCCTCCCGCACAGGCCCCAGTCCTTGCACCTTTTACTTGTTTAACTATAGCCAGATTTGCTAAACCTGCACAGTTGGGAAAGGGAAAGAGATTTAACTTGGAAAGGCTTTATTGTTGAATGCTTCTTGTAAAAATGCTCAAGTGACTATTTACAAAGTTGTTCACAACTTTAGCATTTTCAGTCCAGGATAATTGCAAGCTTTCTAGAATGAATATCAGATATGATATTCACTGCCAAATATAATTTAAAATTCAACTATAATGTGGATAATCCCTTTCTAGTCATAAAAAATGAGAAGCTTCATATTCTGCAATGGAGGATAAAACACAAGGGAAAGTAAGCTCTTCAAGGGGTGCCCTGGAGATCCCTTTGAATGGGAGAAGAAATGGGGACCCCAGAATCATGGTGAGGCAGGAGGGGGACTGAGGCTCGGTCTCTGTGAAGCTGATGAGACCCCTTGCCCTCACTCAGGCCCAGGGGCTCACACCCAAGGGGGAAACACGTAGGAAACGCGAGTTCTCTGCCGACAAGGCATGTTTGCATAGGGGACCCAAAAACACTATTAGTGTGGTTGACTTTGAAGATAAGGGAAGGGATTGAAGATAAGGGAAGGGAAAAAAAACACAAGCAAAACAGAAAAGGCCATTTATTTTTAGAACATCTCTGGCTTCTTGAATTCTGCTTAGTTTGTAATCACTCAGGAAATGGGACAGATGGGAGATAGGAGTCACTGTAGCAGTTACAGCTGGCTGCCCCCGTCCACAAGAGTCCTGGACACAGCCTGAGCTTGGGTATAACTTTTATATTTCTAGATCTTAGCAAAATGAGATGGCCTGAGTTTTGATGTGTGACCTAATCAAGACTTTGTGGAATCCAACTCAACCTAGGAGTAAATAAAAATGATGAGCCTGACAGGGTACGCTGGCAATAATACGCCGTGGGTTCGTGCATGTGTGAAGCAGGTTGGTCAGCTACTGTAAGTGTTTAGTCCTCGGTCTCTCCGTCTTCACCAACACTTTACTTTTTTCCTTGGCACAGTGTGTGGTCGAGGTTCATGGCACAAAAACTCAACTGACGTGTGAGAGTGTTTAGTTCATGTGAACCAGCCTTCGCTTGGGCCCTCGTCCCTATCCCAAAGGGTCCCTACCCCGATGGGTCCTATTTAATAGGCGTTTGCCCAGATGGTGCTGGCAGTCGTGGAGCAGTGGACGTATTTTGTTTCAGCACCTGCTCAGCCCACCCAGCCAGGGTCAGCTAAAACCCAGTGAAGGACAGCAGAGCCTCTCGCCCCTCAGGAAGTTGGTTTCCCACCTCCACTCCTTATCCTCTGTGTCTCTGCCCCTCCCTCTGCCACTCCTTGAGACTGCCACTCAGGGTCCGCTTTCGGCCCACACCCGTCTGTAGCCCTGTGCCTGGCGGCCGCGCTGTCCCCAGCTCAGCTTCCAGCCCGGCTCGCCCTTTGGAAGGCTGCGGCCCAGACAGGTTGGATTTGTTGTGCATGGGTGGGAGTGGCTGAGCCCACAGGGGTCCGCCCCACGGCCAAGCCTGACCCAGAGGCGCCATCGCGTTCAAAGCCATGCCCATCTCAGGGGCCAGCCATGTGCTGGGTGGTGGAGCAAGCTGGGAACCTTCTCTGTGACTTGGATTCAGTCACCTCTCCTGTAACCTGGACTTCAGAAATCCAGGTTATAAACCCACGGGATAGGATTTGCCCTTTGCTTTAGAAATGTCTCAGTAAAGCAAGAGCTGCCTGCGGGGTCAGGCCGCTCGCATTTGTCCTCCACGATGTCATCGCGCTGGGTGCCAGACCACGCCCGGGGGCCCCACTGTTTCTTTGCCACCTGTGACCTTTCATAACACCTGCTTTGACCTGTGTGGGAAACCGGCCCCGCCGCCTGCAGGAGGAGCCACAGGCCTGCGCCTCGCTCATGTCCGCCGTGAGCACAGCCACCATCACCCCCGTGCAGCAGCCCCCCATCCCCACCCCCACCCCCGTGTCCACAGGCGAAGGGGTTGGCTGCAAATTTTACCCCACGCCTTAACCCTTTACTCAGTAGTCCCTATGTGCCGAGCATTATCTGAGGGAACTTGTATTTAAAGGATTAAGATGTAGGAAAAAATGTTTGCGATCTAAAATTAATCGGGGGTGGGTGGGCATAAATTAAAACCACCCCCTGTGTGGAGGAACTGAGAAACAGAGACAGAGCAGTGCGGCAGCGCGAGCTGGCACTGGTTTTGAGCAGTTTACAAACGGTAAGGGGTTAAAGATTTTCTGTAGAAATAAGGTAGCTTCAGAAGATAGCTGGTACAATGTCATCTTGCCATAAGATGCATAAAAAAATCCATTTTAATTTTAAAAGCAACAAGCTATTGAGAAGCTATCAACACAAAACAATCAGATTTCAAACTGTACTGATACTTGTATATTTTTGAAAAATGAAAAACAGTAGAGGTACTGTTTTTATTTTCGCAGCAGTGCTCACAAACAAACAGGCTTGATTAGGTAGCTAAACGCTTTTGTGATGTCTCTGAAGGCAAATCTAGTCAAATGTAAAGGTTTCCAGCCTCCTAACACGTATTTCTGTGATAAACGACCGCACTTTGGAGCCTGGCCCTCCACTCCTCAGGGTTCCCTGTGTGCACAGCCAGCCTGGCTCTGCCCACGCAGCCCCCCGGCTGCCCCACTGCCCACCAGGGCTGCCCCCACCTTTCAGGGGGTCCCTCCAGGGTCTACCCCCCCAGCCCTGCCCAGGTCCCTGGGATAAGTGCCACCACCCCCCTCCCAACAAACAAAGCACTTGGCAGTGCTGGGGGCCTGCCTGGCCCTGATAGGAGGCACCTGGAATGAGATGTACTTTGTCAGGAATCAGGAGCCGCTTCTGTGAGCTGTGAGCTGGTTAGTTAGTTGGTTAGTTAGTTGGTTAGCTAGCCTTGGTTGCTGAGTAGTTGTCTCACCATGCTTTTCACCAAAGACTCCACACAGGTCTTGAAAATTTAACACGAGTGGTTTTCTTTTCACACAATAATTAAGGGGCGGGAACTGGGAGAGGGAGAAGAGGGGCAGGGAGAAAGACGGGAAGTGGGAGGGAAGGTGAGTCAAAGAAACGGGAAGCAGGCAGTTCGCAGAAAGCCAAAAGGCAGGTGGGACAGATGGACATGGTACCAAGAGAAACATGTGTTAAAAAAAAGATAAAGCGAGTCGCTGGCCTTGAGAGATGAGGTCGTGGGGTGCTTAGGGCAGTGTATCTGTCCACGGGAGGGATGGACGTCTGCACGGTGGCACGAGCTGCCCTCACAGCCGCTTGGCTAGGCCGCGCACACCCGGAGCCTCTCGACGTGGCTCCTCCTGGCGCCGCTGCGAAGCAGGTGTCTCGCCTAAATTACACAGCTACGACCCAGCCTGCCAAAGGGGAAAGGGAAAGTGTGCTTGGTGGAAACAGAAGCCAGGCGCAAGCCAGCTGCACAGTTCCCTCGGCCTGACACGTGGCCCAGGGAAAGGAGGATTCCTGGGTGAAGAGGGGGTACGCCCATCCCGCTTGGAGGAGCAGGGGTTCGTTATGGCTTCCCGGTGTGCCCAGGGGGTGCCAAACTGCTCCCTAAGGAAGAGCCTCTGAGCCCAGAGCCTCCCGGTGCCCTGACCTCAGGGAAAGGGCCATCCACCACCACCCGGATCCCAGAAGAATGGGCACGCAGCTTTGCTGTAGCTTAGGTCACAACGTGCGGACACGGTGGACAGGGGCGGGCTGGCCCCGAGCCCCCGCAGGCGAGTGTGCAGGACCCTCACGGAAGGCCCCGTGGGGAGAGCCGGCTCGCGCCTCCCGCTGCCTTGCCCCATCTGGGCCTGGCGGGCTGGCTTCCCGCGCCCGGGCACTGCCCCGCTGAAAAATTGAAGGAAAAATGCCCACAGGGCTTTGGAAGGGGCGTGCGATGGAGGGTCATGTGCTCAGTTCATTCCCAGTGCTCATTCTGTGGGATTAGAAAAATGGGGTAGTTGGGAGAAGATCTAGGCTACCCTGTGTGTGAGGAATAAAATGCATGTTTTTGTATTTGAGTGGCTGGCTGTGCAATCCCCAGAGGACCCACAGCTCCAGCTTTTCCTCAGCCAAGTGGGCCTGTTCCTCCCCCAGGATATCCTGTGTCGCTGGTGACAGTCAGGTGAGTTCTGAGAACTATTTAAGACATTATGGAAATGTAAGACGGCATCATCTTCTGCTTAACAGTGTAAAATGTTTGAGCTGGCAGCTCACAGGACTGAGTTTTATTGAACTTTTGCGATGTCTGTGATAAAAGTCTCAAGAATGACCATTTAGGAGACTTTGTCTTACTTCCCCAAATTCTTCATGACAAAAGCCTTCTATGAATTCTTCTCTTTTCATAAAACCCCATCAGCCAATAGCAGCTCACCTTTGCATTTCAGGAGCTGTGCTGTCTGCACCTGGTCTTCACGTGCTTTTTATTCTTCCAGTTATCCCGTTTTCCCTCCTGTTTCTCCCTTTTGGGGCGGGGACCCTTGCCCATATCTTGATTTTGGACTTTTCTAGCCTTAAAACTGTGAGACAATAAATGCTTGCTGTTTCAGCCAGCATTGTGTGGTTCTTGCCATAGCAGCTGGTGTGTTATGACAGTGTGTGTGTGTATGTGTGTGTGACTTTCCTGACCGTGGTGATTAGCTCAGCATCAAGCACGTGGCCCACAGCAGTCATAGCAGAGTGGAGCTTAAGCCCTTTGTTCCGTGGCTGTGGCAGCATGAGGAAGCGTAGATGCATGGTTGGCTGGTTGGCAGCCCTCTTGTGACAGGAGGTTACCCAAACTAGGGGTAAAGCTAATGCACAGGGGAGGGCAGAGCCGAGAAAATCGTAGAGAAATGAAATCGGAGCCCTCATCAGCTCAAGCCTGAAGTCCAAGCTGCCTTGGGACATTTTAGTTCTGTAGTCTGGTCTTTACTTTTATTGTTTAAAACAGTTTGATCTGGGTTTTCTCCTATTTGCAAACAAAACCATCTTGATACTTCATTAACTCTTCACTAAAAAGCCTAAAAAGTGTTTCTTAGGTGAGGCACCTGAATTTTAAAAGGGTCAAAAAGCTTGCCTGGGGTCACGCTAATAGTAAATGGGGCATGAGCAGACAGGCTTAATTCCCTTAGCCTCCGGGGCCTGCTGCCGCCACCCTCAGCACCGCAGTTAGGGCAATTGCCTGCCCCCTGCCCCCTGGCCGGGAGAATGCCATCCTGAAGGTGTTTTCTGTTAAATATGGACATATGTCTCGTAGGAGATTGGCTTGTTAGCTATAAATTCCCTGTAATGAGGGGCTGCATTTTCGTGTTGCTGGTAGAAGGCAGGAGCTCAGCAAGCAGGGCTTGCAGGCGTGGAAGGCTGCGCCTCGGCTGTCCTGAGGCCCTGCGGGGGAGTGTCTCCGCGCCTCGAGAGCACCGCGACTAGAATCCGGGGTTGCCTTCCACTCACTCTCAGGGCTCCGGAGAGCTTTCTCACGACAGGAGCCATGCTTTCTGCCACGGCGCCTCGGCGTTTTTCTCTCCTGGGCTTCCATTTTCGGTGACACTGGGCACATCTTCGAGATGGGGCAGGCTGAGCTGGGCTGAGCCGGGCCGGGATGTACAAGGAACACAGTGGTTTTGCTCTGCAGTCTCTAGACAGTCCCCAGCTGTCAGGGGCTTGACCCTGGCAGTCTCCATGCTATTTGGTTCATTAGAAGCAGCGGACATTCACGCTCCTTTAACAGTTTTGGAAATGTCAAGAGAATTCTGTTAAATGGGTACATATAAAAAATACGGGCATATCTTAATAATATGTGTATTTCTAAAATGCAATTCAAATTTAAATTTATCCTCGAAATATAGTAGACACACTTTTTCGAATTTATAAGTTTAATTGAGATCATAAAATAGGAAAATTACAATTCAGTTTTTTCATTCAGTGAAAAAAATGAAATGTGTTATTTTCTATGTTTGCAATCATCCTTTTATTCTTTCATGTACTTAAGGATGCTTTATTTTTTTTTTGCTTTGTTTTTGTTTTTTTGGGCATGGGCAGGCTCCAGGAATCGAGCCTGGGTCTCCAGTATGCTTTAGTTTTTGTTCTGTCTACTTTTCTTTACCCTTAATGACCTCCCAGTCTAAAATCCAGAATATGTGAATAATAATTAAAAAAAATAAAGATCCAAAAGAGCAGGATAGAAATGGATACGGATTTCAGAAGAAGTAGTTTGGTTAGCTTCCCAGTTCTTCTTAGAATTAGTCAGAGTTATAACTTTGTATAATAAATGTGTGTGTGTGTATATATATATATATTCATTTTGTAGAATACATTTTATGAAAACATTATAATATTTTCTTTCCTATTACATTTCATTCTTTTATGCTCAAATTTTTGACAGTACCACCTTTAATAATAGTGACCACATTTTGACAAATTAGTAGAAGGAATATGTTGTATAAAATAATATACAAAAATACGATGTACAAGAAAAAGCCTCCTCAAGAAATCTGGATGCAAGGAACCTTTTAAATCCTGGAAGTATTCACAGTCCTTGGCAGAAAAACAAAACTATATACTAAATGCATATTTAACTGTTGGAGTCATGAAACTTATAACCAAATAGCCATAGGGTTTTATCTGTATTGAGCAGCATGGATTCTTTACTTTGAGTTGAGTCCTGGATTCTTCTGTAGATGACAAGCAGTTCATTCTCAGTCCCTGTTTCACGTTGATTTCATGTCCCTCCCCTGCAGCCACTATCTTTGTTGGTTGGAGCGTTTTTTATCCACAAGGAAACAAAACCATTTGCAGATACTTTGCATGATATTTCGACGCTGCTTGGGAATGAAAAGTCATTTATGACTTGCTTTTCCTATGTTCATTAAATGACATGCTTCACGTTGTAGAAGCTTGTCATGCTTACATCATTATTTCAGGACTTTTTTTTTTTTACATTCTGTTTACCTTTACATAATGCCATTTCTAGCAAGCTCTTTGGTAGTAAAAGATTTTGTGTTGACATAAACAGCAAGCAATATAATTAGGAGATGGACTTGGATAAGATTACAAAACAAGAGAAAAAGTAAAAATGGCTAGAAAAATATATAAAATGAAAATAAGAATAAGTGATTCAAAGCTAATAAAGTTTCTTGATCTTGAAATAATCACAGAAAGATTATTTCTGATTATCTGAATGTTTCAGTTCATGAATTCTCCATTTTCAGAACAGTTAAAGATTAGTGCACTATACTTGACATTAAAACCTTACTAAATAAAATTAAACTTCTGATAATTCCAAATGCCATTCAAGATCCTAGTGTTCCTACATCATTATCATAAATACCAAATATTAGAGCATACTGCTGTAGCTATAATAATATACCATAGAAAAATTTATGAGAAATATCTAACTGCAAAATATCCTAGGAGTCCTGTCTGTAATAACCCTGAAAGTTGATCTAAATCAAGATTTTTCCATTACCCTATACACTTAACACCCTTTTGTCAAGCATCGTGTTCAAACTCCAGTATCTGAAACAGATTTTTTAGAAGTACCACTGCATTTGATGAGGCTGAGTGGACTTGGAGTCCTGCTTGCTTGATTTCCTGGTGCTCTCCTTGCCCTCCTCACCACTCCTGGTAGGGGCCCCTGGTAGGGGCCTCAAGCCAGGCCCCCTGAAATCCAGGGTCCCAGAATAGCAGTGGTCTAGAGTCCGCGTGAGCACATGTGCTGGGTGTAGAAGCAAATAACCACCTCCTTACCCTTCGCCTGGCTTGGGATTTAGAGAACAGGGCATACTTGCCCCCTCTTCTTACTGACAGTTTTCTAATGTCAGTGGAGCTTGGGTTGAATTTGAACTCACCCCATTCAATAGTCTGGAAGCTGCGCTTCAGTGTAAACCCCAATCTTAAATTGTTTTGTTGCTTAACAAATAAACCTAAAATGTTTAGTTCATTTATCTCTTTCACAGAGGTTCTGTTTTTAAAAAGTGTCCTTAGTTTCCTGATTGTTTGGATCTGGGAATAAACATGACTCTGAATCAACTTCAGAAGAAGCAGCATATATATCTAAAGAATAGTTCCGCCTCTGAGATGGGCCCACACTGAAAAGTCTAAGAGTGACAAAGTTTTCCTTTGAAGAACAGATTAGAAAACTAATGAAGAAAACTGCTGTAAGTCTCATAGAAAAGAGACTATTGGACTGTTCTACCAATTTCTAATATATTACATCTCTATGGTCTCCAAGGACATTTGCTTGCATGTGCGTTTTACATCTAACAGAAGTTGAATGTTAGATTTTCCCTGAGACTCGAAAGTTACTCTAGATTTTGTCTCCCTCCCAGAAGAAAATAATCCTAAATTCTTAAGCTGGAAATTCTTAGGTAGATTTGAGTTAAGTTAGACATGAGGATTTTGAATCAAGCAATTTTTATTTTTGTAGCCCCAAATTGGGTTAAATTTACATGGATATAAAAACATTTGTTACCACCATACAAATAACGTTATCTAACTTCTAAACCATGAGGTTGCTTAATAGCCGAGGGAAGCATTTTCCCTTTTGGAGATAAATCCCTTCCCAAACATGTCTGCATCCTAAATTCTCTGATGCTGCCTTTGAACAAATACCCTGTGGAAACAGTCTATCGTCCATTAAGCCAGTGCTTCTTGGGGATCTTTGAAAATATTCCAAAATCTTTCCTGTGTCTTGACTCATTTTTCGGCTGCTCTGTAGCAAAAGGCACGGGGAGATGTCCTCTTAGGAGCTGCCTCAGTATTTGTTCTTTGTTCTAAATTCCCTTGAATGCCATAACTTTTTTTTTTTGCTTTCGTTTTAGCAGCTTTATTGGGATATAATTCATGTACCATGAAAGTCATTCATTTGAAGCGTGTAATTCTATGCTTTCTAATAAAAGCCACAGAATTGTGTAAAAATCACCCCAACCTAGAACCACCATCTCGTTAGCACTCTCTCCCTTTTCCCTCCCGTATGCCCCGCCAGCTCGAGGTAGTCACACGTTCACCTTGTATCTGTACGTTTGTCTGTCACAGGCGTTCCGTGTAAGTGGAATCATACAGCATTTGTCCTTTTGTGCTGGGTTCTGGCACTTGATGTCCTGTTTTCACCCTTCATCCACATGGTAGCGTCTGTCATGACTGTGTTCCTCTTTAGTGCTGAATTCTAGGCCACGGCTTGGCTAGACATGTTTTTGTTTTTGTTTAAAGCCTCTCAATAGTGTAATTGGTAAGATTTTTTGCAGACTTAGATACATTTTGTTTATCCATTTGTCTGTTGATGGATACTCAGGTTGTTTTCAGTTTTTTTGGCAGTTATGAATATTGCAGCTCTGAGCATTTGTGTGCAAGTCCTTGGGTGCACATGTGTTTTCATTTCTCATGGGTACATAGCTGGGAATGGGAGTGCTGGTCATACGGATACTCTGTGTTTAACCTCTTGAGGAACTGTCAGGCTGCTTTCCGCTGTGGCTGTACATCTTACAGTCCCGTCAGCAGTATGGGAGGGTTCCAGTTTTCCTACCCCCTTACCAACACTGTTATCATTCATCTTTTTGGTACCATCATCCTAATAGGTATAAAGTGATATTCTTATTGTGGTTTTGATTTGCATTTTCCTGGTAACTGATGATGTTGGTCTTCATTTCATGTGCGTATTGGCTCTTCGTGTATCTTCTTTAGAGAATTGTCTGTTCAAATCATTTGCCCATTTTTCAGTTGGGTTATTTATCCTTTTATTATTGAGTTGTAAAAGTTATTTATGTTCTGGATGTAAACCCCCTATAAGATATATGATTTGCAAATATTTTCCCTTTCGGAATTATTTTACATTTTCTTCATTGTATCATTTGGAGCACAAATGATACATCTGTATGTAACTTTTGGGTTACCTACCATTCCACCTTGATTTGCAGTCACTTTGAAGGCTGATTGAACTCTGCCACGTTTCCAGGAGGGTGTTCTATTCAGGATATATCTATGCAGAATTCATGGTGCCTCTTGCTTTTCTCATAGAATATAGCAAGGAATGTGTGGGGTCTCTTCAGCTTTGTCTCCCTCACAGTGATCAGGTCGGCATATTTCAAGGGAAACAATTTTAACTCTTTTGCAAGCACTGGGATCTGTGGGTGGCCAATGAAATAGGGTGCAGATGGCTGAAGTCTGAGCTGTTTGAACTATCCGGGGCTGTGTACCCCATTTTCTTTTCATCAGGGCAGGAATTGTTGGAGTTGAACCCACAGGTTGTAGGTGTAACAAGAAAGTTGGGGAATCTCATGGGTTGAGTCCTGTGCCCCACAGCCCCCCGTGGAGCGGCTCACTGCCAGCTCTGCTGTCTCGTGACCTCAGTCAAGGTTCTGAACAGGTGGCAGGATGCCAGGGAGCGAGGCCAGTGAGCTGGGACAAGTGGTGACTCAGTGGCCAGGCCGCGCTCACGCCATCCCGCAGAGGAGGGACGTCTGCTCTGGCCATGTGTTTTCAGGCAGAGGGTGTCTCATCATGGCTCGTGTTTTATTTCACATCTCATTAAGGCAGAAGCAATCTTTGGGCTTATTCTTTTTGATAGAATTGGTATGCCATTTAAATTGTGATGTCACCTTTGAAACAGCCCATTAGTTGAATGTAGAAAAGGCGCGTGTGCAACCATGTGTGTATTTACGTCAGAGATGCCACCCCCCACACAGCTCTTTACG
Source organism: Tamandua tetradactyla (assembly GCF_023851605.1). Taxonomy (NCBI): domain Eukaryota; kingdom Metazoa; phylum Chordata; class Mammalia; order Pilosa; family Myrmecophagidae; genus Tamandua; species Tamandua tetradactyla. Next base: position 70,606,573 of record NC_135337.1, on the reverse strand, counting down.
GTTAGAATCACAGTCTTTATGCTAATTTTTAAGAATAGTATATCAATTTTAAGTGGCTAGAAAGAAACCATATTTTAAAACAAATAGGAATCAGTACTAATGATTTAATAAATGCAAATCCTAGTATCCTATTTGGATTGCTTCTTAACAAGCAAATTTAAGTTCCGTGCCACAATCGCCAGGGTCCTCACATTTTGCGTTGCCTTAGTGGCTGAGTAATGACCCCAGGGTTACCTTTTAAGGAGCTTGTAATCTAATTAAGGAGAAAAAACATAATAGTCTTGAAATAATTGAGAATGCTACATGTGTGGCACAGATTATCAATACAGTGGGGTTGAGGACAAGGAAAGTCTTGGAGGCTGAAATATTCATTCATGTAATGAAGAAATACCCTCTGAATGCTGGCCGCGGCCATCGGAGCCGGGCCCCCGAGTGAATGAGCCTCCGTTGCAAATCCTGCCTCTCGCCTCCTTTAGAGAAAGCCCGACTGGAGTGGAGTGGGACAGGTGGTGGGAGTAGGATCTTGAGTCTAAGAATGAAGGACTTCCAAGTGACACCCCTAACCGGGAGTGAATGGTGCCCGTGTCTGGACCTGTGTACTGCGAGCCCCTTGGCACACACAGCCTCTGGGCATGGGCGCTGGGCTGCCCTAGCGTTGCAGCGTCTCATTTGTTTGTCTTTCTTAGTGCAGTCATCCTAGTGCTGTGGAAACATTAGTGTTTGATTCTAGCGTCTTCCCCAGACAGCACTGCACCACGTGCCAAGTGCTCTGCACATTTATGTCGAATGCTCACCACGGCCCTGGGTGTGAGAGCTCTTCCTCACTTGGCTGTGCAGAGTGGGAAGCGAAGGCACCACCTGACCGGTACCTGCTGGTGGTCCCCAGACGGAGCTGGAGAAGCCACCATCCACCAGCCCACACCAGAAAGGTCTACAGACTCCCGACACCGCAGGTTCCGGATTTAACCACCAGATGAATGAGTCCAGCGATTTCAGCTCCTCCCACCACGGGGAGCCAGCAACCATCCTGGGCAATGTGGAATGTGTAGCTTATCCAGCTACTTGTCTCTGCCTTTAAAAAAATAAGTTTCCCCACAAGCTCACACCAAATATCCAAATAGGTCACAAAAGCAAACGTGTACTAGGGGAAATTTTATAAAAGAAGGAAATTCCTTACGTTTTAATGAGTGAAACGTTATGCTCCCATTTAAGTAAACTCAGGAACTTCTAAGCACTGATTGTAACACGATCACTTCCTAGAACTTTCCAAGTCACATTTCATACCAGGACTGTGCTCTGCAAAGGGACGTGCATGTGCACGTGTGTCACTCACAGTGCAAACTTCATGCTGGAACCATCTCCTCCTTGGGACGTTTTTCATGGTGGGCTAGGAAACGTGGCGTTTCTGTTACTATCATGTCTCCTTACCTTTAAACATTTTGGCATATATTCCATTCTTCTTGTTTGTAGACCCTCCCTTTTTTCTTTGAGACCTTTGGAAGGAAGATTTCATCACAGGAAGTTGGATAATGTCTTAGCTTCTGTCTCACTCTTTTGAGCATCTCAACCTTGCAGTTTCTGGACCTCTGCGGGAGGCAGAGGTGATGGCCTCTTGGGCAGCTGACGAGGAGCTTGGTAACTGCCCCCGCCCCAACACTGTGCCCAGGCTGTGGGCAGCCCCTAGGACCCCCTCCCTCAGGCTCTCTTAACACCCCAAGGCTCCTTGGTTAGGTCCATGACGTCGTCTCACTTGCAACTTGGGTCACCTTGGACTTGTTTGCCAGCTTCCCTGGAGCCTACCGATGGCCTGTGCTGGTCAGGGCGGAGCTGCTGGCAGGACCCTCCCTCCCCATTCCCTGCAGTGGCTGGCAGCACCACGGGGGTCCTTCCCACAGACGGCTTTGACAGTGGGCCATCCAGTGCAGACCCCAGGGCCCTGCCTGCCACGCAGGTGTTTCCAGGGACTAGGGCCACCCCTGTGAGCCCCCTCCCCCGGCTCAGTCCTCCGTCCACCCTCTGCTTTGGAGGCACCACAACCCACTGACGACAGGAGCAGGCGCCATACATCCCAGCAGAAATGCCCTTCCCTCAGAACGGCAGCCCGGTCCCCAGATCCCAGGGTCCGCAGAACAGAGGGTCTCTCTAGACCCACAGCATTCAATTCTTGATTCTCTAGTATACTTTTTAAACATATTTAAATTGTGGAAATGCACACATGACTTACAGCTTGCCATCCTAGCCACTGTAAGTGTACATCAGCGGCGTCAGTTACTTTGACAGTGCGGGACTGCCGTCCCCACCACCTGTTATGTATAGTTTTTCATCATCCAGGACAGAAACTGCCGGCTAAACAGTAATTCCTGTCTGCTCCCCCAGTCCTCCAGCATCTTTTATGCTCCTGCTTGTACCGTGGAGGAGCTTGATACTTGACAGCAGCCATCTGTGCAGATCCATTTAAGTGCTTGTTTGCACACTGACCTCTCTCTAGTCTCAGGCATGCTCACTCGGGCCGTGGAGGCAGCATGCACATCTCCCTCCACCCGCCACACCCAGTCAGGCTATTGGACCTGCAGAAAAGTCCTCAGCTCTGTAAGCAGAAATACTCACGTGGGTCCTTTTGACATTTTTGTCGTGAACTGTTTCAAACGCTTATGTATAATAATTCAGATTAAGAGAAAGACTGTCAATGTGGTTGAGCACAATTTACGTCACCCGCTCTCCTTCCTTTCCCTCTGGAGTTTGGGGCCCATCATTCCCATCTCCTTTTGTATATTTTTGTTGTAAATATCCTAAACAGTATATCGTATAATTTCTTCACGGTTTGAGTGTTATATAAATTAAATCCCATTGCATGTATTCTAGTGCTCGCTGTTAAATGGATGAGACGCTTGCCTGTTGGTCATGTGTTTGCTTCTGTGCAGTGTTTTGTTGTCTCACTCCACCGACGGTCTGTGACCATCTCCTGGGTCTGTGATATCTCCCAGGTCTGTGACGTCCGCCGGGTCTGTGACGTCCGCCGCGTCTGTGATGTCCGCCGGGTCTTTGACCATCTCTCGGGTCTGTGACGTCTGCAGGATTTGTGACGTCTGCCAGGTCTGTGACGTCCGCCGCGTCTGTGACGTCCGCTGGGTCTGTGACCGTCTCCCGGGTCTGTGATGTCTCCCAGGTCTGTGACGTCTGCCGGGTCTGTGACGTCCGCCGCGTCTGTGACGTCCGCCGGGTCTGTGACCGTCTCCCGGGTCTGAGACGTCTGCAGGATTTGTGACGTTTGCCGGGTCTGTGACGTCCGCCGGGTCTGTGACGTCTGCCGCTTGTGCCCCGCCGTGTCACTCTGGTTCGACCTGCAGTGCCGCATGACTGGTGTGGCTGGGACCTTTCTGTGTTCCCTCGGCTTTACATTGCCCACTTATGTGGCTCTCCCATTCTCCTCCCCCTCTTTTAATTGATTTATGGGAGCCTTGATGCCTTCTGATAACAATTCTCACCCAGTTATAGGTGTCGTGTTTTCTAGCCAGTGGCACCTCTCAGCCTCCTTATGCAGAAGTTTTTAATTTCTGTCGATGAGTTTACCAGTCTTTTTCTTTACCTTTTGTGTTGTCTTAGCTAAGGAGCCTGTCATTATGCTGAAGTCATAAAAATAATCCATTCTTATCTAAAAATTTTAAGTTTTACATTTCACATTTTAGTCTTTACTTGGAATGAATTCTAACATATGGAACTAATTTAATTTTTTTTGTTTTTCTTTTTAATATGATAACCACTTCTCTCAGTACTGCCTGGTGAATTGTCCATCCTTTGTCCCCTTATCTGCAGGGCCACGGCCCTCCCATTGCGAGAGTCCATGTAAAGACTGAACCGCTGCATTTGTCTAACCTGTGCTGAAACCACACTCTCCTAGTCACTGCAGCTTTATCCAGTCTTGATACCAGACACGGCAAGTCTCTCGTAGCTTCGCTTTGTTTTTCGGCACACTGTCTTTCCTCTTCTTGGTCCTTTGTGCTTCCGTTTGGCTTTTAGAGACTCCTTATCATGGACTCAACTCTTCAGTCCAGCCAGATTGCCTGGCCTTCAGATAAGAAAGAAAGATGGTTTACGTAGAAGTGCTTCCTGACCGGTAGAGTGCTATACAAATGTGAGTTGTGGATATTCACATGATAAAGATGTCGTCGTTGATAGTTATAGTTAAGGACATTTTTTATATATCCCTTGTACCTGCTACTGGATAACTTGCTTGATTTACGTGACTTCCTCTTTATAAAGTCAGGCAGCCTGTGGTGCTCAGTAAATAGTATCTGAATTAAATCATCAACCAGGCTCCGAGGTACATCAGTTATTACTTTTTAATAGTTCTAACTATGCCTTCATTTGTCACCATCTTTTTGAGGTGAATGCCAACAGTTTTATTTTTTTTTCTTTTAAAGAAATACTGGGTACTCAGGGTATTTTAATAAATTGCTCCCCATGTCTACCAGCCAGAAGCAAGGTTAACTTCAGTAGGAATAGTATAATAAAAGTGACTTTGAGTTTGAACTTTAATTTCCTACTGATTTTGACAAGACTGTTTTCAAAGTGCCTAAGTATTCTATTTGCTATTTCTATTCACTTTGTAGAATAGATTAGCTTTTTTCATGGATTTCAATACATTTCAAATTTCATTTCCCTGAAAATATTCTGTATGCAGCTTTATTACTTGGTCCCACATACAGGGCAAGAAAATAAACTTTTATGCTAAAAGAATTTTTGTTCCGTCTCCCATTCATTTATTCTACCAACTTTTGAGCATGAAACTACCATGGGTGCTTATTTTGAGTTTAATTAGGCCCTCTCTCTGCCCTAAAATCTGTCAGGAGTAAGAGCCATCCCTGGTTCCTAGGGCGGTATGCCAGAGAGGGAGCGCCGGCCGATTCATACGCGCTCAGCTGTAGAGTGTCTACAGGGACCCAGCACTGCCCTCGGAAAACAGTCACATAGGCGATGGGCACCGCCAGCCCCAGCGCCATCGTCCACTGGGGGAGCCAGTGAACGGGCACTCCAGAGCCCTGAGGTGCATAGGAGGGCTCTAGAGTACCACGGCCACATCACAGGGAACCTGGGAGGGCCCTGTGGAGGGATGGCGTTTGAGCAGCATTTGACGAGTGAGAGGCAATGTCATAGGAAGGAGAGGACCAGCCAAGGACTGCACCTGGGACGAGGAGCTGCAGGTGTGAGCTGACCAGCCCAGGAAAGAATTAAATGCCATCCCCCTTCATTTGTGTAATATTTATTATTATGGTCACATCATTGAGCTCATATTGAACTAAACTCCATCACTGCAGCTTGTTTGTTGCTTGTTTGACACAGTGAGATCTTCCATTTATTCCTGTTATTTTGTTTGGTGTTACATTCAGCCCTCTGAGTGGTCAGTATTTGTTTGGCTGCTGACCCTGTAACCTTGCACAGGAACTCTCCTTCTTGGCTTCATTCCCTCGACTTCTGCATCACAGGCCGGGAAAGCATGCTGAAGGCAGGGCCTTGGGTGCCCCTATCAGAAATCCCCTTTGTCCTTGGCATGGAGGGTGAAGCACACCCTTTTGTCGAGTCACTGAGGCTGCTTCTCATCCCCATCATCAGGTGTCCATTTTATTCAAAATATTTCAATGAGAAACCCTCACCCAGTGTCCTAAAGACTGGAGACACCAGGCTTACCTCTCCCTCATCTGCTCATCGGGCAGCCTTGTCAGAGAGAAGGAAATGGGCTGGCTTTTAGCGTAACTCTTCTGATTCCTATTGATCACAGCTTCACTCTAAGCTATTCTCAAACTGTCTTCAGCTATCCTGGACTGTGGTTTGTAGAATCCAGCTCTCAGAAATCATTTGCTTGTTTTTGGTCCTTGCTATCAATGCAGGACCCCGTGCTTCTTCGAAGACCACCCAACATGGATCTTCGCACCCTGAACATACCAGGTGACTCCTTGTTCCGGAACCTTCCAGAAGGACTTCTTGGGCTGGAATCCATCACAGAGGTTCCGGTTTCTGTGCTTGAGACAACTGTAAGCCTCAGTGCCCCAGACCTGCTGGCGAGCTGGGCTTGTCCTGTCCGTCTGCTGCCCCAGCTGTTCCCCCGTGCCCGGTCCTGGGAGCAGCTGCAGTGTCGTAGGCGTCAGATGAAAAATCACCTGGTCACCAAGCCTCGCATCTCAGAGCAGACAGAAGTGGTGCTGATGGGAGTGCCTCCTGATCAGCTTTGGAAGAACGCAGGGTGGAGGAAGAAAGAAAGAGGGGTTCCAGGATGCTTGCATGGAGAAAGTCTCTTTGTTTCCTGCACTGCTGCAGCTCTAGCAGAGTCGGATGTGACGTCTCTTCACTGCTTCCATTCTCCACAAAGAAACAAATTTCCTTTTCCTGCTGCAATAGCCAACAGAAATGTGGAACCCAAATGTTTACACGTTTTACCGTGCGAACCACCCATGATTTAGTTCGTGGTAAGCAGGCTCAAAAGCTCAGATTCCAGGTCGTTTAAACAAATGTCTAAAAGATTCAAAAGCCCATCTAATTCCAAGGTTCTGTCTAAAGCTGGTTTTGAAATTTCATTAGCCCCAAATGTAGCTTGAGTTTTCAGGGCTGGCTCCTTTCCCTACCTAGCTACAGGACTGTGAATCCAGACTTAATTTTGCAAACCATTTACTCCATCTGCAAGCCTCTTCAGATTGTTCCCATAGGAACATACATGCATATATGAAAATAAAAGCATGGTTGCTGTGTCTTCTCCTGACCTCTTACAGGGACTCCTTCCACACCAGGCTCAGCAAAGAGAACGCGGCATTGTCCCTGGCAGCAGGGAGCCAGGGCACCGAGGACAGCGCGGATGCTGCACGCACACTGGCCTGCGCCCCAGTTTGGCCCTGCGGCACCTTTCTCCTTCCCTTCTTTCCCCTCCTTCTTGAGAAGTTCTTTTTTTTTTCAGCCTGAGAGGTGAACACTGAGGGGCAAATGACAGCCACGGTTCTGGTTGTCACAGGCCCATGAAAGCAGGCTCTGCTTCTCCGCAGTCCAAGGTGCATCTCCAGGGCCATTTAGAGGGGAGCAGGCGGGCATTTGAATGGAGGGAGACATGCCACGTGCACATGGGCGCTCTGTTTGGCAGGACAGGTGGGCGAAGTAAAACCAGAAGAACCGTGGGGGGACAGTCAGGGACAGGGCCAAGCACAGCAAACCGAGAGCCGAGCCCCAGAGCTGCTCACGGCAAGATGGCTTCCCCTCGCACGCCGCCCTTGGGGAGTTCTCCTCCTGGGTCTCAGCATTAAAAGTGCTCATTTCCATGCAACTGTCCAGTCCAGAGAACCATTTATGAAAATGCTGGTTTTGCCTATACTCTCCAGGAGCACTACAATCTGGTGTTTTATCTGCTGAAAACTGTGGTGACCATTTGACTGAAATTCTAATTTGACTTTCCCATATATCTTAAGTATCTTTATCTGTACACTGATCTTTCCCTTTTCTATTTCCAGAGAAAGAGACACCCCTCTTCCTTCCCAGGCTAATGTCCCTCTGCCCCCCAGCCCATCCCCTTCTCCGGCTACTGTCACCAGTGTTCCCTGGCCACCAGCTCCCGGTCCTGGGCCACCAGAGGTCCTCGCGTTTCCCTGTGTTGCCGGCTCCAGAGACGGCCCCTCGCCTTTGGTTTTCTTGGGATGAATTTTCCGATGTGAGCTTGCTGGGTCCCTGAGTGGATGTAGGAATCTCACTTACCTTCCCAGCAGTGTCATTGGAGACTGTCACCCTCCGGCTGCTCACAAGCCTTAGTAAAATTTGCATCCTTTTATAGATTGAAAATTATACCTTTTTTAGTGAATATTAGTGAGTTGGAGATTTGTTCATATGTTTATTGATCACTTGTATATCTGTGTTAATCACCTGTTTTGATCCTTTGCCATTTTTAATTGAGCTGTTTGTCTTAGTGATTTGTAAGGGCTCCTTGTATATTGATTGTCAACAATTTTCCTGTTGCAAATCAAATATTTTTTTAACTAGTTTGTTTAATTTCCCTTTTTTATGGAATGTTTGCTAAATTTTAAATTTTAACATAGTCAAATATATAAATCATTTCCTTCATAATTTCTTCCTTTGCCTATTGTATCTAAATAAGAAAGCTTTCCACCATTCTGGGGTTTAGGGAGATGTTCATCTATATTTATTCTAGTTAAGTTTTAATTGTACTGTTTACTTTTAACATGTCATCACAATCATTCCACACGATGGTATGAGACTGCATATGTATTTGTTGGCTTAGCTATCTATTTACCCAACAATTTTTAAAAATTTTTTACAAATACCCCATACCCAACCTAACATGCACTCCTCCTTCTTTTCCCCATTCCCTTGTAACCTCTAATATACTTTCTGCCTATGTGAATCTGCCCTCCTAGACAGCTCTGATAAGTGACCTCATGCAATATTTGTCCCATGCCTTGCTTATTTCACTGAGCGTGCTGTGTTAAAGAGTCTTCCATATTGCAGCCTGCCTCAGAACTTCATTTTTATTAAATCTGGATAAAATTCCATTGTAGGAGCGTCCCTCATGTTTTTATCCATTCATTTTTTCATGCACACTTGGGTTGTTTGTGGGTTTTGGTTATTATGGTTATTGCTGCTTTTAAACACTTGTGTCTCAGTGTCTGTCTGAGACCCTGTTCATGTTCTCTGAGTATAGAAGTGGACCCGCAGGTTATGTGGCAATTCTGTATGTAAATTCTGAGAAACCACTGCATTGCTTTCCCCACTGGCTGCACCATTTACCATTCCCGCCAACAGTAAGTTGAGGTTGAGTTCTCCACATCCTCTCCAACTTACTATTTTGTTCTTAAATAATAGCCCTCCTTGTGGGTATGAAGTGATGTCTCATGGTTTTGATTCGTATTTCCCTAATGGCTAATGACATGGAGGATCTTTTCCTCTCCTTATTGACCATCAGTATTCCTACTTAAGAAAAATAGGACTCAAAAATGTGTGCTTGAGTGTTTTGCCCATTTTTAATGGTTTACCCAATGATTTTAAATGCCTTTTTTTCCTGATGCTCTCTTCTTGTATAGTTCTAGGCTTGCTTCATCTTTTATTCTCTTCTCTTCTGTTTTAGTCTCTTTTTTTGTTTTCATTTTTCTTTCTTTTTTAGCATTGGTATGAATTTTTGAGTATTTTTCTTCCTTACACTTAAAATTCTTTTTCAGTATCCAAAAAGATGCATTGCATTTGGTTATAATTAAAAATATCCTGGATTTTCAGAGGTGGACACCACAGATATGAAGTGTTCACTCCTTTGTAGTTGGCAGGCAGATATCCAACAAGTAAACAAATATACTGTATAACTGAAATTGTCATACAGACGGTGGCGGGCACAGGGGAAATAGCGCGCTCTACACGAAGCTCATGGAGCTGTGCATAATTTAGGTTCATGGTCAAGAAAGCCTTTCCCATATGTTTCAGTTTGCTAAAACTGCCAAAGTGCAATATATCAGAACGGGCTGGCTTTTTTCTTTTTTTTTTCTGCATGGCAGGCACCAGGAATCAAACCTGGGTCTTGGGCATGGCAGGCGAGAACTCTGCCACCGAGGCACCATGGCACCAGCCATGAGCTGGCTTTTAACAAGCTTACAGTTCTGAGGATATGAAAATGTCCAAATCAAGTCTTTATCAAGACCATACCTTCTTCCTGAAGACAGGCCCCTGGCAGTCCTGGACTTCTCTGTCACATGCCAGGCACAAGGTGGCTTCTCTCCTGCCGCCAGCTTCTCACTCCAGTGGCTTCCTCTCTGCTTCTGTGTTTTTCTCTCTGTGTTGCCCTCCTTGCCTCTCATCCTCTTACACAGGACTCCAGTAAAAGGACTGAGACCCACCTGGGGCACGTCTGTACTGAAATAACCTAATCACAGGGTCCCACCCGCAGTAGGTCTCTGCCCGCAGGAGTGGATTAGCTTTCAGAACGTGATCTTCGAGGCCCGTTCAGCTTCGGAGCACCACGCCATCCAGAACAGGCTCGTTTCTCTATCATTCCCTGCACTGGGAAACCCCGTTTCCTGCTTGGCGACTGGTGTGCAGGAGAGCCCCGGGCCCCTCCCTCACTGTGGGCTCCTGCACCTGACACTCCGTGGGCACAGGGTCTCCCTTGCCCAAGCTGCTCCGTGGGGCACAGGGTCTCCCTTGCTGTGGGCTGCTCCATGGGCACAGGGTCCCCCTAGCCGCTGGATGTTCCGTGGGTGCGGGGTCTCCCTTGCCATGGGCTGCTCCATGGGCACGGGTCTCCCTCTCTGCAGGCTGCTCCATGGGGTACAGGGTTTCCCTCACCTTTGGATGCTCCATGGGGCACCGGTCTCCCTCACTGCTGGATGGTCCACGGGGTACAGGGTCTCTCACCGCTGGGTGCTCCATGGGGCGCAGGTCTCCCTCACGGTTGGATGCTCCGTGGGGCATGGTTCTCCCTCATTGCTGGATGCTCTGTGGGCATGGGGTGTCCCTCGCTACGGGCTGCTCTGTGGGTGCGGGGTCTCCCTCATCGCTAGATGCTTTGTGGGTATGGGTCTCCCTCTCTGCAGGCTGCTCCATGGGGTGCAGGGTCTCCCTCACTGGATGCTCTGTGGGGCGCAGGTCTCCCTCACCTCTGGATGCTCTGTGGGGTGCAGGGTCTCCCTCACCGCGGGCTGCTCCGTGGGGTGCAGGTCTCCCGGGCGCGCCGAGCCCCGCGCATCGCCTCCTGTTCCAGGTCGGCAGGTGCCGTGGCTGCCGCGTGTCTCACCATCTCAGCTGGAGTTTCCTCTAATCCCAGGCCGACTTGAAAGGGTTCCTTTTCAAGTAGTTAACGTCATCTTCTCAGTACCAGTTTTTAATATGATGGACTATGCTTAGGCCTTTTGCATTCAAAACATTAACTTTAACACATTTATTAGGAATGTCTGGTGGTTAAGCACATGGCGTGTACATGTATGTATGGACACAATACTGTCCTGTGTGATAATACCTGGCACGGAAGCTTCTAATTTTTCTTCTTTTTAAGATACATTTAAATTCTTCCGAATGAAATTTAATACTATGATTACCTCTAGAAAAATTGGATTTATTCAAAAAGAAGTCACATGCCTTTTATGTATTATGATCATTTGTATTTTATGACGTTGAGATTTTCCATTGGTAAATATCTTCCACTTGTTCAGACTTTGTCTTCTGTTCTTTTAAGAAGAATGTACAGTTGTACATACAGGTAGGTTCCATACCTTTCTCATTAAATTTGATTGGTATTTTTAAAGAGAATATAATTTCACATTCTCTTTTGAGCTGGTTGTTTCTAGTTATGGAGAAAATACAATTTTACATGTTTTCATGATTCCAGCTGTCTTCAGGAATTCCCTCATAAATTGTAGTAGTTGTTTACGACAATTACATGGGTTTTCTGGATATGTGATCAGGATATGAGCCAACATGAAGTTTACCACTTCTTTCCCAGTATTAAAACTGAGTATTAAAAAAAAAAAAAAAAGGTGGGCCACAGTGGCTCAGTAGCAGAATTTTTGCCTGCCATGCCAGAGACCCGGGTTTAATTCCTGGTGCCTGCCCATGCAAAAAAAAAAAAAAGAGAGAGAGAGAGAAAATTTAAAACTGAGTATTTGATTTTCTTATTTTATTTCCTAGTTCCTCCAGAAAAATGCTGAAAAATAAGATTGCTAGAAGCCATTATTGTGCGTTTCCTCACTTTATATGAATAGTTTTACCATTTCACTTTTTAAAATGTCGCTTGCTTCTGTGATAGTCCTTAATAGTTTGAAAAGGTTTATTGCTGTCCCTATAATATGTGCAGTTCCTTTCATTAAAAGTGTACAAAGAGTCCAACAAATTGCTAAGAAAATGTAACAAGACCAATACATGGGAGCAAGGATACGGGAGGCTGTCCAAAGGGGCTCGAGAACAAACGTCCAACAGGTCCCCCAGCCCTTCTCACCTCCCAGAGAGAGGAATAAAAGCCCAGGTAACCATGGAATATCACTTCTCTCCAGTCACCTGGCAGGCCGTTTTAAATGTATTGATTTAAATGGTAATGAATGAATGAAATATCATTAATGAAATTAATGAAAGTTAAAATTTTATTTGCCAGGGTGTAGATAAAGGATTATTTTTAGACATAATTGGTGGAAATGTGAATAGTTGCAGTTTTGTGGAAAAGCAATCTGTAAATGGCTATTTAAGAAGTGTACTTATCCTTCAACCCACCAATTCCTCTTTTGAATCTAACCCGTAAATATAAAAGCTCATAAAACATCCCATAAAAGTAAATTCCAGTACTTAAGGAATTTATGAACAAAGATACTTATTTCTGCTTAGTTGAATAAATTCCTTATAGCATAGAAAAGTATGCAGCCACTTAAAAAGAAAGCGTTAAATATCACAATGTGTTGTGACGCAAAATAAGCAAGATGCAGAGAGCTATCTAATATGTAGCTTGAGAACAGTGTAAAAATTGTTAACAGATTGTTAACATTTGTTACTTGGTGGGATGGGGTGGGTGTGATGGAGGGAGGCAGAGCCAAGGATATAAAACTGTCTAGAAAAAGACAAACCTATTTGCAATAGAAACAGTATGTGCAATCATCACATTTATATAAGAAAGAAAAAAGATATGTGTATAAGAAGATTGATGTGCCTTAACTGCTTTTGCTGATTTTTTTTTTTTAATTTCTAATATTTGAGTTCTGTTTCGTGATGCAATCTTCTTTCTTTTTCTGGATGTTGACTCTAAAAGCTTTACCTAAATAAGACAGCAGTTATGATGTTATATGCATGTGAATGTCATTAATTTCACCACCAATTGGTGTTATACTTAGACCCATAGGGAAGGAAATAAACCAGCTCTATGTACTGCCCCTCGAAAGACAGTATTCCAAGCCTGAGGGGTTGGTGAGTTCTCTTTTGATTTCTCATCCACTTTCTTTGTTCTCATGTTATAGTCAGTAGTTATTTTTCTTTTATTTTGTGTCACCCTTTCTTCTACATCGCTTCCTTGTTTTCAGGTAATATTGCTTGAGCTCCTTTTTCTTGCAGGCTGCATGCGTGAATCCTTGTGTGTCTAAAATTGTGTTGCTGTCAGATGCGATTTGTATTTTGGCTAGAGACTGAATGAGAGGTTCAAAGTTATTTTCTCCCTCCCCCCCTCTCTCCTTCTGGAGGAGTTAAAACTTTGTCGTTGCTCAGTGTCCCTGGAGCTCAGATGCTTCATGGTGTGCATCTAAGTGCATCTTCTCATTCCCGGCCCGCCGCCCTCGCTGTTTGCATTACCCCATCGCCGTCTTGGCTGTGCCATTTCCTGATGTTCGTCTTCGGATGCTTCTCATCCCCACGTTGTCTCTGTCGCTGGCCTCTGCTCCTTCAGACACGGCGAAGCCGCACCCCTGGCCTGGCCCCTGGCTCTTTAAGTTAACCTCCTTCGTGTGCCGTACTCTCCTGCCCCACTTTTAGGATATTTCCTTGACTTTATCGCCCAGGTGACCTTCTTGGTTTTTAACCCATCTCCATCCTCCACTGAATATTTTTATTTTGAAGTTCAAGTTTGTAATGATAAGACATTCTTTCCTGTTCTGATTCTTCCTATTTTATGGTATGTTGTTCTTGTTTTATGGATGTAGGAGTGTCTCAAAGGCCCTGAGGTTACCAGATAGATTTGAATAGTCCTCTTCCTTCTGTTTCCTCCAGGGTGAACTGTTTTGCTTGTTCGTCTTCAGCTTTCATTTCCACGCTGCTGGTATTTTCAGCTCAGACACCTAATGATCCTTTATTAGTGATTCAAATTTACAAATAAATGAAAGAAGAGGGGCGCTGGTGGGTCTGTTTTCCCGACAGGTGCGCCCTTTACAAGAGGTTGGACAGATCCGGGGCGCTTTCCCTGGCCCACCATTGCCAGGACGACTGCTTTCCTCGAAGGTGAAGTGCCTCGGCGCCATCCACTCAGGAACACTGCCTGCCTGGTTTCCCTCGGCCTCCCGCTCCCCCTCTCTGCCTCTCTCCCGTGACTTGTCTGGAGCTTGAGGTGGGCATCACGGGGTAGTGGTTAAAGCCCTGGCTGCAGGCTCCTCCTTCAGGGCCCACCTATACTTTTTTGGAAACACCATCTTGCTAGAACTTATCTTTATGTTTCTGTGTTCCTGGCACAAAAGGTGAGATAAACAGATAATGCCTAACTCGCAAGCTTGTGCTAAAAGTTCACCCACGTGAAACACTCAGAACAGGGCCCAGCAGCGTGACGCACCCTGAAGGGCCAGTTCTTATTGCTAGCGGCTCCCGCCCAGGGCGGCTCCTTCACTGGAGACCTGTTCTCCAGTTTTAATCTGATGCCACCCTCAGCCAGGGGTTCCCAAAGACCAGTGATTCCAAGTATAGTCGTTAACTCGTACCCTGATGACTTCCCCATGACCCAAGCCCACTGTTGATAATGTTGGCTCTCTAGTTCCTTTGGGAAGTAACTCTTTGATGCTGGTGCTTTGTCATATATCTTTCCTGACAGGCCATTCCCAAGTGTTTTTTCTTCTTTTGGGATTTCTCCAGACTCTCTGGTCTGCCACTGGCACCTTGACTTATTTTCCAACAAGGTTATCGTTTCATTATTTGCTTTAAATAAACCTTTCCATCATTTCCTTGTATTGTTTTGAGCTCTTAACTACTTCTGTATCAGAAATGCTTTCTGTCCCTTCAAGGTTTGAAAGATTCACAGTCAGTCTTTCTTCTGTTTGGTTGGGTTTGGGTTTGGTCATTGTTTAAAACATTATGTTTTCTGGTACTATTTGTGCAATATGAACAAGCTCGAAAGTGGCCACGATGGACCAGTGTGGGGTGCAGGGGTGCAGGGGATGTGTTAGCAGAGGTCATGGTGATTGTGCCATTTTGACTGGAACAGCCCCAGCTCTGCCAGCCTAGAAATGTTCTGGTAATAACGGAGCTTTTCCATTCTTGAGCTCTTAGTCATGTTTCCTAGCTAAAGAAATTCAGATATGTCTTCAGGACTTTTTCAATGCAGGCCACATGGACAGGGAATCTGCTGACTGCTTGCATCGCAGATCTTCCATTGCCTCCATCCTTTACAGATGCGCGGGTTTAGGGAGCTGTGGCAGCATCGGGGGTGCGGTTTTTCTGTGCCTAATGCTCAATGAACCTTGCTCTCTCTTCTATTCTGGTATTTGATATGCAAATGAGAATTCTCAAGTCAGATAAGGCATCCTGTTTGTGTCTGCTTTTGGGTGCTTGTAATAAAAATGCTCAGAATGGACTCTCTTCATTGACTTTATTGTAACATGGCAAGCACATTCATTTAATTGCAAAGAGGTTTTTTTTTTTATTTTTAATCCTACAAGACTTTAATTCATACCTTTAATTCTTTTTCCTGTTTGATTTTTCTCTGGTCATCTCCTGAGGCCCACAGTACCCATTATTGATTGCCTGCTCCCTTACCACTTTCTGCCTTGTCTTCCCTCTCAGTTTTCATCTTTGTCCTTTTCTTCTGCATTTCAAGAGAGCCTCTCCACTGCCATTTCTCCAGCTCGGGGTGGGGACTGGCTGCGGGGCCTCGCCTGGGCCCACGAGGGCGGGGGAGGCATCCCCAGTGGACGGTCACACGCTCTGCTGCTGAGCGACGAGGGAATTGGACCTGATGTAGGCTAAGTCGGTCGTCCCCTCAGAATACACGTCTGCTCGGTTTTTTTCTTTTTCTTTTAATGTGGAGTAGTTCATAGGACTCATTTTAATAAGTTTTTGATATGGTGGTTGAGTTTTTCTCTTTAACATTCATGAGCAGCATGGGCAGTGACACACAGTTATCAATGAACTCCAGGATTAGGTTATGCAGTTAGACTGGGAGCGAGGCGTAACGGGGAACTGTTTCCACTCCAAACAGGCGTGTGCACATCCTCAACTCTTCACTCTCCAAAACAGGTGTTATTGAGAAGCTGACGTCCTTGTAGATGTGAGGGTGAGATGGCAGCCCGGCAGTGATGCTGGTGGTTCCCTCAGTTGTATCTCCGGCTCTTTCTGATCGAGTCGGTGCTGGCTTTGCACATGTCTGCTTTGAGATATCACACGTGCACCCGACAGTGTATTAGTCAGCATTTTCCTCTGGAACCTGTGCTTCCTGAGCCCGCGTGGTCGTAGCTGTTTGTCCATGTGCAGGCACCCGTGCCCAGCTGTCCGTCCCCTGGAACAGCGCCACGCTCCCGGGACGACTCTTTCCCCCCGCCCCACACTCTTAAACATGCCCGGGTCGGCGCTTGGCCCGACATTGTCGGTGCAAACCCCTGGGCTCCGTCATATGGATCTAGTCTCTGGAGCAGTATTGCTTCCCACACTGACCACTCCTGGCCTGCTCACTGCGTGGTCAGCCCTGTGGAACGGTGTCCGTGTCCACAGATTTTCAGGGAGTTCGCTTCCCGGACGCTGGGCGCTGCGGCTCCTTCCTTTCATTTAAACACGCACTTGGAACTACTAGAAGAGAAGCTGGGACAGGGTGACGGATGCCATCACAAGCACCTGGATATGAGCAAATTGGATAAACTGCTTGAGTTCATTTACTCTGGAGGGCTAAGTCATATCCATAAAACACCCAGGCATTTTTCATCTATCAAAGTTATCTCATTGCACAGCTGGTCTAATAGAGCTATCTGTTTTGTGTTAAAGATGTTCTTAAGATGTACATTTTTATTGACTCTTAGTTGGATTGTCCCGTCACCACTGCATATCCTCACAAAATTACTATATATAAAGCAAATATATTGATGGTGTTTTGTGTCATGCTACGCTTCCCTTAAACAGAGCCTCCGGTACATTTACAGAAGTAAAATGTGGTAGAAGAATCTGAGAAACACCAAATCTGAGTGTTTCTTCTGAGCAAATTCATTGTGCACACGTGCAGTGCTTCAGGACCAAGCGACTGTAGAAAACCCCCCTCCCCAGGCGAGGGAGCCCGGGTCTATGACACCTGCCACCTCTTTTAGCCGACAGAGTTTTTTATTTTTATTTATTTTTTTGCTGGCAGAGTTTTAATAAACCCCAAAAAGGAATTCAGTGGGCTTGGCCTTTGCTTTTTAATGACTTAAACCAGGCGCAGGCATTTCTTGGGCACAGCTCTCTTTGCGGCATGGGGGCAGGGGGTGCCTTGGTGCACCAGTGCTCCCCCACCCGACGCTAAGAGACTACACAGGGTGCAGACGCCTCACAGCCCAGCTCTCTGTCCAGCCGGGCCCCCCCCTGCCCCCCCCCCCACCAGGGCCCTACCCGCGGTGGGAGGAGCTCAATGTCAGTCCCTGCTTCCGTCTGCCAGCACTGCAGCGCACAGAGACGGATGGGCTTTTAGTCAAAGGGGATTTACTTAGTTAAAGGCTTATAGTTCTTCAGAGGAAAGGCAGCTAGTGTTCATCTAGTTTCTTTGTGACAGGAGAAGGCACATGGTGACATCTCCTGGCTTCTCTCCTGGCTCCGGGGCTCCACGGCTTTCCCCTGGGCGACTCCTTTCTGTATCTCCAAATGTCTGGGCTGAGCTGCTGAGCTCTCTACTGACCTCTCTCTCTTAAGCCTCCAGCTAATTAGGTTAAACCTCACTCATTGCAGAAGGCACTGTCCCCTGAGCTGGCTGCGGATGTGATCAGCCACAGATGAATTCCACGTGCTCATGATTTAAGTCCCCAGCAGCAGAACCACAGGGCAGCATCACCTGGCCAGGCTGACACCTGTGTCACGCTACACTCCCTTAAACAGAGCCTGCAGTACATTCACGGAAGTAAAATTTGGTAGAAAAATATGAGAAATGGCAAATCCGAGTGTTTCTTCTGAGCAGGTTCATTGTGCGCATGTACAGTGCTTCAGGACCAAGTGACTGTGGGAATCCCCCCACCTCAGGCGAGGGAGCCTGCGTCTGTTACGCCCGAAGTCAAAGGGAGGCAAAGGGCAGCGAGTCATTTTGGCAAGTCAAAGCCGACAATTTCATGGTTCCAGTTAAGGAGAAGCTTCCTCTGGAACAAAACCTGCAGGGAAGTGGGCTGGAGACCCTGGGAGAGCACACAGATGAAACTGCCTGCTTTCCAAACAAGTACACCTTCAGTGCTTTTAGCTCACTGATAGCAATTTGGTATTTTCTAGGAACTAAACGTGCAATGTTTAGTTTTATCAAACTGTTTTAAAGTTAGGAATTGATGTCATAATTATTTTGTTTTTCCAAGTCCGATTTTGTATAAGCTTTAATTCCTTTCCCCCCCAGTGAAGTTTTGCATGAATGAAAGCAGTCAACAAGCAAATTAAGACAAGTTAAATGAATTTTAAAATAGGAGCAAGCATGCCAGTGAGGTGTTTTCCTAAGTTCCAAATTATTCTCCACATCAAATTACCAAAATATTTGTGGTAAAACCAGTTGATTATTATATTGTTGTGTTTTGTTAATTTTACTATTCAACAGTGTGTTCTTCCTACTTTGCAAACTGGGTATATAATTGCAATTACATAAGAACCTCTAAAAGGTAGAAGTCTTCCAAAGTATTGGACAGTTTTAATAATGGAAATTGTAGTACCATCTTTATTTTTTAGTATTTTTTTCAATAAAGAAAATAAATGACTATCTAGTGGTCCAAAATAAGATGTACCATTTATATTTGGCAAAAGTCCATAGCCTACTATGAATCTTGCGATTAGAAAACCATTGCAGACACATCACACATTCAAGGTATGGAACATAATCTGAGGGTGTAAAATGAGTGCATTTTTATCTGTGTCCATTTAACGAGGTCACTGGCATTTAGCAGCTGCAAATAGTCAGTGTGGTAGATTAATAAATGGCATTATTAAAATCTTTCCATGTTCTGGGAAGTGTGGTTTTATTGGGCGTGAATCTGCTCCAATTAAAAAGCTAATTTCAGCACCTCTGCCCTGGAAGCCGGCCCGGCAGCTGCTAACATCCTGGGTGCACGGGAGTGTAAAACGGCACGTGACCTTGCCTTCCCCCGGCCCCTGCTCTGTCCCCCGCCTCCTCCAGCTCCTCCCGCCTCAGATGGGCGTGCCCCACCCCCTACCCCTCTCCAAGGTGAGAAGGTTCTAGGTTCTCATTTGCATTGATGATTTGTAAGGACTTTCCAAGTCTAAAATGGCGTGTGTCTGCACACAAGTCTGTCACGCAGAGGTGACGTAGAAGAAGTGTCCTCACTAAGTGTCCAGCCCCCGAAGCAGGGCCTGGCTCCCTGCACGCATGTGTTCGTGGGTGTGTTGGAAACACTGAACCATGCCTGGGGTCAGTCCACTGTCCGGGGCTAGCGGAGACCGACTGCTGAAAGAGTGAAGCAGAACATCCATCCCATCCTTGGGGGCAGGGCGCTTGTTTTCCCACGTTGCTCCAGGTTGCTGGGGCCGAGGCTGGGGGACTGGGGTGGGGGGTGGGCTGGGGAGGCAGTGAGGGCCTTGTGTCTCCCACCTGCAAGGAAGCCCAGGGACAGACACCCAGCCTGCGGGCGCGGGGGGTGCTAGGGGCACTGGGGTGCTGGGGCCCTGGCCAGCAGTGCTTTCCCCGAGTGCACGTGGCTCCTGCCCAGACTGGAGAGGATGCTCATGCGGCGTCTGTAATAAGGCACCCAGGCCTGGGCGGCGTGGCGAGCCCCTCAGCACCCTCCTGGCGGGTGGGAAGTCTTTGCCTTGTTGAGGCCGGCCCCGGCGGAGAGGAGCCCCTGGCCTGTGCCACTTCCACCCCGTAGGGACGGTCACCACTCAGAGCCAAGGGCTGGTGCTGGGGACAGGGCTCGCGAGAGGTCCTTTGTAGTGAACCTTAAGTTTAACTCATAGGACGTCAAATCTCATGGTGAGCTGGATTCCCCAGCCTCTTCTGAGGCATGGACAGCTCTTCTCTTTCCTGACACCCCAAACTCTCCTAAGACAACTAATCGGCAGAACCCCCTAGGCTCTCTGGTCCCACCTTTCCTGCCAGGACAGTGGAACCCGCCACAGTCATGTCACTTCCTTTGCACTTCTCAGGGCTGTCGCACGGCTGTGTGAGCACGCCACGTGTCCCCAGTCCTCCCCTGGCTGTCGTGCCGGGGAAGAAGGGGCTGTGTGGGATGGGGGCCGGGGAGGGGAGGGGCTAGGGGCTGGGAGGGGGGCCAGAGGGCGGGCTGGGGGCTGGGAGGGGCCAGGGGACGGGCTGGGGGCTCTGCTTAGGTCCTAGGAGCCACTTCAGGCTTTTGGCTTCAGCTTAACCCTACATAGCGAGGGCTGGGGAGCAGCGGCGGGCGATACTGCTGTCCACACTGAGCGCGTGGCCAGGACACTGGCCCAGCCCCGGGGGTTCCAGGGGCACCAGGTGGGTCTTGGCCCCTCCTCACCACCTCCAAGGGCCTCAGCACGGCCGCTGGCAGGAGTTGAGCTGGGCGGCATGAGGAGCCTGGTCGCCGTGGGGAGCCAGGCGGCGTGGCCGTGGCTGTGGCCCACCATGGCGGCATGGAAACCACCCCAGAGCCGCTTTTTGGAGCCCTAGAGAAAGACTCTTAAGTGCCACAATGAGTAAAGCACCCTGAGTAGAAAGGCCAGAGGTG
This sequence comes from Tamandua tetradactyla, assembly GCF_023851605.1. Taxonomy (NCBI): domain Eukaryota; kingdom Metazoa; phylum Chordata; class Mammalia; order Pilosa; family Myrmecophagidae; genus Tamandua; species Tamandua tetradactyla. The sequence continues at coordinate 70,586,012 of NC_135337.1, read as the reverse complement.
GGGGTACATTTTTAACTATCTATGCCCTGTCCTTTGAGGCTGGGATGTTGATGAAGCATCCTCATCCTCAGGTTATTCAATTGTTGATGTTTTCCATTCTCCAAACAGTATTTGAGTTATTTGCATAATCATCAAATGGCTTTTTTGAAAAGCCCATTCTGAACCTAGAAAAGAAATTTTACAGTGGGATCTTTCATGGAAAAAACAAGCACGTAGAGGATAGTAAATCAAAATTTAGTTGATTTAAATACCACAAAACTGGTCTTTTCCCCCATTTGAACTGAACTCAGACTGCTTCATTCTTTTAACGTGACTCAGTTTCTTCAAGACTTGATCTTAGGAAAGCAATGTCATGGCAACACAGCCTGTCCAACTTCTCCAAAATCAAGTTTATACTTAGCAACATTTTGTTTAATTTTTTTCTGTAATTATGTGTTCCTGTTGTAAGTAAACAAGGCACTGATGCTGTATTTGTGACAGCAGAATTGCTGTCATCAAAACCTTTGGAAACAAATGGTCTTGCATTTGTCTCGCCGTCTAGGCCAGGAGACGGCAGGGAGGCAGTTGGCGAGGGGTTGGTGGGCACAGGCCCCCTGGGGCATGGAAGGGGCTCTGCTGACTTTTTCCACCTGCTCCTGCACCCATTTGATGAAATTCTGAATTTTATAACTTTAAACTGACGGTGTCCATGGGACTCAGAAACGGCTGAACCTGTGGAGTGGAACGCAGCTGGATGCAGCATGCGAGCTGTGTAGAGGCGTGCTCGTGCATGTCCACGAAACCCGGGGCAGGCGTGGCCAAGCGCAGTGGCCGCCATGAGCTCTCCCTGCCCGCTGATGGCCTCTTCCTGTCTGTACGCCTTACTGCTATTCCTCCCCATTCTGGGCTGCTTCCCATCAGAGTGGTTGTTTCTTTCCACCTGGGCTTTCTCACGAGCCCTGAATGTGAAACACAGAGGTCCTGGCCTCCCGAGTGCACTATGGTCAAGTTCGGATATTAGATACAGAACCTCATGGATCACATTTGCAGAGCTGTGTCCCCACTGTCCCTACTTTAGCTCTGCACAGACGCTTGCAGTTCCCTGCAAAGTGGCCCTAAACCCTCCTCTGTATGAAGATGAGATGGGGGCCCAGGCAGTGGGGCACCAGGAGACAGATGGGAGCAGTTGCTTACCGAGCGGAATGGTGAACTAGGCTGAATTCACGTTTGGAGATTGGTAAGGTGACGTGGCGCATTACTGTGAGTGTGATGAGCTGCGTGTGAGTGGGTGAAAGGGGGAGGTTGGAGGCATGCAGGTCACAGATGGAAAGCTGGAAGTGAAAATCCAGGACTTTATAACACAGTAAATCCCGTGGTGGACCATGACGGCAGTTTAAGCATTACAGAATATTTAGGGATTTTTCCCCAAAGTTTTCACCACAAATTACACAAAAATGACATCCTTACACGCAAATAGTTTTCCCTATCACTGATTGTTTCCAGAAATCCTGAAAGTGAAATCACTTGTTTCAAGATTGAGGCTTTAATAGAAAATTGTAAGACTGCTCTCTGGAAACCTGCTTTAATCTCTACTCCCACCAGTACCAGCTGTTAATAACTTCATTTCACTTTGTAAAACATTGGATATTTCGATTTTTAGCATGTTTGTTAACTTAATGGGCAAAAAAAAGGCATCTCATTTATTTAATTTTATTTCATTGATTATTGGTGAGATTACTTTAGAAGAATACATTTCTTGGATGTTTAATTTCCTTACACATAAACTGTCTATTCATTCCATTTGCTGCTTTTTTCTTTTGGGGTGCTGTAACACACACACACACACAAATGCAAACACATTCACTATTGTTTGTGTTCCAAATATTTTCCCTGTTTCTCATTTGCCCTTTAATTTTGTTCATGAGCTTTGTAGAGTTTAGAACCTTGTATGTAGTCGAATATTTGTCTTGATGCTTTTCCCCTGCCCTTTGGAGTAAGTTCTTCCCTGTCCTGAAGGAGGGACACGCTCATAGTCCTGTATTGTTTTCCAGCCTTCCATGTCGTGTGTGTGTCAGTGTATATGTGCATTCAGCATTCAGCCAGCTGGAATATCCTTTGGTATCTGATGTCAACTGAAGATAGACTTGACTTTTTTTTTTCCCAAGTAGAGGCAGTTTTCCCAGCATCACTTGTTAGTTAACCCATCACCTTCCCATCAGGTTGTGAAACCCTCCTCAACTATATTAACTTCTTATTTCTCCTCGAGGCCGTGCTGTTTTCCTGCTCTGGTAATCACTGCACCTCTACCGCACGTCTTAACTGGTGTAGGTTTATACATGGCTAAGATCTGGCGGTATAACTCTCCTTTAAAATACTTTTCATTTTCCCAAAATTTCTAGGCTATTTTTTTCAGATTATTATTTCATGTAAAATTTAGAATAATTTTGTCATTTTTAAATTCTTAAAGAATCCCCCCTTTTGGATTGAAACTGGAGTAAACATCTATGACATTGCAAAGAATAAGCATCTTTATAATATTCATTCTTCCTTCCCAGCATATCTTTTTACTTACAAACCTACTTATGGGACAGCTCAAGAGGGCTGTGGCCAGCCAGGAAGGGAGGCCAGCACAGGTCCCCAGGACACAGGCAGATGGCATCGATGGCATCTTTTTCAAACTGTCCAAAAGTTTCTTCTACAGAGAAGGAGGCGTAAAACACCAGACCTCTAAGGCGCACATGCAAAGAGGAATAATCTGGAAGGGAAGCACGACTGGAAGTGGCCACGTGGCTGAGGCTGGGGCACCGTTTTGAAAAATGCTCCTCCACAGAGAGCAAACCCTGCTGTTGGGGGAAAGTCCAGTGAGGAGGAGTGGGCAGCACAAAGATGGCGGGGATCAGTCCAGCTGCTGGCCAAGGAGCCCTTCGCAGCCTGCGGGCTGGGTGCTCTGTGCTTAGGGAGAAACCCAAGTTGAAAGGAAATAAATCTGTGCAATGCCCATCAATTTATAGTAAACCTGCATTTCTTTTACTTAAAGCAATGTTCAGTTTTTCCCCCAATGAATTCCTTTTTTAATAAATCTAGAATAAAATATTTCATGTAAATGTGTAAAAGTAACTTGAATTTTTTAATACACCTTTCACATACATTATTTGGCAAATAAGACTAAGAAACTTACTTGCCCCAAATCATAAAATCAGAGGAAGCAAAATCTAGCCTGAGACTCAGCTTTTCTGATTTAAAATATCTTGTTCTTTGCACGGAACAGGCTCGTTTGTCTTCCAGCATGGCAGTTTAAGCCACAAACCCACAGAGATCCCAGCTGGAGACCACACTGAGCCTAAGGCGTCACGCTGCCCCCAGCAACTTGCTACAAGTAGTGACAAGTGCGACGATTCACATGCATTTGATTCTTTCAAGTCTGACATGATTCAGGAACACTGAAATAAGTTCACCCCCCAAAGTGTGAAACTTTAAGTAATAGCACTGAAATTCAATTTCTTTTAGCTTGGTCCACTTAGAACAGGAATTCTTAAATTGGGATTCCTGACATTGTGAGTGGAATCCTGCATGTATGTGTCTTTCCAGGAAGAAGACAGACATCGTATCATACTCTCAAGCACCCCTCTCACCCCAGGAGAGTGACGATCCGTTGCGTGAGTCCAGGCTGCCCTTCCTCCTGGTTAGACAGAGCCGCAGGCTGAGGGGCGGCCCTGGGCAGACCGCGAAGGGCGTGCAGCTCTGTTCGCACTCCTGGTCTTGTCGTGTGGTGCCTTGGGGTCTCCATGGTGTGCTTATGCTGGCAGGCAGGCCGCGTCGGGGAATGCTTCTACTTTGGTGGTGTCTCTTTCCCCAAATGAGCTAGTTTTCAGATCAAGTAGGAGGGAATAGTTTTCCCTAAGCCATTATTTTTCATTGCCGCAAACTGGGTGGCTTAAAGTTCTAGAAGCCAGAATCTGAAGCTCGGTCTCAGAAAAGTTGGTTCCTTCTGCAGAGGCTGATAGAGACCCCATTCCATGCCTCTCTCCTGGCTTCTGGTGGCTGCTGGCCACTCAGCACTCCTGGGCTTGTGGCTGCCCTCCAGCTGCTGCCTCTGTCATAGTGCAGCCTTTTCCTCTGTGTGGCTCTCTGTTTCAAGTCTTCCTCACTTTTCTCTTAGGCAAAGCCAGTCTAAATGAATTAAGGCCCACCTTAATTTCAGGATGGTTGCATTTTGAGATCCAGCTGTAAAGATCCTTATTCCAAATAAGGTCACTTTCTGAGGTTCTGGGTGGACATGAATTTTGAGGGATGCTGTTGAACCCATTGCAAGAGACTTGGGAAATTTAAATTTATCATAGATTGCCTGAGAGAGATGGACCTTCCTGCATGTAACGGGTCTGAGAAATTCCGCATCTTCCACTGGAACGGAGTGGGTTTACCCCATACAGGTTTTACAGTTCAGTACTCCCTGGGGAGTGAGTACATTCTATGTTATATCTCAGTCCCAGCTAAATTTTTAACCCAGGCTCAATTCAGAGATAGAGAGAATTGCATATTCAATTATAAACAAATAAATCAACTGCTGATTTACTCCTCTTGTGTTTTAAAATTGCTTCCTGGTCAAAAATTCCCCAGAGTTAATCTGTTCAAGTCTACACTCTTATATTAAATCAGAGCCCTAGGATATAGGCCAAAACTACCATCTTTTTGTTATTTCCCCTTTGGCTTTTGCTCATCTCTTTGTGTGGCCCTAACTCGGCCAGCCTTTTCCTCCCAGTGTTTTGCTCAGGAGCATGAATCTTCTGGATTGCAGCCTCCCTGTTAGTCCTTCGTGCCTGGGGACACGTGTGGAAACGAACAGAAAGATTACCTGGGGAGGAGTCCTTTGCAGGAAGGCAGAGGGTGGTACTGCAGGCAGGATGGGTACATCCGAAGCTCGATTCCTAAGATCGCACCATAGAAATAATGTCACATTTAGTACAACAGATGTAATAATCTGCTTTTTAGGGAGCCAAATGGTGGTTTTGGATGAGTGTTAAGGGGATCCTTGATGTTTGTAATGTCTTCTGAATTTGCCTCAGGAGCTGATTAGGGACTTTTCTTCCATTATTTCCTCTGACTCACCCCAGAATCTGTGCTCAGCATATTCACAGCTCTTTGCATTTAGTTTTAGTTTCCTGGGCAGCTCAAGCAAATACCATACAGTGGGCTGGCTTCGACGATGGGAATTTATTGGCTCGTGGTTTTGAGACGGGAGAAGTCCAATCAAGACGTCGTCAAGGCGATGCTGCCTCCCTGCGGGCTGGTGCTCCCCCTCGCCCTGGGCCACTGCCACGTGGCCAGCACGCAGTGGCCTCTCCTCGCCTCTCCCTGCTCTTCCAAGTTCCACTGAACTTCGGCTTCTGGCTTCCCATGGTTTCCTCTCTCTATCTGAATTCCATTCTGCTTATAAAGTTCTCTCATGAAAACCCCCCTGAGTGAGGTGGGCCACACCGACGCTGCAGGGGCCTGTCAGGAGGGTCTGCGTACTCTGGGTGCGCCCGCAGGAGGGGACTGAGTTGAAGAAGATGTCTTTCTGGGGTGTGGACAGCTCCACACCACCACAACTTGCTGAAGTTTAAATTTACCGTCTGCTGTGTAACATAGGACTTTTTTCTTTAAGTCTTTTGAATCTGAGGAAAATCCCTTTCTGCTAACTCTGATCTCTATGATGTGATGCTGGACAACATGCAAGGGTGGGCTACGAGACTTGGCTCCATCCAGCCCTGCACCGCCACCGGCTGGCGTGCTGCCCTCAGGCCAGTCACAGGTCACCTGAGCCCCTTTAGGCCTGAGGGGTGAGTGGGTGAGGAGGGAGGCGGGGAAGGGGGGTGGGGTCTGGGCACCCAGCCCCTCCACCAGCCAACCTGGAAGTTCCCTGTGTGAGGCCTCAGGCTGGAGGACACACCTGCCTCTGCTGAAAGCTCTGAGGCTGCAGGTTCTCGCATCTGCCTGTGCTGAAATGCCTGGTGCGAGCCCCCGGGAGGGCTCTGTCATGCACAGGAGCCGCAGGCATGTCTGGGCACACCTGAGGCTGGCGCAGGGGAGGACTTGCGGGCGGTCACACCACCTTGCAGAGTTGAGAGGGCCGAGCCCGCCGTGGAATCCCCTTTCCATGCGGAATTCTGCTACTCCAAAGAACCCCAGGACCAGGGCGTGGGATCTGGAGAGAACAGAAGTTCTGGCAGCCTCCGGCAGGACCTTTGGCAGCAACCGCGAAGCTCTGGCAGTGGTGAGTGGTGGCGGCCCCAGCCAGAGCTGGACGGGCAGTGAGGACCACGATGGAAGGCTGGTGTGTGACACGTGCGCCAGCCCTCTGCAGATGCCGGTGGAGACTTTCCAGGGGGAATGTTCTGGAAATGATGCTGATGTAGGTTCTTCCCCACAGGCCAGAGCTGCAGAAAGGGATCACGCCTTATCCCAGGGTGACAGGCGGGTCTCAGCCTGGGACACCAGCTTCCTGGAGTGCAATAGAAGGCTCTTCGTCCTCTGCACACCCTTTTCATTACCGCCTGTTTCAGATTTGATTTCTAGGTTCATTCTGAATTCTCCATCTAGGTTAGGTGGAGACTTGCCCCTTCTCTAATCCTGTCCCAGTTCCATTGCTTCCCTCCTGAGAAGTCGCCACCCAAACTGTGCGTGGTCATGGCAGCGGTTTATCCCAAGGCAGGGCAGCACTTGGGGTCTCATTTTAAACAGCCCTCGGTGGTGCCAGCCTCGCCTGCAGGAGCTCTGCCCTGGCGTCCTGCAGAATAATCCGGGTGGCATCTAGACCCATTGGCAGCCCCGACTGAGGCAGGTGGGGGGCACGGTGCCCTCAGGCCACCCACCCCGCTCAGCACGCCCGCCGCATCCTCCCGGTCGTGGGGCTGGGGGCAGGGGCACGGGGCAACACCGACATGTGGAGTGGGGCACAGGACAGCACTGACATGTGGGGGGGGCTACAGGGCAGCACCAGCACGCAGGGGGGAGGGGCACAAGGCAGCACGGACATGTGGTGGAGGCACAGGGCAGCACCGACACGTGAGGAGGCCACAGGGCAGTACCGACATGCAGGGGTGGCACGGGGCAGCACCAACACGCGGGGGTGCACAGGGCAGCACTGCCGTGTGTCATTATGGGCGCCGAGGCCTCAGTGCAGGCTTGGCCCCCGGGGACGGAGGCACCGATGCGGAGCGCACTGCACTCTCGGCAGCGAGGCTGAAGAGGTGGCAGAGGTTCAAAGCATGAGGAAGTGTCTGGGACCTGCTTTAAAAGCAGGTCCCTGTCGTCATCCTCAGTCACTGGCTTTCACAGGGAGCCTCCCCTGTTTGGGTTTAGAGGTTTGGAATTGGTTCTAAGTGGAAATATCTAGGGGTGGGAGAGGACCAGGGCAGCAGCCCCTGGAGGCAGCTGAGCCAAGGCTGGCTGGGGTTCTGGGCCCAGGAGCTGTCCTGGGACCATCGCGTTTGCGAGTGTCCCACAAACCCAGCTTCCCCACGCGGGTTGGCTGCAGCCTCAGAATAAAGTCGGCCTCTCCAAAGCATGTCTCCATTGCTTAAGACAATTTTGCACTGTAGAACAGCTGTGTTTTTTAGTAGGACTTTTGTGGAAGACTCGTTTTCCTTTTCTCTTCTTAATGTTAGCGATTTACTTAAGGAGCCTCGGAGAGGAAATTGAAATAGTCCCATGGTTATGCAAGGGGCCATTTCAATTTCTCAAAACCCCATAATACTGAGACAATGGTGGATCTCAGCTCTATCCCCCCAGATCAACCTCAGGCGAGGCTCAGTAGGCAAAAGGGTGGGTGATTTTTAAAATGCTGCTTTCCCACCCTAGGGGGTAGCCATCTGCTTTTGTCCCTGGCTGCAGCCTCTTTAGGTTCCTCACTGCAAACCTCCCACCTGGCCGTTCTCATTGCCGTCTTTCTCCATGCCAGCTCTGCATGGAAAGTGGCACAGAGTGCCCCAAGCCCCCCTGCCCCGCCCTGGGCCTTGGCTCTGCGGCAGGGAGCTTCTAGCTGTCAGGTACACCGACCACGAAGGCCTCTGGGTGAGAGCAGCAGTGCAGGGGGCCAGGACGAGGGGACACTTCAGTGGGGTGCCGTGCCGGGTGCTACAGGGGTCCAGTGCCCAGGCCTTCTCCCCACCTCGCCCCACGCTGCCTGGGGTACACCTGGGAAACAGCCTCTGGGCGGCGTCTGAGCAAGCACCCCTAAAGGGGAGCGAAAACTGTCCAGGGCATCTCAAGTTAAAGGGCGGGTGTGAGACACACAAGCCCTAAAAAGGAAAATGCGTCCAGTCATGTGTCTGCTCCTGGTTTCCTGTTCTTGCAGAATCTCTTACAAACTGAAGGAGAGACAGCAGGGAGGAGAGAGAACATGTGGGACGGGCAGCAGATGCCTAAGTGGTCAAAGGACCGGAAGGGAACAAGAGGTGTTTGCCAAGGGAGAATATTTCAGCTTGTCCCGCCTGTCCTCAGGCCCTTACCGGGGAGCTGCGGGTGGAGAGGGCAGACACACGGCTGGCCAGAGGCAGGGCATCCCAGGAGCATGGCTATAATTGCCAGTTAGGCAAATGCATGATCATTTTAACTGGGTGATATTATAGCCAATCTCGGATTTAATTATCTGGGACAGAAATTTGAATAACATAACAAAGACACCTGGAGGGGGGAAAGGGCAATAAAGATGGGCCTAATTGATTCATAAAAAGGGTTTTGCAGTTCCCTGGGAAAGGTTGTTCATCATTGCTTCTCTAAGCAGCTGTGTTTCCTTAGGAACCAAAGCATAACCAAGTTGGGGACACGGTTGATTATTCGGAGCAGGCTCCTCAATATTTCTGCCAACTGGCCCTGGTCATAAGTAAAGTTACTCACCATTTAAGCATTTGTAATACTAAAGTTTTTTTTTTTCCTGTTGAAAAAAATAATTTTTCTCCATTTTTCCTATCTCCGCCCATGTGCCGACAGTTCATAATTCACAGACCAGTCAGGCTCATTTGCAAATCTGGTGTCAACACGGGGAACTTTTTTTTGTGGAAACAGTATCACTTTTCCACAAAAGTGTAAAGGTCCGGCCTATAAAAGCTGAGCCAACCTGTGACACTGCTGAGATACCTAAGTGGTTGGACCACGTCCTCTCCCATCCATCACCGCCTCCCGGCCGGGCACCCAGCCCTCTGCTCCCGGCTTCTTCCTGCCCAGAAAGCCCCCGACCCTGGGCTTCCTGGCAGAGGTGCCTGCTGGGGGCCACGGGGCAGGACCATGGGGGCCAGGCAGGGGGTGGCGGGTGGGCAAGAAGACGAGCAGGGGGTCTGGGCCTCGGGGCCTCGGGTGGAAGGGAAGCCCAGCTCAGCCGGGCAAGGCTCCACGGTAGAAGGCCCCGGAACAATTCTCTAGATCATGAATCTGCAGAGGAAGGAGCCCTGTTCCAGGGCAGGGCCAGCACCCCTGGTACACACCCAGGACCCTCAGGGAACCCCCCTTTTCCACAGAGCCACTCCCCGCTCCCCCCAAGGGTTTCTCCCAGCTCCCACCACCTGCCGCAGCCTGCCTGCCGGGTCTGGCTTAGAAAGCACGCACGGGTCAGTCTCTGTTCACCTTATGGGGCTCACGCTCCCCTTGGGCCCCAGAACAAACTGTGGGCCCCTGTATCCTCACTGCCCACCCAGGCCCCGCCCTGCATCTGCTGGGCCCACTGCGGCCCCACTGCCCACCCACACCATCTGGACTCTTCCTGTACTCTCAGTGTGCCCCCTCCTGTCCCACCCACCCCCGCCACTTGTGGCAGTCCCTGTGACCGCATGCCCATTCCCACACATCTTCTGTGGACACCGCTGGGCCCCAGGTCCCTCTGCGGCCACGAGAGTGGGCCCTCCACCCCGGGTTCCTGCCCCCCAGTTTCCGTACCCCTGGCACAGGCTCTGTTGAGGCTTTTCACTTGATATGTGGTTTTTACACACTACGTTTGCCCTCCCACGAGATTGAGCCTTGAGGACAGCCAACCCCGAGCACAGGGCACACAGGAGGTGAGTGAGAGATGTTAGTTGAATGACTGTTAGAGTGTTCCTCAGTCTCCTGTCTCACTGTTTGTGCAGCTGTTCGCCTTACCAGAACCTGCACATTTTGAGCTACAGACTAGAACCTCCCCTTTCTTTCACAGAGCCCAGAGGTGGGTGCCCTTTGTGGCGTTTATTGGCTGCATATACACACATGTAAGTGCACACAGAGATGTGTGCAGGTGGGCACATGGAATAACGACAGCACTTTAAATAACAAATGACATTTAGCTAACACTGGCTCTTCATCCTCTGAGACTAGACAAGCATTGAGAGAGGGCAAGGATGAAAGCACATGCATGGCATGGGGTGACATGGCCAAGGGAGCCCCTGCCTGCCGCCTTCCCGTGGGCTTCTGAAAGGTGTGCACGGCCAGAGGGAGGTGTGTGTGTCTGTAGAAGCTTGTGCAACATGCCGCCATCAGAGGAAAAGCAGTCTAACTTTGTGTGATCACCATGAAGAGAATAGCGCTGAGTTCCTTTTTAAAGTGGTCGGTGACTTGCCCAGTTTTTTCTGATCATTGCCTTCAGTTAGGGTAAATGGTGAGGGTCGGCCTCCCTGATGGAGGCATGAATCACTGAGGCACACGGTTGGCAAAAGGGGTTAGTCTTGGGGGCAAAGAAGAATCCACTGGGCTAAAAGTATGTCCCATTCGGCCACAAAATAGGTCACCTTGCATGGAAATAAGTGACCAGTGATAATTTCCTTCGGCACGTGTTTGCTGAGGGGTTAGGGAGGAAGAAAGAAAATAAGCAGTTCTGAGAATGGAGCAGGCTCCAGGCCTGGCAACGGGTTTTTCCATCGTTTTGGGGGTGGGGGCTGTTCACAGGAGCCCTCCCTGCAGCTCCATGCCCCAAGCTGCCCGCCGCCCTCTCCCCTGTTCTCCCCCCTACCCTCCCCCTGCCCTTCCTCTCGGCCTTTGGAGGGTCGCGTGCCTGCTGCAGAGGCCCCATTACTGCTATGGCCCTCTCAGAGGGAGCACATTCTGTGACCTTCACCCACGAGAACCCAGGGGTGAGAGGGCGGCATGGTGGCACCCAGGCCATGGCTGGACTCCACGAGGGCACCTTTGTGGGAGCTCATGGAGGCCGACAGGAGGGGACACGTGGGCTGGAGGTGCTTTCCCATTAGGCAGAAATCCTTGTCAGCTGTTGCAGAGGCATTTCAGAGGATGCCAGTGGTCTTTCTGGGACAGAACTGGGCTGGGCTGAGCTGGGAACATGTTATCATTTCAGGACATAGGCTCCTGGATTTCAAAAACAGATTGCCCAGCACTGGATTTGGGCGAGGAGGGACGCCTTCACTTTAGTAGGCGCAGGGTGCTGCAAGCACTGTGGCATTGCTGTGCGGCGGGGGCAGGGAGAAGGAAGCATCCAGTGGAGGACACACGTCTGCATTTCTCTCAGCACATGCGGCTCGAGGCACATAGCTTAGAGGAAATACAGGGTGGGAGGGTGTGGCATGGAGTGATACCACCGCCCCAGTGCCAGCTGCTTGGCGTGGAGAGCACTCACTCCGGGGTGGCAGGCAGGGCTAGCCCACCCGGGCCCCGCCCCTGCTGGGATCCATCCCGCCTGCTGCGCTGGGAAGCCAGTTACCCGGGCCCCCTCCCCCTACGTGCAACCCCCTGCCCAGCCCTCCGAGGTCGCCGGCAGCCCCAGCTGTGCCCGCTGACCCATTGCACTTTGCTGCCTTTTGGCATCTGGGCAAAAAATAACTCACCTGGTCAGACAGGAGGCCGTGGCCTTGCCCAGGCCAGACGTTTCCCTAGCTGAGCCCTCGTGGGGGTGGCACACACAGGGGCACAGGTAGAGTCCTGCGGCCAGGCTGGGCACCCCCGCAGGCTTCTTACAGCTTGGTGAAGGAACAGAGTGTTCATCCCAGGGAGTTACTTTTAGAGTTCCCGACAGGTTGTGTTTGGTTTGGGTTGTGGGGGGTGTTTGGTGGAATGTTCTGGAAGGTTAAAGATACCTGCCTAGAATAATGAGGCTCAATTCAGAAATGTACACATGGACGCAGCTTCTTCTGATTCCCCTTGAGTGTGCTGCGGGGGTAGGAGGGGTTGCGGAGTCTGCAGCATCCACAGGTGCTACCTGCCCGTCGGAGCCATGGCCGTGTCCCCGCCCCTGCTCGGCTCAGCCACTGCTGCTGCTGCCCACTGAGCTTCACTGTCCTCTGAGACCGGGGCTGTGTGCTGAAAAGGCCGCGGTGGAGGTCGAGGTGGACGTGCTCAGGGACAGAGAGGACACACTTGAGTGGCTGTAGGCCTGGAGACTCGGAGCGTCAGGTACAGGAGGAAACAGCTCGGGGCCTCACAAGCCAGGAGAAGGGAGAGCCTCAGGGCTGGTCACCCGGGGCACCGAGTGGGTGTTGGGGGCGTGGCCGTAGCAGACTTGGTCTGGACGTCGGGCGGGCCCCCGCGGGCTGGGCAGCGCGGCGCCTCTGGGACTGGAGCAAGGACCCTGCCGGAGGGCCGGGCCTCTCCTTTCCTCGTGGTCCAGAAGTGTGGGGAGGCGGAGCAGAGCCGCCCAGGGCGTGCACTCTCCCAGGGGACGCTCACCCAAAGAGCGTCGGAATGGCCTTCTGTGAGCCGTGCAGGCAGGGCTGCACACCGGGTCCCGAGCTCCCCCACCCAGGGTGCCCCCAGGGAGCAGCCCCCTCGGCCTCGCCTTCTCACCCCTCCCCACTCTTCCTTCCCGCCACGTTGTGCCCGCAAGCCAGGCGACAGCAGCCGACCCTCAGCACTTGGGCTGCAGGGCCATGCCGGATGCAGGCAGGACGTGCTCTCAGGGGTGACTCCTTCTTCCCTTTGAGAATAAACGCCTCTGATGCTGAAGGCGACAGGGGAAATGCCCCTTACAAACAGAGGCCTAAGCACGTGCGGCCGGTGTGGGACGCCCTCCTCCCGCTGTGGGGTCTGCGCGTGCCCATCAGTGCGTGGGGTTATGTGCCTGCGTCTGCGTGTGTGCTCCTGAGTCTCCACTGCTAGGGAAACCAGGAATATTCACAGAACTGGAGTTTCCTGCTGTCACGAGGATGTCTTCTAGCCACACCATGGGGGGAATCCAGGAGCTGGAAACTCCGAAATGCATTTAAAAATCAGTTTTTGTAAATTATAATTTGATCTTTGCAAAACTCATAACCTTTTTCTGTGGGTGGACCCTGAGTGTATTTTTGGTTTAGGTAGTTAAATCATGGAATTTCTGTACTTTGCAGGCGTGATGCCCCTGCAGTGGGGCTGCTTACTGCTCTGCAGACACGCAGGGCCCTTTCCTAGGCAGACTCTCTGCCCAGGGATGGGGGTCAGCGCTGTTTTCTGAAAAACAAGCTTTATGTTTCAGATGGAATAGTGGCTCTGACTCCCTCCCACCTCTCCAAGGACAGAGTGTGCCCTTCACCAGGGCTGAGAGGAGGGAGGGTCATGGTGGCTGGTTTGCAACTGTTGTGTACCCCAGAAAAGCCACGTTCTCCTAATCCTAGTCCGGTCTTGTGGGGGCAGACCCACTGTGGGCAGGACCCTCTGGTTAGGGTGTTTCCATGGAGATGTGGCCCTGCCCATCTAAGGGGTGTCTTCATTAGTTTACTGGAGACCTTAAAAGAGCCGACACAGCAGGGAGATGAAAGGAGAAGCACAGATGGTTAGGGTGGAAGCGGGAGCTGAGAGAGCCATCGAACCCAGAGGCAGGAAGAGGACGGCAGATGTCAGCACGGGCCATCCCAGCTGACAGAGGTGTCAGTGTCCCAGAAGCCGGCAGCCTTTCCTCTGAGAAGGCATCCTCTTGTTCCTGCCTTAATTTGGACATTTTCATGGATTTAGGATTGTAATTTGTAACTTAATAAATCCTCTTAATAAAAGCCAATCCATTTCTGGTTATTGCATGCCTTTATTGCATGCCTCGGCATTAGCAAATGAAACAATGTGACTCCACTGCAGTGGAAGCCTCTCTATCACTAGGAAGTTAGAGTCTGTTTTTGTGTTGTTTTTTTTTTATCAAACTAAACCTACTGACTTAAGTCACAGTTCCCAGGCATTTCTCTCTGCCTCTCCTGTCAAACAGGATGCACATCTGGAGCTGGGAAGAGAAGTAGGAATAGAACAGAAATTCCTGTGGGATTTCTGTGCAATCTGCAGCTCTTAGTTCAGTAGTTAATTCTTCTTTGCATCCAATTTTCACAACGAAAAGAAGCTTAAGCTTTATATCATGTTCAGTTCTACAAAACTGGCCTGACAAATTGGGAGTGTTAGTCATGAGGCTTCAGGCAGAAGTTTACATTTGCATTAACTAGTTAGAATCTGCGGTGCCCTTATGGGAAAGTGGTAGCAGTAATTTCTAGGCTAAGCATTATTTGAAAATTTTCAAAGTATAATAAGAAAACTGTGTCACTCTGTGGGAAGAAGTAGCTGAACTTATGAACCAAGTCAGCTACTCCATGCTTATGACCCCACGAATTCCAGTCGCTTGTTCCCTATAGACCCCACCCTCTCTCGTGGGGTGCTTTGGGCTGGCTGCTGGGGAGCACTCAGTCTGCTGGGCTCTCGCTGCTTTCCATGGACAGACTTTGACCTCTCTCTGTGCCTCTGCCAGTGGCGCAGAACTCTGGGTCAGAGCCAGAAATAGGGATGCAAATCTCAGTGGGGACTTGCACTGATGTTCCAAAGCTGTCATTCTCGGAAAGAATAGCAATTTGGAAATCTTCAAAAACAGAAGATAGTAAGCTGGTTTTCTTTTTTTGGTGCATCAGCTTGTAATTGGTGAAGAAACGAGTGAGGTACATGTAAAGCAATAGTCTGTGTCAGGCTCAGTGACAGAGTGACCTACTAGTGGACTGAGGCTGGCGTGGGCTCCTGTGGGTGTTCAGTTGGGCAAGCTGGCCCTGGTCAGAGGCACAGCAAAGAGGTCTCCTCCACCGCATATGCTTTGCAGACTCACTGCAGTGGACTCACTCGGGCCACTGCTAATGACTGGGAGGAAACAGATTTAAGCTGTTTATATTTACTTGTAGAAAACTGCTTCACTTAAGGGAGATAAATGTATCACACTTAATTCCTTTTCCAATTAGATAATTTTCCTAATTTCACTTTTGAACTGTTTTTTGCTATTGTTTAATTGTCAGGTCTCAGTAAACTGATAGTCCCATCTCCAACATCAAGCCTCCTGGGGAGGAAACAAAATCAATTACCTAAGTGGCTGATTGCCACGCTGAAAAGTTTGTCTTGCTCTCCATACTGTATGCACTTATGCTGTCTGTGCCCTGATGGGAAATTCTGTGTTCATCCAGAAGATGAATCTTGCACACCTAGTATAAAATATTAATGGCTTTAAAAATACTGAGCCTTTCCTGTTCATTAAATGAGTAGGTTTATTCTTCACATCACGAATGACATCCACATTATTTTCTTTTTATGCTTCCATTGTATTTTTCTTGCAGCAAGTTATTTCATCATATTTGCTTTTCAAAACAGGCAGCTAATTTGGCCCAGACTTTCCATTATATTTCAGTGCAGTCGGATGTGATGGCAGTGAGCGAGTGGTGGGAATCCAAACAGACGGTTGGCGACGTGGCTTTATTGCTTTAAATTCCCTTATATAGAAGCCTGGTGTCCTCTTGATCTTTTTAATATTTCTGTTTGGGAAATTTAGGAAAAAAAATTAATCATTTTTATATTCCTAACACTATCTCTGTTTATAGCTTGATGTGCTTGCGTAAGTTCTTTCTCCTACAGCTCTTTTTTAATGTTACTGTCATTTAATCATTATATATATATAATGGTACTGCTTTCTTTAATTTTAAATCTTATAATAAGGGTCTTTCAGTGTTGCAAAGTAAACATCAAAGTCACATTTATTTTTTTACTTTTTATTTTGAAAAATGATAGCATCACTGGAGGATACAGAAGCTAATACTGAGAACCCTGCCCAGCCTTTTCTGGTTTCCCTCAGACCGTCGTGCAATGTGAAAAGTGGACATTTGGCACATTACTCATGTTTTGCCCATTTCATGCGTCCTTGTCTATGCATGCAAATTGTTCCGCAGAGTTTTTCACACGTGTAGACGCGTGGAGCCACCAGCGCTATCAGGGTAGAGAGCCATCCCATCCCCGAGAACGTCTTCCGTGCCCCCTTCTGTGCTCACGCCCCCTCCCTTCCACCACCCCTCGCCCTCTGTCCTTCACCCCTGGCAACCAGTTCAGAGCATTGTGGAGGTGGCGGCATGGATTATCTAAACCTTCGAGATTGGCTCTTTTCGCTCCACAGAATTCTCTGGCAGTCTGTCCAGGTGGTTACATGTCTCGACAGTTCCTTCCTCCACGGCTGGGTGATATTTGATGGAATGGTGTAATCTTGCCACTCACGTTGCAGGACACGTGGGTTGTTTCCAGTTTTAGGCTATCCTGAATAAAGCTGCTCTGGACATTGGTGCATGGGTTTTTGCATGAACACAGTTTCCATTTCTCTGGGACAGATGTCCAAGAGTGCAGTTGCTGGGCTGCATGATAAGTGCTTCCCTCTATAAGAAACCACCAGGCTAGTATCCCGTCCCCACCAACACTGTATGAAAAGGACAGTTTCTCTGCATCCGAACCAGCATTTGTTGCTGTCACTATTTTTATTTTTTACTTCTTACCTACTCTATAGATGTGCAGTGGCATGTTACTGTGGTTTTTCATTTCTCTAGGGGGTAGTGATGTTGGCCATCTTTCCGCGGGCATGATTAATCATCCATATAACTTCTTCGGTGAAGCATCTTTTTAACTCTTTTGCCCATTTCTAAATGGATTGTCTATTGTTGAGTTTAGAGAGTTCTTTGTATATTGTGGATACAAGACCTTTGTGGGATATATGGTTTGCTAATGTTTTCTCCCATTCTGGTCTTTTCATTGTCTTGACAGGGTCGTTTACAGAGCAAAAGTTAATTTTGATAAGGCTCGGTTTACTAATTTTTCCTTTTATGGATTGTGCGTTTGGTATCCTGTCTAAGGATTCTTCACCTAGCCCTTTGTCATGAAGATTTTCTCCTGTTTTCTTCCGAGACTTTGATAGTTTCATGGTTCAAGTTCAGAATCTATTTTCAGTTAGTTTGTATAGAAGGTATAAGGTTTAGCTGCGTTTCATTTACTTGCCTACAAATGCCCAATTCTGCAGCACTGTTGGTTGAAAAGACTATGTCCTTTCGTTGTTGAATTGCTTTTGCCCCATTGTCAAAAATCAGTGGTGTGCATGTGTTTCTGTGCTGTCCGTTCTGTTTGATGGGTGAGTGTGTCTGTCCTTCTGCCAACTCCACCTGTCATGATTGCTGTATTCTCTCAGGAAGCCTTCTCCTCGGGCAGAGCTCCTCCTCCCACTTCATCCTTCTTTTCCAAATTGGTTTAGCTCTTCTAGTTCTTTAGCTTTTCTATATAAATTTTAGTGTAAGCTTGCGCATATTAAAAAAAAAACATAGCTCAGATTTCAGTAAAGTTTTCATTTTACCTACAGTCAATTTGTGGAGAATTGACATCTTTCTTCTACTGTGTCTTCAAATCTAGGAACACGGAACTCTCCCCACTGATTTAAATGTCCCTTGATTTATTTGCGCTGCCCTCCCTGTGCCCCCTCCAGTGCCCCCTACCAGCCCTGAGCTCATGACTCCTGTGTGCTAAGATGTAATGCATTGGAATAATTCATTCTACCTGCAGTCTAAAGGTCTTTCTGCTCTCATCCAGATCCCACATAGCATGTTTGCTAAATGCCTGGGTGCAAGCATGGCTTCTGGGGGAGCAGAGGCCTTTGCACCTCTCTGCTGTCATAGAAAGGGCACAGGCTTCTGCCCCTAAACATGCCAAGATAAGACTTTTCCGATCCACAATAATCAGTTTCATTAACTATTGCTGTGCATTTTGGACCATGAAAAAAATCAATTACTTAGGCAGCTTTTTCTTTGCCCAAACCAAACTGTCTTTCTCTGAACAAGTGTTGCTTGCAGAGATGTTTAGTGAGTATGAACCTTCTGTATACTCTTTTCTCTGCTTGCTAGGTACAAAAACTCATCTCACTGGTCCACAGTTCTCCCCAAAGTGTCATGCTGGTGGATGTCTGCATGATCAGATTCCCACAGCTCATTATTTTTGTGTAATCGTTCCATATCCAGCCTTGGGTTAAGTTTCGGTCTACTTTGCCGGTTGACCATAGACAGTGCTAAACTTTCATTAAAATTCCTGCCTTTGCCATAAACACTTCGAAGGATGAGTCTCCAGTGGCAGCCCTCCCAGCACATCACGGTCAGCACAAAGGACCTGTCCTGCCTTATTATCTTTTTGAGTATTCTTCGCCCTTTTGAAGAGGCACATGTACCGGCCTCAGATATAAAGAACTTCTTAATGCTACCAGAGAAACCGTGGTTGCACACCTCAAATTCTCTTTTTATGGAAGAACTAAAGGAAACCTCTGTAGTCACACTCTATAATCCCACATTAATCTGTAATGCATTTTGTACCTCTAAATAGGTAGTCCTGCTATGACTGTCACCTTTTGTTAGACAAAATATTTAGATGTAGGAACAAGAACTGGCTGCTTAGATGTAGGAACAAGAACTGGCTGCATGCAGTAGAGAAAAGTGATGATCTAACTATCACAACTGGTTTAGCACATTTTAAATATTTATGATATATAATTGTAAGCAGTGAAGATGCAAGGTTTTTAACTGATTGTCATCATAAAGAGACTTGGAGTGGGAAAATAATTTAGGGCAGGTGAAAAACTCCACTGGTACAAAGTTCCTGATAACAAGTTATTAATCAGATGTACTTTTTCACTCTGTCTCAGTTAACCCAGCATTCTCTTATACTCTTTATTTTTCCAGAGATATCACATTTATCAACAAATTACTCCAATAGTAGTATTTACTACTGTTGATTTTGAAAAAGAACTAGGACATAGTATAAGAAATCTCTAGAGAATTGAGAATCTCAGAGAAGATATTTGGTAAATAACATTTTCCTTCTCTGGTACATAATATGAAGTTGAACCCTTTAGATTTCACTGGGATTTTTCATTCCTCAATTATACTGATATTATAGTTTATCATGATTAAAGTCTTGATAAACTTAAAAGTCTATGCAAGCAGTTTTCTCTCCAATTATTTTGGTGTGTGCTGCATTTAATACTAGACATCCCAAAGCCAGAGTGAAAAAAAAAAATGTTCTAAGTAAGAGAAAGAAGAAAATGTAATTTTCCAAGTCAAAGATGACTCATTAGCATACATAATTTCTTATTCAGTGCTCACCAGGTGTGCAGTCAGGTGCCATTATATTATCCGCTGTGGGATTTTACTTTGCAACATTTTTGAAGCTGTGCTAAAGAATAAAGATTTATTTAGCCCTTTTAAACCAGAGGCATGCAACTCACTGCATAGAAACAGGAGTTCCCCCACATGACACTGATTCTCCAGAAGGAATCTCATCTGAGGCTCAGACCCAACACAGATACATTTTCCATCCACTCCCAGCTTCCAGACTCTTTAAAAATCACTTAGTGCATCTCAACAAATTAACATCAAGTAGATACTTTCTCCTCCTGCTCACATTAGTAATGGCTTTTTATGGAGCAAACCATTGCAGATAATTTTGAAGGTCTGTGGATCAGCACATCCTATTTAGAGCCTACACCTAAAGCACCACATCCAAATGCTAAAAGAACTGTGCCACATTATAATTCAGTTACCATTTCACAGTAACCGTTCTCGAGGAGGTTAAAGATGGGGGAACTCACAGGAATCCACCCACCCAGAAAGAACACCTGTTGTTAGTAGCCAGGAGCCTGCAGCCTCTGTGTTTGTCGTATGCCCTTACTCTCCAATCTTTGCACCTCTTTGCTGGATGAAGAAGACAGAGCTGCAAAAATGTGGCTCCATCTGTCAGCATCATGTGTAATCACAGCTTTTAGAGAGTCCAACTTGCATAGACTGGGATTGATAAAAATACCAGCAGACCAGGAGGCTGCTGGGAGGGAAAATCATAGGAACAACAGGCCAGGAGAGTAAGGAGCTTTAATTCAAAAACAGAGGGGGGGAAATGTAACCAAGGCACGATTCATCTTGCCTGAGTAACAAAAATGAATGTGGCTGTAGGGAGGGCAGGGGGCAGAGAGAAGAAAGAAAATAAGTGTTTGGCTTTAAGTTGTTTTTGTTGTTTCTGCTCTCTTTCCACTAGTATCTCTTCATTTGGTGCCACCAGTTATAAAATCTTGTGGTTAGTTCATTTTAGTTTAGCCAGGGGTCTTCTGGGAGTAGTCTGAGTGTGAGAGTTCCTTCTGAAGGAAGGCACTGGGCTGCCAAGCCAGTCCTTACTTTTGGTTATTGTGTTTGTGATTACTTCAGGGGCTACTCTTGAGTCCAAGTCACTATTTGTTGGTAAGAAAAAGAAAGGACCAACGTTCCAGGGTATTTGAGAAAACAGAGGTCAGCCATGTTATTGTTCATTTCTATCCCTCCAGGAATGCTGCTACGTCAGTTCAACATCGCATCACGTGTGTTATCCTTAGTTCAAGCCCTGCAAGTCCCTGGAGTTGGAGAATGGGACCTGGGCAGCTGCGAGGGTCCTTTTCCCTCTATTCAAGTATGCTCTGTCCCACTCCTCAACTTGCAGGGTTCCTATCCACTGTGCTGGCATTTCAGCCCGCATTTTCCTTGTTCTTTCCCACACCATTTCCTCCCTGCTTCCCGTACTGAGGATTTTGTGGAGGTTTGATTCTACTTTAAATAAAGACACCTTTGATTTCCCTAAATGTCAACATGTACTGATACAGTCGACCTGCCTTCATCTCCTGCTGAGAGTGCTGCTATGGTATTCAGGCTGGCCAATGTTCAGCTTAGAAATGAAGGGAAGCCTTTTGTAGGAATAGTTTCATGAGACTGGTTTAACATGCAGCCAGTCCTATAATTTCGTTCTGCATTTGTGCACACCAGCAAAAGCAGACACATTTGCTGATACATATAAAGGGCGATTTAAAAGGCAGGGAAGGAGCCGGAATTCCTTAGCCATTACTCCTTACAAAGTGCCCAGGCCCTGGGAGCAGCGGGCCCGGGGCCCAGGAGCAGGAGGTGGGGTCTGCTTCTGCCGCTACCCCTGGAGTCAGCCACCCAACCTGCGTAGGGAGTGAGGCTCCTTCTGGCTCCTAGAAGCCGTAATTCACAGGTCTGGTTCTCACTTCTTCCCAGTGCTGTGAGCCCAGACACCTCCTCTAGGATGTTTGTCGTGAGCTGCATCTGCCTACGGGTGCAGTGAGCTTTGCGGTGACAGGGGCCACGAGGAACCCTCTCAGATGGCCGGGCACCCTCTAAGTCCCCTTGGTGTACCCACCTCTGCTTCTTTCCTTCCTTCCTGGAAGAGGCAGATAAAACTCTTCAGTGGATCTTCTTTCCATTTTAACGACATTCCTCAATTTCCATTCTAGCAATAGGTTAGACTAGGTGGACCATCCTTCTTGCCAAAAACAACTAAATGCATTGGACAAAATATCTTTTTAAAAATGTTTAAGTGCAGGGCGGGCCACGGTGGCTCAGCAGACAGCATTCTCGCCTGCCATGCTGGAGACCTGAGTTCAATTCCTGGTGCCTGCCCATGCAAAAAAAGTATATATATATATTATTTAAGTGCTTTGGAAGTTAAGAAGGTCATAAGTAATTTACAGAGACAATCAAAGCTGACTTTCTCCTCAACAGGAGTTGACAAAATTAGTGAATTTGATGTCGGAGTTTTATCGCTTCACAGGGCAGGGGGAACAGATGACAGCGCCTCAGGCTTCCCCAAGGTTTATCTCTTGCCCCTCACCCTTGCTGGAAACAAGACTTCAGAGAGCTGTATTCTGTTGCAGGAATAAACCAGGACACACCATCCTGTGCCCCTTCGACTAACTCTCTCTCTCCCCTCTCCCTCCCTCCATCTACCAGGAAAATTGATTGACTTTCTAATATTGGTTCGAGATGAGGGTCACTGCAGTGGAAAGTGAGAATTGGTAACCACTTGCAGTGGCCCAAAGAGCCATAAGTCACATATTTAGTTTTTAAATGGTCATGGGTTGTTGATGTCCCCCAGATAGCAAGAAGATACGACAGAAACCTTCTCTGGATAAAATCTTATAAGAAATGTGAGCTCACAGTCACATTTCTTCACACATAAGGAAGCAGGGTACCATGAAGGAGAGCCAGTAAAACAATATAAATTAGAGTCATTTTGGCAAAGAACTAAGATATTGTAATCGTTATGTGCAGAATATAAAATAAGTATGTCTAAAATGATTGATGACATAAAAGAAAGGATTGAAAATATGACTAAAAATGATTTTTTTAATTATGAAAATAAGCAAAAACGTATAGAACCTCTAAAATTATATAAAAATTAAAAATACAAACTGAATAGTTGCATTTAATAGCAACTTATACAAAGCACAAAAATAATAGTGAATGAAAAAGTAGATCTGAAGAAAGAGGATAGATGAGAAGTCTCATATCCATATCTAATTAGAGTTCCGTAATGACAGGAGAGATGAAAAATATTCAAAGATTTATTGGCTGATAATTTTTCAGTGCTAATAAAACATACCATTTCTGAGATTCCAGATACCTCAGCAGTCCCTAACAATACTAAGAATTATCCATATCCAGACATGCGATGGGTCAGACACAAGGAGAAGCTCTTAAAAGCATCCAGAGGGAAAAGATAAATGCTCTTCAAGAGAACAACAGAACAGTTTGACTGACAGCTAATTTCTCAACAGTGGCAATGAAAGACAGAAGACAATGGGAAAATGTCTTAGGTGTGCTTAGATAAAAACTGTCAACCTATGATTATATATGCAGAGAAATGATTTTTCAGAAATGAGGGCAAAATAAAGATATTTTCAGACTTGCAGAAACTGTATGACCTGACGACCAGTAGACCCACACTTAATGAAATTCTAAACAGGCAAAAGGAAGTTAATTGCAGCTAGAAGTTTTGATACGAAAATGGAACAAAAATAGAAAGTTGTAATAGAACTTTGTAATAGAAAGTTGTAAATATGTGTGTAAATCTACACAAAATGAACAATACAAAACAGTAATAAAGTCTTGTGAGTTTTTGTAGATAAAATAAAAGTACAGCAGCAATATTATACGTGTTGGAAGGTGAATGATTAGGGCTAAGTTCTTCTAAGAGCCATGAATTATCACTTCAGACTTTTGTAAATTGCTTTGCATGTTAAAATTTCTAAGGATAAAAGATATTTCTGTGAAATGTGATGATCCTCTGGTTAGTCTTCCTGGTAAATGACTGCTCTACCCTTTGGATGCTCAAGCTAAACCCATAGAGCCAACTTTGACTTCTCTTGTTGTCTGTTCACATCTGTCCATCAGAGAGCCCTGCTGGTGCTCTGTTGGAGCTTTCTTCAGCATGTACCACACTCTACTCACATCCCCCCACTCCCCACCCCCGCCTTGCCCAAGCCACCAATGTGACTCCTCTCCTTTGTTGCAAATGCCCCAGATACTCTCTCTCCTGCTTTGGGTCTTGCTGCCCATCCTCAAGACTGTGGCCAGGGGGAGCTTGTGGAAATGTAGGCTTGATCTTACCCTTCAGAGCTCGCCATTTCAGAGTGAAGACCAAAGTCCAGTTCGCACGCCACCCAGGATCGCACACGTGGCGTCTCGTGCTTCCCCATCTGCCTGAGACTCTGTGCTCAGGCTCTTCCCTCTGCCTGCCATGCTGTTCCCCCTGTACCTGCACAGCGCTCCTTTCCATCTGTGCTCACGTGTCACCTTCTCCAGGAGGCCTGCTGACTCCTGCAGTTTAAAGGGCAGCCCTTCCTCCCAGACTGCCAAACTCTTTATTCGGCTCTATTTTTCTTTCTGTAGCTAATATCCCCTTATGGGAAATGTGTTGTCTTTCTGTCCCCACTGGAGTGTAGGAGCCATGAGGAAAGGGGAATTTGTTCTTTCAATTCACTGATTTATGTCCCTAGGGCCCAGAGCACTGCTTAGCCTATTAGTATGCACTGAATACATTCCTACTGGATGGACAGATTTATGGACAGATGAATGGATGGATGGATGGATGGCCTAAGAGATGGATGCATGGAGAAATGAATGAATAAATGCTGCTTAAAATTTAATGAATATAATAATTTAAAAATCTGTTTAGAAACAGAAATTCCTGAGCTAGCTCCCCCATGTTGCAAAGTGATTACAGATTCAGGGGGCCCCACACAGGGCCTGGAATCTGCATTTTTAACAAGTCCCCCAGGTGGTTCTGGTTGCACACTCTGCGGCCCTCTGGAAGACGTCGCGCCTGGGTGCAAACATCCCTTTTGTGCCTCAGCAGAGCAACTGGTTATGCTGTTATCCAACCCCTTATGAAGTAGCCTCCTGCCTCCCCGAGTGTCGGGAGAGACTGTGTCCCAGCTGTCATCACAGGCTGGGGACCGTCTGCCCCGTGAGCACTCTACCTCCCAGTACACTCGCCAGAGCAACGTAGAACACAGCTGGCTGGACCTGGCTGGCTTGTGGTCAGTCACACAGTTCAGGGGATTTCCTTCCTCTTTCCTAACTCTCATAAACCACCTGGTTAATACTTCTTTCTGTAATTTTGCTGAGAATTGATGTCAAGCATGTGAATCAGCGATTTCTAGATTGCCTCTTTCCTTTTTTAGAAATAAAGCGAATACTTGCCCATTTTTAGTTTTCTCTTTTTATTAATACTTTACAGCTTTTAATTTGCCTGCTCATCATAAATATTGTGCTTAAATGTCATGAAAAGCAAATGATTCTGCACAGAAGAAGGCTCCAAATAAGGTGACATTGCCCAGGGGGGAAAGAAGCAGGGCAAAACAGTGTCTCCCTCCAGCCCCTTGTACGCCACCCCCGAGCTCCCTGCAGGGACTTTTTGCAGTTGGTCAGCGTTTTAAAAGCAATCCAACCGCAGTTTTTCAAATTCATTCTCATGAACTATTATTAATAGTAGTGCCATTCAAGTGATTTATTTTGCTAGTTTCTCGCTGTCACAGTAGAAATTGTTTTCGAAATCCTCGCTTGGGGAGCAAGCTGCTGCTGATGACACCAGCTTCTCCCCAGAAATGTGTCGTTATTTTAAAATCCCTGTCCCAGGAGCTGTGCCGGGAATGGCGTGCTGGTGCTGTGTGCTGAGGACGTAGGAGCAGCCCCTGTTGTTTTAAGAGACGGGATGGAACTCCCGGAGCTTCCGATGGGGTCCGCGAAGAGGCCGATGGGGTCCGCTTAGAGGCTGGTGGGGTCACATAGAGGCCGGTGGGGTCCGCGTAGAGGCCGGTGGGGTCCGCGTAGAGGCCGGTGGGGTCCACATAGAGGCCTTGCTAGACGGACCTTCCTCCTAAGACAGAGGAGACACTTACGTCAAAATGAGACCTAAAGATCCTATTTTAATCCTGATTGCTCTTTGGGGCAATAGTCGAGAAATAATTCAGAAAATGGGGCCGTGCAGGCAGCTCGCACGTGCCCTCCTCCCACCAGGCCCCGTTTACTCCTTGCAGAGGACCTGGAGTCAGCACTGGCTTCCAGACCTTTTTTAAAAAAATTCAGTTCCCGGAAAAGAGAACGAAGTCACACATCCTCAGGCAAGCTCAGGACAAGATGTCACCGTGGAGGCAGAGCTTCCAGGTGGAAAGGGGGTGCGTGTGGGTTCCTTTCCTGTTGATAGTCAAGATTCCTTGCTGTGGAAACTTTATTGGATTTGAATGATAAATTAACTATATTACCTGGGAAAGCACCGGGGCTTGGACTGCTGGTCTTGGCGGAATCAGGAATGCGCTTTTGGAAGGTCAGCTCTCCCTGCGTCCACGCGAGGACCTGCACCCCACTTGAAGTGTCACAAGTCTTGTGTCTGCACCTGTGACCCAAGATGCTAATGACTGACTCACAGACATGGCAGTGTGGAACGGGAGGTGGGCTGGGTGTGTGTAGCTAGATGATGTGCAGGGTCCCCTGCCGCGGGAGAACTTTATTAACAGAAAGGGGCCCTTTATTCTTAGTTAACTGACAGGTATCTTTCTTTAGTGTTGCTATGTTAGTGGAAGAAAGGATAACCTACTTTTATAGGGATTTGGAGCATTTCTTTACACTCCAGCGTTTGGCTTTGTTTTCTAAGTGGGAAATGGAAGTCTGTTTGTAGCCAGGTTCGAGCTGTTTCCCACTGCATGCAGGGCCCCCTGTCTACTCTTTTCTCCCTGCTGCAAACTCGAAGATTTCCCTAGGAAAGCTGTGCTGGTTTGTCTCCCCAGGCTGACTGGCCCTGCGGTTTCAGAAAGCCGCGTGGAAAGCTCAAGAATGAGCGCCCTTCTCCACCCCAAAGGGCGATGGGTGAGCCGAGCCTCCTGGCTGGCCCGTACCCCCCCTCCCCAATTTTACTTGTTTGTTCAAGAAGTAAAGACAAAGCAATTAAATTGTCGTCCTTTATCTTCTAACTGAGCCACGGATCGTCGCTAACTGACCAAAGAGGATCCGTTTTGTCCATGCTCACTGTTTACCCAAATAGAAACACCATTGTTTTTTTACAAAAACGTTAAACAGTGCTTTAAGATATAAAAATCCAAGTGTTTCTTTTAACCACCAAATGGAATAGCTAAAGGGAACTCCATAGCCTCCGACCTGCTAAATAAGGTTTTGCAACTTTTTTTGACTTTTGTAGGTATGCAATATTTGTTTAATGGAAATAACAAAAATAATAAAATTTCTAAAAAACTTTTGAGAGACAGAAAGTTTAAACATTTACGTACCACTGTCATGTAAATTATTTATTCTTAGACTAAAATGGGTAGGGAGAAAGTACAGTGTGGGGTTCAGCCTTTAATCGAAAGGCCACCTGCAATGCTTCCAGCCCCATGGCCCAGTCAGGAATTGTCTCCACCCCAGATGAACCTCCCAAGGAATAAGTACGGGAGCTACGAAAAGTCTTCTGTGCTCAGACCACAATGCGCCTTTGCTCAGCCGTCACAGTTATTAATGAGGTTTTCAGCAAGCCCACCTGCCCAGGCTGAGGCTGAAACTGTGGTGCGGACAGACAGACCATGAGATGGGTGGACTGTGGGGACAGACGGACCATGAGATGGGTGGACGGTGGGGACAGACAGACCATGAGATGGATGGACTGTGGGGACAGACGGACCATGAGATGGATGGACTGTGGGGACAGACAGACCATGAGATGGATGGACTGTGGGGACAGACGGACCATGAGATGGATGGACTGTGAGGACAGACGGACCATGAGATGGATGGACGGTGGGATGGATGGACAGGTTGGAAGGGGGAGCTGAGAGAAGTACAGAAATAACTTCACAGGCCCATCGGGCCAGAGTGTCAGGGAAAACACCTGCCTTGCGGTCTCTCAATTTCAGATTGCTGGCATTTGGGCTGATAACAATCCCTCTTTCCAAGGGGAATCATATATCTTTGGTGACAGGAAGTTCTGTGATGGAAATTTATAGTGATTTCTGTCAATATTTTAATTTAAAGATGAAGGACTCTTTTTCCTACTGGAAAATCTTGCTTCTGGACTGGCAGAAAATCTTATCAGGTTGCTTCTTATGAAACACACTCTGTGCTGTGGCCACGGGGGAAATGTCAGGCAGGAAGAGGAGGAGGGGGAAAACCTGTAGCTCACAGCACAGCTGTGCAGACAGTAAAACAAAGACCTTTTGAGAGGGTCATTTTGTTCCATAATTTTTATATTCATCCCTTCCACAACTTTTGAGAAGCAGGATGGATTTAAGAAGCACCAAACTGTCAAAAAGGAAGATGGATTTAATTGAAAGCCCCTTAGATTTCCTTGAGGTTTTGGTAAGACCAAATCATAGAAATCCATGGAGAAAAGAAACATTGACCCCCCGATTTAGTTAGTAAAGCTGCCAGAATGCGATATACCAGAAACGGAATGGCTTTTTAAAAGGGGAATTTATTAAGTTGCAAGTTTGCAGTTCTAAGCCTGGACAAATATCCAAATTAATGCAAGTTATGAAAATGTCTAAGTTAAGGCATCCAGGGAAAGATACCTTGGTTCAAGAACGCAGATGATGTTCGGGGTTTCTCTCTCAGTTGGGAGGGCGCATGGCCACATCTCCTAGCTTTCTCTCCAGGCTTCTTGTTTCATGAAGCTCCCCAGAGGCATTTTCCTTCATCGTCTCCAAAAGTCTCTGGCTGTGTGAGCTCTCATGGTTCCAAAGCTTTTCCCAAAATAGTTCCCTCTTAAAGGACTCCAATGAGCAACCCCACCTTGAATGGGTGGAGACACATCTCCACGGAGAACATCTAATCAAAAGGTACCACCCTCAATTAGGTGGGTCATATCTCCATGGAAACAATCAAAAAGCTCCCACCCAGCAATATCGAATGAGAGTTAAAGGACATGGCTTTTCTGGGGTCCACAACAGTTTCAAACTGGCACAGCCCCAAAATTAACAAACGTGGTGAACGACCAGGACAATTCTAAAAAGCTATGTGGGATCCCACTTTTAAAGTTCCAATTCTAAAAATCCATAATCCACCTAGCTCATCACATAACTTCAGCATGGGCCAAACGGTGACAGATTTAAAGGGGCCTCTGGTGTGTCTGATCGTGTTTCTGCTCTCTTTAGGACGAAGGCATTGTGAAGGAAATCGACATCAGTCATCATGTAAAAGAGGGATTCGAAAAGGCAGACCCTTCACAGTTCGAGCTGTTGAAAGTTTTAGGACAAGGATCCTACGGAAAGGTAAGTTGAACTGCCGAGTTCAGAGTGGGGCCACTCCTCTTTGGACGGTGTGGCTGGCCCTCCTCTTAGGCCGAAGCCCTGGCTGGGTACGGAGAGAAGACAGAGGCGCTGTCCGAAGGCAAACATCCACTCACTCAACTGATGGAAGCCCCTGCAGTCCTTACTTCCCCATGGGCGCCAGGTCCCCGAATCCGGAGTTGTGGCCTCTCTTTGCACAGCTCGAATCCCACTGCCTGGACCTGTGCAGACTGGGGTCTGCCTGAACTCGTGAAAATACCACAGAGGCACACACACAGACACAGTACACACACGCAGATACACGTGCACGGACTTTCACACACAGACATCAACTTACAAATCCAGACACATACACACACCCAGATTTGCACGCAGACACACATGCTAATTTCTCTGCGTCCTTGGTATAGTGATTGGGTAGAAATATATAGATTCAGGCAAAATTATTTCTAGGATGTAAGGTCCTAAAATGAACTGGGAAGGTAGGACAGACTCCTGCCTCTAATGGAACTATTTTTGTCTGGCTTGCCACATCTCTTCCATTCTTCGTGGGGCTTGGTGCCAAAATGACATCTGGCTCCTGCTGGTTGAAGTTACGACTACTAAGTAGTATGTTAATATCTGGGTAAACTCTTACAGACTGCATAAACTTGATTATTCGCAAAATTTATCTTCTGGCATGCTCACACAGTAGAAAGTGTTGTTCTTTCCTCATTTTCTTTCCCACGAGGTATGCTGGTAAGGAACATGTGTTTATGCTGACGTGTATACAAACAGATTTAACCATATGAAATTACCAGTGCTCAATTTTTTACCTACAAAAACAACTGTTTAAGGAGATTCATATGGTGCCTATGGTATTTATGGAAGAAGGGAAATAATGACTTCAGTTTTTTGCAGTGTCAACAGAAGGCAAAGCCTATTTCGTGTGGTAATGTAATGCCTTGCCATTTATAAGACATGTAGGAGAAATGAGTGAAGGGGCCTAAGAAGTTTGAACAGAAAACAGAGACAAGCCAGGGCCACCTCCTTCTTTCCGCCTTGCAGGGACTATGTTCCTGCATTGTTTCTAAGCCCAGGCGGGCACACTGTGAGCAGACTGGCCTGCACGTGGCCTGGCAGATCTGGGGGAGCCCGGGGAGGGCTGGGGTGGGCTTTGGTTCCTGCTTCACTATGCTGGCCCAGCCCAGGGCAGGCACCCCGGAGGCCCCCGTGCTGCAGGAGAGACGGGAAACGCTTTCTGAGCTCAAGGGAAGAGGCCCAGGGCTCCAGGGTATCCATTCAGCGACCTAAAAATGACCTTGAAGAAGTCCGCCTCGGATAAGGGAGGAGTTAAAGATGAAGGGTGGAAAGGCTTCCACCAGTTTCCACTTTCAAATTGCAAATTTTGAATTACAATTTTGCTTTTAAAAAACTGTTCTTTGGCAAGAGCAGCTGATCGGCGGTGCTTGGCAGAAGCCCTGGAGTGGCGCGTTCACAGCGCAGCACACTTCTTCCCAGCCCTCTCACAAACTCTAATTTTATCTTTACTCATGTCATCATCATATAAGGAATAAAAAAGCAAGGCTCACAGGATGACAGCGAGCAGGGGAAATGCCGGGAAGAGGTGGTGGCTACTTCTGAGGGTGTTCAGCTGCCACCATGTGCTTCATTCACCAGCTCGGCCACTGTGCCGCCAGCTGCAGGGCCGGGCAGGGCAGGGCAGGGTGGTGGGGGAGGGGGCATGGGGAAATGGGGCTGGGGGGTATCTGTGGTGTGGGAGAATGGGAGGTTTGGGGCTGTGGGTGGTATGGAGGGTGTGGGTGGCGTGGGGCATGGGGGTGTGGGTGGTCTGGGGGTGGGAGGCATGGAGGGTGAGGGTGGTCTGGGGGTGTGGGGCATGGGGGTGTGGGTGGTCTGGGGGTGGGAGGCATGGAGGGTGTGGGTGGTCTGGGGGTATGGGGCATGGGGGTGTGGGTGGTCTGGGGGTGTGGGGCATGGGGGTGTGGGTGGTCTGGGGGTGTGGGGCATGGGGGTGTGGGGGGTCTGGGGGTGTGGGGCATGGGGGTGTGGGGGGTCTGGGGGTGGGAGGCATGGAGGGTGAGGGTGGTCTGGGGGTGTGGGGCATGGGGGTGTGGGTGGTCTGGGGGTGGGAGGCATGGAGGGTGAGGGTGGTCTGGGGGTGTGGGGCATGGGGGTGTGGGTGGTCTGGGGGTGTGGGGCATGGGGGCTTGGGTGGTCTGGGGGTGTGGGGCATGGAGGGTGAGGGTGGTCTGGGGGTGTGGGGCATGGGGGTGTGGGTGGTCTGGGGGTGTGGGGCATGGGGGTGTGGGGGGTCTGGGGGTGTGGGGCATGGGGGCTTGGGTGGTCTGGGGGTGTGGGGCATGGAGGGTGTGGGTGGTCTGGGGGTGGGAGGCATGGGGGTGTGGGTGGTCTGGGGGTGTGGGGCATGGGGGTGTGGGTGGTCTGGGGGTGTGGGGCATGGGGGTGTGGGTGGTCTGGGGGTGTGGGGCATGGGGGCTTGGGTGGTCTGGGGGTGTGGGGCATGGAGGGTGTGGGTGGTCTGGGGGTGTGGGGCATGGAGGGTGAGGGTGGTCTGGGGGTGTGGGGCATGGGGGTGTGGGTGGTCTGGGGGTGGGAGGCATGGGGGTGTGGGTGGTCTGGGGGTGTGGGGCATGGGGGTGTGGGTGGTCTGGGGGTGTGAGGCATGGGGGTGTGGGTGGTCTGGGGGTGTGGGGCATGGGGGCGTGGGTGGTCTGGGGGTGTGGGGCATGGGGTGTGGGTGGTCTGGGGGTGTGGGGCATGGGAAGCAGGGCGGGCCTCCTGGGCGGGGGCAGGGTGAGGTGTAAGGGGGGAAGGAATTATCTGAACAGAGTTCCGGAGGGAAACAGTGTGGACAGGATCACCCATGGGAAGCCCCCCAGGAGATGCAGCGCTCACCCTGGGCAGCCCTCTGAGGGGTGCTTGTGCTCCCAGGGCTGTGTCATGTATCCCTTAAGGAAAAAACAAAACTAATGAAAGAGAAGGAAAAGTCGTATGTTCGAACACCCCATATTCTCTTAACCTGTCTCTAAGTAAGAATCATGTGTATTGGGGAATAGCCCCCTTTTTGCCACCTGTGGCGGTGTGTTTTCAGCCCGCAGAGTGTCTACTGAGCTTCACCCAGCCCCCCACCCCTGGGGAAGAGCCCCCCGCCCCTGGGGAAGAGCGCCCAGCCCCTGGAGAAGAGCCCCCCTGCACTGAACTCGCTGCACCACCACCAACCTTGAAGCAAACCTCCCATGGGCCGGGCCATCCCGCGCCCTCACTGTTTCCTGGGCCACTCAGCCTGCGGGCGGGACAGAATCCGGGACAGAAGCCGGACTGACCACCAGACCTGACTCTAGGGCTCTGTCCCCGGCCTTCCGGGAGCCGGGTGGGTGCTGTCCCCGCCCCCCTGTGTGGGCGCCCACGAACTAGCCCCGTGTGCCACCCCCCCACACATGCCATCCCTGCCGGGACCACAGGGTCAGGGCTGTTGGTGGGCGTCCCCGGGCAGCCTCAGGCCATCGGCGCGCATCCCGCCCACCTGGGGCCTTTGCAGGCAGCCCTGCGACTTGCAAGGAGCAAGTGACCCGCCTGTGGGAGCCAGTGTCGGGAGTGATGACTGAAACTTCCAGTAATTGCTAATTATATCCAAGGCTGGCTTGATTTCAACCCTCTGTAGAGGTCGGGGTCTCAGTGATGCTTGGGTTACAGTCTTATCCTCAAAGAGAAAAGTGCGTTAAAAAATTGGATTGCGAAGGCCAGGAAACACTTGGGAAACATGGCAGAGAGATCCCAGTGCTGGAGTGAGCGGGGCAGGCAACACGTTCCCTGTGAGAGGGAGGGGAGCGTGGGAGTCTGGAGGGGAACAGGCTCCTCCAACCCCATCTCTTCACCTGCTCTCCTGCACAGGTCCACACCAGGGGCAGGCATGGACATGGCTTTATTTAACATTTCCTGGGGCGGGCCTTAGGTTCTGATCCCACCTTCTGAGAAGGGATCAAAGCAAAAGAAAAAAATTCCTTTGCTTTCCTGTGACTTACTGGGTGGCATGATAAGAATGTGCCTTCTCTAAATTTCTTCCTCTGGGGGGGACTGCTCCCCCGTGTCCTTAGAAGGGACCCAGCCATCAGGCGCCGTGAGGACATGGCAGTCCAGCTTCCCGATAGAGCTGAACGAACGCTCTGCTAAAAGAGTCAGGTAGTGATTTTGCTGATTGCGGTGACACAGGAGGATCCGGGGCAGTGGAGAAGGACAGGGCGTCTCTCTCCTAATGGCAGTTCTCACGTGACGTCCGCAGTGCAGCATGCCGAGCTGCTGAGGAAGCAGTTCTCAGAATGAGATGGGGAGCACATTTAAAAACCCAACCTGGATTAAGTCTTAAAGATTCAGCGACTATTTTTGCTAAAATCGAGCAGAGTTTTTGGGAACCCATAGAAATGGATTAACTACACTGAAATTTCTTCCCAAGTTACATAAGGATGACAGAGGCAGAGCGCGGCCAGGTGCCGCTGCACGTGAGACGTGTGCCCTGCTGCGGAGAGCCACGCTCCTTACTCGTTATTCACTGCCTTTTTGAAATTGGTTTTCACGGTTTCATTCTCCATCTCAAGCTGCTGTTGTCCCGGCAGGGACTCTGCTCGCCACACACCTGCCGCGGGACGTGCGATGACGCGCAGAGAAACGGAGTTGATAAATATCGATACAGTGGTATTTCTCCTGTTCTTTTAAACAAATTGCAAGTGGAATTCTTTATTAAAACAACTAAGTACAAAGATTCGCCATGGCTATCCATCATCTCTTGCTTACATTGAAATACCATGGAGAAAAAACTTTCATCTGTAAAATTCTACATACAATTTGACCTCATTTAAGCCAGATCTTGATTGGTTGCTGCCCCATCTGAACCTGGTTTCCAGCTCAGATTTCGGAGGAGTGGCTTTTCCGCTGCTCCTGAATCAGTGTAGCGTGCTGTCCTTTCATCGCAGAGGGAAGGGCCCTGGGGAGGAGGGGCAGGGAAGGAAATGGCCAGGACACAGGAACCGTGGGTTCCGGGTTTCCAAGGGCGACCGTCCAAACACGACTCCTCCATGACTTTGTTTATGTTTTGCTCAGCCTTCTCCCATTGTGAAAGAAGGGTTGTATTGTTGTCACTAGCTTTCCAGTCATAATAGTGCCTCATCTCCGAAGCTGACATGGCCCCTCCCCTGTAACAGGCCAGATCAGGCTGGTGTCCGTCCGCTGGCATTGGTTTGGGCCACCACCCGGGTCCCGGCCGTTCGTGCATGAGGCTCTGCCACGGCCGCTGGTGTCCTTGGGACTACAGCAGGGAAGGCAACCGCTAGAAGGTGGGCATCAGCTCCTCGGGGCACAGCGGGTGGGCCAGGCCAGCTCCCGCCCACCCATGCCATCGCACACTGCAGGGCCAGCCCAGCTCCACTCACCTGTGCCACCCTCCAGGCCAGCCAGTTCCACTCACCTGTGCCACTCCCTAGGCCAGCCCACCTCCGCTCACCCATGCCACCCCGTGCTGCAGGGCAACTGGAGAGTGCGGCGGTGTTTGGCCACTGAATGTCCCTGCCCAGAACCAGTCCTCTCTCCCGACTGTCAGGAGAGCGGATCTCCAGCTCCCACGTCCTCACCCCAGCCCCCACGTCCCAAGCTCCTGGGATGCATCTCCCCCACCATGGGCCTCAGCAGACCTGGGGGAGCGCAGCAGTCCCCCACCCAGCCTGATTCTCTACACCACCACGCTCGCCCCATGGTGTAGACCCAAGGAATGGAAGGCCCTACGGCTGCAGGGGGGCAGGAGCTGTCCCATGAATGTTCCCCTAAGTCAATGGGGAAGAGTGGGAGAAGCTCCCAGCTGTCTTTCCTCCCCATTCCCTCCCCCTGACCGCACGTGCACACCTCTGCCTGCCCCTCCAGCATCCAGTTGTCCACCTGGGGGCCTGGCCTCTGCCCAGGGGTCACTCCCCAGGACATTCCCCCCTTGGGTTTGCAGGAGAGGCACTGCACACCAGCCCCCAGCCCCCGGCCCTGCAGGCGTGTCAGGCTGTGTATCTTACACAGCTGTGCTTGGTGAGTGGGGGCCCAGATGGCCTCCCCAGTAGTCTACACTGCAGGCTTGTTTACCAAACTGACCATCAAAACGCTGTGGTCACAGACACACACACACACACACACACACACACACAAGCGTCCACACCCGGGGAGAGAGCCCCTGCTGGCCCCCCCAGGGCCTGACCAGCTGGCACCTGTGCAGCGCTGCCCACCTCCCACCCCCGGGGCGGGGCGGAGCGGATCCGGCGTCTCCACGACACCCGACACCCGGTGTCCCTTGCGGAGGGGCCGTGATTAGAGTCGCGTCGGTGCGGGAGGTGGCGGCGGGCGGGGCCGGGTAGGGGGACGCGTAGACCCGAGGTCCCGGTGCCTCTCCAGTCTTGACGCCCACGGGAGTTGGGGGGTGTTCAGTTTGCCTTCCGCGGCCTCCGCAGGTCTCTGGGCCGCCCCCTCCCTCTCCCCCTCGCGGGGCCGTGCGGGAAGAAAACACGGACGTGCTGGTGGCCCGGCAGGGCTGAGAACGGGGGCCGTGCACCCCCGCTGCGTGTCCCCCGAGCCTGAGGCCCGAAATGCATTTAGTGGTCGGATCCGCCGTCAGCTGCCCAGGGCGGCCCCTGCGGCCCCAACCACCGGCCTCGCCCCCCGCTGGCGTGGGGCCGACCCCCGCGCACGGGAGCCAACGCTGGTCCCTGCCCTCCTGCACGCTGCGGGGGCGTTTCGGAGAAAATACTTTCAGGAAAATCAAATACTATGTTTTGCATAGAAGGTAATGTTTCGCATAGAAGGTAATGTTTCATAAAGGAGAGTCCAGTTTTTTACTAGTTTAATAGGGCTTTCAGCGTAGCCCCCCACAGTTATCATTTTTCTTCTTTTTAAGTTTTCTTCTGGACTCTACTTCAAACGAACATCTCAGGAAGGCCGTTAGATGGCACACGGGCAGATTTAAGAGCCCGCTGGAAATAACTCAGTCTATAAACCTAACCTACCCCCAGCTCAGAGTAGGAGGGGCTGGTTTACGTGAAAAGCGCGCACAGCCTGCCCGTCCCATTGGCTGCAGCTCTGGGGATGACCTACAGCTGGGAATTGTAAAGGGGTATTTCAATTAATCTGCCCTCCCTTAGCATGTCGGAACAGTGCTTATTTCTCTAAACAGCTGGCCTGCAGATAAAAGGGGTACTGTGCTCCTGACAAAACATTGCTGACAGCCAAATGGTACCGAAAACAAGCGTCAATTCTTCCTGCAAACACGTTAGGACGTTCATCATTGTGTAGTGCGTTAGACAAAACTTTTCCTGGCAGCCTAGACAGTAGAGCAAGTTTTAAATTGTCCTTTATTCTTTTCGAATTTTTCTCAACTCCCCTGTTTATCCGTTTTTCAAAGCGAACAAGGCGGCTGCGCTGGGTCTCCTGCGCGGGCCTCTCATCTGTCCTGTCTCTCTCTGTCAGGTGTTCCTGGTGAGGAAGGTCAAGGGGCCTGACGCGGGGCAGCTCTACGCCATGAAGGTCCTTAAGAAGGCCACCTTGAAAGGTAAGCGCCCCGGGGACGGGGCGGCTCTGCAGACCTGCGGGTGCGGCTCCAGTCATCCTGCTGCTCAGGGTGTATTCACTCCATTTCGTGTTGCACAGTTTCCAGAGCTATCCGGAGAGGCGTCGGGCGGGCATGTAGCCCCCCAATTGATAGCAAATAGCACAGACATTTGCCTGAATATTTAATACATCCCTGCATCAAGCTCAACAATTTTCAGAGAGAAAAGCCATATTGCATAAACACCGCTCTCCCACATATGCTGCGCTGGAGAGAGCTAGTTGAAAAAAGAACAACGAGAAAACACGTTGTTATGACTGTATGTGGCATGACAAATCAGCTTAAATAGCCTCCGTCAGACCAATTGCTCAGTTTTATATAACATGTGACTCAGGATTCTATTCCCCTTTGTTGTGGGTGCTGGGTTTTAGTAAATGACTGATTTACAGCCCTTTGTCCTCCCTGCCCCAGGAAGGCAGATGCCCCAAACACAGGCTTGATATAAAGATGTCATCAGAAACATGTATTCCCTGCTCCCCGTCCTTTAACAGTCAACACGTGCTAACTGTACCCCACCCCGTCCCCGCATCTACATGCGGGTGGTGCCAGGACTGTCATTCCCTGCCTGCAGGTCACTCGCAACCTTGGTTGGGAAATAAAATATATATTTGAACCATATATAACATAGAACAATAAATGCATAAAAATAAATATATACAGACTTAAAAGTGGACAACGGAGGAAACATTCTCTTCAAATAAGACAGTTAAAGAAGGACTTGGAGGGCAAGATTCAGGTCCTACAGAATGGGACACATCTCTGTAGAAGAGAGGGGTAGGGGGACTTGGTCAGCACGGCCTGTGGGAAGAAAACAGACCCTCCCCAGCCTGGCCCCGCCCCATGAGCCTTGAGGGAAGGAACTGGGCCCAGGGAGGGGGTGGCCTCGTTAAAAATGCATTCCCCTCTACTCAGCCGCTGGGTCGAAGCTCTTAGGGGTAGAGCCTGGAATTGGGCTTTTTTTTGACAGGTTGCCCCAGTAATTTTGAGGTCCTCTGGTCTGGGAATTCTAGTGAGTTTTCATTTCAGCTTTGTCTGTAGCAACATGATTTAAACTACACTCTGCATGGTTTAATTGTAGCTATAATGATATTCTAAAGTTATCAAGTGGATGCAGCTGAATATGCCGAGATTCTCACGAAACAGTTATTTCAAATAATTGTTCCTTGCTAAAGAGATAATGTGCAAGAAAACAAAGCAGGTTTGGACTTTCTATGCCCACCTTACCATAAAATAATCTTTTCACTTCATAGCACTTCACAGAAATAGAAAATCCCATTAGATGTTTGTTAGTTCGGTGTCATCTAAGTACCAAAAAACCAAAAGGCTTACCTGGCACTTCCTCCAAAAGTCCAAGGAAGAGTAACCATATGACCCAGGAATTCTGCCCCTGAGGAAAATGGAAAGCTGCGCCATGCCAAGTGTGCATGCGGATATTCACATGCACTATTCACAATGGCCAGGAGTGGCGACAGCTCAAGTGTCGGCCCGCTGGGGTTCCCAGGGGTGGTCATCCCAAGCAGCGGACGTTATCTGGCCGTAAGAGGAAGGGCATGTGGGCACCTGCTGCAGCACAGGTGAGCCTCAAAACCGTTCGCTAAGTAACAGAAGCCAGTCACAAAATGCCACGTGATGCCCTGTGTACAAAATGAGCAAAACAAGCAAACCCATAGAGGCAGAAAGGAGGTCCATGGTTGCTTAGGGGCAGGGGGAGGGGAGATGAGGGGTGACTTCTAAGAAGTGTGGGATTTCTTTTTGGAGCGGTGGAAATGTTCTAAAGTTCTAAAAGTGGCAATTGTGACTATACCAAAAACCGCTGAATTGTACACTTGGAATGGTGAATTGTATGGTGTGTGAATTATTTCTTAATAAAGCTATTATGTTAAAATGAAGGGCAGCCAAATAGTATGGCCATTTACTAAAACCCTCCCTTACATCCTCAAGGCATTGAGATTTACTATCTCAAAACAAGATGAAGATACCTTCTTCTAGTTTAAGGCAAAAGAAGGTAGAAATGGGAAGATGTGATAATTTATCATTACACCCAGATTGTTCATGATGGGCACACACTCACGCACACACACACACACACACACACTCTCTCTCTCTCACACACACTCACTTTCCTCTCTGGCTGCAGAGTCCATACTGACTTCACAGGGTAGGAGTCATGGCCTAGAGCACTGGGTTTCCTTTCTTCTAATACCTTAATTGTTCCTTCTTTCCCCTGATCCTGATCACATCCTTTCCTGCTCTTGAAAAGGAGAAAAAATCTATCGGGAGTAAAATTGGAATCATTGTGGAGGGAATCTGTCACTATTCACCCTTCTCTTGAGGGGTGAAATAAAGTCGAGGGGCTGGGAAGTTGCTCTCCTCGCCTCCCCTGTCGCCGTGCCCTGCATTTGTCCCTCTTGGCCCCGACTCCTTAGCGCAGAGCGCGCGGCTGACGTGTTCTCACAGCCCCTGGACCCGTGAGTGTTTGTGTCTGCTCCAATCCAGAGTGTCCCTGAGGAAACATTCCTGACATAAGACTTGTACAGATTGATAGAATATTGTTCAGGGTGCGACTTTCCCCGTTGGTGTAACTGGAGGTGTTGGCGTGCATGTGCGAGTACTGGATCCTATCGTGCCAGCAGGGAGTAGGCCAAGAGGGAAACAGTGGCTGCCCCTCAGGTAGAAGATGATGTGTCACTTTTATTTTCTTCTCAATGTTCTCCTTTTCAAGTTTTCAACAAACAATATATATTTCTTCAGGTAATAAAAAGCTATTTTTAAAACATTTCTGAACCATATGCCAGACTACGTAAAATTGTTTTTATATTGTGAGATGAGCCATACAAGCATAGAAGAATAGAAAAAGTTTTCATTTCCTTGTGGACCTTTAAAAATCCTACTTTATAATCAAATATTATTTTATATGATAAATTGTTTTAGCTTTCTGTAATGATCCATCACTAAAAGAGAGAAGGAAGATATTTTCCCCCAGAAATTCAATTAGAATCTTAAGGCATTTTAAAAGAGAATGTAAAAGCTTTATAAAATAGCACCTTGCATGAGGTAGTCCTGTGGCTCTGACCGTAACGTGGCTGGGTCACACACAGAGGGGGCGTCTGCTTTCTGGTCAGCCACTAACTAACCTGTCCTGGGAAGGACACTTAACTTCTCTAAACCTTCCTTTCCACACTTGTACAATGAAAGGATTGGCTCAAAGGATCATTTCCATTTGTATTTGCTGTAACACCTCTGCGTTCCATTAGCGTGAGTTATTTAAATATCCCATGGCTCATTCTCCATCTCTGTAATGTCACCATTTTGCAATCTAATTAACCATTCCCAAGAATCTGAAGGAGAGAAAAGGAATACAGTGTGAAAGCAGCAGTGGTGCGCTCCACTCACTGACAATGGAAATCTAAAAATACGGTTGGCCCACCCAAGTGCAAATGCAAGGATTTTGAATGGTGAAATTATTTTGAAAAGGAAAAATGGAAAGGGGGTGGGAGGTTTGTGGAAATAGTTTTAAAACTCCAGATTGTTTCTCAAAAGCTTGGATGACAGTCATGTGTACAGAAGTGAAAATTGTTGTCAGTGGGGGCCTCTATTAACTCGGTTTCAAGGATAAGTTTCTGACAGCTCTAATTTATCAAAGTTTGGAGCTGTCAGCCGCCTGCCCCTCCTTTCTTTAAAGGGTGGCAAGTCATCGCTAAAGGAATGCCAAGTGCTTAAGTACAGACAGAATTGTACCGGGCAGGCTTGCCCCTCTTCCCCTCCCTTCCCACCTCCTTCTCCCCTCCTAGCTGTGGATGATTTTGTTCTGTCCTGGTTAACTGAGCACCCTTTAAAACGTTCACCTTCTCTAAATGGACAGTTTCTGTATCCGTGACTCCGCACTGAGTTATCAGAGGTAAGATTCTGTATAATGTATTCAGATATAACATAGCCCAAGGGAGATGTACCACTTTGTATTATGAGGGAGTCGGCTTAAAAGAGCACTGCTAAGAAACATGTTTCCAAGCTACAAGACAGAAACTGCAAGCCTGCTCGCCGTCCACTGGGGATGGAGCTAGCAAATGAAGACAGCCGCCAAGGAAAAGAAATGCCTCTGTGTGGGGTGAAGCAATGGTCTTCAACTTTGGCTGAATGTCAGAATTGCCTGGGGGACTTTAACAAGATACTGAGGCCTGAGACCACTCCCAGAGATTTCGATTTAGCTCACCTGGGCTGTGGTTTGAACATGAGAAATTGTAAAAGCCCTCAGGTGCCTCCAAAGCTTTGGGCCTCCTGGCTGAGTGACCTTGGGGAGCCTCTCCCTCCATTTCCTCATGTTAAAATGGGGATTACAGTAATTACAGTTCCTACCTCTGGAGCTTTTGGCACGCCCATTGCATTGGTTAGGATGGGGAGTTTCCATGTTAGCTGTCTCCATCGCTCATCCTTTCCTCCACCAAAATGGTTTTGCTTTGGAGCTGTGTCGGGACTCTTCCCACCTAGGTTTTATTGAGCTGTGACCGAGTGGGTAAGTGGTGAGGAAGGTTGAACGTTAATTGCCATCTGATTAGAAAGAATCGTGTCTTGATTCAGCACCAGTCTTTCCAGCTACAAGGTTAACAGCTTATAATCATATTAACTGCCAAAGAGAACAGGTGCTTGAATAGAAACCAAAAAGAAACTTACGAGCCAGGATATTTATCATGCAGAAGTCTCTTGTTTCAGTGGGTAACCCTCCACAATGTGCAGAGATCTTTTTATTAAACATTTATTTCTTTGCAATGATAATTTTCCAATAAGACTTCACCTGCATTTTCAGATCTGATTTGTCTATCGTCAACAATTTTTTCTGCAAGTCAACTTTCTCAACACAAATGTGACACTTTCCCCCTGCCTTGAAGAAAATAACTGTGTCCAGGCCCGGAGGATGGAAGAAGAGGGAGTGCCCTGGAGCAGCGTGTCAGGGGCCTGCTGGTCACCCGTCTATCCCTTCTTCAGAGCCTGGACTCATCCTGGTATGTCTACAGATGCACTGGGGACTGAGTGGAGCGGACGTGTGCAAGGAAAACTATAAAACAATGCTTAAAGAAATCAAAAAAGATCTTAATAGATGGAAAAAGATGTTCCCTGCTCATGGATAGGAAAGCTGAATGTTGTTAAGATGTCAGTTCAACCTGAGTTGATCTATAGATTCAATGCAATACCAACCAAAATTCCAGCAACCTACTTTGAGGACTTGAGTAAGCTAGTTACCAAATTTATTTGGAAGGGAAAGAAACCTCATATAGCTAAAGGTATCCTAAAAGAGAAGAGTGAAATGGGAGGACTAAACTTCCCAACTTTAAAGCTTACTGTAAAGCCACAGTGGTCAAAGCAGCACAAAACTGGCACAAAGATAGAAGTATTGACCAATGAAACCAAATTGAGAGCACGGAGATTGGCCATCAAATCTATGGTCAATTAATTTTCAACAAGGCCCCCAAATACACTGAATTGGGGCAGAATAGTCTTTTCAATAAATGGGCTTAGGAGAACTGGATACAAATAGCCAAAAGAATGAAAGAGGACCTCTACCTCACTCCCTATACAAAAATTAATTCAAAATGGATCGAAGACCTAAATATAAGAGCCAGTACCATAAAACTCCTAGAAGAAAATACAAGGAAATGTCTTCAAGACCTACTGATGGGAGATAGCTTCGGATATTCCATACCTAAAGCACAAGCTATGAAAGAAAAAATAGGTAAATGGGAACTCTGTAAGATCAAGAGCTTCTGTGCCTCAATGGACTTTGTCAAATGGTGAAGAGGAGCCAACTCAATGGGAGAAAATATTTGGTAACCATATTTTGGATAAATATTTGATCTCCTGTGTATATGAAGAAATTATGCAGCTCAACAACAAAAAATGAGCAACCCAATTATAAAATGGGCAAATAATATGAATAGACATCTGTGAATAGACATTTTTCCAAAAGGCAAATACACCTGGCTAAAAAGCCTATGAATAGATGCTCATCTTCCTTAGCTATAAGGGAAATGAAAATCAAAACTATACTGAGAATAGAGGGAGGAGGCCTGGGGGCACAAATGAAATCAGAAGGAAAGAGAGACAATCAAGACTGAAGTGGTATAATCTAAAAAAAAAAAAAAAAAAAAAAAAAACTACACTGAGATATCATCTCACACCTGTAAGGAAGTAAAGAATGCCTGCTGTTAAACAAACAGGAAACTATAAATGTTGGCGAGGATGTGGAGAAATTGGAACACTAATGCACTGCTGGTGGGAATGTATAATGGTACAGCTCTTATGGAAGACAGCTTGGTGGTTCCTTAGGAAACTAAATATCGAGTTGCCCTGTGACGTGGCTACACCGCTGTTCAATATATAACCAAAAGAGCTGAAAGCAGTGACACAAGCAGACATTTGCACACTGATGTTCATAGTGGCACTATTCATAATTGCCAAAAGATGGAAACAGTCCAGGTGCCCATCAACAGATGAGAGGATACAGAAAATGTGGTATATGCATACAAGAGCATTTTACGCAGCAGTGAGATGCAGTGAGGTCCTGAAGCACATGGCAATATGGGGACCCTTGAGGACAAAATGCTGGGTGTAATAAGCCAGCCACTAAAGGATGCATACTGTATGATTTCACTGTTATGCCTCTGGCAAATAGAGAAAACCCAAATCATAGGACCCAGGAAGCAAATCTACACTCGTGTGTAGCACTGAACTAGATGATGCATCTCTGCAGCTAGAGTAGCAAATGACTTCACAAGCAACGGCTTCCATGTTTCACATTTTTAACATTGACCTCATATTATGATGTTTAACATTAACGCCATAATAAAGATACTGTTTTTAAAAAATGAGCTTACTTCTTGGAGGAAACACCAAACTGGGGGGGAGGCCAGTGCTGCCCTGGAACCGGGGACCGCAGGGGCTCGGGCAGCAGAGTCCAGGCAGAGGTGGTGGCCGTGACTGTGGCCGGGCCTGGGACCAAGGCTGTAGGGCTGCCCGCTGTCACCAGGCTGGCCGGCCTGGGCACAGATGGGAGACCAGGGCCCTGAGGGGACGTCTCTGCCCTTCGGGGAGGCTGCGGTCACGGCCATCTTCCTGGGGGGCCCCCAAGGACGAGGCGCAGAAGCAGCTCAGGGCCGTCGTGCTCCGGAGGAGCCACCGCCATCCTCCTGGCCCCTCCGGCACTGTCCGCGTCCCAGCCCTGCGCCAGCAGCTGCTGCTCATGGCGCCGGCAGCTGCACTTCAGCCAGGGGCGGCACGGCCACCTAGGCCCATCTCAAGGCCACCTGTGGTGTGTCCCGAGCCCTCCGGCCCCTGGCGCCGTCCTGTGGGGAGGGGACCGCGTTCCCCGCGCCCCCAGGGCCTCCGTGCTGAGGACCCACCCACGTGGGCACCAAGTGGGCTCTTTCCTCAAGGAATGTGAAGTGAATTAAGCCTGAAAGGAAAGGGGCTAACCCAGAAAGGAAGCGTCAGCTGTCGCCCGAGTCTGAACTGGCTTTATTTCTTAGCTAGTTCACTTACGTCAGGAGTCACATTGGAACGATTTCACATTCTTAGGTGGGAATAGGTAAACCCCAAGCCCCAGCATTAAGCACTCTTAAGGGGAGCCCTGGTGTTATCCTATTCCCCGTTTTACATTGAGGAAACTGAGGCACAAAGCAGTTGAGGCACTCATCAAAATTCTGTTGTGTGGAGGTGGGGCTTGAGAGCCGAGTGGGGTGGGGCCCCGTTCCCCAGTCCTGCCCGCACCCCACTCCCCTGCCTGCGCCCCACTCCCCCACGGGCCCCGCAGCCTGCCTCGGTGTCCGTAAGGAGTTGTGTTCAGGATTTACACTCTCATTCCGTCCCCTAGGGCGAAAAGTCAGGAGAGGTGATTCCGCTAGCGAGCAGAGCTCTCCCCCAGGCCCTCTGTAAAGCACCCGCGCTCCCAGGTTTGCCCAGCTTAGGTGCACAGCCTTAGGGCAATGGGTCCTCCAGCTCATAACTGATGCACCGGCTGTGTGCTTTGGAGTCCCGTATATGTTTGTTT
Source organism: Tamandua tetradactyla (assembly GCF_023851605.1). Taxonomy (NCBI): domain Eukaryota; kingdom Metazoa; phylum Chordata; class Mammalia; order Pilosa; family Myrmecophagidae; genus Tamandua; species Tamandua tetradactyla. The sequence continues at coordinate 70,541,534 of NC_135337.1, read as the reverse complement.
TCGCCGGTGTGTATTTTTTGAATTGCAGATATGTAAAAACTAGGAAATGGACTTTTTGCGTTGTTTCTTGTCATCTTCAAATTTCTTTGCAATGTCCTTGCTAAAGAGTAATGGACTTAAGATTTATCTGCAGAAAGATTCTAAGGAAAATGTGTTAGGTGACTATGGCAGTCTTATTTAAAATAATTTATTATAAAATGACATCTTTGAGGCATTATGCCTGTGTACTGTCATGAATGTTTAATATTTTTTTTACTTATGGTTTTATCCCTTACTTCTTTTCTTTGGAATGGCTGACAGTACGCAGTTTTGACCCTAAAACGTTTAGCAATAGAACTGCTCGTGCAAAGCCATTTGTAGCCTCCTGAGTACTAGGAGATATTGTGTGAAGATGGGTTTTTATTCTGCATCCTGAAACTTACTCAGGATATTGTTTTAGACCAAGGAGCTTCATGGAGGGCAAAGAAAGAAAGCGTGAAGATATGATAACGCAGTTTGGAAGAACCTGAACTTCAGTCACGGATCCCCATGGTGTGTTCATCGTGAAGTCTCGGATTGAAAAAATTACAACTCAACTCAGTCTTCAGACCCCCTAAAGCTGTCACGCACAAGCACAAAACCATCCTCATTTATTTCATTGCCGGGCCTCTTAGAAACTGCAGGTCCACGGATCACACTGCCAGGTGCAGCAAACCATACCACAGGCAGGCCTGGCCCTACTGCACTGGGGCTTTTTAACATGAGAGCCACTGCTGCTACTTCTTCTACTTCCTAGCCACCATGACCCCGTGATTGTTTTCTAAGGTGTACTTATGAAGCTGGTCATTTCTTGTCTTCACAGTGACTGACAGATTGACATTTCTTTTTATTTTACCCTTCGTTTTCTTTTAGAACGTATCTATAATAAATAATATAATATGCAGGTAATATGTATTGATTGATATAATTTAAAAATCAGGCAGGTCAAGCAATTTCAGGCCGTGGTGACAGACCGTAAAGAGAGGGTTTCTAGAACACGGCTCTAGTTGCATTTATTCCATACCCACTGGGGCATTCCCACAAAGTGCCCTCTCCCATATTTCCTGGGATCCTAAGGAGAGTGTTTCTAGAGCATGGCTCCAATTGCGTGTATGCCATGTCCACTGAAGCAGTTTCACAAAGTGTTCTCTCCCATATGTTCCTGGGAAAGCAGCCATGCCCTTGACAGTGGGATGAACTGATGGGTGCCTGGTCTAGCCCTTCAGTCCTCCGCACCGGCCAGCACCACAAAGATCAAAGAACTGCCGCCATGGCTGGCACACACCCGGTTTGCAGAGATCTGAAGCTGTCCCGTGGTCCAGGGAGAGACTTCCCCGCACGTGTGTTTCACATACCCAGGCAGTCATTTGGGGTGAAGACTTTCCTTTGGCATCTGCGGGGTTGGAGCCTGTGCTAGTCTAGGTGGGGTCAGATGGTCAGCGCTTAGCAGCAGGGCCTGTCCTGGGATGAGAACACGGACTTGCCTGCCCCCCACCCCCGGGCCCAGTCCATGTGGCCAGTGGGTGCCCCCAGGAAGGGTCTTCCCTGAGCCGATGCACTTGTCCACACCATGTCCGGCTCGCTGCTGCAGTGTCCAGCTTGGACTCCACCCTATAGCTCAGATACCAGGAGAGCATACAGGGTTTATTTAGGCTCCTGGCCCTTTTTCTGTTTGTTTCAGATAATTTCCAATTTCTGTGTTTGCCTTTAATGTTATGATCTTTTTGGATGACCAGTTTGTAGGTGATTTGTAGCCCCATCAATCTTTCCTATGTTATTTCTTCCATTGCTTTTATTTAAAAAACAAAACAAACAATTCCCATTGTTTGGGCATCAGATAAGTTTTTATGGTTTGGTCTTTTTTTTTAAACTCTTTAACAGCTTTCAGCATAAGATGAAGGGAGGAGTATATATTTATTTTTCCACAGTAACTTGACAACCCCTTGGAAATTTGATTGTAAAACATCTTTTCCTAGTTTTTCGAGAGGTTTGAGTGACCTCGGGTTTGCATTATCAGTCCTCTAATCAGTGATGTGCTTGAACAGTTTTGTTCATTCCCATCGCCCTGAATTTGATGATAGCATCAATCCTACTTGGGGGACTTTTAGATTCTTTGGATCAGCGTCACAGACTGAGCTTTGCAAAGAGGCAGCCAGATGGGTGCACACACGCCCGTCCCATTTTCTCTGTCACCTGCTGACCTGGGCCCGTGACTGGGACATGCAGGGACGGAGGAGAAGGGAACTTCTCCCCAGAACAGGAGGCAGACTAGGCAGCGGGAAACCTGCTCCCCAGAGACCCTTCTCCACAAGGCCATGCTCCGACAAGATACAGGGCACAGTGCTAGAGGCCTGGCCAGATGGGCAGAGGCAGCCCAGCCACCTGGCAGCTGCCCAGTCGTCAGGTGACACAGAGAAGCAGCTCGATTTACCCTCAGCCGCCTCCCAGAGCCTGGCTTGAGATGTGACGGTGTCGGAGGGACCGCCCCCCACGCCCTGACGTGAGCTCCAGCTCCGGGCCTTCCCTCACCCAGCACTCGCCGCCTGCTGGCCTTCGCCACCATCTCTTTCTCACTCTCGAGTTGTATTTTGAAAGAGAATTTTCTGATGCCAGCACCACAAGTGTCCGTTCTTCCAGGTTAGTTACCTTGAGAGCACCTTCTGTGGAAATGACAGATGTCAGTTTCGCTTGTCAGCTCTCCCGGGACCCTCCCCCTTCGGTGTCCGCGCTGGCTGAGCTGTGTAACCTGCAGCTCAGGCTGTGCAGGACATGCGAGAGCCTGGATAACTGTCTCCGGGATGCGTGGATTGGCGTCTCATTCCTGCTTCATTATCCCACGTGGGCAGGGAAGAAGGCGCATCTGGGAGGCGATAGTGTTTCCTGTCTCTTGGGAGTTGTCGGAGAGCATCCTAAGGAGTCAGACACATGTTGGCATGAAGTTCTGCCTTTTAGAAACTCTGCTGTTTAACTGCCATCATGTTAATAATGCACTCTCTTATTTTTCTCATTTTTACATATTTCGTGAGCTATACCTTTTTTCATGGGAAAAAAAAATGGAATATCTTTAAATAAAAGTGTCTGTGAAAATTTATTTTACAAAGTCAACTAGAAACACCGACTTCTTCCCCGGTGATGAGCCGGGGCTCAGGCCTCTACTCCCCCAAAGCTGCCAGTGTCTCCGCAGGGGTCCCCGGGAGCCGTCCTCGGGCATTCGCCATGCTGGGCCACGACCTCTGCAATTCTCTCTGCATCTCCTGCCGCAGTGTCTCCGGGTCTCCAGCATGGTTGACATGGCTTGTTGAGTCCTTTCTCCCTCCTCAGCCTGCTGTGACATCAGGGTCACCTCCAAGCTTCTCCCAGGGCCCGTTCCCCTTGTCCCCTCCTGTGGGTGTCCCCTAAGTCTTCGCCCTGGGGTCTAGCTCACCCCTTGCCATCTGGGAGCCCCAGGCGCTCTCTCTTCCTGGTGGTCGCACCTGCCCACGCACAGCTGACTCCAACCCAGCGGGACGCAGAAGTGGCTTCTTCCACCCTCTCCTGTGCTTCTCCTTCCGGGCAGCTTCTCCACGCACCCTCACCCTAGCCAGAAGACCGGGGGCCTGCTGTACATTTCCAGCTCTTCCAGGATCCAAGCGCCCATGAAAGTCCTTCTGTTCCACCTCTCGCTGACTAGGGACGTGTCACCTCCCCGCCACAGGGTCAGCTCGCACCACTGCATCCGCCACCCGATTCAGTTCACCAAGTCCCAAGCAGGCCGTGCTGTCCGTGGAAGCCCTTCTCAGGTCCCAACCTCACCCGGTCCTCGCCGCCCGTTCCCACACCACAGCCGCAGCCAGCTCTGCGGCCCAGCCCAGGGCAGCAGGGCACGGCGTAGCGTCTGGGCTGCCGCGACTCTGCCTGCAGCACCCTACCCCCGAGTGAAGACCCCTGTTTCTCTGGCACATGTGGCACAGCCTCCGTGGGAACCCCCAGAATCTCCCCAGTGGCATCGCTCTGTCCTGTGGACGACCCCACACTCGCGTTCAGGACGGGCCACTCCTCTCTGTACCTCCCTCTCCACTCACAGCCTCTCCCCACGGGGCAGGGCCTCTCAGCTTTGGATCCCTTGGCCAACACAAAGAAGCCTGGTGTATATTTATGGAGAAGGAGTGGGAAGGGGAATATAAAGCTCGAGGCAGGTGACTGGAATTGTTACTTTGCCATACAGTTGTCTAGTTCATAAAAGAGCTGAGGAAGACTGGCCATTTCTCCACATCACTCTGTTCTCACTGCTTAAGGAATCTTCACGCTACCTTCAGCGTCTCCACCACGTTGTCTCTTTTCTGGTTCATTTTACGTAGACAAGAAAATCTGCGTGAACCAAAATCCAGGGTCCACATCTCTAAGGCATTAATTCACACGTGGTTTTGCAAACACATGATTGACAGGACAGGGTGCAAGGCTGGGTCCTGACCCCACCCTCCTGCAGCATGCTCACCTGAGCACGGAAGACAGGAGAACCTGCAGTCAGGGAGCCTCACCCCAGAGCTGGAACCACAGTCGGGGAAGTGAAATCGTATTAAATAAAAATGCCCAGCAGCCATTTTAACTCCTGGTCCCAGTGCTCTTGCTTTCATTATTTTGGTAATAGTTTCCATTCATAGCCCTTGCTTCATTAAATCCTTCACCACCTGAATTGCTTTGTTTCTCTTTCGTCTTCCCCAGAGTGGATGTCATTTGCGCTGCCTGCTTGTTTTCTAGCTGTTGTGGTGCTGCTCGCAGGCAGGAAAGATTGTCCTTTCCTGCAGTGGAAAGCCTCGGCTGGATTCCCCCTCAGTGTGGCCCTCACCGACCCTCTATCTGAGAGCCCACTTTTTCCCACAGTGAGCCTTGGCCTCCCCTTCTATAAAATGTAAGGGTTGAATTACTTGATTTCCGAGACCTTTCAAGCAATAAAATTATGATCCATTTATTTAAGCAGAAGGAAAGCATCCCGTGTGTCACATCAGGCATGGGTGACCATATGCAGACTCGCCTCCCATCTTGGCCAGGGGCCTGGAGCTGGCAGGGGAGCTTAGTCAGGGCCGTGGGGGGGGGGCAGGGGGTGGGGGGTGGGGAGAGGGGACGGAGAGTACGGGGCTCCCTCCAGCCCGCCCGGCCCCACCCCTGCCGAGTAGTGAGGCACATCACTGGGCCTCGTGGTGCCAGTGGCCTGCTACTGGGGTGGGGACAGGGTTGTGGGGCTACAGGGGACATCATAGACAAACCCCTGGGAGGCGGCGCCATAGCCAGCGGCTCAGCCAGCAAAGCCAAGCTGCGTGCCCAGCGCTGTGTGTCCATCACCGTCACCCTGTGGGTGGGTGCGGCTGGGAGCACCACGCTGGCTGCGGGACGCTGACCCACCAGGCGGCCCGACGGCGGGGAACAGGGCAGAGCCCGAGGGACGGGGAGGTAAGCCCAGCCTCTACTTGGAGCTGACTGCCAGGCCCTACAGCTGCAGCTTAATGGGCAGCGGTGGGTTGTGGTATAAATGGTGTCGGGAAACTGGCTCCCTGTATGGGGAAAGTAAAAGTCTGAGGGCACCAAAGGTGAGAGCCTGAGGGTGAGGTGAGGCTGAGTGCCCGGAGAGGCGGGTGCCCCTACCCTCCTTTGGGCGCGCCCGAGTGCTTCAGCCAGACTTCAGCAGTGTTCGCTGCAAGGCCAAGGAAGGACTGACTTAGGTTACCTGGCCGGGTGATGTGACGTTTATCGTAGAGGAAGGAGGAGGTCTCCGGCCGTCACCCGCCTGGGTCCGCGTGAGGACACCTGGCACTCACCTGGGCAGCCCATCATTGCGGTTTGCTGCAGCTGCCGGAATGCAATAAAGCAGAAATGGGTTTCTTTAATACTGGGGGTTTGTTAGGTTACAAATTCACAGTTCTAAGGCCATGAAAATGCCCCAATTAAGGCGTCCAGAGGAAGAGGCTGCTGCCTCCGGGCTCCCCGGTGGTGCGGGAGGCACGTGGCGCTGTCTGCCGCCCTCCTCTCCTGCCTCTGGTGTCAGTGGCTGTCTCCAAAGTCCCTGGGTGTCCCCCGTCTGCTGCTCTCCTGGGCTCTTGGACTTTGATCTTTTATCCTCTCATAAAGGACGGCCAACAGGGGACTACGGCCCACGGTGAGGGCACTGGGCCCTATCTCCATGGAGACAGCCTGACCACTGGCCCCACAATGGATTCCGGCCAGCATGCCCAGTTTCTAGGTTATTCTTACTCTAAAGTGGTCCCCTGCTTTTGTTGTTTTTACCTCAAAACTAATTCCATCTATATCCCAAATGGCTGAACTCGGACCACAATGAGCATCAAAAACAAGAATCTCCACAACACGTTATAACAGGTTAAATTGCAAATATTTTTAAAGTACCTGGGTGCGTAGTGACCCTCAGGGAGAGAAGGGACCAGCATCCTCCACATTTCTAGCTCCATCCAAAATTAGAAAATTACCATTTTGTAACCCCACATGATTCAGGGAGGGGTCATCCACTCAGGCTGACCTCCTGCAGTGAGAGACGGCTGGGGGCCCCATCCGTGGGGGGCACAGCATCAGCCTGAGGGCCCTGGGTGCTGAAGCGGGGCGCACGGCCCTCTACAGGGGCCCTCCTCAGCCAAGTGGCCCCTCCTGAGCACCCCTGATCTCCTGACCAATGCGGCCTGAAGTACACAGCAGCTTCAGCAGAGGACTTAGGGCAAAAAACATTTAGCCTGAGCTGAGTGAAGCCCCCCTCTGTTTACAGGAAATAGGAGGATTAGAGAAATCAGGCAACAATCAGCAAACCCAGAATGTGGACCATTCCACAAGAAAACCTGGCTGGATTTATCACAAAGCCAGTGGCACAGGAAAAAGAAAAGGTGGGAGACCATTCAAGATACAAAAAGAATAAAACATAACAGCCAAATGGGTGAAGTTTGGATCCAAGCTCTCAAAAGATAACAGCTGTCAGAGGCCGTGGGATGCTGTCAGTTGGGCATCCCCAAAGAAACAGAATCAACAGGGCCCCCAAAACTTACAGACACACACCACACATACGTGTATGTATGGTATTTTAAGGCTTGTTTTAAGGAATTAGCTTGATTGTGGAGGCTGATGCGTCTGAAATGTGTAGGGCAGTGTTGTATAGTTTGCTAGCTACCGGAATGCAACACACCAGAGACGGATTGGCTTTTAATAAAAGGGAATTTATTTCATTAGTTCTTCAGAGGAAAGGCAGCTAACTTTCCACTGAGGTTCTTTCTCACATGGGAAGGCACAGGGTGATCTCTGCTGGCCTTCTCTCCAGGCCCCTGGGTTCCAAGAACTTTCCCCAGGGTGACTCCTTTCCGCATCTCCAAAGGCCTGGGCTGAGCTGCAAGTGCTGAGATGAGGTATGCTGAGCTGCTTGGGCTGTGCCACGTTGAGCTCTCTCATTTAAGCACCAGCCAATTAAGTCAAACTTCATTCATTGCAGCAGGCACAACTCCTAGCCGACTGCAGATGTAATCAGTAACACATGAGGTTCACATACCATTGGCTCATGTCCGCAGCAACAGAACTAGGTGCCTTCACCTGGTCAGGTTGACAACTGACTCTAACTACCACAGACAGGTTGGCAGGCTGGAAGTTCCTGTGGTCATTTTGAGGCAGAATTCCTTCTTTGGTCTGGTACCATCAGTTCTTTGCTTTTAAAGGTCTCCGGTTGATCGGCTGAAGCTGCCCACATTGTCAGGGGTGATCTCCACTCGCAGTGCCCAACGGCAGATGCTGACCCTTCTACAAAACATTTTCAAGGTCAAGTCCAGGCCAGCGGCTGACCAAGCAGCTGGCACCATAGCCCAGCCAAGTCGAGTCAAAAATTAACCACAGCAGGGAGAAATTTATACAGGGATCGGATATTAGATTGCATTGTGGAATTATTGTTGGCTTTCCTAGGTGTGTCAGGTATTTTAGTTACGTAGGAGAGTGCTCTTATTCTTAGGAGATACATGCAGAGGCACCCAAATGTAAAGAATCAAGATGTTACAGTTTATTTTCAATATTTTTGGCTAAAAGCATATGTGTGTGTGTGTGTGTGTGTGTGTGTGTGTGTATGTGTAGAGAGAGAGAGAGGAAGAAGGCAAACGTGTCACTATGTTAATTCTCCAATCGAGGTGGACCATTTCAGGGTGATTGTTTACTCCTCATCACCTTTAGTAAATGTCCAGAAATTGTTATAATAAAAAGTTGGGGGAAATCAGTTCTAGTGTTTTGAATTCAGTGCTCAGCAGAACTCTAAACCCTGCCTTTTTAAAGCTTTTGTTTCTCTATTTTGCAGTTCGGGACCGTGTCAGGTCGAAGATGGAGAGAGACATTTTGGCAGAAGTGAATCACCCGTTCATTGTAAAGCTTCATTATGGTAAACACAATGCAAACTAGCTTACTTCTGAGGAGCCCATAGGGCCATCTTCTCCAATCCCAGGGAAACGTAAAAGGAGGCAGGGTCGGAAGGAAGAGGGTCCTTCTTGCATCCTCAGTAGTCCCGCCCGCGTGGGGGTGACTGTCTCACCTCGCCCAGCCCCTCGCTCTTGTCTGTGGCTCTTCCACCGATGGAGATGCCTTGTTGTCCTTGCATAGGCCTCATTCGGAGGGGCTCCCATTTGTGTTCATTAAATCACTGTCATTGATGATCTGGCTTCAAAGGTCTCTTCATCTCAACAGGGGTGAATTCTGTGATCTAATTTTGTGCTGTTTCGGAATAAAATATTCTATGACCTAATCATTCCTTTCAACCCGAGCTAACAGCCCCTGTATTTTATGTGACTACCATGTCACACGCCTCAAAGCCTCCACTGCAGGGAGGTTATCATTTACACTTTTCAGGAGAGGAAACTGAGGTTCACATCAGGTAATTCACCCCAGGCCACGTGTCTGCCAGGCCACACGACTTCCCTTAGTTTGCTTTCTGCCTTTTCCATCTTCTCAGAGGAACAGTGAATTAGGTCTTCAAATTAAAAAAATAATAATAAAGTGGTGACTCAGGGTCATGCCAGACTGCCTTAAAGCTGTCTACCCTACTGAAATAATGATGCAAGTAAAGTGTGGAATCGCGAAATCATGTGCTTGGGTGCTGGTTTCAAAGGCAGCAGGGGCGTATGGAGTGTCAGGGCGGCTGCTAGTAGGGCGTCCCTAACTGTGCAGCAGAGACATGAACACAGAGCCAGAAGGTGGGACAGAGGAGTCATCGAGCTTTGCAGCTGGTTAGTTTTTGTATTACTGAGGAAACAGTTCAGTCTTGCTGGGACATTGCATAACTTCTGCTTTCCAAAAAGAAAAGTGAATATTGATCGTGCACCTGCCATGAGCCACAGCTCGTGCCACAGTCCCTCTCAGCCCCGGGACAGATTCCCGGCTCCTCTTACAGAGAGCACAGGGTGAGAGAGCTGGGCCCCCTCCACGCCTCCTGCTGCTGTACCTCCTGCTGCTGGTTGGTGGGGGTCACATCCCACCCCATAGAGTTCTCATTGGTCTCTGGGCCTTTTGCTGAAGATGCTAGTATTGGCGGCTTACAGCTAGTGCCTGGAGGCTTGCGACTCCTACCGGGCAGCTTATGACTAGTACCCGGTGGCTTACAGCTAGTACCAGCAGCTTACAGCTAGTATTGGCAGCTTCCAGAGGCTTTCATCTCAGACTCTGGGTTATATCAAAATCTGCTTGTTCTCTGTTTCTGTCCAAGAGACAGACATAGTTCTGGCACAGAGTTTTCTACTTGAAGACTGTGTTTGTAAAATCCCCACACTTATCACATGAGAAGATAAGTTCTGCTGTAGGCAGTGATCTCAGGACATCCCCCAGCCCAACACCTTACGTGTGAGGTCGAGGATACTGGACCTGATGGCAGGGGCTGTGAGGCACTTGCCCCCCTCAGCTCTTCCCACCTGCCAGGGCTGGATCAGCAAGCGCTGCTGCCCAGGGCTCAGTGCAGGGCTCAGGGCTCAGCACTTAGTGCCCCAGGGCTCAGGGCTCATTGCAGGGCTTAGCATTGGGCACCCCAGGGCTCAGGGCTCAATGCAGGGCTCAGGGCTCAGCACGGGGCGCCCCAGGGCTCAGGGCTCAATGCAGGGCTCAGGGCTCAGCACGGGGCACCTCAGGGCTCAGGGCTCAATGCAGGACTCAGGGCTCCGCACAGGGTACCTCAGGTCTCGGGGCTCAATGCAGGACTCAGGGCTCAGCACGGGGCACCTCAGGGCTCAGGGCTCAATGCAGGGCTCAGGGCTCAGCACGGGGCGCCTCAGGGCTCAGGGCTTAATGCAGGACTCAGGGCTCAGCACAGGGTGCCCCAGGGCTCAGGGCTCATTGCAGGGCCTAGCATTGGGCACCCCAGGGCTCAGGGCTCAATGCAGGGCTCAGGGCTCAGCACGGGGCACCTCAGGGCTCAGGGCTTATTGCAGGGCTTAGCATCGGGCACCCCAGGGCTCAGGGCTCAGCACTGGGTGCCTGAGGCCACATCAGAGGATTCAGGTCCTAGGAAGTGGGAGTGCAGAGGGCCTGGGAGGGCGGCGGCCTCAGCACTCACAGCTGACCGCAGAGGCAGCCTCGGTGGACAGGCCCCGGGCCTCGGCCTGCAATTACCTGGGGACAGAGAACACCTTTGAAAGTGCCCCTTCTTTTCTCCCTGGGCGTCTTCCAGTCCCTTTGTGAGTTAAAAGGGAAGGCCGGGGAGAGGGGTGGGGAGGAAAAGGGAAAGATCCTCAACACTGTTAAGAGTCAAGAGAGAATGTATTAGGGGCCATCATTTTTCCCCGGTGGGCTTCTGGAAGGGCCGTGCGTGAGCCTCGGAGCCCCTGCTGACCGCCGACTCTCCCCGCAGCCTTCCAGACGGAGGGGAAGCTGTACCTGACCCTGGACTTTCTGCGGGGCGGGGATCTGTTCACCAGGCTTTCCAAAGAGGTACGCGGGCCGGCCAGGGGCAGGGGGCGGGACGCAGTCTGTGCGTCTCCATCTGTGTGCGTGCGTGTTGTGGACGTCTGTGTGTGTGGGAGTGTGTGTGTGATACCTGTGTGCATTACGTATGTTTCTCCTGTTGTATATGTGTATGTCATGTGCATGTGATATCTGTGTTGTGAATGTTTGGGTACTGTGTGTGTGTGTTGTATATGTTTGTGAGTGTGTAGCATATATGTTTATATCTGTGTGTGTTCTCTGTATGTGTCGTGTGTATGTTTGTGTGTAATACCTATGTGGTGTGTGAATGTGTAGGATGTGTATGTTTGGTAGTGATATGTGTATGTTTGTGATTGTGTCATATATGTTTGTGATATCTGTGTATGTGCTGTATATATGAATGTGTTGGGTGTGTATTTTTGTAATGTCTGTGTGTTGTGTAGTTTGAGTGTCACGTATATGTTTGCAGGTGATATGTGTGTTGTATTTGTGAGTGTCTTGTGTATGTGTGTGATATCTGTGTGTGTTGTGTCGCCTGTGTTGTGTATTTGTGTGTGATATTTGTTGAGTTTTTGAGTGTGTCGTGCATATATGTTTGTGTATATGTGTGTGTCGTATGTGTGTGATCTGTGTATGTATGTGTGTTGTGTATGTTTGCGTGGGTGGCCTTTGTGTTTGTGTGTGATGTCTGTGTGTGTGTTATATATGTTTGAGTGGACGTGTATCTGTGATCTCTCCATGTATGTGCGTGTTGTGTATGTTTGTGGGTTGCATATGTATGTACTGTGTGTCTGTGATAGCTCTGTGTGTTATGTAATTTGTGGGTGTATCTGTGATATTTGTGCGTGTTGTGTGTACCAGTGTGTGTGTGTTGGTTCTAAAGAAGTGCAGCAAGCACAAGTGGGACCCTTGGTATCCTCACAGCTGAGCAGAAAGTCTCCTGCAGAGAAGCAGGCACAGTGAGGGACACGTCAGGGACCCCTACCCGCCGCCCTGTGTGTGGGGGCACCCTGCCCGCCACCCTGCGTGGGGGACCCCTGCCAGCCACCCTGAGTGTGGGGATACCCTGCCCTCCACCCTGCGTGGGGGGACGGGCCCAGACTTACTCCCTGCAGTGGTGGCCCAGGGCTCTTTCCTCAGTTGCCTCTTCATCGTGGGCAGGTGTCCTGGGCCCTCAGCTGACCGCTCGCACTGAGGGAGGTCTGGTGCCTGGGCAGGTCCAGAGCCTGCGGTGGCGTCCCCTGCAGTGGCGTCCCCGTGCACCATCCATGCTCCCTGGGGCCCTCGGTGACCTGCCGCCCGGGGCCACCCCTGACCTGCCAGGCCTTGAGTAGGATCGCTCACGCGGCACTCAGCGGGGCGGGCAGCTGGCAGCGTGGGGACAGGGAGAGCAGAATTTGCCAGCAGCCATGAGAAGGCTGGGCTTGCTAATGGTTATTCATTATTGTTTCGTATAAAATGCTGACAAGCGCAGCAGCCTGTCAGGAAAAGCACGGGCCAGGCTCGGAATGCCTGCGCTATTGAGCTATTGAGCTGACTTTAACCGTGGCCTGCAGTGCCCCTTTCCAGCAGGGACCCTACCTGTTTTGAGGGGGAGGCCCCTTTATCTTGAGCAACCCCCCAAAGTGATGTTATCAGCAGAGCTGTTGGCTGAAGCAGAGTGAGGGGCCCAGCAGCCGCCCCCCTGCCCACGGCCAGGCAGTGCCCCGGGTATGTTGGGGGCTCTTGGGATGTGGCTGGAGGAGCAGAGCCGCCCCCCCCACCCGAGAGCCCCTCCCAGGGCAGAAGCTGCACCGTGTGCACCTGGTCCCCACGGGTGACCAGGGGACCTGAGCCTCGGCCGCCTGCAGCCGCAGACACACCTGTCCTGCCCGCCCCAGGGAGCCAGGCCCTGGGCTGGGCTTGAGCAGAAAGGAAAACCTGTATTTACGGACCCTGTATTTTTGGCACAATTGTTCTGCAAAGTCACAACTGCTCTAATTAAAAAAAAAAAAACTATGAAAGCAAATTGTAATTAACAAAAAGCCCTGTAGCCCTCACAGGAGGGAAGTCTGTCTCCCTGAGAACCTTTATTTCAAGGGGAAGCAAAGCTGTCAGATGTGGCCCAGAGGCTGCCCGGGGCCCACAGGGACAGGGAATTGTCCTCTGTGTTCCCTGTGTTCCCTCCTTCAGCAGGGGTGCCCCACTCCCAGCCGGCCCCCCTATACCTCCTGCCTTCAGGGCCGTGCCTGAGCCTTCTCACTCCCTGGGGGGAGCCTGGGCTCTGACATGAGTCCCCAGCGCAGGACGTTTAGGGAAGGGAGGTCCCTGCGTGCGTCAGCCCACACACCATCCATGGCGAGGCAGGACACAGGTGTGGCCACGTGGATGAGAGCTGACTGCCAGCAGGACTGGACCTGAGCAGGTCCCTGCAGGCACTGACCCACTGAGAAAAGAAAGAGCCACCAGAGAAGACACTGGCCAGGCACAAAGACAGGACCCAGGGACGCCAAGCAAGGAGCAGCAGCTGGGGCCACAGCCGTCCTACCACTGCCCAGGCTGTCTACCCCACCGCCCACCACTGGGGCCGGCCACCACCCACTGACCACTGCCTAGGCCCATCACCCACCACCCAGACCCCCCCACCCCCCACCCGGGCCTGCCCACCACCAACCTCCCAGACCTCCCCAACCCCCCCACGCACTGCCCAGGCCTGTCCACTACCCACCTCCCAGACCCCCCCACCCCACCACCCAGGACTGTCCACCATTCACCTCCCAGACCCCCCCACCGCACCGCCCAGGACTGTCCACCACTCACCTCCCAGACCCCCCCCACCGCACCGCCCAGGCCTGCCCACCACTCACCTTCCAGATCCGCCCACCCCACCGCCCAGATCCGCCCACCTCACTGCCCGGGCCCTGGTAGGCGCCCAGTCTGTCTCCTCCGGAAAACAGACAACAGCCGCTCCCTGGCACCCTGCTCTCACCCCGCCTGCCCCGCGACCCCCGTGACCAGCTGACGTTTCCCACACCCGCCTCGCGGGAGAGGCCTCAGCAGGGGGACTGACCTGTCATCTGCAGGACGCAGATTCCCCACGGCGCCTTTGAGAACTGGCTTGGGATAAGGACGTGGCTTCCCATGCAGGCGGCCGCGGGCCGCACCTGCTGATCCCCCCCTGAGGACAGAGCCGTGTCACCAAGGAGGGCGGGCACCTGACCTCGAGCCTCTGTGACCACTCTGGCCCCCGTCTCGCGGCCCCTGGTGCCCCTGAGCCCGGCCCGAGCTCTGCCCTGGAGGTGTAGGGGCCTGGGCCCCGCCCCTTCCCAGCCTGCCCCAGCGCCCCCGTGCACCCTCCGGCTGGGCCTGGGCGGGGGTCTGCAGGGGAGAGCTCGTCCCTCCTGCTAAGCACCCCGTCGCCCAGCGGTCTGGGGGTGAGAAGAACGGAAGGTGAGGGGGAACCGTGCCTGGCGGCCCGACCTGCCCAACAGCCCTTGCCTCTCCACTCACCTGCCGCTCCCCCCTGCCCCCGCTCCCCTCCAGAGCCCTCAATCCTCCATCCGGAGGCGGGGCTGTGCAGGGGCTGCCTGCTGCGCACCGTGCGGAGGCCACGAGGGAGGGCGAGCACCCCGTTCCTTCCTTTTCTCCCAGGTCATGTTCACGGAGGAGGACGTCAAGTTCTACTTGGCTGAGCTGGCCTTGGCGCTGGACCACCTCCACGGGCTGGGGATCATCTACAGGGACCTGAAGCCAGAGAAGTAAGTGGGAGGAACGCGTGGGACCTTCGCGAGCGCACGAGCCTGGCTCTGCTGCCAACGGCAGCCGCGTCTCAGCAGTTCTCAGAAAATCGGCCTGGGGACTCATGCCATGGCGGAAGCGGGGTTCCCAAAGAGGCCAGCAGACCCCACTTCCTGGGCCCAGGTCTCCCCTGCCCACCTGCAGGGGAGTTTCTCGGGCCCTCTGCCATCGCGTCGTCATAGGAACGGTCTGAGAGGCAGGCACATGCCCGAGGGTGCTGTGGGGGGGAGGGACTGAGGGGCTCTGGGTCTGCGCCACCCCCCCTCTCCCCCATTGCCTGCGGTGCACTCCACTCCTGTGGCATTGCCTCGCCGCTTCTGTTCCCTGTCGTCTTGTCCCTGCAGCTACCCCAGCAAGCCCAGGAAAGTGGTCAGTTCGCTGTTTATTAATTAACTATTTGGTGCATTTCTAGGTGACAAGTCAGATTAACTCTTCCAAGAATTTATCTATAAAAACAGGTATCACTTGATGATTTTGAGGAGTAGTGAGCGTGCGTTTTGTAGGATATCCCTCAAATTGGATATGTCCGATGTTTCCCCCGTGACTCCCCTGGGCTCTGGCTCCTCAGGAAGACAGAGAAGTAAAGTGGATTCCCTCGCCTCATATCAAGGGCAAATACTGTCCACCTGGCTTGTCACTATCAGGTCTGACCTTGCTTCCCTGGCTGAGGGCAGTGTTTGTCACATTTCTGCTCTTAAAGCTGCCCCCCACCCAAGGGCTTGGTGTTTATCGACCTTATTGAGGTACAGTTTACATACGATGGACAGAGGGCGCCACACGTCGGTCTGTGTCCCCCAGGTCAGGGACTGGTCACCCCGGGTCACTTCACATCCCTGCGGTTAAAGGTGCCTGAGCTGAGCCATACGGTACTGGCAGCTGGCACAACAGCCTCAGGTAAACGGGGGTAAGTTTGGCTCTGTATTAGCTGTAGCCCCCGTGGTGTTTTCTAAAAGTTTCAAAGAAAGTATTTTTAACTCTGAAAAAAATAAAGGCATCAGAACTCCCCAGACCTAAATTCCAGTAAGATTTGTGTCCGTTTGCCATGAAAGCCTATAAGAGCACCTCGAATATACTTTGCTAATCTATTCTAAAAATAAACCAGTCCCTCCAAAATAATAGTGTTCCTATTTCCGATTTCTTTTTCTCCTTGCATTTCCCGTGTGAGCTGTCACAGGAACCACGCGTCGCCCTTTTAGGAGAGAGGAGACGTGGCAGCTGGGGGCCGGGCTCCGGCAGCCTGGCCTCACAGCGGTACCCGGGAAGTCCTGCTCACCCTCGCCAGCCACTGCCCATGGGGCGGACAGTGGATACCCACCCCCAGCCGTGGGCGGGGCAGGGCAGCCCCGGGCTCACGCGTGGCCAGGCAGGGTCCCAGCCCACGCCCAGAAGCCCGACCCGTGGCCTACGTGGGCAGCTCCTGGAAGCGCGCGGCGGGCCCTGGGTTACACGTAGCTGCAAACAAAGGAGGCCACTGGGAGCAACCCCTGTAAATGCAGTTTTAAAATAGCGTAAAAAGCCCCATCTCTAATAATCCACAGGAAGAACAGTTTCTTGAGAATGGCAACTGTCTCCTTCAGAGGTGGGGAGCATGCGGCCAGATGTCAGAGGTCAAACCACTGACCTGGCACCTAGACCATCTGTTAACTCAGGCACTCTCTTGGGACCTGGCCCGCCACCCCTTAGCACCTTTAACTGCTGCCCCCCCCAGGTGTATCCCGTTAGGGACGCCCTGCGGCGCTGCTCCCTAACCCCTCCAGACCCACCGCCCTGGACTGAGCCCTCCCTCCGCAGAGCTTGCCCCAGGCATGTATTAAAGCAGCTGCTGTTGTTCTCCAGTCTTTTAAAGGTCAAAGTCATCCCTGCGGTTAAAAATAGTAATATTTAATTGCAGCGTTGAAGAGAAAGGTCTTGTTGTTCAATTAGAATTATTAGGGAATTAATTTTAGAAGTTGCTTATTTCTGGGTAAAGATTAAGTATAACTGAAAAGCAAAGATAAAAACATTTGGCTCTGTAATTATAAATTGCCATCTTAATTACACTGTTGTTTTTCCCTCCCCATTTCCATAGTAGTAGCTGTTCCATATCATCCCAGGGCAGAGACATTGAAGGAGGTGGGCTCTCCTGCTGGTCTTTCTCTTCCTTGGGGGGGTGGGGGGGCGGGATTGGAGGAACAGGATTTAATCACAGGACAAGAGAGGGGCAGTGGGCAGTACAGCCCTCGAGTCCAGCAGGAGGTTCAAGGAAGAAGGCACCTACTCAGCGCTCGCCCTTCCCCAGCCCCATAACAGAAGGCGCCTACTCAGTGTTTGCCCTTCTAGCCCTGTAACAAAAGGCACCTACTCAGTGCTCACCCTTCTCCAGCCCCAAAACAGAAAGTGCCTACTCAGTGCTCACCCTCTCCAGCCCTGTAACAGAAGGCGCCTACTCAGCACTCACCCTTCTAGCCCTGCAACAGAAGGCGCCTACTCAGCGCTGACCCCTCTCCAGCCCTGTAACAGACTCTCCTCCCTTCCTAACAAGGAGTTGCTCTCTGCCCTGCAGCAGGAGAGGCGAAAGGAGCAAAGCAAATCTCATTCCTGGGGAGTCCAGGCAGCCACATCCAGGGATAAGACAGGGACCCTGGGTCAGAGGAGGGGCACACATTTGGGGCCAGGTCTTATGGCAAATAAACCTGGCTAATCACAGGAGTCCTGCAGGCTCAGGCCACACGTGGGGCAGGGCTTCCAGGGAACTCGGGATGCTCCCTGTAGCCAGGCTAGCCTCAGTCCCAGGAGAGGGAAAAGGTCTGCGGGAGACGCCGAGGCACTGGTCTCTGGATGCAGAGGTGCAGCGGGCACAGCAGAGGTGCAGCGGGCTCAGCCGCGGCTCCGGGGTCTCCCTGGGCCAGAGCCAGCCCCGACCCCTCAGTTCTGTTTTCATGCAGGACGGCTGCCAGTGCCCATACCTTCCCAGGGGCTCACTAAGCTTTTGTGCCCGTGGCTTCTGCCTGCTTAAACCATGTACCCCTGCCTCCCCAAAGAGCCACAGACCCCTAACAGAAGTTGCTGCCTTGGGAAGCAGTAACTTGAAAGCGCACATTCCCCAAACAACAGGTAGGAGTGCCCAGGTCAGGCTTCCCTGGTGTTCCTGGACGGCCGTGCCTCTGCACCCCCTCTCAGCTCCCAGCTCTGGCGGGCCTCTTAAGTTGCTGTCTCCTTAAAGCACATGTTTTCTTTCCCTTTCTTTCAGCATCCTCCTGGACGAAGAGGGACATATAAAGATCACAGGTTTGTCAAAGACAGCAGTTACCCCTGTGCCTTCGTGTCAGTCCTGGAAAGTTTGGGGATCAATTCAAAGCTGAACTCTCCTGACCACAGTGATATTTGCTATCTTAGACCCTTGCCTTCGATCTTGCTGAATCGACTGAGCATATGGATTAGTTATGTATCCATATGCATTTAGAAATTATTTCATCTTCTGATTGCAATTTCTTTTTCTTTTCTCTCTCCTCTCCGTGCCCTGCATTTTCCCGTTCCTGGCCAGCAACACTACCCCTGGGGCTTTCCCCACAACCTGCACCTCAGCACTGCCACCTTCAGGGTCTTTCCTTCCCAAACCCTGCTGCTCGGTTCTCACACAGGCTCACACCCAGCCTCGCTGTGCAGCCCCGTGCTGTGCTCTCCCTGTCCGGTGCCGCTCAAATGATCCCGTCCGCCCCCTCGGATCCCTCCAGCTGTCCTGCACTCCCCCAAGTCCAGCTCACACGGGACACCCCTAATTCCACGATACCCTGTTGCTACTGGAGCAAATGAGTACAAGCTTAGCAGCTTAAAACAACATACATGTACCATCTTAGAGCTCTTGAGGTTCAAAGTCCAAAATGGGTCCCCCTGGGCAAGAGCAGGTGGAGCTCATGTGTCCTCTCTGCAGCCTCTGGGCAAGAATCTGTCCTGCTCTTGTCCGGTTCCCTGAGGTCACCCACACCTCTACCTCACAACCCCCTCTGTCTCTGAGGCCAGCAGGGCAGCACCTCTCGCTCCATCCCCTGTCTCCACCCTCTTCCCCTTGTAAGGGCTCTGTGTTCGCCTGGCCCCAAATAACCCAGGTCAGGCTCCTACCTCAGGATCCTTACCTCAGGTGCAGAGGCCCTGCACCACGCAGCTACCACAGGCAGGGTCTCCAGGGCACGGGTGTTGGGAAGCAACCACAGCAGCGCTGCCTGCTACACCACGCCCCCAGCCAGCCCCCTTGGCTCTGTGCACTCCGCCACACTCCACTGCCTCCTCTCCCTGACACCGCCCTGCTCTCCTGCACCCGGACCCTGACCCACTCCCTGCACCCTGACACTGCCACACTCTCCTGATCTCCAACCCTGCCCCTCTCCCCAGCACCCCACACACTCCCTGCACCCTGCCCTGCTCCCTGCACCCCGACCCTGACCCACTCCCCTGCACCCTGATCCATTCCCTGCACCCTGCCACTGCCACACTCTCCTACTCCCCAACCTTGACCTCTCCCCTGCACCCTACCCACTCCCTGCACCCTGCCCTGCTCCCCTGCACCCCACACGCTCCCTGCACCCTGCCCCTCTCCCCTGCACCCCACCCACTCCCTGCACCCCACCCACTCCCTGCACCCTGCCCTGCTCCCCTGCACCCCACACACTCCCTGTACTCTGCCCCTCTCCCCTGCACCCCACCCACTCCCTGGACCCTGCCCTGCTCCCCTGCACCCCACACGCTCCCTGCACCCTGCCCCTCTCCCCTGCACCCCACCCACTCCCTGCACTCCACCCACTCCCTGCACCCTGCCCTGCTCCCCTGCACCCCACACACTCCCTGCACCCTGCCCCTCTCCCCTGCACCCCACCCACTCCTTGCAACCTGCCCTGCTCCCCTGCACTCTACCCACTCCCTGCACCCTGCCCCTCTCCCCTGCACCCCACCCACTCCCTGCACCCTGCCCTGCTCCCCTGCACTCTACCCACTCCCTGCACCCTGCCCTCTCCCCTGCACTCCACCCACTCCCTGCACCCTGCCCTGCTCCCCTGCACTCCACCCACTCCCTGCACCCTGCCCCTCTCCCCTGCACCCCACCCACTCCCTGCACCCTGCCCTGCTCCCCTGCACCCCACACACTCCCTGCACCCTGACCTGTTCCCTGCACCCCACCCACTCTCTGCACTCTGACCTGCTCCCTGCACCCCACCCACTCCCTGCACCCTGTCCCTCTCCCCTGCACCCCACACACTCACTGCACCCCGCCCTGCCCTGCTCCCTGCACCCCGATGCTGCCTCACTCTCCTGCCCCTCCGACTTCAGCCCATGTGCTGCTTCCTTTGGGAGTCCTTCATCCTCCAGGACTGCCTTGGGCCTCCCCTCTTCTCGGGGCTCCCCATGCCGTCCCTGCCCTCTTCTCTCCCCACCCCTGGCAGCTCCAGCACCACCCTGGGCTGGCTGTTCCCTGCCTCATCCTCCCTGGCCTCACTTCCCTACCAACCGGTCATGTCCTGTTCATGCCATGAGTCCCCGGCCTAGGACAGAGCACAGGATAATGGCATGATAAATATTTATGAGATGTTTTTAAAGGGAGACTTTCTTATTTCTCATGAACTTGTACATCAGAGGGAGGCTATAAATTTAACGGAATTCTCACCTCACCCACCCTGATGTGCAGAGCTTCCCAAGGCCCCAGGCTCTCAGGAGCAGCCACGTCCCTCCCCTCCAGGGAGGCAGCACCCCAAGCTGCCCTCTTGCCCCAGATTCCTCCTGGACACAAGCACTGGGGCAAAAATCCCACCCAGCAGGCTTGTTAGAAATTCAGCAGCCAAGGAGGGGCTCTAGGGACTCATATCAGTGGCTTAGACATGCAGTTTCTAAATTTTGTTTGAAAAGTGGTCCAGGAATAGTGGATTCAGAAAGAATTCACTGTACTTTGTGGATTTTGAATTGGGGTGTAAACACATGCTGGGATGTGATAATGCCTGTGTTTGTGGAGGGGGTTCCTGCAGCATATTGGGGGGGGTGTGTACAGTGCCTGGTCAGTGGTATTAATATAAAGGGGTGCAGTGCTGGCCGGTGCTATTAATATAAGGGGGTGCAGTGCTGGCCAGTGGTATTACTATAAACGGGGCCTGGTCAGTGGACTTCACGTAAGGGCCTGAGCCCCCCTAGGCCCTGCCTGGGCCTGTCCTGCGCCCGCCCCCGCTTCTGAGCCAGTCTGTGTGTCTGTCTCGCACTTAGACTTCGGCCTGAGCAAGGAGGCCGTGGACCCTGACAAGCGGGCCTACTCGTTCTGCGGCACCATCGAGTACATGGCGCCCGAGGTGGTGAACCGCCGCGGACACACGCACAGCGCCGACTGGTGGTCGTTCGGCGTGCTCATGGTAAGCCCCTCCCCTGCCCTCCCCCGGGGGTGCAGCTGTCCCCATGCCTGGTCCCACTCTAGGTTGGTGCAGAGACCCTGGAGTGAAGGGAAGGAAGTAATGCTCGAAGTGTGCAAATCCTATATCCATTCGCACCTGAGCGGAAGAGAGGCCCATCAGTTCCTGCGCCTGCACTGCCCGGTCATTTCTTTCTGCAGCGTCCTTGTTTGGCCATCCTGAATTCTTGCCACCAGAAAGTGAAAACCCCGAGGCCTGGAAAAAGGCAGCTGTCTTCAAATAGGAAAGCAGATATGTTGATGGTCAAATCTTCCTTGGCACTAATGGCTCTAACGGCTTTAACACAAGGGGTTTAAGGGATCGTGACTTCCAGGTTACTTTCCTCCTTTCAAATGTAGAACCCTAGTCATAAAATCCTGCTCATAAAAGTGAACACGAACCACAATGTACAGGGAGCTAAACACTGCCACGTGCCAGCCCAGAAGCTCATGCGCTGGCCAGGGGGCAAAGAGGAGCGGGTGTCCAGGGCAGCACGTCTGCGGTCCCTCTGCCTGGGCCACCTGGAGCTGGATGGAAACAGCATGGACCTCCCCTCCCCCTGCCCCCCACTGTGGTGCCTGCCCTGCCCTCCTCATACACAAGACCCCTGGAGTCCGGGAAGCTGGCATTTGGACGGTAACAGGATCACAGCATCCCAGGGCTCTCCAGCCCCTACCTCTTGTGCACTGAACAAATGAGGAAACTGAGGCAGAAAGAGTGTCAGTTGACCCAAGGCCACTCGGCTAGCACGGCCCAGTGCAAGGGTCACAAACCCAGCTTCCCTCTAGATACCCGATAGCGGAGCAGCAGCTGCTCTTGCCACCGCCAGCCCCCGCCCCTTGCCGGGGATGCTGCAGCGCTGAGCTCTGCTCTGGGGTCAGGGGCGTCGCCGGGCAGACCTCAGGCTGGTCCCAGGTGACCTCACAGCTGCCCTCACCACCTGGTCACCTGGGCTCAGGCCTAAACTGGCCGCCGGCTGATGGAGCTGGGATGCGGAGTGCGCACCTCCTGTGCACCAGCCACGAGGCCTCAGGACCCCCATGCCCCATGGGCAGACCCCAGCACATCCAGGGGTAGGGCAAAAGCTGCGGCTGGCACCTTAGAGCATTGCCCGCGTCCACCAGAGCAGCGCTCGGGCCTCGTGGGGGCCACTGCTGCTCTGCTCTGTGACCGTCCAGGCATTAGATGATGTCTCGCTAACAGGCCCTTCCTGTCCACGTGAGAAGTTTCCCAGACAAGGCTCGACCCCCCCCCAGCCCTCCTCTGTGCTCCGAGTTGGAAGGGTCTGTGCGGGAGCCGCTACCGCGGGCACTGCCCTCATGGGCCTCACCCTCCCCCACGCCACACCTCCTGCTTCCTTTCCTTTGTCGCTCTGTGCAGTGGGAGCCTGGGCTGGGGGCCTAGACCTCTAGCTGCGGGCAGCCATTTGCTGAGACCCTGATGGGCCGAGGCCCAGGTGGCCGGCGGGTGGCAGCGGACCCAACGCGGCCGGGGCGTGACTCCCGCCTCCCCGCACCCCCTGCTCCTCAGCCTGCCCCATCCTGGGTGGCCTCCAGCACCTACGTTTTCCCCTAAAACCAAACGGAGCCCTTAGGGAAGAGGGCAGGGTGCAGTGAGCTGGGGAATGGTCCGAAAGGGGTGGCCCTTTTCCTCCTGAACCGAAGTCCAAGCGCTGCCGCTCCCGCCTCGGCCACTGCTACCCATG
This sequence comes from Tamandua tetradactyla, assembly GCF_023851605.1. NCBI lineage: Eukaryota > Metazoa > Chordata > Mammalia > Pilosa > Myrmecophagidae > Tamandua > Tamandua tetradactyla. Next base: position 70,518,728 of record NC_135337.1, on the reverse strand, counting down.
AACGAGCAGGGGGGCCGGGCAGGCCTGACAGCCTGAGAACCCCACAACTCAGAACCCCCTGGCTTAGTTCTGGGAGATTTCTGCAAAGAGGGAGGCACGTACATGACGTTCCTCTAACCTGCTGCTTATATTAGGACAGTGGGCCATAAAATCGATTCTGTAAGCATTTTAAATATTCCTTTAAAAAATGTTTCTGGCCTAAATTTTTTGCAAAACAAGTAAATGGAGAAGCTGAGAAAAAACGTGACCAGTAAAGTCGCATAAAAAGATTGAAAGAAAAACACCAAGGATTGTCCAGCGACGTTTCCCACTGAGCACTCAATACTTGTTATTGGGCCCTCAGTTTGATGGAATAGTCTGATCATTTCAATCAAAAACGCTAATACGCTTAGCTTCTCGGTCAGCAGAGCCAACCCCGTTATTTTACTAACCTGCCTGAAGTAGGAGAGGTGTCACTGTAATGCCGACAGCAAATGTGCATGGCACTCGGAGTTCACAAAGCATCCTCATGTGCGTGGTTTCACGATTGATCTGAGCGACAAAAAAATCTGTAAGGCTGGCAGGAAAGATTATTCTCCCTGTTTAGAGAAAAGGACATTAAGGCTCAGGAACATGTGATTGATTTAAGTTCACATAATTGTTCTTAAAAATTCATTCCCATTACACATCCTTCTTTAGTCCTGCCCACCAAATTCTCTTGACCCCATGTGATGATCAGCTTTCAGCAGATGCAATGAGTATGATGACCTCGTGTTTGCAGCACTTCCTTTGGCATCTGAAATTGCTTCTGAATTCTCTTCTGTAATAAAGGAATGGGTGTAGTGGTGAGACCTGCCCCTGACTTTGCTAGAGAAGATGCCACGCTTTCCCTGAGTCTCCTTGCTGAGGCAGGTTCATCGTCACTTCTGAAAACCCACAGGTTTCTCCTTGGGGCTCATGGAAATGTCCTTGGTGGTGGAAACCTCTGTCTGTGGACGCACTGAAAGCCCACTGCTAACTACTTGTTACTAGAAAAGAACATCAAAAAATAGCAATCGCTCAGTAGCTTCAGGAAATGGCTAGCACAGTTCATACTAGCCTGCACGTCCATTTTCAGGACACATCGGTTCCTCTCTGTGGACGTTCATACGTAGCCTTTCCCTGCTCTGGCTTCATGGGACACCACAGGAGGTTCTGCTGCTCCCTGGCCGCTGGCAGAGAATGCACGTGACACCTGCACCCCCCGCGTGTGTGAGCTGCGCACACCGGCAGCGCTGCCAGCTCCCTCACAAAGGGCAGCGCCTCCCGCACGAGGTTGTTTTGAAGACTAAATACGTCCTTACATGTGAAGCACCTACAGCAGGGCTTGACGTGTAGCAGGCAGTCAAGTTGTGATTGTGTGTCTCTGCACACGCAGACACCGCTACACACACACTCACACATGTGTGGGGCTGCCCTTCTTAGCACACTGCAGCCCCCCACGTCCCGCTGACCCAGCACAGCCACTGCCTAGAACAGTCCACTTTTAGTAGTGTCTGTCCTTGCCTAGTTTCAGATTTAAAATTTAACTTGCCTTCGGTGTCTTTTTAAGGGTATTTTCAGCCAAATAAACCTGAGTTCTCGGCTCCCTTTCACAGAACCTTCTCCTTTCAGAGGCTGGCACCTTCGCTCGAGGCTCCGGGAGCATTGCTGTGCCTGTGACCCCCGGTCAGTTTGGGGTTCACAGATGTCCCTTTGGAGCAGGCTTCCCACCCCCAGTGCTGCATTTGGGGGAGGGTTGAGCCGTGGGGGGGTGTTCAGTGCGTCGCTGGCCTGCGCCCACCAGGTGCCAGGACAACCGCAATCTCTCCACACACGGCAGATGGTCCCTTTGGGGAAGAATGTCCCCCGTTAGGGAACCAGTGCTTAGAGACACCGAGTTATATGTCTGCTCAGAAGCACGGTAACTGATCACAGGTGTGTCTGCAGGTCCCCTCCTTACCTGCGGGGTGATTTGTGAATGAATCACCTGTAGTGCCCACCCAGCATGGGTCCAGGTGTGGACTCTCATGTCCCTGTGGCCTTTTTCCATTGGCCTAGAAAATTTGGCCATCTTTCTTGGTTTTGCACAATTCTAGAGCAAAAAGCTCGTGCTATGCAGTGTCCCAGGGAAACGAGAAATTACTCTGATTTAAAGTGACACTTAAGCAATTGAAAATTCCTGAGAGGCTTTCTGCAGGATGCTAATGCTGAAATGATCTCTCTTCTCCGCAATGGACAGAAAGTTGACTATTACCGGGACTGACAGGCTGGTGAGAAGTCAAATCCCATGGCTCGTGGGGAATGGAAAAATGAGGTTTATTGGCGTCATTGTCAAGAAGCATAGATTAAGCACCCGCAGATGGCATCATGTAGCAGTTACATGGGGTAATAAATGGACCACGCCCTTCTATCTAGCTGTACAGGAAGCGAGGGCGAGGGGGAGAAGGAGAGAACAGCACAAAGGACACGGACCCCAACCGCTAGTCGGCATCAGGAGCCGGACTCGAGGCAAACCGCTGCATGCTGGGCCATCAGCCAGGGCCGGCATGCGGCGGCAGGGAGGGTGCCCTTTGTGGCAGGACTCAGTGATGCTTTCTTACTGCGCTTGGCCAATTCTAACAAAACGCCCCTTCCCGAGTGCTGTTGACAGCAGACTCAAGAAAGCAAGAAGAAAAGAAAGAGGGAAAGCAGGAAGAACCAAAATAGGCGGGGACTCTTCTTAGTGGATATGACCGTATTCTGAGATGTTTCATTTGGGTGATCCCAGCTTTCCTCCTTTAATACCAGATGGGTGTCTCACTTGCTGGAGTACTCTAGCCTTTCAATTTAATTATTTTTATTTTTAATGCTCTTCTGGACTCTCCTTATTCTTGATTTTATTATTTATTGATCTGTTTATTTATTTATTGCCTATAGGTTTATCCATCCTGAGTGTCTTCACTTAATGCACAGGATGGAGAGGAAACTTGAATGTAAGGAAAGAGGCTTCAACCATCAGATCTGACAGAAATTTAAAAATTCTTTGTAAAAAGTTGTTTTCAGGGAGCAGACCAGTAACATTAATAAGGCCTAATTGAATACATCCATTTCTTTCACATTGTAATTTCACTCCTGGTAGCCTGGCATAAGAAAAATTCTAAAATGTAGGAAAACTTTTATGTACTTTCCAGTATCACTTACAATAGCAGAAAATTGGAAATACCCTGTGTCCAACAATAAACTATTATCTTTTGCCACAAGCACAGATAAAGTGAAAAAAGATTTTATAATAAACATTGAAAGTTTTTATATTATCCAGTGAAAAGCAGATCTTATCTATTTTGAAAAGAAAGTACTAGAAGGAAAAAATAATTGTGACTCTCTTTAGAATAGGACTGTGAATGGTTAGTTTGGTCTTTCTACTTTCCTGTATCGCTCGAGATTTTTGTACTGTAAAGGAAAACTACTGTGGGATAAATCTGAAAGGGGCAGAGATATTTAAAACTCAAGACTAGGGCAGAAGATATTCGGTTTATGAACAGCTGCATCAAGGCTGCTTTCCTGTCATTGAAACTGACATGAAAGACATGGAACGGCAGCATCGCTCTAAAGCCCTTTTCAATTAGATCGGGCTCTTCCCTTTTTTAAGTGGACTTTCTGTGCTTGTGCAGCCCTAGTTCTTTTCATCTGAGGTGGCTAGATGTGCGCGTTGTCCTGGTAAGACCGTGCGGCCGCCAAACCGTCTCTCGGATTCCAGGTAATGAAAGCGGCGTGTGCCGAGAGAGGTTCACGCGAGAGGAACGCGGCGCTCGGAGACGGCACCACGTGTCCTCTGATCACGAGCTCTCTCTCCACAGGCGTCCAGCTGTCCTTTTTGGCGTGCGGCAGCCTAAGCTTGAGAGCTTGCTGGTGCCGTTACCTGTTGCTATCAGCTGTTGTTTGTAGAGTGAAGTCAGGGTCCCTCCCAACTGGTGGGCAGGTTGGCGCCCACCCTGCCTGGCACCTACTTCGTGCAGGTTCGATGCCACTTCTCATGCATCTGCCTCATCCCATGAAATCTAACTCCATTCGGACAGGTTTGTTCACTGCTGTGCTGCAAGCAGTGCCTGCCCTGAATGATTCGCTGTCCTGAGTGTCGGTCACACTGCTCTGTAGGGGTCTCCTGCTAACCTGTCGAGCTCTCGCGTCACCAGCCTGTGTCTTCTTCTGCAGTTCGAGATGCTGACAGGCTCGCTGCCGTTCCAAGGGAAGGACCGGAAGGAAACCATGGCCCTCATCCTCAAGTGAGTAGGAGGGCTGCCACCCCAGGGCCAGCAGAGGCTGGCCGGCCCGCCTCAGTCCTTGCGGCCGTTCTCATTCGGCCGGCAGGAGCGGTGGGTGAAAGGCCGCCAGGCGCCCGAATCACCGGGGACCGTGAGCCATCAGGGGGCAGAGGCCGGCGGGGCCCCTTGCGGGCTGGATTGATGCGGGTGAGCAGTTCTGGAGGGCTCGCCACCGTAGATAGTGCCTTCCACCGGCCCCGTCCTCTGAGCTGGCCCCCGGAGGTGGGGTGACGGCTGACCTCGAGGAGGCCAACTGCAGCTTCAGAGCAGCAGGGGTTAGGGCTCCAGCGTGGGGGGCGGCCGGGGTTCCTTTCCCTCTGTCTCACGGCCGTCCGCAGGCCCCTACTCCGAGGGAATTCGCTTCTGACCCACCAATGTGAGTCACAGCGACATGCGCCCTTCTGACCCAGCAGAGACTGCCCAGCCTCGGAGACGCGTGGTGTCCGCTCTCTCTGACCTTTGTTGAGCGCCCCACAGAAGGGCTGATTGCTGAGCGGGTCCCACGCGCCAGCAGTGGGGACAGTACCCCCCCGCGTGCAGAGCCGGGCACTCTTGGCTCACACAGAACCCGGGCAGTGGCGCAGCGACCCTGGCACTGCAGAGCCCAGCGCGTCTCCGTGTGTCGCGCCCGCCTCCCCGTCGGCGTCCGCAGGGGCGGGCTCCCAGCCTTCCCCCCGCTGGTCACACGGGAAGCCGTGCGGGGCGGGGCCCTTCTACAGCGGCCCCAGCGCATGGCCACTGGCTCTGGGTCCGGAGACCCTGTCGGGGGGTCTTCCTGGCAGACGCGGACCTCAGACCCACCCGAGGGGTGGGGGCGCACAGGACCCGCTGCCTCCGCCAGGTCAGGGAGCAACTTCCAGAAGGAGACGCAGCGCCGCGGAGCGCACGCAGGCTTCTGGTTTTGGAAACAGTTTTTATCAAAAATGTTATGTTCATGGGATCATTGTTGTTACTTTTATACGGTCATAGTATTTTTACATCTCAGCGCTTTTTGTCAAATGTTGATCATTTGAATTATCAAATACTGTCACTTTTTAAAATTTTTGTTTGAATTCTTGTTTTAATTTCATTTCACAAAAAACAAAAGCTCTTTGGTGTCCTCAACCATTTTTAGGAGCGTAAAAGGGCGTTAAGATCAGGTGCCTGCGCCCTGCTGCCCGGGTAGGAGAGGAAGTCCCCCTGCCCTGCCCAGCCCCCCACCCAGTGTGACCCAGAAGAATCTAGAAGCTCTGGAGAAAAGCACCGACCTGCCCCGTGGTCCTTCTCACCCTGGGTGGCGATTCTGTGTTTCAGAGCCAAGTTGGGCATGCCACAGTTCCTCAGCCCCGAAGCCCAGAGTCTGCTGCGAGCCCTGTTCAAGCGGAACCCCAGCAACCGGCTCGGTAGGAGCTCCAGGCCGCCCCGGCCGCCCTCCCCAGGGTGCCCCTCTCCCCGCCTGGCCACCCCGGGCCAGCCTCCCTGCCTGCCCGCCCCTGCCGCCCCCTCCCCGGGGTGCCCCTCTCCCGACCCAGCCTCCCTGCCTGTCCACCATGGGCTCTCCTCCAGCCTGCTCCCCTCCCGGGGGTGCCCCTCTCCCGGCCTGCCCCCCAGCGCCAGCCCTGGGCCCCCCCCACTCATTCCAGCCCCCACCTTGGCCCGCCAGGGCCCCCAGCACCCATGCAGAACCAAAAGCAGAGGCGGGAAGCGTGCACCTGACCCACGTCCACCCCCCGAGGTCTGTGTGGCCTCGTGAGACCCCCCTCTAGCCGCTGCAAATTGTCAGCTGGTTCCTCAAAGCCATGGCTTGACTACAAAATGGTGGCAATTCTTGTACACATTTCTTCCCTTACTTTTGGAACTCTGAATTAAGGGCAGGATAATCAAACAGCTGCATTTAATTTAATCCCCCTTTAATTAAGAAATTCTAACGCATTAAAGCCAACATCTGCAGGAACATGTGCAAAGTACTAGTCTGTTTTCAAAATAATTCTTTTCATTAGAAACAGAGTATCCCAGTTGCCTTTAAATGGCAATTCTCCTACAAGTAACTGGCTCTTAAAACCTCCACTTAAGAACCCTCCAGGAGCTCGTTACTGCTCATCTTTTCCCGCTTGCCGAGCTTTCACTGCCTTGCAGAATCCTGGAAAGCCATTTCTCGCTGTCACCAAGTGCTGCTGTGAATGCTGCGTGTGGTCACTAGGAATGACTGTCCCGGGAGGGGCCCTCAGTGCCAAGGAGGACATGTCGGGGCAGGAGGGCAGACCTTACCTAAACTGACCTGTGGGGAAGCCAACTAAAACCACAAATGCCCCTTTTGCCCCCAGTTCACAGCTGTCAGTGCGGCAGCCTCCCCCATGCGCTTGCCCTGTGTGGTTGGACCAGTTCACAGCTGTCAGTGCGGCAGCAGCCTCCCCCATGCGCTTGCCCTGTGTGGTTGGACCAGTTCACAGCTGTCAGTGCGGCAGCAGCCTCCCCCATGCGCTTGCCCTGTGTGGTTGGACCAGTTCACAGCTGTCAGTGCGGCAGCAGCCTCCCCCATGCACTTGCCCGGTGTGGTTGGACCACGCGTCGGCGGTGTGATGAAACTCGTCAAAATGTCAAGTGAATACTTGCCTTTTACCCCCAGAAATGTTACCTCTGACATCTATCCTATAGAAACGCCTGTGCCAGTGGGCACAATGTATAGAAAAGGTATGCTGAAAATATTTCTGCTTAGCAAAGACCCAGAGACACAGCATCCTAATAAGGAAGCAGCTAAGAGCATTGAGATGTGCCCCTCATGAGACCCAGAGGAGGTGCCCAGTGCTCTCAGCCGCGTGGAATCTGGTCTGGAGCTGGCCGTGCACAGCCCCCTCCCGTGGCCACCTGTTTCCTGGACGAGAAGCGGACGGGGAAAGAGGACAGAAGACAAGCCCCCCACCCCACCCCAGGTGACAATCCAGAAGACGCTGGAGGTTTCCCACTCAGCCTGTCCATTTGGGGTGGGGGCTGTGCTGTGCCCTGCGGGGCGTTAGCAGACCTCGGCCCTGCCCCCCTGAGGCTACATCCCCAAGCTGTGGCACCCAGAAATGTCTCTAGAATGGCCCCATGTCCATGGACAAAATACCCTGATGAGAACTTGGCTGGACAGGGACTAACCCGAAAGATGCCCGTCATATACTCTTGGGTTGAAGAAAGAATCAGTGTCCCAGAAGTACAGAATTGTCCCATCCCGGTGCCCCCTTTTCTGCCAGGGGAGTCCCCACAAGAGGCGTCCTCCTGCCCCGCCTGGGGCCACCGCCACCTCTGCTCCGGGGACCGTCGTGGAAGGAGCGCGATGCAAGTGAGCTGGCTTGTCCATAGCGCTGTCCGTGAGCCTCGCGCGGGGAGTTTGCGCCTGGTGGAGTGTTTCCCGCGAGGAGCGCGGCGAGCGGAAGGCCGAGACCGCAGTGCCCGCAGCCCGCAGAGCGGCGTCCGCAGGGCAGCAGGCCAGGACCCGCGGGGGCGGCCACGCTCCTGCGCGCGCGCTGGGCGGGGCCGAGCGGGCTGTGGCGTGGGGGCGCTGCGGGAAAGGGCTGTGCGCCCCCTGCGCGCGGAGAGCTGCGGGTTCGCTCCCTGAGCACCGCCCACAAGTCTGTTGGGAGGGTGCGTGCCTCCTAACGTTGTGATTGGATTGGGAGCCGGCCAGGAAAGCAGTGGAGAGGCTGGCAGGTTCCCTGGTAACCCCTTGGGGCCCCTGCATCCGCCTCCATCACCCTGGAATCTCCCCCCCCCCCCACGCCCACCCACTGCCGGGTGGTCTCTGCCTCAGGACGGCCGCAGGGCCAGCGCAAGGGCTGTCGCGGCACCCGGGACCCCGTCCCCGGGGCCGAGGCTTTGCCCTGGAGGCAGCAGCTTTCTGCCGTTGTCCTCTGGCCCCGAGGTGGACAGCCCTCACCCCACGCCCACCCCACTCCCGCTTGTGTGGCCCCTCCCGTGCAGGAGGTGGGCAGTATTTTAGAGCTGGGACTGCGTTTTGAGATGTCAGGACACACAGTGCCTCGGTTGCACTGAGTCCTTGTAGGGCCCTTGCTCCGTCTCTTACGGGGTCTCTGAGGTCACAGCTGCCCACCGGGCCCCGCTGGCTCTTGGGTCTGAGCCACCCTGAGCACCTCCCACTGATGTTTGGGGAAGGCTGGCAGGAGTGCCGACTGCTCCTTTCCGGTACAAAGGGGCCCAGGTGCCCGTGCAGGGAGCTGTAGCCAGGGCCAGCGGATCTGCAACGGCCTCTCCATCTAGTTTCGAAAAGCCATGAGCCACGTGAACACACGTGGACCCCTCTGCGCGGCGTTTCCACACAATTCCGAACCCGCAGTCCATGCCTTACAGCCCCGGCTCGTGTTCCTCCAATCTTGTAAATGTCTGTCCTAACTATTGGGGGTGGGGAGCATCACGTAAGTAAGCTTCTTTTTTTAATACATTTGTTAGAGAACTTGCACGTTTGCAGAAAAAACGCAGAAAGTACAGAGTTGCCACATAACCCCCCTATTATAACCCCTTGCAGTGGTGCGGCTCCTTTGCCACAATTGATGAAGGAACATTATTGTAATTTCACCGTTAACTTAGGCCATCATTTACCTTAGGGTTCCCTGCACAGGCTTCTAGTTTGTTTTGTGTTTTTAGTTTTTACACCCGGAACATCCATACAACCTAAAACATCCCTGGTGCCACGTGCGTCTTGGTGCTGAGCTGCCGTCACCGCCGCACGCTGCCCACACCTTCCCGTCCCCCCTGTGGGGAGGAGGGGCCAGAAACTGGTCGTTACCTGAAGCCCCCCTGCGTGCGTGGCCCGGTGTAAGAGGGCCTACGTCCGTTAGATGAGCCTCGGTCAGGTAGGTCCTGACCCCATGGGCTGGAGTCCTCTGTCGGAGAGTGGGGTTCAGGCAGAGCAAGGGGAGGCCGCGGCACGCAGCCAGGTGCCCCCAGGACAACCCTGGCTTCTCACTGGTGAGAACTCTGCCACGTGGTGCTTAAACTGAGAGGAAGGCCGGGCAAGCAAGCATCTGTCATTGGAGTCAAGGAGAAAGGGTGGGAATTTTGGCCGCAGGAGGAATGCAGTGAACTATGAGCTTCTTGTGTCTTGTTCTCCTTTACATCCTAGCTCCCTGGTCACTCAGAGACCCCAGTAAACATTTGTTGAACAGAAGTGAATGGAAGGCACTACCTGGCTCTGAGATGATGGACCTATTTGGAGCCTGCCCATTGAGGTTCCCATTCCATCCCAACCCATTTTCCTTGTCACGAAATTGCTTAAAGCAAAGGGTGCACGGGTGCTTCAGTGGTGGACCCCTCACCTGCCGTGCTCGATTCCCGGCCCATGCAGCCAAAAAAGAAGGAGAGGGAGGGAGGAGAGAGAAAGAAAACAAGACAGCACCGGAGAAAGGTGCTCATGCTGGAGTCCCCGGTACTTCCCACAGTGCGTGTTTCGGATCCGCCACGCTCGACAGCTGCTGCTGTTTGGGTGCATGCCCAGCACCTTTTACAACAGACTTTTCCCCTGTTGAGTTCCAGGATCTTGCATTTGTTTAACGTGTCAGATGTCCCACACATTCACGTCGCTCGTCCCCCTTGGCTCCGTGACTGCTGTGAAACGTGCATCCATCACCGTGTGTTTGAACAAGACCTGGTTCAGAAGGTTCAGGTTTGTCCTGACCCCGGTATATTGCGGGCTTGGAGCTAACACGTGCCCCTTGCAGAGGAAGAATGGACATGGCTGCAGGACTGGTCGTTTCCCGCTGGCCGGCCTGAAGCCCAGCGCACCCCTCCCAGCTGGTGCTGCCCTGGCAGAGGGGCAGCGGGCCGCAGGAGCATGCTCCCTGGGCTTCTGAGAAGGCGGGTCCATGGCTCCCCTCAACCAGACGTGATGTGCCTCGGATCTTCAAAAGGGCTGAAGGGTCCTTCTCGTCCAGTTCCTGGCAGGCCCTGCACTTGGCTTTGCAGATTGGAGCACCGCTGCTTCTGGCCCTCTCAGGCTCTGTGAGGAGAAAGCACGCCTCTCTGTGCGATGGCAGGACCCCCTGTCCCTCTCCCGGAAGCCTTGGGTGCTGTCCTGCTGCTGGATGCACGCAGCCTCCTGATGCCAGCACGTTGGAAAAGGCGAGGATGCTCTTCAGCCACCGGCCTCTCTACCCATAACCCTGAAGGCTACCGCAGAGCCTGCCCTGACCTCTGGGCGCTGGCTGTGCGGGGATCGGCTCCTCGGGCAGTAGGGGACTCAGCCCTCCCCGCGGCTCCTCCTACCTCCACGGCCTCCTCCGCGACTCCTCCCCAGGCTGCCCATCCAGGTGGGGCGCCCACGCGGTCCGAGTTCCCACCCCATGCTCCTCAGAACCCTGCAGCGCTGGGCGCCTTGGGGTACCTGCTCCTTCAGGAATGCTTGTTCTCAGGCAGCTGCGGAGATGCTAGGAAACCGCGCTGCAGGTCCCAGACTGGTGTGGCACCCCTTGTGACGCGCTGACCTACAACGGTTCCTCTGCTGACCCCACTGTACTGGAGTCCTGTAGAATGGCATTTCATTTGCCTCTTGGTGTTTAGAAAATGCAGAATAAGCTGGGAATTCCCCCACCCTGGTTTTCCCCTCTCTCTCCCTCCCGTATCCCTTTCTCTCACCCCATACCTACCAACCCCAGATCCCCAAAAAGAGGCTGAATATTCACTTTGTTTTTTCTTTGTTCTCCAAACACTAACATCTCTTTCCAGTGGAGTCAGCATGAAATCTGTGCCATACCTTTCCATTTATTCATTGGCATCTGAAACATTTTATATTAACGGGCACATGCTACTGCAAAGCTATCATAAAATTAACTTGTAATACTCTGTTGGTTTGATTTTCTAAGACAGAAATAAAGAACTTCTTCCTCCAGATCCAAGAAGACAAAAACTAAAATATACCAACCCCCATGAACAGTCACATCACACTGGGACAGTGTGAATACAGTGACATTTGAAAGTAGCATGTCTCTGGAAAATTTCTGGGTGATGCCAGGCCTTAAGATTATCCTTTCAAATAGCTGGAGCAGATTCAGTGCCAGGACCCAGAGAAGTAGGAACTGGTGACAACCCAAGTAAAATAAGAAAGAACCAAGACTTTACAATGTATTTGTTTATATATACACTAAAAACGGAGTGAGAGATGAGAGAGAATCAGTATTTATAATTTCATTAAATAAATCCAAGCAAAACCTTCCCAAAAAGCAGAGCCTTTCAAAGGGACTTTAATTTGTTTCCAGAGCAATACCAGGCATCACTCTGCTGTTTTAAAGCTACAGCTAAGCAGTCATTATGTGCCTTTTTGAAGCTATTGTATACCCCAGAAAAGCCATGTTTTAATCCTTATCCTATCTTATGTGGGCAGCCATTTCTTTCAACCTTGATTGAACACTGTAGGCAGAAACTTTTGATTAGATTATCTCCACAGAAATGTGGCATCCCCAATTGTGGGTGTGACCTTTGATTAGGTGGAGATGTGACTCAACCCATTCCAGGTGGGTCTTGATTAGTTTACTGGAATCCTGTAGAAGCGGAAACATTTTGGAGAAATTTCTGAGCTGAACAGATCAACTCTTGGAAAACAGAAACACAGATGTTTGGAGATGCTTGGAGCCCAGCAGACATTGCCATGAGATGTTAAGCAAGCCAGAACCTGGGGAGAGCCAAGGGAAGATGAGAGATGAAAGCCAGTCCTGGAGAAGCAAAGTGAGGAACCTCCACGGGAATAGAGGCTGAAAGCAACAGAGCCCAGGGGCAAGGAACCAGCAGATGCCAGCCATGTGCCCTCCCAGCTGACAGAGGGGTTCCTGACCCATCAGCCTTTCTTGAGTGAAGGTAGTCTCTTCTTATACCTTAATTTGGACACTTTTACTTCCTTAGAACTGTAAACATGTGGCATATTAAATTCCCTTTTTAAAAGCCATTCCAGTTCTGGTATATCATATTCTGGCAGCTTAACAAAACAATACAGATTTTGGTACCGGAGAAGTGGGGTGCTGCTGAGGTTTGCAAATACCAAACTATTGGAACGGCTTTTTAACTGAATTAGGGGAAGATACTGAAAGATTTGTAAGGATCTTGATAGAGAAGGCCTAGAATGCTTTGGAAAGACTGTTGGTAGAAATGTGGACTCTACAAATTCCTCCGATGTGGCTTTAGACAGAACTGAGGAATGTACCATTGCAAACTGGGAGGAAGGCAACCCTTGTTTTAAAGTGGCAGAGAATCTTGCAAAGTTGTGCACTGCTTTGGGATGGAAGGTAGAATTTAAAGGTAATAATGTGTGATAATCAGCTGAGGACATTTCCAAACTAAATCTGAAAAATGCAGCCTGGCTGCTCCTTGAAACTTACAATAAAAAGTGCAAGGAATGAGATAAGTTAAGAGCTAAACTCTTTGGTATAAAGAAAACAGAAACTGATGGTCTGAAAAATCTGGGCTTCCAGAAAGTGAGACCACAGAGAATAGTGCCCCACATGAGGATTTAACCAAACATGGAACCAGTCAGCCATACAAGACAAGCCAGGATTGAAGGTGGAGTTTCCAGAAAGGATTTATGGAAAGTCCTATTGTTTGATGGCTTTGATCCTTGTGTACTACATGGAAAATGAACTTTTTTTTTTTTTTTTTGACATCTATATGAATGGACTCACTGCAAGTCTGGACTAAAAGGAACAAATTAAAGGAAAAATGGCTTCAGAAGCAGAACCCTAGAAGCTAAGGTCTGGAGCCAGGAAATCTGGGCTAGGAGACTGGACTGACCCATACACGTGGAGAGGGTGAGTTTGCCCCAGGAGCAGAGGATGGGCTTCCCGCTTTATTTTGGAGGAGGTGTTATGCTGCCCCAGGCCTCAGGAGGGTGGCACATGTGGAGAGCAGAGACAAGTATGTCTGGAGTTGCTTGCAGCCCTGCAGACACTGAGCAAATCAAAATCTGGGGAGATCCAAGGGAAGCCAGGAGATGAAAACCAGCCCTGGAGAAGCCAAGTGAGGAACCCCTACAGGAACAGAGGCTGAAAGGGACAGAGCCCAGGAGCAAGGGACCAGCAGATGCCAGCCATGTGACTGCCCAGCTGACAGAGGGGTTAGAAAAGCCTTCAGCCTTTCTTGAGTGAAGGTGACCTCTTGTTGGAGTTTTAGTTTGGACACTTCCACTTTCTTAGAACTATAAACTTGTAACCTATAAAATTCCCTTTTTAAAAGCCATTTCATTTCTAGTATATTTCATTCGGGCAGCTTAATTAACACATGGTTTATTTCTTTCTAATCTCTGCAGCAACAAATGCCATTGTGGTAGTTAGATTCAGGTGTCAACTTGGACAGGTGAAGGTGCCTAGTTCTGTTGCTGTGGACATGAGCCAATGGTATGTGAACCTCATCTGTTGCTCATTACATCTGCAGTCTGCTAGGAGGTGTGCCTGCTGCAATGAATGATATTTGACTTAATTGGCTGATGTTTAAATGAGAGAGTGCAACGTAGCACAGCCCAAGCAGCTCAGCATACCTCTTCTCAGCACTCGCAGCTTAGCCCAGGCCTCTGGAGATGTACAAAGCAATCACCCCGGGGAAAGTTGTTGGAACCCAGAGGCCTGGAGAGAAGGCCAGCAGAGATCACCCTGTGCCTTCCCACGTAAGAAAGAACCTCAATTGAAAGTTAGCTGCCTTTCCTCTGAAGAACTATATGTTAACGAAATAAATCCCCTTTTATTGAAAGCCAATTGGACTCTGGTGTGTTGCATTCCGGCAGCTAGCAAACTAGGACAGCCATGCTTGGATTTTCCAAGTTTTAATGAAGATATGAAAAGGTTTTTTTAGGAATTGTGAAAGCTGTTTTTCCAACAAGTGAAAATTCCCTATAGCTCTGTATTTCTGATAAGAGAAGCACATTCTCTGGACCTGTTAAACTTAAAAAGTGAAGTATCTTTCACTCACAACATGATTCTTGTTTAGTTTAATTGGGGCTGAGAGTGTAATTTCCTCCCTTAACCAGCAGAAAATTCCCTGAAATTTGACTGAAAGTGGATTTAATAAATTGTGTGAAGAATCTCACTTGTTTTCATTGATTTTAATTTTGTTGAAAAAAGTGGATAACAGTATCAAGATTTAGAAAAGCCCAAAAAAGATAATTACATAAAATCCCAGTCTCAAAGAATATAAGACTGTATTGATCAGATCTAAAACTTGTAGCAAGCATGTAGGTTTTAAGATCTTCAGAGCAGTTGTTTTATTGCTTTCTATATGTTTTTGTGCTTTTAACTCAGTCAGGGACTGTATAGTTCTTTATGATATTTTATCCCCTTTCTGTCTTTTTAAGAAGAGTTTTGGACCAGTTTTTAACTACTCAAATTAGCATGGATATGAATGTTTGATAATATCCAGTGTTGGTGAGGATGTGATTGGAGGGGTTCCACTTTGGAGAGATGCAAATTAGCTCAACCTTTTCATGTGCTTTGAAAATATCTATCAAAAATTTTAATACACATACTCTTTATCCAAGTAATTCTACTTCAGGGAATTTATCCTTCAAATATATTCAGTTGCACCGAAATACATGAGATATCTGTGCAAGAAGGAAGAAAGAAACCTAAGTTCCCACCAGAACTGATGCTTAGCTGAATTACGGTCCAAAAGAGTGGAATCATAAGCAGGTACTAAATAATGAGGTGGGTGTGGAAGCATTCATCTTTCAACACTGAAAGACGTCGAAGTTAAAAAAAAAATAGAAAGCTTTAAGTAAAAGGAGCAAATTGCAGAAGGAACGTCTAGAATAATCTATTTTGTGTTTTTAAACACGATGGAAGGGGGAAGGGAGGTGTCATGGTCAGGTTCATGTGTCAACTTGGCCAAGTGGTGGTACCTGTTTGTCTGGTTGGGCAAGTGCTGGCCTGTCTGTTGCAATGAGGACGTTCCATAAAATTAGATCATGATCACGGTCAGCTGCATCCACAGCTGGTTCCATTTGTAATCAGCCAAGGGGAGTGTCTTCTGCTATGAGTGACGCTTAATCTAATCACTGGAAGCCTTTTAAGGAGGATTCAGAAGAGACAGGCTCTTCCTGCTTCGGCTGGCGAGCCTCTCCTGTGAAGTTCGTCCAGACCCTCCATCGGAATCGTCAGCTTCACAGCCTGCCCTGCAGATTGTAAACTCTACGTTCCCATGGTTACATGAGACACTTTTATAAATTGTATATTTATGAATATTTCCTGTTGATTCTGTTTCTCTAGAGAACCTTAACTAAAACAGGAGGCAAGCAAGGAACATCTGCAAATGCGAGCAGCCGTGAGAGGTGTGGGGGCGAGCTTTCCCCTTCCCCACATACACATCCAGAGTTAAATTCTTGACCGATAGTCTGTGTTATTTTCATGATTTGCAAGTTGCGTTAGAAGAAAATATTTGCCGTCCAGGAGGGTCCTGCACCACGCGTGGCTGCCCATGGCTTGCTGCCCCTGCAACCTCTTAGTGGCCTGTCTGCGGTGGGAAGGGGGTCTTTACGGAATAGGGGCCCAGGAGGAGCAGGCATCGGCCTGCCTGTTTCTGCTGGGCACATGCCGGCCTCTGGAACCAGACGGAAGCTCACTGGACCCTCCTGGAGTTTGTAGGGCACTGAAAAGGACGGATCCCAGGCCAAGAAGCACCTGCAAGCCCTGCTGCCCCGGGGAGGATGGAGCCACTGGCTGAAAGGAGGCTGGGCAGCGCGGCGGGGGTCTGGGCTCTCTCAGCCCTGCCTGGCCGGCGCCCACTTCCCTGTGCCCTGGCCCCGCTGGCTGCGCCCGGTGGGCACGCAATGTCGAGCATTGGACCTGCTGGGGTCCGAACGCATGCGGGCAGGCCTGACACACAGGCGGCACCAGCCAGGTGTGGTGCACTGGCATGGAAACCTGCCCACGGTGGCACTGGGCTTGTGCCTGTTGGCCGCACCGCTTCCTGTGCCTTCACCCTGCTTGTTTCTCTGCCACATGGTTGCTGGACAGAACCAGACGAAACCACAACTGCTCTCAGATGCACAGATGCACAGGCTCCGGTGAGCCCGACTGCTGGCAGACCATCACGTTTTATAATAAACATGGAAGCCCTCTCCTGAGATCTTTGCAAAGAGGAAAAATAAATGGAAAAGGGATTATTTGGCTTCATCCAGAAAGCCCTGCCTGGTCCGACAGAAACCCCGAGGCACCTGCCAGCATCCTAGAGGTGACCCTGGAGCTCTGCGTGTGCATGAAGTCACACCCCCTACCCCCTACCCCCACCTCAGAGCACAGGCCCCACCTTTACCCTCCAGGGCGCTTTCCCCAGCTTGACACCAGTAACACTGCTGATGCTGGAAACTTCTCTTCCAACACAGAGTTTTTAAGATGAAAATCTGTCTCATCTCCGCCTTGTCGTTCTTGAGCGTAAGGGTGAAATCTAGACTCACCGACATTATCAACGTGTGAGCGTGTTTGAAAATGACACGTTTCCTAACGTGCTGTGAGCATCCTCCTTGAAAGCTGGCACTGATTTCGCTCCGTGGTCCTTTTCCTCCGAGATCAGCCAGGACCCCCCGGCTGCTCCCAGGCATCCACGAGCCCGCGCCGTGCGTCCTCGCCCAGGTCACCTCCCCCAGCTGTGAACTGGAGTCAGAAGGGAAGATGTCGGCCGCGTTGCTGCCGTTTAAAGGTGCACCTACGAAGGAGAAAGGCAGGCTCGTCTCCTGCAACAATTTAAGAGGCTGTGTGGGAAGACGGGATCCAAGGGTGGGGGGCTGGCTGCGTGCCACGAAATTTATCTTGTGGGTCACGATTTCTTTCAGGAGTCAGTACATTTGGTCAGAGAGGAAGTTGTGGCTGTGACCAGCACGGGGTGGGGGGTTTGGTATCTCCCCTTGGATCTGGACAAAGGAAATAATTTTCTAAATCATCTGTTCCTTTTTTGTCTTAGAATTTGGTGTCGGAAAAATCATGGTGCTTTAATCCAAAATGTGGCTCTATCATTCATTAAATAACTGGGGAGAGGAAGATGCATTTGTGAGATGGTGAGCTAATCGTCAGTTGATAGTGGCTGCGGATACGCGTGGGTAATCGTTCCTCTGCCGCCAAATATTGTCCTTCAAGTAGGAGCTAAGTGAATTAGCAACAAGCTTTCAAATTTATATAATTTACCCCTCCCCACCCAGCTGGATTTTGCAACCTAAGCTATACAGGCTGAACCCGGGAGAGAACTGTACCCAGGTCCCTGGCCAGCTGCCCTGCCGTCGGTGGAGACGCTTTAGCATGAGGATGGGGCTGCCTCTGGCTGGGTGGATCCTGGTCTCCGGGGCTTCGGGACACACGGGGAACCCGTCACCGCAGCTGCGGGACACGCGGGGACCCCCTCACCGCCGCGAGCCTTTCCTCACACCCCCGCAGAGCACCCATTTCAGCTGTCAGAGGTTACTGGAAGGCCTTTGTCCCATGCTAGCCCCCCCACCAGATTCCTGACATGGTCATGTCGCCGTCACAGCGCTGAGGGCTCTGTCTCTTGAGGAGTAAACCACACACGCACCACCCACACTGGACACCGTACCCAGGGCCCATGCTCACGCACACGGGAACCAAGCCGCCACCGGAGAGGCAGGCCTGCCTGTGCCGCCTGCCCGCTCCTTGGGCCCCAGACCCTCTCGCAGCCGGACCCCCACCCCGCCCTCCACCTCCCCCGCCGGCTGCTGCCACCCCGACGCCATGGGCAGCCCCAGCTAATCCGGCAGTAAGCTGGGAACCACGAGGGCTTGGGCAGAGCAGCCTGTGGAGCTCACGGTTTAGGGAACTGACCCGTGCATGGCACTTCCCACACCAGGCAGCCGGGGGAGGCCCTGCGGTGTCCACTGGGTGCTCCTCCACAGTGTGCACAGAGCTGAGCTGGACAGCTGGAGGAAGAGCCCAGATGCACGTGGCCCCCTCTCCTGGCCGCACCCGCCCACCCCACCCCTCCATGGAGCCTTGTGGTTCTCCTACCGCAGCACCCGGAGTGCCTTCTTCACTCCAAGAGACCTAAATCTAAATCTCCAGCTTGCCACTGATTCAGTGCATACAGTAAGCGCCTACTGTACACCGCAGCAGGGTGTCCACAGACGCCTGGCCTCAGGGAGCCAGACGCGGGACAAGGAGGGCCGAGCCTCAGGCTGGGGTGTCCACGTCCCTGCGGGGGTGGGGGCTGCACTCGCAGAACAGAAGAATTAGTGGGCTGGATCACCTGGGAAGGAACCTGCAGCTGCTCCGGGAAGAAACCAGCAGCCAGAAGACTGGAGAAGCAGAGTAAGGTGGACAGGCCCCTTCAGGAGGGAGAGCCGAAGTGGGAGCTGACAGCGGCTGCCAGGAGTGAGGCCCGGCCAGCGTGAACACCTGGGCGGATGCAGGGGCCGGGGGGCTTCCTGTGTGTGGCATGGCGACGCAGTCACACATGGCAGACTTTAAAGATTTGTGTTTCTTTTGAATCGGACGCCTCTGGGCTCAGGAGGGCTGGGGGCATCTGAACCGGGGGGTGAGGCGTGGTCACTGCAGCAGTGCTGTGGGGTCCACACCAGAGGCACGTGCCAAGCCATGGGCCACTGCCCTCAGGACCTGCACAGGGAGAAGGCGCCTGAGCTGGGTGAAAGGCGCGCCCGGCGGCGGGGGTGGGAGGGGACGCCGTCCAGTGAGACCCAGGCCAGGAAAGTCTCGCCCCTAAACAGACAGCGCCTCGAGGGCCCCACACACCGAGGGCGGCAGAGCCCACGGGCAGCCCGGGAGGGGCCAAGGGGAGCTCTGGGCTTCGCTGCGTGAGGTGTGGGGATCCCAGGAGGCGTGGGGAAGAGGGGGCCAAGCCGTATTCTCATTCACAGTGACTGTTCTGGAAGCAGTGTGGCCCGAAGGAGAGAGGGCCGACTAGAGGCAGAAAGGCAGTGTGGCTGCCTCGGGTGAGCTGGGGCCGAGGGGTCAGGAGCTAAGGGTGGGTGGAGGCTGCGTGTCACGTGGGGACCAGACGAGGTGGACAGAGGCTGCGTGTCACGTGGGGACTGTGTGGCTTCCCTCGGCCGCTGTGACAGCACAGATGGGGTGGATGGAAGCTGTGTGTCACAGGGGAACCGGACAGGGTGGACGGAGGCTGCATGGCACGTGGGGACCACGTGGCTTCCCTCGGCCGCTGTGGCAGCACAGACAGGGTGGCTTGAAACAAGGGAACTCCTTGCACAGCTCTGGAGGCTGAAGTCCAGACCTCGAGGTGTGGCCGTGCTCCCTCTGTGGCCTGCTGGGGGGCCTCTCCTCACCTCTTCCAGGTCTCCTGGCCCCCAGCCATCCTTAGCGTCCCTGGCCTGCAGCTCCCTCACTCCAGTCTCTGGGTCGCTGACCTGTGGCTGTTCCCTACATCTCAGTGACCTGTGTCCAGGCCCCTCTGCTTAGAAGGACGCCAGGCGATGGGTTAGAGCCCACCCTCCCCGAGGATGACCTCGTCCTAACTTGACGACATGCGCAGAGACCCTCTTTCCAAATACGGACTTGTCCCAGAGACAGGGCTTAGGCGAGGAGCATATCTTTCGGGGGACACAGCTCAGCCCACACCAGGAGCTGGGACAGCTGCTTTCTCTGTGCAGTGAGAGGCTCCCCAGCGACAACCCTCCATGGCCCAGACTGATTTCCACCCACAGGAGAGTCGGGGAGTGAGGCAGCGAGAGTGAGGGGCGTGAGGTGCCCCTGTGCACACCCCGGCCTTGATCTGCTCCTGGCGGGGTGGCCCCGTCGTGACTAGATCCCTTCAGCATGTCGCCACAGGCCAAGTGCAGCCCAGCCGACTCAGTGTGGGCTTTAATCCGGATTCCTAGAGGCCTTTTTAAGCAAAATGAAGTTCAGACATAGAGAAAGCTGGAAGCCAACAGAACCCGGAGGAGAGTGGAGAGGCTGCCACCACATGCAGTGCACGTGACGGAAAAGCCAAGGACCGACAGCCAGCTCCAGGGTGCCACGGCCTCTGGGGAGGAAGCATTCCTTGCTGACGCCTCAATTTTAGATTTCTCCTGGCCTCAGAGCCGTGAGCTCATCAATTGCCATTGCTCAAGCCAACCCCATTATATGTATTTGTCTTGGCAGCCAGAAAACTAAAACGTTGAGTCAAGAGCACCAGCTCCTCACAGCACCCTGTAAACGTGCAGAGGAAGCCACAGAGGTGGATCCTGGAACAAGCACGTTGCAAAACCTCAGGCTTTCCGGAGCGTGCGTGTCCTTTGGGCTTAGATGCGCTGGTGGCAGACTGCGGACATCACTCGAGTCGCCACCTAGCAGTGGTTGCGTGTTCTGCTAAGTGAATTTTGTAGACCTGAGCCTGGCAGGATGTTATTTGTTTTCGACACAACTTGAGCCAATCCCTCTTCCAATAAAAGTTAATGCTGATTGATTTCCAAAAAGAATGTGAAAAGCATCTGGCTGTGTGGACTTGAGGAAATGTCAGGGCTCTCAAGGTAAATGCTTCTTGAAACTCAGCTCTGCAGACTTTTCCACAGGACAGAAATAGTTACGATGAATTTAAAGTTTAAGGGACCCACTTTCTGCTCCTCCTATTCAGGAACCCATCACAAGTAAGCAGCTGTCGCTTCTCTCAGAGTCCATGAAGCGGATACTCACCGGCTGTTGTGAGACCCCCATGGGGACCGTGAAGCAGAGGCTGGGAAGGAGTGAGATGAACAAACAACAGCGCAGCTCAGTAACCCACCCTCCACGAGCTTGGCCTCACCGTCTGTCAGAGAATGCCAGCTGGTGCAGCTAATGCCGCTGGCAGAGGGTTTCCTGCTGTACCATTTTCTGTTTTCCTTCCCAGAGTCACTCCTTGAGAGATGTCTTTTAAGGAGCTGATTTCAGGCACGACACATGCTGTCTTCCCTACCTTATGCAGGTTTCCATTTGCTATGACCTTAGGTGGTCACCAGCCTGGACGTCTGCTCGATACAAGCTGACAATCCTGGCCCCGCACGTGGGGCTGGTCAGCACGGCCCCAGGGAGCCTGCGGGAACGGCACACAGATGCACTGGTCTCCCCAGGCAGCGGTGACCAGGGCTGCACCTGCAGCCACCCACGGCCCAGCCAGCTGGGCTCCACAGGGCACTGGCCACCAGCAAGCAAAGACCTTGGACAGGCCCTGAATGAAATCTCAAGTTGGCAGAAAATAATTTAAAACTATGAAAATAGCACATGGCAAGGCCATGAATGATTGAGAGAAGCAAGCCTCGTGTTCAACTCAGCTGTCAGCAGTCACCCTGATGATTGCACACTGGACATTAAAAGTCAGCTGTGCACAGGGAGTTGTGGGATTCAAGGAAAGTATGCAGAAGCGTTGTGTATCATAGAGCTTTACCTCTGAATAGTCTACAGTCAGATTTTTAGTACTATTGAACAAAAAAATTTAAATATTTAAAGGAGTTTCAAAACATCTAAGAATTAAACATTTCCCAAAGCTATCTGCGAATGAAAACACATAATAAACATAATTTTGGCTTTTGGGAATAATTTATTGAGAATTTAGAAGTCCAATGGTGATTAAACTACAAGGACGCGACTGTGATTACCTTCTTAACGTGGAGGAGAAGAGCTTTATCCGATTGGTGTAATAAAAAGTAAAACCATGGCACAGACACAGCACTGCATTTTAGAAATATATATGTATATTTAGGAAACTTCCAACTAGATACCAAGTTATATCGTTAAAAATGTATTAAACTGAGATACGGGGTGGAATCAACCCATTTGGTGGACCCCAGATTGGAAATAGACCCCAAGTGCCTGGAAGCTCTGTAATCAGATGCTGCTACCACTGAGAACCAAAGGGTGGATCCTTGGGTATGCCGCTCCCTGGGCATTTTAAGTCCTGTTTATCCGGCATTGGGGAATTTAATGAAAAATCTCCAAGCTCAATAAGAGAGAAGTGCTATTTTACAGTTCTAGACATTTCTTTCCTGGTGAGCCCTGTGTGACGCAGGTGAATCGCAGGCGTCGCCTTGAACAGTGTACTCGGTCTCAGGCCTGGCGGATGGGATGGTTCAGATGCTGGCACGGACGCTTCCTGTTCTCCGGGCTGGGATTCCGTCTGCTGCTATTAGCCGCACGTGCTCATTTCGGATGAACAGCACAGAACAGCCGATTTTAAGTGTTGCAGGGGAGAGCAAACAGAACTAGAGTCCAAAGCAATGGCCATGCTGCCCGAGGAGGGCTGCCTCCTGCTCTGAGAACTGTGGCAGAAGTGTTCCTTCTGTCTCCACTGTCCCCTCTTCAGAACACCTAACCCTGCTCAGTGCCAGCCGCAGTGTAAATCCAGCTCGGCCCTGCCGGAACACCTAAGCCTGTGCAGTGACAGCGCAGTGTAAATCCACACTCACCCTGTTTGCTGGGTCTAAAACACCACATGGTGCCAGATCTCACTGCAGCAGAAGGGCGGATACAGAGATAAGAGTGCATTGTTACGTGCACCAAAAACTCTCAGCACAGGCCAAATGAAGAATTTGTGGCGACACCAAATCCTGTACTTCTTTTGCATCTCACTTTTTCTTTTCTTCCTGAACGAGAGTGAAATATAATGGATCCGACATATAAAATGGGACATGGGCGTCTGAGTCTCAGCAGGGTTGTTTTTTGTCACTGAAGGTCCCCTTGCGCCTTCCTGCTGCCCACTGGTAAATGTAGTGGGCTCATTAGGTTTTATATTTGTTGTAACTCTTTCTGTCCTGCAGGAAAGCCTGGAAAGATGAGGTTAAATAACTGTCTACCTGGAAAGCCCTGGCATTTCCTGAAATCAGGCATTTACAAAATAAAATAACTAGGAAGAGGTACAAATAGAAGGCGATTGGTTTGTTTCCTTTTCCTTTTATCATCATGACCAGAAGGATTTTTGAGTCTGGATTTTTGGCTGTTATCAGAGGCACACTGCAGCAGGAAGGAAAGCTGTGAGAGCTGCTGGAAGTTAGGCCATTCATTGCATTCCCCGTTTTATTACAACCCTGGGAGCTTCAGTCAAGTACAGTGCCAGGTGATAGAAATACGGACATGGGACATAAGCACTCTGGGCTCCCGGCCTGCAGAAGAGTGAGGGAGCTGGTTATGAAGCCCATGAGGGCCTTGGCACGAGGGCCCCCTGCGCCATCTCGAGGGGCACCCAAGTTCCCATCCCAGAAGAGGGGACACTGCAGTGGAGTGCACACCCTCACGCCAGAGTCCAGCTCTTGGATTGACCTTGGACAAGCTTTGAACCCACTTTAGCCTCATTGCCCATCTGCCAGCTAAGAAATAGATGTGCAGTGGCCCCCACTGCCCCCGCATAGGGAGGTGACATCTCTAACTTTGATGACCGTCCTCTCACATCTTGGACTGCAGGGGGTGAGGGACGAGGCCCAGGGCCCAGCGGCCAGCACAGGGCAAGCGGCCAGCAGCCTTTCCACAAGACGCCTTCCATGGCTTGGCCCTGCCCTCCCCGCCCACTCCCCACCGGTTCCCATTCCTTCCCTCGTGGACACTGCTGTGGCATGGCTCAGCGAGTGGGAATGGGAGGGGAGAGGAGGTTTGCATTCAGGCCTGTCGGGGGAGCGGAGGGAGCGTGGGGGGGGGTGTGAGGAGGGGACCCGGGGACAGGGCCGCCCCCGCCAGCGTGGGTTCCTGACGCTCAGAGCACGCTGCCCCCACACACGGACCCTGCAGCCGGTTGGAGCCACCCCTGCCCGGTCCACCCTGGTCCGGTTTCCCGTCCAGCCTGCCTGCTGCCCATGGCGGGGGACCTGGGCTTCTCGCTGACCATCCATCCCAGAGGAATCACGGGACCCACAGCCCCCTTAGGGAGCTAGGATTTTAGTAAGGACCAGGGATTTACAAGAAACAAACAACACAAAAATCTTTTTGAGCATTTTCAAGGTGAAAAAAAAAAGGACGTGTTGGTCTGTTCCCACGCAGTCCCGGGTTCTCAGTGGCTCGTCGCAGGGCTCTGCCCCGCGGTTGTCCAGACCCCCGCCCTCCCCTCGGAGGCCCCCTCCCTTCCCCACGGGCCCCCAGCAGGCCACCCCCAGGCGCTGGGCACCGAGTCTCCTGTCCTGCTGCTCCCCGCGCCCGCGGGTGTCCTGTGTGCCGCTGGGGAAGCTGTGCGGGGCTCGCTGCTCAGGGCCAGCCGGAGCCCCCGCCAGGCCGCCCGCCCCCACCCCTGCCCCCTCACACCTGGCCCGGGCCTGGGCGGCTCTGCAGCGGGGCTGGACAGGTGGGCTGGGCAGGTGGGCTCTGAGGCCCCGGGTGGGCCCGTGAGCAGCGGGGGTCCCTTCCCCAGGGAGAGCGGGTCAGGCCCTGCCCTGCCGCCCCTCCGTCCACCTGGCGCCTGGGCTTGTCCTGATGCCCCCTCTGCTCTGCTGTCCGGCAGGTGCGGGCCTGGATGGCGTGGAGGACATCAAGCGGCACCCTTTCTTCCTCACCATAGACTGGAACGTGAGTTGCGTCCACGGGCCCTGACGGCACAGCGCTGGGCAGGCAGGGTGGGGGTGGGGGGCGGGGTGGAGGGGGGTGGGGCGGGGGGGTGCGCGCAGCTGCCAGGCCCAGGGCAGTCCTCTCCATCCCGGTGGAAGGCAGGGCTGTGGGGAGGGGGCCAGGTCACCGGGGACAAGGAGGTTTCCGAGGCACAGATGAGCCGCCCTCCCGCCTGCTCTTCAGCTCAAAGTCCCTTTAGCGTTCTTTTACTAAGAAGCAGCCTTTAGCTGGCCCCTGCACCCGCCCGCCCGCTAAGGACGCTTTCCAGATTGACCCGGAGGAGAGGTCACCTTGCAGTCCAGCCAGAGGCACTGGGCAGGTGGCGGGGCCAGGACAGCCCCTTCCCCACGGGCCCTCTGAGCAGGCCCACGCCTGCACTGCAGCCGCCCTGGCGAGGCCTCCTGTACAGAGAGGAAGAGCCCGGGGTCAGGCAGTAACGACTCGGGCGCGACTTGGGCTTCCAGGCCTCTGGGGAGAAGATGCAGCCCCACTTCCTGATATTTTCGCGGGGCCCTGGTGCTGGGCTCCCTGTCCCGTTTCCCATCCCCTGCCCCAGGCAGGACCAGCTCAGCTTGGGCGCACAGGTCGCCCACCCCAGGGGCTGTGCGAGCGTGTCCATCTGACACCGGCAGTTGCTCAGATCCATGGCTCCTTTAGTCTTTTCTTCAGGGTGACCCGACCACGTCACATTTGGAATTGGCTCTTCCTGAGCTAACAACCTCAGGGGCTTTTAACTGAATGTGAAAGAGTAAAATAAAACGCCCTTTTTCAAGACAGAATATATTAGCTGCTTCTGCCGTCCTCCTGTCCCTTCTGTGCCCTGTGAAGTTGGAAACTCCCCCGGATCTCGGCGAGGCGTGGATTGTGCAGGTGGCACAGGTGGCCAGGCTCCAGTGCTCTGGGCGGCGCACAAACAGCTGTCCTCGCCACCGGCCGACCTGGTCCGTCATGGCTTCTCCTCTTCCAACCCGGCCTCAGGCACGCGGGCCCATGGGGAGGGGATGCGGAGTCTTTTCAGCCTGTTTTCACAGATCTGATTGTTGAACTTTTATAAGATGAGACCTGCTTTCAAAGGTAGGATTAGAGAAGCACGCGCAGCTCCCAGCCAGGGAAAAGCCGTGTTCCAGGACCAAGCAGAAACCTGGTTGTGATTTAAAAAAACAGAGAGAGAGAGAGTAGAGGATTTCAGAGAAGTGAAAACCACAGCCCGCGTTGGAAATCTCTTTTTTCCTTGGCGTTGCAGCAGCTGGTGCGATGAGGCCCTCAGGCGCCCTCCGCGCACAGACGGGCGCAGGACGATCCTGTGGTGGACTGCCCGGCAGTGGACGGCATTTTCCGTGGACGCCGCCGTGCACGCTGGCCAGCTCTCGGGTGGGCCTGTTTAATTAGCGCCATGCCTGGGCACCGTCCTGTAGAAACGCTGGGAGCCTGGCAGCTCATCCCTGCAGGCCAGCACCTCCTCTGAGGGCCATGCCCCGGCGCCCCTTTGCGTCGGATCCTGTCGTGCCCTCTGCCCACCGCAGGCTGGGAAGGACCACTGGTCACCCTTCTTGGTGTGCTCAGCTGCACCTCCTTCCTGGAGGGGGGGGCGGACAGCCTGACCCCCAGAGCCCCCTCCCAGGCAGATGCGTGCTATGGCATGAAGAGAGCGCGACACTGTGAAGAGAACTGTTCTAGTTTGCTAGCTGCCGGAATGCAACACACCAGAGACGGATTGGCTTTTAATAAAAAGGGATTTAGTTCGTTAGTTCTTCAGAGGAAAGGCAGCTAACTTTCATCTGAGGTTCTTTCTTACACATGTTTTTGCATGAGTATTTCGGGAATGCCCCTGGCCACAGTGGAGCGTGCTGATTTTGAGATGCCGAGACCCAAACTGTCAGCAGAAAGCAGATGTCAGGGGCTGTGGCCCCCAACGGGAATCTGTGCTTGTCCATTTGAGAACCTCTTGCACTGCCCGGTGGACGGGGTTCCTCGCCCCTGTCCTCACCGACCTGGAGGATGTGGCTGGAGGGACCCGCCCTAGGCACGTGGAGCCCCCAGCAAGCGCCTCGTGTGGTGTCCTCGGCCCCTGGCACCAACGGGCTGGTGTGACGTGAGAGCCGGCGCTGGGACCTGACACCCGCCCCTCCCCGTGGGGGTCCTGACTTGCTCCCACCTCAGGGAGAGAGAATCTGGGGCGGAGTTACTAGCACATGCCAAGTGAAGCACGGCTGCTCTCGTTCTGAGTTAGCCCGAAGCCCGTCAGCTCGCACTGCAGACCCAGAGGCAAACTATTTCATTTTCCTACAAGCTCAACCCCGCTGCTAGTTTTGGACCCAGGGGAAGTGAAGAACATTTGTAATAACAGACACTAGCACCTTCTAGAATGTTCTCCCACGATGGGAGGAAATGGGCAGGCTTCCTGGTGACCGCGGGTCCAGAGAGCCCATCGGCAGGCCAGGGAGCAGCTACCACAGAGCCGCGCTGCCCACCCGAGAGCAGGGGGGCCCATGGCTGGGGCCCGGGAGGCGGGTAGTCCGCTGGCCCCCGCACCAGGGCGTAGGTTAGGGGAGCCACCACGGGGCAGTGTCCCAGAGGGCAGCGGAGGGTGGGGAGCGGACAGCTGCACGAGTGGCCAGCACCCCGGCTGCTCCAACGTCCCCTTCCTGTCACTTCACGGTCAGGGTTTCCCCGATACACAAGACCCAGGGGGGAGCTTTGAAAAGCACAGATGCCTGCACCAACCTCCCAACGAGGTTTGGTGCCTTTTAGGGGACCATCGTGTCGCCGTCCCCCGTGGCCCTGGAGCAGCTGCACCTGTGCAGGCCTGGCCAGGGGAGGGTCTTGAACGGGACAGACAGGAGCCGGCTGCAGCAGGGCGCAGAAGGGGAGTGCAAGGGCGAGCTGAGCCCCGCGGCCCGGGCCCCCCAGGAGAAGCCAGGCCCTGCGCTGACTCCCACCTCCCTGCACTGGAAAAGACGGGGTGTCCCCATCCCTGAAGCTGAGAACTATTTGGCACCACTGCCGAGTCATCCGTCTGATTTTTCCCTCCACACGGGTAAAAACCCCAACGTGAGCAAAGCCACGTCTCATCTGCCGCAGGCGCCTCCTGGATGGCCCCTGGTGAAGGGACACAGATGAGTGGGGGGCTCTGGTCCAGGGTCCACAGCCCCGAGTGGAGACCCACCACCTGCCTCCGCAGCCCGTGTGGGGAAACGAGGGGGCAGAAAGGGGCGCCGGAGCCCAGGCGATTCCTGTAGGGAAAGGACGCAATTCCAAGGACAATGGCCACACACCGGACACTCCTTCCCTGCTTCCTAATAAACCTGGCTTTCAGCTGCTGCCACTGAGTGCCCGGGAACAAGGTGGAAAGAGAACAGAAGGGGAGACGGGGTTAAACCACAGCTCTCAGCGCTGCCCTTGTGCACCCATCATCTTCCCTGGGGGGGGGGCTGTCCCCTGCGTCATGGGGTGCTTAGCAGCATCCTGGCTTCTACCCACTGGCTCCCAGGCGCAACCCCCACCCCCAACCCTGCCCCTGCCCCCCACCCCCACTCCCAACCCCACCCCTGTCCCACCCCAACCCCTTCCCCACCCCCGGGTATCACAACCAGAACTGTCCCAGGCTGCCTGTTAAACGTCCGTCCCCAGGGGAGGCACACTGGCCTCCAGTAGAGAGCCATGGCAGGGCATGACCTTGCCAGCTTCTGTGAGGCCGAGGCAGTGTGCAGACCCACCGCCCTCCTCCAGGGTCCCTGGGCTCCGGGAGAGAACAGGCTGCGTGAGGGCAGAAGCTAAAACGTGTGCAAGGCTCAGCTTTGCAGATAACATTTTTCTCAACTGAATTAAGTGATAACCATTTTTTTAAGGCTGGAAAGCCCTCGTTTACATAATTTCTCCCTCCTAATAAAAGTGGGAGCTGTGGCTCTGTAGTGGACCCTCCTCCCTCCCCCCCACCACTGGGGAAAGGGGCAGGTGAACGTGCATGAAGACAAAAGATCTGGTGCAGGGCAGGCCCTGACTTAGCAACCCAGCTCCGGGACACAAAAAGTGGGTGACGCCGCACGGCCGAAAATGAAGGCACGAGGCAGAGCCATGGCCAGTGGGCTCCGTCAGCCAACCCTGGAGCAAGAGTGGAGCTTTCCTCGGCCTGGTCAGCGGCCCCCGACAAGCCTGTGCATCCAGCAGCTTTCTCCCCTTCAACAAGCGCGTCAGACAGAAAGCAGCATCCCTTTATTTCTGGAAAGAGTTTAAAGGGTGACTCAATGCCTGAGAGCTACTCACCGAGGGCAGGAAATGACCGAGTAATCTGGGGCTGAATCAAATCATTTCTCCTCTGATGGCTCCCAGATGCTTACCCTAAGCTCTTCCATGTCCTGCCAGCGCCCCTTCTGCTCTCAGGCACTCCACAGTGGGCATCTGCCCTCACCTGACCTCACCTGCCCTCACCTGCCCTCACCTGACCTCACCTGGCCCTCACTGGGTGTCCCACCTTAGCCGCGTGTGTCCTTTAGGCACTCAGAGGTCATCAGGAGACGTTCCCCCCTCCCTGTTTAACCTGGAATTGGCTTCCAAGTCCATTGTCGAGCCTGAGAAGCCAGTGCTCCTCTTGCAGGAGTCTGGAGACCCAGGTCCTGTCCTGTGCTGCCACTGAACTGTCCTGACCCGGGCTGGGGCACTTGGCCATCTCAGCCTCAGCTTCCTCGCCTGTGAAATTGGGGTGAGGAGTGATTGAGAGCTAACTTAGACCGAGAGTCACCAGGCCCACTTCCCAGACGCGCCTGACCCGGGCATCCCCGCGGCCCTGAGCTCGCACCGGGTAAAGCGGGGTGGGAGGGTCGCGAGTGCCAAGGAGGGGTGAGCACCTGCTCACAGGGACCACGGCCCCTCCCCGGGTGGCCCTCCCCCGGGCCCTGCTGCCCTCCCCCGGGCCGTGCTGCCCTCCCTCCGGCCGTGCTCCCTAGCTCAGGCCCTGCTGTCCACGGGGCGTCCCCTGGGCCTACCGCCCTCTGGTTCTGAGTCCACCTGGCTGGAACTCGGGGCTCTGCTGAGGGGAGGCGGCCGCGGAACCTCGCTCGCCTGCCTCCAGGGCAGCCCCCAGGCCCGGCCGCAGCACCCCTCGGCCCCAGCTCCCATCTGCCGCTCACTGGGCCCGGCACATGCGTGAGCAGCTTCCCACGGCGCCCTGACCCAGTCACCCTAGATGTCCTCCTGCGCCTTGGGAACCGCGCCCCTCCTGGACGGCTTCTCCAGGCAGTTCTGGGCGCTGAGGGCGGGGTCTGTGGGATTCTGAGAAGACACTGTCGGGAGATGGGCAGAGGCTCCCGGGGGGCCCCTCCACCTGGGCATGGCGTGGGGGACCCAGCTGGGGATGCCCAGCGGGAGGGTCCAGAGAAAGCAGCCGACCCCCAGCGCAATGCCCTGACGTCTGAGAAAGGACCCGGGGGGTTCCTGACCAGTGCAGACCAACAGCCCCAGGCCCGGGCCACCCCCTCCACTGCTAGGGGTGGGGCAGGAGGTGGCTGTCCCGTCAGTGTACTTGAAGACAAGTCCGTAGCAAGAAAGAAAAACGAAAAAGGCTGAGAGCTCCACCCTATTCCAATAGCTTCATTTCATAAACGAGCACTCAGCACGGGCCCAACCTTTACATCCCCAGCTGTACCTCTTCTCTAACTGCCAGAAAAATAAGAGATTCCGCTGCAAGATGAAAACTGAAGTAGTATATCATAAAGTATGCTTTTCATCCCCACAGCAGATTTATATGGTTTCTCGTGGTGCTGGCAGCTGCTCAGTGCCCTCTGGTGCTTTCCTTCTAGAAGCTGTACAGGAAGGAGATCAAGCCGCCTTTTAAACCAGCCGTGGGCAGGCCGGAGGACACCTTCCACTTTGACCCTGAGTTCACGTCCCGGACGCCCACAGGTTTGTGCAGCAGCAAGTAGGAGAAGCATCGGGGGTGCTTTCCAGCGTCGTGTTTTCCTAGTTGAGCTCCGGGGAGCAGGCGTCTTAGAACCTGAGAACCACAATACGCAGGAGTGTGCTGCCGTGAGTGTGCCCAGTGTAAATGCCGTAGGTGTGCCAAGTGTGGGTGCCGTGGTGTGCAAAGTTGAGGATCCTTTTATTAGGAAGTGAATGTCAGTTTTGCTTGGTTCCCTTGTGGTCGCTGCTCAAAAATAAAACTTTCGTCATCGATCGGTCCCTCGATGGGACCCGGTTTGGAGCTCCACAGGGAGCTCTGTGGGTTTCCGCCCCTGTGCCACCTCTGCCATGACCTGCCCCTCTCCTTTCCCTCCTCTCCCGAGGGGTGCACACAGGTGAGAACAAGGAGAGAAATTCAAGGACACAAGCTCCCCCCATTGAATTAGCGAGGGAGAAAGAGGAGTTCTGTCTGCCACTTAAGAGTGTGGCCTTCCCCGTGCGGAAAACTAGCTGGTTTGCAGAGCTCCACGGGGACAGCAGATGGGCACGCACATTTGACGCTCACTGTGAATCTGGAGCTCTTCTTACAGCCTGTCACAATCAACGGACCCAGTCTGCTCCCTTTAGTGAGTGTCGCTTTGGCGGTGCTGATGGGCTGCTCTTTCGTGGGTGCGTGTGCAGATGGTGCGGTGTTTTCTGGCACAATTGAGACGCTCCCTGTAGAGACACAGTAGAGAGGTTCTGCCGGCCAAGGGTTGTTGGGCTGCAGAAGGGGCACGCGGGGTTCAGGGGGGCTTTCTTCCCTGCTTCAGAGTCTATTTGAAATTGTAACAGAAAGTGTATTTCTTTTAAGATATGAAATAAATAGATGGCCAAATTCAAACCATTGAGTGGGTGAGATTGGAACAGAGAATCGTTTTGTTGCGTCTGAATCCAGGCTGTCCGACCCAGCTCCCCGCGCCACAGAGGCGTGCACCACGCGGGCGTGCCAGGTGTGCCAGGTGTGAACGCCGTGTGCATGGCGCACGTGGCCTGCAGGGAGCCACTTGTGAGCCTGGGCCGTTCCCGTCCCAGAATTGGAACGACGCCGGTCCTGGTGCCTCCGGGAACGCTGGCCTGCTGTTAACCGACTTCCTTGGGTCCTCCTGAGGCCCCCGATAAAAATGAAACTGCCACCGTGGTGCGGCCCCAGTGACACCTGCCTCAGGTTGGGGGTTGCTGGTGCCGGAACCCAGCCAGGCTGCAGGTGAAAGAGACACCCGTGGCCTGTTCCCTCCGATGGGGGTGCTGGGTTTTCAGACACTTCTCCACCTTCTTGAACAATACCTACTAGTACTGCTGAAAAGGCTGACCCAGTTTGCAGCACCTGCTCCCTTTCTTCGGCCGCCTGGCCGGGCACGCGGTGGCGGCAGCTGGCCGCTCCTGCTCTCTGGGTGTCACTGCTTCCAGCTCTGGCCCCAGTGGCTTCCACTCGTGTCTGTACTTTCTCTGTTTGCTCGTGCCCTCGCTCAGTTTCTCTGTGTGCTTCTCTGAATCTCCTCTTATGGAGGACTCCAGTAAGAGGAGTAAGTCCCACCTGGGCACGCGTCCACTGAAATGGTCCAGTCCACAGTGCCCACCCGCAGCAGGCCCACGCCCAGAGTGGGTCAGCCTTAGGAACGTCTCCTGGGGTCCGTCCAACGTCAGACCATCACGGCTCCCCTTGTGTGGCCCTGTGTCTAAAAGGCTGGAGGGCCACGCCTGCGCTCCCTCGTAGGCACTGCGACACAGGCTACTCACATCGCTCACGCGCTCAGGGTTTTTCTCTTACCCCTGCTCTGCCGGCTTCACCGGAAGCATCTTCTGAGTCACTCATAAGCGTTTGGTGTAATCAGAGAAGTCAGTTTTATTTTAATATTGACCTAAGGAAAACG
Source organism: Tamandua tetradactyla (assembly GCF_023851605.1). Taxonomy (NCBI): domain Eukaryota; kingdom Metazoa; phylum Chordata; class Mammalia; order Pilosa; family Myrmecophagidae; genus Tamandua; species Tamandua tetradactyla. Next base: position 70,486,163 of record NC_135337.1, on the reverse strand, counting down.
CAATTAGACAGAGTTCCAGTGCCATCCAGAATTGGCTTTGATAACCCTTACTCTCGAATTCTCCAGTCACTTCTATTTAAAGTTCATTGATTATTCCGCCCACTTCACCTCTGAGGCAGGTAGTAACTGGCTGCTGGGAGCACAGCTGGAAGAGGAGCGGTAAGTCTGAAACCAGATAATCCACACACCCGTTCTGCTGGACTTCTGTGCACACTGTGGGGTTTTTTGGTAGCAGACGTGGAGTTTAGTCTTTTATTTTAAAATTCTGCCATTGTTAAAACTAGGCTGTGTTCCCTGATCGCACACCACCTGCCCGAGAGTCATCAGGTGTATACTCTGCAAGGCAGAAAGCGCATGAAGGGTTTGGACTCAGTTTTATCCAGACACACCCTGGTCACCTTCAAATGCTGTGCTCAGCTCAGTGCCCCTTAGGTAATCTGGAGGAAAGCAGCACTGTGTGTGTGCTGCGCTCTCTCCCGCAGTCTCTCCCCACCCAGCCTCCGCTCAGCACCTCCCTTAAGAAGCGTCTGAACTCAGCCGGTTCCCACCCTCTCAGGCGTCCCTCCCTGTCTGCGCCCGGGAAGGCCAGTGTGCCCAGAGGAGGAGGTGCCGCAGTGCTTGGTGCCTGCTGTTCTGGAGGGAGATGGCTAATTTGATGTGTGAGTACCCCAACACTGGCGAGCTGTTGAGCTGTTCCCCGCCCCAGCGTGCCCCAGCCCAGCCCACAGCCATTCCCAGGGCATCACGCCTGAGCTTGGGGTCCCGGGGCTCCTGCTGATTCCCACAAAGGGCTGGTTCTTCAGTCTGCAGACCTCAGGGAGGACAGGGACAAGGCTGCGGGTGTGGAGGCTGCTCGGACGGCCACGTGGTCGTCATTGGTGGGAGCCCGGGAGCTGGGCACTCTGCGGGAGGGCAGGTCTGGAAGCCAGAGGCATGGCATCGGGGAGCAGCAGGGAGCCTGCGAGCTGAGCTGCCTCCATGGGTGGGGAAGGCACGGCATCCCCTGGAGTGCCTGGGGCCTCACAGCGCTTGGACAGGCTCCGAAACCCACTCGGCCCTTCGGCCCTTCGGGCTTTGCTCACGGCTGCCCACACCCTGCCCTCAGGGGCCTGTCCCAAGCACAGTCCCCCAGAGCGTGTGTTTAGGGTCACGTGCATGCCTTCATCAGTCAGGGTGGCCGTGCTGGAGGCCCTGGAGAGGCCCTGGCTTGAAGCACCCGAGGGGGCCAGAGTTGGAAGCACCCGAGGGGCCTGGCGTGGAGCACCTGAGGGACCTGGCATGGAGCACCTGAGGGACCTGGCGTGGAGCATCTGAGGGGTGTGGCATGGAGCATCCGAGGGGGCGTGGCATGGAGCACCCAAAGGGGCCTGGCGTGGAGCACCCGAGAGGCATGGCGTGGAGCACTCAAAGGGGCCTGGTGTGGAACACCCGAGGAGTCCTGTTGTGGAGCACCCAAGGGGTCCTGGTGTGAAGTGCCCGAGGGGTCCTGGTGTGGAGCACCTAAGGGGTTTGGCATGGAGCACCTGAGGGGGCCTGGTGTGGAGCACCCGAGGTGTATGGCATGGAGCACCCGAGGGACGTGTCATGGAGCACCCAAGGGGGCGTGGCGTGGAGTACCCAAGGGCCTTGCGTGGAACAACTGAGAGGGTGTGGCGTGGAGCACCCATGGAACCTGGCGTGGAACAACCGAAGGGGTGTGGCGTGGAGCACCCATGGGGCCTGGCGTGGAGCACCCGAAGGGCCTGGCATGGAGCACCCAAGGGGTCCAGGTGTGGAGCACCCGGGGGCCTGGCATGGAGCACCCAAGGGGGCCTGGCGTGGAGCACCCGAGGGGTCAGGCGTGGAGCACCTGGGGGCCTGGCGTGGAGCACCCGAGGGGGCCTGGCATGGAGCACCCAAGGAGCCAGGCGTGGAGCACCCAAGGGGCCAGGAGTGGAGCACCCAAGGGGATGTGGTGTGGAGCACCTGGGGGCCTGGCGTGGAGCACCCGAGGGGTCTGGCGTGGAGCACCCAAGGGAGCGTGGCGTTTTACTTAATAGTAAACCTGGGCTGGGTCCAGCCTTGCAGGGGTCATCTTTTTTAACAAATCTTGGAGAACTTAGAAAAGTCGTCATCAAAGCAATGCCCCTTGTGCCCTGTTGCCTCCATGTTGGACAGGGACTGACTTTCCCCAATGTTCTCTGCAGGGCAGAGGGCAGTGCCCCATGGAAAGGCCTCCCGCAGAGTGCCATGTAGGCAGTGGGAAAGGAACATGGTGCCCCTGGTGCCCCTGCCTGTGTCCCTCCTGGACTGCAGGTGCCAAGGCTCAGAGCGGGGCATCTGTGGGCCACAGCCGTGAGCTGGCAGTCACCCCTGCAGCTTTGCGCTGTCTGGAGGGGTAGGCATGGACCATTGTGCTTTAGAATGTCTAGGCAACCAGAAAGCTAAAAGGTAGGCTTAAGGGTCATCCTAGCCTTGCTCTAGGGCTTTCTGCCATTTAAAAATGTAGCCATTGGTTAAGCACAACTCTGCAAGTGAAACCATTGCCCTCCCTCCTATGTGGGAGATGACATCCAGGGGTGAAAGTCTCCCTGGCAGTGTGGGACATGACTCCCAGGAATGAATCCAAACCTGGCACCATGGGATCAACAATTCCATCACGGCCAAAAGGGGGAAAAGAAGTGTAATTAATAAAGTATCAATGGCAGAGAGAGTTCAAATAGAGTCTAGAGGCTACTCTGGATGTTGCTCTTATGCAAGCTTCAGGAAGACCTTGCTACCTATCATAATCTGTCAACCCCCAACCAGGACCATTCCAGCCAATCCTAAAGAACACCTAGGGCAATATATAAGATTCCACCAGGGTTCCAGGTGCTAGAGTAACTTTCCAGAAACCTACAATCTCCAGATGGGTCCCTGGTCCAGATAAGTCCTGAAACCTAGAGGGACCACCCCCAACATCAGATAGGTCCATCTCCCTACCCCATATTACTGACAGCCCCTTCCAACATGAAAAAGTTAGAATGGGCATAACCCAAATACCCCTAAAGAGAGGGATAGAAAGATCAAAGGTGATGGTGGAGTTATACACAGAAGATAGGATTTGACAAATGAGGATGATTGCTGAATCATTATATTGGTATTTCTTTTAGTCTCCAGTATCTTAGAGTAGCTAGAAGTAAAAACCCAAAATTGTGGAATTGAAATCCATACCAAACTCTGAAATCTGTTCTACAACTAATTTTTTTTTAATTTTATTTATTTATTTTTGCATGGACAGGCACCAGGAAACAAACCTGGGTCTATGGCACAGCTGGCAAGAACCCTACCTGCCGAGCCACCGTGGCCTGCCCTAACTCTAATTTTTTTTTTTTATTAATTAAAGAAAAAAAGAGAAGTTAACACAACATTTAGAAATCATTCCATTCTACATATGCAATCAGTAATTCTTAACATCTACAACTAACTTTTGCAGTGTGCTTTGAAATTTATTGCTTTTTTGTATATAGGTTATTTTTTCACCAAAAAAAGAAGTAGATGGTGATGCTAAATGCACAGCTATGTGATGGTATTGTGAACCATTGATTGTACACTTCGGATGACTACATGGTATGTGACTATATAAGATATATCAATGAAAAATAAATGATTTTATAAAACTCACTGAAGGTTCGAAAAATATATTTCAGATATCCATCATAGACAAATTTATAGAAAAAGAAAGGAGAGACGCGATTGTCTAGAGTGTGGGGGGATGGAAATAATGGCTAAGGGATGCAGGGTTTCTTTTCTAGCTGACAAAAATGTTGTAAACGTAGACTGTGGCGTTGTATAAATCTGTGAATATAAAAACCACTGAATTGTGCACTTTAAATGGGGGAATTATATGGTTTGTGAATTATATCTCAATCAAGCTGCTAAAAATAAAAAGCGCGTGACAGTCAAAGAAAAAAATCAAGTCATTGGCGTCTCCCGGACTAAAGCGCGGTTTGCTGTGGTTTGGGATTTTTCGTTTCTGCGCTCCGTCCTGCAACGCGCGTGCGCACAGAGCTGCAGCACCACGCCCCCAGCGCTCCTGGGGGTTCTGACTCCTGTTTCCATGCAGACTCTCCTGGCGTCCCCCCCAGTGCCAACGCCCACCACCTCTTCAGAGGCTTCAGCTTCGTGGCGTCCAGCCTGGCCCAGGAGCCCGCGCAGCATGAGTCGCACAAAGCAGCCGTGCATCCCATCGTGCAGGTAGGCCTGCGGTGACCCCTGCCCACTGTGACCCCTGCCGCGGTGACTCCTGCCCTTGGTGACCCCTGCCCGCTGTGACCCCTGCCGCGGTGACTCCTGCCCTTGATGACCCCTGCCCGCGGTGACCCCTGCCCATGGTGACCCCTGCCCGCTGTGACCCCTGCCCACCATGACCTCTGCCCACCGTGATCCTTGACTGCTGTGACCCCTGCCCTTGGTGACTCCTGCCCACAGTGACCCCTGCCCACGGTGAACCCTGCCCACCATGACCCTTGCCCGCGGTGACCCCTGCCCGTGGTGATCACTGCCTGCGGGCACCCCTGCCCACCGTGACCCCTGCCCTCCATGACCCCTGCCTGCCATGACCCCTGCCCGCTGTGACCCCTGCCCACCGTGACCCCTGCCCATGGTGATCCCTGACTGCCATGACCCCTGCCTGCAATGACTCCTGCCCACAGTGACCCCTACTTACCATGACCCCTGCCCTTGAGCCCTGACCACTGCACGGGTGGTTCTCGCCTCCAGCTGTTTTTCATCCCAGCACTTCCAGTTTTTATTCAAGGGCTCACAACAATGATGACCCCCCAAAACCACATCCTGCGGCGTTTCTCAGGCCATGACCCATTGTCTCCCCCCGCTCTATAGTCCCTTAGAGGAGAAGAGTCCTGAGAAGACTGTAGCCGGGGGACCACCTTCGGGGTCAGCCTCGGGCAGCGCTGCCTGTTTAGTGGAGCCAGTTCCTAAGATGGCGCTTTCCTTGTGAAATGACCTCCTGGGGAGGCATCTTAATGAGGAGGGTCCACCTTTTAGCTGTGCCTGGAAGATCCCGAGCTCTTTAAGAAATTATGATTATGTTTATTTAGGGACCAAGTCAGGATATATGGGATTCCTGTGGCATTTCTCTCCCCATGGCTCTTTGGGGACCCTTGGCATGGCTGTGCATAATGGGGTCCAGACTGTGAGCACACGGCGCATCAGAGCCCCGGGGCCCGGCAGCCAGCGTCTCAGCGCACCTCTCTGCCTGACGCTCGGACTCCCCTGTCCGTGGAGAGCCACGGCTGGCTGGTGGGCGCAGGGCATGGGGAGTTTGCTCTAGGGCGGCTCTGCGTGGGCTGGGGCCGTGGGCAGATAAAACGGCCAGCTGCCACCTCACTGCCTCATCTGGCTCGCAGTCCGCGAGGTCGCAGGCGGCCTTGGCGGCGTGGGCCTGTGCAAGACTTCTAAAAGCGCTCTCCTCTCTCGGCCTCTCTCTGCAGCAGCTGCATGGAAACAACGTCCACTTCACCGACGGCTACGACATCCAGGAGGACATCGGCGTGGGCTCCTACTCGGTGTGCAAACGCTGCGTGCACAAGGCCACAGGCGCCGAGTACGCTGTGAAGGTGAGGCTGTACCCGCTGCACGTCCCCCCAGCACACACTCTGTCGGCGTCTCCCTTCTTGGGGAGCCTCGGCGCCCATGCACATTGCCCAGGCCCCATCACACATGGCTCGATGTGCACTGTATTGGGTCACCCTTAAAAGCAGTTTTGCAGGTCACCCATGTTTCCCGTCCTGCCCGTGTGTCTGGGTGCCCCGCTGGCAGCTGTGCATGGAATATGTACTTAGAATGGAAGCCTGGACACCCAGCATTTTGAGGAAATGGGAATCAGGTAGACAAAGCATGAGGTTATTTGTAGAAACTTTGGCCGAGAGCTAGTGGCTCCCTCCCTGAAGTGTCATGAAGAGTGGTCAGCAGTAACGATGGCCTGTCCTCCCACCTAGCCAGCACCTCATGTCACCTTTAGCCTCCTTAATGTGCTAGACTAAATAGCTGACCTGCTAATCCACATACCAGTTTCTAGAGTTTCTTGGTTGAGAAATGTGAGTTGGCATTAAAGCTTCCTGCTAAAATGAGAATTTAATTTATTGTAAAATGTGTAAATCCTTCATTCTGTTGACAAGAGAGGAAGAGATGCTGTAAATTCCATCGCTGTCCCTTAAGTGCCCCCCATGCTGTCCCCACCCCCCATGCTGTCCCCGGGACCGGGACCTCCCGATCCGGCTCATATGCAACTCAGCACCTCTGGGGAGAGACAGACCCGTCCAGCGAAGTGCCGTAGAAAAACCGTCGTCTCCACTGCGATGTTTCTAAACTCTTAAAAAACTGCCCCAAGAGGGGGAGGGCTACGAGGCTGGTCTTGTTTCATGCCAGTTCACCCGCCGTTCTACAGTCACTTTGTGAAAACGAAGATTTCTTCAAAAAGGTAGGTCCTGGGAAACGGCGCACACGCTCCCTGGGGACATGTTCCTGCATCAGCGCCGTGAGACCACCCAGCCCTGGGCAGGGGCAGGCCCGGGACCGGACCCCCGATTTAACTTGGGGCGGGAATTTACGGCATTCTGAGAAATGTACCCTGACTTTCTTGGAGGAAGAATGTTAAATACAGAAGAATTGATTTGCAAGTTCATGGATGGGTTTTTGCGTTCAGCCACCCCGTGTTGAGGCCTTTGCAAGGGGTGGCAGGAAGGAGCTATGCCCTGGGTTCCCACCCGTAGACAGTTGGGGGTGCGGGGAGCACTGAGATTTCTAAATCTTTGCTGTGATTTCAGAGCACGAGAACGCCAGACCTGGTAGGAAGGGGTCACCCCACGGCGGGGCATGGGTGGGTTCGTGCAAGGCACTGCTCAATGGGGTTCAAGGATGTGATTTGTTGGGGAATTTTCTTCTTCCGCCTCTTCCACCTCATAGCTCAGGTGGACGCTGCATTTGCAGTGTAGTTCCGACTCTGCCCGCAGGTAGGCCAGACCCCATTGTTCAGCTGTCACTTCAGACCCAGCTACAAGCTTGGGGGTTCCCACACTGGACCAAATGGCTCCAAGTTCAGGGGTTCTCGCCACTCCCTCAGCATCACTGCTTTGCTAGAGAGACCCACGAACTCTCTACTTACAGTCATGATTTTATTATAGCAAAAGAAAGGATGCAAAGCGGAAGAAGCCCAAGGAAGAGATGCAAAGGGGGTTGTGGGGGGCCCCCGATGCCTGTCTTTCCCCCTGGAATCGGGCACACCCTGTTCCAGCACCCAATTCAGGGAAGCTCGTCGGACATTGTGTCCAGTTTCTCCTGGAGTGTCACTAACAGGCCCGAGCACAGGGCTGGCTGAACACATCTCTGGTCACCACGCCCCTCCCCGGGGGTCAGGCCCTGCCTGGCCCCTCACCCTGAGATCACCGTGGCTGGCCCCCCTCGGCCCCACTCCATTGGCATAAACGGTCAGCTGAGGTCCGGGGCCACGAGTAACAGAAGTCACCCCTTTCCAGGGAAATCCCAAGGCTGTGGAGGCTGCCCCCGCCCCCAGACCCAGGGCAGAGGCCACGTCCCTCACTACACGCCCCCGTTGGCACATGGCCGCACGCCTGCAACCCCGGTGCCCGCACAGGAGGGTGGTGGAGCCCCACATCCGGCCTGAGGACAGTGCTGCATCTGGGCCTGCACCTGCGTTTTGCACACGCTTTGTGAGCGTGCACGTGCTTCTCGGGAGTGTTTGCTGCGCGCGTCGTTTCTCACTGAGCTTCCTCACGTCGTCTGTTGGGGCACGACCCGGCCCCCAAAGCGCACGCTGCTGCCGCTGAGGGCCGCGAAGCCAGTCACCCTGCGGCCGCCCCCAGCAGAAAGGCAACCCCGGAGCGCACACGCGGCCCTTCCGTCTGGGGACACGTTTGTCCCGACTGCTTTCACCGGGTTGGGGTTTCGGGGCGGGGGCCCTGGTTAGGGTGGGCCCTGAGTCCCAGTCGGCTTTAGCAGGGTGCCCATGCCCGTGGCATTGTGGTCAGCAGGGTGACGGATAACTGAGGTCTATGCCGCAGTGTGTTGTTGGGGCTGTTTCCTGTGCCAGCTCACCATTGGTGGAAGAGCTGAGAACCAGCTAAATGAGGTGTGAGCCCCGTGGACACAGGTCTGAGAATGTGGCTCTGCGTCACCTGGTCTGCAGGCTGGGTCCAGGTCACAGATGCCTCACTGCGGCCCAGCCTTAGCTCCCGCACCCCTGGCGCTCTTGAGCGCTTGGCCACCACGGCTCCCCAGAGTTCCCCAAGGCACCCCAGGGCTTCCCAGGGCTCCCCAGCTCTCCAGGGCTCCCCAGGGCTTCCCAGGGCTCCCCAGCTCCCCAGGACTCCCCAGCTCCCCTGGGCTCTACCTGGCTCAGGTGGGAAGGGGCAGCTGCTTCATCCTGAGAGAGGACCCAAGGCAGAGCCCGGCTGGGCAGTCCCTCCCCATGGGGCAGCTCAGAAGCTTCCCCTGGAGGCGTGAGCGCCGGGGAGGAAAGGGTGACACTTCAGCCTGTGGAGACTGCAGAGTCTCCCTAGAGTGGCCATTCCCAGTCACGGGGTACTGCCCCCCAGGAGATAGGCAACATCTGCCAGTGTTTTGGGGTGCCACCAGGTGGGCGGGGTGCTGCTGCCCTGGGCAGAGACTGAAGGTGCTGCTGAAAACCCTTCCATGTTCAGGATGGCCCCAGCAGAGCTCAGAGGCACCGAGAGTGAGAGAGCCCTTCCTCTGGACTGCTCCTTTGGATAACCCACAACACTGATGGCTTAGAGAAAGGGGCAGCTTTCCATCTTTGTCAAGTTTCTGGTTGCTGTTTTCGTAGCAGGATGATAATCAGACTAAGAGTTTGGTGTTTCCCAAGATTTAACCAGAGGCAGGGGGTGGGGGTACCAGCTCCATGTACCCCTTATAACCAAGGAATAGCTCCAAGTGTGGGTACTTCAAGGACAGTAGGTCAAGGGCAAGCTTTTCTCTCTAAGAAGAATGTGCTAGTTTAAAAAGATGCATGTACCCTAGAAAAGCCATGTTTTAATCAAAATCCCATTTCATTGGGTGGGATCTTTTTATTTTTTTCCATGGAGATGTGACCCACCAATTGGGGGTGGTAACTTTTGATTAGATGGTTTCCATGGAGATGTGACTCCACCCATTCAAGGTGGGATTGCTCATTGGAGTCCTATAAGAAGGAATCATTTTGGAAAAAGCTCAGACCCACCAGAGCCAAAAGAGTCACACAGCTAGAGATCTTCAGAGATACAGAAGGATAACACCCCCGGGGATCCTCATGAAAGGAGAAGCCAAGAGAGAAAGCTAGTAGACATAGCCATGTGTCTTTCCAGCTGACAAATATGTTCTGGACCCATCTGCCTTCCTTGAAGCAAGGTATCTTTTCCTAAATGCCTTAGTTTGGACATTTTCATGGCCTTAGAACTGTAAACTTGCAATTTAATAAATTCTCCTTTTTAAAAACCAAAAAAAAACAAGAAAAATCCCATTTCATAAAGGCAAAATAATCCCTATTCAATACTGTATGTTTGAAACTGTAATCAGATCATCTCCCTGGAGATGTGATTTAATCAAGAGTGGTTGTTAAGCTGGATTAGGTGACGACATGTCTCCCCCCATTTGGGGGGGTCTTGAAAAGTTTCTGGAGTCCTATAAAAGAGGAAACATTTTGGAGAATGAAGGAGATTCAGAGAGAGCAGAATGACACAGCCATGAGAAGTAGAGAGTCTATCAGCCAGCAACCTTTGGAAATGAAGAAGGAAGACGCCTCCCGGGGAGCTCCATGAACAGGAAGCCAGGAGAGAAACCTAGCAGATGACGCTGTGTTCGCCATGTGCCCTTCCAGATGGGAGAGGAACCCTGAACTTCATCGGCCTTCTTGAACCAAGGTATCTTTCCCTGGATGCCTTTGATTGAACGTTTCTGTAGACTTGCTTTAATTGGGACATTTTCTCAGCCTTAAGAGTATAAACTAGCCACTTATTAAATTCCCCTTTTTAAAAGTCATTCTGTTTCCGGTGTATTGCATTCCAGCAGCTAGCAAACAGGGACAAAGAAGATCAGATGGTCAGAGCAGCTAGCAAACTAGGACAAAGAAGATCAGGTGGTCAGAGCATAGATGGGATAAGAGTAGTGCTCAGTATTCCTGGAAATACCATTATACTTAATCTCACATAGAGACCCTTAAAATTGTACAAAGTACAGGTCACCCAGTTCTTAATTCTATTGATAAAATGCACATGCCCAAAGCTGGGATCAGTTCTCTCTAGAAGAAACTCCTGTTCATATTCAAACCAGATCATTTAAAATAGCATTAACACTTCTGTGCACAGTCTCATGCTGTGTATGTAATTTGTCAACCAAAAGAGAAATGAAATTAAGGCAGATGTTTGACATGAATAGAGCTTATTTTTAGATGGAACACTGATTGGCATGGGAATTTTAATTTTTTTCCCATTAGAAGACACTGGAGTGCTTTTCCCGGGTTGTCTGTATAAATTAGCTTTAAGGGAGATGGTGCCTGTTAGGTTTTACCAATGGCCATGCTCTCGCTGACCCTTCTCTCAGATGTAACCCCACACTCTGACCGTCCGGGGGAGGAGGCGCCTTGCTGCCTGCCTGGGGCTGCAGTGCGTGGGGAGTGGGTCTGCAGCTCACGGGCGCACCCACCTCGTTGGGTCGGCACCTGTGGTGGACTCAGTGGTGCCTGGGCGTGGTCCTGGGCTCAGCTGGCCTCCTGCGGGAGTGCAGCCGCGGTAAATGAGATTGCTGGGGGTCACTGAGGCCGGGGCCAGTTGGGTTTTCCCCTGGAACCGAGCAGAAAGGAGGAGCCATGTGTGCCATGGGGTGGCCCCAGTGGCCCCAAGGCGGTCATCTGGGAAGAAGCCCCGCCTCACCACACCCCGACTTTGCACTACTCAGAGCCTCCAAACCATGAGCCGATAAATTCCCGCTGATGAAGCACAGCCCACTGCCCAGGGTTAGTTGTCGCAGCCAGAAACCACGACAGCACCTCCACACCCAGTTTCCAGAAACCACGGCAGTGCCTCCATGCCCAGTTTCCTGAGTTATTCAATGCCCCAGAAGAAGAGGGGGGTGAGGAAGTTGGGGGGATGGATCCAAGGGCCGAAAACTCAGAGGTGTGTCCATGGTGGTGAAGTGATGCCCACTCCTGCTAGTGTCTCCAGCCACCAGGAATAAAAACGTACTGGCTCCATACCTGTATCTTTCACCTGCTGAGAAGAATCACTATCATATGCCATCCAGCAGGAAATTGTGTCATGGACATTCCGACAGCATGAATGAGCATTCCTACAGAAAGTGAAAATGTAGTTCGTGGTCCCGCAGCCGTCCCAGGTTCACCTTCCAGCAGCTCACGGCAGATCAGAAGAGGAAGGAGGGGCAGCTGCTTTCACTTCTCCTCTCTGAGCTTCAGAATGGAGAGGGGGCTTTATACAGAAACTTGTTTACTGGCAATTCACCGCTAGATTTTTTTTTTTTTTTTTTTGCATGGGCAGGCATTGGGAATTGAACCCAGGTCTCCGGCATGGCAGGCGAGAACTCTGCCACTGTGCCACTGTCATAGCGCCCCCCCACCTTAATTTTATGTCATAATAAAGATTATAAAAGTATTTTATTACCAGAAGCAGGAACTCGACTGTCATGGTCAGGTTCATATGTCAACTTGGCTGGGTGGTAGTACCTGTTTGTCTGGTTGGGCAAGTGCTGGGCTGTCTGTTATGATGAGAACAATTCATAGAATTAAATCATGATCACATCAGCTACATCCACAGCTGATTCCATTTGTAATCAACCAAGGGGAGTGTCTTCTGCAATGAGTGATGCTTAATCTGATCACTGAAAGCCTTTTAAGGAGGATTCAGAAGAGACAGGCTCTCTTCTTGTTTCGGCTGGTGAGACTCTCCTGTGGAGTTCATCCAGACCCTCCATCGGAATTGTTGGCTTCACAGCCTGCCCTGCGGATTTTGAACTCTGTGTTCCTGCAGTCACGTGAGACACTTTTATAAATTTTATATTTGCGAGTGTTCCCTGTTGATTCTGTTTCTCTAGAGAACCTTAACTAATACATCTTGGTACCAGGAGTGGTTCTTAAGAGATAGAATCTTAAAAATGGGTTTTTATGAATGGTTTTCTACTCTGACTGGACTCTGAGGCATTAAGGACTCTGATTCCCATAATCAGAATGACACTCCTAATTCATGGAGTGAGTTGGCAAAAGAAATAGTCAAAATATCACCATTCAATTCTCCTAATACTTCGCTTGTACAAAGCTAAGATCTAGGGGATAATGTTTTTGACACCTTTACAGAGTTTTGTGGAAATAAGAGGTATAGAGATGTTGGCTGGCTGTTGTTAGATACACTGGCTACATTAAGGAGTGAAAGGGATGGGCTTAAGGCTTCAAATGAGAAGCTTAAGCACCGTCTGACAGATGTAGAAATTTCTATGAGTATCCTGAAGGAAGATCTTATTTCCTGTAGCTGTAGACTTGAAATCTCTGAAAATCAGACTCAGAATCTTATTGTTAGAGTAGCAACTTTACAGCATAAACTGAAATCTCAGTGTTGCATGGTGTCTGTCATTAAAGTGAGGGCATTGATTGGAAAGGAGTGAGACCCTGAAAAATGGGATGGTGACATATGGATTGATAATGATGTCAGGGGTGAGGTTGAAACCCTAGGCCATGCGGAGTCTTCTCTAGATAACCCTGTAATAGTTTGCCGTGAGGACATAACCTCCCCACCTCCAGCCTGCCTTGAGGAGTTGACCACCCAACCTCCTCCCAAAGGGATTAGCCCTAGAGTGATTAATCCTGTTTCACCAGATGAAACTGCAAATGAGGCCCTGAAGCAAATGGCTTGGAAGATATTTCTAATTCTTTTCATGACCCACCCCCACCACCCCTCATTTCTTCCAGACCTATAACTAGACTAAAGTCCCAACAGGCCCCTAAAGGTGAGGTACACAGTATCACACATGAGGAGGTACGTTATATTCCAAAAAAAAACTGTGTGAGTTTTCCAATTTATATAGACAGAAATCAGGGGAATATGTGTGGCAATAGATTTTAAGAGTGTGGGATAATGGTGGGAGGAATATAAGGCTGGATCAGGCTGAATTTATTGATATGGGCCCACTAAGCAGAGATTCTGCATTCGATGTTATAGCTCGAGGGGTTAGAAAAGGTATTAACAGTTTGTTTGGATGGTTGGTTGAAACATGGATCAAAAGATGGCCGACATTACCTGAGATTGAAATGCCAGAACTGCCCTGGTATAAAGTAGATGAGGGGACCCAAAGGCTTAGAGAGATTAGAATGTTAGAGTGGATTTATCATGCACAGCCTGCTCTTACACTCCAAGAATGTCCAGAGGATGCACTTTTTACCAGAACAGTGAGAAATAAATTTGTGAGACTAGCGCCATCATCCCTGAAGAGCTCTGTGGTTGTACTTCTCTGTAGGTCAGATATTACTGTAGGAACTGCTGTCACTGAGCTGGAATCATTAAACACAATGGGGATGATGGGATCCCGAGGTGGCAGAAGGCAGGTGGCAGCATTTAATTGCCAAAGATAGGGTAGACATGGCTATTATAATAGACAGCAAACTCAAAGCAGGCGTCAGAATTATATGACTCACAGAGATTTGTGGCATTGGCTAGTAAATCATGGGGTACCTAGAAATACAATAGAAGGGCAGTCTACTAAATTCTTGTTTGAGCTGTATAAACAAAAGAGTTCTAAGTCAAGTGAACAGAAGTCTAACCTGAATTACAAAAACACAGAGTCACGGCCCCTTAATCAATTTCCAGACTTGAAACAGTTTTCAGACCAGAGCCCTTTGAATGAAGGGGATGAATGAAGGGGAGGCCAGGTCCCTCTGGGGAAGAACCCTGTTACACTGTCACAAATTTATACTGTTAATCTTCCTCCAAGCCTTCCCCAAGGAAACTGACGGCCTTTTACCAGGGTAACTGCGCATTGGGGAAAAGGAAATAATCAGATATTTCGAGGATTATTAGACACTGGTTCAAAAATGACATTAATTCCAGGGACCCAAAACGTGACTCTGATCTACCAGTCAGAGTGGGGGCATATGGAGTCCAGGTGATCGATGGAGTTTTAGCTGAGGTCCATCTCACAGTGGGTCCAGTGGGCCCCCGGACCCATTCTGTAGTTATTTCCCCAGTTCCAGAATGTATAATTGGTATAGACATACTGAGCAACTGGCAGAAACTCCGCATTGGCTCTCTAACTCATGCAGTGAGGGCTATTATGGTGGGAAAGGCCAAGTGGAAGCCACTAGAACTGCCCCTACCTAGCAAAATAGTAAATCAGAAGCAATATTGGATTCTTGGAGGGATTCAGAGATTTCTGCCACTCTTAAGGACTTGAAGGATGCAGGGGTGCTGATTCCCACCACATCCCCATTCAACTCTCCTATTTGCCCTGTGCAGAAAACAGATGGGTCTTGGAGGATGACAGTAGATTATCGTAAGCTCAACCAGGTGGTAACTCCAATTGCAGCTGCTGTTCCAGATGTGGTATCATTGCTTCAGCAAATCAATACATCCCCTGGTACCTGCTATGCAGCTATTGATCTGTCAAATGCTTTTTTCTCGATAGCTGTTAGTAAGGACCACCAGAAACAGTTTGCTTTCAGCTGGCAAGGTCAGCAGTATACTTTCACTGTCCTACCTCAGTGGTGTATCAACTCTCCAGCCCTATGTCATAATCTTGTCTGCAGGAAACTTGATCATTTCTCCCTCCCACAAGACATCACATTGGTCCGTTATATTGATGATATCATGTTGCTTGGACCTAGTGAGCAGGAAGTAGCAACTACTCTAGACTTACTGGTAAGGCATTTGCGTGTCAGAGGATAGGAGATAAATCCAACAAAAATATAGGGGCCTTCCACCTGTGAAATTTCTAGGTGTCCAGTGGTGTGGGGCATGTCAAAATATCCCTTCTAAGATGAAGGATAAGTTGCTGTATCGGGCCCCTCCTACGACCAAAAAAGAGGCACAACGCCTAGTTGGTCTTTTTGGATTTTGGCGAGAACATATTCCTCATTTGGGTGTGCTACTCCAGCCCATTTATAGAGTAACCAGAAAAGCTGCTAATTTTGAGTGGGGACCTGAACAAGAGGAAGCTCTGCGACAGGTCCAGGCTGCTGTACAAGCTTCTCTGCCACTTGGGGCTTATGATCCAGCAGATCCAATGGTGCTGGAAGTGTCAGTGGCAAATAGAGATGCTGTCTGGAACCTTTGGCAGGCCCCTATAGGAGAATCACAACACAGACCCTTAGGATTTTGGAGCAAAGCCTTACCATCTACTGCAGATAACAACTCTCCTTTTGAGAAACAGCTTTTGGCCTGCTACTGGGCCTTAGTAGAGACTGAACACTTAACCATGGGCCACCAAGTTACCATGAGACCCGAGTTGCCAATCTTGAGCTGGGTGTTGTCTGACCCACCAAACCATAAAGTTGGGCGTGCGCAGCAGCACTCTATTATAAAATGGAAATGGTATATATGAGATAAGGCCAGAGCAGGTCCTGAAGGCACAGGTAAGTTACATGAAGAAGTGGCCCAAATGCCCATGGTCTCCACTCCTGCCACATTACCTTCTCTTTCCCAGACCAGAGCTATGGCCTCTTGGGGAGTTCCTTATAGTGAATTGACTGAGGAAGAGAAAACTCGGGCCTGGCTTACAGATGGTTCAGCATGATATGCAGGTACCACCCAAAAGTGGACAACTGCAGCACTACAGCCCCTGTCTGGGTCATCCTTGAAGGACAGTGGTGAGGGCCAGTCCTCCCAGTGGGCAGAACTTCGAGCAGTGCACCTGGTTGCTCATTTTGCTTGGAAGGATAACTGGCCAGAGCTGCATTTGTGTACTGACTCATGGGCTGTTGCCAATGGTTTGGCTGGATGGTCAGGGACATGGAAAGACTATAATTGGAAAATCGGTGACAAAGAGGTCTGAGGAAGAAGTACATGGATAGACCTTTCTGAGTGGGCTAAAAACATGAACATATTTGTGTCACATGTGAATGCACACCAGAGGGTGACTTCGGCAGAGGAAGGTTTAATAATCAAATGGATAAGATGACCCATTCTGTGGATACCAGTCAGCCTCTTTCCCCAGCAACTCCTGTCATTGCCCAATGGGCTCATGAACAAAGTAGTCATGGTGGTAGGGACGGAGGTTATGCATGGGCTCAGCAACATGGACTTCCACTCACCAAGGCTGACCTGGCTACAGCCACTGCTGAGTGCCCAATCTGCCAGCAGCAGAGACCCACACTCAGCCTCCGATATGGCACCATTCCCCGAGGTGACCAGCCAGCTACATGGTGGCAGGTTGATTACATTGGACCACACCCTTCATGGAAGGGGCAGCGATTTGTTCTAACTGGAATAGATACATACTCTGGATATGGGTTTGCTTTCCCTGCACGCAGTGCTTCTGCCAAAACTACCATCCGTGGGCTTACAGAATGCCTTATCCATTATCATGGTATTCCACACAGCATTGCTTCTAATCAAACCCTGTTAGGTGGAGCAGAGTCCTTCCTCAGGCATCCTGGATTATCCAGGAACCCCCAGGCCCTAAGAGGAGGAGGGTCCAGCGGGGAACCCTGCATCCCGGGGCCTGCTGCCCGCTGTGCTGGCTCTGGGGACCAGGGACGTGGCGGCCTCTGGAAGCTGGCAAGGGCAAGGGACCGCCCTGGGGCCTCAGTGAGGAGGGCAGCCATTCAGCATCCTCCTTCAGTGCAGCGAGACCGCGGGAGTAGAGGACGGGAAATCGGGGCTGTTCACGCCACTGCAGGAGGAGCCAGCCGTGCCCCACACACTCGTGCTGGGTGCTAGGGGTAACTCTGCTTCCCCCACTGCAGGGCTGGGGTGCTTTTTCTTCATTTTCCACTGTATACAACTTCCGAGATGAAATCTACGACTAAAGCAATCAACCTTTTTACATTTTTGTAGAATTATTTAAAGTAATTTCTAATATTGTTCCATCGTAAACAACCAAACCACTGCAAGTCCTTACTCTAATGAAAATCTGTGCCTCCCCACAAGTAAGCCTGCAGTAGCTTCCTTCCAGGAAGGAGACAGCAGGACCATCTGAGGCCACGCAGGTCTTCTCCAGCAGTCACTCATCCCTGTGGGACACCCATATCGACTCTGTCCAAGGCTCCTTCCTTCCTGCACATGCCCCTTAGCAAACTGCCAGTCCCTGGTTTTCAGTTGTTGCCAGTGGTGCTTTGTGAGAGCCGCTGAATTTTTTATTGAAAAATGTTTAAATAGTAGT
The DNA here is from genome assembly GCF_023851605.1 of Tamandua tetradactyla. Taxonomy (NCBI): domain Eukaryota; kingdom Metazoa; phylum Chordata; class Mammalia; order Pilosa; family Myrmecophagidae; genus Tamandua; species Tamandua tetradactyla. Next base: position 70,468,796 of record NC_135337.1, on the reverse strand, counting down.
TCTAAAAATGTACTAAAAACCAACATGCATGCTCAAATGGGTATTGAATCGTAATCACTTAACATGATGGCATCTCCAATGTGCCAGGGATGAGTCCAGCCCTGGAACCAGGGGATCAACAATGCCATCCTGACTAAAAGGGGAAAAAGAAGCATAATTAATAAAGTATCAGTGGCAGAGAGAGTTCAAATAGAGTCGAAAGGCTACTCTGGAGGTTGCCCTTATGCAAGCTTCAGGTAGACCTTGCTACCTATCATAACCTGCCGACCCCCAACCAGGACCATTCCAGCCAATCCTAAAGAACACCTAGGCCTATATATAAGATTCCACAAGGGTTCCAGGCACTAGGGTAACTTTCAGAAACCTACAACCTCCAGTAAGTTCCCTGGAAAGATAAGTCCTGAAACCTAGAGGGCCCAGCCTCTCCAGAACATCAGATGGTTCCATCTCCCTACCCCATGTTAGTACAGACCCTTCCAACATGAAGATGTTAGAATGGCCATAGCCCAAACACCCTTAAAGAGTGGAATGGAAAGATCAAAGGTGATGGTGGAGTTATACATAGAAGATAGGACTTAACAAATGAATATGAATGGTGAATCATTAAATTGATATCTCTTTTAGTCTCCAGTATTTTAGAGCAGCTAAAATTAAAAGCCTAAAATGGTAGAATCATAACCCATGTCAACCCCTGAAATATGTTCTACAACTAATTGTGATGCTGTGCTTTGAAATTTATTGCTTTTTTTATATGTATATTATATATGGATTGTGATGAGAAAAAAATATTTAAGCCTTCTAGCCTCCTTTATTCTGGAGCAGCTAGAAGGAAAAATGAGAGGATGGTATGGTAGCCCATGACAAATTCTGGGATCTGTCCTGTAACTGCTTGAAGAGTGCTTTAAAAACTATTGCTTTTTTATTTCTTTGTTTTGTATATATGTTATACTATACAATAAAAAGTTTTCAAAAAAATGGAAACACATGGGAAAAAAACTCAGGGAGCTGTGCATTTGAGGATATACGTTGATTTTTCTTACAATCCTACAATATTTTTCAAAAGTAAGTTAGATTTTAAGGTAAACTGTCTTTTAAAACTGTGATTTTTACAAATGTTTGCTACTGTAAATCAGAATTTTTTCTTAAGGCTCGCAGGAAAACAACAAGGCAAGATAAAAGTGAATCTGGGTTACTAGATAAGTATGGTTCCTAATCCCAGATTTTGTATCTTGCAGCCCTATTGTGACATTTTTCTTTAATTTTCTAAATAGATACTATATCCACAAGGCTCAGAATTCAAAGCCTGTAAATGAGGATGGAACGAGGTCTCCCGGCCATCTCTTTCCTCTAGGGAAAAGTCACTCACCTGTGGGCGTGAGGCACTGACACACTCGTGGAGGGGGGGGGTCGGGTAGGAGGAAGAGCTGCGGGCATGTGTGAGCCACACAGTGAATTCAGCGCCCTTTCCCGTGCCCAGCTTCCTCGGTGATTTGTGGCTGGCACGTGGCTCACGGGACTAGTGAAAGGCGCGGGGAGTCCAACCCAGACCCCGGGTGTCGGCAGGAAAGCGCCCTCCGTTATTTTTTGGTGTCCATATGAATTTCCCAAACCCAGCCTTCTCCACTCGACCTCACGGGATCTTAAAAGTAGCTACGTGACTCTCGTGCCAGTTGAGACAGGAGGAGTGAGTGTGAGCCTGTAGGCAACAGTCAGTGATCCCAGTTGAGTGTGGCCGTGGGTGTGTGGTCAGGGCAGCTGGCCCATCCCTGGGATGGGGGCCTCGGCACAGCTCTCACTGTCACCCACGTTTCCTCCAGATCATCGATAAGAGTAAGAGAGACCCCTCGGAGGAGATCGAGATTCTGCTGAGGTACGGCCAGCACCCCAACATCATCACCCTGAAAGACGTAAGTGGTCCTCAGCGGAGGCGTCCCTGGGGCTCTGGGTTCCTGAGGGCCAGCTTTCTGCAGGCCTGGGCAGCTGCCCCTGGCAGCCAAGAGTGCATGCCAGGGCCACTGTGTGCCGCTCGTGTCCCCCGGCCGCTGGGCAGCTGGCTGGCCGGGCTCTCTGGACTGGCCCTTCACGTCACTGAGGCAGACCCCTGCTCCTCCCAAATCCCACAGATTGCACACATAAGAGACGAAAGACAACTGCTGTGGCTTACAATTCAGATGTATTGTTTTTCATTGTCTTTCTTAAATGTAAGGGAAATGGGGGTCGGGGGAGTGCAGGCGAGAGGGGCGCTGGGTCAGCATCGAGACTCCGGTCTGGGGGTTGGGCCAGGGGACTTCCCGCAGCACGCAGTGGGTCCTCCAGTGGGTGATCAGAGGTCAGGGTCCCTGGGCCAGGCGGCCAGGAACAGCAGGAGGGTGGGGGTCGGGGTGACCTTCACGTGCTCCCCTCCCCTCCAGCCCTAGAGGGTTTCCCACCCCCCAACCCAGAGCCTTCAGAGCATCGGGTCACCTCCCCCTCCTGTGGACCTGGTACATTCCTAGAGAAAGAGGCCTTCAGGATGCCAGCTAAATTCTGAGAGAAATGTGGAAGAAGCACTGGGTGTGACGGAGCGTGCAATTAAGCCACACTTTTATCCATGTTGGGTGACGGTTATCTCCAGTGCATGTGCCATTCAGGCTTCCATTTATCCATTACAATCAGCAAACAGAAATCAACTAATTTGGAAACCCTGTTAGGTGTTATACCTGACAAGTGATTTCCAACGAACTGTCATTGTGATTGCATTATCAGAACCAGGGTATTCATGCTGAGAAAGTCAGAAATTAACTCACCAGCGTGAATTGTGCCTCTTTTATTAAGTTCAGAGTCAGAGCAGTCCTTTCAGTAGCTCGTCCTGGAAGGGACTGATTTGCGAGCTGCAGTCGCGGACGCATCTGTCCTGCTTCGCCGCGTCTCACGTGCAGCTCCTGCTCCCTGTGCTTCGGCGGCGGATGCACCTGCGTGCGTTAGCCAGAGGGGTTGGCTTTCTAGTGCAGGCAAAAGCTACCTCTGTTACTGCCTTTCTGAAAGAAAGCCCTACCAGGCGTTGCAAATTAACTCTGCCCAGCGCATGTTCCTGGGCCCACAGTCGGGACTTTAGCTGGACCCGATTAGAAATGCAGAATCTCAGCGCAAACCACAGAGTACATCCTCCCAGGAGTCCCCCAAGACCATATGCATGTTAAAGTTTGGGAAGAACTGCCTTTTTTCTGTTTTTATTAGAGAAGTCGTTTACAGAAAAGCCGTGCATCAGTGCAGGGTTCGCGTACACCACCCTCTCATTAGCATCTGGCATTGGGGCCGAGCGCTTGTGGCCGCTCAAACAGGACACTTCAACGCGAGCCCTGTTAACAGCAGTGCATCGCTCCCAGCAGGCTCGCTGTCCTCTACAGTCCTCTGTGTGGGTTTTTACATTTTTATTCTAGTAACGCATGTACAGCGCGTTGCATGGTATTGTGCCAAGATTCACACTTGAATCTCTAAGTAGCTGGGCTTCTGATACAGACGTGCCAGGGCAAGGACATTCATTCGGCTACAGCCAGACGCACGCGGCCGCACAGGCGGTCAGGGTCCGAGGCTGGGGCGCGGAAGGGCAGCCCTAGAGCGCGGGAGGGGCGCACCCGTCCCCCCCAGCCTGCTCCCCTGCCCGGTCAGCCCCCACCCAGCTCGCCTGCGGGCACAATGCCAGCCCTGGGCGGTGGGTTGTCCTGCGGCACCCGCGGCCCTCTCAGCCCCATCCTCCCCTCCCCTCCCCGGCCTTCAGGTCTACGACGACGGGAAGTGCGTGTACCTGGTGACGGAGCTGATGCGGGGCGGCGAGCTGCTGGACCGCATCCTGCGGCAGCGGTGCTTCTCGGAGCGGGAGGCCCGCGACGTGCTGTGCACCATCGCCAAGACTATGGATTACCTCCATGCCCAGGGGGTGAGGGGCCAGCCGGGACCTGGGACAAGGGGATCTCCTCCAAACCGCAGGCACCCCTCACACCCGTGTGCGTGCGCATAGGCATGTGCATGCATGTGTGTACGCACGTGCATATGCGTGTATGTGCGCATGTGTGTATGTGCATGCATGTGTGTGCATGTGTGCGCATGTGTGTATATCTGTGTGCATGTGTGCGCTCGTGTGTATGTGTGTGCATGCATATGTGTGCATGTGTGCACATGTATATGTGTGTGCATGCGTGTGTGTGCATGTGTATATGTGTGCACGCGGGTGTATGTGCACGTGCATGTATGCACATGTGCGTGTGTGTGCACGTGCCTCCAGGAGAATCTGGAACCCCGGGGACGTGGCGCTGTGCCCACAAGACAGGCAAGGAAATTAAATTCACCTGCACAGTCAGGTGTTTAGAGATACTTTGGGCTTAATGAAGGCAAACGCCGGGATTTTCGTGGCATGCAGTGTCTGAAATTGCTGATTGGGGGGTGCACAGCAACGGTCAGTGAAAATGGGAGTCAGAGCTGCCCACCCCGCGGGTTCCGGGCACTTTGGCCCCTCTCTGTCCCTCGTAGAGGAGGCGACCGTAGCGTGGGGGGCTTGTCCTCCAAGCTCGCTTGGCTAGTGGGGCTCACACCTGCCCAGGGGCAGCACAGCCTGGGCACATCTGACCATCTTTCCCCTCCCTCTCTCCTTCTTGGCGTGTCTTATGAAACAGGCAGTACCTCCTTAGCCAGCGCTGTGTGTCTTTCTATAAGTTTCTCAAGTGTAGTCATCTCTGAACAGAGTATCTGGAAGGGCCACACAGTGGGCCTTTTCTGGGGTCACAGGGTGGGCTGGGGGTAGCAAGTGTTCCTGCTTTTCCTAGACCCCTCTGCCTGGAGGAAGCCCTCCGAACAGAGCTTTTGCGGGGTTGCTTATATTCAATAAAGGGAGGTGACGAAACTATCACCAAAATATCTCCTTTCTGTTGCTGTTGGGACCAGCGGGGTGTAACCAAGCTGGATTGCCTAGTCCGTCCTGCTCACTTCCCTCCTTTCCCTGGATTTCAACAGGACAGTGGGGTGGGGGCCAGGCATAGAAAGGTGCCCGTGGCCATCACACAGGCCTCCCAGCCCCTTCTAAACAAATCTGTTTAGGCCCTAAGGAGCTGCTCCTCTTGAGTGGCCTCTGCCCCTGCCCTCCTGACCCCGCCCCTCCCCTCTGTCTCTGCCCTCCTGACCCCCGCCCTCCCCTCTGCCCCTGCCCCTGCCCTCCTGACCCCCGCCCTCCCCTCTGCCCCTGCCCTCCTGCCCCCTGCCCCCTCCTCCGTGGCCCCCCTCACAGGTGCCAGGGCTGAGTCCTCGGGCAGCTGTCAGCTTTCTGTTCCTCCACTCGTCGTCTCTCCAGCACAAACGGCGCTCAGCACATTATATGCATGCTGCAAATATTTACTGATGAATATAATTTTAAAAGACAACTTTTTTCCGCGTTACCTGAACTCACCCCAACATTTCCTTCCATGTAATGGCTCCAACAGGCGTCCCCCCTCCCCCCCATACGTGTGCGTTTATTTACTCACCCAAATATCTACGCGCGGTCAAAGCCGTTTGCGCAGGGCCCTGGGACTTCAGTGAGAGACAGAGAAGGGAGGGTGGGACCCCCTGAAGGGTGAAGCGCCCCACTGTATAGAGTTCATTTGCTCCTGCTGAAGGGCCTGCTTGGGGTAAAGAATCCCATAATGCCGCCTTATCTTCTGAACTCCCCCCTTGTTCTCCTCCGTCCACTGTCGCGCTGACCCCGCCTGCCCAGGTTGTCCATCGCGACCTGAAGCCAAGCAATATACTGTACATGGACGAGTCCGGGAACCCCGAGGCCATCAGGATCTGTGACTTTGGGTTTGCCAAGCAGCTGCGAGCCGAGAATGGGCTGCTCATGACCCCCTGCTACACAGCAAACTTCGTGGCCCCCGAGGTGAGCAGACCCTGTAAAGCTGGGGTCCCTTCCAGAGCGCACGCTGACCCCTTCCTTAAAGCCGGGCACTTCCAGAGCGCACGCTGACCCCCTCCTTAAAGCTGGGGTCCCTTCCAGAGCCCACGCTGACCCCCTCCTTAAAGCCAGGCCCTTCCAAGCCCACGCTGACCCCCTCCTTCGAGGGCCCTGGCCCAGCCATCTAAGCCCAGCCGTGGTGTCAGGGACATACACGAGAACCTCCTGTCTCTTCTGACTCGCCCACTGATTTTGCTATAAAACTCAGTCATTTTCATCACTCTGTTTGCCTATGTGGAAACTTTTTAAATGATCACCTCTTCAGCTAAAATTGTCATCGTACTATAGACAATTTGGGTCAAATCTGCATATTCACTGCAACTCAGTGAGGAATAAGCTTTTGGCTTCTTTACAAAACATGGAAGGGGAACATATGGGCGTCTATAATCAGAAATATTTCTACAACAGTCCAGCAAAAGATTAACATTTTACGGACTGATTTTATGTCCTAATTCTTGCTCCTGGCAGGAGCGAGGTGGCAGCACCACATTTTAAGCCACCAGAGTCCCACAGGGTCTTGGAAACGAAAGCTCCAGTGAACGCAAGGGCTCTGCCTGCCCCCTCATCTCAGGATGCCAAGGGATGCGTGGGGATGCTGGGTCCCTGCGATAGTTCCACATTTTCTGATCCTTGATATGTCTGTGAGGATGGATCTGGCATCTCCCTTTTTAGGAAAGCAGGCAAAGGCAGGCTGAGGGGGGAAGAAGGCGGGGGGGCTGGGCATTAGGCACAAAAATAAACATGAGCCCAGTGGCCCATCTGCTTGTCGACAAGCCTGTGCGTGTGTGAAGGGAGGTTTGCTGTCGGGTGAGTCCGTGAGGCGTCCGGGGAAGTCCTGAGAGAGCAGCCACTCAAGAGGGAGCGGGGCCTCTGGGTACCCAGGCTGAGGCCCGTGGTACCCAGAGGCCCCGCTTAGAAGAGGGAGCTGTGCCTCCTTTAGAAATAACATGGCAATGGACCTCTGTTAATGCCTTCTTGGATCAATACCACTATTGATATTATTGATTCCATTGGTGATAGAATGCCTTACGTGGCACACTGCTGTACCATCGCGGTGCACTCTGACCAGTGGTCTCAGTGCTGGCCCCGTCAGCCATGTTAAGTGGACAGGTGGATGTTCTCAGCTGTGTTCCACAGTTAAGAAGAAAAAGGAGCTCAGCAAGTTCAGGTGACCTTTGATGCTGGCGTGTGAGCTGGGCGTGGCCAATGGCCTGAGGCTTGTGACACCTGAGCGGCCCCGCCTTAGGAGCTCACTTCCCCCCCACTGCTCCCCTACCCCCGGGGGGGGGGGCCTGGCCGTGCTGTGCTGGGGCGACGGGGCGCCCGCTGCAGGCTGGGGGTGCCTCTACATTCCTACGGGGGGGGCCCAAAGACAGGCGCCAGCCCCCGCTGCCTCGCTCACCCAGCTGGCCGGCGGGAAACGGGCGGTAACCTGGTCTCCGTCTCTGTGTTTCCCCTCCAGGTCCTGAAGCGACAAGGCTATGATGCGGCGTGTGACGTCTGGAGCTTGGGGATCCTGCTATACACCATGCTTGCGGGGTAACGGCCTCGGGTGGGCTCCTCAGTGGCGTCCTTTCCAACGACAGTGGAGGGGATACCCCCACGGCCGTCCCCTCCACGCTGGCTGGGGTGTCCCTGCGGACTGCTCCAGTGAACACCACGGAGTGGGTCTGTTTAAATGGTGCAGCCTCGCTGGCTCGTGCTTTTGAGGCGAGAAGCTCAAAATGCAGCATCACCAGGGCCATCATTCTCGCCAGGACCCTGGCACTCGGGGCTTGCAGCCGCCGTCCAGTCCTGGGCATGTCACGTGGTGGCGTCCCCTGCCTGTCCCTCCCCTCCCGGGTTCCGCTGGTTTCAGCATTGGGCTGCCCACTCTGTCTTTCTCTCTATATCTGAATTTCAGTCTCTTATAAAGGTCTCCAGGGATGGGGTTTAGCCCCATGCTGAGTGAGGTGGCCCACACCTTAGCTGGAGTGGCCTCATCAGAAGGTTCTCCTTACAGCGGGTGCACAGAAGGATTAACTTTAAGAACACATTTTCTGGGGCACACACAGCAAACCACCACAGTTGCTTTCAGGACAATTAAAGAATACAAATAAGACATTCAGCTATTAAAAAAAAAAAAAAAACTACCCCCTCAATTAGAAGACTGAAGCCAGCGCAGTAAGCGAAAAGCCAAGCCTTTGGACGGGCGGCTCAGCTTTCCCCAATGCCCCACGCCCCACTCCTAAACAGTAGCAGCAGCTGTTCCCTAAACACACGTCTGCGCCTAGATGTGCCTGTGGGACTGAGGGTCTCACGCGTCCACAGGGGCAGTCAGTGGCCCCGTGGCCAGCTTTCCTGGCACCCAGCTGTGTACAAGCCAGGGCACTGTGACAGGGGGACATGGGGTGACAGCAGGACTGGTCCTGAGTCTGGACTCAGCTTCCTGTCCACACCTCTGCAGGGAGGTTAAGCCCCTTTGCTTGCGCAGCCTCCTCACCGCCCTCGGGGGTGAGCAAGAAGAGAAGCCGCCAGCATTCAGGTGCCTGCCAGCCACCAAGGTGTGTGATCCTCAGAGATCCATGGAGCTCAGCGTCTTTGGGCTTGTTTGAGATGGAGTGGAGGCAACAAAGTGTAAGAATTTGAGAATTTTGCCACGCAAAGGAGGACTCCAAGAGACGTTCTCTCATGCAACACGCAAGGGGTTTATTTTCCACACATGTGTGGGGCTCCCTGAACATGCAGGAACAGAGAGCCCCGAACTTAAGTCTGCAAAAGCTTTTTAAAGGGTAAGATGAGGGGGGTGGGGGTTGAGCATGGGTCACAGGTGCTGTTTTTCAAAAAGCAGATAAGAGCAGCTTTACAACAAGCACTTTTAACAGTTTCACAGCGAGCATTTCTTGAGCATGAGTCATGGGAGTGGCTATTGCAGATAGCCACAGTTTTACAACAAGTGATTTAGGCGCAAGGAGTCGGGGGGGGGGGGGGGGGGGGAAGGGCGAGAAACAGATAACCGCCCTGGGAAAGTCTCGGATTGTTTATTTTCAACCTGATGGGGCTCATAATTCTTTTCTTTATAATTCTTAACTCACACCAAATGCATAGCCATGAATACAAAATGACACAAATGCTTTTGCTGGATATTTCAGAAGCTAAGATATATGTAAATAGCGAAATTAAGCAGGAAAAATTAGCTACTGTTAAGCTTTATAAAATCCCTTTTTACATTCCCCACTCTTTTTCGTATAAATCTCTAATCTTAGAGATTTTCTGGATTATTTAACACTGAGTACTGTTGTCTGATGAGCATTAGTTTGACATTTCTAATCTGCCCCTGTAAAAACTGTATAATTTTATTTAGAATACATGGTCTTATAGTCATTATTAAAAGTAACACAGTTAAGGGCTCAGCGAGAGCAGATAATAGCGTTGTCAACCAGGGGGGACTTAGTAAACCAAGATTCAAACCACCCCTGTTGCGCCTCTCGTTCTTTTTGTCTTTCACGAAGGCGCTCTCTGAGTTTTGTCATGGACTCTTTAACAACACCAGAGTGATCCGCATAGAAACAGCACTGTTTTTTTAAAGCTGCACATAGTTCCCCCTCTTTAAGGAAAAGTAAGCCAAGTCCCTGCTTATTCTGCAGAACTATTTCTGAAAGGGAGGTCAGAGAGTTCTGAAGGGCTGAGACAGATTTTTTAATTTCTTTTAAGTCTTGATTTATCGCAGCTTGTAATTGACTGGTTTGTTGATTGCTATGTAAAATGGCAGCAGTCCCTGTGCTTATACCGGCAGCGACAGTTACCCCCAGAGTGGTAAGATTACAAGGGGTCACTAGAAAAGAAGGCTCCCCTGCTCCTTCCCAAGTTTTTATAGTCTTCCCATTTTCCCATCTGGTTATTGTCTATTTCCAAGGCTTATGCGGGTTGGAATTGGGTTCCTATGGGGGAGGGAGGAGAAGGAGTAGTAACCCTACGAACCCGCAGCTTGAGAGGATTGTCAGTCCTTTCTAGTTTCCACTGGGACTCAGAGGGCAAAGGCGCAGGTTTGAGATGAGACGCATGGATCCAGGATGCGATGCCATCAACCTTGACTGCGGTGGGGGTGGTCAAGAGTACCTGATACGGTCCTTTCCAGCGAGGTTCAAGAGTCTGGACCTGGTGGCAGCGGACATAGACGAAGTCTCCCACCTGATATTGATGCGGAGTTCTGTTGTCTCCAGGCTGGTAGGAGGTGGAGAGCTGCCGCCACAGGAACCGCTGGGCTTTTTCCAAGGCTCGCAGCCTGTCAAGCAAGGGGGTATGAAGGGAACTATTAATCTCTAGAATGGAAGACATGTCCTTGACTGGAGTTGGCGCTCCATATAAGATTTTATAAGGGGTTAGATTACACAAGAGAGCAGAGGGGGTATTTCTGGCTCTGAACAGGGCATAAGGCAGGAGCATGGTCCAATCTTTCAAGCCAGTCTCTAAAGCTAATTTGGTTAGGGTCTCTTTAATTGTCCTGTTCATTTTTTTTACCTGTCCTGAACTTTGGGGTCTGTATGCGCAATGCAATTTCCAATCAATCCCCAATATCCTGGCCACACTCTGACTTACCTGGGCTACAAATCCGGGTCCGTTATCTGACCTTATTACTTTTGGTAGACCGAAAATTTTCTTCCATAATCTTCTTGACTACGACCTGGGCTGTTTTTCTCTTAGTTGGGTAGGCTTCAACCCATCCTGAAAAGGTGTCTATAAAAACTAGTAAGTATTTAAGTCCATATTTTGCAGGTTTAATTTCAGTAAAGTCGACTTCCCAGAACTGCCTAGGTCGAGTTCCCCTTAGTCTTTTTCCATTAGGAGCTTTGGTGGGGTAGGCGTTCACAATTTGACACGCCTGACATTTTCTAGCTACGCGATCTGCCAGCTTTTTCTTTTCTGAGGCTGTCAGAGGGTACAATTCCCTCTGGTCTTGCAGGAGCTGCTGTAGCTTCCCTGTCCCCAGGTGAGTGAGCTGGTGGACCTGCTGTATGTAAGCTAGGGCTTCCGATTCTCCTAGGGGTGCAACTTCAGATAGTGTTTCAGGGGGTTGCTGGTTTTCTTTGGTTACTAGGACTAAGTTTATAAGGTCCTTTAATGCTGCTGCTTTTGCTTCTTCATCTGCTTGCTTATTACCCAGGGTTATTGGGTCAGAGCTTCTTTGTGTTTGATTTTTTTTACCAGCTGAGGTTAATAGCCCTCTTTGTTGGTAAATTGCCCCATGTACGTGGGCAGTAGCAAAGGCAGAACGGCTATCTGTATAGATAGTTGCTTGCTTTTCTTTTGCTAATTTTAGAGCTTTTGTGAGGGCAATTAGTTCAGCCTTTTGGGCAGATGTTCCCTCCGGGAGGCTAGATGATCAAATAACTTTTGTCCCACTGACTACCACCGCTCACGCTCGTCTCTTACCGTGTTGGAGAAAGCTGCTTCCATCCGAAAACCAGGTTACCTCCGAGTTAGGCAATGATTGGTCTTTTAAGTCTCTGCGGATTCCGGTCTCTTCAGCTAATATCTCTTGGCAAGTGTGCTGCACAGGTCCCGCGGTCTCGTCCGGGAGCAGGGTAGCGGGGTTTAAAGCTGACGGGGTCCCGAAAGTCACCCTGTCCTTGTCTAGGAGGATGCTCTGATAGTGGGTAATTCTGGCATTTGACATCCATCTATCTGGAGGATGGCGGATTATGCTCTCCAGGGCATGAGGGGCTATTATGGTCAGCTTCTGTCCTAGAGTGAGTTTGTCTGCGTCTTTTGCCAGGAAGGCAGCTGCTGCCATGGCTTTGAGACAGCGTGGCCATCCACTGGCAACTGAATTTAATCGCTTGGACAGATAGGCCACCGGTCTTTTCCAGGGGCCTAAAGCCTGTGTTAGGACCCCTCTAGCCACGCCTCTCCTTTCTTCTATGTAGAGCGTGAAAGGTTTATTCACGTCTGGGAGGGTTAAAGCTGGAGCTGACAGGAGCGCTTTCTTAATGCTGTCGAAGGCTTCCTGCTGGGCTATTCTCCACTGGAAATCAGCGCTCCCTTTGAGCAAGGGGTATAATGGGGCAGCAAGGGCTGCAAACTTTGGGATTCACAACCGGCAGAATCCCGCTGTCCCTAAGAATTCTCGTAGCTGCTTTTGGGTCGTGGGCGGGGGTATTTGTGTTACAGTTTTCTTTCTAGCTTCAGTGAGCTATCGCTTTTCATTTTTAAGAGTATATCCCAGGAAGATTACTTCCCTTTTACAGATTTGGGCCTTTTTGGCCGAGGCTCGGTTCCCCAGTGCGGCTAGCTTATTTAACAGTTTTCGGGTCCCATACTCACAGTCCTCCTTAGTGTCTGCTGCCAACAGTAAGTCGTTCACGTATTGTAGCAAGGTGACTCTGGGATGCTGAATTCTGAAGGAGCTTAAGTCTCTATGAAGAGCTTCATCAAAAATGGTGGGGGAGTTTTTGAACCCCTGGGGCAAGCGTGTCTAAGTCAGTTGGTTCGAGGATCCCGTCTCTGGATCGATCCACTTGAAAGCGAATAAGGGTTGGCTGTCCTTATGCAAGGGCAGGCAGAAGAAAGCATCTTTTAGATTAAGCACAGTATACCAAGTCTTTTCAGGAAGGAGAGTGCTGAGCAGGTTATAGGGATTTGGCACAGTAGGATGTATGTCCTGCACTCTGCTATTTACTTCCCGTAAGTCTTGCACCAGTCTATAGTCTCTAGTCTCTGGCTTTTTGACCAGCAATAAGGGAGTGTTCCAGGCTGATTGACAGGGCTTAAGTACTCCCAAGCCAAGGAATTTCTCTATATGGGGCTTGATTCCTTCCCGGGCTTCCTTGCTTAAGTAGTATTGTTTTACCCAAATTGGAGAGGTGGTGGGCTTTAGGGTCATTATTACTGGGGGCTGATTGATTGCCAACCCTAACCCGGCAACTTCTGCCCAGGAATTAGGGAATTCTTCAAGCCAGGCCTGAGGAATAGAACTGCGGAGCTGTTCTGGTTTTATATACAGCTGATATTCTTCTTCGACTGGCAAGATGAGGGCAGTTATTACAGGTTGGCTTACTAGCGGGTTTAAAAATTCCACCTTTGGCCCCTTAGGATTGAAGGTGATTTTCGCCTTTAGTTTAGCTAACAAGTCTCTTCCTATAAGCGGGGCAGGGCACTCAGGAATGACTAGGAAGGAGTGTTGAACCCTCCCCTTCCCCAGGTCCATGGTTCTTTTGGTAGTCCAGGCGCGGTAGCGACTGCCATTTGCTCCCCGCACCAAGGACCTTTTTGTAGAGAGCGGGCCTATAGGTTTTTGGAGGGCCGACACTACTGCTCCTGTGTCGACTTCAAAATTAATTGGTACCCCCTCCACATTAAATTTTACCCTGAGCTCGGGGAGGGGTGCCGAGCCCTGACTCCCCTAGTCTTCACTTTCTAGAGCCAACGTGGCCGGTTGTTGCCAATTTGGGGGCCTAGTACCCCTCCGTTTTTTCGGACAGTTTTTGGCCCAGTGCCCAGTTTCTTTGCAGTAGGCGCATTGGTCTGGACTAAGAGGGGTATGATAACGCCGACCCGAGGGATTTTCTCCAGCTCGTCCTCTACTTTCAGTGTTTCTTTCAACTACTGTGGCCAGGATTTTTGTTAATTCTTTCGTTTTCCTTTTCTCTCTCACTAACTCTTTTTCCTCTCTCTCTCTCTCGTTCCTTTGTTCTTTTTCCTCTTCTGTTTCTCTCTTATAAAACACTTTTTCAGCTTTTTTGACTAAATCTCGCAAGGCTAGGTCCTGCAACCCGTCTAAGCGCTGCAGCTTGCGTCTAATGTCTGGAGCTGATTGGCCGATAAAGGCCATGGCCACTGAGGCTCTTTGATCCTCTGATTGAGGGTCAAAGGGAGTATACCTGCGGTATGCTTCCATTAGTTTTTCTAAAAAGACTGAGGGCGATTCGTCTGCTCCCTGAATAACCTCTCTTACCTTGGCCAAATTGGTGGGCCGGCGTGCGGCTGCTCGGAGACCCGCTACTAGAGTCTGGCGATAGATGGACAGATGCTCCCTACCTTCAGAGGTGTTTGGGTCCCAATTAGGGCGGCGCAGCGGGAACCGATCGTCGATGATATGCTGGAGTTGGGTGGGTCTCCCGTCTTGTCCAGGAACTTGCTTCCTGGCTTCCAGTAGGATCCGATCTCGCTCCTCCGTGGTGAAGAGAGTCCCCAGGAGTTGTTGACAATCATCCCAAGTGGGCTGGTGAGAGAACATAAGGGACTCCACCAATCCAGTCAGCCTAGTGGGAGCCTCGGAAAAAGGAGGGTTATTATTTTTCCAGTTATATAAGTCAGAGGAGGAAAAGGGCCAGTATTGTAGAGCGGGCATTTCTCCCCCGTGTCCATCATCCACTGGAGGCCCGTACGGTCTGAGGGGGAGAGTGACCGCTACATCAGATGGGCTTAGTGCTCGTCTGCTTCGTGTACTATGTGCCGGTCCTGGTTCATCTGGGATCGTCTGTTGGTGAACCTGCGGAGAGGGAATGGAAGAGGGCGGAGAGAGGGAACTAGAGGAGGGAGAAGATGAGCTAAGAGAAGGGGGGTCCTGTACCGGAGCTGAAGGGTAGGGAGGAGGGGAAGAAGGACCTGCGTCGAAGAGGAATAGATCCGATTGGGATTCCGGTAGGACTGCAGGAGGTAAGGAAGGATAGAGTTTCGGAGCTTGAGAAGGACCCGGCACCTTGATTGGGAGTACAGAGGGAGAGTCATGTTGACCAAGAGGAGTGAGAAACGGCTTTACCCATGGAGGTGGATTTTCACACAGGTCTTGCCAAACCATGATGTAGGGCTGCTGGTCCGGGTGGCCATACGGGTCAGGGCGGAAGATGACTGACTTGACGGCCCGAATCAAGGGTAGATGAAAAGCTCTTTCCCGAGGCCATTCCACGTTAAAAGAGGGCCACTCAGCCGAGCAGAAGGTCTGCCATTTGCCTTTCTTTACAATAAAAGATAGATTCTGACTTCTTTCCCTGACCTCAGACCAGTGTCTTAAGGTCAGAGAAAGTGGAGTCGACACTCCCTGACCCATCTTTGTTAAAACAAAAACAATTCCCAACACACAAATACAGACAGACACACACAGAGCCGGCACACCACGTTTACACAGTTTCAGAGACACAGCTCAGACTGGCCTGATGACTGTGATTGAGTTTCCCCCATCAGAAGGGAAACAGAATCAGAGTCGGCCCTGTAGGAAGCCTCCAGGCGTCCCCGGAGGTCCCCCAATCCCGAGGCGTCCCTCGGGAGAGTGACCTGCAACCCCGGACACGTCTGTCGGTTGCGGTCGGGGAGTGCTCACGCGACTCTCCGACAGTCACTGCCAGTCTGACAGACTAAGCGATCGCACCTCAGACAAAAAGGCCTCACTTACCCCGAGAGAGAAGGCTGTTAGAGCCTCCCCTACGAAGAGCTGATCTCGGTGGAACCTCCAAATGTAAGAATTTGAGAATTTTGCCACGCAAAGGAGGACTCCAAGAGACGTTCTCTCATGCAACACGCAAGGGGTTTATTTTCCACACATGTGTGGGGCTCCCTGAACATGCAGGAACAGAGAGCCCCGAACTTAAGTCTGCAAAAGCTTTTTAAAGGGTAAGATGAGGGGGGTGGGGGTTGAGCATGGGTCACAGGTGCTGTTTTTCAAAAAGCAGATAAGAGCAGCTTTACAACAAGCACTTTTAACAGTTTCACAGCGAGCATTTCTTGAGCATGAGTCATGGGAGTGGCTATTGCAGATAGCCACAGTTTTACAACAAGTGATTTAGGCGCAAGGAGTCGGGGTGGGGGGGGGAGGGGAAGGGCGAGAAACAGATAACCGCCCTGGGAAAGTCTCGGATTGTTTATTTTCAACCTGATGGGGCTCATAATTCTTTTCTTTATAATTCTTAACTCACACCAAATGCATAGCCATGAATACAAAATGACACAAATGCTTTTGCTGGATATTTCAGAAGCTAAGATATATGTAAATAGCGAAATTAAGCAGGAAAAATTAGCTACTGTTAAGCTTTATAAAATCCCTTTTTACAAAAGGACCCTCGACCAGTCCTTTTTCCTAGTGAGCACATAGTGAGGCATCGCATGGTGACTCGGCAGTTCACATCCATGCTGAAAGGAGAGCAAACTCGTGACCCGGGGATTGCAATAACAAAGGAAAGTCTTGCAGGCTCTTCCTCGTGTCAGATGCTTAGATTCTTTCCCTTCTTCTGATACTTTGTCACAGACTTTGCCCTTAAAGGAAGTGCTATGGGAATCCCATATAATTCTCTTCTAGGAAAACCTGTCTTATATGCCGAGATTTACTTTAAGGGGTGATGAAATGAACATCCACTGAGCACTTACTACAGGTTAAGTTTTGTGCCTCACATTTTACATGTATTCCCACACATAACTTTCCTAGGAGCCTGTGCATATATTATATAATCCCTTTTGTAACAGAGGCTAAAAATATTAAATATTAAATAATTTTTCAAAGAACCCACAGTTGGTAATAGATCTGAGGCTCTGATGTGCATCTCTCAGACTTCAAGTCTCTGGCTCCCACCACTGTACATCACTGTCACCATGGAAACTGAATCACCAGGGAAACCAGAATGGTCCAGAAATGGCTAATCAGGGTCCACAGAGCTTTCTCCATTTCCCTTACCAACGGCGAGCTTTAATCAAATAAGGGAAATCGACATAAGTATTAGGAAATAAATTATGCTTTGCCATGAATCTTCAGGCAACAGATTTGAAGTAAAGAAGAGAAAATAGCTCTTCTTTCTAACCATAAAGTGGCATCATCTAACTTTATTTGAGACTATAAGATGGACGCTAAGGTAAAATGTTCTCATTACACAGATTTACCCCCTTTGCCAATGGGCCAGATGACACCCCCGAGGAGATTCTGGCAAGGATTGGCAGTGGGAAGTATGCCCTATCTGGAGGAAACTGGGATTCAATATCTGATGCAGCAAAGGTGAGTACATGTTTTGGTAACCTTACTTTTTCAGTATGGAGATACTATAAAAGTCCCATTTAGCTGTGAGGAAGTTAGGACACTACCTTTCATAAAATTATAGGTTTTTTAAGACCTTCTAGCTAAAAATTTTATTTACAAAAGTGTTTTCTAGTGCTTTTCACATTTTGTAATTTCTTAGAGATACTGCAAAACAACTGCACATCAGTGGAGCACCGGTAGAGCAGTGTCGATCTGTTATTCTAAAGCACTTTGCACGGCAGCTTCTCTTCCAGGCTGCCTCATCTGTGACCCAGCCTCATTTCTTCTGAGTGTCAGACTCTTGGTCTTTAGAGTTGGCCTTGTCAGATTCCTCTCTAATCAAATAGCAAATTGCAATCCAAAGCACCAGAAGAAACATCAACAGTCTATTTTCCTTGTTACTGTGAAAGGGCTAGAAGAGTAGGGAGTGAGAAGATCTGGGGTTCTGAATCAAACTCTGCCATGGCTGTGCAGCCTCATACAGTGGTGGTGGAGGTGATAGCAGAGCTGATGGCGGAGGTGATGATGGAGGTGATGTTGAGATGATGGTGGAGGTGATGGTGGAAGTGATGGTGGAGGTGATGATAGAGGAATCATAGAGATGATGTCAGAGGTGATGATGGAGTTAATGATGGAGGTGATAGCGGAGGTGATGTTGTGATGGTGGAGGTAATGGAGGTGATGGTGGAGGTGATGATGGAGGTGATGGCAGAGGTGATGGTGGAAGTGATGGTGGAGGTGATGATAGAGGGATGGTAGAGGTGATGGCAGAGGTGATGATGGAGGTGATGTTGAGGTAATGGTGGGGGTAATGATGGAGGAATAGTTGAGATGATGACAGAAGTGATGGTGAAGGGATGATGGAGGTGATAGTGGAAGTGATGATGGAGGTGATGGTGGAGGTGATGATAGAGGAATAGTAGAGATGATGGCAGAGATGATGATGGAGGTGATGGTGGAGGTGACAGTGGAGGTGATGGTGGAGGTGACAGTGAAGGTGATGGTGGAGGTGATGGCTGAGGTGACAATTGAGGCATAGTAGAGATGATGGCAGAGGTGATGCTGAAGGGATGATGGAGGTGATGGTGGGGGTGATGGTAGAGGTAATGGTGGAGGTGATGATGGATATGATGGCAGAGGTGATGGCGGAGGTGATGGTGGAGGTGACGATTGAGGAATAGTAGAGAGATGGCAGGGGTGATGGTGAAGGGATGGTGGTGGTGATAGTGGAGGTGATGGCAGAGGTGATGGTGGAGGTGATGGCAGAGTTGATGGTGGAGGTGATGGCAGAGTTGATGGTGGAGGAGACATTTCATGGCAGGTTAATTTTCCATGTGTCAGGCCTGCCACACCAAGTGCTTCCTTCCACATGTCACTGTTGTCTCTACAGAAGTGTAGGAATTGTCTTAGTTTGGCTTCCTCCAAAAGCAGGGCAAGAGACAGGACATAGGTGCTGACTTATTGGGGGAGCAAGAAGAAGGAATCAGGAGGAGGGTGGTCAAGGGGAGGCAGTATTAGCGGGACAGCTGCCCTGGGCAGAGGGTCCCACATGTCCCCACTTGCCTGCTCCTCCTTCATGTCCCTCACCGCTGGCCCCTGCCGCCTCCACAGCCTCCCGTCCCTCGTCTCCCTCTGCATTCTCCCTTCTCTGTGCCATCGGAAAACAAAATTCCAGTCCTCCAAAAACAGATATAGCCTACTAATTAGTGTTTTTTCCTCATCAGCATCCTGCATTTGCTGTATAAAAATGCATTTCTTTACTAAATGTCATGACTACAAGATCTTGAGAAAGTCAGTAAAGTTCTTTATTTTTGTTGTTATACCTGGAAATGGGAACAGTAATACTTCCAGGATATATTTATTCCCAGCAGTTACCAAAATTAGTGTTATCAAATATCAAAAGGTGCTGTGTTACTCTGTAGGAAAAGAATATCATGATAGTTCATAGTATTTCTTTGTTCTGGTTTCTGAACAGAAAGTCTACTGAGTAATTCAGCTTCACCTTGTGTATACACCTGAATTCATTTTACTTCATTTCTAAACGTGGCGAGATGCTAAAGGAAGGAGAGTAGGCTAGCAGGAAGAACAGGGGTTCTGGTCTTGGGTCTTCATTGGACAATTAATTAATTACTAGAAACTTTAGTTTCTTCACCAGGAAGATTCTTACCTCAGGTACGATGATGATGGCGCATACGAGAAGATGCAGCAATGATATCAGGATATTTTTGTGAAATATTATGCAAATGTAAACCAGTAACGTAGAGCTCTATATTTAAATGAATTTTAGGAATTTTTAGTGTTATAATTTACTATCAGTTATGAACATTAGCTTTATCGAACATGAGCCCACGGTATACGTGAAGATTACAGATTGTGGCCCTGTGACTAGTGATTATTTGTAGTAACTATCTGTGGATAGTAGTAATAAAAATGTTACTGCATGCAATGTTATCAACCGCTTTATATCTGTGAGACATTCATTATGAAAGCTTTGGGAAAAGATCATTTTTACTAAAATGGTACTTTCCTAATTGACACACACCGTTTAACATTTCCACATCTGCTGTCTCTTCAGACATCCAATCTTTACCGGGTTCATTTTCCGGTGCCTGGCCATGCAAAAAAATAAAAAAGTAAGCTTGCTGAGCTGGAGACCGCTAGCACTTAAAAGCCGCTGGCACATTTATACACCTGGAAGTCAAAACCGGACCCCACAACGCAGAGGCCCCCCCAGAGCACGGCAGCTTCTGCGGAAGGGGGCGGAGGGGCTCGCCGGGCCAGCACCCATGGTTTTTCCTTCCTCTCTCTCTGGGTCTCCCCCAGGATGTTGTGTCCAGGATGCTCCACGTGGACCCTCAGCAGCGCCTGACAGCCGTGCAGGTGCTCACACACCCGTGGGTTGTGAACAGGGAGTGCCTGCCGCAGAGCCAGCTCAGCAGACAGGACGTGCAGCTTGTGAAGGTACCAGCAGAGCGCGCGGGGCGGGCCAGCGACAGGCGCAGACACGCGGCCCTGGTGCACTCGCTTTCACGCATTTCATCACACATGGGCAGTCACAGACAAAACTCTTATTTGAATAAGTTACAACTCCTATTAGCGTACGCCAACAACTTCAGGGTGTGTGGTGGGGGGAGTGGGGATATGGGGGGGTGACATGGCTACACCCCTCAAAATTCCAATTCCCTCAATTCTAGACCAGGGATCTGCAAACTTTTTCTGTAAAGGCCCAGACACTAAATATTTTAGGGTCTTGGATGCCACCTGTCTCTGTTGCAACTGCTCGACACTGCCATTGTAACACAAAAACAGCCACGGACCAAGCAGAGATATCAGCAAAGGGCTGCAGCCGTGTCCCAGTAAAAGTTTATTTATAAAAGCAGGTAGCTGCTGATGTGGCCTGTGGGCCATCGTTCCCTGATCTCTATTCTAGACCATTAATCCTCTCTTGTAGTCTTCCTCATAAATTTGCTGTGGCACGTGCAACATGGAATCTAGTTTTGCCTCTTAAATTAGATCATCTCTTCATCTGCAAGCACTATGTAATGGCAGGGATTCTGAAGCCTGGAGACCATGAAAGAAACCCAAGATTATAGCGGAAACAAAAGCATTCAGGATTCTTCCACGTAGTATGGACACCAGGCATCAGCAAAAAGGTCTGATTTGGGGGGATTAAATTTTTTAATGTATTATGCTAGATTCTTGCCACCTGACAATCCCCAAACCTTATTTTTTCTGACCTTGCCATAACAACTATAATTTCTGGACCCTTCTTGAGGCACTGGAATCATTGGTCATTGAGCCTGACTCAGCAAAGCGGTGGCTTTGGAGGCATTAGGCAGAGGCAGCTCTGCCCTGGCGCCCCAGATAAACCGATTAAAGGTCAGTGGCCTGGGGAGCCCAGGCAGGAGCGAGGTTTCACCTCCTGGGTCACTTCCCATCCCCTGGGGCTGGCAGCTTAGAGCTGAATATGGAGAAGGACTGCAAAGCTGAGAGTTCAGAATTCCAGATTTCAGGGTCTGCCCTTGGGGGGTTAAAAATTACTCTTTTATAGAGTTCACTTTTAATATACAACATTAGCACCCTAGTATTGCTTCGCAAAGTGACATGCAGCATCTCAAAGAGAATTCCCAGAGAAGTGTTTAAATCCATCCTGATAGGTAAGGGCGTGTGAGACGGTGAGCCCCTGGTACAATATCAGGTGTATGATATAAACCATGTTAAAAAGCTCAGTTTAAGTGACTTACCTTCAGAGCAGTATTCACCAATCAGGGTAACCCTGTATTCTGGACGGGACCCCTCTTCTAAGAAATGTAGACTCTCCCCAACGATTCAGGGCTAAGAATTGTCCGGTAAGAACCGAGGAATGTCCCAAGGATTAAAAGCTGTGCTGGGCAAGCCCAGTTTACTGAGGGTGGTGGAGCATGTCCTTAATCTTAACCCGTCCCTGTGGGTTTGAAGTCTTGTGAGTGGGACCTTTGGATGAGGTCACTCCAGTTAAGGTGTGGCCCGGCCCAATCAGAATGGGTCTCGGTCCTGTTACTGTAGGCCTTACAGAGAGGCCAGAGAGAGGGAAGCCACCGAGGGAGAAGCCCCGGGGAGCAGCCAGGAGCCAGAGCTCAGTGCAACCCAAAAGTGAAGGGTGAAGACACTGCCATGTGCATTGCCATGTGATGAAAAGCCAGGAGCCCCAAAGATTCCCGGCCAGCCAGAAGACACCGACCCCAGGAGGGAGCCCGCCTTCCAGCCTCTGAAACCGTGAGCCAATAAACTCCTGTTGTTAAGCCAATCCATTCTGCCCTAGGATGGACCACACCCATGACTGACTTTGATGAGACTCTGAATTTAGCCTTGTTCTAAAATGGCTTAAGGCTCTTGGGGTGTCATGGTGGAATGAATGTATTTTGCATGTGGAAGGACAGGGGGACCAGAGGGTGGACTGTGGTGGCTTCAAGTTGTGTACCCCAGAAAAATATGTTCTTAATCTTAATCCACTCCTGTGGGTGTGAACCCATTGAAATAGGACCTTTTGATGACGTTACCTCAGTTAAGGTGTGGCCACCTCAATCAGGGTGAGACTTAACCCTAATCCTGGGGGCCTGATAGAGAAGGCCACAGAGAGGAAGCCGCTGGAGCAGCCGGGAGCTGGAAGTGAACAGAACTGAAGAGAAAGACAAGGCACTGCCATGTGCCTCGCCATGTGCTGGTGAAGCCAAGGAACCCCAAAGACTGCTGGCCAGCGAGAAGATACCGACCCCTGGAGGAAACAAGCCTCTAGTCTCTGAAACCATGAGCCAATAAATTCCTGTTTTTAAGCCAACCTATTGTATGGTAGTTCTTTTATCAACTAGAAGATTAAAACACCAAGTTAGTCCAAGACTGCTTAAAGGTGGGAAAATTCAAGGTTGACAAAACTCTGGTATTTGCCATGAGTATGTTATGATGGGCCCAACCAGCCACCAAGAACTGACCTGCCTAATGGTCAGCATTTCGGGGGATTATGTGATTTAAGTTTAAAATGTGCATCCCCAAGTCACACACACAATGCGAGGCTGACCCAGAATGGTAGATGGATACAGTAATCAAAATAACAATCCACATCGTTTATGAAGATCCCAGTAGGCTGCCTCAGACCCCGGCCCCACGCCCACACATAGTATTCAAGTATCAAGAAAGTGAAAAGACATCCTCCAGACTGGAAGAAAATCAATGCAAATTACCTCTGATAAGGGCTTAATATCCAGAATATATAAGAATTCTTACACCTCAACAACAAAAAGCCAAAAATAAATTTTTAATGGGCATTTTCCAAAGAGGATGGACAAGTGACCCACAGGCACATGAAAAGGAATCAACACCATTTGCCACTGGGGAAATGCAAACCCAAACCACAGTGAGAGGCCACTTCAGAGGCCAAGGAGGCTATTATTTAGAATATGGAAAATAACCAGTGCTGGGAGGCTGTAGAGAACCAGGCACTCCATGCACTGTTGTGGGATGGAAAATGGGGCAGCGGCTATTGGAAGCAACATGGCAGTTCCTTGGGGGCGGGCCACAGTAGCTCAGCAGGTAAGAGTGCTTGCCTGTCATGCCCAAGGACCCGGGTTCGATTCCTGCCCATGTAAAAAAAACAAACAAACAAAAAAAACATGGCAGTTCCTTGGAAAGTTACACAGGGGATTGCCATGGTCTGCTGGGCAGAACTGAAGGCAGATGCTGTGCGCCAGTGTCCAACCAGCACCCCTCAGCATTATTCCAAAGGAAGGCGGAAGCAACCACAAGTGTCCCAGTAGACAGACAGATAAAGCCAGGCGCCCACCCGTGGGGTGTCATCCAGCTGTCAGGAGGAAGGGTTGTGCAACATGCCACCATAGGGATGAACTTGAGACGTTATGCTGAGATGAGGAAGGCACACACGCACAGATACTGCAGGGTTCACTTACCTAAAATATCTGCAAACAGCAAATTCATAGAGACAGAAAGCATATTAGAAGTCACCAGGGGCGGGCGTCGGAGGGGCAGGGGGGCGCTTTGGCTTGGTGGGTAGAGAGCACTGGTGGATTCGGGAGAGGTTCAAATCAAATTAAAAGAAAAAAATAGCCCAGCAGCGCTGCAAGGAACGTCTGACTTCCCGCCTGTGGGCGCGGGGTGCGGGGACGGGGGTTGTGCGGGGCCCGGGCTCTCGGCTGCCCTCAGCCTGCCTCTCTGTCTTCCAGGGCGCCGTGGCCGCCACCTACCTCGCCCTGCACAGGACGCCGCAGGCGCCGCGGCTGGAGCCGGTGCTGTCGTCCAGCCTGGCGCAGCGCCGGGGCGTGAAGCGGCTCACCTCCACCCGGCTGTAGCGCCCGGCCGGGCCCGGGGCCGGAGCGGGGCCGGGCCTGAGCCCCCGCGTACACCCGCCGCGGCGCCGCCACCTGCCCCGCCCGCCTCGCCCGCGCGCTCCTTCCTCCGCCAGACCCGACGGCCGCCGGGGCTCCCGCACGCCCTCGGCCCCTCCTGCGTGGCTGCACCTGCCCCGACACCGAGCCCGCCGCGGCCCCGGCCCGTCGGGAGGTGCAGGACCGCCTCGGTCGCGGCTCCGGGCGTTTCCAGGGGGGTGGGAGGGTGGACTGGGCACCGCGACCCCGGGGAGCGGGTGGTCCCATTCCAGAATAATCCAAAGAGCCGTCCTGTCGCGCCCTCCGTGTGGCCTGCGGTGCTGAGCCTGCCCTGCCCGGCCACCAGGTGCAGGGGTGGAAATACCCTGCCCGGGGTCAGGCCGTGGGGCTCCCTGCCGGGGACACGGGCCGGGGCTGGGAGGGGGGCGTCCCGGGAGGGAGCCAGGACGACCTGAGCGGGGGCAGCCGCTGCCTGGCGGCCCCAGGATGGCCCTGCTGAGCCGGCTTTTCCCTTCTGGTCCACGGAGAAACTGTGACTCCTGAGTATGTGGCGCGGTGGGGCCCGGCAAGTTCTGCGGCGGTTTGTGCCTTTCCGGGGCCCACGGGGGCGGGGGCGGCCGTGCAGCGTTTGGGGGGCGAGGGGAGCTCGGCCGCAGCAGCGACACGGTTTGTAAAGAGTGTTTTGTGTGTCGAGTCTGATGTTTCTGTTGCACAGCTCCGTTTTTAAGTTGACACCTGCGAATTTCCTGGTCGAAGCGGGATTTTGACCCCACGCGTCGTGCCCGCCCACGGAGGGGCCGTGGCTGTGCTTTTCCTGGTTAGATTGAATGGAGCTTATTCCCTGGGGACCCCTTGTGCTGCATCCCCACCCCCGCCTAGGTGGGTCAGGGAGAACTCTTGCCCCCAGACTCTTTTGTCCTCAGCTTCGCTGACAGGTAGCTCTCCTTCTGCTCCCAGGTAGTTCCCAGGCACCAGTTAGGCCACTGATAGGTTTTCACAAAGTGGGGCCGCAAGTCACCATTGCTTTCCTCTAGCCACCTCCATTCATTCTAGTACCACTCAAAAAAGGAAAAAAGTGCTGCTTTCTAACCACTAAACATGGTCTAATTGTTTTCTGATGTTAAACTATAAACCTATTAGAGAACATTTAATTATTTTATGAGGCTTCTTATTTTCAGAGAACCACAAAAAAATAAAATACAAGGAGGCACATAGATTTGTGCACTTGTTTCCACTTAGAGCTCATAAGGCATGTCTCATATTTTCTCAGTAGGAAGTGCTTTTTTCCCTGTGGCCAAAGTGGCTTCCACCCACAGGAGTTTTATTTCAGCTCTGAGTTATTTCAGAAACTTCTGAAAAACTTGTGAGTCCTCAAATCCTAGGCTTCGCCCTCCTAGAGATCAACAGAAGACATTATATCATATATTTGCCATGCAGGCAACTCTGCCCATCAGCTGCTGAGGGCTTTGGGCCTGGGTTTTGTTTGCACGCTGGTCTAAGTCCATGAGTTCAGGTGGAAGGAGAGGGAACACAGAGGAATAAACGAGAAAGTGCCACTGAGAGGGGCCATGGGCGTGTCCCTTTGTGTGGCTTCAGCTGCGGCAGTTCCTCACTTCTTAGCCAGGTCCTACCTTGGGGCCATGCAGACTGACGCAGCTTTACCCTCAGAACCGTGAGCACTCCAAAGACTCAGCACCGAACTCCATCCTTAGCAAAGATTTCAGCGCGTGTCAGCGGAAGAAAACTTTGGCTAACACCGGCTCTGCCGAACCAACTCTACTTGAATGTCTGTAAAATACCTCTGTTTCCCCACCCTGATGTAGGATGAAATGATACTTGAAATCCTTCAACAGAAAGTCAGCCTGAAGTTAGGACATAATATTTTTAAATGAACTTTCAGACATGTTTAGCGAGCCCGCAGGCGGCTGTGATTCATAAGCAGCAGTCTGTTTGTAAAGGGCAGGCGTTATTACTAATTTCTTTGCACCTGGACAGTGCACCTCCACAAGGATTGAGAGACTCAACTTGATTTGCACAAACAGTACCACCGCACAAGGAGTTAAACAGCTCTCCCTGCTCATGCATACAGCCTTTTCCCTCCGGACCATGTAAACCATAGGACTCCTAATGAGAAAACTGAGCTCAGGCTCCCCACCCCTCCACACAGTGTCCCCTTCACTGGAGCGTCGTCCTACGCTGGCAGCCCCCTGCTTTCCAGAAATCCCTGATCCCATCGGCTTGAGATCTTTGCCAGATTCAACCCACAGAATCAAAACACAGCCCAGAGGCGGGGATGTCATGTGTGTGCGGGTCAGATGCGTATGTGATTTTAAACCCATTTCGTGTGTGTTGATGTTTGAAAGGTTGTTTGACTTTTTAAGTGACAGTCGTACTTAATGTTGGTGAGTATTGTTCATTAAATGATGTTATTCTTGAAAGCTGCACGTTGGGATTTTTACCTTCTGCTTCACCGATTCCCTCAAACACATGATAATAGTTGATTTGCGTTCCATTCTACTTCCAACATGGTTTTGTTGCTCATTATCTTTCAAAGTGTCATAAAAATTCTAGAATGATAAGGGGCAGTTTAGATCCTTGATCGATAAGGGAAAAAAAAGCAAAACAAAACAAAGCAGGAAATCGGCGGTAGGAAATTGTAAGGAATTCCACTCTGGCGGGCTCGCTTCCCCTGCAGTAAAGCAGCACAGGTGCCCTGTGTCCCGTGTGGAAGTGGGTTTGATTAGCGTGTAACAAGCCCCTACCTAGATGCCATGAGTCAGCACTTTGTTTACAAGCTCAGCATTTATGTTTGCACATCACCTTTATGTCCTCGCTGTGTATTTTATGTTCGTGATGGGTGGCCACTGTACAGATATTTATTATGCTTTCTGGACTTTCCGAATAGATTTTTTGAAAAAAAACATGGGTTTTCTGAAGTGTAATATTTTTCTAGCCTAACAACACTGTTTGGACTTTCTACACTGTCACCAGCAGACGTCTGCGCATCCGCTTCTTGCTCGCCCTGCGGTCGCCCTGCCGTCACCATGCGGTCCGCTGCCTCGGGGCTGCCGCCAGCCTCTGCTGCCTGCGGCCTCTTCCCGAGGGCCATGCACCGAGGTCCCCCCGCGGAAGTGAGACCCCCTTGTGTGCAACTGCGTGTGCTGCCCCGTGCAAAGCCCAGCTGGGTGGTGGGACAGGGGCACTGGTGGGGACCGTGGGCAGCCGTGTTGTGTCGCGAAGCAGGTGGCCACTGGATTGGGCGGCTGGTGGCGGCGCTCGCTGTTTCCTCCTCCTGTACACAGCCGCCTGGCCGTGGCACGCCATCCCCTCTTTATACAGAAATAAAACAAAAATCTGCACCAGTGGTTGTTGACTCACCAGCCTAATTTTTTCTTTCTATTTGGTTAATTTCTAGCCAGCATGTGTCAGCAGGTAGCACACGCACACATACACACACACACACACACACACATTTTTTTGCTCCTGTTATAAATTGCCATCATTTTCTGATTTGCTTCTCCAACAGATCAGAGAGACTCTTCCTAAAATCCTCTAGACTCACTGTAAAAGCAAGACTGTTGGAACTTACTGAGAGAATTTCAGGGCTAACAATAAGCACACAAGAAAGGGTGCCTCCTGGCACTGCCAGGGTGCGTAGAAATGAATGAAACGTGCATGTCACTCAGTTTTCAAAACTAAGCAGTATACTAGTTTTGCAGACTTTTAGGCAAATGTCCTGTTCAAATGTGTTACGGCTCAAGGTCAGTGCACTGAAGTACACCCAGGCCGTGCTCAGGAAATGCCAGTTGGGGAAAAAGCCTTTGCATCCCACAGGGATGGGTTTCCTATTACTTCCGTAACAAGTTGCCACAACTTAGTGGCATAAAACAACGCAGTGTGTCACTGTACAGCTCTCTGGGTCAGAGTCCAACACAGTGCCCCTGGGCCAGCACCCCGGCATCGGTGGGGCCATGCCCCTTCCAGGAGACTCCATGGGAGAATCTGTTTTCTGCCTTTTCCAGCTTCTGAGGCCACCCGCGGCCCTGGGCTCACGGCACTGTCTCGGGTCGAGTCTTTCTCACACCACCTCACCCTGACCCCCTCCTCCTCCTCCCGCTTCCACTTTTAAGGGCCCTTTAATTTCGCTGGGCCCACCTGGGCAATCAGAAAAATCTCCCTACTCTAAACTTAATTCCATCTGCAACTTTAATCTCCCTTTGCCAAGTAACCTACTTGTTGGCAGGTTCCAGGGATTAGGAAGAGAACACTTTGGGGAGGGCTACTGCTCTGCCTGCAACACTGTACAGAGTTGAGCATAGGTTTGCTTCCAGCATCCAGTCTGCCTGAATTGTGCTGGTTGAGCGAAAATGAGGCGTCAAGAACTGAGACGTTTCTGAGAGCTTACCCGACTTGCCACAAATTAGCCTGCCACCATTTCATGAGTGGCAGGAAGTGGATATGAGACCCCTGGGTCAGGGATAGTACAGCAAACAGCATGGACTCTCGCCGCAAATCAGTCCGTCCTGCCTGCGCCCCCCCCCCCCCCACGTCTCCCAGGTGGGGAATGGCTCAGGTGGAAACTGCGTCACAGCAGCGGAACCTTGAGCCTAGAAAGCCAGAGTCTTTAAGGTGACAAGCAAACCTGCCCAGTCTTTGCCAGTCTTTGCCAGAGAGGGGGGTCCTTATCTTTATTACTCTGGGCAGCAGGCAAGCCTGCCCTCTGCCACAGAGGAGGACAACCTCTCTGTCTTCCAAGACATTTTGTGATACAAACATCTGTGACAAGGCAGTCCACAACAAAAGCACCCGGTGACTCTGCTCTGACATAGGAGAATTGCAGGAGATGCGTGGAGAAATAGCTCTCAACATTAAGTAGCTCAACTTTGTGTCTACTGTCCCCAAATGCTGAATTCAGTGTCATCCAAGTAACCACTGGCAGGCGTGGAAGAAGAAGGCTGGGTTCACGCTTGGGCTATTGCATTTATCTTGCAGAAGACATTCAGTTTAACTCTCAATCTCAGATGCACAGTAGCCCACAAACAGCAGTCTTTTACAGAATTTCAAATAGCCCTCATACACCTTTCCTTCGGAATATTTTTAATATATATTTTTTTCCCGAGGTTTTTTTCTAGTTACTTCTAATAAACAACATGAACCCAGGGTGTTAACGTGCATCTGCCTTCCAAGATGTTGGAAACAAGTGAGGCTTGCTGAAAGAGCCACCAAAGCCTTTACCCCTGGGCTCAAACAAGGCGGCACCAAGCAGAAGTTACTCACTGATCCAAGCTTAAGGCTCAGTGAATCCTTCAAGTGCATCTGGTCTGTGATTCTCCAGAGAAAAAGAATAAATCTTGCTTGCAAGAGTAGATGCTGAGGAAATTCATAACTCAGCAAACCAAGAGCCCAGGCCTGGGGGTGATTGCTGTCTCAGCCGCTGCGTGCAGCCACTGACAAGGCACGTCAGTGTCCGCTGCTCTCCCGGGAGCCTGTTCCTCACGTGAGCATCGAGGCTGCTGCAGCGCCTGCACATGGTAGAGGCTCATGGCACAGTTCCTACCGGAGCCTGTGACAAGACGGCACAGCCTCCCTGAGCCTTTCTGGAAGTTTCACTGAGTTTTACTACCTTCAGTTGAAAACATTTTCCCCCACCTAAATCCTGAAAACCTACTTTCTCATACCCTGTCCACAGTGTCTAGAGACGCTTTATATAAGATTTCCTTATAGCAGGGACTGGGCTCTCACCTTCAGATCGTTGCTCAGTTTCTTTTCTCTTAGTCGAATAATTCCACATTTTAAAAAAATCTGTTTCCCCTTCCTGAGTGTCCTCACTAAGTGTTTGCACTAGTGTTTGTGTCTGTGGCCGAGGATTTTAAAATTGTTCAGGGTCCTCCGGTTCTCGCCTGGAGCAGGCGCGGTCCTGCTGGGCGGTGCAGCCGGCGATGACCACAGGACTCCACAGCAGTGCCCAGCGCAGACAGAGTTACCTGCAGACACAGTTACCTGCTGAGCACAGACTTGCTCAAATAGGTGACCCCAAAACAGGCCAGATTGCAGAAAACACCAAGCTATTGCAGTGCACGTTTATATGTGAATGGCCGCCAGCGACTGCGGTCATAAACCTGTTCTCAGCTCGTTAAAATCCGAAGGGAAGCGGTCAGGCCCCCGGGGTGAGTCTGATGGGACACCCAGGATGGCTGAACTGCCCACGGAGTGGCCCAAGACGTGCCGGGCGGATTCAGTGATGCTTGGGCGCCTCTCAGGGGGTCCCTGCACCCCCAGGCCGGCGCAAGCCTGTAAACCCCGGCTTCCTCCGCGGTTGTCAGTGAGCAAGCCCAGGCCAGGCAGCAGCCCCCACCCCAACTGCGTGGCTCCTCCCAGCTTACACCCCCAAACCCCCTCTGGTAGCGCAAGAGGAGGAGAGAGCCTGGAAAGCCCTGCTCTCCTCTCACCCCATCAGCCTCTGTGCCAGCCCTCCTTGCAGGTATCTGGTAATTACCTGCCATAGTCAGTCCCCCACTTCCATGCCTAATTAGCTAAAAGTTTATTGTGCCCAAATCAAACAACTGAAAATGAGAGGGGGTCTGATGCTGCAGAATTAAAATATCCTTTATAACCCCTAATTCCAGCTCATCCCTTAGACACAGTCTCGACGGTACATGCTGTGTCATTGCTCACCCTGTCACCCGCCCCCCTCGCCCTCACACCGAGCCCAGCCCACCCCGGGTCCCCTGTGATGCCAGCCCCCGGCAGAAACACCCCTCCCTGCAGGCCCCATGGCCTCCACCCTTGAGGCGATCCTGTGTATGACACTTGCCCTTACTTAACAAATCAATACCTGCTTCAAAGCAAAATGAAGTAAAAAGTGCAAACCACTTCCCTGTCGCTGCCGGACAGCAGGGGTAATGCTGCAAACACGGGTCGTGGGTGGTGTGGATGTGGGCTTCTGGCTCAGGGTGAGGGGCAGGCCTGGGTGCCCGCTGGCAGGCCTGGGTGCCCACTCAGGTGGCGGGGCTGGGAGGGTTGAGAGGAGGGTGGCTGTAGGCATGGGGGGAGTGAGTGTGAGCCTGGTACCCCGCTGTGCCCAAAATGGCCTGAGACAGAAACAAGCCAGGGGTCCCCAGGAATTGCGTCAAGGTGGAGGAGGCTGCAGGGGGTGCGCAGAGCAGAGAAGGGAAGACAGTGCCCAGCACAGATGCAGTTACCCGAGCTGGTTCCTGGCTGGGAAGATGATCCGGCTCCGAGAATCTCCGCACAGATGCAGCCAAGAGGCTTCAGAGACAGGAGCATCAAGGAAGCGTGCCTGCCCTTTCCCGTGTACAGGCAGGACTGCAGGGAACCCCCAAACCACGCTGCACACCCCTGGCCCTGTGGCTGGAAGTCAGACCAGAGTAGCATTTCCCAGATCCTGCTCTGCAAGGCGTCAGGAGCAGCTCCCAGCCAAGGCCTTTGTGTGGTTGCAGGAGGGTGCAAAACACTGCATGCCCTGCACCCCCGGGACAAGCTGCCACTTCAGTGCTCATGAGTCTCTTAAAGGATCTGAGAAATGCTGCTGCAGAGAACCCGTTTTAACTCGGCTTAACCCACTACTCTCCAGCTCTACCAGCCCACAGAGCTCCTTTGTGCACGACACGGCATAAAACTCGTGGTGGGAAGAGGTGGGAAGAGGTGGGAAATACTCAACCGGGTGATCTCAGGCTCTGTTCCAGCCCAGACACTGCATCTCAGGGGCATAAGTGTCAGGTCACGTGGCCCTCTAGAAGGAGCCTAAGGGCTAGATAAAGCTCTGGGCTCGGCTGGTCACTTCTGCTCATCTCCATGGGCGGGTTTCTCAGTGCCCACTCTCTGAGTCCATTTTTAAAAATCATGTGGGTGGAGTTTCCAGGTGGGATGGAGGAGTGGGGAGCATCAAGACGCATTTCAAGGTGCAGCTGGTGAACAGCAGGAACTGCTGAAACCACCGTTTGGGGGCTCCGGAGACCACCTTAGGGCTGCGGGAGCAGGTGGCTGAAGAGCTCCACCTGCTGGGCAGACCAGGAAGCACAGATGTGGGAACTCATCAAAGAGAAGTTTGGGGTCCTTCCAGGTCTCCCCCCATCCCGGGAACTTTGGAATCGATCTGTGCCCCCTTTGTGGGTCCCTGGCCCTGTTTTGACTAGGTGATACTGATCTGTGAAAGTCCTCTCCAGGGTGACCCTCTTCCCAGAATTTGCCCTCCAGGCAATAGCAGCTAGTGACAACAAAATGCGTGTTAAAAAATAATATACAGGCAAATAAATTAACAGAACAGATCACCAATCCCAGAGAAGGGACGGGGCTGGGGAGGAGGGAGAAGCTTTTTCCTGAGGGTGAAACAATTGCACAAATAGTGCAATCTCGAAAAGGTACCATATATCCAGGGCAAGAAACAGATGAATAAGATCTGAAAAATCTGATCAGTTAAACATGAGCTGTTCTAAAAGTCTATAATAAGCTGAACTAAGTGTCAAAGAAGTGCCTTATCAAAGTCCGTCAACAAGAAAACCCTAGGCATGAGAGAAACTGACCTCCAGAGTAGACTCATCAAAATAATCAGATGCAGGGGTGGGCCCCAGTGGCTCAGCAGGCAGAGTTCTTGCCTGCCATGCCGGAGACCCAGGTTCGATTCCTGGTGCCTGCCCATGCAATGAATAAATAAATAAATAAATAAATCAGATGCCTAGACAATAGCAAAAAATTACAAGCCATACTAAGAAACAAGAAGATGCAGCCCAAAGGGACAAACTGAAACTTCAAAGGAGATACATAATTTGAAACTAATCAAAGTTGTTCAAAAAATCTACTAAATCAATTGAAGGAGATGAAGGAAAGTATGGCTAAAGAGAAACCATATTTAGAAGACACTGTGAGCACAAAGAAGAATTTGAAAGCATCAAAAGAAACATAACAGAGATGGTGAGAATGAAAGACACAATAGAAGAGATTTAAAATACACTAGAGGCATACAAAGCAGATATGAACCAGTGGAAGAAAAAATCAGTGAGCTAGAAGACAGAACAGTTAAAATCTTAGGCAGAACAGGTAGGGAAAAATTGGGCCGGCTCTCAGGGATTTGAAGGATAGCACAGACTACACAAAAGTACATATCATGGGTATCTCAGAAGGAGAAAAGAAAAGAAAAAAGGGCCTAAAGAATATTTGAGGAAATAATGGCCAAAATTTTCATTTGCTATGAAGGACAAAAATATACGTATTCAAGAAGTGTAACATACTCCAAACAGAATATATCCTGATAGTCTTTCTCTGAAACACATACTAATCGCAAGGTCAAATGCAAAAGATATGGAGAGAAACCTGAAAGCAGCAAGAGAAAAGTGATCCCTCACACACAAAGGAAACACAATAAGGCCAAGTTTCAACTTCTCATCAGAAATCATGGAGGTAAGAAGGCAGTTGTATGATATATTTAAGATACTGAAATAGAAAGACTGCCAGCCAAAAATTCTTTATCCAGCAAAATTGCCCTTAGAAATGAGGGAGAGTTTAAACTATTTACAGATAAACAGAAACTGAGAGAGTTTGTCAACAAGAGACCTACCCTAAAGAAATACTAAAGAGAGTTCTGCAGGCTGAAAGGAAAAGACAGGAGAGAGAGGTTTGGAGGAGAGTGTAGAAATGAAGATTATCAGTAAGGGTAAAAAGAGAGACAAAAATGAAATATGACATATGTATTAGTTACGGTTCTCTAGAGAAAAAGAATCAACAGGGAACACTCACAAATATAAAATTTATAAAAGTGTCTCACGTGACCGTGGGAACACAGAGTCCAAAATCTGCAGGGCAGGCTGTGAAGCCGATGATTCCGATGGAGGGTCTGGACGAACTCCTCAGGAGAGGCTCACCAGCCCAAGCAAGAAGAGAGCCTGTCTCTTCTGAATCCTCCTTAAAAGGCTTCCCTGATTAGATTAAGCATCACTCATTGCAGAAGACACTCCCCTTGGCTGATTACAAATGGAATCAGCTGTGGATGCATCTGACATGATCATGATTTAATTCTATGAAATGTCCTCATCGCAACAGACAGGCCAGCACTTGCCCAACCAGACAAACAGGTACCACCACCTGGCCCAGTTGACACATGAACCTGACCATGACAACATATATAAAACCCAAAGGAAAAAATGGTTGAAGTAAGTACAGTCCATACAATATCATTATTGAATGTTAGTGGATTAAATTCCCCAATCAAAAGACACAGATTGGCAACATGAATATAAAAGCATGATCCATCTATATGCTATCCCACAGGAGACTCACCCTAAACCCAAGGACACAAATAGGCTGAAAATAAAAGGTTGGAAAAAGATATTCCATATAAACCATAACCAGAAAAGAACTGGGGTAGCTCTATTGATATCAGAAAAAAATAGACTTTAAATGCAAAACTGTTATAAAAGACAAAGAAGAACACTATATATTAATATAAGGGGCAATTCACCCAGAAGAAAAAAACAATCATAAATATTTATGCACCTAACCAAGGGACCTCATGATACATGAGGCAAACACTGGCAAAACTGAAGGGACAAATAGACGTCTCTACAATAATTAATTGAAAACTTCAATACACCACTCTCATCCATAGATAGAACACCTAGACAGAGATCAATCAGGAAACAGAGAACTTGACTAGCGGGATAAATGAACTAGACCTAACAGACATATACAGAACATTGCATCCCAAAACAGCAGGACACACATTCTTCTCACATGCATTTGGGTCATTCTCCAGGATAGACCACACATGTTGGGTCACAAAACAAGTCTCAATAAATTTAAAAAGGTTGAAATTATATAAAAGCACTCTCTCTGACCATAATGGAATGAAGCGGAAATCAATAACAGGAAGAACCAGAAAATTCACAATATATGGAAGATTTAAAAGCACACACTTAAAAAATTAGTGGGTAGTAAAAGAAAAAAACTCATGGGTCAAAGAAGAAATTGCAAGAGAAATCAGTAAATAGATTGAGACAAATGAACGTGTGAATACAGCATAGCAAAACTTATGGGCTGCAGTGAAGGCAGGGCTGTGAGAGAAATTTGTAGCACTAAATGAACATCTACATTATAAAAAGAAGAAAGAGCTCAAGTCAAAGGCCCAACTGCACACCTGCAGGGACTCTCCCTTCCCTCCTGGGTTTCTTTGCTTTCAGCTTCTGGCTACTCCATCTGGACTTTCTTTTTGAGCTATTGTGTCTCTCTCTGTGTGTTCTGTACTAGTCCTCCTCTCTAATCTTCTGTGTCTCTCTGTCACTTTCTCTGAATTTCATCCACTTATAAAGAACTCCAGTAAGAGAACTACGATCCACCTGGCAAACGCCTTGGCTGGAATAACCGAATCGAAAGGTCCCACCCGCAGTAGCTGAGACCCACAGGAAAGGGTTACCCTTGAGAACAGGACCTTCTGGGTCCATTTAGCTCCAACAACCACAGCGGCAGACTCAGTGGGAGAAAATATTTGGAAACCACGTACCAGAAAATCGTTTAATACCCAGAATACAGAAAGAAATCCTACAACTCAATAATAAAAATAAATGAACTCCTGAGTCGTGTTTCATTTATGGTTTTTCCACTCTATTGTATGGAGGAGATTTTTCTTTTTCTTCTATGAAAGAACGCAAAAATATATCACAAGCCCAGCTACCATCTACACAACATGCTAGAGAGCCCTGTAACCTCACACACTCCACTGAATTTAACACCACTCAGATGCTATTTCTTCAGGTTCCACTCCAAACATAAGGGCAATTAAATTATCTATGGTTTGGACAGATTGGTAAAACATATGAGTTAAAAATAATTAATAATAGGGGGAGCAAATGTCAAAATAAATTTAGTAGATTGAAATGCTAGTGATCAGTGAATGGGAGGGGTAAGGGGTATGGTATGTATGAAACTTTTTTCTGTTTTCTTTTTATTTCTTTTTCTGAATTGATGCAAATGTTCTAAGAAATGATCATGATGATGAATATACAACTACGTGATTAAAAAAAGAATGTTCATATTGTATGTTGATTGGTTTTATTGATAAAAATAAATAAATTAAAAATTTTTTTAAATGACCTACTGTCCTACTAGTACTTTAATTGAGGGGTTGGAAATTAGGCGTGTACCTGAAGCTAAAACTCTATCGGAAGCGTCTGAATCAACTCCAGGTATGTATTTCGAATCAACTCCGGATAGGAGCCTTGAACTCCAGTTGGTATCTTCTAGCCACGGGACACCCACTGCATCATCAGTGGGCAGGCCCACGGACTAAACTTCCTCGGTTCTCAGGTCCCCGCGGACCACCCAGCCACTTAGCCGATGTCCAGCAGGGCACGTAGGGCCCTTCCATGATTCTGAAATGATCTCCCAAAGACAACACTTGCTCAAGAAAAGCACCGACCTGTGCTGGCTATGTGAGCCTCACCACACCCCTGAGGGACGAAGAGCCCAGGGTCTATCTGAGTCAGTCTGTCTTCAGGACTGTCAGTGTTCCCACAGAGTGACCTTAATTTCATGATGACGTGCAGAAACTCCGCTCAGCTAATTAAGCTCAGCCCCTTGTTACAGCCACTAGTTCAGAAAAATATGTATTCACCTACCCCGCAACCAGCCCTGTTCCGGGAGCGAGAGATTCCACCGTGAGCAAAACAAGCCCAGACTTCCATGAAGCTAATGGTCTAGCAGGGGAAGGACAGAAAACACGGTGACAGATGAGTGAACTATATAGTATGTCACAAGATGGTAAGTCTACAGTGAGAAATAAAGCAGAGGGGGAGATGGGAGTGCCGAGGGAAGGAAGGCGCTGTTTTGTGTAGGATGAGGAAGGAATTCGAAACATAAATTAGTTCTTAAAATTTGCTGATTATTCCTGGCTTCAGATGATAGCTACCTTTCAATGTTTAGTCTATGAGCTTTAAGGCTTTATTTAATTTATTCCCCAGCAATGGCTATAATTCAAGATCTAAAATCAAACATACATCAATAACCTACATCTAATTTGGGCCTATGTTTGTCACTTTACTGTGATAAGAGAACACATCAAAAAAATATTTGGCACAGAAACAATCTTCAATATGTTGTGTATATCACACCTGGGCTTAGGCATGGAAGCCAAATTTTCTAAATTATAGCTGTGATTTCATCTTAGAAACAGGCATTGTGGGCAGTGAATGCAAAGTTTTAAGTGTTTTCTCATGATTTTTATCCACCTTTTTCTTTCCTGGGGGAATGGATGGCAATTCTCCCTAAACTCCTTAATTCTAATGGAGTACTGTGTTTGGATTTTTGGATAGATTATGAAATGTGAAACCTTTTGATCACATGGAAAGACAGCAAAACCATAGGCTTTCAAACTCAGCTTCTTTATTATTTAAAAATATGTACCTAGAAATGGAATTCATCAGTTTGGTGGTTTAATTTCTCACTTCTAAGTAAAAATTGAAAAAGTAAATAATCCGTCTGAAGAAAAGTTTTAAAAAAAAAAGTTCAGAAGTAGGCTCTTCACATCATTTAAAACACATTTTTTTAGGCACCTGAAGTTTCACAAACATTGCAAATTCTACTTGCAAAATATCAACTCTGAAATTTAGAGAGCATCCAGTACTCCAGAACTATACAGAATCAATCTAGAAGATTTTAATATCAACAATAGGCAGCACTGAATTTTTGAATCCCCAAGAAAATTAATATAGTTTTCTTCTCACAATCACCCTGCAAGTTTTACATTCTGGTCATTCTGGACAAAAGGAAGTCAGCGGCCAGTAGGTCCCCAGGATGGCATTGCACAGAGCCCAGACTGAAGTCCAGTTCTTTGGACATCCCACCCCAGACCAGCGGTTTCCAAGCTCCCCTTCTCTCAGCTCGTTCTCCCCACTGGCGTGGGTGGGTCCCCTGGCCCGGAAGGCCATGTGCGCTGTGCCTCCCTGCCACAGAGAATCAGGTTTTCCATGGCCGGTTTAGAGACCGAAAGAAGGAATCACATAGCAGAAGATTTCCAGTACTGTCCGGAAAAGATAACGTCCCGCCCTGCAGCCAAGAAGATTCTGTTCCGCTTGGTAGACCCACGTCCACCGCAGAGGTGGCCACACCAGGCCACTCGGTTATTTACTCAACGAGGAGCCATTGACCACCTGCGATGCGTCCAGCACACGGGGGCTCCAGTGACAGTCACACAAGTGTCCCTGCCCCAGTCAGCTCAGCTTCTAGTGGGAGGCGATGAAATAAACACATTCCACCATGGAGCACAGGAGGTGGTGAGCACAATGGGTGAAAACAAAGCAGGGAAGGGGAGAAGTTGTCAGGAGGGAAGCAAGGAGCAAGTTCCAATGGGGATGGTCAGGTGTGGTTCCCTGAGAGGCAGACACTGGGAAGGCGCGATGGAGCCAGGCATACCAGTGTCGGGAGAAGGAAGGATCCGCGTTGGCCCTGAACTTGGGGGCCACCCGGCAGGATTAGGAGATGCCTTGGGGCTGGAACGGTGCGAGTGGCAAGGGGGGGCTTGCAGGTGTGGGGCCATGTCATGTAGAGAGTCCAAAGGCAATCAAAGGAAAAAATAATTCAAAAAATGTAAAAAAGTTGAAAAGGACACTAAAAAATGTGTGTGCTTTCCCTTAAGGCAGATGGGGAGTTCTTGGGAGATTTTGAGCAGGGGTGTCAGGATCTGACAAATTCTATCATCACCTGGTCGGGAGATGGCAGGGAAGCCGGCCAGGGGGCCTCAACATGTTCCAAGACCTGTTCGTCTCTCAGACGAGGGAGTGTGGCAGGAATCAGCCTGCCTGCATCTTTCTGGCTTCGTAGTGGCATCAAGCTCACCCAGGACCCCAGGATGTGGTTTCGGTTTTTTATTTACTTTTTTTTTTTTTGCTACATGGGCAGGCCCTGGCAATCGAACCCAGGTCTCTGGCATGGCAGGCGAGACCTCTGCCTGCTGAGCCACCGTGGCCCACCCATTCATTCACTATTTTTCTGGGCAAGGACAAACCCCATGGCTGCCACCTGTCTGTTTTTAGCACCGTGGCTTTTCCATCTCCCCTCCGCCTGTCTCCGAGTCCAGGCAGGAAAGCTGTGACACGCTCGACTGGGGTGCCTGAGGGCATTTATGGAAGGGACTACAGGAATGCGCTAGGCAAGAAGGAAGGTGCTAGCCCCGAGGCCTGCGAGGTGGGGAGGAGGGGCTGAAAAGAGGGCAGCGGCGCCCCCCCAGCAGGGCACGAGCCGGGGTGGAAGCGCAGCCAGAGGCTGGCGGAAAGGCGGGAGAGGAGCTCGCTGACACGGGGACCTCTCTCCCCACGCTGGTGCCAAACCCAGCCATTGGTGAACAACCAGAAGCCAAGGTCGAGGGAGCAGTGGTCCACAGAGGGGAAGAGAGCAGAGAAGGGCAGAGAGTGGCTCTGCCAGGGCAGGCAGAGCGTGACCAGCCCCGGGCACCATTTCCTCCAGTCACTAAGGAGATCCATTTCAGTTAAACCTCAAGAACTTGGGCCAGTTCCAGGAAGGTTCTGGTATTTCCCGGTAAATGACCACCTCTCCTTTGGAAGGGTTGTGGGAACATTCCCTGACAGCTGCATAGCACGCCTGCCCTCTGGTTTATTTTGTCTCCATGGCAACTCTGCTGCTGTGGCCTGCTATCCCCTGCTCCCACCCCACGACAGGGGTTACAGAAACTCCTGAGCCTGCTTCACCAATCTGTACCCCAGGGCCTTGAAGGAAGGAGACACTTCCAGGCCTGGTCAGGGGGGGTGAGGGAGTCACACGTGCTGGATGCACCACTTCCTTCCCCTACTCCGGGCTTTGTGTCCATCCTCTAACCCAGGCCAAAGGACGTCTGGGCCCTCGGCATCATGTACCCAGGCAGTGTTCCGGTCCCATACATGCCGGCAGTGTTTGTACCCACGTGCGCCGGGCAGCATTGATACTCATGCACGCCAGGCAGTGTTTGTACCCATGCCCCCTGGGCAGTGTTTGTATCCATGCACGCTGGGCAGTATTTGTACCCATGCCCTCTGGGCAGTGTTTGTACCCATGCACGCCGGGCAGTGTCCATGCCTTGTACCCCAGGCAGTGACTGTACCCATGTACACTGGCCCACATGGCAGCTGCTAGGAGAGCACCCAGGCACCCAGGCTGCCCTGTAAAAACAGAATTTCTGGGAAAGGGACCGGTGGTAATAAATTCAGACTGCTTATCGATTTAGCCTGACCTCTTAGGAGAACATCCTTAGAATCAAATTCCTTTAATGACCCCTGTAATTCTTTCTAGTTACAAGTTACCTATCATCTCGGCCTGCCCCATCTTCCTGAATTGCTCTGTCCGGGCAGATGTCCACACTTCAGCGCTTCGCCCGGACTGAACCAGATACTTCGGGGCAACCGTGGTCAGTAACAGAGCTCTGCTCCCAGTGCGTCCCAAGGGCTCCTTTCTTCCCAGCTGTAATGTCCGTGGGAGTTTCACCTCCACCAGGAAATCAATCCCCAGTCCACCTTTCCCTGCGGGTGTGTATTTACAAGTAGATCTCTGGTACCAATTTCTATATCACTTCGGGTTCTTTGGTTACAAGTGACAGAAAGTTGCTCTATCCTAATTAAGAAAAAACAGAATTTATTATAAAGTATATTCAATAGGATTAAGTTTGACTGTGAGAGGCAGAAAGCCCCAAATAACCGTAGCTTTACAAGACAGGTCTGTACATCTCATGTAATCCAAGTCAGGGGCCGGACACTCGGGGTGTGGCTGCCGAGCCCCTCCACGGCCGCAGGTCCCGACCACCTCCAGCTCATGACCCCACCACCTCTTGGGTGAGCCCTCCTCCTCCGGTCTCAGATGGCAGCCTCTGCATTCCAGGGAACCAGCGGAATGGAGGAATAAAGAAAGAAGAAGCAAAGGAAACATACCAGCTGCCTTTAAGAACGGCTTCCTCACGCTCCCACAGAATACATCCTATTACACCCCACTGGTCTGATCACAGATGCGAGGAGGCTGGGAAATGCATCATCCATGCGTCCAGCCAAAGAGCCTTTTCCAGTCGGGAAAGGGGTTCCTGCTGCTGGAGGACAGCAAGCACCCTGTGACAGAGGACCCTGGGGAATCATTGCATTTTCAGGTTTAGGGATGGAAAGCGACTAGAGCGTCTGCAAGAATCTCTAGAGACGCTCTTGGAAAGTCGCTTTTCTAGGCCCGCTGTTGAAATGACTCAGCCCAAACCCCTCCCAGCCCATGTGTCTCTCCTTATCAAGACTCAGATCACAAAAGAAGTCAGATCAGCCTAGAGGCAGTATGTGATGATAGGCTCACAAGGACAACACGTCCCCAAAGGGAAATTGGGGTGATAGACCCAAAAGAGGGGGGAGAAGCAAAACCAACAGATGTCCTAAAGAGGAAGTGGAGAAAAAAAATTCCATTTACAATAGAAACTAAAAAAAAAAACAAAAACAATCTAGGGATAAATTTAACCAACGATGTAGAGGATCTATACCCAGGAAATCATACAATATTGCTTAAAAAATAAAAGAAGAACTAAATAAACAGAAGGACATTCTGTGTTCATGGATTTGAGGACTATTGTTAAGATGTTAATGCTACTCA
The DNA here is from genome assembly GCF_023851605.1 of Tamandua tetradactyla. NCBI lineage: Eukaryota > Metazoa > Chordata > Mammalia > Pilosa > Myrmecophagidae > Tamandua > Tamandua tetradactyla. The sequence goes on along the minus strand of NC_135337.1, from coordinate 70,427,374 downwards.
AATCGGTTTACAGATTCAATGAAATCCCAGTCAAAATTCCGACAGCCTACATTACAGAAATGGAAAAGCCAGTCATCAAATTTATTTAGAAGGGGGCCTGAACAGCCAAAAATACCCTGAGAAAGAAAAACAAAGTGGGAGGACTCACACTTCCTGACTTGAAAACAAATTACAAAGTTATAGTGGTCAAAAGAGCATGATAGTGGCATAAAGACAAATATACCGACCAATAGAGTCAAACTGAAAGTTCAGAAATAAACCCTCTCATCTATGGGCAATGGATTTTTGAACGCTGCCAAATCCACTTCACTGGGGTGGAACAGTATCTCCAGTGAATGGTGCTGGGAGAACTGGATATCCGCATGCAAAAGAATTAAAGAGAGAGAAGGGTGGGCCACTGTGGCTCAGCAGGCAGAGTTCTTGCCTGCCATGCCAGAGACCCGGGTTCAATCCCCAGTGCCCGCCCATGCAAAAAAAATAAGAAGAAGAAGAATTAAAGAGGATCCCTGACTCACACCTTATTTAAAAAAAATTAACTCAAAATGCATCAAAGACCTAAATATAAGAGTCAGAACCATAAAACTCCTAGAAGAAAATGTAGGGGAGAGTCTTCAGTTCTGGTGGTGGGCAGTGGTTTCTTAGGCTTTACACCCAGAGCACAAGTAAAGAAGAAACAGACACATAGGACCTCCTCAAATTGAATCCTTTCGCACTTCAAAGGACAGTCAAGAAAGTGAAAAGGCAGCCTACTCAATGAGAGAAAACATTTGGAAAATGCATATCCAAACATCATTCAATATCCAGAATATATTAAGAAATCCTACAACTCAACAATAAAAAAACAAACTATCCAGTTTAAAAATGGGCAAAATCAACTCTGCAAGTGAAATCATCGTCCTCCTCCCGATGTGGGACATGACATCCAGGGGTGAAAGTCTTCCTGGTGGCGTGGGAGAGGACTCACAAGGATGAATCCAGACCTGGCACCGTGGGATCAACAATTCCATCCTGACCAAAAAGGGGGAAAGAAGTGTAACAAACAAGGAATCAGTGGCAGAGAGAGTTCAAATAGAGTTGACAGGCTACTCTGGAGGTTGCTCTTATGCAAGCTTCAGTTAGACATTGCTACCTATCATACCTTGCCAAACCCAACCAAAACCATTCCAGCCAATCCTAAAGGACACCTAGGGTGATATATAAGAGTCTACAAAGGTTCCATGCACTAGGACAACTTTCCAGGAACTTACAACCTCCAGATGGGTCCCTGGACCGGATAAGTCCATAAACCTAGAGGGCCCAGCCTCTCCAGAACATCAGATAGTTCCATCTCCCTAACCCTTATTATTGGCAGCCCCGTCTAAAAGGAAAAACTTAGAATGGGCACAGCCCAAATACCCCTAAAGAATGGGAGAAAGACCAAAGGAGATGGTGGAGTTATACAGAGAAGTTTAGGTTTAACAAATAAGTATGATTGTTGATTCATTTTACTGGTATTTCTTTTAGTCTCCAGTATCTTAGAGCAGCTAGAAGTAAAAACCTAAAATTGTGGAATTGTAACCCATACCAAACTCTGAAATCTGTTCTACAACTAACTGTTGCGCTGTGCTTTGAAATTTATTGCTTTTTTTGTACACGTTATTTTTCACAAAAAAGAAAAAAAAAGCTTTGATTGTGATGATAAAAAAATATTTACTCCTTCTAGCCTCCAATATTCTGGAGCAGCTAGAAGGAAAAATCTGATGGGATGTATGGCAGCCCATGACAAACTCTAGAATCTGCCCTGTAACTACTTGTTGAAGAGTGTTTCAAAAACTATTGTTTTTTTCTTTCTTTGTATCGCATATATGTTATGTTAGATGATAAAAAAATTTTTTTTTAATAAAAATTTGAACGTAAAAAAACAATGGGCAAAATCATTGACTAGACATCTTTCCAAAGAGTAAATTTAAAGAGGAAATACACATGGGTAAAAAGCGCATGAAAAGATACTCAACATCAGTGGCTATCAGGGAAATACAAACCAAAACCACAATGAGATTCATCTCACACCCATCAAAATGGCCATTATCAATAAAACAGAAACTACCAGTGCTGGAGAGGATGTGGAGAAACAGGAACACTTATTCGCAACCGATAGGAATGCAGGATGGGGCAGCCGCTGCGGAAGACAGTCGGGTGGTTCCCTGGGAGACTAAGTATAGAATTGCCGCATGATCCAGCAATCCCGCTACCAGGTATGTACTCCAAAGAACTGAAAACAGGGACATGAACAGACATTCTCACATTGACATTCATAGCAGCATTATTCATGATTGCTAAATATGAAAACATCCCAAGCATCCATCAACTGATGAATGGATAAACAAAATGCGGTGTGCACATACAACGGGATATTACTCAGCCATAAGAAGGTGCATGTGACCACACGGATAAGCCTTGAAGACATTATGCTGCATGAAATCAGCCGGACACAAACAGAGGAGCAAGGTATGATCTCACTAATATGAACTAATTACAACGTGCAAACTCTTGGAGCTAAAATCTAGAGTTTAGATTACCAGGAAATAGAAAGAGGGTAGAGAGTGGAGAGCTGTTGCATTGATTGCAAGTGTTTAGAAATGGATAGCGGTGACGGTAGCACATTATTGTAAGTGTAATTAACAGTGCTGAATTATGTGTGAGTGTGGTTGGAAGGGAAGTTTAGGTTGTATAAGTCACTAGAAGGAAAGTTAGAAGATAAAGCATGGGACTGTGTAACACAGTAACACTGTTGGGGATGATAAGTGTGCTTAATTGTAAAAAATAAGAACGTTCCTCCATGAACCAGAACAAATGTACCTCACTATGATAAGGTGTTAATAGGGTGGCATGCGGGGAAAGACTCCTGATGCAAACTATAGGCCATGGTTAATAATAACTGTAAAATTCTTAAATTCCTGAATCAGTTATTTAAAAAGGTACTATACCAATGCTAAGTCTCAATAATAGGGGGGTATAAAAAGTATGGAATTTTTTTTTTTTGAGAATGAGATTATTCTCAAATTGACTGTGGTGAAAAATGCACAGCTCTGATTATACTAAGAGCCTTAATTGTACACTTTGGATGGATTGCATGGTGTGTGGATAAAAATTGATATACATATAAAAGATGGCCAATACATCCTGCTTCAAAGCTTGACCCAAGCTGTCATCAGTGGTCAGTGGTCTCTCATCAGCCTAGCTCGCATGAATATTCATGTTTTACTTGGAAAATATTTATTTTCTGGATTACAGAGTGCAGCCCCCGACCCCACTCAGACTCTTACGGAACAAACAGTACTTACGCCTCATTGCCTTTCTAAACTCCAAAACATTCAGATTTCTGAATTGTGGAGGGTCCCAAACATATAGAGAAGGGACTGTAGATTGTCTGTCTATTTACTCTGCCACCTGCTTAACCTCTTCTCCAACCTCCCCAACTTCTTTTTCTAATTATTCCCCACAGTAGGGGCTTGCAATTTGAAAACAGCGGCACCCGAGCCTTCACATTGTGGAAAAGGGCACACACAAATACATCTGGATACCATCATTTGCACTGGGGAGCTAAGAGCTGTGGAGGGAATGTTATACTCGCGTTTTTATCTGCAGCTGCCGTGCCATTTGCCACCCCGCAGAGAACACCCATATGGAGCTTTGCATCTTCCCAGGCTCACCTTTGCCAGAGCAGGTCTCTGCTCATCAACTCTCATGCTTACTTATTCTGAACTGTGTTTGCTATGCAGCACATCTTTTCACCCTAAGACAGACAGATAGCAAGAGAATACCGAAATGGGTGCGCATGCATTTATAGAGTCAAGTAGGTAAGTAAGTCTGGGTCTGCCTTGAAGAAAACAAAGTGACAGCTCGGCTGTTATCTGGACCTGGAATATTTCCATCCAATGTGTCTGTATCAAATACATGCTAGCTCTCCTGCTGCCCATTCACTTGTAGAGGACTTCAGACTCAGCTTTACTACCACCCAGTTATATTTAATCAGCTGCTAAGCTCTTTGGAGCTAAAATTATAGTCAGGTTTGAATGCTATTTTGGTCATAAATATTTATTAAAATTATCAGGGTACTTCCAGCAGACAAAACCCTGCCAATCCTTCTATTTCAACATAGACATTAACTCCATGAAAACTTCTCTATACCCCATTGCTTTTGCTTTTTTTTTTAGCATGTAGATGGAAAGATTTTTTGTTGTATGGTCTACTTAGTGTGCTGCTTTGAAACTGTCATGTACCCCAGAAAAGCAATGTTCTTTAATCCTGATTCAATATTGCTGGGTAGGTCTTTTTTGATTAAGTTGCTTCTATGGGGAGCAGCGCCCTGGGGCTTCTGACACCCCGCATGGGTGCCCACCCTCAGCCTGCACCTCCGTTGCTCTGTATCCAACCTGCAGTGTGAGGCGTTGAGTTGGAAGTGGGGTCTGGGTGTACCCATTTCCTTTGCAGGAGGAGCCTTTTCCTTTTCTTCCCCTGGCACCCAACATAATTCCTGCACGAATACATATCTGTAAGGGAATGCATAGATGATGGGATTTAAGAATCCATTCTAAGGGTAAAGTGGCCTTGGTGAGCGAGGCTGAGTGATCATATCAGTTAGGGTTTTTCCTTCACAAAACTTCGTTACAGTGCCTGGCTCAGAGTGTCCGCTGTGTGCTTGCAGATGCTGCAGCTCGCCACCAGAGGGCAGAAATCAGCCTACTCAAGCCGGAGCTCGTCTGTCCGAATCTGCAGTGTGTTAAGGTGGGTGCTGGCCATTTCACGCCAAGTCCCCTTCTCAGGACAAGTGCAGGGCCATGGGAAACCGGTCAGCCCAGACCCAGCCTCTGCCTTCCTGCGTGGTCCAAGGCCAGTCATGTCCCATCAGCAGTTGCCAACCTGGAGTTCTCAATACAAGTGAGGCTTTGACCTATTTCAGTATTTCACAAATCCCAATGAGAATCGTACATTTAGGCACTGCAGAAATGTCAAATGTATTTGGTGTGAGGGTTCATTTCACGTGTCAGCTTGTCTAGGTTATGGTGGTCAGCTGTTTGGTTAAGCAAGTGCTGGCCTGATTGCTTACTGGGGCAGGTATTCTGGTGATGGATTAAAATCTTTATTCAGTTGGTTGCATCTACAGCTGGTTAATCTACACTCAAGAGAGGAGCTTGTCTTCAGCAGTGAGAGGAGTCTCTTCATCCAGTCAGTTGAGAACTGAGCCAGAACCGAGGATTCCAGCAGTCAGAAAGAATTTGTCTACTTCAGCCAGCCCTCTACTCCTGAAGAATTCAGCATTGTTTTCATTGAGTTTCCAACTTGCAGCCTGCCCTCTGGAATTCAGACTTGCCAATTTCCCTGGCAGTTGCATGAGCCAATTCCTATAATAAAAAAAAATCTCTTAATGTTTTCAGATATGGATTGTATTACACTATATTATATCCCTCTGCACGTCTGTGGACATGTACAAACACACCCCATCCTGTTGGCTCTGTTTCTTTGGAGAACACTGAAAATACATATGGTCACTCTATGTTTAAACATTTGAGGAGTTGCCAGAATGTTTTCCAAAGCAGCTGGACCATTTTCACTCCTGCTAGCTGTGTGAGAAGGTTCTGATTTCTCCACATCTGATTTTTTCATTCTAGCCTTCCTGCGAAGTGGTATCTCGTAGTTTTGATTTGTATTTCTCTGAAGACTAGTCATATACTTCTCGTGGGCTTACCTTTTCAATGCTCAAGATTTCAGGTGTTTATTGGCTATTTATTTTCCTTGGAGAAATGTCTTTTCAGAACCCTTGTCCATTTTTAAATAGGGCTTTTCTTTTTTTGTATTATTGAGTTGTAAGTGTTCTTTATATATTCTAGATGCAAGTCCCTTATCAAATATATGATTTGCAAATATTTTCTCTAATCCGCTGGGTGAAGTTTGTCATATGCTATTTTCAATAGCACTTTTTGTCAATAACACGTTGTCATATGCTATTTTACTAGAGCCAGTTGACAGTAATTTGTCATGCTGCTCAAGAATCATGTCTCCCTAATTTCTTTCTCCACCCAGTTCTTCTTTTCTGTATCCAGCTTCCTTTATCTAATTATGTAACATCTCCACTGGGCTAACCAAGCTTAACATATCCAAAACCAGGAGTGCTGGATTTTCCATTCCACCAAGACGCTCCCCTCCACTTCCCCTGCTCAGCGCATGGCGCCGTCATCACCCACCTGCTAAGGTAGAGCCAGGGATCGCCTTTGTTTCCTTTCATATCCTCACACCTGCAACTATGTATCAATAAGTCCTATTGGCTCTGCTCCCAAAATACAATTCCAATCTGTCCACTGTCTGTGTTTCCCCTTTCACCATCCCAGACCAGGCTATTCTCATCTCTCACCAACAGGAAATCACCTCCTAACTGGTCTCCCAGCTTCCCCTCTTGCCATTGGCTCCTCCCCACTGCCATGCACTTTCCATACAGAAGTCAGATTAAGCCTTTAAATGCACCTCAAATGGCAGCACTCTTCTGCCTAAAACCCCTGGGAAAAATCCAGCAGCTCAGAATCTAAGTTCTCTCCCACCGCCTTGAGCCCTGCCCCAGTGGCTCCCTGCCCACCTCGCCAGCCTTATCTTGAGCCTTCCTCTCCCACCACCAACACTGGATCCCGCCACCACCACGGGATCCCGCCACCCTGAATTCCTTACTGGTATTTGGACAAATGGAAACCTTTGTCTCCTTTGAGCCCCGGTGCTTGCATCTCCCTCTGCCTAGAACACCCTTCTCCAACCTTGGAATGGCTCGGCAGTGGGTGTCACCCCCGACAGGCTTTCCCACATGGCCTAGCTCAGGCTGCAGCCCGTCCACCTGCGCTAGTTTCCATGATTGCTGTGCAGAGGTACCGCACACTGGGTGCTTAAACAGGAGACATTCACTCCCTCTGGTTCTGGAAGGCTGAGGTCTGAAATCAAGAGGCGGGCAGGGCCTCGCTTCCTCTGCAGTCAGCAGGGTGAGCCCTTCCTTGCCTCATCCAGTCTGGGCTGCTTGCCAGGGCCTGACTTTCTCTGGCTTGCAGACGCATCGCTGCCACTCCGGCCACTGGGTGCCCCGTGGGGCTCTGGGCCTTTTCTTTCCTTAGAAGGACTCCAGTCACCGAGTCAGGGCCCACCCTCATTCACTATGCCCTCAACGCCTCACCTCTGCGAAGATCCTACTTCCAGATAAGGCCACCTTCCGAGTTCCAGTTGCACTAATTTGGAGGGGCCCTTTTCCACTCAGTACCCTCCATTCTGGTCATGCTCTGCCACGTTACTCAGTTCATTTCCCTCTTGGCACTCAGCATATTCTGCAATTATCTTGAACTGATGCAGTTTATTTTTTTGCCCATTTCTCCAGCTGGAGCATGAGTGCCACAGCAGAAACCTCTTCTGTATGTATATCTGAAGGCTCAGGCACAGTCCCCGACATGTCCTAGCACTCAGTAAATGCTTATGGGATGAAGGAGAGAATGAATGATGGGACATTGAAAAGGAATATTCACAAAGACAAGGATGGAACGACCCTCTTCCAACTGCTTCCCCCACCCTCCACCGTCCAAAAAAGTCACTGGAAATACTTAATTTCAACATATTGTACTGGCAGAGTCAGGGAGTAGAAAAATGCACAGATTTTGGCCTCTAAAAGCAATGGATTAACATTCTAACTCGGGCAATTATAAACTATGTAAAGGGTAAATCAGCATCTTGCAAGCTCCAGTGAAAGAAAATATGAAATGAGAGATGAGCGTAACACTTCCTACTTTGAAAAGTTGTTAGGACTAGAAGAGTGTGACGGTTTGGAGGTTTTATGGACCCCAGAAAAGTTCATGTTTTTAAAGCTAATCCACTTCTGTGGGTGTAGACCTATTGCGGGTATAGACCTTTTGATTTGGTTATTTCTGTTGAGGTATGCCCCAGGTGGGTCTTAATTCTCTTACTGGAGACTTTTTTAGAGAATGAAAGAGAGAAAAACACAGATGGAGAGAGAAGAGCACACACAGAAGCTGAGAGGAAGCCACAGAAACAGAGAGGAAGCCACTGAAGCCAGAAGTTGGAGGCAACAAAACTGGAAGAGAAGGGTCCCTGAAGAGTCCGGGGTGTCTTGATGACGCCTTGATTTGCACATCTTCAAGAGTCAGAACTGTAAGCCTGTAAACTAATAAATCCCCATTGTCAAAAGCCAACCCATTTCTGGAATGTTGCATTTTGGCAGCTTTAGCAAACTAAAACAAGAAGATAACCTATATGAAAGCACATGAAACTTGGTAGATTTCCAGCCAGTATTAGTCTCTTTTCTCACTCTGTGGAAATGTTGGTCATAAATTTTACTGCTGCTGCAGCCAATCTCCTTCAGATTAATGATCCCAGGACATGAAAGTTTGCTTGCGCAGCGTAGAATTCTGTAAAGCTGGACCTTCTCTTGTTAAGGAGTGCAATTAGGCCAAAGGTAATGGATGAGACCAAACCAAATATTAGCCTTCAGATATGCTTGCTTAGAACTGCTATCCAGATCTGATCACACTGGCCCACATGGAATTTTTCCTGAGGTTAAGTAAACAAACATAACCCAGTCAAACTTTAACCCATTTTGTGGGTGAAGGATTTCAGAAAACATAGATTAACCTTATTCTGCATTGTAATGTTTCTGGCTAATCTGTGAGTGTTAATGTTAGAATGTTTGCACTTCAATTATGCCACAATCCTTCTGGCCATTTGGTCACAAGGAGAAAATGAGTGAACCTCAACCTAGAAAAGTCCTTAGAACTCAAAGTTCCCAAGCGCTACCGCCCTGGCAAGCTGGCAGAGCTGAATTGGGCAAGAGAGAATATACTCAATTGCCATGACCCAGAAGAAAACTTTAAGGGAGCCTTAGAGAAAATAATCTGCCATGTGTCTTGAGAAAAACAGCAAGTGACCAAAACTGGAGAACAGCAAAGAGCAGGGCACAAAAAGGCTGGAATGTATAGTAGTTAAAGAAAATTCATGTCCATGAAAAACATGCTGAACCAATATTATAATATACATATTTTTCTACTGCTTGAATCATCATTTAGATTTTTTATAAGTAACAATAAACTAGTCTAAAATGTACCTAAGCATCTCCAATACTGAGTAAAATATGAAATGAATGAATGGATAACGGCTGGACGGGTCCTCAAGTGAAAGCTCTGCCAGGACCTTTCCTTCTGATAGCAGGGCTAACCGGCCCAGCTGGGCCCCTCCCCTGCACACTTGCGTTTCACCCTTTAGGACCTGCATAGACTGTGGGCTGATTCTCAAACACTGGTGGACTTCCAGGTCCCTAATGCTCATTGACTAAGTGCGTGGAAAAATTGTCATTCTTCCGTGATTTTGCCTGAGACAGTGATCTCACCAGAATTGCAAGGCAGTGTTCTTTTAGCCCCACCAGGCCTCTTACATTTTATTAGCAGGAATTATTCTGAAAACAAGAGCCTTCCTCATCTCTGGGGCCATCTGAAGGCGTTTATACAGATAAAGATTTAATCCTCTCCCTTCAAATGTCAGAAGGGTGGGTGCAGTGCTAATGACAAAAGAGTTTCAGGCTTTTGTGTGGTTTACTCTTTTTCTATATATCTCTCATTTTATTTTTTACTATTAAGTTTTTAAAATAACTTTACTGGGATAAAATTCACATATACGACTCATCCAATTAAATGGATTTTAGTATAGTCACAATGTTGTGCAACCAGCACCCACAGTTGTAGCCAAGAAATTAGGATTTAAGGAATGATTTTGATTACTGAGTCACTATATAGATATTCCTTTTTGCTTTCTGGTATATTGGAGTAGACAGAGGGAAATGCCCGAAATCTCTGAACTGTAATCCAGCTGCCTTGATCACTGGTAATTGTTGTATAGCCCTTATCTACTGCCCTGTGATTGTAAAAGCCCAGTGACTAACCTTCATTTGTACCTATTTATCCTGTTTTTCAACTTTAGGGTCTTGTGATCACTAAAGACAGCCCCTAGTGTTTATTAATGAAGGTTCTTAGGTCAGCCCAGAATGAACCCACCCCAAATGCAAAGTTATCTTGATAACCGAAGGTGGCTCTAACCTAAGTGAGCCCACCTGACATGCACAAGGAATTAGACTTTAACCTCCAAGTCACCTACACCTCATTATAATACCCAAAGTCACATTCACCATCATGTTAAGGCTTCCTTTTTCCTACATCTGCTCTGTGACTCAGCATGTCATCAGTCGGTGCCTGCTTAGTAATTATGTCACCTCCAGGCACATCGTCTGGGGCCACTGTGCTCATTATCCTAAACCTGCCCATCTTTTAGTTCTGCAAAACTATCAGTATTACTGCAGCTCAGACAGGCAGATTTTGTACCAATAGGCCACCTGCTCTCATGCTATGCACCTGGTAATAAACTTTTTCTCTCCTTGAAACCCAGTGTCTCAGGAATTGGTGATTTGAGCTCATTGGGCAAAATAATCCACTGCCTGTGTCCAGTGGCACAGTCAATTGAGGACATTTTCATCACCCCAACATGACATCCATCAGCAGTCACTCTCTGGGACCTCCCACCTCCAGCCCTGGCAACCTCAAGTCTCCTTTGTACCTCTGCACACTTTCTATAAATGGGATCCCACAGTGGGTGTTCCTGTGTGACTGGCTTCTTGCGGTTGGCATAGTGTTTTCAAGGCTCGCCCTTGTTGAAGCATGTTATGACTCCATTCCTTTTTACTGCTGAACGATATTCCCTTGTCTCGAAATACCACATTTTCTTTATTCATCAGTTATGGGCATTTGAGTTGTTTCAACTTTTTAGCTACTATTTTTCATGTTGCTATGAACATATGAAGGTTGTTGGGTGGCCATCTGTTTTCATTTCTAGTGGGCACATGCCTAGGAGAAGAATTGCTGGGTCACATGGTTTCTCCATGTTTGCACTTTTGAGGAACAGCCAGACTCTGCCAAAGCAGCTGCAGGCATTTCACACTTCCACGATGTAGAAGGGTTCCAATTTACCCATATCCTTGCCATCACTTTTTATTTTCTGTCTTTTTTATTGTAGCCATCTCAATGTGTGTGAAGGAATCTCATGTCGTTGTTGTTTTTAAGCTACACTGTTACCCCTTTATTTCACAATAATTGGTTTAGTCCACAAATTTAAGGCAAGCATACACAGGCATCTGCTCTTCTTCAGAAATCATATTTACAAAGATTATATAAAACCTACCACCAGAACGTCTAAGAAATGTTCGTTAATTAAATATGTCTAATTAAGATGCTTTCTCGGGATATGTGAATGAACTAAAGAGGTATACGATGTTTTTTAATAACAAAATGTTTCAAAACCTAACATCAATCTTCCCCTCTTTCGCACAACGTGTTTTGAAAGGGTTAACCTTCAGAAATTCCTGAAAGGTACATAAGAATGGGAGCTATAAGGAAAATGACTTACAAAACAAATAGAGCTACAGAGACTACTTTGAAAAAGTTGGATCTTTGGGCTTTTGACTGGGAAGCAGGCACAATGGTCGCCAGTCGTGCCAGAGGGCTCGTGGGTGCAGCTATGCAACGTTCCACTGCTTGTCTGAAGAAGGAGAGCGCGTGCACTGGGCCAGCTACCCCTTTTTTATTTCCAGTAAGCAGTAAATTCATCGCATCACTAAGAAAGCACAACTAAGATTTGAAGGAAAGCAGGCTGTTTCAACAGAAAACTGGAGGGGCAGCTCGCACGTCTCCATCTAACCGTGCCAGGCAGCTCAGCAGGAATGTAGCGCCCTCTGCGCCTGCTTCCCTCCCAGCCTTGCCAGGTCCACCTTTTTTTTTTTCTGAATGCAGCATCTCTTCTCTTAAAATCCATAAATCCCTGCTTTGCAAATTCAGATTTTTTTTTTCTTAAATTCCTGACAACGTAATTGTTGGAAAGTTTCAGCCTGTAGAACCTCATTATTCTTCGCTCTTGCTTTATCTGGGGCTTTATTAGAGCTATCAAAATCCACTAGCAACCTAAATCTTCTACAGAGATGATCCTTAGCAGCTTGAGATTCTCTTAAGTAATATTTTTAAAGGTCAGAAAGTTTGAGGTCTTCAGCAGCAGACATTCGTGCTTCTGTTTTCCTTGCTTGATCCAACAGTCCTGAAACTTTGAGAAAAACCTGGAATCTGTCTGTAGAATCCTGAGTTCCTAAAGCATATAATGAAGAACCAATTCTACCATAATCATCTTTTGTGGTGATTATGGTAATCATCTTCTTCTATAATAATAATAAAATATTGTTACAACCCTTGTGTGGGATCGAATTATCCTTCACTCGACTGTGCTATTCTAAAGAAACGCTCGTTCATGCTCAGAGAAATCATCGACTTCCTTACCTCCTTAAGTCTGCTGACTTCACCAATTCTTAAAGAAATCTTCCGGGTTTTCCTTTTTCTCCCGCACAAATCTTGATATTACTTTACTCTGAGAAGACAGGGAAATGCAAACCTTCCCTCCGGGCAAGGGTGTGTCTTCCTGAACCCAGCCAGGTATTCCCTGCTGCAGGGTTGTGAATTCTCCCTTCCTCCTTCCCCGGCAGGACTGGGAGGTGCTGGTGGGATAATTTGCCCAATGAAGGGTTTGTGAAGCCAGATTAATTCTTCATGTCATTGAACAGGAGAAAACTCATTTTGTTTAAAATCTGGCAGTGGACTCTGTGTGTGAACAGTGACGTGCTTTACCCCTCCTGGAGGACCTGGAAGTCTTTCTTATGAAGATCTACGGTTATTGCTTCAAGTGTACAGTTCTTCTGGGAGAGGAACTCGGGACTTGCCCAGTCTCTCCTGGGGGCTGACGGGCCCAGGCGTGGGGCGTGGGAGAGGGTGAGTAGGGGAGACACAGGGGACATCTCAGAGCCAGGCCTGCAGGGGACGGCCGCCTATGTGTGCGGTTCCCTTTGGGCTAGTGCCATTGAGCGTCTTCGCATATGTTTCCGGGGCCCATTTTTAAATTGGGTTGTTTGTTCTTTTATTGTTGAGCTTAAGAGTTCTTTAGATATTGTAGACACAAATTCCTTATCAGATTCATGAGTTGTGAAACTTTTCCCCCATCCTGTGGTCTTTCTGTATATCTTTTTATTTCATTCCTGGTCTTCATTCTTTTTAAAGCCAGTGGGAGTCCTTCAAAGCTGGCTTTTTGTCCTCCCAGTATGACCCACAGTGTCTTTGATAGCTTCCTCGTGAAGGGAGGATTTCGGCCGAGTCTCGGGCAGGCGGGGAGGCCGGTGCCGGGCCACACGGGCCCACCTCGCTGGAGGCCAACTCGGCTGGGAGCAGAGGACCTGGGTGGCGAGGTCAGCCCCGCTCCCCACAGGGGGTCAGCTCTGCTGTCAGAGGGGAGCTGCACTTCTGTGGATCTTGCGTCTACCCAACCTGGTTGTCACCAGCCACGAACCGAGACTGTGCCAGCAAAGGAGGCATCAGGACCAGAGAAACAGCCATGGCACCTCTGACCTTCTCCAGTTTCATAAATCAGCAGCAATAACTCTCTCCCATCCCCTTGCCCTCTAAGAAACTAGCCAAGGCTTTGAGGATTATAGGGTTGTACAATATGCAGAGCCACTCACTGATTTAAAAAGAAATAAAAACCAAAATGTCCAGATTAAGGCACCATTTGGTATTGCTGGGTGGGAGATTTCTGATTGTTTCCATGGAGATGGGGCCCGCCCAGTTGTGGGTGGCAACTTTTGATTAGGTGGGTTCCATGGAGATGTGTCTCCATCCATTCAAGGTGGGGTTGCTTACTGGGGCCATTTAAGAGAGAACCATTTTGGAAAAGGCTTCAGAGCCAACAGAGTCAAAGACCTTTGGATGTGGAAGGAAAACGCCCCCAGGGAAGCCTGATGAAATGAGGAAAGTCAGCAGATGTCGCCATGTGCCCTCCCAGCCAACAGAGGTGTGCTGAACCCACCCGCCTTTCTTGAGTGAAGGTGTCCTCTTATTGGTGCCTTAATCTGGACATTTTCACAGCCTTAGAACTATAATCTTGCAACTTAATCCATTCCCTTTTTAAACGCTGTTCCATCTGGTATATCACATTCTGGCAGCTTCAGCAAACTAAAACAGTCTGTGAAGACATTGTATCACAATATACTTTGTGTGGAGGACTTTATTTTTTTAACTTTGTAAGCTTCAATGCCTTTCTTCTAAGTCTCCTAGTGATTGTGTATTGTACTCCAGTTTATGACAGTCAATGATGTAAAAGTAAAATCATCAGATTTCTATATGACTTTAGGAATAGGATGTGTTGGCATCATCATTTTTGCTGCCACACATGACAAGACCTCAGCTGAAATCACTGCAATTCTACATGGGTTTTTTGGCTTGCTTTATGTCTCTAATTGACTTTTTTCATTCCACTTTGTGAAAAATGACAGGAGCCCCTGCTGAGAAAACTGGAGACTACCAGTCGGTCAGAAGCCCTCAATGACCCACTTAAAGTGTAAAGGCTCCGGGGAACAGGTGTCACGTAAGGTAGCAGCTCTGCACGGCATCCATGCCTGGTACAGGCACAAGTAGAATCTGTGTAATTTAAACCACTGCTTCTGGAGGGTGAGGGAAAGGGCAGGAGGGCAGTTTGTCACTGCAAATTAGACTGCAGGGGTTTTTGTTTATATATATATATATATAATTTTTTTTTTAACATGGGCAGGCACCGGGAATCGAACCCGGGTCCTCTGGCATGGCAGGCAAGCGTCCTTGCCTGCTGAGCCACCGTGGCCCGCCCTATATATATATATTTTTAATGGTTGAAATTTATCTTAAGTAATTGGTTTTTTGGGGTGGGGGTGGGAAGGACAATTCTTTAAATCATATAGAATAACTAGTGGTAAATTATGCTATTATTCTTTTAGAACATCTTACTAGGCTTAGCCTCCAAATCATGCTTTGTAGCTATATGAGCAGCCTGATTTTGCTCATCCCATTGGAAATTTTTCATTTTTTTTAAATTAATTTGCCTAGTTATGAGTTTCTTTATTAATAAAAGAAAGTAAATGTACAATGATTAGATTGTTCTATTCATAGAAATTTAATGTACACTTAAGAGCTCAATATTTAAAATGTTGATCTAGGCTTTTTTCCCTTAAAATGTAATACCCAGGCTTTACTGGATCTCACTCACCCTTAAAATTCCATTACAACATTTTAGGATAATTATTACTAACTCTTCCTAAGACTTTGTATAACCTAAAATAAATATATATGGGAGATGTTGGTATCTTGTGTGTGTAAAAACAACATGAGCAACTCCATGTTTATATTGCACTTTCATTATTG
Organism: Tamandua tetradactyla; assembly: GCF_023851605.1. NCBI lineage: Eukaryota > Metazoa > Chordata > Mammalia > Pilosa > Myrmecophagidae > Tamandua > Tamandua tetradactyla. The sequence continues at coordinate 70,412,051 of NC_135337.1, read as the reverse complement.
ATGATACCAAAATTTTTTTTAATGTTACATAATGTAACACAGAGAAAAACTGAACAAACTGATATTAGGCCTGTGCCAGTTTGAAGCTGTTAGGTACATCAGAAAAGTCATGTCTTTTAATCCTCAATCAATATTGCTGGGTGGGAACTTTTTTATTGTTCCTATGGAGAAGCGACCTACCCAACTGTGGGTGGTAACTTTTGATTAGATGGTTTCCATGAAGATGTATCTCTACCCATTCACGGTGGAGTTGCTTAGGAGCCCTTTAATAGGGAACCATTTTGGGAAAAGGTTGAGAGCCACCAGAACCGACAGAGCCCACACAGACAGAGACCTTTGGAAATGAAGAAGGAAAATGTCCCTGGGGAGCTTCATGAAACAAGAAGCCTGGAGAGGAAGCTGGCATACGTGGTCAGGTGCCAGCTGAGAGAGAAACCCCAAACTTCATCAGCCTTTCTTGAATGAAGATAACTTCTTATTGGTGCCTTAATTTGGACATTTCCACGGCTGTAAACTTGCAACTTAATAAATTCCTCTTTTTAAAAGCCATTCTGTTTCTGGTATATCATTTTCCAGCAGCTTTCAAACTAGAATAAGGCCTAAGGACCAAAGATAAGAAAGATAAACCTTTTGCCCAGAACAGTGACAGCAATTATAAAAGCAAACTTCAGCCACTTACCAAGTATCCGAAGAGATGAATTCACACTATGATTTAGAAAATGGTCCTTTCCCATGCTAGCAGTTGGCATCTGATGATTTCTACTTAAATTAGCACAGTTCTTGCTAGGCTCTCTTTAGTGTTTTCTTTGGACCAGTTGTCTTTTTAAAACCCCAGCTAAGAAGTCCGTCATCATGGCCTTTTTCATCTATTCACCATGCTCAGGCTTCCCTTTCCGTCTCCCATTGCAGTGCTCCAAAGGGTGCCTCTCCATCCGGTAGAAGGGGGCCTCTGGCTCTCGGCCTTTCCTGTTGTCCGTGGTCTGGAATCTTGGCCCTCTCAGTTGCATACTGTGCAGCAGGGTCTTTGTGTCACATCCTCATCGGTCTAGTTTCTCTTTGGAGATCTTTTTAAGAAAGTGAATGTTCAGGAGACTCCTCTCTAGATTAATACTGTTGATGGTTTAAGAGTCGTCAAACCACTCTCAAGAGATTTCATAACTAACACTGCTCATCTGGAAGAACTGTCTGCCACTAGCGGGCGGTCACTGGGCACTCAGGACCAGGCCTTTCTGACCAACTGGTTCACAGACTAGACCTTCCTTGTCCTTCCAGGCTTTTGTTCCCTAGTAAGTGATGAGCCCATTATCAGGTCCCTCAGTACCTTGGTGGAAGTCTCCAGGAAAGGGTATCTATCTGAAAAAGTGGATAGGATACAATTCAATGATCTCATCCTTTTTTTAATTCTTCATCTGCCATTTGTGTGTGGTAGATGGGTTTCACCTACATGAATGTGGCTACTGTGGTTCTCAGAAATTGGTCAGCATGGCCAGATACAGCTTCTGCTCTGTCTTACTGACTCGGAACCTTATCATCTGGTATCAGAGCTTGGATGCCAGTGTTAATGGCAATGCCACCCATCATGGGCACTGTTTCTACTGGGCATGTCATCTAAGACAGAGAAATAGTTAGGATATCAGATTCAAAAAGAAAGACTGGTTGAAAGATAACCAGTTTGTGGTAGATAAGTTCTGAAATTTCATATCAAACTGCATCGCTGTCATTTTGAATGTTGTCTAGATCGCGCTGGAATTCACGGCAAACCAGTGGGCCACCTCAGCGTCCCCACCCATGCAATGTGCTTAGTTCAGTTTAACAGACATACCCTCAGCTGATCTCACATATAGGCTGGCATGTTGGCACTGAACTTAATCTCTGCTTGTTCTGAGGTTTCTCCTCCAGTTGTTTCATAGATGCAGCACTGGGTCTCTTCACTGTCCAGTTACTCCTTTCTTTTCAGAAAGATACGTTCACTGGTGTTTTTGGTCCCTCTGAAACCGTCTCTCACAATGTTATGGAATGACTGGTTAGCCTCCCTCTTACTATGTATTGTGGAAGGAATTAGGAGTGAAAAACTATTAAGATGAATAAAAAGCTCAAGCAAAGCATGGGACCAGAAACCACTGCTGTGCACAGAAAAGGACAAACTCAATAAACTCAACAAACATGGATAATTACGGTAAAAGCAAAACCTGAGGTTGTGCTCCGGTCTCCGCGATGCTCCCGCCACGTCCCCACGCTAGCCCTGGACCCACACACACGTCCCAACCGGATGAACATGACCTTCCCACTGACCATCAAGCGTCCGGCGCGGCCCCCATTCCCGGGTGCGCGTGAATGCGGGCGAGCAGCTCGAGAAAGGCGTACGCCCGGGCCGCGCGCTCAGGCAGCCCCCTCCCCCAGCCCCGCGCCGAGCGGCCCCTACCACAGCAGCCCGCAAGGGCTCCCGCCAACCGCCCGCCCCGGATGCCGCGGCCGCCGCGCCCGCAGAGTCACCTCCACCCGTCACCCAGACACACGCTCTGCCCCCCCGCCACGGCGGCCTTAACAACGCCCGGCCAATCCCCGCGGGGACCGCTCCAGCTTTGCGGCAGCGGGCCACGCCCCTACGCCGCGGCAGCCAATTGACGCTGTCACCCGTGGCCCTGGGCCCGCCCCAACCTCCGCGGCCGGGCGGGGCGCCGCGGCCGTAAGGCGCGGGCCAGCTGTCGTGAGGCGGGCCGCGGGGGAGTGCGCCACCCGCCGGGTCGGCGGGTTGTCATTGGGCTCTCCGGCGGCGGCGGTATGGCGGGCGCCCTGGTGCGGAAGGCGGCGGACTATGTGCGGAGCAAGGAGTTCCGCGACTACCTCATGAGGTGACGCGGCGCCCTGGGCCGGGGCGGGGGGATGGGAGGGCGCGGCGGCCCTGGGCAAGGGACTTCGGCCGCAGCGGAGCGAGCTCTCGGCGGGCGCGCCCCCCCAGGGCCCTTCCCAACCCCGGCGGCGGGCGTGTGCGCCCCGCGCGCTGACCTTTCGGGTGGCTTCTCTCATTGACCGGGCTTTGTCTGCCCCGCACCTTCCCCACGCCTGTCACCCCCTGCGCTGTTCCCCTCGCGATGTGCCTCGCGCTGTCCCCCCTCGGGTCCCCTTCCCGCATCCGCCTTCTCCGTGCCCACCCTCGTGCCCTCACTCTCGGTGTCCTCCCGTCAAGCCACTCCGTGTGCCCCCCGCGTGTCCTCCACGCGCGTGTACGCACTGACGGTTGCAGCCCTTCGCAGTCTGGCCCGGAGAGATCCGAGTCGCGGGATCGCGGCGCTGCTCTCGGAGCGGGCGCAGGCGGGTGGGCGTCCGGGTTGGGGCGCGAGTGGGTGGGCGCAGGCGAGTGGGCGCCCAGGCGGGGACACGGGAGGGTTGGCGTCCGGGTTGGGGCGCGTCCAGGTGGGTGCCCAGGCGGGGACGCAGGAGGATGGGTGTTCGGGTTGGGGCGCGAGTGGGTGGGCGCAGGCGAGTGGGCGTCCAGGTGGGCGCCCAGGCGGGGACACGGGAGAGTGGGTGTCCGGGTTGGGGCGCGTCCAGGTGGGCGCGGGAAGGGCGCCAGGGGTCGCTGCGCCCTGGCTGCCCGGGCCCCCCTGCGGTGTGCTGGCGGGAGGAGCGCGCGTGCAGCCCCAGCGTGGGAGCGGAACCTCTGCCACCCCAAGAAAGTAGCCTGTCCGCAGGAGCACGCTTGTCCTCGTGTCCGGTTTTCCGTGCGCTCTCTCCTGGGAGACAGGCCTGTCCGGGGGAAAGGCTGCAGGCACACCTTCGGAAATTTACTTACTTCTATGTCGCATTTTTAGATGCCTTCTTTTATTTCAAAATATTTAATATGAACGTTGAACCTAATTCTGAAGCAGTTTTAAATAATTTTCTTAGGAGCATGATTTTAGTTTTTCTGCGTGTGATTTTAAAAGCTAGATGAGTGTAGGCTGTTTCCTGGTGTGGTCAGAGGAGAGAGTGAGTGAGGAAAGAGCTGAAGGATTGTCACCCACCAAAGGGTGCACCGTGACGCAAACTTGATTTTAGCAGTATAAACGATGTGTTTTTAATCCTGGATTTCATGGCAAGTGGCATTTACCTCCAATTTTACAGAGCAGTAGAGAAAGAAAAAAAGTCTGCCAGGAGGAAGGAAGATTACCTGGCATCCCCCAAAAGAAGTGTTTGTAGTTAAATAGAGCTAGGAGAAAATGGGCTAGGTGGCTAGCCCAGGGCAGCCGATGGAGCATTATGGGTTAATGTGTGGGGAAAAGAGGAGGGAACGAGTGAACTGAGGATGTACTCCAACGCCCCCATAGTTAAGGTTTTTTGTTTATGGTTTTGAATATTACTTTAGCTTTTTACTGATGTTTTCTTCTTGTATGATAAGACTCCCTATTGGCTAGGTCAGTTATATTGCATGGTTGAGTATAAAATTATCACACATAATTCACATTAAATGTTACTCAACATTTCTGCTTTACAGGAAGAATTTATTAATTATGTTTTCAAGGAAGGGAACCTTTCTTTCCAAATTCATATTTTTTGCCAGAAGGGCTTCATAGAGCCAGGCTTCCAGTGGAATGTCGGGTGTATGGTGCAACCTCTTTTCCTAAGGCTGAATTCCCACAGCTTTCCAGTTTTCTGCCTTCTCACCCTGGTGCTAATTTAACTGAATTATCTTGCATGAAAGGAGGAGAGGCGGTGCAGACCCTGGCCCTGCGGCCTGCTGATGGTGCCCTGTCCATCTTGTAGGGTGCTGGAAGAGACCTGCAAGTGCGTGGGAACCCGACATCACCTGTGTTTTTATTACGCCTTTCTGCTTTCGTGAGCAGAATCATTTTTGAAGGTTTACTGTCGGGGAAGAAGTTACACTGTAAAGCGTGGCGTGTAAAGCCTGGCAGTGTTGACCTGGAGCCGCTGCCTGGGCTGTCCTCCGGAAAGGCCGGGAGCTGCCCCTTGGCCGCGCAGTCCACCCGCGGGTGTGGAGCCTTGGGGGGAGGAGAGCAGACGCGAGGGAGCCAGGACCTCTGGCTGAACAGCGGCTGCCGTCGGCCCACGGGAGGCCTTCGCGGGGTCCCCCTGGCACTGGCGAGCCGCTGTCCGAGCGGCCCTGCTCCAGCCCCGAGGTCGGAGCCGCCTCCTGTCGCACCCCGGTGTGCGCCAGCCTCGTGCTCCAGCCTCGTGCTCGGCGGGCCTCGGGGCCCTGGCGCCCCTGCCCCGGGCCACAGTCGGGGGTCCTGAGCAGCCAGGGCCCCCGCCCTGGGCCCCAGGGTCCCGCCTTGCAGGTGAAGCGGGGGTATTGAGGCGCCCGCGTGTAGAGCCCCACGCAGGCTCGCGCGGCCCGGAGAGCCTACTCCGGAGGCCTGCCCGCCCCACCTGCTCAGGTGTTCAGGGCAGCTCCGCGTGGAACCCGTGCGGGAAACGTGCTTTACCTTCTCCTTCCCCCAGGGAGGAGCCTTGGAACCTATCAGAGGAAAGTTTTTCCTGTTGGACCTTCCAAGCTTCTTGCACACAGCCCCTGCATTCCTTCAGGGAAGGAAAATGAAGAGTAAGGAGGGCAATTTCCTTATGGCTCTTCCTCATTTCATCAGTAGCTCATTCCACGTACTTGGCACTCCCTACATTCTTTTTAAGTTCACCCAGGGGCATGAGGGCTTGAAAACTAAAGCTGTTCCATAATTTCCTTTTTTTTAAAGTTTTTTGTTTAAATTTTTTATTAATTAAAAAAAATTACAAGAAACACAAACATTCCCAACACATACACTCAGCAATTCACAATAACATCACATAGTTGCATATTCATCATCATGATCATTTCCCAGAACATTTGCATCAATTCAGAAAAAGAAATAAAAAGACAACAGAAACATAAAACAAAAACAGAAAAAAAAAATTTTACATACCATACCCCTTACCCCTCCCTTTCGTTGATCACTAGCATTTCAAACTAAATTTATTTTAGCATTTGTTCCCATTATTTATTTTTATTCCGTATGTTCTACTCATCTGTCAACAAGGTAGATAAAAGGAGCATCAGACACAAGGTTTTCACAATCACACAGTCACATTGTGAAAGCTATATCATTATACAATCATCATCAAGAAACATGGCTACTAACATATGGAATAAAAATAAATAATAGGGGGAACAAATGTTAAAATAAATTCAGTTTGAAATAGTGGTAAATGAAAGTGAGGGGTAAGGGGTATGGTACATATAGTTTTTTTTCTCTATTATCATTTTATTTCTTTTTCTGTTGTCTTTTTATTTCTTTTTCTAAATCGATGCAAATGTACTAAGAAATGATGAATATGCAACTATGAAATGATATTAAGAATTACTGATTATATATGTAGAATGGAATGATTTCTAAATGTTTTGTTTGTTAATTTTTTTTAATTAATAAAAAAAGTTAAAAAAAAAAAAATGAAACATGGCTACTGGAACACAGCTCTACATTTTCAGGCAGTTCCCTCCAGCCTCTCCATTACATCTTGAATAACAAGGTGATATCTACTTAATGAGTAAGAATAACCTCCAGGATAACCTCCAGGATAACCTCTCGACTCTGTTTAGAATTTCTCAGCCATTCACACTTTGTCTCATTTCACTCTTCCCCCTTTGGTCGAGAAGGTTTTCTCAATCCCTTGATTTAACGATTTTTGTAACAAATCGTACTTGAATTTTTAAGCAGAAAATGAAAATATTTCACAGGATCCTGAAGCTTTCAGTCACATCCTATGAATAAGATTGAAATGTTTTTCTTACTGAGATGAATTTCCAAATGTATTTTTAAATGTTGGTATTTTTCACCAAGAGCCAGTGATTAAGAGAACAGGTTCTCCCTAAAGAGACCTAAGAATCAAACTCAATTTGTGAACCTTGACTGGATCTGGTATAGAAAAAACAGTTGGAGATGTTTAAATACGGCCTCTGTGAAATAGTACCAGGTAGTTGTTTGCGGTTTAGTTGGTTTGACGATGGCACTGTTAATTTGTGTTGAAAGGAAATTATTTTTTCACCTACCTGATTGCAAAGTAAGAAGAGATAGCTATGCTTGTGCTTCGTCTCCTTTTATTCTCCTTTCTGGATGTTTGGGTTAGAAGAATAAATGAGATACAGCAAATAAGTTTTGAGGTAGGATGTATATTTTAATGAGTGAGTAAATCAGGGTCTGTGTAGATTTATTCTAGAGATTTACTCTCTTTTTTCAAATTTGTATATTGGAGTTTTCTTTTTTTTTTTTTTTAACATGGGCAGGCACTGGGAATCGAACCCGGTCTCTGGCATGGCAGGCTAGAACTCTGCCTGCTGAGCCACCATGGCCCGCCCTATGTTGGAGTTTTCATCTAAAGTTTCTGTTTGGATGTATATGCACAGTTTTGTTTTGTTTTGTTTTGTTTTAACTATTTTTTACCGTATAATAGGACATATACCCAAAACAAAGAAAGAAAAAAGCAATATAGTTAATAAATACTATATTAAAGCATTCTTCAACAAGTAGTTGCAGGACAGATCCCAGAGTTTGTCATGTGCTACCATACCATCATCTCAGAGTTTTCTTTCTAGCTACTCCAGAACATAGGAGGCTAGAGGAATAAATATTTATTTTATCATCATAACCAACTTTTTTCTTCTTTTTTGTGAAAAATAACCTATATTAAAAAAGCAAATTTTGAAGCACAGCACCACAATTAGTTGTAGAACAAATTTCAGTCTGGTATGGGTATGGGTTACAATTCCACAATTTTAGGTTTTTACTTCTAGCTGCTCCAAGATACTGGAGACTAAAAGAAATGTCTAGTTTAATGATTCAGTAATCATATTCATTTGTTAAACCCTAACTTCTCTGTATAACTCCTCCTTCACCTTTGATCTTTCTGTCCCTCTCTTTAGGCATGTTTGTACTATGGTCATTCCAACTTTTTCATGTCAGAAGGGGCTGTCAGTAATATGGGGTAGGGACATGGAACTGTGATGTTCTGGAGAGGCTAGACCTCTATGTTTCAGGATTTATCTGGTCCAGGGACACATCTGGAGGTTGTAGGTTTCTGAAAGTTATCCTAGTGCTTGGAACCTTTATAGAATCATATATAATGCCCCCGGTCTTCTTTAGGACTGGCTGGAATGGTTTTGGTTGGGGTTGGCAAGTTACGATAGGTAGCAATGTCTAACTGAAGCTTGTGAAAGAGTGACCTACAGAGTAGCCTCTCGGCTCTATTTACTTTGCTTTGATCTCTCTCAGCTACTGATACTTTATTAGTTACACTTCTTTCCCCCTTCTGGTCAGGATAGGATTGTTGATCTGTGATATATGCACCGGTTCGTAAGGAGAACCTGGATCTTCTAATAGAAACCAGATCCATTCTTAATGGACTTTCATTTTAAAGTCTGTTATTTGCTTAGCATGCTTATAAATCTGAGATTAGTGGGATGTCTTCAGTGAGAATTGATAAGGAATTATATTCTAAAATAATTTTAACTTCTGGGTTTTCAGGAGAACTTTACTAATTTTTACTTATTACCCAGTTAGTGGTTGCAATAGAGTAACAGCGAATATGTCCCAATTTGAGCAGTATTAGAATTGGGACAGATACGGGGCATCAGCTAGCCCAGCCCTTCACTTGCCACATGAGAAAACTGATATCTAGGCCAAGCAGAAAACTCGAGACCTTCAGCACAGCAAACTTGTGAAGCAAGAAGCAGAAACGTCAATTTAGCATTTAGAGGAAAGTAGGATGCACAGAAGTGGTTGTGAAGGAGTGGGGCTGTGCGTGCCCTTTCCTCACCGCCTGTGCTTGCCTAGTCTCCCTACCCTGCCGACGGCGCCCACACTGCTTCCCGCAGCTGCCGGACTCCTTACCTCCTTGACATGTAGTTGACCTTCAAAATTTTAATGAAGCTGAAACAGTTAAAGCAGAGCTGGCATAAGACTCTCCTGAAATCTGCACAGTCAGATCTCCAGAGGTGTTTACTACCATCCGTTTTCATTTTGGCTGGCTGAGTTAACTGGGGTGTCACTCATCCGAATTATCGTAACACTCTCATTTTAACTTGAACTAGGAAACTAGATAAAACTTAGAATAAATGAAGTGCAGGTGAGCATTTTCTGCCTGTATAGAATTGCAATATAGAGTGTTTCAAAACGTTACTCTTTCGATAATGTTATAAATTGACTGTGCTGGGTTGTCTGCTAGATCCCTTTAGTGCTCTGTAAACAGTTATAAACTACAAGTCACACTCAGCACTTTCGGAGACAGTGACACAACTAAGGAAGGCTGACGATTAGTGCTAGTGCTTTTAGGAAAATCATCTGAGACTGGCAGTGCCCAGAGACATTCAGAAAGTCAAAGTGAACTTAGCAGAAACTGGCCCAGTCAATCACTATTCCAAATTAGAGTGGAAAGCTTCGGTTTCTTCCCTGGTTGTCTTCCTCCGGGCCCCACATCATCTTTTATCTGTAGTGTGTTAATAGAAGTGCTGGCCGGAGCGGGGCTGGGTGCGTTTCCCAGAGCACACGCTATGCCTTCGTGGTAAGAATTCTTAACTCTCTAAAGGAAATAAAATAGATGCCATTTATCCTTGGGTTGTCTCAGTCTTGGAGCCCTGCATTCCCTTTTTCTAATTCTAGCTTCCCGATCTGTAACTAGCATGCTCTCTTTTAAACTGTGTTTCTGCAAATGCGGGTCCTGGAGTGCAGCTCCAGAAGTGGCAGCGTTGGTTCCAAGCTTCGGTTCTGCTTCTCTGTCCCTGGTGGGGCGAAGCGGAGGGAGGTGAAGGTGTTTCCCAGGCCCGATGGATAGGAGGGGAAAGGGGAGTGCCATTTAGCCCCCTGCTGTGCCTCCCGTTCTGTGTTGGATGGTGTTAAATCCTACAAATCCTACACCTTTTGTGAGAGGTTGGGGGAAAGACGGGTGGAGCGGGGGATGGCCGGCCCCCCACCCCAGAGCCCTACAGACCTGAGGCCCCCAGCATTGGGCGGTGATGAGCTCCTTTTGGGTAATTTAAACCAGATAGTCTGAGGTCCCCTGTTACAGTAGCCTTAGCACACAAAGATACTAGGATGAAATGACTATCACGGGGGACATTTCACCTCCTGTGTACTGTATGTTGAGTAGCCATTATTGGGCTTTAAGATTTTCTCCTTAAAAACCCAGAGACTCTCTGTGTACATTTTTTACAGTTCTGAGCTTTTTCCATACATCCAGGGATCTCAGACCCAAATTTAGGTCTTGGTTCCTGGGAGCTCACAGAAGCCTCAGGAGGATCCTTAGAAAAGGGTCTTTGTGTTCCTGGCAAATGTACAGTAAGGTGGGGGCAGGAGGCGGGTGGAAAGAAAGGCCCGCTCCCCTTCACCTCACCTTGTCCTGTGCACGGGCACCTGGCACGGGCCGTACCTAGGTCTGCCTCCTAAGAAGTTCCTGTATTCTGGGAGGTGTGCCTTATGTATAACTTCATGAGTTTTAACAAGCAGAATAGCCCATTGTCATTTAGGCAGACGTTGTTTCTCCTCCATGAAAATCCAGGACCACGGAAATAAAATAATAAAGGCAGCGTTGTAGATTAGCATTTGACACTAGAAATGAGAAAGATTGGGGGCAGCCTTCATTTATGTCCTTGAATACAGTTGGTTTTCTGTAAAGCCTCCCCCAGATAACTCGGGTCACAAAGCCTTACATTTCTCCTTAATGTCAAGCAAAAGCACACACTTTAATGACAGCTGATGTTCTTAAGTATTTATTTACTGTAAGCCAGACATTGTGCTAAACATCACACATGAATTATGTAGTGTAACCCTAGAATAGTGCTGTGAATTGTTAGACGCAGGAGCTGGGACCTGTGTCTACATCTGTTTCTTGTCTTCTCAGCCTAAATTTCCTTCCCTCAGCCTGCCAGCCATCCCTCTCTCCCCCATTTCTGTCTCCATGCCAGCTGACCCCAGTTCACATGCATGAGTTTTCTTCTTAGGTATGAGGAAATAAATCATGCAGTAGAATTTCAGGTAAGAGAACTTTTGAAAGTGAAGAAGCGCTTTCAGCTTTAGATCCCACGTCGGTGAAGTTATCATTTCTTATTTAAAACCTGGAAATAATGAGCTGACAGCACCAATTATTTGAAAATGGAGCTGTAATAGAAAAATGTGGCATATGCGTGCCTAAAATTACGCAGCCTCAGTTGTGCTTGGATTAGAATCATGGGAAACACAGGTGGTAGAGGGCAGGGGCTGGCAGAAGTGGGACTTCCAAAATTGTCCTTTTACTTTTACTGACACCACTCATGCAAAGTGAACTTAATTAATACCAATTTCTCACTGTCACCCATAAATATAAGGCAACATTATTACAAGGAATATAATTCTGTGGTATTATGCCATAATTGAAACAGTTGAATTTCATTTTTATTCTCACCTAAGAATGAATTTTTAGTAATGATATCTGACAAATGTGTTTAACTTTCTCCAAGTATGCGTTCAGTGATTTGAAGGACAGGAGGCCTTCAGAGTTATTTATGTAACTTGCATATTCTGGTTTGTTTTTCTTTTAGGGAGTCTCTACCAATTCGTATAAACTCAAGGCATAATAAACTATATAACATCTGGAAGAACTTGCAAAATATTTGAATTGGTCCAAATGTAATCCATTATTTCTTGAATAATGAGTTGCTTCCAAAACTGCCACTGTCCTCAGCTTCCCTGTCACCAGAGAGCAAATACCAGTCAGACAAAAACAGATGAACGTCTGCCAACATTCCCTGAAAACACATACACAAATTTTTCAACCTGCCTGCAATTTTAGGAAATATCCCATTCCTTTCTTTTCTCTAGAGAAGCAATCCTAGTGGTATCAGAAAAACAGTGTTTTTTTAATTCTCTTCTTAGTTTGGGACAATTCTGACCTAGAATTGAGGGATGGGGATGTTTAGAATGACTTTCAGATTACTTTGCAATCAATTAAAAAAAAAACTATCAGTTTTATTTCCATGATGGTGTTCATGTAGGACTTTTAGAAGTGGGCAGGGTATGAAAACAAATGAACTCTCCCATGTTCTCATACCTTGATAATCTGTAGTAAGACCACCTAGTGTAAAATAGGGTAGCGTTTGCACGATTGTTGGATTTAAAGAGAGGGTCCTGAATTGAAAAACAAATTATCTCCCAATTAAAATTTTTTATTTTAAGTACCATGTCTATTAAAATATTTTTAGGTGTGTCCTTGATGATTTATTGTTAAATAAAAGGCATGTGTTCAGATCCTGACCAAAGATACTTTATGTGAAGTTCCCTAGAGACGACGTTCCAGCTGGGTTGTGTGGCTGGCCTGGAAGGTGCATGAGCCCTTTCAGCCTGAAGGCACCATCCTGAGTTTGCACTTGACGTGACATGCAATTCTGGTATTGTAGTTTAGGAGACAGGTTCTATCTGTGGATATTTAGATATTTTGTATCAGGATCTCTTTTGAAATGGCAGCAGATATTTTCCTGCTATAAACCAGAACCTCCCGGTCCTCTAAATCAAAACAACTGAAGAGTTGTTTGGACTTGAATATGTTTATAAAGCATTGTGTCATTTTATTTCAAGAACTCTTTCACCACCTAAACTTTATGATTTTGCTTTAACAGAATAATCTGATTAAACTATATCCTGGCATCTGAAGTTGTCGTTTAATAATTCACTATAATTCACTATAAAACTTTCAATGTATTTTTAATATCAGGTTTAACATTCAAGAAAACGGTTTACTTAGCTTTGAAAGTTTTTACCATGCATTTACTCAACAAGTATTTTTGAATGTCTTCTATGTGCCAGGCACCTCTTTAGGTTCCAGAATTTCGGTAGTGAATGAGTATAAAAATACATGCCTTCATGGAACTTGCATTCTGGTAATAAACTTTAATAAGTTGAAACTGAAAGTTCATTATTAATACAATTCTACAGCATTGTGCTTATTGCCAGCCTGTTGTTTTCAAAGAAATGGGTTTTTCCTCTAAGGCTGAACTGTCCAGATTGAGAGCTACTAGGCACAGGTGGGCACTGAGCCTTTAAAATGTGAGATGTGCTGTAAGTGTAAAGTGCACACCAGATTTCAAATAATTAATGTAAAACCTATAAGATGCCACATTAATAATTTTCACTGATTACCTGTTAAAGTTATTTTGATATGTTCGTATGTATAAACTATTACTAAAATTAATTTATTTTATGTGGGTTCTAGAAAATTTTAAATTACATTTGAGGCTTGCATTATATTTCTATATGACAGCTCTGCTCTAAGAATTAGCTTGTTTTTTTATTTTTTTTAGGATTTAGCTTGTTTTTAATAAAATTAAGATTTAATTGTGTTAGGTCAAAGTCATTAGAAATGTTATTAGATCTTCTCAAAAAAACAAAGTGGGTGCAGCTAACATTGCAATTCTATTACTGAAATTTGAATACATGTGTGAGGTTGAAATAACCTAATAGAACCAGAATCTTTTAAAGCATCTGACCTTTTTTCCTCCCCCTCATGTCTCACCTGCCTGAACCTCGGTGACTCCTCGCAAAATAGTACGGTAAGAAAGTTGTTTCTACTTCATTTGAGGCTTTTTCAGACTTTCTGCATTAATGAAGTCATGTACACATGACCTGGCTTCCTTTGCTTGAGATGGCATAGCCCACGTGGCTGTAGTTATGGGTTAAGTGCTCCAGCCTTCCCTTTGTTTATCGTTGTCCAGGCTGTTTGTCCACTGGCTTTTGCCAAGGACCAGTACATCTTTGGTTGCTTTCCCTACTCCTGTTTTTAGAAAGAAGCATGTAATGACTTCATTTATACCAGTCAGTATGGAGCCTGACAACAGGTGAAAAGAAAGTGATAGAGGGAGAAAGGAAAAAACAAAAAAGGATGGATGATTTCTCTCTGAAAGGTTGAACCCAGTTACATGGTTTAATTTCCAAACCAAAATAGATCATAATGCTGCTTGTTTCCATTTAAACTTTTTATTAGCCACATTTTCCTTAAGATTATAATGAAATACAGTTATTTTCCCATTTAGTCCAGACTGTTAATTTTCTCTTTTCAGATATTAATCATGAAACTCCTTACTCCAGTAACTGACTGATGAATATTTGATAGAGTACCTCAAGCATGATTTCACAAATTGGAAGAGAGAACTAAAATCTTGTACTAGATAGAAAGTATGCATTATAAACCTTGTAAAGCTAGATAATTTGAGTATAGTTGAGTGCTATAAACATCAGTGTATGTATATATAGTTCCTAACTTGCAGAACCCTGCCTCATGTGACCTTAGCACTCCTCCCACTTCCCGTGTCATGTGACCTTAGCGCCCCTCACGCTGCCTGTCATGTGACCTTAGTGCCCCTCACACTGCCCATGTCATGTAACCTTTGCACTCCTCACACTGCCCATGTCATGTGACCTTGGCACCCCTCACACTGCCCAAGTCGTGCCATCGTCTGACCTGAACCCCAGGCCTACTTGTCCATGCCTGCCGATGCCAGTCTATTGCAGTGCTGGCTCCGCTGTGGGAGGAGTCCCACGTGTGCCTGGCTGTGGTGAACGTGGTCAGCGTGCCCGGTAGAGGAGCGCTTCCAGCTCTGTCGCAGCCCCGAGCATCCAAGCATGATGAAGTAGACGCCGAGAAAACCATTCAGGGTGGAGCGGTGAGAAGAGATGGAAGTACACCAAAGCGGAGAAATGCTTGGTCAAAAAAGAAGGAAAAGGAGGGCCACTGTGGGACAAAAGAAGGTTGAAAAATGAAATGACACCAAATAAGAGACGGGTAGGAAAAGGAGTGAGTAAGGGAGAGAGAAATATTCTCCCTTAAAGGTCTGCTGGGTGTGGAATAAAGATAGGGCTGCCCGCACTCATCTAAAAGAGGGAAAATAAAGTTCCACAGCGAGTGTCTTATTTGGACAATATCCATTATGAAAGTAAGAGGACTAGCCAACCCACATTCTCAAAAATTATCCTTTATAGAAATTGTGCCATACGGGGGTTAAAACTTGGATTTAAGCCCTGAAGTACTTACCATAATGGTCTGAAATTATGTACTTATTTAAACCAGTGCCTCATATCTTAACATTTCAGCATGTTTACATAAACATTTCAAAATATTTTTATTCCACTTTCAATAATGGGTAGAGCATCTACACAGAAGACCAAAAAGGAAACAGAAGCCTTGGACAGTATTATAGACCAGCTAGATGTAACAGACGCATATAGAGCACGCCATGCAATGCCAGCAGGGGACACATTCTCAAGTGCACAGGGATCATTTTCCTGCATAAACTATGTTAGGTCACAAAACAAGTCTCAATAAATTTTAAAATATTGAAATCATACAAAGCATCTTTCCCGACAACAGTGGAATGAAATTAGAAATCAGCAACAAAAGGAAAACTAGAAAATTGTCAGGCATGGAAATCTAACCAATAGGTCAAAGAAGAAATCACAAGGGAAATTAGAAAATTCTTAGAGGCAGATGAAGATGAAAATACAACATAGCAAAAATTATGGAATACAGCAAAGGCACTACTCAAAGGAAAATCTATTGCTATTCATACTTACATTAAAAAAGAATTAAGATCTCAAATCAATAACCTAGCTTCCCATCTTGAGAAACTAGATAAAGAGCAAGTAAAACTTTAAGTTAGCAGGAGAGAAATAAAGATTAGAACCAAGATAAATGAAATAGAGAAAAACAATTGAGAGACTCAACAAAACCAGAAGCTAATTCTTTGAAAAGAGCGATAAAATTGAAAATTAACCTTTAGCAAGACTAACCAAAGAAAAATATGTGTATATGTAAATATCTGAAAGGGGAAATATAAGTGGGGACATTATTGCTGATATTACATATACATAAAAGATTATAGGAGATTACTATGAACAATTGAATACCAACAAATTTAGTGATCTAGATGAACTGGAAAAAATTCCTAAAAACTCAAAAACTACTGTAACTGTGTTAAGAAAAAGGAAAAGATTGCCACAGACCTATAAGTAAAGAAATTGAATCAGTAGTCAAAAAGCTCCCAACAAAGAAGGGCCAGATGGCTTCACTGGTGAATTTTACCACATATTCAAAGAATTATCATCGATCTTTCTCACATTCTTCCAAAACATTGAAGAGAAGGGCATACTTGCTCACTCATTCTGTGAAGCCAGCATTACCCTGATGCCAGAGCCAGATAAAGACATCAGAAGAAAAGAAAACTTCAGACCAGTTTCCTTTATGAATATAGATGTAAAAACCCTCAAAAACATACTGGCAAATCTAATTGAATAGCATATTAAAAGATTATTCACCATTACTAGGGGATTTATCCTGGGAATGTAAGGTAGGCCAAAATTAGAAAATCATCAATATAATATACGACATAAAGAGAATGAAGGAGAGAAGACCACATGATCATCTCAATTGATACATAAAAGGTGTTTGACAAAATTCCAACAACCGACCATTTCACACCCAGTAGAAGGGTTACTATTTCAAAAATGATGCTGGTGAGAATGTTTTGTTGTAGTTTTGATTTGCATTTCCTTAGTGGCTAATGATCACAATTAAAGCCCTTTGTGCATCAAAGAACGTTATGAAAAAAGTGAAAAGAGTACAGGATTGGAGAAGTTGTTTTCAAATGATATCTGATAAGGGCTTAATATCCATAATATATAAAGGGTTCCTACAACTGAACAACAAAAAGACAGACAACCCAATTTAAAAGCAAGCTAAGGACTGGAATAGATATTTCTCCAAAGATGTACAGATGGCCAGGAAGTACGTGAAAATATGCTTAACATCATTAGTCACTAGGGAAATGCAAATCAAGACCATAACAACACACCATTTCACATCCACTAGAATGGCTACTAATTTTAAAATGATACTGATGAGGATATGGAAAAATAGATTGAATCAGTAATCACAAACCTCCCAACAAAGAAGGGCCAGATGGCTTCTCTGGTGAATTTTACCAGATATTCAAAGAAGAATTCTCATCAGTCCTTCTTAGATTCTTCTAAAACATTGAAGACAAGGGCATACTTGCTCACTTATTCTGTTGAAGCCAGTATTACCCTGATCCAAAGCCAGATAAAGACATCAGAAGAAAAGAATGGTGGGAATGTAAACAGGAACTGCCGCGGTGGGAAAGTTTGGGGGTTCCACGGAAAGTTGAACATACAATTACCATATGACCAGCAACACCACCTCTGGGTGTATACCTCAAAGGGTTGCAAACAAGAACTAAAACATACTTAACACCTGTGTTAATGTCAGTATTATTCACAATAAGCAAAAAATGGAAGCAACCCAAGTGTCTGCCAGCAGATTAATGTACAAATAAAACGTGGGATGTGCATACATACAATGGAATATCATTTAGCAAAAAAAAAGGAATGAAGTCCTTATGCGTTCTACGACACGGATGAACCTTGAAAACATGTTGAATGCAATAAGCTAGACATAAAGGGTCTGAAATTGTATGATGTGACTTAAATATGTAGAATAAAAAATAATAAATTCATGAAGACATAGTAGATTAGAGTTTTCTAGAGGCTGGGATGGGGGAATATAGAGTTATTGCTTAATGGGTACAGAGTTTCTGTTTGAGGTGATAAAACTGTTTGGGTAATGGATGGTGGTGATAGTAGCACAATATTGTAAATGTAATTAACACAACTGAACTGTGCACTTCAAAGTAATTAAAATGGGAAATTTTATGTTGCATGTATGTTACTACAACTAAATTTTTTCCATTTTGGTGATGGGTGGGGGTAATGGTAGCACAACGTTATAAATGTAATTAATACCACTGAATTGTCCACTTAGAATGGTTAAGATGGCAGTTTTAATGTATATGTTTATATAATCACAATTAAAAATATTTAATATTATATCATGCCAAATGTAATATCTGTTTATTTTTAGATATTTCCCTTGGTTTCCCCTTTCTAATGGAATTTTTGGATCTTAATTCCTAGTCAATAATAGAAGTTCAAAGTTTAGAAACATATTCTACAATCTGAATTTACCTAAACAATGTGATCACCAGAAATAAAGAGGGACATTTTCATTTACTCAACAATGTATGGTTGCTGTAACAGTTTGAAATAATTTGTAATTTCTGTATTAATAAAGCAAATTTTAACTTTTATGGATAAAAAGACACTGGGCTTATTTCAGCCTCAGAAATTAAATTAGATATGGCTGTTTTTATATATGGACAACTTAATCTTATATCCGTGGATGGCTGGAGTAGTAGAATAAATAATAAGCTGTTTTTACTGTTGGTATTACTTCAGAAGTATTTTCCGATCTTAATTTCCTAATATCTGGGTCCTAGATAAAGATTTCCAGTTTCTCTGATTGTAATTTTGCTCATTAACTGAAAAACAATTTCTTCCCCTATTAAGTCCCTCCACAAACTTGTCAAATTTAGGTTCTCCATTTCAAAAACTATTGAAATTTTTTTTAAAAAAAGCCTTGATAGGTTTAAACATTACATTATAGAGAACAGTTCTAACAAGGTTTATGTAATAGCCAGAGTGAATTAAGAAGTTAATCTCATTTTAAGTTCTCTAAATGGGACAGAGCTTTGTTAGATGTGATATGTAAACTGGAAGGGACCATGGTAAACTGCAAAGTCCTTTCTAGTTTTCGATTTACCCACCATGACAGAACTGCTGATGCACTTGCCAAGATGCGAATTATTAGATGCATGTATTTTAAACATCCATATATTAATCCAGTAAATCCAGAAAGATAGAACATGAAGATTTTTCACAACTTTCACATTTCTGTTTAAAGTGAAATCACAGCTATTCATAGTCCCTCTCTTCCTTCTCTTCCTCCTTTCACTTTTTTATAGCACTTTTGGGGACCAGTAGCCAACTGGGGCCTTCCCATCGCTGCCATCAATGACATGAAAAAGTCCCCCGAGATTATCAGTGGCCGGATGACGTTTGGTAAGCACAGAGTTGAACAACTGGGAGGAAAATGAAGAGAGGACCGGGCCTCGTTTTGTAAAAGATATTTGCACAACTCAATTACTAAAATTTGTTCTTTCAGTTAGACAATTACTTGATCATATTTCATTGTCGGTTTTGCCACATCAGTGCACTTTGGTATTGAATAGTGCTTAAGGTGGATTTCACTTTTGTTGTTTACAGTTGTATAAAAGATGAATGAAAAACTTTCACTGCTAAATGAATCCATGGGCTTTCGGGGAGATTTCGAGTTTGTAGCACTAGAGAACACAGTCACTCTTAGAAAATAACATCATAAATATGATGTTATTGAAAAGTATAACCCTCTCTGAGATGATGAAGAAACAGGACTAATTTGAAATATTTATTTAAGAAGTATTGAGGTATCTTTTGCCTTTCAGATTTCGTATAACCAATCAAAGAATGTGTAATTTTTTTTTCACTCTGGACAAACCAACAAAATCTCATGTCCTACTCAAGAATGTATAATCTTAATCATACTTTATAGCCAGCCCATGAGATTTATATTGTGAGCTTAATTTGGAAAAAGTGTCATTAAGTTCACTTAAAACCCTGATATCTGAACATAAAATTATTGTTGAGGGGATAATTTCAGCTAATGGATTATAAACCACTCTAGATGCAACTAGAACTAATTTCAGCTTCCTACTAAAAATATTTTCCTAAAATGTTTAAATAACAAAAGTGTCTAATAGTAGAGTAAAATATTTCATGAGTTTCACATCATGAACCATTTAAACAATAACTTATTTGTCAAGGCTTTTATAGAAGAGGTTGTTTTTTAAAATACTCTTTATTTTAGAAATATATAATCCAATATTGTCCATTTTAACCACTTCCAAGTGTACAATTCAGGGATAGGAATTACATTCAAAATATGTGGTTCATTTCCCACCATCCAGTACCCACCTTCTTCGTTAGCTCAGTCAGAGACTCTGTACCCACTACGCAGCGACTTCCCCACCTCCTCTTTCCTGGTAACCTGTAATCTGTTTGTTGCTATGAAATTCTCGGTATTTCTCATAAGCAAGAGCATACAACAGTTGTCTTTTTGTGTCAGCCTTACTTCGGTCAGGATGACGTCTTCAGGATTCAGTATGTTGTATCCTGTATGATAACCTCATTACTTTTCACGTCTGAAAGATCTTGTCTTATGTGCACCCACCATGTTCTGTTTATCCACTCGTCTGCTGATGGGCACCTGGGCTGCTTCTACCTGGCTGCGGTGCAGAGTGCCACTGTGCACATCGATGTAGATACCTGTTCGGGTCCCTTCCTTCAGTTCTTTTGGGTGTATACCAAGAAGTGGGGATTGCCAGGTCGTATGGCAATTCTGTGTCCAATTTCCTGAGGCACCCTCAAACTAATTTCCACTGTGACTGCACCCTTTTACAGTGCTACCAACAACGATAAGTGTCCAATTTCTCCACATCCTGGCCAACATTCATTTCTTTTTGTTTTTTTAAAACATGTGCTTTTTGACCATTTGTGTATCTTCTTTGGAGAAATCTCTCCATAAGTCCTTTGCTCACTTTTTAATTGGGGTATTTGTCTTTTTGTTGTTCATTTGTAGCAGTTCTTTATATATTCTGGATATTACACCCTTATCAGATATATGGTCAGCAATTATTTTCTTCCATTCTATAGGTTGTCTTTTCATTTTCTTGATGGTGGTCCTTTGAGAGAAGTGTTTAATTTTGATGAAAAAATTTTATCTGTTTTTCCCTTTTGTTGTCATATCTAAGACATTATTACCAAAGCCAAGCCTGTGAAGTTTTCCCTGTTTTCATCTAAGAGTTTTATGGTTTTAGATCTTACATTTAGGTCTCTGATCCATTTAGAGTTAATTTTTGCATATGGGACGCAAGGTAAAGGTCCAGCTTCACTCTTTTGCATGGGGTTATCCAGTTTTCCCAGAACCATTTCTTTTTTTTGTTTGTTTTTTTTCAATATTTTTATTGAGTTATCTTCACACACCATACAGTCCATCCAAAGTATACAACCAGTGGCTTACAATATTGTGACATAGTTACGTATTCATCACCGTGGTCATTTTTAGAATATTTGCATCACTCCAGAAAAAGAAAAAGACAGAAGGAAAAACCCATCCATCCCATATCCCTTACCCGTCCCTCTCACTGACTACTAGTATTTCAATGAGAAATACTAGTAAATTTTTTTTATCCCTTATCCCTCCCCCAGTATATATTTATTATCCTTATTTTTTTTACTCATCTGTCCATACCCTCGATAAAAGGAGCACCGGACATAAGGTTTTCACAATCACTCGGTCACATAAAAGCTATATAGTTCTACCATCATCTTCAAGAATCAAGAGTGCTGGAACACAGCTCAGCAGTTTCAGGTACAGAGAGATATCTGTATAATGCATAAAAATAACCTCCAGAATAACCTCTCAACTCTGTAATCTCTCAGCCACTGAAACTTTTATTTTGTCTCATTTCTCTTTGGTCAAGAAGGCTTTCTCAATCCCATGGTCCCAGGTCATCCCCAAGAGTCCTGTCCCAAGTTGCCAGGGAGATTTACACCCCTGAGTGTCGTGTCCCTTATGGGGCGGGGGCAGTGACTTCACCTGCCAAGTTGCCCAGCACCATTTCTTGAACAGACCGTTCTTTCCCCCAATTAATATACATGGCATCCTTGTCAAAAATTAGTTGGCCATAGATGTGTGTGTTTATTTCTGGACTCACTTCTATTCCTTTGGTCCGAATGTCTATCTTTATGCCAGTCGGCTAATACTACCCTGTTGTGATTACTGTGGCTTTGTAGTAAGTTTTAAAATTGGAAAGTATGAGACCTCCAACTTTGTTCTTCTTTGGTAATATTGATTTGGCTGTTCAGGGCCCCTGGTGATGCCATGTGAATTTAAGGATCAGCTTTTCCATTTCTGAAAAAAAAGGCTGCTGAAATTTTAATAGGGATTGCTTGGAATTTGTAGATCACTTTCAGCAGTATTGACATCTTAATAATCTTGTTTTCCTACCCATGAACACAGGATGTCTTTAATTTCTTTTAACAGTTTTTCAATTTACAAGTCCTTCATTCTCTTGGTTAATTTATTTGTTGGTATTTAGAAGCTATTTTGAATGGATTTTTTTTCTTATTTCCATTTCAGAATATTCATTACTAGTGTATAGAAAAACAACTAATTTTTGTGCATTAATCTTGTAGCCTACAACTTTGCTAAATTTATTATTTTTAGTAGTTTTCTTGTAGATTTGTTTGGGATTTTCTATATAAAGGGTGATGACATCTGCAAATAGAGATAGTTTTTCTCCTTCCTTTCCAATTTGGATACCTTTTCTTTTTCTAGCCTAATTGGACTTTATCAGATACCTTTTCTGCATCAGTTGAGATGACTGCGTGGTCATATGTCCTTCATTCTATTTGTATGTGATAATGATATTGATTGATTTTCTTATGCTTAACACCCTCACATTCAAGAGAAGGGTCTTGTTTTATTATTAAGGCAGTTGAACTATGGATCTCTGTTGTCCAATCGACTCTGTATTTTCTGTATTATAATTCATGGGTTTTCTTTGTTTTGATATTTTTGGCAGCCCTCTGTTGTTATTCTTTGACATTCATGAGATTTGCCTACAAGGTACAGCCTCGAAACTGGCTCCTGTTTGCATGCCATGCAACAAATGAAGTCGCCCAGCTCATCCAGGGAGGACGGCTTATCAAACACGAGTAAGCAGATTCTGGTTTATTTTCTTTAGAAAGACTGGGAAGAATGAAAATAAAATCTTTCCTTCAGAAGTGTCGTGTGGCTGAGGTATGATTGTGTGTGAGTTTGGGGAAATTTGAGTCAGAGCAGACATGCTGTGGATTTAAAGCAGTGATTTCACAGTTAATGCAATGAGAAGCAAATTCACTCACTAAATGAAGTTACATTAAATAGAATAGTACTGTTTTAAATTGCAAGTTGTTTTAAAGATATCTTTTTAAAGCCAAATAAAGCTTTTGAACTTGGTAGTGAAATTTGGTTTCTCAATGAATTTTTTTATGCTTATTTTCAGAATGTCTAAAAAGGCATCTGCATAACAATGGAAAATAAAGAACATGCTTTCTGAAGGGACAGCATTACCACCTCCTACTGCTGAGTCACAGATCCCATCATCACAGATAGTCTTGCTAAAGAAAAATATGCTGTATGCTATTTTTACTGACCAGACTATTTTTATAAAAATAGCTGAGAATATCTAAACCAACAGTCTGCTACCTTACAAATATCGGGTATTTTCTCTTCATGAAGAGTAGCCGAAAATATGCAATTAGTTTAAAATTTCCAATGACGGCTTTACCTGCAGTAATATGTATATTATCTTTTAGAATTTACTTGTTGAAAACCTGAAGAGAACAAAATTTATGACTACTTAGCACTTGAGAACTCAGAATTTTTGACATTTTGTTTCATGGTCACAAGACAACCACCAGCTGTCCTCACACTGAAAACCTTATTTCCAGTGTTTGGAAAATCTGTGTATTTTCAAGCAGTGTGTATATCGAAATGCTGTAAGTTAAAGGCAATAAATGACTTAAATATTTGCTAAACGGTGTCACTAAATGTTTTGTTATATTTGTTACAAAACCGAGGGCTGGCCGTATCACGAAGAGATAGACAGAGGTGAGAGTTGGGAAGCCTTCGAAGTGTCAGTGGCGGGGGAAATGCAGAGCCGGCCACACAGCTCCTTGCAGGCGCACGGCAGCCAGCCCTTCAGGGTTCCCTCTTCCCCACTGGGGACACCCGAGATGGGAGGAGCCGGTCACCTCGCGCTCCGGACCCCGAGCCCCTGGCGAGTCACAAGAAGGCCAGTTCTGGGCAAGCTGGGTCGCCGCGCAGCGGGCGGGTCCGGAGCTGTCGCGGGGTGGGGGGCCCTTGTCCGGAGCAGAGGGGACCCCAGGGTGGGGGCTGAATGCCAGGGAAGGGTGTGGATGAAAACAAAGCCAACCCTGCACTGAAGTCGCCAAGGAGGGAGGCCTGCCAGGGCACCCAGGGCAGCCCCCAGCAGATAAGGAGGCAGGAGCCTGCGTGGGGACCTGGACACCCTGAGCCCACTGTCCCCGGCTTTAACCTGTCCGGCTTTCTCCCGGCACAGGGGCCCCATGCGGTGCCAGGGGCAGAGACAAGGGCGTGGAACGCATCACGGGAAGCAGCGGGCAAGGGCAGGAATCTGGTTCCTGGTTTCATGCAGCACTGGCGCCCACCCTGAAAACCATATTCCAGAACAAGCTTTTTGCTCTTAAAATAGTTTGATCTACGAGTTCCACAGGTCCACATCACTCTTGGTAAACAGCTCCTTTGCGAGGCCGATTCCCCTGAGGAATAACCTCAGGGCTGCACCCTTGCGGGCCTGGTCCCCGCGGGAGAGGCCGAGCCAGCGGGCAGGGGTCACCAGGCCCCACCACCGGGTGCCCGTGCAGCAGGCGGGGCAGGGTGCGGGCCAGCGCAGGTCCGCCAGGGCTGCTGCAAGGTCAGGAAGTGGCCGGAGGTGCAAGGGCAAGGACACGGAGGAGGGCGGCCTGGCACTGGGCAGGTAGCAGTGCAGCTGGGGGCAGCACTGAGGGCACCGCGCCTCCGTCAAGCAACCGTCTGGGCGAGTGGCTTGCACGGCCCACTCTTTTGGGGAAATCAGAGAAGGCTGTCCTTACTAATAAATAAGTCCTGAAGAAGTGCCCTTTTTACAGAAACCCCGTAACTCTTAGACCAGCAAAGACAGCAGCAGTGTCCAGGGACGCCAGGGCGAGGCAGCCTGTCCAGAACACCTACACGTTTATCTGTCTGTTCAAATATCACAGTGAACCAGGGTCTGCTAGAGGAACATGTGTGGGGGACATCACAAAATCTAATTCAATACAGGAGGAGACTTAAAGAGGAAAAAGCATGTAGTGATCTCAATTCTTTGAGAAAAGTCTCCTTGTTGCTGAGAGAGAAAGGAGCTAACAGCCCTAGCCTCCTTCCCATGCCCGCATTCACTAGGGGACCTGCAGGCTCCTGGAAGGAAACCCGGGAGCATCCTCGTAAGACACCTGGTGGGTCATAACACAGTCACGCAGGCAAGATACTTTCAAATCTGTACTTGTGTTTTCTTATTTCTCACTTCTGCCGGCACGATCCACTTTAAACTTTAAAGCTGGTTTGCAGAGGACGTCCACTGCTGGCCAAGATGTAGTAACCAGACCCAGAATTGCTTTCCTATCCATATCAACCCAAAACAGGCCAGATACATCAATCAGTGGTCTTCAAGCAGCTGGATGAAAGTTTGTTTAGATTAAGTTGTTTCCATGGAGATGTGACCCACTCAATTGTGGGTGGGACCTTTTGATTAGGTGGTTCCCATGGAGATGTGTCTCCACTCATTCAAGGCGGGGTTGCTCACTGGAGTCCTTTAAGAGGGAACCACAATGGAAAAATCTTCAGAGCTGACAGACAGAATTTGGAGATGAGGAGGAAAACACCCCTCCTCATCTGGGGAAGCTGTTTGAAACCAGAAGCCAAAGGACCAGCAGAAACCAGCTACGTGCCTTCCCCACTGGCAGAGATGTTCTGGACCATCGGCCTTTCCTGAGTTGAGGTATTTTTCTCTGGCTGCCTTAGTTGGACATTTTCACAGCCTTAGGACTGAAAACTTGCAACTTAATACATTCCCTTTTTAAAAGCTGTTCCATTTCTGGCATATTGCATTCTGGCAGTTTTAGCAAACCAAAACAGACATAAACTGTGATTTTCCTGTGAATATATGTGTGCATTTGGGGTTAAGTAAGCATTACACGTGGTTCATCTGAGCCTTTCCAATCACCATGAGTTAAAGAGCTTATCTTTCCAAAATAGCATTTAATTATAATGTTTTTTTTAACAAAATGTTCCTCTTCAGTCATTGTTA
The DNA here is from genome assembly GCF_023851605.1 of Tamandua tetradactyla. Taxonomy (NCBI): domain Eukaryota; kingdom Metazoa; phylum Chordata; class Mammalia; order Pilosa; family Myrmecophagidae; genus Tamandua; species Tamandua tetradactyla. The sequence continues at coordinate 70,386,145 of NC_135337.1, read as the reverse complement.
CGGAAGGTAATGAGGCAGTGACTTCCTGTGGAGGCCATGAAGTTAACAGATACTCAGCTCTCCCAGCTCAGGAGTTGGAAATGGAGGGTATGTTTTGGTTGTCACAGTGACCTTGAAGACTGCTGAGTTTTCGTGGGTGGGCCAGGGGTGCTCAGCATTCTGCGGTGTCTGGGCTAGTCCCACACAACTGAGGATCACCCACTCCCGATGCCAGGAGCGCCCCTCCCCTCCCGAGAAACGCCGAGAGCTACTTGCTGTGCCAACATGTGGCTGGGACCTAGAATTGGGTTCTAATCTTAACTTTCTCTCTGCAGTTAAGGCGGGCTGTCATGAGCTGTCATAAGCACGTTCTGTATCTGTGAGGAAAGTGATCACTGTTGGATATTGGTGAAGTTAAGATGTGCTTCTCCTTGCAGAGATGTGCTGGTAAAACCTAAGGAGTGTCTAAGGACACTGGAATGAAAGGGTCACCTGAAGCTAACTACTTCACTGCACATTAGGGGTTATGTCTTTTAAGGCACACACTGTTACATTGCATTTGTGAACAGTATAGCAGTGTCTCAGTTATACCACCGATGCCAAATTAACCATTACAGTCCAGATGTTGAGAGCAGTCAGAGGTGGTATGCAGACTGACCAAAATGTTATTTAAATTTCATTTTCAGCAAACTTTGGAAATGGAAGACTTAGGGACAGTACCGAATTCCAAACTCCTGGTTCTGGCTGTTTTTCTGTGGCTCCTGCCTGAGGGCACCTCCCACCCTGAATTTTTCCACAGCTTTGTCTTCTAGAAACATTTGAAGTTGAAGTATATTATCACAAAGGCTTAGTCTGCACTACTCAGAAAGCAGTGTGCATGATAATGTCTAATCCTTTCAGTTTTTATCAAGTTTTCCTCTTAGAAATCAGATCTGGTCTCTTTTCATTATGTTCTCAAGAGTAGTTGTTAACTTAGTATTTTGATATTTACTAATAAATAGCACTGTTAGTGCTGCAAATATAGCAACCATAGGCGGGAACTAGCATTTAAAGTCATATTACTTGGGTAACTAAAATGGGTAAACAAAAGGAATAGGCTCATGCAAAATTTGGTTACTTCAAAAACCCAATACAAATATATTCAGTTGTGTAAAATTTGCTCTAAAGAGACTTCAAAGAATCAAATGTAACTAACTTCCAAGAAAAAGTTTACACAAATTGTCAAATCCAAAAGTGTTTTGTTAGTTGCAGCTACAAAGGCAGTTCTCTTCTTATAATAAATTCATGAGGCAAGAGTGACAATTGTAAAATACTTCCTGCACAACCCAAAACTTTACAGCCTAGCCAGTGTGAGTCCTGGCACTGTAAAGTATAACTCCACAGGCCGCATGGCTGGAACTGACAATGTGGGGAAATAGTTGAGAAATCAATGGTCCTTTGTTTCGTAACTCTCCTCTGCGGTTGGCTTAGTGCTACGTACTTCAATTTTTTTTCAGTACTTTTTCTACACTACACATAAGTAATGATGAAGTTATGCCATTCTGAATCTCAAGTTTGATTTGATGACTTTTTTTTTCTTCTTTTATCATTTTACATTTTTATCTTGGATTCCTCACCTCCAGATGTTTTCTTAAATTACTTTTTCTGGAAAGTTTACAGGCAATAATGAGAAAGCAAATACATCTCGTTCTTTGATCTAACACTGTAATGTCCTGACACTCTGACATTATGCAGATTTCTTAGAAATTCTCTGATGGTCTCAAAAATAACCGTTCTGATTTCTCAAGTCTAGAAGAGAAGGGGGCATCCAGAGGCATCATCAAAAGCAAAGACCAATTTCCCTTGAACTGTAGCCCCAGGCAAGCTAGTTTTCCCTTTAGGAGCCACTACTCAGCCGGGTGGAGGTGGGATACAGAGAGAACAGCTGGGATCTAGAGAGAGGTAAGTTCAAGGTTAGAGTGTTACAAAACTTCCCATCTCACCATAGAGGTTCTCTTGACCTAAGCCAATTTGATCACACAGGAATCCCAAGTTTTCCTGTTTTGTTATGTTTTGTTTTGGGTAGATCATGGTAACCACAGAGATTTTTATTTTGGGCACACATTTGTTAGCTAACAGAACCAAGACATGTAACCAGGAAGTTACGATTTAAGAAATGATTACTGAATATTATATAGATGTTTCTTTCTTATTTTCTAGTATATTAGAATATCCAGAGGGACATGGCTGAAATTGATGAAACCCTAGTTGCCTTGATCTGTGATAATGACTGTTTAACTCTAAAGCGTTTATCTTATAACTGTAAAAGCTTTGTGACTGACCCCCACTGTACCCTCTTATCCTGTTTCTCAACTTTTGTGATCACTGAAGCCAGCCCCTAATGTTTATTAAAGCAGGGCCTTGGGTCAGCCCAGAACTAACCCACCCCAAGTCCAAAGCTATCCTTGTAGGCAGAGCTGGACCTAACCAAATGGGCCCGCCTGACATGCACAGTAACTTAGACTTTCGCCTGTAAGTGGCCTTGTTATAATACTAAATATCACATCCATCATCATATGACGGCCACCATTTTCTTACATTCTGCAACTAAGCATGTAATCAATCTGCGCATGCTCGATTAAATTAAATTACATCACCTCTAACTTCGTCATCTCTATCCATTGTGCTCAATGTCCTAAAACCTGCCCATCTTTCGCTATTCTAAAACTATCAAATTACTGTAGTTTATGGAAACAGATTTTTGAGTGACAGGCCATCTGCTCTCCTGCTTCTTGCCTGGCATTAAACCCTTTCTCTTTGAAACTCCAGTGTCTCGGGAATTGTTCATTTGAGCACATTGGGCCGAGACACCCCCCCCCCCCCGGGCTTTTGATACATGTATACTCCTCTATATTCTTTATAAATCCCAACTCTAACTCCTTTCAGATGCTCTGAGCTTTGCTTTGCATGAAAGGTTAATTTGAGGCAGATGGAAGGATATATTCCAGCACCCACCAATAAATTCATTGTTAGCTAAAGAGTGTTTTTCTATCTCTGGCTATTAGATAGCCTTCTTTAAATTGAAATTTACTTTATTAATTAAGACTATCCCTTTACACATAAACATGCCTACTGAAAAGGCAGGATAAAATGCTTAATACTTTCCTTTTCTTCCCAATTTTAAAAGTAAGGAATTTGTTAAGTAGCTGTTTCAATTGTGACAAATTATTTTGGATTTTTTGTTCTGACTTTGTCTTTTCATGCATCTGATAATAGACTCATGAATTTTCATAGATTTAATGTTGATGTGCTTCAGTGAACCACAATTATTCTTTATGTCTCAAGTGTCAGAACATTGGCCACTGAGAGCCCCTTCTGAGTGTCCTTTTGATGTGATCCCATTAATCTTTGAAAGCTTCCAAGTTTTCTGGTCTAAAATGCTTCCTGGCCACTTTGTGCATGCCTGCTGCAGGCGTGGAAAAAGACATTCCCCAAGGAGTTCTGGAAAGGTATTAAAAACCAAGAGCCCACATGCTCATGCCGCTGAAAGAACCCTGCCATAGGACTCCGCGGACAGCGCTAAAGGTAATGCTTTTCAAATTATGAGTTTATATTAATGTTTCTGCTTCAATGCTAATACAGTATTTATCCTTAATTTCTTTGATTTTATAATTGAATCTCTTTTATCTTCTACTAAATATCACTATTCTAACAACACAAGCATATCCTTTTTGCTTTACCCAACAATATAAGGAAGAATTGTTTCACAATGACAATACCATTATTACTACAAAGAAACAATGGAATAACAGCACCAAGTTTTCCTTACACTTTTCTTGTCATTAGAAAACATCCCATACATATATACGTTCCACGTAATAGTTCTAAATTCCCTTGAGATGCTCTTTCACCTTGTTACATGAGCACTTATCCAATGTAGAGTTTAGATCAGTTATTTGTTGGTTTATGTCAAGGTTTTTATATTCTAGCAGCCAATTGTCCTTAAAAGGTGGTGATTTGTGCCTGGTAGTCTCTCCTTGGTAGGTGGGTTCAGCTGCAAGAGATTGGTGTGTGTGTCGCAGTGTTCTCTGAGAACCTCGGACCCTCTGAGCAACTCAATCTCCAGTTCTTCAGCCCTCCCTCATCTAGTCTGCCCAGGGATGAGTCCTGGTTAAACAAATCAATTCAGCCTTTTACTATGTGATTTCTAGTCATTTTAGAATCTACCTATTGTAAGTTTTTTTAATCTTCTGATATGAAAGTTTTAACTATCTTGTGTCCTTTTTGTTATAACTTTTCTCTTAAAAATCATATACAACCTTTCTAAACGCCATGCTGTATGTTTTTACACTAAAGTTCATATTGTATAAAATAATTCTCTCTGTTAACATTATCTTGACCTTGTACCAGATTTTACCTTTTTATTTTGAAATAATTTCAAGCTTACAGGACCATTGCAAAAGTAATGCAAATGCCATACGGAAACCCCCAACATACCCCAAACCCTCCCCACCCATACCCAGACCCACAACTTTTAATGTTTTGCTCATTTGCTGTATCATTCCATCAAGCCATCTTCTTTCTATCCGTTTATCTACTTACTAAATCTTTGGGTGTACACTGTATATACATCATGCTCCCCAAAGCTTAATACTTCATGTACATGTCCTAAGAACAAGGATAATTCACTTACATAAACACTTTAAGCACAGTTATCAAATTCAAGAGCTTTAACATTGGTATAAAACTTACAGTCTTATGTTCCGTTTTCATAGGTCCCAATAATCTTCCCTTTGGGCCTTTTCTCCTCCATTATTAGATTCAGTGCAGGATCACATATTACAGTAATTGTTATTGTCTTTAAAATCTCTCTCTCTTTTTCTATTGTGGAAACATATACAACCTGATCGTTCCCATCTCAGCTTCTCGCAAGCACACCATTTGCTTGGTTTACATCCATACAGCATGTTGTACCACCACCCATTTCCAGAACTGTCCCATCACCCCAAATAGAAACCCCACATCCATGATGCATTAACTCCCCATTCTGCCTCACCCCCACCCTGATAACCTGTACTGTACTTTCCATCTCTGATTTTGCATATTCTAGCTATTTTCATAGAAGTGGAATCATACAATATCTGTCCCTTTGTGTCTGACTTATTACACTCAAAATGATGTCTTAAGAATTCATCCATGTAGCAGCATGTATTAGAATGTCACTCCTTTTTAGGGCTGAATCATATTCCATGGTAAGTATATACCATATTTTCTTTATCCATTCTGCTGATGGACTCTGAGAGTTAGGTTCAGGTGTCACCTTAGCCAGGTGATGGTGCCCAGTTGTTTTGTTGCTGGGGGGAGGGGACTTAAATCATCAGCATGTGAAATTCATCTATGGCTGATGACATCTGTGGTTGGCTAAGGGGAGTGCCTTCCACGATGAGTGGCATTTAATTTAATTAGCTGGAGGTTTTAAAGGAGAAGTCAGAAGAGAGAGAAGCCACTCAACCCAGCTCGGCTCAGCACTCAGAGCATGGATGTTTGGAGATGCAGAGAGGAAATGCTCCAAGGAAAGCTGTTTGAAGCCAGAAGCCAGGAGAGAGGGCCGGAAGACATTGCCATGTGACAGGGGAACTCAAATGGAAGCCAACTGCCTTCTTCTGAGGAACTGTAAATTTGTAACAGATAAATCCCCTTTATAAAGGCCAATCCATTTCTGGTGTTTTGCATTCTGGCAGCTTTAGCAAACTAAAATGTGGACCATTGGGTTGCTCCCACCTTTTGGCTATTACGAATAAACACTGATGTACACATATCTGTTTGAGTCCCTGCTTTCAATTCTTTTGTATATATACCTAGAAGTTGGATTGCTGTATCATATGGTAATTCCATGTTCAACTTTTTGTGGAACTGCCAAACTGTTTTCCACAGCAACTGCACAATTTTACATTCCTACCAACAGTTTACTAAGGTTCCCATTTCTCTGCATCCTCACCAGCACTTGTTACTTTCCTTATTTTAAAAATAACAGTCCTTCTAGAAAGTGGAAGGTGTTACCTCACCGTGATTTGGATTTGCATTTCCCTAATGGCTAATGATGTTGAGCGTCTTTTCCTGTGCTTATCGGCCATTTGTGCATCTTCCTTTGGAGAAATGTCTATTCCAGTCCTTTGCCCATTTTTGTAGTGAATCCTGTAGAATCCTTACTCATTTCTTTGTGTATTTGTCCAGTATTTTCTTTGTGGTTACCATGGGGCTTAAATTTAACAGCCTAAGCCTATAGCGATCTTGTTTACTTTGATATCAATTTGGTTTCAATAGTGTACACACACCATGTTCCTGCAGCCCTGAAACACCCACCCTTGTGTAGTTCTTGTTGCAAATTGCAGATTTATCCATTATAAGTCCCAAACCATTATGCATTTGCATCTTATATCCTGTAGGAAGCAAAAAGTGGGGCTACAAACCCAAAATACCATATGTTGTGACTCCCACTGGAGATCTTTATTTTTTCCTGCAGCTTTGTTTACTGTCTAGTGTCCTTTCCTGTCAACCTGAGAAACTCCCCATAGCATTTCTTGTAGGGCCAATTTTGTGGGTACACACTCCCTCAGCCTTTGGTAGTGTTCTAGTATGTTAGCTGCCAGAATGCAATACACCAGAAATGGAATGGCTTTTAACAAGGGGAATTTAATAAGTTGCTAGTTTACAGGCCAAGAAATGTCCCAATTACAAGTCTATAGAAATGTCTGCAGTTCCTACTGAGAAAGCAGCAGAAGACTCATGCACCTGGGAATGCACAGTACAGTAAGTACCTACTTGGGCACTGCGGACCTGTTTATCGGTGCCCCAGGCTCTGCAAGCACTCGTAAAACTTTAAAATACCAGACATGCAGGTGTAGAGTGGAACCAGTCCAGTAGGGACTAGAGAGCCTGATGGTGGCAGGATAAGTTCATTCCTTACAATACAAATACCCAGGAGGCTAAATTGGGGCAGAACAGAGATTTGAAGGAAGGAAGGAGGGAAGGAGCCCTGGAGGGCAGAAGGCTCTGAGGGGACTGCATTGTGTTTCAGTTTATCTGTCTGCCACTGGCGTTCCCCCATGGGAGTTGAGCCTGGCTCGGGGTAAGGAAGCTGAGGTTCACTGACCACGTCGTGTTGAATGGAATAAGCCAGGCACAGAGGACAAAGACTGCAAAGTCACTTCTATGAAATAAGCAGAATATCCTGTTCATAAAGACAGAAGGTGGGATCCAGGTTGCCAGGACAGGTGGCGGAAGTGGTGGGGTATCCTGTTCAATTAGTGGAGTTTCTGTTTGGGCTGATGGAAGAGCTTTGGCAATGGATGGTGGGGATGAAGGCATGACTTGGTGAAGGTAATTAACGCCACTGAGCAGCACACTGGAAAAGAGATAAAAAGGGAAATTTTAGATTGTATGTTTTGTCAGAAGTACACACACAAACCCTTAGAACTAAACAACACAAAGAAGGAACCCTAATGTAAACTGTGAGCTAAAGCTAAAAGCATAGTTATAATGACATTATTTCATGAATTAGAACAAATTGCCACACTAATGCAAAATGTTAATAATAGGAAAACTGCGTGTGGGGAAGGGGTATATGGGAACCTTATACTTTCTGCATGATGTTTCTGTGAGGCTGCAACTGCCCTAATTAAACAAAAATAAAATGGAGACTGGGGCACAGAGAGGTTGAGCTGAGATCACGCGGTAAGGTGGATTCCAAATTGAACCCAACTCCTTTAGACCAGAACTCACCCACCTAGGCAATGCTGCACGTGAGTTTCCCGGAAGCCCGTGTGGGTGAATTTCTGTGATGAAATCGTCACCTAAGGCAAGTCCTGCTTAGTCTCCCGAGCTGGCCTTGGCTAAAATGTTGGTCTTCATTTACCCTAAGGATAAATGACATTCCTGATGGAGAGTGCAGGCATTTTCCCATCCCGCTGGAGTTTCCCTAACGAGAACTCAGATGAAACGGTCAGTAGGCCCTAATCCCCTATCATGTCAAGCCAGCCGTGAGGGCACAGATCCTTCTGCAGAGCCCCGGGCACAGAGACAGACGCTCCGATTATTAGTAAAGGGGAAAAACAAACAAAAACCAGCTTGGTTTGCTGTTACGGTTTTAACAACCAATGAATATGTGGGGTCTGTGATAAAATACACTTCTGCCAGTAAAATCTCTTCTGCCACTGAGATTCTGCAGGAATAGTTTTGCCTCGTTTCTCCCACGTGTAGCTGACCACAATGCGGTCACCCGGTGGGGCAGAAAAGCCCCCAGTCCATACCCTCCAGGAGCGGGTGGTGGGCCGGGACCGCGCAGACGTGTGTCCCGGCGCCCGGGGCAGCGGCTCCCAGGCTCCCCGGCACCCCATCCACGTCCTCGCCCTTCCCCAGGTTTCAGGACTTATTTGTGGCAAAACGTCGCCATCGTGTGGCTTGATATCAGAATCTCAATGCACCATGACCATGCCAGGCACTCGGTCTCCTTGGCAGGATACCCCCGTAGCTACTAACATGCGCATGAAAACCCAGGACGAAAATGCCAGATTTCTCAGCTCGAGCATCTGGGGAGGCTGAGGCAGGGGCCGGGGTGCTGGAAGGTGCTTTCCACACTAGAACTCTCATGCTTTGTCCGTAACCAATCCTACTGCCAGAGTGAGTGGCACACCCCTGATGCAAAACCCACCCCTTACCCAGCTGCCTGCCTCGGTTTCCAAATGTCTACTTGGAAAAGTAGGTGCTGAATGGAGGAGGCTCAGTCATAAAAGGCCATTAAGAATCTTTCCTAAACCATCCCCCAAGCCAGTCCCAGCCCATGTCTGCCACAGGGCATTTGCTCAGCTCTTGGGCAACTCACAGAGTAGGGGGAAGTCACTTAGTGTCTCTGGACCCTTGGTTTGTAAAATAATTCCAAAAAGCTCTTGGAATTATAGCTCTTTGCCCACAGTCATGCAAAAACAAACAAACAAACAAACACACACAAAAAAACTATTACAAAGCATCTACCATGTAGTCTGCCAGTGCCAGATTCTGAAAATCCGTGAAAAGAAAACAGAAAGGGGCTGTGGGACCTGAGTTCAAGGAGCCCATGAGGAAAGGAGGCTTATTCTTTTATACCAGGAAAATTAAACTGTTTTCAAGAGCAGTGACACTGTAACATTCACTATCAAGTAAAAATTACAAGTCCAAACCTTGATAATAGGAAACCAAATGAAAGGGTGAAGAAATTAAACTGTAGGCAGCTAAAATACTTTTACGGATTTGGGAAAGTGACTCACACGTAGAGCTGTGCAGCACTCTAAGGGAAACCGGAGGGCCCCCGCTGGCGTCTGGTAAAACAACCCATGTCCTCCTGCTGTGGAGAGTACTTATGCTCAGGTCAGAAAACCGGGGCAGTGGGGTGACCCTGGCTTTTATGATAATTGTCACAAGCCACCCCATTTAAATTAAAGCAAATATGAAATGTATGTCTGCACCTCCAACAGTTTGCCATTTAACTTTTGTTTTAATCTGCAGATTTTATTGAGATATATTCACATACCATATCTTCCATCCAAAGTGTGCAATGTCTCATTTATTGAAGAGATTATTCATCCTAGTTCAGTCAAAGTTCTCTAGAGAAACAGAACCAACAGGAGACATCTGTAAATATGAGATGTATAAAAGGTCTCACGCAACTGTGGGGAAACAAGAGTTCAAAATTCATAAGGCAGGATGTAGGCTGACATCTCTGATGAAGTGTCTCGATGAACTCTAAGGAGAGACTGGCTGGCTGAAGAAACAGTGAAAAGGCTCTCTTCTCTCTTAAAAGGCTTCAGCTGATTGAATCAAATTCAAGTGATTGGATTATCTCATTTATGGAAGGCACGCCCTTAGCTGATCATCAGCCATCGATACAATCAACTGACTGATAATTTAATGAACCAACCTTCTGGTTTATTAATAAGTCTCATGAAATATACTTCCAGGAATGGTTAGGTCAGTGCTTGCCCAACCAGACAACTGGGCACCATCATTTGGCCAAGTTGATACCTAAACCAAACCATCACAAATGGATTTGGAGGCCTTGTCAAAATCAACTGACCATAGATCTGGGGATCTATTTCTGAACTCTCAGTTCAATTCCATTGACTGGTATGTCTATCTTTGTGTCAATACCATGTTGTTTAAGCCACTATGGCTTTATAATAAGCTTTAAAGTCAGAAAGTGTAGGTCCTCCCACTTTGATCTTCCTTTTTAGGATGTATTTGGTTATTTGAGGGCCTTTCCCTCCCAAATAAATTTGGTGGCTAACTTTTCCAAGTCTGCAAAATACGTTGTTGGAATTTCGATTGGTATTTTGTTGAATCTGTAGATCATTTTGTGTAGAATTGACGTCTTTTTAAAAAATTTTTATTAATAAAACCAATCAACATATGTGCTGGTTTGAAAGGATGTATGGACCCTAGAAAAGCCATGTTTTAATCAAAATCTCATTTCGTAAAGGCAGAATAATCCCTATTCAATACTGTATGTTCAAAACTGTAATCAGATCATTTCCCTGGAGATGTGATTTAATTAAGAGTGGTTGTTAAACTGGATTGGGTGACGACATGTCTTCACCCATTTGGGTGGGTCTTAATAAGTTTCTGGAGTCCTCTAAAAGAGGAAACATTTTGGAGAATGAAAGAGATTCAGAGAGAGCAGAACGACATAGCCACGAGAAACAGAGAGCCCACAGGCCAGCGACCTTTGGAGATGAAGGAGGAAAATTCCTCCCGGGTTTCTTCATGAAACAGGAAGCCAGGAGAAGAAGCTAGCAGATGACGCCATGTTCGCCATGTGCCCTTCCAGATGGGGGAGAAACTGTGACTGTGTTCGCCATGTGCCCTTCCACTTGAGAGAGAAACCATGAACTTCATTGGCCTTCTTAAACCAAGTTATCTTTCCCTGGATGCTTTCATTGGACATTTCTATAGACTTGCTGTAATTAGGACATTTTCTCAGCCTTAGAACTGTAAACTAGCAACTTATTGAATTCCCCTTTTTAAAAGCCATTCCGTTTCTGGTATATTGCATTCTGGCAGCTAGCAAACTAAAACAACATATAATATGAACATTCTTTTTTTATCACATAGTTGTATATTCATCATCATGATCATTTCTTGGAACATTTGCATCAATTCAGAAAAATAAATAAAAAGAAAACAGAAAAAAATTCATACATACCGTATCCCTTACCCCTCCCTCCCTTTCATTGATCGCTAGCATTTCAATCTGATAAATTTATTTTAACATTTGTTGACCCTATTATTTATTTTTGATCCATATGTTTTACTCATCTGTTGATAAGATAGATAAAAGAAGCATCAGACACAAGGTTTTCACAATCACACAGTCACATTGTGAAAGCTATATCATTATACAATCATCTTCAAGAAACATGGCTACTGGAACACAGCTCTATGTTTTCAGGCTGTTTCCTCCCGCCTCTCTGTTAAGCCTTAACTAAAAAGGTGATACCTATTTAATGCGTGAGAATAACCTCCAGGATAACCTCTCAACTCTGTTTGGAATCTCTCAGACATTGACACTTTATTTTGTCTCATTTTGCTCTTCCCCCTTTTGGTCGAGAAGTTTTTCTCAATCCCTTGTTGCTGAGTCCCAGCTCATTCTCGAATTTCTGTCCCACGTTGCCAGGAAGGTCCACACCCCTGAAAGTTGTGTCCCACCTAGAGAGGGGAAGGGCAGTGAGTTTGCTTGTTGTGTTGGCTGAGAGAGAGAGGCCACATCTGAGCAATGAAAGAGGTTCTCTGGGGGTGACTCTTTGGCCTAATTTTAAGTAGGCTTAGCCTATCCTTTGTGGGGTTGAAGTTTCATATGAACAAACCCCAAGATTGAGGGCTCAGCTTTGGTTGTCCCCACTGTTTATGAAAATATCAAGAATTCTCCACTCGGGGAAGTTGAATTTTCCCCCTTTCTCACCATTCCCCCCAGGGAACTTTGCAAATAGTTTTTTATTTACTGTTCAAATCACCCTGGGATCTATCAGGGCATCCCTCTGGACAAACCTACAAAATCTCATGCCTTACTCAAGGTTCCATGCACTCATGGTGTTCAACTAAGCTGTCCACATCAGTTATAGTAAGAATTGCACTAGTCAAAATATGAATTTTGTACCAAATGCTTTAGTCTCATGCATAAATTAAACTTTTAAAATATTAATTACCATCTATTTTCAGAACCCTGCAGTATTGACATTCCTTTGTTCTTCCTCATGCAAAAACATTTTTAAATTTGTACATTTAGTCACTATCATTATATACTCTAGGCATTCCTAGATTATACCAGCTCAGTCTTTATTGTCCATCTTTCCTTCTGACTTCATTTGTGCACCCAGGCCTCCTCCCTCTATCATTCTCACATTCAGCTTCATTCAGTGTACTAACATTATTGTATTACAGTTAGGTAGTATTGTGCTATCCATTTCTGAATTTTTACAATCAGTCGCACTGCACAATCTGTATCCCTTCAGTTCCAATTACCCAATATCTACCCTATTTCTATCTCCTGATGACCTCTGTCCTTAACTGAAATTCTCCAAGTCCATTCATTAATGTTAGTTCATATCAGTGAGACCATACAGTATTTGTCCTTTTGTTTCTGGCCTATCTCACTCAGCATAATGTCCTTAAGGTCCATCCATGTTGTTACATACTTTATAACTTTATTCTCTATTACAGCTGCATAATATAGAATTGACATCTTAATGACATTTAGCCTGCCATGGAATGTTTTACCACCTATTTAGAAATCTATTTGATTTATTTTAGCAATACTTTGGAGTTTTCTGTATAAGCATGTCCTTTACATCCTTGATTAAGGATGATTCTTTTAGTTGCTATTGTGAATGGAATTTTTTTCTTAATACCTCTCAGTTAGGTCATTACTAGTATATAGAAACACTATTGTTTTTTTTGCATATTGGTCTTGTATCTTGACACTTTGCTGAATTTGTTTATTAGCTTAGGTAGCTTTGTCATGATTTCTTAGGATTTTCCAAATATAGGTTCATGTCATCTGCAAATAATGAGTTTTACTTCTCCTTTCTGATTTGGATGGCTTTTATTTCTTTTTCTTGCCTAATTGCTCTAGCTAGAACTTCTAGCATGATGTTAAATAACAGGGGTAACAGTGTGCATCCTTGTCTCATTCCCAGTCTTAGGGGGAAGGCTTTCAGTCTCTCTGTTGAGTATGATTTAAGCTGTGGGTTTTTTCATATGTGCTCTTTATCCTGTTGAGGAAGTATGCTTTGATTCCACCCTTTTGTAGTGTGTTTATCCAGAAAGGATGCTAAATTTTGTTGAATGTCTCTTCAGCGTCAGTCGAGATGGTCATGTAATCTTTCCCTTTCAATTTGTTAATGTGTTGTATAACATTAATTGATTTTCTTGAGTTGAGCCTCTCCTACATGCCTAGAATAAACTCTACTTGGTTGTGGTATATAATTCTTTTAATGAACCATTGGATTCGATTTGCGAGTATTTTTGTTGTTAATTTTTGCACTTGTATTCATTAGGGAGATCAGCCTGTAGTTTTCCTTTCTTATAGTACAAAGGTATGAGGATGATGTTGACATCATGGAATGAGTTAGGTAGTGTTCCCTTTTCTTCAATTTTTTGGAAGAGTTTAAGCAGGAATGTTGTTAATTCTTCTTAGAATGTTTGATAAAATACCCCTGTGAAGCCATCTGGCCCTGGGCTTTTCTTTGTAGGGAGGTTTATTTTTTACATGACTGATTGAATCCCTTTTCTTGTGATTGCTTTGTTGAGGTCTTCTGTTTCTTCCTGAGTCAGTGTAGCTTATTCACATGTCTCTAGGTGACTGTCAGTTTCATCTAAGCTGTCTAGTTGGTTGAGATACAGCTGTTCATAGTATGCTCTTAAGATGAACTTCCCTTTTCATTTCTGGTTTTATTTATTTGCATCTTCTCTCTTTTTTATTTAGTCAGTCTAGTTAAGTGTTTGTTAATATTGTTCATCTCCTCAAAGAACCAACATCTGGTTTTATTGATTCTCTCTATTGCTTGTTTTGTTCTCCAATTGATTTATTTATTTATTTCCACTTTAATCTTTGTTCTTTCTCTTCTTCTACTTGCCTTAGGGTCAGTTTTCTAGTTTCTTCACTTGTTCAGTTAGGCCTCACTTTTGAAAGGACAATTTTGCTAGATAAAGAATTCTTGGCTGGCAACTTTTCTCTTTCAGAACCTTAAATATATCATGCCACTGCCTTCCTGCCTCCATGGTGCCTGACAAGTTGTCAGCACTCACTCTTAGCGACTTCCCTATAGGTGGTGAATTGCTTTTCTCCTGCTGCTTTCAGGACATTTTGCTTCTCTTCAGCATTTGAAAGTCTGATTGGTATGTGTCTTGGAGTGTGTTTATTTGGATTTATTCTATCTGGAGTCTGTTGGGCTTCGTTGATTTGTGTATTTATGTCTTTTTTTAAGGTTGGCAAGTTTTCCACAATTATCTCCTCAGATAATCTTCCTAGCCCTGTACTCTTCTCTTCTTCTTCTTGAAGACCAATGATTCTTATATTTCTGAGCTCTGTTTCTTATTTCCAATTTAAAATTTTCCTTCTTTTTCACCATTTGTTTTTTACATTCAAATTCAATTGCTCTGTCCTCTAGTTGCTTATTCTTTCTTCTGCCTCTTGACATCTGCTGTTGTGTGTCTCTAGTATATTTTTAATTTGATCTGTCATACCTTTCATTTTTGTAAGATCTGCTATTTTTCTATTTATTCTTCAAAATTCTTCCTTATGTTCTTCTATTTTCTTCTTGATATCCTTTGTCTCTTTAGCCAATTCATCAAAGTTATTTAGGAGCTTTGTTTGATCATGTTTGATTAGTTGTTCCACATTCTGTGTCTCCTGTGCTGTTTTAAATTGGTCATTTGGCTTGGCCGTATCTTTTTGCTTTGACATGTGCTTTGTGATTTTTTGTTGGTTTCTTGTCATTTCATTATCTTGATAAGGCAATTTTGAAGCTTATTTCCCTTGCTTATCTAAGATTTTGTAGTTTCTTGGGTTTGCATTGAACGTCTCCTACGGCAATTGGTTTGTCAGTAATTCCCAATGAGCAAAAGGCCCGGGCCTCACCCAGGGGGTGCCGCCCTTTTCTGAAGTCTGTTGGAGGCCGGGCAGAGAAGCAGCTCGCCAGTCTGCACTTTCCCTGTCTTCCAAGCAGATGGTGGTGCTGGGTCCCCTGCTCCCCAAGCCCTGCCTCATTCTGACTCTGGCAGCCCCCAGGGGAAAATCCAGCCAAGGTCACATTTCTTTGTGTGCACTGGAAGCCACTGACTCTGGGGTAGGGGGTGGGCACTGTGCTCCTCAGCCAACACCCTCCTTATGGGCACGATGGGTCAGGGGATTTCCAGGCTCTGGCATAGAAGACGTCTTGCTGCAAGACTGAGAAGCTCAACTTCCCCAGCCCGCAGCTGGCCCAGGGGTGCTCTGCTTCTCACTGGCCAGCAAGACCCAGGCCTGCGTGTACCTGGGGGCTTGGGCATGGGGAGGGGAGAAGCCAGACACAGCAGTGTAGCTCCCTCCCTTGCCCCCTGCCTCTCTGCATTGCACACAGTGGGTGCTCCAGGCCTCCATGGTGAAAGGAGGGGCAGTGGGCTAGAGTGCCTCTCACTGGCCAGTTGTCAGATAGATCATGCTCTGCATCCTCCTCTCCTCCTGAGGGCAGGGCGCCCCTGTCTCCCCCAAAACTAGGTGCCTGCAGCAGCCTGCCTCAGGGATGGGGGACAGCGGGCACACAGCAGGGTCTCTGTCTGGAGACAGAACGAGTCAGCAGCTCCCAGGTTCAGCAGGGGAACTCCAGGCTGGGGGACCGAGAGGGCTGACCCCCCAGCTGGCTGCCGAGGGGGCGTGCCCCTCTCCTCAGCCGCCCAGGATGGTCGTGATGCAGCACACTTACCCTGACCTCCAGTTGCAGCCTCCCGACTTTTCACCCAGGTCCTCCCTATGTAATGCAGAGGACCCTCTCTGGTCACCCGGACCCGGGAGTCGCTGTCCCGGTCATTCTCGGCCTGTTCTCCAGTTGCTCCTGGGTGGAGGGGTGAGCACTGCCCGCCCTATGCTGCCACCTTCCTGGAAGTCTCCCATTTAACTTTTTAAGAACTTCTATTAACACCAGTTTTATGTAGTGTATGTGAGGCTGTATTTGTTTGTTAAGCTGCCAGAATGAAATACTAAAAATGGAACAGCATCTAAAAGAGGAATTTAATAAGGTACAAGTTTACAGTTCTAAAGCCATAAATATGTCCAAACTAAGGCATCCAGAGAAAGACACCTTGGCTCAAGGAAGGCGGATCTGGGAAGGCATGTGGCTGATGGCTGCTGGCCCCTTGCTCCTCGGCTCTGTTGCTCTCAGCCTCTGTTTCCTGTGAGGCTTCCTCACTTGGTGTCTGTGGGCCTGCACGTAGCTTCTCGGGGACAGAACTCAGGTTCTGGCTTGTTTAGCTTCTCATGGGAAGGCACAGGGCGACATCCTCTGGGCTCTCTCTGCCCAAATTGAGGCACCTACTCTCTCTGTTGGCATGCCAAGCAGCTCTGCACATCCACGTCTTTGCCACTCTGAAGCACCTGTCTCCAAGCATCTGCATCTGAGGTTTTTCCAAAATGTTCCCTCTTTTACAAGATTCCAACGAACTAATCAAGTCCTACCTGGAATGGGTGGGGTCACATCTCCATCTAACCAACAGGTCACATCCACAATTGGATGTGTCATATCACTGTGGAGATAACCTAATCAAAGGCTTCTGCCCTACAATTTTGAATCAGGATTAAAAGAAAAGGCTGCCCCCACAAGACTGGATCGGGATTAAGACATGGCTTTTCTGGGGTACATAATAGTTTCAAACTGGCACCGAAGCCATAAACCAGAGAAGCTATAAATTCCTACATAAGGTAAAACTCCTCTCCCTGTAGGTGCATCTGAAAGACACGATAGCCATCCGTACAGAACCACTCCTGCTACGTATCAGTAACTTCAAACAGACAAGTTTATGATCTTGTCAACCCCAAACTGACACTGCACATTCCTTGTTCTTCCTACATAACCCGTGTGACCCCTGGGTGGCATGGGTGCAAGATCTCATTCAATCCTTACAAGAATCTAGGATGTAGATGCTACTATTATTTTCACTTTACAGAAGAGAGAAAGGAGAAATATGCAAAGAAACTTGGACATGCGGCTACCAGGTGACGCCCATCGAAACGTAGGTCAAGAAGCATTGCTTCATGCTTCACTGCGCATTTTGCTCATGCGGAGCTCTTGAGCACTTGGCCTGAGGAGGGGCCTGGGGTCTTCAATTTCTAACAAGCTTCCAAGAGATGTTTTCACTCCTGGTTACACTGCACGGGTTTAATCTTTGAATTTCGAATATGCTGCTGCCTCTTTTTTGTTCTTTTTTTATTAAATCTTATTTCCGAAATTACTTTGCAAAATCTTCTAGGGCAGAGCAGCTTTTTCTTCTCTGAAAAGTACTGAATATACAACGAAGCCTGTTAACTCACTGATGTTTAAACATGAGATTATGTTCTTTTTAATTAGGTCATAGTTGCATTGCACTGACACAACTCCCTTCCATAGAAGGCCTTCTGTGTCCTGGCAATTGCCACAGTTACCCTGGCAACACTTTTAATTCATTTGTTTAATATCGCGGTCACGTTTCCGTCAACTAATTACAATAGCAGTATAACAAAATGGAGCTGCGGAAATAAATTATCAACACGGTAAATTTACTTTTGCCTTTAAGCAAGCCACAGCCAAAACTTACTTATGGTTGGTTCAGTAACTCAAAACATCAATCCATGAAAGGATCCTTTGTTTCCATGGACTTTGAGCAAGTGTGCACCAGGGAAGCCCTAAAATGGTCATTACCGGAGAGACTGGTGGCTGTATTTCCTGGTGAGCAGTCTCGTGCCAGTCTCTTTGGAGTCAGGATTTGGGGAAGGCGTTTTTCCTCATCATGTGCTTGGAGATGTGGAATTTCTCTCCTGGAAAAAATACAACCCTCAATAGATAAACATTTTTAAAAAGTCACCTTTGTGCCTTTCTTTGGAATAATGCACAGTGGCAAAATTTAAGAGGAGGATATTTTCTACAAGAGCAGATATGTTGGGGTAAGAGTCTTTAAACCACACACAATTAAGTGGCTTATACAGTTCAGCAAATGAGAACCAAGTGGGGTGGCGAGGCAGATGGGGCAGCATTGCCTATTTAATCCTCACACAACAAAGATGCTGGATCTTTTCTTCACTAATGGATGGATTGTCTAAGAGTACCCTATGGTAGAATAAGTGCCTGGTTTGTTTCAGCCATCTGAGTACTTGACTGTACTTGCCAGATCTCACTACCTTCAAAGAAAGAGTTGTGGAAATACAGGTGACACTGTGGGGGCTGATCTAAATCCGTGTTTCCCTCTCGCTTATTTAGACAAATGGGAGCAGCCAGCAGACGCTCAGGGCTTGCATCCCCCTGGCCGCACTCTCTCCTTTACCTTTGCTCACTACTCCTCTTCTTTGTAGAGGATTCCAGTTGCTCCCCAAGTGTGGTGGTTTGAGGTTGTGTGTGCCCCAGAAAGGCATGTTCTTAAATTTAATACATTCCTGTGGGTTTGGGCCCATTGCAAGGACCTTTTGATAAGGCTACTTCAATTAAGGTGTGGCCCACCTCGTTCAGGACGATCTTTTTTTTTTTTCACATTTTTTAATAAATTTTATTTTTATTGAGGTGAAATTCACATAATGTAAAATTCACTATGGCAAAATATACAATTCAGTGGCATTACATTCAGAATACTGCGAAACCATCACCTCTATCAAGTTTGAAAATATTCTCATCACCCAAAAAGAATACTCCACGTAACTGAAGCAATTACTCTTCATTCCTGCCTCCTCCCAGCCCCCAGGCAGCTACCAACCTGTCCCTATAGATCCATCCATTCCAGACACTTTATACAAATGGAATCATGTAATATGTGACCTGTTATGTCAGGCTTCTTTCACTCGACATTATGCTTTCTTGGTTCACCCATGTTATAGCATGCATCAGAACTTTGTTCCTTTTATAGCTAAATAATATAGAATGTTTCATCTTATGTATATACCAATCTTGCTTTTCCACTTATCTGTTAATGCACATTTGGGTTGTTTCCATTTTTTGGCTATTATGAATAATGCTGCTAAAGACATTGGTTTAAAGGTATCAGCTTGAGTTCCAGCTTTCAATTCTTTTCACTATATACCTAGGAATGGAATTGCCAAGACTTATGGCAATTTTTTTATTATTAATTTTAAAAAAATTACAGGAAAGAAACACAAACATTCTTAGTATATGCTCATTCTGTTCTACATATATAATCAGTAATTCACAATATCATCACATAGTTGCATATTCATCATCATGATCATTTCTTAGAACATTTGCATCAATTCAGAAAAAGAAATAAAAAGACAACCGAAAAACAAAATGGAAACAGAAAACAAAAAAATTTTACATACCATACCCCTTACCCCTCCCTTTTATTGATCACTGGCATTTCAAACTAAATTTATTTTAACCTTTGTTTCCCCTATTATTTATTTTTATTCCATATGTTCTACTCGTCTGCTGACAAGGTAGATAAAAGGAGCACCAGACACAAGGTTTTCACAATCACACAGTCACATTGTGAAAGCTCTGTCATTCAATCATCCTCAAGAATCATGGCTACTGCAACACAGTCAGGACGGACCTTAATCCTCTTTCTGGAGTCCTTTATAAAAGGAATGAAGAGAGAGAGAGGGAGAAAGCCACAGAAACAAGAAGCTGGAAGCAGTGGAAGTTGGAAGAGAAGGGGAGGCAGGGGGCTGGGCTGCTCAGGGCCGGGGAGGGCTGCAGGGTGGTCTCGAGAGCAGGGAGACCGGCAGTGACAGAGGCTGACAGGAAGGGCCAATTTAACTTCTTCTGGGGGTGGAGGGCACCAATACTTTATTTGAAGGAATGGGGAAATGAAGGAACTTGGCGGATGTTTTGATTCTACTTATAGAAGGGAAAAAGGTCAACCCATTGTGTACTCATGGCCTGGTCACCCACGAGGTCCCTTTGGGGCTCTGGTGACACTGGCTGAAGGCTGAGCTCGGCCAAGCCCAGAATCTGCAGATTGGTTACACGGTCACCCGACTCGTTGAGGGCTCTCAACTGCACCTTCAGGCCATACCCTCAATAGAGTCCACCCTGGGTCGTGTCCATCAGTGGCCAGTTCATGCCATTCCACTGGTGGCTGGGTCCCCCCTTTTGTCAAGGGTCAAGTACACTCTGTCGCATTCCTCCCGCTCTCTCAGGCCTTCTTCCTGGAGGAAGAGTCGGCTACCTCATGGTTTCTGCAGCTTCCTCAGTTTCTCAGCAAGACCCCTTCCTCCGGAAAGGGGAGAAGGGAATAGTTGGCAAAGTTCTTTAAAGCCATGTTGTTAAACGGTCAGACTAGTAGGAACTCAACAGGTAAAAGGGCCCGCACTCCTCCTCGCCTGCGTGTCTGTCCTGCCAGCAAGAGCAGTCCCTTCCGGGGAAGGAGCACTCAACAAAGACGGTTCATTAATTAGCACCAAGGTTTGTTTTCTCACCTGCAATTAACGCTCTTCGTGTCTAGATTCTCTCCTAGGATCTAGCTAGTCTGTTGTCCATTTACTCATTCCCAAAGCGTCTGCTGAGCGTCTGTCATTAGCCGGGCTCTGATGGGATCTGATCCTGAACAAGACAGGCTGGTGGCGGCCAACTGACCACATTAATAGAGCAACTGATGGGATCGACTCTGACAGTAAACAGAACATGGGGCAGGGTCCCTAGCCGGGACTCAAGAGGTCCAGGAAGTCTTCCCAGAAGAGGTGATGTGTAAGGCAAGACCTCGAAGTCCAGTGGGAGATGCCAAGAAAGGGGGATCAGGAGGCATTTAGGGGAAGGGAGTCAAGGTGTACTGCAGGAGCCCAATTTCCAGCCATGGTTACCCTGTGTACAAAACCTGTCAGTGGGTCCATGGACTTCACAGGCCCCGGGTAGGGCAATCTGGCTAAATACATGAGTTTCAACATGTGTGCGTGTGTACATGTGTGCGTATGTGTGCGTGTGTGCGTGTGCATACATGCACGCTCATATGCATATGTTGGGGAAAGAAAGGAAGTGGTGATACATGAGGCTGGAGAGATAAGCTAAATGCAGATTATGAGTGATTTTCTATATTACGCTAAATTTTGGGCTTTTAGCAGAGGACAATGGGGGAGCGGGGAGGGTGGTCATTAAAGGTTTTTAAAAGGTCTTTGAGCCAAGGAGTGAGATGAACAGATCTGCATTTTAAAATTCCCTCCCTAGCCAGGGTGTGGAGCATGGTTTGGGCTGGGGTGGGGGCTGCGGCAGACTGGAAGTATTAACTAGAGCTCCTATTTGCAGGTTACATGTCTTGCATCTACTGTAATTGTTAGATCATTTAATTCATTACCTGCAAGCCTGCCCTTCCTCAGGGCTGGGATTCTCTCTCAACCATCTCAGCGGCCCTACTGAACTGAATAGAGGTTGGAGGAGGTGATATCTTTAGGTTCTTCCTGGACTGCTGAAATCTCCACCCATCTGGCTTCCATGTTAACGGCTGATTTTGTTTCTCTGGCTGTTATCAACAGTAGACACATGGTAGCAGACATAACAGAAAAGAATTAAGGTATCTGGAAAAACAGTAAGTACTAAAGTATAGTGCTGTGTTTTTCTAAACGTTTGTAGTATCTCTTTTGATTTCAGTCATATATCTTCTAAGCAATTTTCCCTAATTTCTTCTTTCTAACCACACCTTAACAACAGGTGCTCATTCTCTCTCGCCGGTGTCTGCCTCTTTTCCTCCTGGTCCTTTTTAACTGTGGTGACAGACCTGGCAATTTCACAAGGCTTTCTAGGGCTTTTAGACCTTGAGGAAGAAAAGCTATTGTGTTGCTTTTCCTACCAAGATTTGCTATCTGGGGTGGACCATGGTGGCTCAGCAGGTAAGAATGCTTGCCTGCCATCCCAGAGGACCCGGGTTTGATTCCCGGTGCCTGCCCATGTAAAAAAAAAAAAAAAAAAAAAGATTTGCTATCTGCCCAGAGAACTGATGAAGACAAGCTTATTATTATTATCAGGTGTGTCCCACACTTGTGGGTTCTGCACCATTTCGAATGCATTTCTAACTGCTCAGGTTCAATCGCAAGTGTAATTTCCTACTTGTGGTCATTTGGAAGCTTTTTGACCCCAAAAGACCATGTTCTTAAAGCTCGTCCATTCCTGCAGGTATAGACCTATTGTGGGCGGGACCTTTTCATTAGGTTATTTCAGTCGAGGTGCCCCAGTGGGTCTTAGTAGTCTTTCTGGGGTCCTTTGTAAGTGATGAAATTCAGAGAAAGAGATGGAGAAAGCCCCAGAAGCAAGGGGCTAACGGCAGCGAAGAGGAAGGAAAGAGGAGGGAGAGGCCAGCAGGTTTCCACCACATGCCTGAACATGGGACAGGGGCCCAGAGAGCATCCTGGTGATGCCTTGATTTGGACATTTGGACATTTTCCCAGCCTCAGAACTGTAAGCGTGTAAGTTAATAAACTCCTGCTGGAAAAGCCAACCCAGTTCTGGTACATTGCATTTTGGCAGCCTTAGCAAACTAAAACACTATCTAAATTGTCAAGTAAGAGTGTGTGTTTGGCTCATTCAACGTTTTCCACCAAGTAGCATATGGAATCTGCTGGAATAGGAAATTTTTAACTGCTGCTGTCAAGTTTCTATATTATCTTCATTTCAAAATGCTTAAAATGCCACATAGCAGAAAGGCTCCCATATACTTTCATTATATTTGGTAAGAAGTCCCTCTCAGCTGGGGGCAAAGGGATGGCGGGTTGAGTGGGGTCCTCTAGGCAGGTTCCTGGGGTGGAAGGCAGGGAACCCACCTCAGGTCCGGGCTTCTCGAGGCTGGGCTGGACCTGGGCTTGCCTGGGAGAAGGGCCATTTTCTCTCCACTCCTAAAGCCCAGCTTGGGGCGGCCTTTCCATCCCCAGCTGGGGCCTGGGCAGCCTCTCGCACATTTGTCTCCCTGCAGGTGGCCTGGGGGACTCCAGGTGTGGAGAGCACACAATGCTGCAGCCTAGCGAAAAAGAAAGCTGTTTGGGCTTTTTACTTCTTAAGCCCTACAAACCAAGCTCAGTTTCCTGAAAAGGAAAAGGAGTGAAAACTCGACTGGGGTAGGGGAGATGCAGTTTCAAACTCCTTTGCCTCTCCCCACTTGAAACCACCTTGCATTTTGGGTCTGGTCCCTGCATGGGGGGGGCGAGGGGGTGCTTTGAGGTTGGGAAACCAGCTCCGGATTTCCATAAGACTACACAGTGGTTCCTGGGAATAGGGAGGAAAACAGGGATCCAGAGCAGAAAGGCTATGCGATGAGACAATAATGACGATTATGATCATGGAAACCAAAATTGATTCAGCACTTGCAGGTATTTCATTTCATCTCGTCCTCGTGATAACCCTTCATGGAGGGGCTTGCTGTCATCTGGATTTTCACATGAGAAAAGGCAAACAGATCAGGTTGATTTGTCCCGAATCCTGCAGCCCTCAAACAGTGAAGCCAGATTTCTAACTGGTCAGTCTGATTCTTCCTCATTATGTTATCTCCCAAAATGAACTTTGTGCAGCACTTTTCAGGAAACTGAGCTTGGTTTGTAGGGCTTAAGAAGTAAAAAGCCCAAACAGCTTTCTTAAACCTTGGATATTATTTTCTAAGTAAAGATTCTTACACCATGTAGAGGTTGAAAGATCAAATTAAACGTACAAAATTGCCCTTTTCAGTTTACAAGTGGTTGGATATGGGCAGTCTGACAATGCTCATATTTTGGGATTTCAATCCCAAATATCTTTGGAGAGCGTTTTTGCTCCATCAGCACTACAGGCATCTGTTTATTTTGCACCTTTTTCCATGTGAGAAACTAAAGTTACTATTATTCAAAAGGAAAATCTTCATTTTGAAGAAAAGAACACAAAAAAGGAAAATCTTGAAATACTTACATACTCTGTTATTAAATATAAGCATAGAGGTTTATTATTTTACAGATGTTTACCTATTTCCTAAGCTTTTTAAGCTAATGACAAAAGGCTAAGATTTCCCTCTTTAGTACCAACAGGCCATGCGTGAGTATTTTCTGCTTGAAGGATGGTGAGCTTTGGACTGCTCAATCGGAGGAAGTGTATTGCCAGCTCTTCTTGGGGCCTTCTAGTAACTGACATGTAACTGAAAAGAGGTATAATCCAATTTCAAGGCAGTAGGATGTTCTTGTGAGGTTCACCTTTTAATTGTCAAAGATTTTTAGGAAGGAATAGGTGATATAATTTTTTTTTAATTAGACATTTCCACTCCAGTGCCATCAAAACTGAAAGAGAAATCTACCACTTACTGACCTGAGAGTAGTATCTTTATGGAAAGCGCCAAGATTCCCTGTATTCCATACTGTACAGGCAGCCCCAGTTCTAACCTCCCTTTTCTTAACATGGCAGAGGACAGAGAAAGAAACGTCACTACCCATTTGCTAGCGTTCACCCCGCACTGACCAGCGAACAGTAAACCCTTGCTCAAGGGTTTGCACTCCTTATGCAAAACTGGAAAGATGGGTTGGATTAGCTATTCCAAATTCCTGGCTGGAAGGTAGTCTGAGTAAATTAATTCCTTTTTAAAAAATGTTTGTCACAAAATTTATATTTTGACTAGCGCATTTCCTAATATAACTTATGTGGACAGCTTAATTGAACACCATGGTATATGGAACCTTGCGTAGGGCATGAGATTTTTGTAGGTTTGTCCAGAGTGATGCCCGAATAAATCTCAAAGTGACTTGACCAGTGAATAACAAAGTATCTGCAAAGTCCCCTTCCGGGAATGGTGAGAAAGGGGAAAATTCAACTTCCCCAAGTGGAGAATTTCTGATATTCTCACAAGCAGTGCGGTCAACCAAAGCAATAGGCTGAGCCCCCAATCTCACTGGCCAGCACCCCCTCCAGTCTCCTTCCCGACCCCTTCCAGCAGCCCCTCCGGCCTCTTTTCGGCCTCGTCCAGCAGCCGTCCAGCAGCCCCTCCAGCCTCCTGCCAGCCCCCGTCCAGCAGCCCCTCCGGCCCCCGTCCAGCACCCACTTCCTTCCTGCCCCCGTCCAGCACCCCCTTGTCTCCTTCGCCCCACGACCAGCCCCAATGTCGGCCCCCTTCCAGCACCCCCGTCCCGAGACCGCAGCCATACTCCCCTCCCGACGCCCTCCAGCACTCAGGTCGCCAACTCCCCCAGCCCCACGTCCGGGCGCCCCAGAGAGGAGAGACCCGTGCGCACAGCCCCGCCACAGACACCGGGCTGGGCGAGGCAGGACTTCCGCTCGTCCCTCGGGGTTTCCGGTCCTGCGTTTCCGGGAGCGCGCGCGAGCTCCGCTAGGGCTTGGAGGGGAAGCAGCCGCCACCGCGGCCGGGGCAGAGGCCATGGATAACCTGCGGCGGGTCCTGAGCGGCCAGGACGACGAGGAGCGGGGCCTGACCGCGCAGGTAGTGACCCCACGTGTCCCGGCTGCAGGAGGACACCCCGGGGCGGGGTGAGGGGTGGCTTGGGCGACCGCATCAGCGTTCAGCTCAGAGGGTGCACCTCGGGGGAGCGTTTGGGGAACTTAGGATTTTACGGAGTTCGCGGTACCTCACGTGTACACGCCCCGCTCCCAGTTTGCTCCCAGTTCTGACTCTTAGGCAACCCCTTTGCTGCCTGTCGCCCCCCTCTTCAGTGACCCCTCTGCCCCACACTGCCCTCGCCGGCCTGCGCTCGGCGTCCTGGCCGGGCAGCGCATAGCTGTCCCGCCGGGTTCATCCTGCGAGCTGGGATGAGCCGCAGTCTCAGGTTTGTGGCTCCGTTTGCTCCTGAAGGTAAGTGAAGGGGTCTGCAAAAGTGTGTCCCTTGTAAGTGAGGAGATCAGAGGAAAAAACGAACATTGAGAAGTGAAATAGTAGAATGCAAAGTTGTCTTGTTAAAGCAGTGAGTAAGAGATTAAAAAAGAAAGCCTTGTCTCTGCTTTGCCCATGAAAATTGAAAAGGGTTACTTCCTGCAGTAAGAGGGTTAAAAATAGAGGAGTTGAACCGGAACTGCTTTTTTGTTAGTTGCTTGCTAACAAATTTTTGTTTGTCCCCTTTCTTTTCCCAGCTTCCTTCCTTGACATCACAGTTACTCAGTAGGTATTGTTGGCAGGGTTCTGGGCTAGGCCTGAGAGTTCAGAGTTTATAGGAGGAGTATCTGGTCTGGTCAGCATGACCACTACTTTCACAGGTCATAATAATAATTCAAAAACCCATAAATAGTAATATCAGAAATGTCAATAAAGCTGTACATGGTTTACCCAACTTATTTACCATTTATTGAACCACTGTTATGTGCCCCGCTTTATACTCTAGTTCTGTGCTGTCTAGTACAATAATTATAGCCACATGTAGTTACTTGAATTTAAGTTTGTAAAAGTAAATAAAATTTAAAATTCAGCTCCTTAGTCACACTAGCCACATTTCAGGTGTTCAGTAGCCACGTGGTTATGGCTGCTCTACTGGACAGTGCCTATCTGGGACATTTTCATTGCAGGAAATTCTGTTGGACGTGCTGCTCTAAACCTTGGGAATGTGAAAGTGATAGTCACTTCTCTTGAACCCACTGTCCAGAGGGGAGATAGCTATGTAGAGAAGTATCTAATGAAAAATTGAACTGACTGATATGAACAAGTGCTATGAGCCCAGAGGAGGTGATCATTCATTGATTCAGCATATATTTCGGTATTTTCATATGTGTAACACTATTCAAGATGCTGGTGCTATAAGAGTGACCAAAACAAAGACCTTGTTTTGGGGGAAACAGGTAAGAACAAGTAAGTATATCAGGCAGCAATAGGGGCAGTGGAGGAAGTCAGAGCAGGTTGAGGAGACTGGTTTATTATATGGGATGACCAGGGCAGGCCCCACTGTTAGGGTGATATGTGAGCATAGAGCTGAAAAACCTCAGATTATCTGGGTGAGTTATGCAGTCACGAGCCTCCTGGGCAGTGGGACCAGCAGGTATAAAGCCCTGAGAATGGAGTGTACTCAGCTCTTCAAGAACAGCAAGGAGGCCAGAGCGGCTGGAGCAGAGGGAGAGAGAGGGTTCTAGTTTGCTAGCTGCTGGAATGCAACACACCAGAGACGGATTGGCTTTTAATTAAAGGGAATTTATCTTGTTCTTCAGAGGAAAGGCAGCTTACTTTCAACTGAGGTTCTTTCTTACGTGGAAAGGCACAGGGTGCCATCTCTCCAGGCCCCTGGGTTCCAACGATGTTTCCCGGGGTGATTTCTTTGTGTATCTCCAAAGATCTGGCCTGAGCTGCGAGTGCTGAGATGAGGTATGCTGAGCTGCTTGGGCTGTGCTACGTTGCGCTCTCTCATTTAAGCACCAACCAATTAAGTCAAACATCATTCATTGCAGCAGGCACGCCTCTTAGCCGAATGCAGATAAAATGAGCAACAGATGAGGTTCACCTACCATTGGCTCATGTCCACAGCAACAGAACTAGGTGCCTTCACCTGGCCAAGTTGACAACTGAATCTGACTACCACAGAGAGAAAGGGGAAAGAATGACTTCGGCTGCTCTGCAGAGAATGGACAGTCGGAGCAAGGGTGGAAGCCCAGAGACTGGTTCGGAGACTGTTGTCATCCTAGTAAGAGGTGACTGTGGCCTGAGTCAGGGTGATGGAAGTGATTATGTATCTTTTTTTAAGTGGTCAGGTTCTATAAATTGCGTGAGCTCTTGATGGGTTGAAGGTATAAGAGCCAGAGGAAACAAGGATGCCTCCGTGACTTGAGCAGCTAGAAAGATGACCTTGCCATGAACTGAGATGGGAAGGCTGTGGCAGAACCGGGTGGGGGAAGAGAATTGTATCTGTTTTGGATAGTAAGTCTGAGATGCCAGTTGGCGTCCAAGTGAAGATGTCAAGAATCATATGATTCCACAGTTCATGGGAGGGAATGTGATGAGGTGGATAAGATCACTAAGAGATTGTTTGCAGATGGAAAAGAGATAAAGTTCAAGATTTGAATCTGGAGATTAGGAGGTTAAGCAGGAACCAACAAAGAAAGCTGAGAGGAGTGGCCAGTGTGGAAGAGGAAAACCACGAGAAAGGATGTCCTAGAAAGTAAGAGAAGAAAGCGTTTCAAGAAGTCGGGGAGGGGATGAGGGTGGCGTAATATCAAATACTATAGATAGATCTCATAAGCCAAGAACAGATGTTACAATTATATTTATCATTGGATGTTATTGGTGTTCAGTGAGGGTGAAAGTCTGAGTGAAATGGATGAGTTGAGAATTGAAGGAGAGAAAGTGGAGATGGAAAATAAAGAAGCCCCATTTGAGATGGTCTAGAAAAGGGGAAACCTGCTACAGGCAAGAGAGGGGATATGGTTGCTAGTGTGACATTCAGGAGTGACTGGGAAGTGGTGGGATCTGGAGCCCCAGTGCGGGGCTGGCCTTCGATTAGGAGTAGATGGTTAGTTCAGGCTGGCTCGTGGGAGGAAAGGCAGAGGCTGCATTCAGGACACTGACACAGATGTGTGGTTGAGGCATGTGGGAATATGATTCCTTAAATGTTCTCAGTGAAATAGGTTACTAACTGAAAGTTTGAAGGGGATGGATTTTGGAAGTTCAAGGAGATGGTGTGTAAAGAGGTGCTTTTGAAGGGTAGAAGCGGGAATGGACTGGAAAATACAGTAGAATTGTGAACAATACTAAGATCCTCAAGTTAGCACCCATGAATTTAAGGTGAAAGTCAGCATATTTTCTGCTTTTTCTCCTACCTCTTTCAGCAGCAAGAATGCAGGGTGCAGGGTAGACAGAGAGTTGGATTTAACCAGGGTTTGGATTTTATAGGATAAATTAATACATTGGAAGGCCAGAAGTTGAGAATGTACACGAGGATTTTATATAAGATGGCCATGAAACTTAAGATGGTGAGGAGAGAAGAGAGGGTATTATGGAGGGGGTCCACAGGAGTGGAGAGATAGTGAAGAGGGGATAGGATCAGTGGGTTGGGTTTGGCAAGGTAGGTGAGTGAGGATTTTGAAAGAAAGAAGTTGATGACTAGAAAGTGGGATACTTTGGATTGAGAGTATGGTGCATCTGTTGTTAAAGATTGTGGGGTTTGGTGGCTGCAGTAAGGTGGAGAATAGGATCGTTGGAGGAGAGAAGGTCAAGGCTCTGAGAGTCTAGAGTTTGGGAAGGATTGTTTGCATCCAGAGTGAAATCATCCAGAGTTATGACAGGAGTGGTGGAGAGATCACAGTGAGCCAGATGCAAAGACCTTTGAGGCATGAGAAGTGTCACACAGGAGTTGGCAAATGACTGCAGAAAGGAGTAGCAGGTGTGGGAGTGATGGCATGAGTTCGAAAGGAGGAGGTAGGAGGGATTGGAAGCAGCAGTAAAGAGAAGGAGAGCACCTACCCCGCCTTTTGACCATCAGCATAGTAGTTATGGGAGAGAGAACAGATATAACTTGAGAGGTTGCAGGGTAAAACCAAATTCCAGACAGCAAGAAGGTGAGAGGAATCATCAAAGAAGAGGTGGCTGTAGGGGATTTTGCTAATGGAAGTCTTTTGGTGTCTAGGGATGCCTGGGGCAAGGGATCATATGAAAGTCCCGCAGACCTGAACTGTGGGAGAATGTTCTGGGAGTGCTGAGCTTCGCGACAACAAGATGTAACAGGGACAAAGGACATGATTGGTTCTTGGCAGGAACGGTTTCCTAGGTAGATGGAGGAGCTGTGGAGGCAGTGAGAGTTGGGACTGGGGATGGGCGAGAGCACCCCAGGCTCTGGGCTTCTCCATCTCCTCTTGAGATGGTTTGTAAGCCAGAGGAGAGGCTTGGTAGCCAGAGTTCTGGGGCACCTCCTTAGGAGATGCATGGCCTGGAAGGAATTCCAGTAGAGAGAGGCCTGAGCCAGGCCTGAAGAAATTAGATCATGTTACCCCCTGAAAAAATCCCTGAGGGACTTTGTCTACATGATTTAGCTTCTACCCACCTTCATTTGTACCCCCTCCCCCAAGTTTACTGTGCTCCGGTAATCTTTCTCATACTCAGTCTAAGCAATTTTTTTCTGTCTGTGGGAACTTGGTGGTTGCTTCCTTTGTTTTTGGAATGCCCTCTTTTCAAGACTCGAGTCTTCATGTTCTTTATGTCTACATTGGGTTACCTGTTTATTTTCTTCTTTAGAACTAAAACCCGTTCTGTAATTACTTTTGTGTTTATTTGTTGCCTGTTTCCCCCATTTGAATATAAGCTCCAAAAGGGCTGAGATCTTGTCTGTCTTGTTTCCTACCATTTATCTAGACCCTACTAAGTACTTGGTATATAATTAGCTGTTTATAAATGCTTGTTGAACAAACTAGTGAATGACTGAGTTTGAATTTGGACAGTCACTGAGGAGAGGGGATGTGCTTGGGCCAAGATGTGTGAACATTTCACAAAGGTCTCTATTTGCAACCCTACCGATTTTATTTAACAAAATTAAGTAATCTGTCTTGAAACTACTCTTACCTGGATTGTCTTATCACTGTGACTTTAAGAGGCACAATTGATTATAATATGTCCCGAGTTAATATGGGGCTTTAAAATACCCCTGAAATTTAAAATACTCATGACAGACTAGAAGAGAAATATTTGCAACATATGTAACTGCATAGGATTAACATCCTTAATATATAAAGAACTCTTAAAAATTAACAAATTGAACACTAAAAGCGAAAAATAAGAACAAGAATAGATCATATGTTTTTAAAAATATGCAGATAGTAACTGAAAAATAATCAGTTTCACTCATGTAGTAGTCACGTTTCTCTAGAGAAACAGAACCAACAGGCGCTATCTGTAAATATGAGATTTATAAAAGTGTCTCATGCAACTGTGGGGATATAAGAGTCCAGAATCTGTAGAAAGGCCACGAGCTGGCATCTCCAGTGAAGATTCTCAATGAACTGCACAAGAGAGGCTGGCTGGCTGAAGTGGAAAAGAAATTATTCTCTCTTCCTAATTCCCCTTAAAAGCCTTCGAATGAGTAGATTAAGTGCATCTCATTGCAAGGCATTCCCCTTAGCTGACTGCAAATGTTATCAGCCATGAATGCAACCAACATGCTCATGATTTAAGTCCGTGAAATGTCCTCACAACAACAGATAGGCCAGTGCTTGCTTGGCCAGACAACTGGGCACAGTGAACGTGTCATCTTGGCCAAGATGACACATGAACCTAATCATCACAACTCATAAAGATAAAAATTAAAACAACAATGTGATTCCTCATTTTTGGCTAAGATGAAATTACTGTGGAGATGGTAAGGGACATTCCTGTTCCTGTGCTGCATAATGGTGTTGTGAATTGTATGATGTTTCTGGAAGGTATTTTGAACAAAGTTGTTAAAATTATGTGTAAAATTGCTTATCTCAGCATTATTTATTTTATCAGAATATGAAGCTGCTTAAGTGTCTAATGAGGTTGGTTAAGTCCACAGATTGTAGTTTTGGCAGAACCATACCCCGAGTATGTGTCTATTCCAGTTAGAACAAATCTTTGCCCTTTCCATGATGAAAGTGGTCCAATATAATCATGCTGTCACCAAGTACCAGGCTGTTAGCTCAGGGAATGGTACCATATTGGGAACTGAGTGTGGGTCTCTGCTACTGGCAGATTGGGCACTCAGCAATGGCTACAGCCAGATTGGCCATGGTGAGTGGAAGTCCATGTTACTGAGCCCATGCATAACTATCCCTATCACCAATACGACTTTGTTCATGAGCCCATTGTGTAATGGCAGGATTGGCCATGGAAAGTTGCCAACTGGTATCTACAGAATGGGTCAACCTATCCACTTGAGCTTTAAAATCTTCCTCTGGTGAACATTCACTTGGGACACAAATATCCTCATGGTTTTTGCTCATTCAGAAAGGGCTATCCACATACCTCATCCCCACACCTCTTTGTCGGCAGCTTTCCAATCACATTCCTTCTGTTTCCCTGACCATCCAGCCAAACCATTGGTGACAGCCCAAGGATCAGTATACAAGTGCACCTCTGGCCATTTCTCCTTCTAAGGAAAATGAACAACCAGGTGCACTGTTCAAAATTCCACCCATTGGAGGATTTCCCTTATAACTATCCTTTAGGGATATCCCAGAAAGGAGCTGTAGTGCTGCAGCTGTCCAGTTTTGGGTGGTACCTACTATCACGTAGACTCTTCTGTAAATCAGGCCCAAGTTTTCTCTTCCTCAGTAAGGAATTGGCCAAGAGGCCATAGCTGTGAGATTGGAAAGAAAAGGTAATGTTGTGGGAGAGGGGGCCATGGACATTTGGGCCACTTCCTCAGGTAACTTGTGCCTTCAGGACCTTCCTGAGCCCTGTCTCTTACATACATTCCATTTTATCATGGAGTGCTGCTGTGCTCGCCCAACGTTATGACTAGGTGGGTCAGACAACACCCAGCTCATGGTGGGTAACTAAGATCTCATGGTAACTTGGTGGCCCACGGTTAAGCTTTTGGTCTGCTGTGGCCCAGTAGCAGGCCTAAAGCTGTTTCTTAAAAGGAGAGTAATTATCTGTGGAGGATTGTAAGGCGTTGCTCCAGAACCTTAGTCTGTGCTGTTATTCTTCTATAGAGGCCTGCCAAAGGCTCCAGACAGCATCTCTGTTTGCCACTGACACTTCCAGCACAGTTGGATCTGCTGTTGCCATGATAGTGCTGATGGTTTCCTTTTGAATATAGCTCAAAGCATGCAATAGCAGTTTCCCCCCTGTACCCTGGACAACACTCTGTACAAGGATCATATCTTTGAAGTCATTCTTGTGAGAACTAATTCATATTTCTAGTGTTAATCAGCAGAACTCCTAGGTCTATACAACCTCTTTCAATATTGTTCATCTTCAATATGGTAAAATTTTTTATAGACCCACTAGAGAACCAACTTCACTTCTATTCCCTTACATTGGAGTTCAACCTCATTAGCTAATAGTTTACCCATTTCTAGCTTCTATGTATCTCTAAGTCCCCTGTATTCTATATTATAAGCCTCTGGTTGTACTTTTAGGCTGGTCATAAAAGTGGAATCATACATTATCTATCCTTTTGTGTCTGGCTAACTTCACTCAGCATTATGTCCTCAAGGCTCATCTGCTTTGTAATGTGCTTCAGAACGTCATTTTGTCTTACTGCTGCATGATATTCCATTGTGTATATATACCACATTTTGTTGATTCACTCATGTATTGACGGGAATTTGGTTTGTGTCCATCTTTTGGTGATTGTGAATAATTCTGCTATGAACATTGGTGTGCAAATGTCTGTTTGTGTCATTGCTCTCAGCGCTTCTGGGTATATATCAAGTAATGCTATTGCTGGGTCATAGACCAACTCTATATGTAGTTTCCTAAGGAACCGCTAAACAGTCTTCCGTAGTGGCTGCACCATTATGCATTCCCTCCAGCAGTACATAAGTGTCCCAGTTTCTCCACATCCTCTCCAACATTTATAGTTTCCTGTTTGTTTAATAGCAGCTATTCTTATTGGTGTGAGGTGGTATCTCATTGTAGTCTTGATCTGCATTTCCCTAATAGCCAGTGAAAACGAGCATCTCTTAATATGCTTTTGAGCCATCTGTATTTGCTCTTCAGAAAAATGCCTATTCATATCTTTAGCCCATTTTATAATTGGGTTGTTTGTTCTTGTGTTGTTGAGTTGTATGATTTCTTTGTATATACAGGAAATCAGTCCTTTGTCTGATATGTGGAACTATACATTTTTTTTTTTTTTGGAGAGTGACTTTTTTTTTTAACTATAGCTCAGATGCAGCTTCATTCAGTGTTTTAACATAATTACATTACAATTAGGTAGTATTGTGCTGTCCATTTTTGAGTTTTTGTATCTAGTCCTGTTGCACAGTCTGTATCCCTTCAGCTCCAATTACCCATTATTTTACCCTGTTTCTAACTCCTGATGGTCTCTGTTACCAATGACATATTCCAAGTTTATTCTCTAATATCAGTTCACATCAGTGGGACCATACAGTATTTGTCCTTTAGTTTTTGGCTAGTCTCACTCAGCATAATGTTCTCTAGGTCCATCCATGTTATTCCATGCTTCATAAGTTTATTCTGTCTTAAAGCTGCATAGTATTCCATCGTATGTATATACCACAGTTTGTTTAGCCACTCATCTGTTGATGGACATTTTGGCTGTTTCCATCTCTTTGCAATTGTAAATAACGCTGCTATAAACATTGGTGTGCAAATGTCCATTTGTGTCTTTGCCCTTAAGTCCTCTGAGTAGATACCTAGCAATGGTATTGCTGGGTCGTATGGCAATTCTATATTCAGTTTTTTGAGGAACCACCAAACTGCCTTCCACAGTGGTTGCACCTTTTGACATTCCCACCAACAGTGGATGAGTGTGCCTCTTTCTCCGCATCCTCTCCAGCACTTGTCATTTTTTGTTTTGTTGATAATGGCCATTCTGGTGGGTGTGAGATGATATCTCATTGTGGTTTTGATTTGCATTTCTCTAATGGCCAGGGACATTTAGCATCTCTTCATGTACCTTTTGGCCATTTGTATTTCCTCTTCTGAGAGGTGTCTGTTCAAGTCTTTTTCCCATTTTGTAATTGGGTTGGCTGTCTTTTTGTTGTTGAGTTGAACAATCTCTTTATAAATTCTGGATAGTAGACCTTTATCTGATATGTCGTTTCCAAATATTGTCTCCCATTGTGTAGGCTGTCTTTCTACTTTCTTGATGAAGTTCTTTGATGCACAAAAGTGTTTAATTTTGAGGAGCTCCCATTTATTTATTTCTTTCTTCAGTGCTCTTGCTTTAGGTTTAAGGTCCATAAAACCGCCTCCAATTGTAAGTTTCATAAGATATCTCCCTACATTTTCCTCTAACTGTTTTATGGTCTTAGACCTAATGTTTAGATCTTTGATCCATTTTGAGTTAACTTTTGTATAGGGTGTGAGATACGGGTCCTCTTTCATTCTTTTGCGTATGGATATCCAGTTCTCTAGGCACCATTTATTGAAGAGACAATCCAGTTCTGTCCCAGGTGAGTTGGCTTGACTGCCTTATCAAAGATCAAATGTCCATAGATGAGAGGGTCTATATCTGAGCACTCTATTCGATTCCATTGGTCGATATATCTATCTTTATGCCAATACCATGCTGTTTTGACCACTGTGGCTTCATAAGATGCCTTAAAGTCAGGTAGCGCGAGACCTCCAGCTTCGTTTTTTTCCTCAAGATGTTTTTAGCAATTCGGGGCACCCTGCCCTTCCAGATAAATTTGCTTATTGGTTTTTCTATTTCTGAAAAATAAGTTGTTGGGATTTTGATTGGTATTGCATTGAATCTGTAAATCAATTTAGGTAGGATTGACATCTTAACTATATTTAGTCTTCCAATCCATGAACACGGTATGCCCTTCCATCTATTTCGGTCTTCTGTGATTTCTTTTAACAGTTTTTTGTAGTTTTCTTTGTATAGGTCTTTTGTCTCTTTAGTTAAATTTATTCCTAAGTACTTTATTCTTTTAGTTGCAATTGTAAATGGAATTCGTTTCTTGATTTCCCCCTTAGCTTGTTCATTGCTAGTGTATGGAACTATACATTTTTAACTAAATAAATCATTTATTAAAAGCTGTTCTGTTCCTGGTGTATTGCATTCTGGCAACTTAAGCAAACTAAAACAGATCCCTTCATCTACATTGAACCAGGGTAGTTCTGGCTTTTGACTGCAGGCAGTGTAGTCCATGCTTTTGGTCTATGCTTCATGGGATCAAAGTATTACAGCCCTTTCTAACCCCTTGAGCTACAACATTGAATCCAGAATCTCTGCTTAGTGGGCCCATATCCACAAATTCAACCTGAAACAACTTTATGTTCCTTCTTCCATTATCTCACACTCTTAATATCCATTCCCACACATATTCCCTTGATATCTGTCTGTATAAATTGGACATCTCATGCAGTTCTTTTGGAGTATAGCATACTTCGTCATGTGTCTCACTCACTGTTTGGGGCCCGTTGGGACTCCAGTCTAGTTATAGTTGTAGAAGAAAAGGGGTAGTGGAAGAATTAGATGTGTCTTGTACGCTAACTCTGCCTGAGGGCGTTGTGTTACAGTTTCTTCAGGTGAAACGTGATTAATCTCTTCAAACAGTTACTTCAGGGAGGTGCTTGCAGGTTTATCAGCATAGCAGGTTAGTTTCTTCAGGTGGTGGTTGGGTGGCAGACTCCTCAGGGCCACCTAGATATTGGGTACCTGTTTCCTCAGGTCAGACCATGGCAGAAGGTCAGCGGAATCTCAGATATCAGTGTCCCCGTCATTTCATTATCAGTCCCCATGTCCCTAGTCCACTTTTCAGAACCCCATTCCTTTCCATCAGTGCCCTTTCACAGCAGCCACCCTGTGAGGTACAGGATTCATTTACATTGTAATGCAGCCTCTGGCTTGTGAGGCTCTGGGTCTGGTTCTCAGAAATCTCGAGTCCGTGGCTACACAAAGTAAAGATTTTCTCTCAAGGTATACGTTCGTTCGTTCAGTTGGGAATTTGAAGCCTTGAGCTCATCCCTTTCTTTTTCAACTGTATCCTGCAGGTTTAGGAACAACCAGCCAATATCATTTACTTGCTTACATTGCGATGCATTTTACCTCCACAAAACTCTTAAGGTGTCAACTCTTACCCAGAGCTTTTCCTTTTATAAGCATTTGAGCAGCCATATCCAGTGCTGATGTTTTGTGTTATCTCTGTCCCAACTCACTATGGACTCTCTGTGCTGTCTTGATTGTCAGAAATAGGGTATTAATGTTTTTTAATCTAATCAGGTTAGAGAACCAATTATACAATCCCCAGAACCAACTCAGAAATCTCATCCTTAAGATGCTGGTTCTCAAGAACTCCACTGCTAGGGTCAAAATTTGTTTTAGTTAGGATTCTCTAGGGAAACAGTATATATATAATATGTATATAAAATGTAAATGTGAGATTTTTTTAAATGAGAATTGGCTCATGCAATTTGGGCAAGTCCAAATTCTGTAGGGTAGGCCCCAAGCTTAGAGCTCTGATGAAGGTTTTCAATGAATTCCTGAGAAGCTGGCTGGCGGAAGTAGAGATGGAAATTCTCTCTTCTGACTGCTGAAATTGTAATGAATGGTTCGTACAACTCCATACAACAAATTTGAAAAACTGGTTGAAACGGGAAGTCTTTTCGGAGCAGAAGGGCGGGTAGTTAGACCTGCTGGCTCCTGAGTTAACGCTTCTCACCTCTGGGTTGTGGTAACCTGCCCATCCACCTGAGCTTCTCTGGGTCAGTTAGAGCCATCTGTCCTTGACGGTGGACCCTGTGTTGTATGGGAGATCTTCCTTTCGTGGGAGTGGTGACTGGAGGTTTACCATCACTGCATGAGTTGAGCCTTCTCTTTTTCATGACCTAAAGGAAAGGTTGGGGTGGGCTAGCCATAATCACCTCAAGGAAAGTACGTGCATGGGTTTAGTGAGAGCATCTTTACAGCATGGGCATGAGCGAGATTGTTAAGGGAGAGAGTATAGGGAAATGCTTAGGAAAAAGCATTTAACTGCCAGGTAGATGCAGATAAGACTGTAGAGGAGGCACATAGAAGGAGCAGCCAAGGTGGTAGAAGGAAAGCAAAAGAGCAGTGTCAAAGAAATGAGTTGGAGAGAGTGCTTCAAAAAGGAGGGATGGTAAAGTGTCAAGGTCTGTTGGGATGGAAGGAGACTGGAATCTTCAGTGTCCGTTGGAATTAGGGCAGGGAGGCTCCTTCAGTGTCTGCAGACTTTCAGTTAAGTGATGGGGTGAAGGTAGATTGCCTTGGGTGGGGAGGGAGGGAAAAGACTTCCCAATGCTGTGTACCAGCTCTCTGTTTTCCTTAGTGTGCCTTACCAAGAGTGGCTTTCTCTAAGCTAGCTAGGAAAAGTTTGAAAAACTCTGGTTTATGGAGTGATTTGGAGAAATGGAGGCTGGAAGAAGATTTGGTAATAACAAGTAGGAGAGAGCATTCTCCCCCTTCTTCTGTCTGCAGGAGTCAAATTGGCCTCTTTGCCAAACTTTTTCCTGTCTCAGGTCCATTAAGCTTCCAGTTTTTTCTGCCTGGAATGCTCTTTCCCTCTAATATATGTGTGGCTCACTCCCTTATTTCATTAAGGCTTCTATTCAAGTGTCACCTCCTCAGAAGGCATTTAGTAAGACTGCCCACTCTAACTAACTCTAACTTTTCTCCATCCTTGTAACCTGCAATTTTCCTTTCGCAGCATTGCCTCACCTGTTGTTTATTACATGTTCATTGGCTCATTTATAGTCACTCAATAGATATTTGTTGAATGAGTGAATGTATGAGTAAATGAATGGACAGAGGTCAGAGAGTGAAATCAAGCAAGCTTCTCTTTCCCTTTAAGATAGAAGAGACTTAAGATTTTACAGCTTAGTAGAATGGGCTCAGAGAGAAAGTGGTTTACTATTGGAGAGAGGGAGGGAGAGAGGAAGAGGAAAACACAGATAGTGTAAGTTCTCTGAGGTCAGAGGGCTCGTGATCCAAAGCAAGGCAGGACAGGTGGGCCTTAGCTAAAAGGAGAGAGGGGAAAGGAAGGGAGGATGGGCGTTCTTAGAGTTGGTTTTGAGGGGTTGGTATCAGTAAGTTTGAGGACATTCCCATTTGATAGCTTCTGTTTTCTCTGGGACATGGGAGGTGATGTCTGATTATAGTTGAAATGCCAGGGCAGGATTCAGAGATTTTAAACAGTCAGGGGAGGGCTGAGGGAGACAACCACTTGACAAACAGAAACGTTAGGTTGCCGGGCGGGTTGAGTTGGCCGTGTGTCCTGCTGTGTGATGTGGTCCAGCAGTGGCCAGTCGGTCAAGCTCAGCTCAGAAAGAGAGCAGGAGGAAGGGCCGACTCCTGGTTGGGGTTTGCCCGAAGGAGGCAGGAGAAGGATTTATGTCTGATTGAAGTGCTGTGCCATGTGGTCTCCACTGAAGAAGGGAGAAGGGCTGTGGGGGTGTGCTTGGGCCAGTAAGCTGTGAGAAGGGAAGTCGTGGTCTGAGGGTGCACCCACTGGGTGTGGCAGATGGCGTGATGTTGGGTCTCAGGGTGGGCCCTTAGGAGCGGCTCACCCAGCTGGGGTGGGAGTGGGACCCTTAGAGGAAATGGGTGCTGGGCCGCCAGGTGGTCTGCAGGGCCACTGCTAGGGCGGCCTAGAGCCATTGGTGGGTCCTAGGTGAGGGAGAAGGATGGGTGGACATGAGTGATGGGAGGGTGGGGCCTGGTATTTGGAAGAGGCACCAGGGCATTGATGACCCCCGCGTACCTCCTGACCTGAGGAGTGGAGGGTGACAGCCTGCCCGAGGGGTCTGAGGGCGCCTGTTCACTCACCTTTACCTTTCCATGTGCTATGTATGTCCTTTTGAAAGGAATTGTGCATCTACTGGAATCAGTGTGCTCATTGAAAAAATGCAGATGCCTCCTTAACTCAGTAGGTGGACTCCCAGGAAGGGGCCGAGAGGTCCCTGCAGTTGCCCACCTACTCTATGAGAATGTAG